>NC_045429.1:437079668-438279668 GCF_902635505.1 Sarcophilus harrisii | reverse complement strand
TTTATTAGCTTTTTATTTACAAAACATATGCATGGGTAATTTTCCACCACTGACACTTGCAAAAAAACCTTCTGTTCCAACTTTTCCCCTCCTTCCTCCCACCCCTCCCCCAAATAGCAGATAGACCCATACATGTTAAATATATTAAAGTATATGTTACATACAATATATGCATACATATTTATATAGTTATCTTGTTGCACAAGAAAAATTGGCTCAAGAAGAGAAAAAACTGAGAAAGAAAACAAAATGCAAGCAAACAATAACAGAAAGAGTGAGAATATTATGTTGTGATCCACACTTAGCTCCCATAGTCCTCTCTCTGAGAGTAGATGACTCTCTTCGTCACTGAACAATTGGAATTTGCTTGAATCATTCATTGTTGAGGAGAGCCACGTCCATCAGAATTGATCATCGTAGTCTTGCTATTTCCATGTACAATGATCTCCAGGTTCTGTTCATTTCTCTCAGCATCAGTTCATGTCAGTCTCTCCAGGCCGCTCTGAAATCATCCTCCTGATCATTTCTTACAGAACAATAATTTTCCATAACATTCATAGACCACTTATTCAGCCATTCTTCACTGATGGGCATCCACTCAGTTTCCAGTTTCTGGCCACTACAAACAGGGCTGCCACAAACACTTTTGCAGATGTGGGTCCCCTTCCCTTCTTTAAAATCTCTTTGGGATATAAGCCCAGTAGAAACACTGCTGGGTCAAAGGGTATGCACAGTTTGATAACTTTTTGAGCATAGTTCCAAACTGCTCTCCAGAATGGCTGGATGTATTCACAACTCCATCAACAATGGATCAGTGTCCCAGTTTTCCCACATCCCCTCCAACATTCATCATTATCTTTTCCTGTCATCTTAGCCAATCTGGCAGGTGTGTAGTGGTATCTCAGAGTTATCTTAATTTGCATTTCTCTGATCAGTAATGATCCCAAAACATTTTAAAAAATCATATCGATGTATCTTATATTGATTCTTTATTAATCACTTCTCACTAAACAATCCACCTAGTACCTTTCCTAAAGCCAAATAAAACTTATCAATCAATCAATCAATAAGCATTCATTAAGGGCTGATTGTATGCCAGGTTCTGTGCTAGACACAGACGTTATGGTATGGCATGGGACAGTAGAATATGGTTGTTCACCATTCAAAGAGGGCCAAGATAACATCACTATGTGGAATCAAGGTAGTGTGTCCCATTGGGACTGATCTGACTGACATGAGCTTGGAAGGCTCTACCACAGGTTGGGCACAGATAGCCCACAAGAACATTTGGAACAGAGATGTCCCTAATTTTGTGCACCTCACATTTCTTTTGATCTCCTGCAATTCTACTTTGCTCACAGAGAACGCACCTTCTTTGATGTAGGCCTGCCATGGTGGGCGGTCCTTTGCCAGCATCTCCTCCATCTCACAACCAATTCCAAGTTCTTCAGGGAGACCCTGGGAATATCCTTGTGTGGCTTCTCCTGACCCCGACATGAGCGCTTCCTGAGGGAGCTCTTTCTAAAAGTCTCTTAGGCGTCAGACACATGTTTGGCACCCTAACCCCTAACGCATCTGAGTTGGGCTCTCTGAAGTAGAGTTGCAATGCTTGGTAGTTCAGCTGGAGAACATCCGGTACCTTCGTCTACCAGGCGATCCTCAGAAGCTGTCTAAGACAATCCAAGTGGAAGCGATTCAGTTTCCTGCATGGCCCTGTACACTGTCCACTTTTACGGGTCAGTACAAGACCTCCTCAGACCTTCAGTTTGGCAGTAGATCTCATATCTCTCCTCTCCCACACGTTCCCTCGGAGCTCCCCGAACACCGAGTTAGTTCTAGCCTCGTTGTCAATGTACATGTCCCTGGAAAGCGTCCTGCCAAAGTAAGAAAATTATCCCTAGCATTCAAAATTTTACCATTTGATCTGACCAGTGGTTATACACGTGGTCTGGTGCTGGCTTGTGGAGGACCCATGTTTTCTTGATGTTGAGTATTAGGTCAAAATTAGCACAAGCAGCAGAGAATTGATCCATATTTTGTCAAAGTCAAGGGTAGCAACAGTTCACACCCAATTCAAGATTGTTTTCTGGAAAATTTGAACCCCAGAAGATTTTTTAAAAAGTGATTTATTATAAACTTAGTATTGAACATCAATATAAGTAAATAAACTTTAAATTAATGGCTTCAGAGGAGCTTAATCCATCCCTATTAATAGTCCCCCATTATGCTTTGGGGGTTATCCCTAGGCAAGCTTGGCAAGCCACTGAGACTGCTTCCAGGCTGGATTGGGGCTAGCATAGCTGGGGCAAAGCTCCAGCGCACAGTGGGTTGGTTTTGTGGGGGGCCCTGTTGGTTTGCTCATTAGCTGCATGATTCTGGGCAAGTTACTTTAGATCCTACTTTTCTCATCTGAAAAATGAAGAGTTGGGGACTAGACCTTTTAGAACTCTTGTCCATGATCCTATAGTAAAAATCAATCAGCAAACATTTATTAAGCGCCCATGATGTTCCAGGCACTCTGCTAGGCTCTGGGCATGGGAATAGGAAGTAGACCTTGGATTGCTTTGGTATATGGACCTAGGTGAGAAAATTCCTGGATGTGGGTTGGGGATGAGGAGCTGAACAGGATGGTACCTGGGGGCGGTGCTGAGGAGGTGCAGTAAATGAGACTTGGCAGTTCCTTGAACATGTGGAGTGAGAAATAAAAGATGACCCTAAGACCACCTGGAAGGAAAGATGCACGGATGGAACTATTTCTGCCACTGTTTTATGATACTAGAAATATTTTAGCATAAACCCTAGGCTGAGGTTCAGAATCTGGTCAATGGCAGTTTCTTAACTTGTCCCTCTGTTCCATGACTCGATTGAGGAAGAGGAGGCTCTCCTGTGCAGGTGACAGAGAGACCTTGGTGAGACCTCCAGACCAGTGGCCCGGGCATAGCAACTCCTGGCAGGAAAATCACACAACCCACTCTCTTGCCGGCTAATTAAATTTAAAATGACCACACCTGTCGGCTATCCTGAGGGACACAGAGTCAGAATGCCTACCAAGTGCACCCGTGGGCTGAGTGCTGAGCATCTGCTCAAGGCCCTCCATGGAGTGTTCTTGATCTCTATGATGGACCCACCTTCTATCCCCAGCAGCCACATGCTCTTTCTCACAGACTCACACGGGGATCATGACTACATGGGGGGTGTGGATCCTGCCTGTCCTGACCCCTTGTGTTGTGGAAAAGGCTCAGGTTTGCCACCTTCCTCCCAGCCTGGTGCTGGCGTAGATCCAAACTTTGATGTTAAAATTAATCAGCTTTCCCCCAAAGGTTTCTCTGACTTTCTAAATCTAATTCTAATCCAGGGGAATCTATACATTTTTTTGTGTGTGTTTTTAAACCACGATAGGTTTAAAATTGTTTTTACATATAATTGAGAAAAATAAATTTAATTTTTTAACATTGTGAAAATTGTATTTGAATAGAATAATTTCCCTTTGTAATTATATTTATTTTATTTTGCCCATTTAAAACATTATTCTGAGAAGGGGTCCGTAGACTTCATCAGACTTCTGCCAGAGGGATTCAGGACTCCCAAAAGTTTAAGATGGATGAATAAGACAGTTTACTAGGGAAGAAATTTACTCACATCCCAGATCATAGGAAATCAATCAATAAACATTTATTAAGTGCCTATTATGTACCAGGCACAATGCTCAGTGCTGGGGATACAGGAAGAGGCAAAAGACAGTTCTTACCTTCAAGAAGCTTACAGTCTAATGGGAGAGACAACAACTAAATATATAAAAAGCAAACTATATAGAGGATAAATAGGAAATAATCAGCAGAGGGAAGGCATCAGGATTAAGAAGCTTCCTCTAAAAGATGGGATTTCAGTGGGACTTAAAAGGAAGCAGGGAGGTCAGTAGTCAGAGCAGATAAAGGAGAGCACTTCAGGAATGGGGCCACAGAACACGCTCAGAGCTGATAGATGGAAAGGCTTGTTTGTGGATCAGCTGAGAGGCCAGTGTCCCCCTGGATCTAGGAGTAAGAAGACTGGAAAGGTAGGAGACCTGCCAAAATGTAGACATGAAATGATCTTATCAATCATCTATCCCCCTCATTGCCCCTGTTGCCCTCCACCCATTTTGTAGATAAGATACATGGGGCCTGGAAGGATGGAACTCCCAAGATTAGAAGCTGAGCTCTCCTGATTCCCAAATCAGGGCCTTTTGGGTAGCCTTCCCTGCACTGTCAAAAGCCTGAACTCTGCAGGGTCTCCCTCCCACCCTTTGGCTCATCCCCGAGCCCAGGTCTCCTGAGACCTGGCAGGGGTTGCTTTAATCCAGACACCATTAGTGCCCTCCTTCTCAATCCCGGCAGAGGCTGGACACACACACACCTCAGTTCCTGCTTCCTCAATAAAGGACTGATCTGTGCATTTGGATTGGTTTTCTGCATGGGGAAGGTAGAGATTTAATCTCTTTCTGCCCAGCCCTGGGCAGATCTGGCTGTAGAGGTGCAGGGATGACCAGTGCACCTCGTGCCCGCCCTTGCTCAGCCGGCCTCGTGCCCGCCTGCCTGGCTCCCCGCCAGACCCACCAAACGCCCGCCTGCTACCGAAATCAAGCTGTAATTGAGACACCAAAAGGTTGGTTACTTAGCAGCTGGGTCTTGGCTCCAGTACCGGCTTCTCCTGTGGATTTTGTTTTCAGAATTCTGTCTGAGAACCCCCCTCTTGGGAGAAAAATTGCTAGCTAAAGGCAGACTCGGAGAATAGCATATTACAGAAGAAAAGCAAAGAAGCAGAAGGCATTTTTTTATACAACAGTCTCAGTTGTTAGGGGGCTGGTTGCTGGATGAAGTTATATGTCATTCTGCTCTCTTGTCCCAATGGTGTAATGGTGTCTTGAGGGGGTCAGGGCAAGGAACGGAGCATCCAGCCCCGTCAACCCCTTGCCGTCTCTCTTGTTCTCTCCCACCGTCTTTCTCCATTCAATTCAACTCTAAGAGATTCAAAGAATCACAGAATTTCAAGGCTGGAAGGACATAAAAGCCATCCAGTCCACCTAAGTAAGAGGTCCACCTTCAATATGGGACCATGGGATTGTGCGCTCTAAAAGGACCTTGGAGGTCATCATTTAGGCCAACTTTCCTCAAATCCAACCTCAGGCACTAGTTGTGTGACCTTGGGGAAGTCACTTAATCCTGTTTGCCTCAGTTTCCTTCTCTGTAAAATAAGCTAGAGAAGGAAATGGCAAATCACTCTGTGTCTCTTCCAAGAAAACCAAAAAGCCAAACCCAAGCTCAGACAGTGATTACCCAGCCTTTGTTTGAAGACCTCCAATAGGAGGGAAACCAAGGTAACAAATCCCACTTTGAGGTGGGTCTTTTTCTTAGAATGTTTCCTTCTGGAATTTGTCAAGGACTAATGTTGAGCCCTGGATAATAAGTCATAGCCACCCCGCCCCTTCCTTGCAATTAGGACTGGGAAAATTGAGTTTAGAAAAGAACCCAGGAAAACCTTGACGCTCCGACCCCCCTTTACTACCATTGTGCCATACATCCAGGTGCATTATCTCTATCCTCACTAGGGTAATTCACCCTCCTTTTGAGTGTTGCCCCTTGTCTTGCTGTCTCCTGTCCTTGACCTCCTTAGCTTGACCCCTATCCTGTCAGTTATGATCCTTTCCTGGAATTATGGCTTGTCCATCCTCCCAGTGTCCTTCCCCCCGACCTCCCCACCTTTGTTTCCCCTATAAGATTATATACTCAGGTTTTGTATTCTGTTTGCAAACCCTAGTTAGCTAAAACCCTATATAAGCTCTCTGCCTCTATTTATCTGCACTGAGTGCTTTGGACTGTAGTCCCATTTGGTCAGTTAGCTTTAACTCTTCACATTAAAATTAAAAACCAAAATCTATTTGCCTCAGTTTCTCTGGTATTATGCTAACAGCAAATCTAATCTCGCCTGTCCACAACAGCCTTTCAAATGCCCAATGAGGATGATCATTGTCTCTGAGTCTTCCGTCCTCCAGGCTACCCATCCCAGGTCCTTCAGCAGACCCTCATTCTTCTTGGGCCCTCCTCTTCAATGTCCTCCTCTAGCACAGTCTCCAACTCATGACCGTCTTTCCCTGCAGTGTCCGGAGTTGGTCCCAATCCCCTGGGTGGTCTGACCAGGGCTGAGGGCAACAGACCATCATTAACTCCTTCTTCCCAGAAGCTATGTCCCTTTTAATACGGCCCAAGTTTTCTTGGCTATGAGTCTTGTAGCCCGCTGCACATTTGTCAGACAAGCTAACATAACCCTGGAAAGGCAGGTAGGAGTTGAATTGTGGAGAGCCCTAAATGCAATGATGATGATTTTGTATTTTAAGAACCAGAGAGACTTTGAGTAGGAGGTGGTTGGAACCTGAGCTAAGCCTAGAGAGAAGGTAAGACTGAAAAGAAGTGGGGGTGGGGAGAGGGGGAAGAGAGGGAATTACTGATGTGGGAACAATAAATGGCAATGAGTTCTCACCTTGGGAAACTGTCAATGAAGCAGGTTCTCCCCCGGGAATTTGGGATTCTGGGAAGAAAAGGTGACAAATGACTAAAGACAATATGGCGATGTGGATGGATGACTGGCTTTGGGGTCAGGAGAAGGTAACATGGAGCATTAAAGAGTGTGCTGATTGAAGGCAGAGGGCTTGAATTCGAATCTCTCCTCTGATCCTCACTGTCTGGATACCTTGGGGAAAGCATCTTACTTTCTTGATTTCATTTTTCTTCTCTGTAAAATAAGAAGGCTTGGGCTGGATGGGGTCTGGAAACCCTTCTAATTCTATGTTCCCAAGTTCCCTAAGTTCAAGGCCTGCCTAGGTAAATATTGGTGGATTCTGTGCTTGGTGTGAGGGACCAAAGAGGTTCTCCTCGTGAGGCAACATCAATATGTGGTAGTTATTAGGAGAACCCCTATCTCAGTTGGAGAACTATGGTCTCTGGAGGTAGAGGGAGGAGAGTCTAAATCAAAAGGTGATCAAGTGCTGGAGTCAACACAAAGAGCTGATTGGTAAATTTTCTTTTTTTTTTAAAATTAAATCTTTTATTTTCAAAACCTCTGCATGGATAAATTTCCAACATTAACCTTTGCAAAACCTTGTGTTCCAATTTCCCCAGCTTTCCCCCTACTCCCTCCCCTAGATGGCAAATAATCCAAAATATGTTAAACATGGTAAAATATATGTTAAATCCAATATATTCATATATATTTATACAATTATCTTAATGCATGGGAAAAAAGCTCAAAAAGGACAAAAAATGAGAAAGAAAATAAAATGCAAGCAAACAACAAAAAGAGTGGACTGGTAAATTTTCAGCAGGAGCATTTAGACCCTGGCACTTGGAAAAGATCAGGGCTTCATTTATTGTTTTGTTGGTTGTCTAGACTTAATATGGAGAAGTAATGGAGAAAATATAGATGAAATTTAAAACTATGTAGATTAAAATGAAAATTATATTGTATTTTTTGGAGACTCAGTTGTTAACATTTACCAGCATACCACTGAAATCAATCAGCCAGCTGCTGGAGCAGAGAGTAAAGCTTCCGGTGCTAGAGCAGGGCTTCCAATGCAGAGGGTTCCAGGAAGCTAATTATTAAGTTCAATTTATCACTCCAAAATTTTACTTTTTTCCCCGATATAACAATATCATTAGTTCATGGCCTCTAATTACTCTGGCGGGTTTAGGGCACATAGGAGAAGCAGAGGGCTGAGGCGCTGGGCCATATTCCCCAAAGACAGGTCCTTTAGAACAAGACTTCTCAAATTTTTCCACTTTTTTTTGCCCAAGAAATTTTTACACCATCCTGGATCTATGGGTATATATGATAGGTATACAGAACAAACATGTACTGATAATAAATCATAAAGAAATTTATTTTAAAGCAATCCCTTGGTATACATATGATTTTACCATTTATTAAAAATGAAAAGCAAATTTGCACACTAATGAGATGGCTGTGCTTGTTCATTTTTACAGGAAGAATTAAATGCTGGTGGAATATTTGATATTACAGGACGTAGCATAGTCAGAAACCTTTTACTGTTGCCCATTCAGTTATGTGAATCAGAGTTTAAGCAGCTTTGCTTTAGCATTTGCTCCCTTGAATGGGAAGTCCTATCACTCTGAGGTCGGCATATTCAGGGTGGGACTTGTGAACCCGGTGGGGCCAGTGTGATTTTTTTATTTTTTGCTGTGGCAATTGGGGTTAAGTGACTTGCCCAGGGTCACACAGCCAGGAAGTGTTTAAGTGTCTGAGACCAGATTTGAACTCACGTCCTCCTGACTTCAGGCCGTTGCTCTATCCACTGCACCACCTAGCTACCCTGGCCAACATGATTTTGGGATTTTTCTGGACCTTTTCTGGGTTATTTTCAGAATTCCATCTTTCCTCTCAATTCTGTCCCTATTAGTAGTATCACTATTCCGCCATCACTGAGGCTGAAGCCCTTGGGAATCATCTTCACTGAGCTGTCTTTGCTTTCCACCTGGGTTACTTGGTCTATTAAGAGCTGGAGACATCAGATCTGAGTTTGGCTCATCTCAGCATAAACCCAAGAGATCTACAACAGTGGGGATGTTCTTTTGCTGAGAGAGACCCTTCCCTAGGGGCCCAGAAGATGCTACTTAGCCAGACAAAAGTGGGAAGCCTCGTTAATCCAAATGACTCTAGTGACTTGAATCGGCTGCTAGTTTCTTCCAGGATGAAGTCATTTTCTTTAAAACAAATTTAAAGCACATTTATTGACATATTTTATTCCTATATCAGCTTCATTTCAAATCTATTTCTCCCTTCTTGCCTCCCTGGAGAGCCATTCCCTGTAACAGAGTAAAAAAGAGGAGAAAAAAGATAATTCAGCAAAACTAATCCTCACATCAATTTAATCTGATCAATTTAATCAACATATACCATTTTCTACAGTTATGGTCCCCCATCTGTGAAAAGAAAAGAGAGATCCATATTTTCTCAATTCTTCTGGGGCTTAGTACAATGCCAGCCACACAGTAGATGTTTAATAAATGCTTGCTGACTTTTTCAGAGTCAAGCGTGATCATTATAATCATGTAGCATTTAGTTTCAGGGTTTTCATTTTTTGTTGTTGTTCTTGCTCACAGTCCCACTCATTGTCTATATCATTTTCCTGCTTTTTCTTCCTTTATTCTGTATCAGGGTAAAGAAATCTTCCCATGTGTCTCTGAATTCTTCATATTCTTCATAAACACAATTTGTTTAGCAGTTCCCTAATTTCTTGGTATCGATCTTGTTTTCATTTCTTTTCCATGGCAGAGAGTGTGGCTGTAGATATTTTGGTGTTTGGGGCCTTTCTTTGACCTCCTCAGAATATATACCCCAGCAGTGTGAGCTCTAGGTTAAAGTAATTTCCAGAGATTGCCCACTCGCAAAGTTGGGGTAAAATCATTTCTGGTGGGAAACAAAAGTCACTGGGCCAGCTTCAGGGGCACCCAATGAAGCCAGCAGAAGGGAGCGGTTGCACTGTGTCTCTGAGTTCCAGGGAACTCAACCCTGGAAACAGTTGACTTACTCTACCCGTCTCACTTCACCTTACCTTATTTACCTTTCTTTCTTTCTTTCTCCTGTAATCATAGTCAGTGTCTTCTGGGTTGGTTCAGCCCAGGAGGAAGCTCTAGGGCATGTAAATAAAGAGAAGGCACCTGGATGCTTTTTAAAATTATGAACTACAGCAGAGAAAGAAAGACAGGATGGAAGGGCCAGATGAGACTAAAGGTTTTCCAGATCAGCTGTTCCCCCCCCCCCCCCCCCCCCCAGCCAGGGAGAGGTGAAGAGGACTCTGGGATATATTTTATAAAGTGCTATCATGTATAACACTTCCATACGTTTGCTTGCATTTTGTTTTCTTTCTCCTTCTCCCCCTTTTTAACCTGATATTTCTTGTGCAGCACGATAATTGTGGAAATATGTCCAGAAGAATTGCACTTGTTTAACATATATTGGATTACTTGCTGTCTAGGGGGAGGGAAAAGGAAGAAAAAATTTGGAACACAAGGTTTTGCAAGGGTCAATGTTAAAATTATCCATGAATATGTTTTGAAAATAAAAGGTTTTAATAAAAAAACATTTCCATACTAGTAACAGTAATGAAAGAAGAAACAAATCAGAAAGAAAAAAAACACAAGAAAGAAATTGGAACAGGGACAATTAAGAATAAATGCAGCATTTATTAAGCCCTTACTAGGTGTGAAGCACTGTGCTGAGGGCTAGGGATGCAATTAGAGCTCCTCTTCCTAAGACACTGGATTCTTAGAGAAGAATTGCAAAGATGACAGGGAGCGGGAATTCTCAATGGCCCTCATCCTACAGGTTCCAACACTTGGGACCATCTTTGACTTCTTTCTCACCTTCAGTGCTATATCTTCAGCCCACCCAAAGCAGACACTTCCTTTGCCTTCCTTCCTCTCTCCTCCCACAAGGATGCTTATCCCCTGATAATTTGATCACCATAGCAGCCTCTGGCTGGGCCCTCCGGTTCTGGGCTCTCTCCTCTAATTAATCTCCACATCTCTGCAGGGCTGTCCTAGCAATGTTGACACCTGGGCAAGCAGCTTGAAATGGCCCTCGATCTGGGTGATGGAGTGGCTAGTGCTGGAGGCCACAGGACACCGTAGAGGGGAAGCAGGGGAGGGGTGGGCTAGGAGGGAGCAGCTGAGGTGTGGCTGCCACAGGAGGAAGTGTGCGCCATATGGTGGTTTCCTGTTTTAACTAATTATTCCTGCTAATTAGATGCTGAGTTATTTTGATGCTGCTGAAGGACTATAGCTTGGTATCATGGAAAGTGCTTTGGATTTGAAGTCCAAGGACTAGGTTGAGTTTTCCACCATTGCCATTTAATGTCTGTGTGCGATGTGACCTTTTGTCATCTGTAGGAGGGGATGAGATGACACATTTTAGGATTAGATGGTTTCTGGGGCTTCCTCTGGTTTTGAATCTATGATCCCATGACTCAATGACACAACTTTCCAAGCAGTATATACAAAGGTTCAAAGCCCCTCTGAGGGCAGAACTATAAGTAGGGGGTGTTGATCAGGGCTTTGTTCCAGATGCTAAGATTTAGAGGGGGCTGATAGCACTTCCCTATCTTTAGCAGTATAGAAACAACTGAACTTGGCCCCTGGTTGGCAAGAATCATTAGTTAAAATAGGAAACTACCAGGTTGTGCTCTTCTTTTCTGTCTCCACTGCATCCAAATCTCTTCCTATGGGACTTGGGATTGTGAAGTTCAAGGTCTTTCCCCAAAGCATTCTTCCCTTCCACATCTGAATTATGTTTTTAAAAGTTATTTTAGGAGCAGCTGGGTAGTGCAGTGGATAGAACACCAGCCCTGAATTCAGGAGGATCTGAGTTCAAATTTGACCTCGGACACTTTACACTTTCTAGCTGTGTGACCCTGGGCAAGTCACTTAACCCCAATTGTCTCAGCAAAAAAAAAAAAAAAAAAGTTATTTATACCATTTGTGCTGCAGTTATTGCCAGTTGTAGCTCTGCATACAGATATACCTCATGTCATTGTGCTTCACAGATACTGCATTTTATATTAATTGAAGGTATGTGGCAATTCTGCTTCTCTCTGTACATTTCCCCCAGAGCATGTGCTTATGTCTGACTCACATTTTGGTAATTCTTGCAACATTTCAAACTTCACCATTATTATTTTATCTCTTATTCTGATCTGTGGCCAGTGATCTTTGCTGTTGCTATTGTGTTTGTTCTGGGGCGCCCCATGAGTCCACCCACTTAATAAAGTGAACTTAATTGATAAATGTTGGGGTTCTGACTCCTCCACTCACTGGCAGTTCCTGTCTGACTCCCTCTTCTCAGGCCTCCCTATTTCCTGAGATACAACCATATGGAAATCAGGCCAATTAAAAACCCTTCAATGGCCTCTAAGCATTCAAGTGAAAGAAAGAATCGATCAATGCAGCAAATTTCATTATTGTCTTATTTTTAAGAAATTGCCACAGCCCCAGCTGTACCTGATCTAAAATTATATTATAAAGTAGCAGTCACCAAAACCATTTGGTATTGGCTAAGAAATAGATCAGTTGATCAGTGGAATAGGTTAGGTTCACAAGACACAATAGTCAATAACTATAGCAATTTAGTGTTTGACAAGCCCAAAGATCCCAACTTTTGGGATAAGAATTCATTATCTGACAAAAACTGCTGGAAAAATTGGAAATTAGTATGGCAGAAACTAGGTATTGACCCACACTTAACACCATACACCAAGATAAGGTCAAAATGGGTTCATGACCTAGGCATAAAGAACAAGATTATAAATAAATTGAAGAACATAGGATAGTTTACCTCTCAGACCAGTTGGAGGAAGAAGGAATTTATGACCAAAGAAGAACTAGAGATCATTACTGATCACAAAATAGAAAATTTTGATTATATCAAATTGAAAAGCTTTTGTACAAACAAAACTAATGCAGACAAGATTAGAAGGAAAGCAACAAACTGGGAAAACATTTTTACAGTCAAAGGTTCTGATAAAGGCCTCATTTCCAAAATATATAGAGAATTGACTCTTATTTATAAGAAATCAAGCCATTCTCCAATTGATAAATGGTCAAGGGATATCAACAGACAATTCTCAGACAAATAAATGGAAACTATTTCTAGTCATATGAAAGAGTGCTCCAAATCACTTTTGATCAGAGAAATGCACATTAAGACAACTCTGAGATACCACTACACACCTCTCAGATTGGCTAGCATGACAGGGAAAGATAATGATGAATGTTGGAGGGGATGTGGGAAAACTGGGACACTGGCACATTGTTGGTGGAATTGTGAATACATCCAGCCATTCTGGAGAGCAATTTGGACCTATGCTCAAATAGTTATCAAAGTGTGCATACCCTTTGATCCAGCAGTGTTACTACTGGGCTTATATCCCAAAGAGATTTTAAAGATGGGAAAGGGACCCACATCTGCAAAAATGTTTGTGGCAGCTCTTTTTGTAGTGGCAAGAAACTGGAAACTGATTGGATGCCCATCAATTGGAGAATGGTTGGGTAAATTGTGGTATATGAATGTTATGGAATATTATTGTTCTATAAGAAATGACCAACAGGATGATTTCAGAAAGGCCTGGAGAGACTTATGTGAACTGATGCTGAGTGAAATGAGCAGGACCAGGAGATCATTATATACTTCAACAACAATACTATATGATGATCAATTCTGATGGACGTGGCCCTCTTCAGCAATGAGATGAACCAAATCCGTTCCATTTGTTCAATAATGAAGAGAACCAGCCACACCCAGCGAAAGAACTCTAGGAGATGAGTGTGAACCACTACATAGCATTTCCAATCCCTCTGTTTTTGTCCACTTGATTTTTTGTTTTCCTTCTCAAGTTAATTTTTCCTTATTTCAAAGTCCGATTCTTCTTGTGCAGCAAAATAACTGTATGGACATATATACATATATTGTAATTAATATATACTTTAACATATTTAACATGTATGGGACTACTTGCCATCTGGGGGAGGGGGTGGGGAAAAGGAGGGGAAAAATTGAAACAGAAGGTTTTGCAAGGGTCAGTGCTGAAAAATTACCCATGCATATACTTGTAAATAAAAAGCTATAATTAAAAAAAAGAATACACAGTGAAAAAAAAAAGAAATTGCCTCAGCCACCCCGACCATCAGCAAACACCAACCTGATCAGTCAGTAGCCACAGCATCAAGACAAGATCCTCCACCAGCAAAAGATTATGACTTGCTGAAAGTTCAGATGACAGTATTTTTAGCAATACACACACACACACACACACACACACACACACACACACACACACAAATACACACACATACTTGGGAGGGAGGGATTAAGTGACTTGCCCAAGGTCACACAGCTAAGAAGAGTGAAGTACCTGAAGCTCAATTTGAACTCAAGTCCTCCTGACTTCAGGGCTAGTGCTCTATCCACTGCATCACTTAGCTGCCCTGCAATAAATATTTTTAATCAAAATATGTATATTGATTTTTAGACAATGCATTTGCATGCGTAATAGATAATAATGCTTAATTATAACAATAATAATAGTATGGTGTTTGTGCTTCAGTTTGGACGAGGACCAGTGATCTCACAGAGTGATGTCTTGATTTGTGTGGGAATTGGATTAAATGAGGTAGCCTCCCTCCCTCTCCTAGAATTATCAAAGTTCAGTAGCAAGACAAAAAGCAAGACAACTGGTGATGGCCCAAGATCTGGTGGACCACCTCTGATTTCTGACTGAGCTCTAAGCACTCCACAGCAGCTGCTGCAGCCCCTTTCATGGTCTTGGAACAAACTGTTCTCACCCTCCAGTCTGCCAGGGGAAGTCTTCACGTGCTTAGGGGAGACACTCCCTAACTCACCAGATGGTTTAAGTACCATCAGTTACCCCCAACCAGGTTTAGTCCATCTGCCAAAGTAGTTTACCGGCACGTGCATGGAGTCCCTTCTTGGGACGGCCAGTGAGAGTTGGGTGAATAAGCAGCCCTGAAAAGGTTCAGAAGCCTTTACCCCAGAAGTGCCGGTCCTCCTGAACACCCCGTACGCCCCATGGTGTAGTGTTAACATAACTTTTATATGCACTGAGAAGTCAAAAAAATTCATATGAGTCACTTTATTGTGATATTTGCTTTATGGCAGTCATCTGGAATGGAATCTGAGGGATGCCTTTATGTATAGACTGGGGATTCCCATGAATGATGAGCCATATGAGGGAGGCCCTCTGCTGAAAGGATCTAAACTTATCCCCATCCTCTTTTCCAGTCTACCAAAGGCTAGGAAAGCAAGAGACCTCCCGGAGGAGACGGTGTGACACTATGAAAAGAGTCTCCCCTCTGGAGCCAAAGAACCTGGATTCAAATCCCACTCTGACACCATTCATATGACCCCCAACAAATCATTTAATCTCCTTTGGGCTTCCATTTCTTCATCTGAAAAATACGTTCTTTCCAGCTCTAGATTTATGGAGATTGAATACTGCTCAGCCCCCCTCTATCCCTCCGACATGCAGCAGAACTCAGGGTTGGGCTGGCCAGCTCCTGGGGAGGTGGTTGGAGTTATAGCCTGTGGGGCGTCACCTCTGAACCCTTTGTCAGAAGGCAGAGTAAGATCATGGAAAGAGTCCCAGATTTGGTGTCAGAAGAGATGTGGGTTCAATTCCTACCTATGATACTTACTATTTTTTGTATGGCTTTGGGCAAGTCACTCCCACTTCTCTGAGTCTCAGTTTTGTCATCTGTAAAATGGGAAGCTGCCCTTCCATTATGAAGTTTTTGGGAGGAGGAAAGTGTTTGGTAAGTCTCATCTTGCTGGAGAAATTCACATTAATATTACTATATGTAATATAACCTGGGTGTTGGGATGAAGGGAGAAGGGAAACAAAATCTTTGAGGAGCCTGCCTTTTAATTAGGCAGATCAGGCTTCTCTTTCTTGTACTTTGACTCCAATGTTCTGGGTATGATATTAATTAAGTCTAGAGAGTCTCTGCTCGATACACTCCATGAATTGGTATAAGACAGATAATTTATTCTCCTTCATAAAAAGGAATGTTAAATAGAAAAAGAACCACATCATGTATTAAGCCAAGAAGTATTTATTAAGTGCCTACTATGTGCCAGTTACTGGGCTAAAAAAAGGCAGAACAATTCTTTCCTCCAAGGAGTTTTACAATCTCATGCAAACAGTCAAGTATAAATAAAATATATCCAATGTAGATGGACGGTAATCCCTGAGGGAAGGCACTAGCATTAATGGGGATCAGGAAAAGCTTCTTTTGGAAGGTGGGTTTTGAGCTAAGGCTCGAAGGAAGCTGGGAGGTGATGGAGAGGAAGCACATTCTGGCCTGGGGGATAGCAAGGGAGCTGGAAGAAGATGGAGTGAATGTATGGTTTGCAGAAAAGCAAGGAGGCTAATATCACTGGGCAGTAATGATACTGGAAAAGTAGGAGGGGAGCAGGTGATGAGAGACTTTGACAGCTAAGGAAGGGAGTTTGCATTTGTTCCTGCAGATAATAGAGAGCCAGAGGAGATTATTGAATGGCGGCGGACATGTGCTTTAGAAAGATCTCTTTGACAGGTAAGGAAAGGATGGATTGGAATGAGGAGAGAATTGAAGCTGGGAGACCCAAGAGCAGACAGTTGCAGAAGTCTGGGCAAAAAGGGATGAGGATCGGTGCCACAGCAGTCAGAGAAAAGATGGGGATGTATTTAAGAGAAGCTGAGAGAATGGACAAATCTTGGCAAGAAATCGGACTGGATGTAGGAGGGGAGAGAGAATGAGGAATCAAGGATGATCCCCTAGATTGTGAACTGGAGAGACTGGGGGAAGTTGGTGCTCTCTATAGACATAGCAAAGTGAAGAGGGGAGGAGTGGGGCGGGGGACAAAACACAAGAATTAGAAAAGAATTCAATGACCTCATATACAATTACGGTGTAATTGGTTGGAAGATTTTAATTAATTAATTAATAATCAAATTAATATTTAATATTTAAGCCTCATCAAAACATAAGATTTTTTCAAGACTGTTAACTTATATTTGACCTCTCTAGTGCTCTGAAACCACTCTGGGCCAAGTAAAATTGGGCCAGGGTTGGGTCAGTCCTTTTGTAAAAGACCATCTTCTCCAATGAAGCTTTCCCTGCTGTCAGCCATGGTTCTTGGGCTTCTTTGCCCTGCCATATTTAGTTCCCACCGGCTTACAACTTCCTAAAGTTTTCCCACTCTCGTGTGGGAGAGGCAAATTAGAGAGATCCCACCATTTGCCTTGCTCAAGAATCACAGCATAGAGACTGAGCCAGAAGCAGCCTATTCCCCAGCTGTTGCCAAGGCACCAGAAAAGACCAGAAGTTTGGCAAATCACTTTAAAATGCCGCTCCTTTTTAACAGTGGGTAACCAGATGGCTGGAAGCCATTTCAAAGCTCACAGGTGGTCAGATGAAGGCAAATCCAAGTATTCTATGCTCTTTACATGTAAATGAGCTGGGCCCGGACTAAATGGCCCCCTTCCAGCTCTATAATCTATGGTCTTACGAATATGTGTTCTGTTTCATGTCTGTTGTATCCCTGTTCTCCCCACTGTGCCAATACAGAGGGGTGAGCAGATACTCGATAGGATCCCAAACCTATAGGGGACATCAGAAGCCATTTAGACTTGACCTTTTCTCATTTTAAGATAAGTTAAGTGACTGGCTGGTCTATTCGTAAGCTAGTGCTTGGCACTGTGCTTAATAAATGCTTATACCTTGTTTTATTGCCCAAAGTAGAAACTACCTGAGTTGAGATTTGAACCCAGGTCTGTTGGCTCCAGAGCCACTCTACTCTCCATGATGCTTCCCAGAAGATGTTTGGCTCATCCACTCTATAACTCAGATGAATTCTGTTAAGATTCAAGCTCCCCATCTGGAGCCTAGCAGCAGTACCTTGGAGAGCAGCTGCCTTCCATGGCCAGTGGCCAGCGGCAAACCCTCTCTGCTCTCTCTGGCACCCTTATTGTGGAGAGGATAACTTCCCCAGCAGCCCTCCCATCTGCACACCTTCTGCTGGTGGATGTGCTCCCCTCCCGTGCTTTTCTTATTGGAGAGAAGGTGAGAAGTCATCCGTCTCTGCCAGACTCCAGGCTAGAGCTTCCAGCTCTTTGTGGATGCTGTGGATGCTGCTGGTGGCTTTTTATTCTTAAAGAAATACCTGCATGTTTCCTCCATCCCTCACTGCTCTTAACCTTCTTGAGTTGAATAGTTGATAGTCAAGGTCATGGCTTTGCTAGAAGGGACCTGGAGCTGAAAAGGTTTTGAATCTAACCCTCTTTTGGGGAAAACTAAGACTCAGGGAGAATTAATGGCTTATGGGATTGTGGGATCTCAGATATGGAGCTAGAAAGAACATCAGAAGCCAATTCACCCATTTTACATATGAGGAAACTGAGCTCTGGAGAAGTTAAGTGATTTATTCAAGGTTATTTGGGTATCCAGTCACAGAGTTAAGATCTATATTCAATTCCTAACTCCAGAGCCGGGTGCTACACTGTCTCAGTTTTCTCCATCGGGCTATGATCCTCTTTCAGCCAACTATTTCACATATATGTCTCTTGGACTGAATGAGAGAATGGGGATGGTTCACTGCAATCTAGGCTCATTCTGGAGAAAATGACACAATAAATAAGATCTTTCAAATAAAGGCAGAAGTATTGTTCTCTGCACATGTAATGTTAGGATAATAGTTCCCAGGCAAGTCCCATCTTTCACTCTTCTTATGGGTCACAATTTGGGTCAAGTTTACCCTTTTATTTTTCATTAAAATTATCTTTATTGATGACTTTTATTTGTTAATCACTACGATATCCCTTTAACCTTAACCCTCTCTGAAAACCATCCCATATGAGAAATAGTATTTTTTAGAGAGGAAAAAAAGTCAGCATGGATGATCAAACTGAGGCAAAGAGCTAGTCGGGGCACCTGTCCAGTTCTGGGGGCAAGAAATCTGACCTCCTGACTCCTAGTCCAAAGCTTTCTCCATACTCTGCTTTTTAACTAGTGAATAGGACATAGAATTAGGTACCTTAATCACCTTTCATCTCTTTCCTCTTCTGCTCTTCCTCCCTTTCTTCCTTCCTTCCTCCCTCCCTCCCTCCCTGCCTCCCTTCCTTTCTTTTTCTTTCTTTCTTTCTTTCTTTCTTTCTTTCTTTCTTTCTTTCTTTCTTTCTTTCTTTCTTTCTTCCTTCCTTCTTTCCTTCCTTCTTTCCTTCCTTCCTTCCCTTCTTCTTCTCTTCCTCCTCTTCCTCCTCCTTGTCATCCTCCTCCTCATCCTTTTTCCTTTCTCCTCTTCCTCCTCCGCTTCTCCTCCTCCTTCTCCCTCTTCCTCCTTCTCCTTCCTCTTCTTTCTCCTTCTCTTTGCTCCTTCTTTTCTCTCTTTCTCCCCCCCCCCCCCAACAAGTGACCACTATCTGGCCTAGCAAATAGAGAGCAGACATAAAAAAGATCTGGGTTCAGTTCCTGCTTCTGATATCTACTGACTGTATGACCTTGGGAAAGTCAGTCTGTTTCTCAGCTCCCAGTTGAGGCAATTCTCTAAGGCATCAATTGCTGCGAAGGTGCCAGACTGCAATGGCAGGAGAAGATTCCTCATCTGGGAGTTGTCTGTATCAATGAAATCCCTGGTGCAAGCTCTATCCCTAATAATAGCTTACATTCATATGATAATAATAAGAGCTAATATTTATATAACACTTTAAGGTTTTCAGAGTTCTGTACAAATATTAATTCTTTTGGTCCTCACAACTGCTGGAGGAGGTAGGTGCTGTTACTAGCTCCATTTTAGAGATGAGGACGTCGAAACTGAGAGAGATTAAGGGATTTGCCCAGGATCACAAGGTAGTAAATGTCTGAAGTAGAATTTGAACTTACGACTTCCGATACAGGGCTCTATTCTCTACGCCGCCAGCTGCCTCAAATGTATATCTGTCTTAACAGGCATTATAACACATAATCATCTGTTGAATTATGGCTTATTGACATTATTTCCTCATTTTACAGATAAGGAAACTGAGGTCAAGAGAAGCTAATGCCTTGCCATGGCCCCATAGCTACAGTAAAAGACAGGATTCAAATTCAGGTCTTTCCTGACTACAAGTTCATGGAACTATAGCGTGTTTTCATAAAACTGACAGGTGCTGGGTACGAGATGGCAGGGGCCCTCTAATTGTCAATCCCAAATCATTAGATTAAAGGACTGGGAAGTGTCAGGTACCTTAGAGATGACTTAGTCCAACTCTTCATTTCCCAGATGAAGAAAGTGAAATCTTAAAGGGGGGATCCTGAATTTGATCCTGGAGGACCTGGATTCAAATCTCACTATATTTCTTTACCACCTGTAAAGCCTCAGACACATCGTCTATTCCTCAGTTTTTTATCTGTAAAAATGAGTCTTCTTCCAATTCTAAATCTACAATCTGACAAAATGACTTGTTTAAAGTCACACAGTCAAAATAGTAGATTGGAATTTCAGTGTGTCTTTGGAGTCCAGGTCCAATAGCTTATCCATCACACATTTCCTAAAGGGAGGGTTCTTTTAAAGGCTCCTATTTGAATTTTTTTCATCATTCCCAGTGATGAGCTGCACTGGGTGCTGGGGAGAGGAGAGGGATGGGGAATGAGACAGACTGACAGCAGCCTGATTAAAAAAGGGAGAGGAGCTGCAAGACGGAGCTCGTGGGAAGATAAAGACAATTGCTGGAGTGTTGAGATGTGGAAGGGGGTGGTGGGCTGATGGAGGAGCAGGTTTCCTTCTCTCAAAGTTCAAGCTCCACTTTGATTCTGTACAGTTCACACTGCCCAGGGAAGGAGCAATGGCTTCAGATCCCAAATTGAATTCCACTCATTAAGTACCTACTGGGGGCAAAGCCTGGGTTGTTTCCAACAATCCTTTAAAAAAGGGTTTGTTGAACTGTTTCTTCTTTCACAACATGACTAATAATATAGAAATAGGTTTTACATGATTGCACATATATAACCTATATCAAATTGCTCACCATCATGGGGAGGTGGGAGGAAAAGGAGAAAGGAGAAAATTTGGAACTCAAAATTTTGTTTAAAATGATTACTAAAAATTGTCTTTCCACGTGATTGGAAAGAATAAAATACTGGCGATTGGTGAAAAGGGGAATTTCCTGGTTTTATGATCACAAAGAGATGGTTTATGGGTTATGGTTATGGGATGGATTAACCCCTGCCATAGTTTGGGGCTACAGTTCCAGGAAGCCCCTCCTTGCTTGTATCCTTGCTTAATCTCTCATAAACCACTTTGTAATCTATAGTTCTCCTATTCTTGTACCCTGAAGATGAGTAAGTTAGGGACAGCTGGGACCCATGATGTAATAAAGTTTTAGGACATAAAAAAACTATTCTGTTGCTTGTCCTTTGTCTCCATTAGACTAAGCCAATGGAGGCGATGCCCTTTTTCTGCAGAAATTGAATCAATTGCTTTCTGCTCTGGCTCTGAGAAACAGCTATTTGAATTATTTTGGGTCAGGGGCCGCTGTCCCACACTTAAGTTTTTATTTTATCCAAGGATACTGGGGATCTGCCAGTCTAATGATCCAGATCCAGTTGAATTTTGCAGGCATTTATTAAGCACCATCTATGCGCAAGACCCCGTTTTCAGGGCCTCAGATGCAAAGGTGGGGAAGAACAGTCTGTGTGCCCTGAGAGGCAGCAGAAGGGATGGAAAACCAGCTTCAGAGCCAGGAAGACCTGGGTTCAAGCCCCATCTCTGACACATTGTGATGCAACTCTGGGCAAGTCAATGCTCAGCTTCTCAATGCTTTATTTAGGTTTAAGTCATGGTCCTTTAAAAAGAAATTTGATCTATAAACTCCAAGATATCCCAAATCATTCTGATGCTCAATTGGCCACCAGTAGATCTCCCGCCCATCCCTCACTTGCTTATCTTTTGAGTCATTTCTTCCTTAGCTTTAATCACTAATGGGTGTTACCTCAGGCAAATGGAGACCTGGGAAATACCTTAGTTTAAAAAAGCCAAAGCTTTTCAAGACATCCAGGAGCTTGTTATCAGAAATGGTTCTCACCTGCAAGGTGCTTCCTAGACGCAGTGTCCTTATCTATTCCCTCTCCCTTTGCCTCCTTATCTCTGCATCCAGGGCCAGCGTCCTGATTCATACCATGTCACTGGACCCAAGTGGCTCTGGAGGAGAACATGGAGCTTGTGCCTGTGCAAAGCCCTCCCTTGCTTCCATCTAATTCATTTGATTGTCGTGGTATTACCTCCTTGATGTCATGATCCTCTTGAAGAACGAAAGACGAACAAGAAACAAAGAAAGAACAAAAATGCTTCATGCAGCTCCAAGACTCTTGCAAAGAAGCTGCTAATGGTATTGCTAGAGGAAGTTTTCTCATCTGGGAGTTCTCTTACCAATAAAATCATCCTGATTTCTTCTGTATTTTTATGGGTAGCCACAAAATCAGTGAATAAGGGGTGAATCAATCAAAAGCTCCAGCAGCAAGCACCTAGTGAGCCCCCTAATTGGCAGGCGCTGTGTTGGGTGCTGGTACAGAAATAAAAGTGACAAGGGCCTGCCATGATTAGACCTTCTTTATATGGATCATATGGATCATGGGAAAATGTCTGCCAGTCTCCTACCTTCCCAAGAGACTTAGAGTACATCAGGCAGACCATCCCATGGAGCATTTGGAGGGTGTCGACAGTAGTCACATGGAATGGAAAGGCACCAATGGGTTGCGACCTGTACTGTTGAAGGGAATGCCTATCTCAGTGAAATCATAGAACTATTGGTGGAAACGAGTGGGCATGGTCTGGGCACTGGGATGCAAAGAAAACCAACAGGATGGTTCTTGCCCATCAATCCTTATTTTTTAGAAAAGGCAATGTAATGCAGAGGCAAGAAGGGTGGACTTGGGGTCAGACTTCAAGGACTGGGGAGCAGCTAGGTGGTGCAGTGGATAGAGCACCGAGCCTGGAGTCCGGAGGATCTGAGTTCAAATCCGACCTCAGACACTTAACACTTTTTAGCTGTCTGACCCTGGGCAAGTAACTGGACCCCAATTGCCTCATAACCCTCCTCCTCAAAACAAAGAGACTTCAAGGATTGATCCCCTATCTTCCTTCTAATGAACCTCAATTTCCTCAACTGTAAAAAGAGAGGATTGGTTAGAAAGGCAAGTGCTGAGGCTCCCTTCAGCTCTCATTGTCAGTGCTATGATGCTATGAGCAGGGCTTAAATTCCATCTGGGATAAGTCACTTTCCGTCTCTGGCCCTCGTTTTCTTGTCTGTAAAATCTTCATTTTACAGACATTTTTCATTTTAACTAGATGGTTTTGAAGGTATGTTCTAAATCTAGACTACCATGACACAGAAGAGTTTTCAATATGCAAACCAGTAAGTAAATACAAGGGGACAGACAGAGAAACAAGATAGAAACACACAGGCAGAGACAGACAAACACCGAGAGAGACAGACACACACACAGAGACAGAGAAAGGGAGAAAGAGACTGAGATACAAAGATAGGAAGAGACAGAGACAGGGCAGACAAAGGGAGAAGGAGGAGAGAGAGAAACAGCAAGAGGCAAAGAATGAAAGAGAAAGAAAGAAGAAAGAAGAGAGGGTAAGAGGGAAATGGAGAGGGAGGAGGGAAGAAGGAAGAAAGGAAAGAAAAGAGGAAGGAAAAAAGAAAGAAGAAAAGATAGAAAGTCAAATTAATCATGGAGAATCGGGGAAGATTATTTACAGGAAATGGCTCCTGAACTGAACCTGGAAAAAAGTGAAGAGCTCCCAGGTGGCTCTGAGCAGGGAAGGCTTTCCAGGACACACAGTCCCAGCTTTCATGAAAGCAAGGAGACAGGAGATGCAATGTAGAGTTAGGGGCAAAAGCTGCCAGTCCATCTTGGGAGGCCCATGGAGCATCTGGAGGATTGCCAAAGGGACTAGGACCTGCCATTCCTAGCTATAGGGAACTTCCCGATGAAGAAAATATGGGTACCAGTGCAGATCCTCCTCTGTAAACTGCTATCTTAGAGTTTCAGAAAGCAGAGAGAGCTCGAGTGTCGCCCTCAGGGTTGCACAGCTAGTCTGGGTCAGACATGAGGCTAGAACTCTGTCTTCCCAGCTTTGAGACCAATCCCTCCTCCTCTGTGCCAGGCCACAGCTAGTATTTGGGGCATGATGTGAGGTCAGGCTGGCCTGTGAGGGCCAGCCTCGGAATGACATAAATGTTGGACTGAAATGTTTGTATTTTGTCCTAGAGGCGAGAGAGAAGCTCCAAGGGTTTATATTTATTTTATTTAGTTACACTGTGGGATCTGTGCCCTCAGAAGGTTATTTTGGCAGCTACATGAAGGATGGATTGGAAATGGAGGAAAGAGGGAAGACAAGGAGACCACTGAGTGTCCAAGCCAGAACTGGTGTGGTTGCTGAGGAGGAAGGACAATGATAATGACAATACTGATTACTCAGATTTCTATTAGATTTTTAAAAATGCTTTCCCATGGTAATCCTGGGAGATACTGTTGAAAATGGAATTATTAAAAAAAAAAAACAAAAAAAAAACAAAAAATGGAAGGATCCCCATTTGGCAGATGAGAAAATGGAGATTCAGAAAAAAATAAGTGACTCTCCCCAAACTAGTAAGTATCAGAGACAAATACAATCCTAAAGCTTTCTTATAAGGACTGACTGGAAATATGAGCTGAGGAAAATGGCAGCATCCAGATCCCATTCAAGGTCATGACTGTGGGCCATCAGGAGGATGGAAGGGTCTTGATGGGCATAGGGATGTTTGGAGGAGGGATGACATCAGGGAAAGGATCTCTCTCCATCAGGTGGACATGGGACATCTAACACTGTTGTTGCTTTGAGATAAACTCCATCTTGTGCAGGCTGGAAGAGCAAGGATACCCCAGTCCTGAGCAATGTTGACCCTCTCTGCCCTTCTAGCCCGGGCAAGATAGGGAGAACTGATGTCAAAGCAAACACAGGCATCCCTCTCCCTCTCCCGGGGCTCACCATACTGGTGCCAGACTCAGTGTGGGCACTTGGTGGGCTTTCCCCTTCCTCAGCTTTAGGCCTGCTGCAGCCCAGAGATCGCGAACCACCGGCCACTATCTCCCCACCATGGGTGGTGCGCCATTGCTGCTCAGGCTCCCAGGAAGATGTCTTCATTCATCTGAGCCCTTAATCTGAGCACAGCTCCCTCCTGTCTTGCACAGCTCACAAGGTCTTGGTTTTGTTGGAGCCAGACAAAGCCAAGTGGGAGGAAAAGGAGGAGGAGAAGGAAGAAGCTCGGCTGTTAGGCCTTGACAGCCTCCTTTAAATAAACAAGCCCATTTGCTCAGCCCTAAAGCAACTTGACCTTAAGGAAAGACTAGAAGGCAATTAATGGAGAAGAGTCAAAAGCTATCTCTCAGATAATAGACAAGTCTGGGGACCTTGAAATTCAAAGAAAGAACCCAGACTTGCGAATGTGTTTTGTAAATTGGGAAAAATAACAAGTTTTCATTGGTGGATAAACTGGTGATAAAAGGAGTACGCTGCTGAAAATGTGTTCATCATAAATGCTTTGGAAAAGAGAGAAGATAAGGAGGGGGGGGGGAGGAGGGATGCAGGAGTTCACATTTGGCAAGGAGGTCAGCGTAATGAGAGGCTTGGGCTTGGAAGAGACCTCAAGAGTCATCAAATTCACTTCCAACAGGAGGGAGGATTCCAACAGGTGATTGTCCAGTCTCTACCTGAGTATTGTCAGAGATGGGGAGCTCATTCCCTTTAGAGGAAGCCTCTTCCCTCATCAGATAGCCTCAACTGCTAGGAAATTTTTCCCAAATTGAGTCAAGAACTGACTCCCTGTAACCTGGATCTGAAATACTAGACAGAGATAGAAAGGGCTTTAGAGGCCAACTAGGAGGAGGCATTGTGGTCTAATGGAAAGAGCACTGGCATTGGAGTGGAGGACTTGGGTTCAAATCTCACCTCTGACATTCCCTATGTGGCCCGGGGCTGGTCACTTCATCTATTTGGTCAATTACTTTGTGTATAAATTGTGTGTGGAGGGTCTGAATAGATGGCTCTGAAGTCCCTAATAGCCTCTGAATCTGATGTCAAATCCTAGTTTCTTAGTAGGCTTGTGACTTGTGAGCAAGTTACAACCATCATCGGTGTGTTTTCTTCTCTGCAAAAGAGAAGTTTGGGCTAAATGGCTTTGAAGGTCTTTTCTAGCTGCAGAACCAACATCCCACAAATCCCTTCATTTTACAGAAGAAAACCCTGGTGCCTGGGGAGGCTAAGGGACTTACTCATGAACACAGTTAATAAGTGTGGGATTTGAATGCTGGTTCTCTCTAGTACCATTTCCACCCATTAATTCTGCCCTTCATATGACATACTTGAAACCATTTGTTATGGTCTCTCTTAAGCAGGGGCATGCTGGTAAAATGTTTAACAAGTGGCTCTCTGTTTTACATATTATCTGATACTTTAAAGAAAAGATGTTTAAAATTTTTAGATAAACTTTTATTTAAACATATTAAACATATTAAATCTATTTTAAAAAAATTTCAAAATAATGCCCTTAATAAGGCTCCCAAATTTTCAAGTCATCCTTCTGCAGGGGCTATACTAATCTCTAGCATTCTGACACACTTTTTAGCTTATTCTGTGTTATTAACATTTTTCTCCATCACTTTCTTAAGCATAGATAACCAACAGAATAAAAAAACAAACCCTGATTCATATATTCACCATCTTTCTGATGCGTAAATGCTTACACTGAAAATTTAACAATCAATTCTGATTTGCCCATTTCCAGTTTTTTTTCTTTTCCATTTCCTGTAACTCATGCTCATGGCGCATGGTTCACCACCCCAATCTCAGCCCTTCTCTGCTGCCACGTATCAAAGTATTTCTTAAAATAAGGTACCCCAATGCCTAAGTCCATAGGGAGCTGTCCAAGGTAGAGCACAGCAGGATCCTTTCCCTTGTCCTTGTTATCTATTAATACAGTTTAAAATCACGTTAATGTTTGCTTGGTAAGGGTGGGGTGGAGGATGTAACACTATTGCCTCACGTGGAGCTCACATCTACCAACCCCCCAAATCCTCCCCCCCACACACAAATTATCAGTTAGCCACATCTCAACACCCAATGACATATTGTCTCCCAAGCATTTCACAAACCTTCCATTCCGATTGGTGCTCTGTAGCATTTCATTCTTTCCATCCTTGGAGTTCAGGTAGAAACAGCCCCCGAAGAGTCTGCTATTTTGCAATCATCTTATTCTTTTGTGTCCCATGTTTTGCAGACCATTCACAGGGGGATGGAATGATCTCATTCACATCGGTTTCAATGGACTTACTATTATTATCATCTCCCCCATCTTGTGCTTAGCCAGGAGATTTTTCCTCTCCACGTGGAGAACCTTGCATTTATCTCTAATAAAAACCACCTCATCAGATCGAAACTATCTTGTCAAGCTCATTTTTGGAATCCGTTTGGGATCTTTTCACAGGAAGAGACCCGTGAGCCCTTACTGGAGAACATTACTGGAGAGACTGGTTAGTTCTGAAGGTCTGACCAAACCTGAGCTCTCGATCTTATTTGCTTCTGGACTAATTTTGATTAATCACCCCCTCCTGCCTCCGCTAATTTTCTAGATTTCATAATCATGCCTCAGCTGTGGCTTCGCACTGAAATTTCTCTCAGCACCTGGTGCCTTCTCAGCCTGGATCATCCCTCTGCTGTGCTGGCCCCTTCTTCCCTCTGGAGGGTCCTAAGCTGCCCAACCCTTATTCTCCACATGGATGCATGGATGCCATACTATGTGCCCTCATGTTCAAGCACTTACATCCCCTTTTTCTGCTCCGTTTTGTCTCATTGAGACTTTAAGCTCCTCGAGGGATGGGGACTCGCTTTCTTCTTGTGTTTGTATGTCTTAGCACAGGACCTGACACCCAGTTTATGGTTGTTCAGTCGTTTCAGTCATGTCTGATTCTTCATGACCTCATCTGAGGTTTTCCTGGCAAAAATACTGGAGTGCTTGGCCATTTCCTTCTCCAGTCCATTTGACAGATGAGGAAACTGAGGCAAAGAGGGTAAAGTGACGTGTCCAAGGTCACACAGCTAGTAAGTGTCTGAGATTGGATCTGAAGACGTTTCCCAGAAGATGAATTCTCCTAACTTCGGGCTCTGCACTCTGCACTATGGCGCCCCCTAGTCGCCCTTGGTGTGAAGATGAAGGTCCAGTAACCAAGAGACTAGTGAGATGAGAATCTGGCAGGCTCATTACCCTTTTAGGCGGTATAGTGCATAGAATGCTGGATCCGGAAATCCTGGGTTCAAATCCCAACTCAGTCATTTACTAGGTGAGTGAACCCGGACGAATCCCTTTCCCTCTGAGCCTCAGTTTGTTCATCTATTTAATGAGTGTGCTGGACCCAACAGCCTCTGCCAGCTCTAAGTCTATGATTCTATGGCTACATCAACGGAGTGTAAACCCTGATTAATTCCAAGCTGAATCTGCACTCAGAGGAACCGAGTTCCAATTCTGACGCAGTCTGTGTGATCAATTTATTGAAACTTTCTGGGCTTCAGCTTCCTTGTCTACAGAATGAGTCTCCTCAGGTTTCTGGTACTCAAAATCTGAGATCCTATGCTCTATAAACAGGGAGGCGTATGCTCTGAAAACAGGGGCGGGTGATCTTGTTTTTAAAAATATTTTGGTGACCACAATTTAATAGAGTTGAATCTATAGTCCCATTTTACACATTTAAAAATATGATTCTAAGAAAGAGCCCATAGGCTCCCCAGTCTGTCTGCCCAAGAGTCCAGGACACAGAAAAGATGGGGCAGCCTTGATTCAAGCCCAGGGCATCCAGCAGCAGCTGCCACATCTGTCTTGCAACTCGGGGAAATCAACTTTCTCCTTTTAGAGAGACACCAAGTGGCCTGATGCAAATTCTATTTTTTTTATTGTTTTCTTCTTGAAAGATACCTCGTCACAGGGAAACAGCAGGTTTCTGTCCCCAGATCTATTGTTCCAACAAGAGGAGAGCTCAGGTCCCCTGAGACCAGTCCGTAGCTAGGGTGGCAAGCCTCGAACCCGGGGAAATCAGAGGGGACGAGAGGAAACAGACAACGAACTGACATTAATTCAAACAAAGAAGGGGAAAAACACAAACCACCCACCCCCAAAGGCGTCTCGTTGGGGTGGATTTTTCCAAAAGAGTCTGCCAGCCCCTGTGAATCTGGTATTTTCCATGCCAAGCTGAAGCTTCTGAAGAAAATGAACCGATGGCTTCTGGGACCCACGTGTCTTGGCAAGAGAATAAGCCCCAAACTGGCTACTGAGGAGGAGAAATCTCTGCTATTCATTCCTGAGCGCTGTCAGACACCCAATGGTTGTCTTTGACTCTGGCTGAAGTGAGACTAATCAGGAAACCCGAGGCAGGAAAGGGGAGCTGAGGAATTTTAATCAGGCTGACCAAGGATGGGGAGGGAGCTTCAGAGAGAGCTCTCAATGGTGGCCCAGAGAGCAGGGGAGAGGAGGAGTGGGGGAGAGCAGCCTCTGGCAGGGGAGAGGAGGAGTGGGGGAGACAGCCTGGAGCAGGGAGAAGGGGTGGGGGAGAGCAGCCTCTTAAAGAATTTCTCCCTCTGCCTCCGAGTCTCTCTCTGGGTTTCTCTATTTATGTATCTCTTTGTCTCTGTCTGTGAATCTAAGTCTCACCTGGACTCTCCGCTCATTCTTTGGCCCAAGTTCATTAACTTCATCACTAGCGCTCAGATATGTTTTCCTTACCCTAAAGAGGCAGGTGTTGCCCTTGGCCCCCCTCCAAAACCAGTGGGTAGATCCCCCCACTGTTAGTTTGAAAGTCTCTCCATTCTGGGCAGCGACTTTGAGGGCTCATTCAGGGGTAGAAATAGGAGAACTGAATAAAAAAGAATAGAAAGAGACAGAATCTTCAGGCAGTGCTCCCTTCCCAAGTGGGGTAGAGACAGAAGGGTGATGAAGGCAGAACACTAGCTTTACCCCGTTCCTATTAATCCCCCACCCCTGGAGATCCAGCATCAACATCTGGCTGGGAGCCCTTCAGACAAAGGGTGATCCAGGTCCCAGTGTCCAGGAGGAAAGAGGAGGAGGCCAAGGGCGGCTGTCGCTCTCCTCTTCGAGCCATCCATCCTTGAAATCGGCTCACTTTCCCCGGGAGTGGGCAGTAGCTCTCTGAACTGAGTACAGGAATGGCCCAGTTACTGTTATAAAAGGACCACCAGGGTCTGTGGGGGCTGCAGGAAAGGCTGATCCTGTTCCAGCTCAGAGCGAATCCTCAAGGAAGCTTGGTAAACAAAAAGTTCCCAGGGTCTGGAACAGTATGTGAGTGTGAGTGTGTGTGTGTGTGTGTGTGTGTGTGTGTGTGTGTGTGTGTGTGTGTGTTTGTGTGTATTCCACAGGAAAGTCCAGTTTGTGTGAGCCTGTGACAAAAGCCAAGACGGGTTCCTTTGCCTGCATCAGCAACGGGGACTCATCCAGGTGTGCCTCTTGCCTTTGGGAACAAGAAAAAGACCATGAAAAAGTCAATAGGAAAAAAAACTCCAACATTAATCCTGTCCCCTGGCCGGTGGCAGGAGGCAGAAAGTGCCCTTCCTGAACCCGAATTCAAAATCTGGTTTTGCTGCTCAGTCCCAGCCAGCTCATCTGCAGAATGAGGGGAGTTGGATTGGGGCAGAATGGGATAGCGGGCTGGGGGCCCCACTCAGGCTCAGAAAGTCTTGCTTTTCTGCTCCTGCTTCAGGTTTCATCAGTTAGCTTGGTCAGCCTGGGCAAGAAACTTCCCCTGCTCAGTTTCTTCATCTGTAAAATGAAGTGGGTTGGACTTGATGGTCTCAGAGCTGCCTTCCAGCCCTGGCAACCTACAGGGTTGGTCTACGCAGCCTTTGAGGTCATGCCTTCTGGCTTTAGATTCTGTGAGCAAGGACCCTGCCACACTGACTATCCTGGATGCCCCCAGGGTTGGGCTGCACCCCACATGCCAGAATGGGAACAGAATTGTTCTTAGAAGTACCCATCTCCTGCACCGGCTCCTGCTACAGAAATGAACCTGTCAGAGCTTGGGAAGAGTTCTATGAAGGCAAGCAGAGTTCCTTGTTTCTGAAGATGGAGTCTCTGTCTCTGTTTCTGCATCTCAATTTCCCTCTGACTCTCTTTGTTTCTGTGTCTCTGTCTATATCTCTCTCTGCCTCTGTCTTCTGTGTGTCTCTCTGTCTGTTTCTATATCTCTGTCTCTGTCTCTCTTTGACTCCTGCCTCTCTTTGTCTCTTTGTCTAACTCTGTCTGTCTCTGTTTCTGTCTCTCTCTGCCTCTGTCTCTGTGTATCTGTTTCTCTGTGTGTGTGTGTTTCTCTCTCTCTCTCTCTCCCTCTCTCCCTCTCTCCCTCTCTCCCTCCCTCCCTCTCTCGTCTTCAATAAGAAAAGAGAAAAAATGGCCTTTGGATAGAAGGGTTTCTGTTGTCAGACCTTCAGGGCTACGACTGCTTTACAAACCTGCCTGCAGGGAAAAGGGTCCCTTGGGAAATGCCAAGGAAACAGGAGCTCCCCTTGAATTTTCAGATCTTTGACATCAATGACAACAGGAGCCCAGACAGTCACCAGTTAATAGTATCCTCCCAGCCAGTCAAGGTGGCCAACTTTTGAGATGGTTCCATGATCTTTGGGTTAGGGTTCTAGTCCTGTCCAACCACATCCTACTGTTACTTGTGGGACAGGGGGAAAGTCACCTATCTTCTCTGGGCCTCAATTTCTCACTTGTAAAATGAAGCTGTTGGACTAGAGATGGCCACCATGACACTTTCTGCTTCTAAATCTATGCTACCATGACTTGCCATTCTCTTAGATTCTGCACCTCATTTCCCATCTCCTTGCTTTACTCTGGCTGTATCCCATGCCTGGAGTGCACTGCCTTCTCACCTCTTCCTCCTATGGGAAACCTTTCCTGATCCCTCCAGTTGGTTCCTGTTGTATTCCTCTTAAGTAAATGTAATCTTTCTGGGCGTCAACTTTCCCATCTGTAATCAAAGGGTTGGACTGGATGAATTCTGAGATATCTCCTAATTCTAAATTTATGATCCTATGATCAATTAGTTAATTGCAAACATTAATTTTAATTTAATATTAATTAATTGCACTTGTGTACAAGGCACTGTGCTAAGCATTGGGATCAAGGGTTGTCTCTGGCCTTCTTTTGCATCCCTAGTGCTTAGCACAGAACCTGGAATATAGTAGGAGTTTAATAAATGCATTTAATAAAATGAAGCCACTGACAGGAGGTCCCTCTACTCTCATCCTCTCTACTTCGGACCTCTGCTGATCCCCATTCTTTCCTCTTTTCTGGCCTCAGGGACCCTGCTCTTGGAGGTGACAATTTTGCTGGAGGCTCTCAGTCCCTTTCCTCCCAGTACTGGCCAGCTGGGTCCTTAGTGGTCAATGAATATTGTCCCCTCAGGCTTTTAGAGGTAACACTGGAAGCAGGTTTTGGAATTGTATAGTATAGGTATTTGATAAATGCTTCTTCTATTCCACACAAAAGGAAAGGTATTGGGGTACACATAGTAAGCATTTGGTAAGTGCTTCTTATATTACACATAAAAGGAAGATATTGGGGTAATACAGTAAGATTTTGATAACTTCTTATATTCCTCATAAGAGGAAGGTATTGGGGTGCATATAGTAGGCATTTGATAGATGTTTTTAATATTCCTCACAAAAGGAAGGTATTGGGGTGCATACAGTAGGCATTTGGTTGATGTTTCTAATATTCCACATAAAAAGAAAAATATTGGGGGTACATACAGTAGGCATTTGATAAATGCTTCTTATAATCCAAATAAAAGGAAAGGACTAATAGATCCTAAGGTTCCTTATCCCTTTCAATTATAGGACTGCAATTTAAAATGGGAATAAAAATGGCACCTACCTTCCATCATGGGGACCAAATGAGATGATAATTATAAAGTGCTTAGTCTAGTACCCAGCACAGAATAAGTGTTCTATAAATGTTAGCTCTCATTTTTTTGTGAGGATAAAATAAGATAACATATGGGCAGTATGCTGTAATTCGTAAAGCTCCATATGAAGCATAGATCAATAATTATCAACAATTAAATATTATCAGTGGCTAATTAGTAACTAATATGGCAATTGCTGATTAGTCATCAATAATTTTTAATTGTTATCAGGTAGCCAACAATAATACTTAATTAGCTTCATAAAGATATTAAGTGTAGCAAGGACAGTTGCCACAAAAGAATTCCCCCCAAACCTGGAGGGATGCTTCTTTCCCAAGCTCTCTGTGGAGAGTGAGCTCAAACTTGGAGAAGCACAAAGACGTGGATGGCAAAGGGCTGACAGACTTATGGCTCAGTCACTGGGAGCCCTTTTTTTCCCACTGTAGAGTTACAGGGTTTCCGTTAATTACTTGCTTGTCTGTAAGAATTGGAGCCTTTGTAAAGCCCGACTTCTCTCTTCCTTGAAGGGTCTCTTCCTGTAAAGCTGCCTTTCCTTGGGGAGGGGTCTCATTTGTCCTCTGCCTCTCAGTCCCAGCTCTGCTGAATGGGGCCTCCAAATATTCTGATCTTTTCATGTTCATCAGGTTCTAAGCCTCTGGACACTCCTTTCCCGCTTCTTTCAACTTCTAGCTGGACGTATTGTCTCCTACTATCCCAATGTCCTCCACAGCACCATCAGGGGCTTAGAAAAGTCCTCCCTACTAGGCTAGCTTATGATTTTTATACGTTAGCCTAAGAGGATCCATCTGACTTTTTTCTTTTTCTTTGCAGCATCTTCTATCTTTATCCAATGGACCCCTCACCCCTATCCTTTCAAATTTGTTAAGGATTTATTCACACTAAGTTTACTTTTGATTGCTTGGCTGATTAAAGCGAGATGCCTGGACTTTCTGTAATTAATTACAGCCCGTGAATTAAAGCTTAAGCAAGACTCTTTTTGTTGTTGTTGTTGTTTCCCCCAGGTAGAATATAAAACCCTTGAAAGTAGTAATTTGGGGGGGGGGGATGTTATCCCAGAACTTAGCACAATACCTGGCATACAGTAAGTGTCTAATAAATGCTTTTTCCATTCCATGTAAAATGAAAGATTTAAAAATGATGACTCCTAAGTAAGATGACGCCTACTTTTAACCTACAATCAGATCAATCAGACTAATCAACAAGCATTTATTAAGCACCTACTATGATCCACCGTACTGGGAACTAGGGTTATAAATATTTTCTACTCTCAGAGAACTTAGAGACAGTGAATAGTTCACTGGACTTGGAACCAGAAAGACTCATCTTTATGGGTTCAAGTCCAGCCTCAGACACTTACTGGCTGTGTGATCCTGGGCAAATTACCTGAGTGCAAATTGCCTCAGCTTCTCATTTGTCAAATGAATTAAAGAAGACAATGGCAAAGCTTTCCCAAGAAAACCCCAGATGGAGTCACAGTTAGACCAGACTGAAATGACTCCATAACAACAAAAGTAGATAAGGAATAAATTTAGGGCCTCCCAACAGTCTTAAATATGATTTAACCTTAAAACAGCATTAAGGCTGTTGGGACACCCTGTACGAGGAGAACAAAATGCAGACAAATACAATGTGGTTAAATAGAGGGGGTTGGAAGGGAGGGCACTAGCAGCTGGTTGGTTGGTTGCTGTCCTTTGTTCTCGGAGAGGACCAAAATGACATCGATCTATTAGACTCAAATTAGGGTGGGTCCGACTGTGGCTGCAGGGGATCAGGAAAAGCTTCATGTTGACGGTGAAGCTTGAGCCGTGCCTTTAAGGCATGGAGGGATTCTGGCAGGTAGAGCGCTTTCTGAGAGGTAGAGTGCATTCTGGGAGGCAGAGCATATTCCTAGCATGGGCACACAGCCAGTGTAATGGCGCAGTTATGGCAGCTGGCGTGCTGAGCATGGAGAACAGAGGGAAGGCCATTTTGGCTGCAGAATGTGGGAAGGAGAGAGTGGATGACAAGGCTGGAAAGAGAGGCTGGGGCAGGTTGTGAGTGCCCCATTCCTTCCCCGCCTGTTTGAGGCTGGATCAACATGGATTTCGGGGATGATGGGAAATTCTCTGTTGGGAAGCAGTGGACTCTGAGGAAGAGTTGGTGGGAAAGCTCAGCTTCTGAGAAGGCCCTTTATATAAAGAGAGAAGAGGAGGTGAGGACCCTGAGCTGGGTCAGGGAGATGCTCCAAAGGGGAGAGAAACACTTTCCACTTACTGGGAGCCTTGTGAGTGTCGCTGTCGGAAGCGTCCCCCTGCCGGTCTCCCGGGCCACTCTCTGGGCCACTGTGCACTCCCCCAGCCTCGCTGCTGAGGCTGGTCCCACTCTCTGAGGGATGGCTGGGAGGCAGAGCCTGGCCTTGGGCTGCTCTGGGAAGGTCGCTGCTGCCACCTAGAAGAGACCCGACACCAATTACCCCTTCAGAGCTTAACGTGTTCTTCTACCCCCTTCCTGAGATTCCTGTCATCAGGGTCTTGCTGGTTCCATCAGTCAACAAGCATTAACTAAGCACTCACTGTGTGCCAGGAATTGTGCTAAGTACCAGAGATACAAAAAAATGGCGAAATCTTTGCCTTCGTGGAGCTTATTTTCTGACAGGGGAGTCAACTGGCCCACCAAGAAGTACCTATGAGATAAGTTAGCCTAAGAGGGTAGAGACACTAGTATCTGCAGGGAGGGAGTGGCGCAGGAAGTGGGTCCAAACCCTCCACTCTTAAACCTCAGAGGAGAATTGAGCCCATACATAGGAGCCCTTCCTCCTCTTGCATTTTGACCCATGTGGGTCCTGATGAAGCTTCTGTGTCTTCTCCTTTTTTGTTAAATCAAGGGGGATGAGCCAGAAAGCCTCTAAGGTCCAACTCTAGAGTAAGGGTCCCATCTTACCCCCTTTTCTGCACTGCCTCCCTGTAGAAGGGTTATAATGATCAAATGAAGAAACATGTGCATTTTTGAAACTCCAAAGTGCCAAGAAAAATGTCTGCTTAATGTGGTTAAGTCAGGCTCTAGCCCTTTCAACGAAGACCTGGCTGAGTGCCCTGGGAAGGGGGAGGCTACCCTAGGTCCTCTGACTCCAAACAAGGCATTCTTTCCAGGGGGTGATTCCCCATCACTGGAAGTCTTCAAGCGCAGACTGGATGACCCCTTGTCTGGGATATTGCAGAGAGAATCAATAGTCTGGACCAGTTCAGGTTGAATTGGATGGCCTCTGGGGTCCCTTACACTTTGAGCTTTGCCTTCCTACACTGTTCCCGGCCCTGAGTTAATGGTGCATGGATATTCACTGAAGTGTCCCCTAGAGAGTTATGTTCAATTCAAGGATACTCTTCTGTAGTCTGCCCCTCCCAGCCCTGGGGCTTCTCAAAGCTCAGCCTCTTGGCAGGGGCGACCGCCACCTCCTTACCTGATTCTGTTCTGCATTTGCTATCTTTGGAGCTCTTGGCCCCCAACTCTTCCAGGCTGGAAGAGCTCAAGGTTGAGTCACTGTCGCTGTCACTAGAAACCACTAGAAGAGAAAAACACAGGCTGAGAATGTTTATTCTTGTACCCGTTGGCTCACACCGGGCAGGGGACCAGCCTACTCACTGGGCGCCCATCTAAGAAGGAAGGGATTCTGCATGGGGGAAGGGGAAGTAGTTGCTCTTGACATCCCCAGGGGACCGAGCAAGAGGCAAAGATCAGCTCCAATTAGAGGCGAGAGAGATTGTGATCTCGGTGAAGGAAAAACATCCTCAGTGTCAAAGGGATAATAGGCTGGGATGGGTGAGGTGGGGAGAGTGCTGAGGCTGTGTCTCTGGGGACCTTCTGGGAGCAGCCCTGCTTATAAACATTTGTTGATGCCAGTCATTGTGACACTCCATCACATCCTGCCTTATGTGATGCCTTAGTTCCTTTCCTCGCTGTCAGGCCTGTCTCCCCAACTCAATGATACCACTGGATATTTGTAAAAGGCTTACAGGTTACAAAGTGTTCAAGTGACACCATCTCCTTGGATACTCTAAAAACAGGCAGAACGAGGAAGGGGCTAATCAATCAATCAACACCCATTTCCTAGGCACCAGGCATTGAAGGGATACAAAAAAATCAAGAAGCATTTATTAATCACCTCCTGAAACTATGCCCCAAGGCTATTAAACTGGGCAGTCCCTTCGATCCAGCAGTGTTTCTACTGGGCCTAAAGGAGGGAAAGCAATCTACATGTGCAGAAATGTTTGTGGCAGCCCTCTTTGTAGTGGCAAGAAACTGGAAACTGAGCGAATGCCCATCAGTTGGAAAATGGCTGAATAAATTGTGGTATATGGATGTTATGGAATATTATTGTTCTGTAAGAAACGACCAACAGGATGATTTCAGAGACGCCTAGAGAGACTTACAGGAACTGATGCTCAGTGAAGAGAACATTGTACACAACAAGATTATGTGATGATTAAGTCTGATGGTCATGGCTCTCCAACAATGAAATGATTCGGGCTAGTTCCAATGATCTTATGATGAAGAGAGCCATCTACACCCAGAGAGGACTGTGGGGATCACAACATAGTGTTTTCACTCTTTTTGTTGTTGTTTGCTTGCATTTTGTTTTCTTTCTCATTTTTTTCTTTTTGATCTGATTTTTCTTGTGCAGCAAGATATTTGTGGGAATATGTGTAGAAGAATTGCACCATGTTTAACATATATTGGATCACTTGCTGTGTAGGGGAGGGGATGAGGGAAAAGGAGGGAAAAATTAGAACACAGGGTTTTGTAAAAGTGAATTTTGAAAATTATCTATGTATATATTTTGAAAATAAAAAGCTTTAATTAAAAAAATATCTCCTAAGCTTTCAACACTACAGTAAGTACTGAGAATACAGAGGAGACAATAAATAATTTCTGCCCCCGGGAAGCTTAAGTTCCACTGCTATTTGGCCCAAATGTTTAAGAGAGGGGGAAGAACGAGTCCATTGTCTGTTCCATTCGCCCCAAATCTCACTTTGTAACCCTTCATTTTAAGTAAATATTATTATTGATAACTTTTGGTATCCCTGTCCCTAGAAAGACATCTCCTATGAGACTTTTTTGAAAGAAAAAAAGAGAAAAACTCAGCAAAACCATCAAAACTTAGAAAAACACAACCTGATAAGGCATGTCATGTTCTTTACCCACAAACCTCTATCTCTCCAAAGAAGTGGACGTACTCTCTTCTCATATGTCTTTTTTTCGGAGGGGGGCATGTTTGTTCTTTGTCATTTTGTTCCTTTCATCTCTGATGGTTTTGTGACATTCCCTTGCATTCTGAATTTTGCCAAATTAGGAGGCAACTTATCAATTTTCATCCTCAATCTTTTCAGCATATATTCTTACCCCAACCCACCCTAGAGCTGCCCCCTCAGTCATTCCATCTGTGTTGTCAGAAAGAGACCAGGGCTGGAAGGATCTAGTCCAAACACACCAGAAAAGGGACCTTCTCTACTACCCTGCCAGCTTTAATTTTAATAAACCTATGATTTGCTCAATTAGATTTCAAAATACACTAGAAAACAATAATTACAAAAAAACCTGATTGGTACATTCATTCGATTCAACTTATTAATTCACTCATTCAAACAATCTATTATTAAAAGCACCTACTATCCATCAGGTATCCTGCAATTCACTAGTGATAAAAAGGCATAAATGAATCAGTCCCTGACCTCACAGAGATTACATTCTATATACACAGTTAGCTCTTTCTTTGAGAATGTAGATGGAATCTTAGAGAAACTCTGGGTCCTCACCAGGGGTATCAGACCCTGCTGTAAGAACCGTAACTATTAATTTGGGCAGTTGGAGCAAGTGACAGGAAATGTTCCCAAGGCAATGTGAAAAACATCTCAAACCAACTTTTTAGAACAGTCACTCCAGCAAGGGGATGTTGGAATACAATTCCCTGCTGTGAGGAGGCAAAGATCCTGGCAGAAACCACAGGACAAAGGAAGATCATCATGAAGAGGAGAAGGAATAGGGTCAGGGATGGGAGGAACTTAATTAGAGGGGAAGCAGATGTTATGTGGTCCTTTCCTAATTTTTAAAATAATAGCTTTTTGTTTTCAAAATACATGTAAAGATAGTTTTCAACAGTCAGTGTTGCAAAACCTTGTGTTTCATATTTTTTCTCCCTCCCTTCCCCTTTCCCTAATCCAATATAGGTTAAATATGAGCAATTTTTCTATACATATTTCCACATTTATTATGCTGCACAAGAAAAATCAGATTAAAAAGGAAAAGAATGAGAAAGAAAAAAGCAAGCAAATAACAAAAATGTTATTTGTTGTGATTCACATTCAGTCTCCATAGTCCTCCCTCTGTATGGAGATGGCTCTCTTCATCACAAGTCTCTTGGAATCGCCCTGAATCACCTCATTGTTAAAAAGAGCCATATTCATCAGAGTTGATCATCACATAAACTTGTTGTTGCTGGGTACAATGTATTCCTGGTTGTACTTGTTTTGTTCAATACCAGTTCATGTAAATCTTCCCAGGCCTTTCTATAATCAGCTTGTTCATCATTTTTTATAGAACAATAATATTCCATTACTTTCATGTACCACAACTTGTTCAGCCATTTCCCAAGTGATGGGCAGCCACTCATTTTTCCAATTCTTTGCTATCACAAAAAGAGCCACTACAAACATTTTTGCACATGTGGGTCCTTTCCCCTTTTTAATGATCCCTTTGGGACATAGGCCTAATAGTGACACTGATGAATTAAAGGGTTTGCACAGTTTGATAGCCCTTTGGACATAGTTCCAAATTGCTCTCCAGAATGGATGGCTCTGTTCACCGTTCCACCAACAATGTATTAGTGTCCCAGTCCTCCCACATCTCCTTTAACATTTATCATTATCTTTTCCTGTCATCTTAGTCAATCTGAGAGGTAGGTATCTTCCTATTTTAACTAATTATTCTTTCTAACTCCATCCTAGGCTCAGTTGTTTTGATTAACTGAAGAAATACAAGTATAATTGCACCCTCCACATTTCTATGTCCTGAGGAAAAGCTCTGATTGCTCCACCCTAGTTATAGCTCTTCGTAAAAAAATACCCTAGTAGTCCAAGCATCTGTGATTTTATCAGGATAGATACTCCTTTTACTAGAACAAATCTTAAGCCTTCTGTGGCTTAATAGATGGTCTTTGAGAGAACCATGATAAAAAAAGAAAAAAATCCTAACCCTATGGGCAACGTGATGATGAATTTCTCTAGGTTTTAGCTGGGTTGGTCTATAGACAACAGATACTGGTTCATAATTGAAAGTTTAGGACCTGCAGGTGCCTCTGAGAGTCTGTGTTCCTTTGCCCATCATGAGAAGGCTTTGGGGAGAGACCTTGATATTTTCTTAAAAATTCTTATTTCTTTTGCTCAAGAGAATCAGTGAATTGCTCATTTCTTTAAAACAAAAAAGAGCCCCCAGGAGTTAGTCTGACTGCCTCATTTCATAAGGATTTTCCATTTTCCACAAAGGTTCTCATCTGATTTTCACAACTGCCCTGGGAGTTAGGCGGGCACAATATTTCACAGATAATAATGATAAGAGGAAGCAGAAGGTGGGAGACTGAAAGCTGATCTTTTAGCCAGGAAGATCTAGATTCATTTTCTGCCTCGGACATATAACAACTTCAACCTCCCTTTTCAAATTTATTTCACATTGCTTCCCCAAACATGAGGCAGTATGTCACACCGGGGTGAACTGGTTTCAGAGACAGGAAAATCTGGGTTCCAGTTCCAACTTTGACACCTACCATTGGGGTGACTCTGGGCAAGTCCTTTAACCTGTCTGTCCCTCAGGCAACCCCCTAGTAAAAAGCTGCAGAGAAGATGCTAATCTGCCTTGATGGAGAGTTTCCTTACTTGGGAGCTCTCCATATGCATACATGTGCACACATAAATATCGGTTCATGTCCATGACTGTCCTACAGTTAAGTGTCTGAGGCTGGATTTGAAGTCAGGGCTTCCTGGATTCAAGTTCCGGGCTCTATCTACTTCCCCATCTAGTAGCCACATTGCTCTCAAGTAAATCTAATTCTCCTCTGTGAGACAAATCACATATCTGCATTTCCCAAATAGTGAGTTCCCACATACTGATGAAATCATAAGTCAGAACAAAAATAAAAATATAAGATGTGAAGAGTATGGTGAAGGAGGCCAGGATCACTGAACCATAGTTGTGTTTACATAGAAAGTATTGATCAGTTTTGATTTGAACTGAAATTCATAATGGGAGAAGATTACTTATTATTATTTTTTAAAACAAAAGGCAGAGAACAGAGTCCAGTGGGGGCAGTCTGGCTTCCACTGATGCCCCTGGATCATGCAGGTGCTTTTGCCTCCAGGGATCATTTCACTCACAAAGGTCACAGAGAGAAGGGTACCCAGCTGTCAGAAAAGGTTCTTGCTTTCCCAGCAGCTCCCCCTCTACCACATCTTCTCTCATTGTGTCAGAGATTTCAAGCTGGGATCAGGCTAGAGCTTAAAGGGCTTTGCAGCAAGGGCCCCCAAATCCCATTTCTAATCTACTCTAATAAATTCTGCTAAAGAAACAAACTGAAAAAAGAAAAAGGAAAGGCAAGGAAAGTTTGCAGTATCTATGCCCAATGCTGAGGCGTCAGTGTCAGTGGGGAAAAAGATGCTTATGATCTGCCAGAGGGATGGGAGTTCCTGGATACAAGCCCAATGCACACAGTTCCCCAAATACTCCTGGCTTCCTTTAGGGAGGGGGCTGGGGGGAACCCGTGTTCCAGAAACATCCCCATGAAACCCACGCCTGTCTCATCTGCCATTATTGTGCCTCCCTCCCTCTGCAGTCCAGCTCATAAATCTTCTAGGTCTATTAAACAAAGCTTTTAGGCTCATAAATCTTTCGGTCCCTGTTTTTCCATTCTTCCATCCTCAACAAATGATATTCATTTTCTCCCTCCTTCTCTCTCTGTCTCTTTCTCTCTTTTTCCTCCTTTCTCCATTTATTTTTTGTATCCTTTGCTGTTTCTGTCTCTCTCCATCTATGTCTCTGTCTCTCTATCCCCCTCCCCTTCTTCTTCCTCATCCTCTCTCCTTTTCTTTCTCTGTCTCTTCCTCCCTCCTCCCCTCTGTTTCTATCTGTCTACCTCTGCATCTCTTTCTCCCATTCCCCAAATGATCACACTGGGATTACAAAGCAATGAGACCTTGGGTGGGGTCCACATTTATTTTTTGGATTGAAAAAGAGAAGGAATGGCCCCTAGTGCCTTCTAAATAAGACAGTTTGGGTTACTGGATAGCGAAATCTATCTGATGAATTAATCTAGTCTGAACTAGATTAAAATGTAATTGTAATTAAAATGTAATTGGAAAATATTTAACAACATAAATAAAACGACACAGAATTTAAGTAATGCTAACATTTGGTTTTCTGAGTCAATATGCCTCCAGCAGAGATCCTTATCCATGGTCCCCCTCCCAATTTGTATTTGAAACCCCCTAGGATACTGGGCTGGAAGACCTGGCCAAGAGGACCTGGATTTGAATTCCACTTCAGATTCCTATTACCTGTGTGGTTCTGGGCAAGACACTTAATTTCCCTTGCCCTTAGCTTCCTTATCTATAAAATAAAGTTGGACTGGGTGTCCTCTAAGGTCCCTTTTAATTCTCTATCTGTAATTTTATGTAATAGGTCCCTGAGCCTTAGTTTTTCTCATTTGTAAATGAGAATCGAAGGAAACTGATCCCATCTCTGCCAGTACCCCTCGAGACATTTTCCTTTTTTTCTATTTTATACCCACCTATTTGTAATCAGGTGATTTCCCTCAGATTGTAAATTTCTTGGGGAGGAGCTGTTTCATTTTTGTTTTTATAGGCTCCTTGTCCAATGGTACTTGGTGCAATAGCTAGTGCTCAATAAATACTTGTTGATTGATTAGATGTCCAGTGTCAAATACTGTGTCGTGCATAAATAAAATACTATGAATATTTTGAAAATATTCTTACTCTTACAGCACTATGTAAATTCACTTTGTGGTGGAGATGTCACTCAAAAGAACCTACCCTACTGCCCACCTGGACTTACAGGTGATAGGAGGAGATAGTGGGCGGGGGCAGAAGAGATAGGGAACTCTGCCCAAGGTTCTCCACAACTTGGAGTAAGAGACAGTGCTACCCCAGTGACTGCTGGCTAGCTGCTGAAAACAGAAGCCCAGGATTCAGAGCTAGTTGGTAACCCCTCCGTCCCATTAATCACCACCCTGTACTTTCTCCTGCCCAGGCTTTCTCATGGTATTAGCTAGGAAAGCACCACCTGGGCCAAGCAGCAACAGTCCCTTTTTTGGGGCCAGGCCAGTTCTGTGTGCCTGGTTTGCTCTTAAATGGATTATCAGCTTGACTGTCACCATGGAAACTCTGAGTCTTAGTACTCAGAGGGGGAGAAAAAAATCTCTCTTTTTAAAAAGAAAGTCGCTCCTGACTGCTTCAAACAAAGAACAGGGACAACAGGGATAGAATGCAATCATTGGATTTGGAACTTGAAGGGACTTAGATATCACAGATTGAGAGCTAGAAGGGACTCAGAGGTCTAGAATCTCTAAAGGGGTCACCTGTCTCTCATCTTACAGAGAAGGAAACTGAAGTCCAGAGAAAGAAAGACACTTGCCCAAAGTTTAACAGCTAAGAAGTAACAGAACCAGGATCACAGGCCAGATTGTGGATCTCCAGATCCCACCATTGGATCCACTGTACCCAGCTGTCTTCCTTGCAGGAGTAAAACTAACCCTGGATAACTCAGCCAAGCATCAGCATCCAGCACAGTACAAGGGTAAGTAGCCTAATCCGGGCATCAGTAAACCTGGGGTCTGGTTCTAATCCTGCTATTCATGTACTGTGTGACCCTGTGCAAAGTATTTTCCTTCCCTGGGACCTAGTTCCATCTATTATAAAAAGGGATTAGGAAATTGAAAGCTGCATGATGTATAAGGATCAGGTAATAGAAGGAGCTTTTCTGTAGTCAGTCCAAATCCTACCCATGAAAATTACTCCAAATGACCTTGGGCAAATTATTTTATTTCCCTGGGCCTCAGTTTCCTCAGTTGTCAAGCGGGTGAAGGAGGATCATTTCTGAAGTCTAGAGCCAGAAGTAAGGCCGTGACATTGTCAGATCTGTTATAGGACCATCAATCATACAGCTGTGTGGAGGATGGACTGAGGAGGGGAGAGACTAGGAGACACCTGTGAGGAAGTTTCCTCAAAGGCTCCTGCCTGTGGTAGAGAGGTGAGAGACTACAGGGACAAGATGTCACACACCATCTCTGCTGGGATTGGTTTGTCAGCCTTGGCTGATGCAGATGAATTGTGCTTTAAACCTATCTCTGTGACAAGAGAAGGCTTGCTCAAGGCCAGGAGAGGGGAGATTCTGAAATGAAATGGGATATAAAATGGAACATCTATTAAAACTTTTAAAAATGCAAAAGAATTAAGAAGGTTGGACGAGGTGATCTTGAAGAACTCCTCAAGCTTCTAACCACCTTCTGACTCTACTTTAAGCTCAGATTCTCACCCATCACAGCACAAGCACCCTTGACAATTCTCAGGACTCTCCAGGTCTGAGCTACATCTGGAAAGCAGGGCAAAGACTATTTCCAGGCCCTGTGTGAACTCAAGGTGGCCAGCCCAGCCACGGACAAGAACTCCAGAGCATCAGAAGCAGTTAACATGTTGACACCATGTCTCAGTGTTTCCAACCCCCCCCCCCCGAAATTATGGGAATTAGGGAGGTGCTGAGATATTTTCAGCAAACATGCCGCCAAAGCAAAGCAGATGGTGGAAAATTTCACAAGCTGAAAAATAAAACCGAAAAAAATGCAACCGAAAGAATAGAAAAGCTGTGGGGACTCAGAGATGTTTCCTAATTAGCCCCTGCCCATCTCAAGGGATGGATGGCATTGTAGGTTCCATGTTCTGCTAGGGAGCTGTGCCCTTCAGCACCACCATCACCATCACCATCTACTTCTCTCACAGTAGGAGCTGTCCCCTCAACATCACCATCACCATCATCAAATACTGCTCACACAGTAGGAGCTGTTCTCCTCAGTACCACCACCATCTTCACCGTCAAAAACTGCTCTCACAGTAGGAGCTAGTCCTCTCCTCAGCACCACTACCATCATCATCACCATATACTGCTCTCACAGTAGCTGTCCCCCTCAGAATCACCATCCTCCCCATCCTCATCTCACACAATAGGAGCTGATCCTTTCAGCACCACCGTCATCATCACCATCACCATATATGCTCTCACAGTGGGAGCTGTCCCCCTCAGCACCACCATTCTCCCTATCCCCATATACTGCTCACACAGTAGGAGCTGTCCTCTCAGCACCACCAACTTTATCATCAAATACTGGTCACACAGTAGGAGCTGTTCCCTTCAGCACCACTATCTCCATCATTATATGCTGCTCACATGGTGGGAATCTAAATACATCCAGGTTAAAGGATCACTGTCTCTCTGAGTTATTTCTAGCCTCCTTCTTGGTTCTTCAAAAAACATAACCACTGGAACTTCTGCCAGCAACTCCTCGTTTCTAGTGGTCTAATTGAGCTCACAGATGCTGTAGAAATGAGTGACTTAGAAGCAGAATTAGGAGAGAAGGAAGAGTCAAGTCAGGTTTGTTGTAGAGAGAAGGCAACTGTAGGAGAGAACCACCACTAGATGGCCCAGTGGCTTGAGTGCTAGATTTGGAGTCATGAAGACTCCAGTTCAAATCCTGCCTCTGAGAATCGTTGGGAAGGGATTCTTTGGGCCTTGTTCTTCTCATAAATAAAACAAGAGGATTGACTCATTTGACTGTAAGGTCTCTTCCAGTTCTAACTCTATGGTCCTTCCCTAATTCATCAGGAATTAAAGGTAACTATTATGCACAGGGCCTAGTATTTAGTAGGTACTTTGTAATTACTTATTGACGTGACTCATTACATATTTCTATACCTATCCTGGCTCTAGATTTCCCTGTTTCTATTGAGGATATCATCCTTCTAGCCACCCAGGTGAGCGCTCTTCCAGATCATTTGATCCCAGGGAGCTTTGGAATCACTTAATTCCACACTCTCATTTTTCAGATGAGTGAAATGAGGCCCAAAGAGGTTAGCCATGCTTTGGCTTTTCAGTATTTTTCCTGGAACCTAGATATGGGCATATCACTACTACAGGATCTGAGCAAGGTCCAGGGAAACGAAGCGGTCTGATCAAGACCACAAGCTACTCAAGGACAGAGGCCCAGACTAGAACTCAGGATTCCTGACTCCTAATTCAGAACTCCTTGAGCCACAGACAAGTTCTGCTTCATCACCCATAATACTGACTTTGTGGCTCAGGATGGAGCTGGGATAAGCACAGTGCATTTGTGCCTGTATCAAGATATGCACACTGCCCAAGTCCTGCCCACCTGCCTGTCTACCCACTGGTGCTTTTGCTCTATTTGCCCACTCAACCTTGCTGAACCCTGAATCAATATCTCCACCCCATCATGGGGAGCAGAGTTTTCTAGCATTAAAAATGGCTGTTTTCGTCTTTCAGTTTTTTTAGGTGTGTCTGACTCTTCATGATTTCATTTGGGGTTTTCTTGGCAAAGCTACTGGAAGGGTTTGCTATATCCTTCTCTAGCTCAGAAACTGAAGCAAACAAGATTAAGGGACTTGCCCACGGTCATGCAGATACCAAGTGTCTGAGGCCGAATTTGAACTCAAGAAGATGGGCCTTCCTGATTCCAGGCCCAATGCTCTCTACCCACTGTGCTACCTAATTGCGCTGTATTAAAATAGGTTTATTTATGAAAAATAATCCTATAGTAGTGAGCAAATAAGCTGTCCAGGACAAAAGAATGCTCCTCTAAAATGAGATTACTTAGAAAGGAAAACAATAATGATGACAATAACTAGAATTGTTAAAGCACTTTAAGGTTTACTATGCCCATGCTATTTCATTTGATCCATACAACAGAAGACCTGCTCAGAGGCAGGTGCTGTTATAAAACCCATTTTAGAGATAATTATGGTTGAGAAACTTGAAATGACCTGCTCAGGATCATAGAGATAGTAAGTGACTATGACAGGATTCAAACTCAGGCTTTGATAATTCCAATCCCAGTGATCTACACATTATGCCATCCAGTGACTGGATACACTGGAACAAAATCAGCCCATGATGATAGGATCATAAATGTAGATCTGGGAGAGACTCCAGAGCCCATCTAGAATGAATCCCTATTTTATACATGAGGAAACTGAGGCCCATGGACATTAGATATACCTTAGAATCATACTTTGGAGATTATCTCATTCAAATCTTTGATTTTACAGAAGAAAGTGACTTAGGATCTGAGATTTAGAAGCAGGAAGGACCTCAAATCCTCAATGTACACATGAGGAAACTGTGGCCCAGGGAATTTGTATATAACATAAGATCTCAGAAACTTTCAAAATTCTCTCTCTCTCTTTTTTTTTTTGCTGAGGTAATTGAGGTTAAGTGACTTGCCCAGGGTCACACAGCTAGGAAGTGTTAAGTGTCTGAGACCAGATTTGAACTCAGGTGTTCTTGACTTCAGGGCTGGTGCCACCTAGCTGCCCCAAACTTCTCATTTTAGAGACAAGGAAAATAAGACCTGGAATGAGAATTTGCATCTGAGTCTCTCCTAATGTCAAGCCTAACACTTTATACCATACCCCACTGTCTGAGGTTGTTGAAGATAAAAATCATCATGCTATGTCTCAGTGATGTAGAAATGCGAGTTATTATAGTCACTTCTACTGTTATTCTCATACTAAGAGCATATGTAGAAGTCACATTCGGGTTTTACACAAACCAGAACTAGGGAAAAGTATGACATACTCGTGAACCAGAGACGTAACTAAGGTAGAATGGCCAGTACTTTGACCCAGGGTATGAAATTTAAGAGGGCAATGATAGTAACTGTCCTATCAATAGTACCTCAACAATTAGAAACAACTGAACTTATCCCACCTAATTAACAAGAATAATTAATTAAAATAGGAAGCTAATAAAAGGTATGCTTTCTCTTTGCTGTCTCAAAGTGTTTTTCAATGTCTGTGTCTCTCTTATGGATACTTTTCTTGTAAGGAAAATCTCAGGATGTCCTATCTGCTTTGTGGTACTCTTTCAGGGCCCTAGAATTGCTCATTATGCCTCTATATATAACTTTTAAGAATCCTTTATACTTGGCCACTTGCTTCCTTTATTTCCTTCCCCAAATTTCTGGTCCAGGTTTTGTAAGGAAACAGCAAAAACTGCAACATATCACCTCAGGGTGAGAAGATTTAATATCTACCACATACTTAAAAAGATATGATCAGAATTACACACAAGGAACTTGCTATTCCTTATAAACTAGATGATAAATTCCTGTCTAGAAAGGCAAACTCCCAAATACTCTTGAGAATTCAACAAATGGACTCTTGGAATAGGAGTATTATCAGAGATGAAGTCCTTGCTTACCGTGCTTTAGACCTAACATTGATCCATATTAAGTAACTTAAGGATGATGTTTTAAAGGGATGTCAACATGGATATAACCTCCAAACTATGTGTAATGAGACACTTTCAAAACACAGAGTCCTTTTGATCAGAAGAGATTAAAACTACATGGGAAGAGGCGCATATCATCCCTGTCATCCTATCTACTTCCGGAGTTGCCCTCAAGTTTCTTTCCATGATTCTACAGATAATCAGGCCTTGGAAGTCTTTCCCAACCCGTCTTACTTCTAGTGCCTTTTCTTTCAATTATTTCCTCTTTATCCTGTATGTAACTTGCTTTGTACGTATTTATTTGCATGTTGTCTCCTCTTGTTAGATGATAAATTCCTTGAGGGCAGGATCTTTCTTTTGTCTTAGCACATTGTCTTGTACATAGTAGATGCTAATATCTATATAAATATAGATAGATATAGATATGTTTATTTTATACACACATATATACTTTTATACACACACACATATATACATGTGTTTATTTATCAATTGACTGACTGAAATAACTTACAGTCCAGTGCTTTTATTTAACTATAAAAAGCAACCATTTTCTCTACCTGTACTAGTTTGCTGATCATTGTATATAAAAAAGCAAGAGCAGGCTGTTAATTTATCACAAAACTGTTTCTATCTGATCTACTTTTAATGTAAGAGGACATAAAGGAGAATAAAAATGACTAATAATAATAATAACTAATACTTATTTCATAAACTTTAAGGTTTCCAAATGCTTTTGTATACATCATCTTATTTGAGTCCCACAACTACCTGGTGGGACAAGTGTTACAGATTTTATGATATCTGTTTAATAGATGAATAAACTGAGATACAGAGATGAAATTACTTGGGCAGGATCACACAGCCAGTAAGAACTGAAGGTGAGATTTGAAGCCAAGACTTCATGACTCCAAGTTCCAAATTCAGGTTAACTATTTCATGCTTGAAGGCAAGAGGATTTGGGGAATAGCAGGTTCTGGTCTTAATTTTTTTGGAAAGGTCCTTTTCTCAAAGCCCTATGCCAATGCAGATCCACGGTGGGGAGGAGATGCTGGGTTCCTTAAGGCTATGCTGACAGAATGCAAGCTCTGGCATGTCTCAGCCAAGAACAAAGGCTCTGAACCTAGAGCTTATGGAAGACTGTGTGTCTATCATCTGAGGTCCGGCCAGTTAAATTCAGACGCTCACCATCAGATAATTGGCTATTAGGGGATTAGTCTCTTGGTTATAGGAGAGAATGCCCAGGGACCCTTCAAGTTGGAAATGACCCTTTGGGCAAAGATCTATATCTCACACTCCAAACCAAAATAAGGTCAAAATGGATACATGATCTGGACAAAAAGGGTGATACCATAAGCAAATTCGTAGGGCAAGGGGTAATTTATCTATTAGATCTTTGGAGAAAGGAGGGATTTATGACCACAGAAGAACTAGAGAACATTATAAAATGTAAAACAGACAACTTTGATTACATTAAACCAAAAGGTTTTGCACAAATAAAACTGATATAAACAAGATTAAAAGAGAAGTACCAACCTGGGAAAAAATCTTTACAGGCAATTATATTATATATTTCTATATATTCTATAAATATATATTATATTGTTTATATTCTATAAATATAAATTATATTATATATTATTTTTCTAAATATATAAAGAACTGTGTCAAATTTATAAGAATATAAGTTATTCCCAGTTGATAAATATGAACAGACAATTTTCAGGGGATAAAATTAAAGCTATCTATAGTCATATGAAAAAATGTTCTACACGATTACTGATTAGAGAAGTGCAAATTAAAACAACTCTGAGATACCACCTCACACCTCTCAGATTGCTAAAATGACTGGAAAAGATAATGATAAATGTTGGAAGGGATGTGGGAAACTGGGATATTAATACATTGTTGGTGGAACTGTGAAATGACCCAACCATTCTGGAGAGTAATTTGGAACTATGCTCAAAGGGCTACAAAACTGTGCACACCTTTTGACTCAGCAGTGCCATTACTGAGCCTTGTGTCCCAAGGAAATCATAAAGGAAGGAAAAGGACGCACATGTGGAAAAATATTTGGAGCAGCTCTTTTTGTGGTGGCAAAGAACTGGAAAATGAGTAAAAGCCCATCAATTGAGGAATGGCTGAATAAGTTACGGTATATAAAGGTAATGGAATCTTATTGTTCTATAAAAATGATCAACAAGCCAATTTTAGAAAGGCCTGGAAAGATTTACATGAACTGATGCTGAGAGAAACAAGCAGAACTAGGAATACACCATACACAGGAACAGCAAGAGTGCGCCATGATCCACTATGAAAGACTTGGTTCGTCTCAGTGGTTCAGGAATCCAAAGCAATCCCAATATAATTTGGACAGAAAATGCCATCTGCATCCAGAATTATGAAGACTGAATGTAAATCAACAATGCTATGTTCACTTCTTCTTTCTGTTTTTTTCCCTTTCTTGTGGTTTTTCCCTTTTTTTCTGATTTTTCTCTCTCAACACAATTCGTAAAGAAATGTGTATTTAAAAAGTTAATATACATGTGAAACCAGAAAATAAAACAATTAATAAAAATTTTTTTTAAAAGAGGGGGAAAAAGAAGTGACCCTTTAGCTGTTCTGGGCCCTGACTTTTGAGAACCGAGTTGCCTGAGGATCAGAAATCTCTTTTTCACTTTTCCTCTCCATGGGAGTTCAGTCCTGACTAGGTTACTAGCTCCCTGTTTGATCTTGGGTCAATCATTTCCTTTCCTTTGGAGCTGTTTCCTCCTGTATGGTGAGCTGGTAATAGAGTTCATAATGTTCCGAGTCAATTCCAGTTCTGACATTCCACGAATGCTAGTGGCTGGCCAATCAGAACCAGGGAACAACACGTGGATGGCCCATCTTCTCTGGGAAGAGAGGAGACTGGGGAGGCTGAGGGTAGAAGGACTACAGGGCCAGAGTGGGGCTTTTTGGAGAACCCCCTGTGACTCCAGGATCACAATGCTCTGCAGACAATTCACTGGAAACAACCACTGCCACAGAGGGAAAAGCACAGCGACAACAGTCCAGGCCCCAGCTTCCAGGACAGCTTTGTCAGCATTTGAAAGATAAATTGAGTAGCCTGCCAAAGCCTAGCTGGGTCAGCTGAGGCCATCTCTGTTTACCCACCAACAGGGAGGTGGTGGCTGCTAGCTGAGAGACACAGGGACCTCTCTGGGAGGCACGACTGGCTCAGCCCAGCCTGTTGCTGCTTCCATGGATGCTCATCCTGGCTGTCTGCTGGCTCCTCTCAGGGAAAGGCTGGGAGGAGACAATTTTGGCAAGTCCTGGAAAGGCAAGGAAGTGGGAGGAGAGTAGAAAGAGGGAGCTATGGAATCAGACCTATCTCTTAAGAGCCCACAAGGAGCTCCTAAACTCTGGAGCTAAAAGGCATATAATTAATCTACAGATAGGGAGACTGAGTCCCAGAGGAGGGAATCTGACTAGGGTTACATAGCTGGGATTATGGATTCAGAATTGCAAAGATAAATTAAAATTATTATTAAATTATTTTAATTAAGATTAAATTAATTATAAATTAAGATAAATAAGGATTAAAATTAAAATCAGCTAGTCCAATTTTTTTTTATCAACAATAATGCTTTGAGCTGGTTGCTCCTCTGCTCAAAATCTCTCAGTTGCTCCCTATTATCTATATCAGCTTAAACTCTTGGATTCCTTAACCGTATATTCAAGATTATCCCACTATAATCTGACTTCTATTTCTGGTTTTCTGTCTTCTTATTCTCTCAGTTTAAATCCTCTCCTTCAAACCAAATGAACAAGCTGTTGTTCTCCAAACATCGTGAACATTTCTGCCGGTGCCTAGACCACTCACCTTTCCAAGAGATAATACATGCATAGCACTTATACATAAAGCACTTAATAAATACCTTTCACTTTTCTCCCCTTTCCTTCTTTTGGAATGACCTTTCCCATTATTTCTAAATGAATCTCACTTGCCTTTCAAGGCCAGTTCAAGTCTCAAATCTTTCTTTTAGTTCAGGCAGGAATCAACTTCATTTGTCTAAAACTTGAAGGGATCTTAGAGGCTTTCTAGTCCCCCACCCCCATTTTATAGATAAGGAAACTAAAGCTTCCTGGCTGAGAAAGCTCCTTTGAAGTGCTTTTACTGGAAGTACAACAGATCTTTTAAGCAGGGGATGTCTCCTAATTCCCTGGTCCAGGGATCTCTTCTCTGGATTTCTTTCCTCCTCTTGGGGTCCTTTTCTCAAGAAGGCAGAGGGACATATGTTCAGAGACAGTTGAGTTTGGGGGCAGGCAGTGTGCCCTTTCCCATTTGGGGAGGGAGATTCTGAAACCTCAGTAGCCCGAGCCAGTCCCTTGTCCCCAATCAGTGTGGCTGGGGAACTGGGTTATCCCTGGATGATGTAAGAAGTTGCCTTGCCCCTCTCCTCTCCCTAGCCTGGGAAATCCAGACCATATAACATCATTTTCCTTCAAATAGCCTCACGCTTGCTGCATGACATCAAGAGACCCATACTACTGCTTGAGCCAGCAGAGTACAGAGGCGGCCCCGTGATAGCCAGGGGTCAGCAGTGCTATCTCTGGAGGTTTGTTTGGAATCCAGGCTGTGACAATAGGAAGCAGCACATAGTGGATAGGACACAGGCACTAGAGCCAGGGTTCTGGCTGGGACCTATAGGCAAATTACCTAGTTTCACTTTAGTCTGCTCATTTGTAAAATGGGAGAGGGAGGTGGACCTGAGAGCCTCAAAGGTGCCTTATAGCTCTAACCCTGTGATTCTGTATCAGGGGCTTAATTTATTCACCTAAGTTACACCACAAGAAGAAGCTGAAGCAACATGGGCCACGCAGTTAGACAGTGCACTATTGTGCTCTGAAGCCAAAGGAAGCAGGCCCAAATCTCCTTCCCAGACTGCTCCTTTGACCTCCCTCAGCCTCAGTGTCCTCATCTGTAAGGCAACGAGTCAATAATTCCAGAAGACTGATGATGGGAAGCCTGTTACCCAGCTCCTGACAGAGAGGGAACTGATTTCAGATCAAGAATGAGGCACGCAATTTTGGATGTGGCCGAAGTGGGGATTTTTCTTGACTGTATTTTATTTTCCTTTTTTTTCTCTTTCAGTTAATAAATAGAGGGCTGGAGTAAAAGAAAACAAATGCTTGCTAATATATATTTTTAAATAAGGATTTTTTAAATGAGGAAATTAGACTCATTTAATGAGGGGACCATGTCACCTTTTCCATTATGCATTATGCCCGAGAGGCCTCAGAAAGGGGGAATCAGGCTCTGTTCTGGCCCTTGCCCCTTTGCCAACAGTCCCTCTTGGGTTCCATGTTTTTGATGAGTGTGGATTCATAAATGCAGACTCCTCCCATCCAAGCCTGGCCTCCTGGACATTCTACTCAACAGGGAGAAGCTGTCATTTTCGCTTGTCTTAATAAGAGGGGACAGCTAGGAACAGATGTGTACCTAGCCCAGATGCTACAGATAATGAGTCCCTTCTGCTCCCCAGGAATGGATGGTTGGGAAAGCCCTGAGCCAGGCGACATAATGAGATGAAGAGGAAGAATATGAGGCCCAAGGACAGCGGAGGAGCAGGCAGCAGGCAATTAGGCCTCTGAGCACAAGAGGTTTTCTCCATCCCTGGGGTGGGGCTTGTCAATTAGCTCTCATTCTGAGGACATTGGGCAAGCATTTCTAGTGTATAGCAATTACCTCAAAGAGCAAAGGAAAATTAGTTTGTTGAGGAAGGAGCTGAAAGGATTTGTTTGTTTCAGTTTTTAAGGAAAATCTGCCTAGCAATGATTTCTCCTAAGCCTTGTGGGAAGTTTCAAGAAGTCTTAACCTCTCCTATTCTGTTTTCACCATCTCTCACTCAATCAATGCTCATGCTGGGCAGGAGGCTTTTCCTGAGGAACTCCACCATTTTTGGATGTTCCCGTAACTGGCATTTATTTCTCCTTCAGCATTCTGGGTACTGGATTTATAACTGTGACTTTACTGATGTGTTGGGGGAATGGGCAAGGGAGCAGGACCAGAATGTGTTCCTTTGGCATAAAAAAGTTCTATTGAAGGGAATCCTTTCTAAAACTAAAGGTCAGAGAATTCGCTGCAATTTACAATCCAAGAGTTCTCTGGGGGCATGGAGAGGAAAACTGACTTGCCTAGAATCACATGGTCAGAGATAGGACTTAGAATTTAGATCTTCCTGACTCTATCAACTGTATCAAACTGCTTTCTATTGCCTTTAAATATCCTTAATTAGTTAAGATTAGAGCTCTGACTTTTATATAATTCTGTCTTTATGAGAGACAGCATACATATCATTAAACCCATTTTGCAGATAAGGAGATTGATACTTGGAAGGGTTTGGTGATTTACTGAAAGTCACAGAGCTAGGAAATATTATGGGGATTCATAGGATCTTGAAGACCTCAGAGACCAGACCTTTATTTTATAGATGAGGAAAATTAAGTGATTTGTGCAAAAGTCGCATCTGTAGTAAGTGTTAGAGTTAGGTTTTGAGCCTATTTTCTCTGAATCTGTTTTCTCTCTTTCCCCCTCTCCTTTTGTTTTCCTTCTTTTCTTTATTTCTCCTTGTTATTTCATTTCTTAACTCCAAGTTCAGTGCTCTCCAGCACATCAGATTTTTATCTTGTTTGATTTTGTTTGTTTGCTTTTTTAACTCATTTGTAAGCTCTTCCAGGCCAGGATTTGTGCTTCATATACTTCTTTTCTCTCTCTACTTCCTAGTTGTCTCATATGAGGTATGATACATTTGCTGAGAACAGGTAATCATCCCTCTTAATCTAACCAAACCCCTTCTCTCTTCCCCCAGGTAGCCAGCTTTTTCTTTCTCAGCTATTGTTAAATGCCCCTGACATTTCCAGCAGCACATAGCTATCTGGTGACCACTTAGGAGGAAGGACCTGCCACATCCAAACTCCACCATGAGGAAATCTTCAGATTTTGGGAAGACTTGAGCAAAATGACTTATATTAAATCTTTGGGCTCCTTGACATTGAGTCCCAGCATCTGTGACTTTTTTAGTCATTGCAGAAAAATATGCATTAAAAAATTGACACTCACAAACTAAACATTTCTATCTTATGACTAATGAAAGCACTGGATTTAGAGTCAGAAGTCCTGTGTTCAAATCTCAGCTGTCCTATTTATGACACCTGGGTGATCTTGGGCAAGTCTTTTCTGAGAGGCAATATGGCTAGTCTTAGAATAAGGAAAATCTGGGTTCAAATTCTGCCTCAGATACTGTGTGATAATGGACAAATCTTCTCATTTCCCTGGGCTTTCATTTTCTTTTTTCTTTTTTTAATTTTTAATTTTTTTGTTTTTGTTTTTTTAATTTTTTCATTTATAAAATGAAGAAATTAGATTCAGTGACTTGGGTCCTTTCCAGCTCTAATGGTAATGCTATAATCCAAGCTGTCAGGGGTACAATCTGTACCCAAAGCGAAGAGCAAAATTAAGGAGGTCTTCTTGTCCAGCATGGACCTTACTCTTGTTAATGCTAGCTACTAGCCAAGCCAGGAAACCCAAGACCCCGGCCAAGATGGAAGGACATGGGCTGACTTCAGAGATTGGAGGAGCGGAGACTTGGCTGAACTCCCCCAACCAGACCAGTGCCAGGCCATCCTTCTCCATGGGCTCCAGGACTGACACTGGCACGTCAATAGTCCTGGCCACAACCACCACCTTGCTGAGCTGGCATCTGATGAAGGCCCCCGAGAGGGGCTGTGTCTAGTGCCAGTCACATCACAATCAGGAATATGGGCATTTGCAGGTGTGAACCAGAGGGAAGGGAAGGCGTCTGAGGAGCTGCTGCCAAAGACACCTTTGATATGTTAATTAAGACGGTGGTAGAATCTGCATCTCCTTGGCTCCAGCTCCCCCCTTCAATCTGAGCAGCAAATCGCAGCCCAGGTTCTGCAATACCCCAAGGGAACTGAAATTCTCAAAGGGGCCAAAGAGTTCTCAAATTTTATTTTAATTTGCATAAAGTGCATATATTCCATGGGGCATTTTTGTAGAAGAGGGGGAGGGTGGCAAGGTGGAGGACCTGAGCCATCCTGCTCATCTGCCTGCCTGCCTCGCCGCCTTTGAAGCATCTAGAGCTAGAAGAGACCTTAACTGTATGTTGGATGACGTAACTAAGACCCATTTTGTGGAGGAGATTATCGGATCACTGATCATGGCTCTACACAGCTGGAAAGGACCTCAGGGATCATACATCTCAAACCTTTTAACTTTAGAGGAGAAAACTGAGGTCCAGATTATGTGATTTGTTCAAGATTCCATAGATTGGAACTTAGAACGTCTGACTTCAGACAGTGTTTTTCTACTATAATATTCTTCTCCCTGTCTCCCCCTGTCCTTTTGTTTTCTCCCTCTCTCTCTTCCTCCATTACTTCCTCTCTTCCTTCTTTCCCTCCTTCCCTCCATCCCTCACTCCTTCCTTCCTTTCCTTTTTTCCTTCCATCCTTCCTTTCCTTCCTTTTTCTTCCTCCTTCCCTTCCTTCTTTTTCTTTCTCTTTCTTTTCTTCTTTCCTTCCTTCCTTCCTTCCTTCTTCTCTCCCTCCTTCCCTCCTTTCCTTCCTTCCTTCCTCCCTCCTTTCCTTCCTTCCTTCCTCCCTCCCTCCTTTCCTTTCTTCCTCCCTTTCTTTCTTCCTTCCTTCTTCCCTCCTTTCTTTCCTTCCTCCCTCCCTCCCTTCCTTCCTCCCTCCTTCCTTCCTTTCTTCCTTCCTCCCTCCCTTTCTTTCTTCCTTCCTCCCTCCCTCCTTTCCTTCTCTCCTTCCTTCCTTCCTTCCCTCCTTTCCTTCCTTCCTCTCTCCCTCCCTCCTTTCCTTCCTTCCTCTCTCCCTCCCTCCTTTCCTTCCTCTCTCCACAAACATTAAATGCCTACTATATGCAGAACTCTATATTAGGGGAGATATGAAGTGGAGACACCATGCCCTTATTGAGCTTCAAACCTAGTAGACAGATAAGGCAGAAAGCCAGACTACTCTAACCCACAACTTAAGTCTATCAAATTAACCCAGAACAAAGGACCATATGAAGTTCAAGATGGGAAGTTATCACAGATGGGGAAGGCATCATGGCTGCTTGCCTGGAGGAGTCAAAGATGGCATCTGAGTTGGATTTTAAAGGATGAGTAAAGGCTTGTAGGCGCCAGCCGGGCTTTGAAAGCTGTAGGTCAAACTTATTATGTACCATAAAAAGAAAAGTCAGCTGTAAGAAGTGATAACTGCAGTTTAAGGTTTAATCTCTTTTCCCTCCTATTCTACAACATACATACAAAAATACTTTGTGTTTGGTATATATTATGTTCTGAATATAAATATAATCTAATAGGTTACACATTATGAATGTTTACAATAGACTGTTATAAAAATATTTATAATACCCAAGCTATGTATTATAAATACATTATACTATAACATGCTATTTTAAATGTAAAAACTTTCTAAAGTCAGAAAATAAATTTGAGGAGGAATAAGAATTCTATAGGTAAAAAGAAGGTAGAAGGAGCCCAATCTTTAATAATAATAGTAATGGCCAGCATATATGTAGCGATTTAAGATTTGAAAAGCACTTTACAAATATCTTGCCATTTAATCCTCCATGGCCATGGGTGATGCTATTAATCTCATTTCACAGATGAGAAAACTGAGGTAGACAGAGGTAAAATGACTTGTTCAAAGCTACCAGGCTAGTTCAGGATCTGAACTTGGGGTTTGCTAGCCAACACTCTATCCATGATAGTAACTGTGTAGATTATTAGCTTTTCTCTGATCCTAGCCACAGACTGAAGGCTGATCTCCTCCATCACGGATTATGAGGAGGCTGGTGTAAGAGTAAAGATGTCTCCTGTGAGTCCTAGTGCCCTTGGGTGCCCAGCACAGGGTATAAAAAGCACATTCAGCACTTGCTGATCATACAGACATTCTGGGTCCCCGTGCATGGGCCTTCTCTCTCCCAACCACACCAATGCTCCCCAAAGGAAGGAGGCTCATCTTCTAGCTCCTCCCCAAGTTAGAGACTACCTACAGAGTTCAATGCCAGACTGGCCTGGGGATCAGGAAACCTGAATTTTGGGCACAGAAGGGCTGAGTTCTAGAGCTGGAAAGAGCTCCACCCTCTCTTATTACAGATGAAGAAAGGTGCTTCAGAGGCTCACAGATCCGGAGCTGGAAGGCCGGGTGTCTCGTCCAGCCTTCTCATTTCACAGACTGACTGAGACTCATTTGACCCCAAGTACCTTACCAAAAAAATAATAAAAAAGAGGATGACCTAGACCAGGCTTCAAGTCTTGACATCCCAAGGTTCTGTGTTCCTGACCAACTTGAGATCCAAGGCTCATAGGATGACAGATTTATCAATTTTGAGCCTTAGAGATGATCTAATTCAACCCTCTGTTTATCAATGAGAAAACTGAGGCCTACAGAGATGCCTTGACCAATGCCAAGCCCAGGATGCAGCAGAATTAGGCTTCTAAATCAGATTTAGCATCATAGATTTTCAGCAAGAAGGGACCTTTAAGACCCTTCCAGCCGTCTCAATTTACTGTTTTGAAAACTGAAGCCCAGAGCAGGGAAGTGACCTTTCTTAAGGTCGGGAGCCTAGGATGAAGAAGTTCATGTGGGATTTGAAGTCAGATTCATAAACTTAGAGATAAAAAGTCACCATCAAGGTCATTCAGTCCAACTTGTTTGAGAATCAGGCCCTGAAGAGAAAGTGACTGGTTCAGGATCACAAAGATTAGGAAGTGAAATCACAGCTTCTGACTGAATCCTGAATGCTTTCCGTGACACCACACTGCCTCCTGTGCCTTCCCCACCCACACATGACAGCACATGGTCCCCGACCTAATTTTCTCTTTCTTTCCCAAAAGATGAATCAATCACCATTTTGTAATCACTCCCTCATTCCCCTAAATTGGTTTCTCAAGTGCCGGTGAGGAGATCTCTGGCTGATGGCAGAGGTGGGCACCCAAGGCGGGTGCTGTCACTCAGCCCGATGGAGTCTTCTGTTCTCACTGCGTCTCTGAAAGCGGGGGACGCTGTGTCACAACATGTCACATCCGTGCGCCCAGGCAGCCAGGAGCCCACAAAAGGGGAGCGGAGAAGGCGGCAAGGAAAGCTCTTCCCAGAACTTTTCAAAGAATGATGGGGAAGGCCAGAAGGAGGACTATGGGATGGATCCCCAGATCAGGCAGCCTGAGGGGCAGCTCCACTGCCGGGAAGTGGGCAAACAGGTGCCCCCAGGGCTCCATTCTTGGCCAGTCCTACAAAATGTGAACTCGGTGCAGGGTCTCCAAGTGACACTGTGCAGCCAAGGTGACCTCGGATTCAATCTGCTTCTGATTTTTCCCATATCATCTGGTGTAAAGAGAACTTGCAAGCCTCTTCAACCTTAAGAAGATGACTTTTTTTCAGAGATAAAATATTCATAGAACCTTAGTGATGAACCCTAAGGTCTTTTAATCCAGTTGCCTGCTCCAGGCGGTATTGCGGCCGGTACCTCAATCACAGGACTCGCCCCAGGACCCAGAAAATGCTAAGAGATTTTCTATTAAATAATTTTCTCTGATGTTTCTGTTCACGTGTTCAGAATCCTGATAAACTCCTAATAGTCAAGAGCTATAACTTAATCCAGAAACAGATCATTAAAATAACCATAAGAATAATTCAACTTAATTTTAGAATATATTTTTGCATTTGAATTTGTGTTTTATATTTGAATATGACCATATATGCCAGACGTCCTACAAAGTCAAACTAAATAGTAGAAAGAACTTTGGGTTGAGAGTCAGGCAACTTGGATTCAAATTTCCCTTAACTTTCATGGTCCTCCATTTTCCCTTCTGTAAACTAGGAGATAGAAAAGGGGAGAGAATCTCTATAGTCCCTTTAAGCACCTATGAATCAATGAAGGTTAATTGATTTAGGAGGGGTCACAGAAGCTTTAGTCTGGGTCTCTACCTTTAGAACCAGTGGGATCACCTCTCAGACATATAATATAAGCCACTAGGTTAAGTGCAATTTCTCTTTTCCCTCTTAATTAAACTTTCTGTCTTTCTGGCTCAGATCTTTTCAAGGACAAGAGTGATAATCGGGCGTCTCGGGTGATCATTGGACATTTGGGATTAGAAAAGTTTTAATTATATTTCCCAGGGACTACAGGTGCATATAGGTGGCAAAAAATTAGGCAAGGGAGTAATGGAAGCCACATCTAATCTCATTATGCTGAACAGGTGATTGTTTCAGCTTGAACAAGCAGACCACAGTAAGTTGCACAAGGGAAGAAATCATAACATAAACAGAAGATACCATTCTTATCCTGGGGGAACTTCCAGCTGGGTTCAAATGAGATAATGGATGTAACGCACTTTGGAAATGAGATCATGGGATCATAGGATCACAGGATTCAGAGCTGGGAAGGACCTCGGAGGAATTCTGGAGATTATTCTAGTGCAATCACCTAATTTTACAGATGGGAAAACAGAAGCCCAGGGGGATTAAGTGATTTGCTCAAAGTCACATAGATTAATAAAAAAGGGAGGAATGGATGGATGAACAGATAGAAGAACAGATGGAAAGACACACAGATGTATTGCTAGGTCGATGGATGGACAGATGGAAACAGACGGAGAGATAGAGAGAGCGATATTTATTAAATGTTTACTACATGCTAAGCATTGGGGATATGAATACAAACAAGCAAGATGGTCCCTGTCCTCAAGCAGCTTCCATTTGAATGGGGGAAGACAATCCATAAAGATTTCATAATGGAAGGGAACTGGCTGTGCTGTGATGTCATGGTTTGGAGCCGGTGGCAGGAAGATGAAGGCCTGGACCTGAGCAAGATCAGGCAAAAGCTCACCTATGGGGGCCCAGAATTGAGGGTAGAGTTCAGAGTTCTGGGAAGGAGCCCAGGCAGAGATGAGGAAGATGACCAGAATGCAATTGGCATAGAATGGAATAAGTGTCAGTTACTTCTCTTACTTTTCTTAGCACCACATTTATTTATTTAGCCATCTATCCACTTATTTATGTAGGTGAGGCAATTGGGGTTAATGACTTGCCCAGGTCACATAGTTAGGAAGTGTTAAGTTTCTGAGGCTGAGTTTCAGCTCAGGTCCTCCTGACTTGAGGACCAGAGCTCTATCCAGTGCAACATCTACCTTCCCCTTACCACTATAATTAGTGACACTTAAAGATGTGCATCGCACAATAATAGTGTTTCTAATGCATTAAATGCCAGGACAGGGGCCACAAAGTGTGGAGAGGTGGCGTGGGACTCCAGAATGGAGCTGGTCTTATGAATGACTAGCCTGTCATGCTCCTAAAGATTCCTCAGGTACCCTTCAAGAAGAAAAAGCCCACAATTTAAATATACTATACCAGTTGATCAATCAATCAATAAGCACTTATTAAGCATCTTCTGTGTACAAAGCACTGTTCTAGGTGCTAGGAATAAAGAATAAAACAGTTTCTGCTTTTAAGAAGCTTATATTCTAATGGAGAGATAAGCACATATATAAGTAGATGAAGATATCCCTAAAATCTTAATGAAGTTTTGAGCTTCAAGAGCTTAATACAAATTTATACAAAATAAGTTTGGGATGAACTCTGAGTTTAGAGTTCTCATCAGTGATCTTTCCACTCAGCTAATTATCCTTCCATCCATCCTTCCATCCATCCATCCATCCATCCATCCGTCCATTCATCCATCCTTCCTTTCATCCATCCATCCATTCATCCATCCATCCATCCATTCATCCATCCATCCATCCATTCATCCATCCTTCCTTCCATCCATCCATCCGATGAGGTTAGTGGCAGTGAGAGAGTTGTTAAAATCCTCTTATGGTCGCCGCAAGTTTTTCATGAAAGAATTCATGAAACCCTGAATTATTAATTGGCAAAAATGAAAGTTTATTGTTGGACAGAAAGCCAGTTTTGCTAAGAGACTGACTTCTTCGGTGGCAAAGTCCTATTAGGGAAATGGAGTCTGGCACTGAGAAGAGAATGCCTTCTCCACATGCAGGATCCTAGCAAGCTGCTTTGGACCTTCTGTAAGGAGTGAGTTTAGAAACTGCCCTTTAAAAGGAGTCTTGGGGCTTCAGGAGCCAAAGTTCCCAGGCCTAGATGCTTATCAGTATTCACCCCAGATCTCCTATTGGAAGTAATAACACTTCAAAATAGGAGGATATCACTTTTTGACCAGAATTTCTAATTGAATCAAAGGCTCTGGCATCCCTGAAAGATAACTCATCTGGGAGGTGGGGGGGGGGGAGGACTCCCAAAGGGATCACAGATCAAAAGGGAATACAGTTTCAGAGGGATAATCTTAAAGGAAACACAGCTTCAATAAAGGGAACAGTTTCCCTCCCCCTTCACATCCATCCATGCGTCAGTCCATCCATCTGACTGTCTGGGACACGTAAGGATGAGGAAGAGGAGGTAATAGCCACCAACTCACAGGCTATAACTCTATGTAAATATCCCCACCTCACATAGACCACCCAGGGGAAGGAGAAAGCTCTAGTTCTTTTTTCCATTGCACTTCCTTTCTGTTTCTCCAAGGAAATAAATGCACACTGCCTCTCCATCAGCACAGTAAACATCGCCTCTTCTTCTGTTCTGAGCTCCAGCACTTACTGCACCAAAGCTGGCTTCCAGCCACCACTTGCCACACACACCAGCACTCTATCTGCAGCAGCCTCCACCCAGCACCCCATGAACACTAATTAATTGGTCCCCTTTCCATTCACCTTTGCAGCAGCAAGTGTTGGGGAGGAAATCTTGTTCCAGTGGCCCCGGCAGCATCTCTCTTTCCCATCCTACCTCCCAGTGTCCTAGTCTTCTGACACTGGGCAAGCCTCCCCCAATATCTACCCTGATAACCATCATAATATCTGGAATTCTGCCATTAGCTATCCCTTCCTTTGTATCTGAAGGATTTGGGGTCTCCAGGAATCCTCTTTTAAAATGCAAAACCCCAGAGAGATAGGGAGAGATAAATTTAAAAATGCAACAAAAGTAAAAGCAAAACAATAAAAAATAAAACGAATGTGAATAGCTGAGCCCTTATAGCCAATAACATTTCAGGTGGAATTAGGACAAAGACTGAAAGTGGATACCCAAGATATAGCCCAGGAGGGAAAAGAAGATGTACTAAATCGAAAGGTTAGGAGGACAATAACTTCGTCTATGAGACAATGTACCCAAATAAATCAAGCTGCTCTGGCAACTAAGAATTCACTAACCCTTGCCCTGAGCCCAGCTTCTTTCCATTCATTCCTGCTCTGGGTTTTAAGATCCTATTCCTCCCATCCCACTCTAAGGGTAAAAAACCAGTCTTTTCTTCCAGTCTTCTCCAGGGCTCAGTCCCACTCTGCTACCAAAGGTCACAGTGCAGTTACATGACACAATGGACAGAGCACCAGTCCTGGAGTCTGGAGGACTGGAATTCAAATCCAGCCTCAAGACACTTATCAGCTGTGTGTCTGGACAAGTCAATTAGCCTTGTTTGCCTCCATTGTCTCATCTCTCAAATGAGCTGAAAAAGGAAACAGCAAAACTTTGTCAAGAAAACCCCAAATGGGGTCATGGAGAGATGAACGTGACTGAAATGACTCCATAACAACAATAGGTCAAAGAATCACAAAAAACTGACTTTGGGCCAGAGAACGCTCTTCCATCAGGGGATGTTGTACAGACTGGATGGCCCATGGCCCACTGAAACTGCTGCCTTGTTCTTTCTGCTCCCTGTTGCTCTGGCCGGCAAGACATGCATCCCCAGCCTCACTGAAAGCCACAGGAAATCCAGGAAGGGGAGCTGATACCAGCACAAATGTCAGCATCCCTGAATATATGGGAAGCTCATGGGGTGGGAGGAGGAGGAGGATATCAAGAGGATATCTTAAGTGATAATTTTCTGCAGAATAAAAAAAAAAACAAAACCCTGACTGAACCAACAAGCTCCAAGAGGCTCTGGGCAGTGAGCAATCCCATGTCAAAGTAGCAGATTTTATGATCCAAAGAGCAGCTTGTTAAAAATGAATGAATCGGATACTTCCAGTGCCAAGATGCTGGTTTGAGGAAGGAACCTTCTGAAGTCCTCCCTAGTTCTCCTCCAAACAACTAGAAAACTGCCTCAGAATTGATCTAGGAGCAGAAAGGTGCTTGCCAGCAGAGCACTGGGGCAGGAGGGGAGGGAGATCACAGAACATTGGCTTCATAGCAGGGACCTGCAGTAGGGCCCTTGTCCCCCAGCCTGGGGCACTCCAACAATGAGACCCCACCCTTCTGCAGACCAGTAGCCACCTAGACTAGTGAGCATGTGCAGCTCAAGCAACGCCCCACCCCAGCAAGCCCCTCCCACCACAAGCCAACAGAGAAGCCTTGACCACAATGCTGACCAGAATTGAAGCCCTCTCCAAGGATCCTGGCCCTGGAGCCTTCCAGCAGAGAGACCTTGTTTCCATAGCAACCTAGCAGCAAGGGCCACCCCAAGTTCTCTTCTCCAAGGCCAGCCACCAGAAAGACTCTACTACCATAGTAATCTAGCAGCAAGGCCCTACCTCTAGAGCTTGCCAACAGTATAATCCCACACCTAGGAGAAGCCAACAGGGTAGCCCCACCCCCAGCATAAGCCAAAAAGGAACCCTATCCTCCCGAGAAAGCCTGAAGCCCAGTGAAAGCCAGTCATAAGATCCAGAGCCTCAGCACAAAAAAGCTTGGGCCAGGGCAGGACCAGAGCTGGGCCAAGTCACTAAAAAAGGCTGAAAAAATTAGGAAAAAAACAAAAAAAGAACTTGAGTATAGAAAGTTATGGTGATAGGGAGGATCAAGGCAAAAACTTGGAAGAGGGGAACAGTATCAAAATGGCTAAATGTGAAGCCTCAAAGAAAAATGCAATTTGGTCTCAGGGCCCAAAAGAATTCCTGGAAGAATTTTAAGTGGATTTTAAAAAACAAATTAGATGGGGCAGCTAGATGGTGTGGTAGATAGTGTACTGGCCCTGAAATCAGCAGGATCTGAACTCAAATCTGGCTTCAGACATATAACACTTACTAGCTGAGTGACCCTGGGCAAGTCACTTAACCCCAGTTATCTCAAAAACAAACAAAACAAAACAAAAGCAAATTAGAGAGGAAAAATTTGAAAAAGAAATGAGAGTAATGCAAGAGAATCATGAAAAAAGAGTCAATAGCATTGAAAAAGATTACACAAAAATTATTGAGAAAAATAATTCTCTAACATATAGAATTAGTCTAATGAGAAAAGCTCACTGAAGAAACTCCTAAAAATTAGACTCAAACAAGTAGAAATTTATGAGACATCAAGACTAATAAAAACAAAATCAATAAAGTTAAAAAAAAATAGAAAGAAATGTAAAATTTCTCATTGGAGAAAATTGACCTAAAAGATATAGGAGAGAAATATAAGAATTATTGGACTACCTTGAAACCATGATTTAAAAAAAAACCTGGACAACATTTTTCTTTTTCTTTCTTTTTTAAATTAAAGCTTTTTATTTACAAAACATATGCATGGGTAATTTTTCAAGACTGACCTATGCAAAACTTTGTTCCAAAATTTTCCCTCCTTCCCCCCACCTATTCCCCTAGATAGCAGGTAGTCCAATACATGTTAAATATGTTGAACAATATTTTTCAAGAAATTATCAAAGAAAACTTCCCTGATATATTAGAACCAGAGAGCAAAATAAAAATAGAAAGAACTCATCAATCACTATCTACAAGACTTCCCAATAGGAAAATTCCTAGGAACATCCTAGTCAAATTTCAGAGTTCACAGATCAAGGATTTCTCCCTGCAAGTATTGTAAGAAATAGTTCAAAGAAATAGTTCAAAATTATGGGACTACAGTCCACAAAGGATTTGGAAACTTCCATATTAAGGAACCAGAGAACTTGGAATATGAAATGCCAGAAGGCAAAGGGCTATAACAAGAATCACCTACCCAACAACATCGATTAGAATCTTTTTTTTTTTTGGGGGGGGGGGGAATGGACATTTAACAAAATGGAGCACTTTCAAGCATTTCCAAATAAAAGATCAGAGCTAAATAAAAAATATGATCTCCAAATACAAGACTTAAGAGAAACATGAAAAGATTTAAAAAAAGAAACAAGAAAGAGAAAATAAGAAATGCAATAAAGTTAAATTGTTAATATTTCTATTTAGCAAGATAAGATTTGTAACAGCAATTTTATTACTGTAAGAGCAATTAGAAGGAGTATATGTAGACAGAGGGTGTGGCACTTTGATGGGATGAAACCTCCAAAAGAAAAATAAAGGGGTGAGAAAGAAAATTGTATTGGAAGAAGGAGGAGGAGATTGAATGAGAGTAAATTATCCCACATAAAGAGGCATTAAAGAGCTGTTATAATGGAGGGGAAGATGAGGGTAATGGTGGCAGGCAAAGCTTAAACCTTATTCTCATCAAAATTGGCTCAAAGAGGGAATAATGTACACCCTCAGTTGGATATAGAAATTTATCTTACCAAAGGGACAGGGATAATATAAGAGAGTGGGGAAATTAATTAAAGGGAGTTTATATTGGGGAAGATGGTGACCAGAAGTAAAGTACTTGTGAGAAGGAAAAAGGTGAGGGGTAAGAAAGACAGGGGGACAAACAAGTGAAAGATAGCATGGAGGCAAATAGACAGTTATCGTAACTATAAATGGGAATGGGATGAACTCACCTATCAAACAAAAGTGAACAGCAGAATGGATTAAAAACCAGAATCCCAGGATATATTGTTTACAAGAAACACATTTGAATCAAAGAAATACACACAGGGTAAAAGTAAGGGACTGGAGCAGAATTTATTATGCTTCAACTAAAGCAAAGAAAGTAGGGCTAGCAATCATGATCTCAGACAAAGCAAAAGCAAAAAGTAGATCTAACTAGAAGAGATAAAAAACTATCTTGCTGAAAGGTACCATAGAGAATGAAGTCATATCAATATTAAGCATATATGCATCAAATAGTATAGCATCTAAATTTTTGAAGAAGTTGAATGAGTTACAGGAAGAAACATAATAATAATTTTTTAAAAAAGCATACAAGTGAGGGACCTCAACTTTCCCCTCTTAGAACTAGATACATTTAGCTAAACAAACAAACAAACAAAACCAAGAAAGAAGTTAAGGAAATGAATAAAATTTTGGAAAAGTTACACATAATAAATCTCTGAAGAAAAAAGAATGGAATAAAAAAGAATATACCTTTTTCTCAAGAGTGCATAGCACCTACACAAAACCTGACCATTGATTATTACATTAAAAACCTCACAACTAAATTCAGAAAAGTAGAAATAGTAAACCCATCCTTTTTAGATAATAATGCCATGAAAATTTCATTCAATAATGGATAATGGAAAGAGAAATTAAAAATTGATTGGGAATTAAATAATCGAATCCCCAAAAACCAAGTGAATCAAAGAACAAATCATAGAAGTAACTGATAATTTCATTAAAGAAAATGATAAAAATGGGACAATATGCCAAAATTTGTGGGATGTAGTCAAAGCAATACTTAGGGGGAAAATTATATCTCTACTTGCTTACATCAATTAAATAGAGAAAAAACAAATCAATGAATTGGTCATCTAACTGAAAAACTGGAAAAAAGAACATATTAAAAATTACCATTTAAATATCAATTTGAAAATCCCAGAAATCAAAGGAGATATTAATAAAATTGAAAGTAAGAAAACCATTTAACTAATAAAATTTGAAATTAGTTTTATGAAAAAACCCACAATAACAAAACCATTTGTTAATTTGATCTAAAAAAAAGAAAGAAGCAAAGCAAATTACTAGTACTGAAAATGAAAGGGGTGAATTTACCATCAATGAAGAGGTAACTAAGGCAATTTGTTAGAATTTATTTTGCCCAATTATATACCAATAAACTTGGCAATCTAAATGATATGGATGAATATTTACAAAAATATAAATTACTCAGATTAACAGACAAATAAATAAAATATTTAAATAACTCAATCTTAGAAAAAGAAATTGAATAATATAATGCTTAAGAATGAAATGCTTAAGAAAAAATTCTCAGGACCAGATGGAGTCATAAGTGAATTTTATCAAATATTTAAAAAACAATTAATCCAGTACTATATATCCTATTTGGAAAAAGAGGTGAAGGAGCCCTACCAAATTCCTTTTATGACACAAATATGGTGCTGATACCCAAATAAGAAAAAGATAAAACAGCAAAAGAAAATTATAGACCAATTTCCCCAATGAATACTGATGCAAAAAATTTAAATAAAATACTAGCAAAGAGAGTACAGCAATATATCACAAGGATTATACGCTATTTATAAAAAATACAAATAGTCAGAGCACATGAACAGATAGTTTAGACAAAGAAATCAAAGCTATCAATATGAAAAAATGCACAAAATTACTATTGAGTAAAGAAATGCAAATTAAGACAACTCTGAGGTACCACACCATATCTATCAGATTGGCTAATATGACAAAAAAGGTAAAATATTGGATTTTGGAGGGGAGGTAGGAAACTAATGCACTATTGGTGGGGTTATGAACTGATTCAACCATTCTGGAGAGCAATTCAGAACTATGCTTAAGGAGCTATAAAACTGTATACCTTTAGATCTAGCAATACTACTACTAGGTCCATATCCCAAAGACATCCAAAAAAAGAGAAAGGATGTATTTGTACAAAAATATTTATAGCCACTTTTTTTTTGTGGTAGCTAAGAATTGGAAATCAAAGGATGTCCATCAATTGGGGAATGGCTAAACAAGCTGTGGTAAATGATAGTAATGGAATATTATTATTCTATAAGAAATGATGAGCAGGTGGATTTCAGAAATACCTGGAAATACTTACATGCACTAATGGTGAGTGAAGTGAGCAGAACCAGGAGAATGTTGTACACGGTAACAGCAACACTATTATGATAGACTTAGCTCTTTTCAGTAACATGATCCAAAACAATTCCAGAAGGCTCATGTTGGAAAATATTTGAGACTTCTTGTACAAAATGACTAATATGGAAATATTTTACATAATTGCATATGAACAACCTATATCTGATTGCTTACCATCTCAGGGAGAGAGGGATAGAATTTGGAACTAAACACTTTAAATAAAAATGATTTTTAAAGTTGGGAGGGGGAAAGAATGGATGAATAGATGGATAAAAATAGCATTCATATTAAGAAGTAGGGAAATGGCAAACATAGTTGATAGAATAACTGCCTGAGTGGAGCTGATGATTATTAATAGTACTGGTTGGCACATGCTGCTAAAGAGAGAGAGGTCACTGGGAGAATTCTCAAAGAGCTGTGATTGGTTTCCTTGCCAAGGTGTGTGCCATGATCGCAAAGGGGTTGGGAGGGAAGAGGCAAGCAAGAGTGTGAATGCTTTACTGCTGTCCATTCCTTACTATTGAGGGACATGAAAGATGGCAGCTTCTAAGACCCTGATTATCATTAGCTCCTTGGGAGAAGGAATTGTTTTAATCATCATATTTGTAATCCTCAGTAGCCTAGCATTGCCTGGTACACAGTAGGTGCTTGAAAATACTTCCTGAATGAATGAGGTCACCCTTTTGTGATAAAATAATAGAATGGCAGAGCTGGAAGGAACCTTAGAGTTTGTCTAGTCTAGTCCACTTTATCTTACAGAGGAGGAAACTGAGACACAGAAAGAGGAAACACCTCATCTCAGTTCAAAAAGTCATAGAGCAAGGCTTTGGACCCCACTCACCTGACTCTAGTTATTTCCTACTACACCATGCTAAATTTGGAAGGGTCCTTAGAAATCATTTAATGTAGAATTGACTCCATGCTGTCCCTGATGGATTGTCCATTAGCCTCTGCTTGAAGCATCAGGAAGCTCACTCCTCCTGAGGAATAAGGCAGCTCATTCCATTGTTGCAGACCTCTAATTCTTCAAAGAGCCTTTGAAAGAAGATGATATGACTGAATTATGGAGTCAAGGAAGGCACCAATGTGTCCATGGAGCCACCAAGGTTAGATGCAGCCAGAATACTTATTAACAAGAATACTGTAATGCTCCTGGATACGCTCATCAATGTGCTATTCCTTTCCAGCAAGGCAGATCACAAGCTCTCCATGCTTCCTCATCCTGTCATTATTGTCCATGTCCTATAATTTCTCCACTTACTATACTAGGTTGCCTTCCTCTAGTTTTCATGAAATTTTATGGTTAGCAATGGAGTTGCCAATCCATATTGGTAGAGGGAGCTTTCCCCCCCAGGAACTCCCCACATTGAAGAAATCACAGGTACATGATTTTTTTTAAAAAAAAAAAGGTAACTCAGACACAGTAAGATGGGGAGGATCAAGCACTAGCTCTGGAGTCAGGAGGACCTGATTTCAAATCAAGTCTCAGACACTTAACACTTATCTGAGCAAGTCATTTAACTCTCAACAACAACAGAAAATAAACAACTCAATTTTTGTGATGGTTACAGTTGGGGAAGCCCTTACCTGGGAGGTAGAATAAACATTTTTGGTAATTGTAGCCACAGAATCCTATAGATACATTATAGCCAGGAAGTTTGCTATAAGGAGGTGGCAAGGCTGTGGAACAAGGGGTATTTCCCCTGTATATGAGCTCCACGCTCCACTAAGAACCCTCCCTTTTGGGAAAGGAAATTAGCAAAGCAAATTCCAGTGGTGTCCCCTGGGATACATCTTACACTCAGCCCTGAGCTGTTCATCTGCTTGGCAGTTAAGAACGGCGGAGAATGGCCAAGGGTTAAGTCTGTGTATCCAGTCTCTGGAGAGGCATAAAACTGACCAGGGCCTTCTAAGGTAATTCTCATTCTCGGAAAGGGTCTAATACATGACAGTAAATGTAAGATCTCTCCCATTAATCTGGCACATATCATTTGCTGTCTTTCGTTACTGTTTTATCTGCTTGATAAAATCATATTCAATGTCTCCTTAGCTAAGGAGTTAGAGTGAGCTCTGGAGACAGATGTCTCTGAGTCAGGACAAAATCATAACTGCTTTGGCCCAAAGAGTTTGGAACTGAGTCTCCAAGGTCTCTGTCTGTCTGTCTCTGTTTCTGTCTGTCTGTGTCTCTATCTCTGTCTCTCTCTCTCCCTCCCTCCCTCTCTCTCTCTCTCTCTCTCTCTCTCTCTCTCTCTCACACACACACAGTCCTAAGAGAGGAAAGAGAGCTCAAGAGCATTAGAGAAGTGAGAGAAATCTCTCTTTTAGGGAAGTGGGAAAAACGTCACATCTCCAAGTGCAACATCACAAAGGAAAGAGAAGTCAATAACTGTAACCACTGAACCGGATCTCTGACCAGAACTGCAGGGTGTTACAGGACTGGTCCAGTTGGTAAGGAGGCCTTACTGATGCTCCATTGTGGCCCTCCTACTCACACCATCATAGTCCCTACGTCAGGACTGAGATATGAATCCAGGAAGGGAGGGAAAAGGGACTGTGTAACATCGATTCAGAGGTTGGCTGGTCCCTCTTCCATGTCTTGCTACTTTCTGGTTCTCCAAAAGGAACAAGAGCCCAACCACTTTTTAAGAATTTGTTTACTTTCTATTATGGTTTCTCCAAGAGTGTGAGTCCTTGGGAGTTAAATGCAGGGGAGGGGTGAGGTGCCCAAAGAAATAAAGGCAGAGTTTCAAAACTGGTGGGAACAGCCCCAGCATGGGGATTTGAAGGAGACAATTTTATTGGCCCGTATTTATAATAAGAGGAGAGAAAGTCTAATCTAAACTTTCAATCTTGACTACAATCTAGACACAGTTGAACCTAAGGCAGCCCACATGGGGGTAAATGAACTAGAGAAGGTCTTTCTATGACCTGGTTGTCTTAGGCACCCCTTAGTTTTCTTGTAGCAGGTCAGTCAGTCAACTAGCATTTTTATTCAGCACCTACTATGCGCTAGGCTCTGTGCTAAGCACTTGGAATAAACAACCCCTACTCTCAAGGATCTCCCAATCCAACAGGGGAGCCAACATGCAAACGATTATCTACAAACAAGATCTAGCAGGATAAACTGGGGTGGCCTTTGATAAATGGGAAGTTAGGAAGAAGGAAAGTTTTGGGGGAAAGATGATGAGTTCAGTTTTAGAATCCAGAGTGAGATACTAATACACAGTGGGAGATACAAGAATGGAGGTTGGGAGAGAGATTACGCCTGGAGTAGGTCTAAGAGCCATCTGCATGGAAAGGATCACTGAAATGGGGAGCTGATCAGACCATCAGAGAGAGAAGAGAAGAGGGCCCAGGACAGAACTTTTGGGAATCAGCCATAGCTAGCAGTTGGCCAGCATGACTTGGATGAAGATCCAGCAAATGACAAAGACAGAGCAGTCGAACAGTTAGGAGGAAAGATAGGAGGGAGTATCAAGGAAGAGGGTCTGAAAAGATGCTCGGCCTCACAAGTGACTGAGCTGAGAATGCAGACTTTAAAGCCCAAGCCATGCCTGAAAGAAGCTGGCAGTGAGTGATACTGCCCAGATGAGGGGGAAGCTGGCTCAGGGGGAGGAACCAGTTCTGCTTACCAGCCTTTTACCTCCTACTCCACACACTTCTGGGAAAATGAAAACCTACTATTAGAAGAGTCAAACATAGAATCACAGAATATTACTGCTAAAAGGGACCTTAGAAATTGCATTTTTATAGCTTCGAGGATTAAATAACCCTTCACAAATCTTGTTACAGTTTCCCTTTATAGAGTTATTTTACCTTTTACCTTATAGATTTATTTTATCTGACTTTATAGACTTACAGAAATTATTTCTCTTTCTATCAAAATGTCCTACTTTCCCCTCACATGCAGCATTCCATCGCTTACGTGTTTTTTCATCACCTCCACCTTTTAGAGACTGTTGCTTATTAATCAATTAATGACTCATCAAGCATTTATTAAGCACTATGTGCAAAGAGGAGATGAAAGAAGGAAAGGAGGGGAGGAAAGAAAGAAAAGAGGAAGGAAGAGAAGAAAAAGAAGAGAGGAAGGAAGGGAAGGAGGAAGGAGGGATGAAAGGGGGAGGAAAAAAGAGAGAGGGGGAAGAAGGAAGGAAGGAAGATAGAAGGTAGGAAGGAAAGAAGGAAGGAAGAAAGGGAGAGAGGAAACTGTGCCATCTAACTGCTACTGATGAAGAGAAAAAGAGAAAACAATCTTTGTCCTTTCCCCTATATCAGACCCTTATTTCTCTCAGCTGCTAGCACTTCCCCACTGAAATCCCCTTGTATTTATTTTGTCTCTAATGTAAATCTACTCATTCTCTGTATGTGCTCTCCAGAGCTAAACTAAACACATAGTAGGTGCTCATTAGATAGATGCTTCTTGATAGATGGATTGAATTCAGTTCCAACTAGACAAATATTTAGTAACTATCTACTGTGTACCAGATGCTATATAGGGTCCTGGGCATACAAAGACAAAAATGAGGAATCCCTGTAATTGGGGAACATAACACATTCTACTAAGACATAATAGAAGTTTCATAAATATGGCAGATAATCTAACGCTCTCCTGATATTTCATCAGTATCAGTAGAAGAAGGAGTTTTACTACTACTAGTAGCATCAGCAAGGCTCATCCCATCCTTGGACACTGTTTTACAATTTACAAGTCCAGCATGCTTTCTGCCATTTCCCCCAAACATTTAAGATCCTAGAACTAGAGCTGGAAAGACCCAGAGTCCATCTTGCCTGACCCCTCCATTTTATGGATAAGGAAACCTAGACCCAGGAGAGATTACGTGCCCAAGGTTACAGAAATAGGTCAGTTGCTGACCCCAGGGCCAGTGTGTTTGCCCCTGCAGCTGTTTCCACAGAAGAAATAATAGGTTCACAGAAGACCCTCGCACTGATTCCTGTTTTGCTTTGAGTATGCTGCATGATTCAGCCGGGAAGGATAGCCCACGGTGGAGTCTGGCTCAATGCCTGTGGAGAGACTGGCTGAGACAGTCCTCGCCTTGGAGATGATATATATATTTCACAGAAAAGCAAGTGCACAGCTCAGTGGACAAACACTCATTTTGTCTGATTTGTTCCACAAAACTAGAGTAACATCCACCAGGGAGATGATGAGAGAACATGTAGCCCATCATGGGACATTCATCATGTTCCCCTCACCTCAATGACTTGGCATTTCCCCAGGAATTCAGGTTGCAGAGCACACAAGGACTAAGACCAACAATCCTCTCTTTTTGCTCTTAGGTTAAGTAGCAATACGAGCAGAACACACATCCAGCCTAGCTTCGGGGGAAAAGGATGAAAACTGCTCCTCACTTGACTTTCACAAAATAGGATCTGTAGTCCCAGCCTCTACTAGCACATAGTAGGTGTTCCTGGGACACTAATGAAGTGTTGTTGAACTGAAATGAGAGGAAGAAAGCATTATCTATGGGTTCCATTGGGTCAACAGCTTCCTAGGGAAGAAAAGAGGGAACCTGTATAGCTACCTCACACCACTGGTTGGGAAAACTAGAGTGAAGACTGAGAAAGCACAAGAGAGAGGTAACCAGAAATTCTCAACTGAGGCCCCCTTCTGGAAAAGCTCCAGAAACAGAGAACAAGTGAACAATGTTGCTATGGATCCTTCAATGGATACTGAAATCTAGAAAAAGAATGGACAATGGAGGAGGACGGGGTGAGAGAACCTTATAATGGGCACCTCTGGGTGACTCAAGACTCTAGGCTCACACAAACTGGACTCAACTCCAGGGGCTTTTTCAAGAAGATGATTTTCCACTTTTTGGCTTCTTGCTTATACTTAGAATTTACTTCAGGAAAATTCTACAAATATAGCTTAGATATAGCTCGTAGGTAGGTAGTGCAGTAAAATGGAGCCTGAAAGTCAGAAAGACTTACTTAGTCATATAATTCTTGGGAATTCAGCTAACCTTTCTTAGCCTCAGTTTTCTCATCTATAAAATGGAGACAATAATAGTAGCTACCTCTCATGGCTATTATATTCATTATTCCAGTGAATCCCTTTCCTCCACAGAAGAAAAAAGCTTCTCTTTTCCCAAAACATTCAATCCTTTAACTATCAGCCTTGAGAACTCTCAGACTTAGGGTCACTCTTAGGGCAAGTTAACAGGGTTAGACCACCAAAGGAAGCTTCTTTCTCTGATTAGAGATCCAGATTCTTATAGGCTCCTAGATTTAGTGTTTAGTTTTAGAAGTCAAATCAAAACCCTGTAGTTTACAAATAAAAGAAACTGAGGCTGAGAGAAGCTAAATCACTTTGTTTAGGGTCACACACCTAATAAGTATCCGAGGCGGAATTTAAATTTTGATCTTCCTGATTATAAGCCCAGGGCTCTACCATATTGCCTCTGGGATCCCACTGCCTGGAAAACTAAACTCTCCTCTCTTCCACACAGGTGATGATGTAATAGAAAACTGTCTGGGACCTGTCCCGGCAGTCTGTGTCTGATTCCATACGTGCTTCCAGGTGCTCTATCAGCACTCAGTCTGCTACTCTTTCGGAGGCTGAAAAGTTCACTTTTGACATTCTCGTAGGTTATGAGATTGAGCACACGCTTATTTCTGTCATGTTCTGAAGGGTGTGTGTGTAAATATCTCTCTTTGCAAAGCATCTGGAAAAAGGGAGTAGGGAAAAAAAAGAAAAGGTCATGAGAAATATGACATACTCATTAAAAGGCAGCTCTTCCAGCCAATAGCTGGCCAGTAATCTTGGGAGCAGCCCCTGAAAAACTCCCAGAAAGGTTCCAGAACATTTCCTTACTTTCCACGGGGCAGCTTTTTTCTGAGCTCAGACAAAAGCCCCTTAAGCAAATTGATCGGAGCCGCCTCAAAGTTCATCAGATTGATCCCTGTTCACCCCTCATTCTCCGGTCGAGCGTTCTATGCCCTTCATTATGAGAGGCGGTAAGGAGTAGTGGAGAGAACTGAATTTGGAGTCTTGACTAGACAATCACTTGTCAGGGCATTGTGGGAGGGATTCCTGCAATGCATGGGGAGAATTGGATGGCGATGGGATTAATAACAAGTTCTCTGACGCTGATGACTACTTGATAAATGGACCTGTCCAAGGTGACAATCCCGTGTTTCACACTGTACTCTTTGTCATGAACCCTGTCACAGTCAGGTGACAGTCATGTGAGTCACATGAACTCATGCCAGTCAGTGATATCTAGGAGACCTGGGACAGGGAGAGTGGACCACTGAGATTACTGACAACTAGAAAAAAAAATAAAAGCCCGTGACACCTGAAAACACGTTTGTTCGATCTGATGAAGACTCAGGGGTGATTTTTACGGGTAGAGGACAATGGCAGGTTCTTGGCTGGACAATCACTTGCTAGGGCATTATGGGAGGGAGTCCTTTGGTGTAGGGGGAGGATTAGATGGCCAGTGAGCTCTCTCCCTGCTCAGTGCTGAGACTCTCCTACGGAGATGTTCAGAGATAGCTGCTTGTTAGGGAGGCTAGAGCCACAGAGGACAGAGCGCTGGCTTGTGAGACCAAGGCTTTGAATCCTGCCCTGAATCTCAGGATCATAAATTTAAAAACCTAAAAGTCTCGCTGGGGCTGCAGGGCCCATGGCTATGAAGCTTGGTGACTGCCAGAGGGAATCCCAGCAGCTAACGGGCTCTGGGAAGAGCCACAGCTGGGTGAGGATGGAGCAGCAGGGACTGCTCTGAGGACACTCGCCCCAGCTCTCATTAGGGAACCACCATCTGCTCATGTGCAGCATGTGAGAGTCTGGTCATTTCTACAGAGCAAAGTCTGCTCACAAGGGCACCCTGAATGCTGGGGGTCTGAGCCATCACCAGGCAGGAAGGACAGGTTGGGGTTTGTCCCGGGGGGCTGACAGTCCTCCCTGAAGTAGCCTACTGGCCACTTTTACTTGGGCTCCCTTTCCTGGCGCTGCCCAATCCATCTCCACCATCTCCTTGGGAGATTGAAACTGTACCTGGCAGAGTGTCTGCCTTCTTCCCCTTCCCCTCTGCCCCAGGCAGGAAGGGACCCCAGAAGTCTTTGAGTTCAACTTCACTTTTACAGATGAGGAAACTGAGGACCAAAACAATTGCAGTCCCAACTGTCAGGGCTAAGTGTCAGAGCCAGGATGGGGTTCTAGGTAACTTCTCTAAAGATGCTGGTGTGGCACAGGGGACAGAGCACTGATTTTGCTCTGTGGGGCAAAAGGGCAGAGGACCTGTGTGTCCTCTCTGTGACCTTAGACAAGCCACTTTATCCCCGTATCTGTAAAGTGAAGGAGATGGCCTCTAAGGTTGAACCCTCAGCTCCAAACTCCTCCCCCATCTCTGTCTCTCCCTTTATTCACTCTCATTCCCTCCATTCTCTCTCTCAAAGGCTCTAGGCCCAAATCTCCAAGAGATCTCTCTGACAGAATATCACCTCAAACTTATCTAAAACCAAATTTATTCAGCTCCTTGAACTGCCTCCCCCTCAAGACTTCCTTAATCCTCGAATCTCATTGCTCTCCACATGTCTCCAGTGTGAAGTTTCAGGCTCATCTCTGACTTCTCCCTCCTCCCAGCCTCTCATCTTATCATCCTGGTGGGTTCTTCATCTGAAATGTGGCTCGAGCCTCTTCCATCCTCCCTATTCCAACTGTTCCCACTACGAGACAGCCTTTCACCTGTGGGGCAGTCAGTGCTCTTAGGGCTTCACACAGGGTCTCCTGGTCTTCCTTCAAGACCCACCTCAAATCCTACCTTCTGCAGAAGACGATTTCTGGCTAATTTCCTTGCTTTCTGTCTCTCCCTCTCCGGCCGTGATACTCCCAGTCCCTAGATGCATCCTGCTTTCATCTGGTCCTCTTCCTATTCTGGATTCATTAATGCCCCCTCACTGTCAACAAGGTAGAGGCCAGACTCGGCTCTGAGCGCTGGATGAGAAAGGACCTCAGTGGCTAGCTAGTCTGAGAGCCTGATTTTAAGGAGTAAAGTGAGATCCGCTTAATCAAAGTGGGGTGTCTTGTCTAAGGTCACGCAGGTGGTAGCGGAAGTGAGATTTGAATCCAGAACCTTGGACTCCAGAATCAGTCTTCTATCCACCATATCATGCTGTTCCTCAGCCCAGCATCCTGGCTCTTCAATGACAGAAATCCTTCTGGCCAGCCAGCTTGGGTTTACAAACTTTTCCCTGCTCAGTCTCACCTCCACACCTCTGCTGGTGCTGCTTTTCCCATCCAACACGTCCTCTTCTCAGTTATACACTCTCCTGGGTTGTCCAGACCCCACTGCCAGTGCTGGTATACAATTAACAGAAGCATAACTGGGTCAACAATTCAACAGGAATTTATTAAGTTCTTACTGTGTACAAGTATGGAGAGCAGTGATATCTGTGAGCTAGAGCTAGGCTTCATGATTCTATTTAGAATTCTAGAACCCAAACTGCCTCCCATACAAGACTTCCTCATGTCTTCCAAGTTTCATCACTTTCATAGTTTTTCTGATCTGGAACCAGAGCTGGAATCAGCCAAGCAATCAACAAACATTTATTAAGCACCTATTATTTGCCAGGCTCTGTGCTAAGTACTGGGAAAACAGACAAAAATAAGGCAGTCCTTGCCTTCACAGAGCTGGCCACATTCCTGTTCTCGTAGGTGGGCAACACCCAACCAAGTATCTCCTCTCCCACGACCCCTTTCCCATCATGCCAGCCTAGAGTCTACACTCTCCAGTAAGCCCCTAATGGGCCATACTGCCTGCATCCCTTAACTATCTGAGCCATGTGATATTTAGTGACTTGCGTTCTGCCTCTGACACATGCTGGCCATGTAACCTTAAACATTTTTAATCTCTCAGTATAACTCTCTGAGACCATAAATTGCAGAGAAATTGCCAATTTGCCCCGACAGAGGGCATTCTCCACTGGAAGTTCTCCTTACTTATTGAAGTTACAGGTCCAGTCCCTCCCTTTGTTTCTGCTTTAATGTGTGTCCATCTTAGGTCACCCATGAGATTTAAAATTGCTTGAGGCAGCCATGTTTTGGTCTAAATATCACAATAACCCACAAAGCCCCTAGTACAAGGCTGGGCCCATGATATGTTCCCTGTACGTATGTGCTGAAGTAACATCAACTTATCAATCACAAATATTTATTAAGTCCCTGCTGTTATCAAGCATGGTACTGGGTGCTGGGGAAACCAATGAGAGAGATGAATCATCCTGCTCTCCCAGATTACACAGAGCTAACAAGTTATCTTCCAGGGATCATAGATCCAGACCTGAATCACGAGGAAGTCAAAGGCTTTCTAGTCCAACCATCTTCATTGTACAGCTGAGGAAACAGGCTCAGCAAGGAACAAGTGATTTGTCTAAGTTCACCAAGGTAGGATATGAACCCAGGCCCTCTGACTCCAGAGACAACACCCGTATCCCTACTATACTGATGACTGCTTCTATCAAGCAGGTGTAATCTGAGAAGACTTCCTAAGAGAGGTGAGTTGTGAGCTAGGACTTCAAAGAGATGAGAAATAAGAAATGGCGACATATGGAGGAATGGAGACGATATTTCAGCTAGAAGGAAAGTTCTGTTTCTGTCTCTGTCTCCCACTAATTCAGCCTGAGGGATTACCCCCCCACCCCAGATCTTTCAGTCTCACAACCAGGGACATGACTAAGGCAGAATTTAGAAGGTACTGTTAGGCTTTTGGTAAATAGATACCAAGCTCAGTATCTAGTTAACAAAAAAGACAAGTTATGGAGTTAATAGAGAGTTGCTTTTTCTATACTGATCCCTCTTATAGCTACTGCATTCTAGGGCAACCCCAAGCCTCCCATAACCTATCTTGTGCCCTTTGCTTTTGGCCTTCTGGTATACCAAGGCCCTTGCTCTCTTGCCTTGTTTCTCGAAAACAATGAAAGTCTCATTCATTTCCCTTTTCCTGGGCAGAAAAATTAGGAATATCACTTTTCCTGCAACTGTGGAGTCTTCCTGGACAAAAACTCAGAGGGCCTCACTCTGCTCTAGGTGCCTCTTCTTGTTCCCAAGATCTTGAGTTGGTTTTAAACCCTTTGCTTTTGAGGGAAAATGATGCAAAGTGCCCGTCCCTGCCCTTCCCATCATGTAAACCCTTCTAATAGATGGTGAGCTAATTCTGAATCTGTTGTACACCAGCCTTACACCTAATTAAAAGGCCAGATGACTCTCCATCTGTGCCTCCCTGGAACATCTCTGGTGAGGTGATTCCTTCATTCTCTCCATCCCCCTGGTTGGCACATGCCCAGAGCTGGGCAGGACTGAGCAGCTGCTGACCCCGGAGTTCATGGTTCTGATGAGGTACGGAAGCTGGCAGAGCTGGCCAGATTTTTAACATCTTGAGAGGAAAGAAAGACCAGCTCTTATAATGCTGTGCCAGAGTGAGATGGCTTGTCCCTAGGAGACTAGGCTCTGGCCTTGGGGTTCAGGGCTTTTGATCTTTCCCTATTGGGGGAATGGGAGGTCGAGGGATAAACAGGGGGGATTCCCCTCCACAAAGGGGTATGCTGGAGCCAGCTCAAACCAGCTAGCTAATTGTTAAATTTTCAGTGTGAGCATTTATACCCCAGAGATTGGTAAATGCCAAAATTGGTTACAGTCAAATCAGGGCTCTTTTACTGGTTGTCTAGACTAAAGAAATTAATAGAAAAAATATTAGTAATGCAAATTAAACTTAAAAGTGATTTGAGAGTACATGTTTATTTTCCCTAGAGAACTGGTTGTTAAACATTTATCAGCACACCCCTGACTACAAATTACAAGTCATGGGTTTTGATGTTCTCTCATCCAATACTTACCCCAAACTTTGTCATGTCATTAGCCCTATAGGGCTACCTATTGACTCTAGGAAAACATACAAATTAATTAGCTTGACTTCTAAGGACCTTCCCAATCTGGCTCCAACTACCTCTCTTGTCTGTTTTCATATTTCACCCCTTTTTGCATTATCGGTGAACTACATGGTATTCCTTGAAGTCCTGCCATTTCCCATTTCTGTGCCTTTGTGTAGGCTGTATGATGGACTTTATGATGCATGGACTTATAAAATCACTCTCTCCTCTTCCCTCCTTCCCTTCTCTCCTTCTTTCTTTCCCTTCTTCCTTTCTTCCTTCATTCTTTTCTTCCTTTTTTCCTTGCTTCCTCCCTCCCCTTTCCCCTTTCTTTTCATCCTTTCCTTTCTTCCTTTTCCCTTCCTTCCTTCCTTCTTTTCTTTCTTCCTCCCTTCCTTTTTTCCTTTCTTTCCTTCCTTCTCTTTTCTTTTCCCTTCCACTTCTCCTTCCTTTCTCTTTCCTTTTCTTTCAACTGTTTTATGTTCCTCCTTCATGATGTTTTCCCCTATGCTAGCCCAGCTGAAAGGGATCCTTCCCTCCTGAAAGTTAGAGCACTTTGCCAGATCTCACCTTTACCACTCTCATACCTTACTCAGTATTAGAATTATTTATGAATGTGTTAATATGACCACTCTTTCCTCCACTGCAATGAATTGAATTTGAGTATCTTGAGGAAAGCCATAAGCAGAGCAGAGGGACCAGGCCCGAGCTCACTCTCCTGTCTTTTCTCCACAAACTAAAATCAAGTTGGCCACAATGGCCTTCCCTTCATATACAACACTTTCTCTCCTTTGCCTTCGCACAGACTGTCCCCATGGCTGGAATGTCCTCCTCACCTCCACCTCTCAGATTCCTTCAAACCTTGCCCCAAGTACCATCTGCTGTGTAAGTACTTTCCAAGTCCCCTCAACTGCTGGAGTCTTTCCTACAAAACTAGCCTTGCTTTGTACGTGTCTATGTTGTATGTGTCTGTATATGTACATGTTATCTGTCCGACTAAAACATGAGCCTCAAAAATAAATAAATAAATAAAAAGAACATAAGCTTCTTGAGGCCAGGAACTCTTCTCCAGCACCAAGCACAATGCCTGGTATATAACAGGAGCTTTAAAAAGTCTTGATGATTGTGCCAAATATGGAAATACGTTTAAAAGGATTACATATATCAGATTTATTTCTGGCTGTCTTGGGGAGGGGGAAAGTAAGAGAGGGAGGAAGAAAAATTTAGAACACAAAGTTTTACAAAAACGAATTTTGAAAACTATCTTTACATGTAGTTGGAAAAAAATAATACTGAGAAGAAAAAATCTTGATGGTTGACTGACTGATTGAAGATGCTGAAAATTAGAACGTGTAGACAATAGTTTTAGATTTGCTCAGTATGGTAGAAAGAATTACATTTATTCTGGTTTAAGAAAGCCCCATGATATGTATTTCAACATATGTAACATGTATGGGACTACCTGCCAGCTAGGGGAGGGGATGCGGAGAAGGTGGGGAAAATTTGGAACAAAAGGTTTTGCAAGGGTCAATGTCAGAAAAATTACCCATGCATATGCTTTGCAAATAAATAAGTAAATTAATTAATTAGAATTTTAAAAAAAGAAAAGAAAAGAAAAGAAAAGAAAAGAAAGCTCTATGATAGCCTATAGGGGAAATCCTGATCTAAACTTTTTAGCTATTGATTTTATTATTTTAAATTTTATTTATTTATTTATTTTGCTGAGGCAATTGGGGTTAAGTGACTTGCCCAGGGTCACACAGCTAGGAAATATTAAATGTCTTGAGGTCACATTTGAATTCAGGTCCTCCTGACTTCAGGGCTGGTATTCTATCCACTGTACTACCTAGCTGCCCCCATTTTATAATTTTTGTAAAAGCTTGATATAGGGAATACAAATCATTACTTTAAAATATTGTAGCACTGAAAGAAGCACCTAATTTGATTTTAACATATTTTAAAAATATTTAATATTTATAAATGTATTGTATAAATATATGCATCATCTACAAATATATGATATAAATAATTACTATAATATAATATAAATATAAATAAAATAAACTTTATTAAATGCTCCAGAAAAGTTCCAAAAGCAAATCAGGAGGAACAATTAATTTAAAAAACCAAAGAGAAATAGATAAGTGTTTCTCTATCTGGCCTAGGTGTACACAAGAAACCTCCACAGGAGAAGCAGAAGGTTACAGAGGCTCTGGCCGGAGCCACAGCAGGAAAAAGGGTCAGGGCAATACCTGGGTAGGGAAGCACAGCAGGAGATGAGTCCGGGGCAGCGGCCAGGCAGCAAAGCATGCTATAACAATATGCCATTTTGGGCCTATCAAGACCTCATTAAGAGATGGAAGCGACTCCTAGAAATATAATTCAAAAAAGATGAAGAAGGGGCTCAGGCCAAAACCTGAGCAAGTCAGTGGAGCTAGAAGCCAGGACTTGTGCAGAGGATGGGGCCTGATCTTAACCATCTCCTCCAGGACAGCAAAGGGGCTGGCAGGAGGAAGAGAATTTCTAGCCGAAAATAAAAATTTTAAACTCAACAATTAATGTCAGAAGTGTAAATTCTTCATACTTACAAAAAATTTGGAAGGCTAATTACTTAAAATTCCAGAACGTTGGTATATTTCTTATTAAAATTCAACACAACTACTTTCTTGTGCTATATATTGCTCCAGTCCTTTGCTCCATCTGAGTACTACAGAAATTGAGGTTAGAGATGTGAGTAAATAAAAGAAAATTAAATCCATAACAAAGAAATACTGTGGGTTGAGATAAACAACTAAATGTAAGCTTCTAGTTCACAAGGATAATTGCTTAAATTATATCCCAGGTGAACGTCACCACTGAGCAGTCTCTGTGTATGTCCTAGGATCTCAGTCACCCTTATCCCCAAATTGATTTTAATTTAATGAATTTATTTTTAGAATGCTTTTATACTGCTTCTCCTGGGCTTGAAAAAATATAGCTATGGCTTCCTTGGAAGTCTGATGTCCATGTGGAAAATTATTCTCTATTTAAAACATGCTGCCATACTATAATGTCAAGAACAACTGTTACAAAATGTGCCATCTTTCAGAGAGACACTATGCTTCTGCCAAATACTAAATCCACCATCATCATTCTCAAAATAGAGCTGAGAAAGGCTTTCAAGTCAAAGAGGGAAACCTACTAAAATGTCATCTTAATTAATATATTTGAATAGAATCAGTTTTAAGGTTCCTCCGAAGGCACATTAAATAGCTTTTTCACTTCCTAAAAACCTTCTCCAATGATATCAAAATGTCATTTGGACACTGAATGTGCATCAAAGAAGAACAGAGAGAACTGAAGGTTTTGAGCTTGAACCTGAAGGTAAAATTAACCAATGGATTAAAGGCAATGCATGAGATATTCCTTGGTCTTTTTCAGGCCAGTTACACCAAGTACAAAGCTATCAAAGAGAAGCTCAAACTGACTCTGTTAAGAGACAGATTAGCATCCTAAAGTCAAAGCTTGATGGGAAAAGCACATTTGGAGTCATTATACCTGTCTTGCTGTATCGTTTTAGTTTCATAAATGGAAGACAATGGTTCTAGAATGGATCCAGACTAAAATCAATGCAATGTTAATGAAAAGCAGGGCTCATTAACCTATGACAGCTATAGAAAATTAAATATTTTCTTGCTAAAAAGGTGGAAGAGGATTGACAGAAGCTCTCAAAAGATATGATAAATAGGAATGCTTTTGGAGCTTTAAAAAGACTTTAAGAAACAATAGAGGACAAATGTAGGTGTATATTACTGGATTTACTGAATGTGATTAAAAAGTGCTTATTCTCCAGATGCATCCTATGACATTGCTATGGTCCAAGAGTAGAATCAAAAGGCCCTCTATGGGTGACAACCATGTAAACTCGATCAATAATACTGCAACAAAGACGCCTCAAACAAATGACTGAATCATGCATGTTTAGGAGCTGTCACCAGAAATTATTTTTAGAAAGACTGACCTTAATAAGTGTGGATCTATTGATCAAACTAGATTATGCAATGAAGTAATATCTCATTTTCTTGTGCTATATATTGCTCCAGTTGATTTTCAAGTTTTCTAAAAACTTCCATCAGTTGCTTCTTAGTAACTGAAAGAGGTGTATTGTTAATCTTGGCCTTGAGTTACCCAAACAACAAGATTTTGATATGAACTTCATAAGAATCCCCCTTAATGGAGGTAGATCAAATGACTAAGGTGGTCAAACAAGAAGAACTTCTCTCTCCATCCATGACCCTAAGAATGCCATCCTGAAAACTGCAATGCAGTACAAAAGGACAAGGTACTCCATTCTGTTAAAATTAAAATTTATTTTTCAAAATGCACAAAACTAAATAAGAGTAAAATAAATTTTGAAAATTAGACTTTCAAATGGTAATTTTGTAAGTTTTGTAATAAAATAAAGTATTAAAGGTAGTAAAGCCTAAATCAGCACTAAGACTTTTGGGACTCCTAAACCATCTCCTATGCTCACCATGCTTTAAATTAATAAATAACATATTCCTCATAAAACCTCAGACAATCCTGGAGAATTCAAGTTTCTTTAGAGTGTAAACTGTTGCCCACCATTGCTCATACTATAATATATGTGATCTATAAAAATTTCAGAACAGAACTTTTAATAAATACCGCCGCACCAAACATTCATAGTTTCCAAACTACACAAAATGAAAACTTTCAAAATATAGAGATCTAACAGGAGAAATTACAACCCCCTGGGAACCTTGTCCTGACAAGGACATCTCTTTTTCTGCCCACTACTCGACTCATTCCAAAGATAATTTCTGTGAGTCTGCAGAATATAAGCTGACAAGCCAGTACTTTTATTCAAGTAATAAAAAGCAGCTACTTTATCCAGCTGTGCAACAGTTTATCAACTTTTAAACATACATAATAATAACAGCGTCTTTCTCCAGAATTGTTTCTATGTGAATTTCATCAAAGCGTGGTGATAAAAATGAGATTAATACAAAACATACAAATTTAAACGTAGTCTTTTAAAGTTTACAAATTGTTTTCTAGACAATTCATTTGGATCTCACAAAGACCCTCTGGGGCAATGCAAATATTATTCTACCCACATCCCAGATGAGAAAACTGAGGCTTAGAAAAGTTGTCTTGCCTGTGGTCACATGGCTAATAAGTACTAAAATCCATACTTGAAGCCAGAACCCCTGAGCCTAAAGGAATAGCAAATCATGTTACCTTGTCAGGTTTTAATTCCCTCACCTGTAAAGTAAGAGGGCTGGATGAGAAGTCCTTTCAGCCCTTGACCCCTTAGCTTATGATCCTGTGGATGAATCACATGTGGCTGTCCGGGGGCCACAGGACGAGGCACCTGGGCCAGGGCGCCCCAGTCAGCATCACTAACAAGTTGACATGGAGGGGGACCGTGAGGCAGGTATCAAACCCAGCGTACTTGTCAGTGGCTGAGAATCCTTCCATTAGGCACAACCCTCAGACATAGTCATTGAGCAGAGAGGAAATAAAACTATGGGTCTCTTGGATGAGACACATCTTTAATATTTCACAAAAAACATGAAAAACCTCCCAAATTTCCAAATGATGGAGACTGTATTTCTCCAGAAATCCATGTAGCTGTCTGAGGTCTCGCCACCTCCACTCCCCAGATCAATGCTTATTAGAGTGATGGGAACCAAGCTGCCTTCTCTGGCTTCCAGCCGAGCTTCTCTGCCTGTCAGAGGCAATCCTTCTAGCCTGTTTTCTGCTGGCAATTAGAGGCTGCCTCCTCATGCCAGATGACTGGGTGGCAAAGGGAGGGAACAGGAGGGTGTGGAGAAGAAGCCAAGGGAAAATCTCAGAGATTCAGACTGAGTCCATTTAATCTTCATTTTCTGAGTACTGGCTTTTTTTTAAACCATCACTGTTATTTTTTATTTTTACATCATATTTTTTATCCTAGAAATATCTCCATTCTCCATTCCCTCAATCTCCCTTGAACTCTCCCTTGTTGTTACAAGTTAAGTAAGACATCCAATATACAATGACTGTGTCTGAAACCATATATAGTATTCTCTCCTGGTCCCCATCTCCCTGCTCAGAAAGGAGCCAATCCAATCAGAGGATGCTGGGGTTGTGGGTCTGGAAAGGATCCTTGGAAATAAGGGACTGATTCTGACTTTCCTTGGGCAGCATTATGAATGTAGAAATATATTTGGAAGAATTGCACATGTTGGATTCCTTGTGGTTTTAGGGGAAGGGGGAGATGGGAAAGGAGGGAGAAAAATATGGAACACAAGGCTTTGCAAGGGTGAATGTTGAAAACTATCTTTGCATGTATTTGGAAAAATAAAAAAAACTATTATTAAAAAAATAAATATAAAACACACAAAAAAGAAATATAGGATCATTGATTTGGAGCTGAAGGGAACTTTAAAGGCTCCAAGTCCAATCATGCCATTTTACACAGAAGGAAACTGAGGCCCTAAGGGGTTAGGGGATTGGTCAAGATCACATGGCCTCTAAATCCTGGATTTCCAGGCTTCCCACAGTGCTCTTTGACATTGGGGGGGAATGGGTGGGATTTTTTTTGGGGGGGTTCTTCATTTTTAAAAGATAGCTTTTTATTTTTTAAGTATATGCAAAAAGATAGTTTTCAGCATTCATGAGGGTGGGTTTTTAGAGGAGGTGGGGAACCTACCTTTCCCTCGGGCCCAGGAGTAGCATCGACTAGTGCTGATGTTCCTTGGATCACTCATGGGCGGTTCTATAGGGGGGAGCCTGAAGTGGGGTTCACTGGCTTGGCCCGGTATCTTCAGAGGCAGTATGTATTTCGGCAGTGCTTTGTAGAACCAGGCCCCGGACCTCTTCCACACCTAGGGATAAGGCACATGTTTGCAGCAGCTGATACCAGGGAGGCCCCTCTTGTCCCCAAGTTCTACTGTTTTCATTTTAGCCTAGACCTGTGGCCCAGGGAGGGCCCAGGGGATAGAGGCTTTACCCCTGCCTGCCTCAGTTTCCTTATCTGTAAAATGAAAGTGATAATCTAAAAATGTTGTGAGGATCAAAGGACAGAACACACCTAATGTGCTCTGCAAACCTTAAAATGCAATGTGAATCCTAGCAAATACTGCTAATTCTTCAATGGAGAGTCTCTGGGGTGGGATTTGATTTTGGAGTCTTCCTGGCTTAAAGCCTAGTACTTCATTCACTGATCTACATCGCTAAACAATGAAATCACAATGTCAGATCCCCTTCACCCCCAAACCTAATACAAACAGAAAAATATGAACTGTGAGTGGGATTTTTACATATTTCTACAATCACGTCCCTTCTTTACTTCACTGCTCAAACTAGCTTCTTCTGCAGGGAAGCACAAATTTGCTCTGAAAGCAGAGTGGGATGAACTTGTCCTCAATTAAGTCAGGCAAATTCCCAGAAAGCCAGTTAGAATGGCTCGCTATGTGCCGGACCCTTGTCCATATTGCCCTTGGGCACCTTCTATGTCCCCATCTTGACCCAGTACAATGCCCCACAGCTTCCCCCACAACTCTCTTTGGTTGTTCGGTCATTTCAATCACGTCTGAGTCTCTGAGACTCCCATTTGAGGTTTTCTTGGCAGAGATACTAGAATGGTTGGCCCTTTCCCTCTCCAGCTCATTTGACAAATGAAGAAACGGAGAAAAGAGAAAAAAACAGCTAAGTAAATGTCTGAGGCTGGACTTGAACTCAGTTCTTCCTGAGTGCAGGTCCAGCCCTCTCTCCACTGAGCCACCCAGCTGCCCACTCACTGTACCTCTCCCACTTATCTAAGATCTGCCTGTGATTGGTGCATCTAGAGAGGCCATAATAGCCTGGGGAATGCTATCACATTGGGGCTGAATCATGTTATTTGGAAACTCATCTTGAAGAACTGGCTGAGAAAAATCAATTTAGAAAGCACCCTTGAAAGGACCCAGAACACGAGATGGCCCAAACTGCAGCACTAACCACAAATTAGAAGGCGAGGGAGCAAATGAGATCAGGGCCATGGGCTTTCCATGCCTACTAATCCACTGGGGTTTTTCAGCAGCATTCCCTGCAGTGGGATGAAGCAGTGAATAATGAAGAAGGAGAAAAAGGGTACAGGCAAATAATCGGGCCAGAAACCAGCCTGGAAAAGCTAAGGCTGCCATCTGGAGTACCCAGGGGGGTCTGTTTGGAAGCTAGTCATCCAAAGGTAAAATATTTTGCTGCAAAAGAAGAGACTGAAGACCCGGAGAGTGACAAATCTGCCCCAACACTCTGGACAGCAACAGAACTGGTGGAATACTGGGCCTCCCTTTGTTTCTGGATAATGGAGCTTATGGTTTTCTAATTGCCTTTATTTCAGTTTGGGTTACCTTCTGAGATTGGAGAAGTATCAGCCATGCACCAACTGTCTTCCCCCAACTCAAGCAGCGCTGGTTCTTTCTTGCTTGCTTGCCTTTATTTATTTTTTTTTTTTGAGGCAATTGGGGTTAAGTGACTTGCCCAGGGTCACACAGCTAGGAAGTGTTAAGTGTATGAGGTTAGATTTGAACTCAGGTCCTCCTAATTTCAGGACTGCTGCTCTATCTACTGTACCCCTAGCTGCCCTTGGTTCTTTCTTTCTTTAAAAAAAAAAGGAAACTTTCCTAGAGATTTCAATGGCTTGGGGGCACCCACACCCCACAAACAAAAGTCAGATCACTGGCTCAAAGTGCTGATCTGAACTGATTGTCTTTTCTCCCCCCCAATTTTTTTTAACATTTTAATTTAAAATTCTGAGTTCCAAATTCCATCCTCCCATCTACTCTTCCCTCCCTGAGACAATAAGCAATGGGATATAGGCTATACTTTCTGTAAAACATTTCCATATTAGTCATTTTGTACAAGACCAGAAGAAAACAAAAAATGAAAGAGAGTGAAAAAGAACATGGCATTCTAGATTCAATCAATATCAGTCCTTTCTCTGGAGGTGGAGAGTATGCTTCATCATTGGTCCTTTGGGATTGTCTTGGATCAGTGTATGGCTGAGAATAGCTGGGGATTTACTTTCCTTTTCGAGAAATTCTCCATACTAATGAAATCAATCTGTTCCTCTCTGACTCCACTCACCCTCCCTGTAATATTCCAAACCTAAAGGCACCATTTAAATTCTTTCATTCTCATTCTCTGTCTGTCTGTCTCTGTCTATTTCTGTCTCTGCTGTCTCTCTCTCTTTCTGTCTTTCTCTTTCTTTCTCTCTCTTTGTCTTTCTCTCTGTCTTTTTCTTTCTCTCTCTTTCTGTCTTTCTCTTTCTTTCTCTCTCTTTCTCTTTCTGTCTTTTTCTTTCTCTCTTTCTTTCTCTCTCTTTCTGTCTTTTTCTTTCTCTTTCTCTCTCTCTCTCTCTCTCTCTCTCTCTCACACACACACACACACACACACAAACAAACACACACAAAACACAATATAAACTCCCTGAGGACAAGAATTAATGTCCCTTTTGTTTAGTACACTCTTAGGCACTTGGAAAATGCTCAATACAAGATTTTTCCTTTTACTCAATGGGTATTAACAAAAAAAATGAATAGTGTTCAGGATAGAGTCCTGGCCATACCTTGGGACCAGGAAGACTTGCTCCTCACTCACACTAGCTGTGTTTCTCAGAGATAAGTCACTAACCCCTCAGTACCCACAGGGGATACTCTGGGACTTTTAAGTTACCAAGGAACTGTCCACAGCCAGCAAGTTTTCACATCTCATAATAATCATGACAAGAATGACAATGATAGTGAACATCTTCATAATATTTTGAGGTTTGCGAAGTGTTTTATACATATTATCTCATTTGATTCTCCCAACAACCTCAGGAGATAGGGATTATCTTTATTTGACAGCTGTGGAAACTAAGGCAGACAATGGTTAAGTGACTTGCTCAGGATCAAACAGCCAGTAAGTATCTGAACTAAATCTTCCTAGTTCTTTGCATGAAAGATATAACATCAGTTCTCCCCAGCTCCTGGGCCACAGCTCTGGCCACTTTATCACCCAGCTGCTTCTAAAGCAATTAAAACACAGGTCTGGATGAAAACAAAAGTTCGACCCCTCGACCCCCAAACCCAAACTCTCTTAACAGTTCTCATTTAGTAGCACTTGATGGGACTGGCCATAGGAATGAATAATGAATGAATGAAATCATTCTTAACGAGCTGCTACATCCATGATCTTTTAACCACACAACATTGTGGACAGTGCCACAATGAAAAGGGCAATGTGTAGAAAAGAAGGAAGGAGAGAACCCAGAAAAAGAGGTGTCTCCTTGCTTATTCCTTGTTCTGGAGGAGTTTAGTCTATTCTGGAGCTAGGGAGGATGCGAGGGGCTCCTGTCATCTAGAATTCTCCTACAATCAGGAGGATGAAAGAAAGACGATCCATTGCCTCCTTCCCTCCCTCCAGTCTCCCTTTCCCCCTCCCCTCACATTAAAGCCCAGATAGATCCCAGGGTCACTAACAGGTTATTTCTGCCCACCCCCACCCCCAATGCCAGAATGATTCTCCCTGCTCTGAACTTTTAGGGCTTGCCAAGTCGATTCTACAATGTTGATATATGTGTCTATGCTTCAGCTCCCCAGCCAGTAATAAAACCAATTCCTTCCATCTGGGCCAAATTGTAGAGCTTATGAGGCACCTCACTGGGGGTGAGTCAGTGAGCGATGGGTGCTCGGTCAATATTTGTAGATGGGCTGACAGTCGCTGAGTCCTCGCTGGGCATTTGTTGGAATGAGCTTTGATCCTAGCAATCTCTGTCTAAGGTAAGAAAGGCAGTGGATGACGGATGGAGGTGCTGGAGAAGATGGGGGTCAGCTTCATTTTATTCCTCCTTTCCCAAACAAGAAATGTCTCTTTCCTTCCCCAAATAGGAAACATTGCCTTGTTTTAATTAAATGAAGCGACACACTGAATTATTATAGGAGAGCAACTAAAAGAAAGGAAATGGAGGATTCTGGGGGAATTCTGGGGATGATTCTAGGGAAAATGACTTTTGACCGACCAAGACAATTTTTTTTCAATTAAAGGAACAAGCCAGAAGGGTGGGCTGCAGAGCCAATCAATCAGTTATATGCTGGGGGAGGCACAGAAAAAGGGCAAGAATCTGCTCTCAGGGAGCTTACATTCTAACAGGAGACAAAACATGTCAATAACTATGGATATATAAGATACCTATAGAATAGAAGGAAGATATGATCTCAGAGGGGAAGAAATGAGCAGCTGAGGAGACTGAGATAGTTTCCTATAGAAGGTGGCATTTCAGCTAGGAGGAAACCAGGCAAACTGAGTTATTTTTTCTTGTTTACTCCAGGAATAGTTGGCCAGTGAAGCTGGACTGCAGAGTTCAGAGGAGAGAAAAGTAGCAGAATGAGTCATGAAGAGCCTTAAATGTGAGACAGATGACATTCGATTTGATCTTGCAGAGAACAGGAAGCCATTAGAGCTCAAAGAATAGGGGCTGTGGGGTAATCTAGTCAGATCTAAGCTTCAGACAAATCTCCGTAGCAGTTTAGCAGAGGGTGGATTGGATACAGAGACCGGAAGGCTACTGTGAAGAGTCCAGGCAAGAGATGATAAGGAGCTGAACTTGAAGAAAGTCAGAGATTCTGAGAGGTGGAGGGAGGGAGGAATAATATTCCAGGCCTGGAGGACGCTGGAACAAAGACACGGAGATGGGAGATTGGGCATCATGTGTGAGGAACAGATAATCGGATGGTGTAACCAGATCACAGACTGCATGGGGACTAACAATGTGGAAGGAAAGAAACAGGAAGAAGTGTGAGGAACTCAAAATCCCAGAGAAATGCGTATTTGTTCTTAAAAGTTAATAGGGAACCACTGGAGTTTGTTGAGTAGGGGGAGGAAGGTTGTGTGAAATGTTCAGACTCGTGCTGTGGTCTCTGCCTCTTGGGGTTTCTCCTTGCCCAAGAATCTGCCAATTAAAATTTATTTACATATGTGTGTGTAGATAGATATCAATATAAATATATAGATTACAGATAAGTAGAAATAGTGGAGCTGTCCTAGGAGTAAAAATTACAATGGATAGCTCTGAGTAGGGCAGCCAGATGGCATCATGGATATAGTACTGAGCCTGGAGTCAGGGACACCTGAGTTTCAAATCCATCCTTACCCGCTTACCAGCTGGGTGACCCTGGGCAAATCACTCCCCCCTTTTGCCTCAGTTTCCTCATCTGTCAAAGGAGCTGGAGAAGGAAATGGCCGACCACTCCCGTACCTTTGCCAAGAAAATCCCAAGAGGAGTCGCAGACCGAAAACCAGCAAAAACATGGTTCTGAGCAAAGCCTACCTTCCTTCTTTGCCATCTAACCAACCTGTCAGAGTGATCCCAATGTAGGCGATCTAACTGACCCTTCAGGACTACCATAGTGCCGCCCTTGGATTGTCCCCAGGTGGATAGCTGTCTCTCCTACTGTGGACTCTGAGGGGATGGGGTCTTTTGGGGACTGTAGGAACCAGTGATCCTTCTCTACTTCCCAGCGAAGCAAGGAAGGACAGACTATATTTCAGAGTCCACCTGATGCACTCATATAAGATTCAAGGCCAGTATTTTAGAAAGTGCTTTGTATGTAGTAATCAGGGCTGGGAAGAAATACGGGGGCACGTTCCAGCTGAGCTAGTCTGAAGCCCCTGGCGCTGAAGGGAACCTGGGCAGGTCCCTCCCGCATCACCCCACTGCCTCTCCAACCTGAAATCCATGGCTGGTTTCTAACAGACACCATGCAGCACAAACAGGTGTGTCTACCCTGAGAAGCTCAACCCGTTCCCAAAATAAACACTTGGCCGTGACAGTAGCAAAATTTGGCAGGAAAAGCCCTAGGTGGGAATTAATCCCCGTTCCCCTCTTCCCTCCCAGTAGTACCATCCCTCCCGGCAACCAGGGCTCCGAAAATGTTCACATTTCTGGAGGGGAAAAAAATCCAAACCTTTGCAATTCCTGCAAAAGCCATAATCTTCTTCTCATGTGTGCTGGATTGTGATAAGGCAGGCAAAGCAGCCAGCCTTGAAAATGGCATTTAATGAGAAAAAGACAGACCAGAGCTGGACGGAGCTTTGGGGAAGGGGCGAGAGGTAGAAAATTTCTCTTCATGTTCTTTTAGCTTCCTGCTTCCCAGAGGCGGCTAAGATTTCATTACGGCTTCAGCTCACGGACCATCTTGGCTCTGGATGATCCACATGGATATTGGCCAAATTGTTCCCCCGGAGTTTTAATTACTGTGATAACCATCGCTAATTATTGGCATTTCCTTAAATGCAGTGGCTCGGAGAAGGTTGTAATTGTAGGGATCTTGCTGAATGGAAAGGGGAAGGACCATCGGCTGGATGATCATCTGGGGGTGACGGAGGAAGAAGGCTAAGCTCTAGAAAGAGGGAGTCAATTTTCTGATGTCTTCTATGTAAATTGTTATTTGTCCTTCAGGTTGGGAGGTGACATTTTTGTGTCCCGAGTACGTTATGACCTGTGTTTCCTAACATATCGAGGGGCACTCTTAAATTCTCATAGTCAGTCAGGACAAAGCTATCCCCCAAGATGAAGGTATTCTATGGATCTGCATTCAATCAGACTCATAACTTATGAGCCCCTATCAAGATGTCACTTTTTCTAGTCAGTCACAGGCAATAATTAGTTCATAGTGAAGGAATTTAATGAAAAAATTAAAAAAAAAAACATGGTCAGAAAAGTAGCAATACAAGTTTCCTCCAATAAATCTAAGGTGAATACATACACTATCCCACAAAATACATATCATCTGTGGGAATTGGGAACATGTAAAGAACATGCTTGGAAGATACGTAAAGGAAATACATTTGGCCAAGGCAGATATATGGCAGACACGTACATAGGAAACCTCGGTATCCAAAGCACATGGAGGAGCAGTTCATTATATATGCCGTGCTACCGTGTTCCCACTGGGTCTGTTCTCCACTGGTCTTGCATAACATATAGTATCTACCAGATGAATAGTTTCCGTCAGATGCTTGGGAATTTTGGGTTAGCTTTATTCTGATGTTTCCATAGTCACTGCTGCCCACTGCCAGGTCCAGTTTCACTGAATATGGGGCTATAAGTTTCTTTCTGATTTCAGTTTCTAGTCCTGGGTGTGTAGGTAGGGGTGGGGAGAGGTTAAGTAACTTTATCCATAAGTCTTTTAGCTTAAAGTCTAGAGGCTTTCCCCCACTATAGTTCTTTTGAAAGGAAAAAGCCCCAACACATCCAGTCATTTGAAAAGGAAGAAAAATAACCATCCTTTGTGCCTTTTTCCTAATTAGAGATTGACCATTTCTCTAAGTCTTAGTAGGAAAGGCTAGTTCTTCCGAAGGAGATTTCTCACCCTAGACTGAATTTATTGGAGTACAGAGATAAGCCACCATAGTTACCAAATGCTTTTAGGCTAAAATCTCTCATTATCTCTATTTCCTGGGAATCAAAAATAAAGACTCTCTGTGAGACATTACTCTGACTTAGGGTTAGAAATTCTTGTTGTTTAATTCTCAATGGCTAAATTACATCTGGTCAAAGTCCATTTTAGAGTTTTCCCTTCCAACAAAATTCTAAGAGTTCTCAAGTTTTAAGTCACCTTCCCATATCATACCCCACACCATCATCCCACTCCTGCTCCCACCATTTTTCAGTATCAAAACTCCTTTTTCCATATGAATCAGTAGAAGGTGGAAAATAACTGCCTCCTTAAGCCCATGGGGTAAAATTACTGTCCTCTTCCAGCCTAGCTACACTTTTGACTTTATTACATATATATGGACAACAGCAAGTCCTCTTTCCATATGAGTTTATATGGCTGCTAACTACTTCTACCTGTTTGAAGAAATTGGATTTGGAATCAAGAAAATGAAAACTCTTTGAAGACAGAGGGTGATTTTGACTTCTCTTCGTAACCTCAGTGACAAACACAAGAGGAGGTAACACTGGATAGGGCACTGGAGTCAGGAAGACAAGAGTTCAAATTCTGCCTATTATCTGGAAAAATCACTTAATTTCTGTCAGCCTCAATTTCTTCAACTACAAAATGAGGATATTATTATCCCAGGGTTGTTATGAGAATCAAGTGAAATAATACTTGATTTCTTAAGTGCTCAGCACATTGCCTGGAACATAATAGGTACTTAAAATATACATGTTCTCTCTCCCTTTTAAAATGTTTGTTGGATTAGAAAGAAATCTAAGAATCTGAATTCAAATCCTGTTTTAGTCGCTTATACTTGCAAGATCACAGAATTTAAACTGAGGAGGGAACTTAGAAGTCATCTAAGACAATATAGTCAAATAGGTAGAGAGTTAGACTTGTAGGCAGGAAGAGTTGGATTTGATCTTTAACACTTGTGACCAAATATAAATGATTTTCAGTCTGAGCTTTAGTTTTCTCATCTGTCAAATGGGGACATTAATACCCATAAGACCCTATCACACAGGGCTTATGTGAAGTTCAAATGAAATCATGAAAATAAAGTGCTTACTTTATATAATTTAGTTCACCATTCCCCCCGTCCAATTAACATTCAGTTAATAAATATTTATTGATGCCTTCTATATGTGACAGACAGAGGAGGGCAAAACTCAGAGGTCTGTGACATGGGGTACCCCATAAGAGCATCAAATATATATTCTTGGTCTTAGTAGGACCAGTTTCTAACCAAATGGGCTAATGAGTCCCAGATTAACATAACTTTAGAATATAACCAGGAATTTCACTCTATAAATAGCCACTCTAAATTCCACCTCTACAAAAACAAAAAGAATAAGGTGATGTCTTCTCAGGAAGCCTGAATTTGTATTATAAGTGAAAATTAATAATGACAATAGCTAATATTTATATGGTATTTTAAGGTTCGCAAAAAGCTCTACAAATATTATCTCATTTGATCTTCACACAATCCTGGTACGTAGAAGTTATTATTATGCCCATTTTTCAGATGGGGAAGGCAAAGGTGATTTGCCTGGGGTCACGTAACCAATGAATATCCAAGAGTTTCAGCTCAGGTCTTCCTGGCTCAAAGGCCTGTGCTCTGTCCATTATATCACCCACTAGCTGCCAATATCTCAAGTCCTGGAGCATGAGAGAATCACAGCTATTGAGCAGAAGAATCTCAGAGGACATCAAGCCCAATCCCCTAATTTTACAGATGAGGAAACTGAGACCCAAAGAAGGGTCAGGAGCTAGAAGAACTTTAGAGGCCATCTAGCCCCATCCCTTCATTTTTTCAGATGAGAAGACTGAGTCCCAGGGAGGCTAACTGTCCAGGTTTGTGACTCATGGAATAACCTTAGGTTACATACATTTGGAACACTGAATCATAGAAACTGAAAGAGCTTGAAGAGACCTTCACAGTCTTCCTCTCTTGCTTCTCTTCTGATGTCATAATTCTCATCACAATATGCCTAACAGCATGCTAATTGTAGAAATATGTATAGAAGAAGTGCATGTGTTTAAACATTGATTAGATTACTTGCTGTCTTGGGAGGGGAGGGAAGGGAGAGAGAGGAAAAAATTGGAACATAAAGTTTTGCAAGGGTGAGTGTTGAAAACTATCTATGCATGTTTTGAGAATAAAAAGCTTTATAAAAAATAAATATAAAAATATGCCTGACAGATCACCCTCTAGTCTCTTTGATGATACTCAGAGAGAAAAAAGGACTCACTATTTCCTGATGCAGACAATGGTACTGATTAGAATGATCTGTCCAAGTCTGAGTTGAAGCCAGGATCCTGAGACCTTCATGAATCTCACGAACATTGACAAAGAGTTAATTCTGTACAAGTCACTGTGTTGTATTATAATTATACAACAGATAGTCTGGTTAGTAACCTGATGTCCTGTTAGTTACACGCGGACACACACAGGTAGCACAGTTTCATCTGTCCCGTCTACTTCATTTAGGACCTTGGAAGAGGATATGAGATGTCAACAGCAGGTTAGATGGAATTCAAGGATGAGATTTATTTTTCTGGACCTTGACTTTAGACATCAGAATGATGACGGAAAATAGGAAGAATCTGTTTGACTACAGACGCAGTTCTTTAATCAAGAAAGCTATAAATCAAAAATACAGGAGGATGGAGAAACTAATAGGTAGGACATAAAAAGGAAGAAAATGGTACAGGATGCAGCAAAACTTGCAAGGTAGAAATAGCCAGGAAGAGGGATTGGAACAGTATTTATGATCTCAAATATCTATATACAAAGTACAGCAATTACTTATTATTATTTATTATAAATAAGCAACTATCAAGCACCTATTATGAGTCAGGCACTATGTCAAACACTGGGGATGCATAAAAAAGCAAGGCAGTTTCTGCCTTCAAGGAACTCACAATCTAATGGAAGAGAACATGTAAACAATTGTATACAAATTATATGTGTGTGTGTGTGTGTGTGTGTGTGTGTGTGTGTATGGGGAGAGAGAGAGAGAGAGAGAGAGATTGATTAAATTGGAAATCATCAACAGAGGAAAGGCACCTGGGGTTTTATATGGACCTTGAAAAATGTCAAAGAAGCCAAGGCAAAGATGAGGAGGGAAAGAAATCCAAGCATACAGATCAGCCAGTAAAAATACTTGGAATTGGAAGATAGAGTTTCTTGTGTGAAAAATAATGAGGAAGCCAGGGTCATTGGGTTTTTAGGAGTATAAGAAGACTGAAGAAGTAGAAAGGAAAGAGGTTGTAAAGAACTTTAAACACCAAACTGGATTTTAGAACCTATTCTGGAAGTGATAGGGAGTGTATGTGTGTGTGTGTGTGTGTGTGTGTGTGTGTGTGTGTGTGTGGAGATGACATGGTTAGATCTGTGCATTGGGTCATCTTTAGGTAGATTAATTTGACAAATGAATGGAGGAGGGATTGCAGTAGGGAGAGATTTGAGACAGAGAACTAATGAGGTAGGACTTAATAGGATTGAGACTTGATAGGATTATGACTGAAATTCACTAATAGATAATCATTATTCAAAAGAAACCGATCTGAAAGAGATGGCAAAGAAGAAATAAATATTAAGAAGCTATATCACTGCATAAAACCCATAAATTTGAAAGGAGAGTACTTTGGATATCATTAGAGTGATGATTAAAGAAGGAAAAGTCACGTGATAATAATAGCTCTTAAATTTTATTTAAATAAGACTAAATTTTATGAAGCACTTTCTTTAAAACAATCTTCTGAGAGGATCAGTGAAAAGTATTAATCTTCCCATTTGACAGGCAAGGAAAATGAGGTTTGGAGAAATTAAATGACTTGGCTCTAGTCACAAGGCTAATTTCAGCGTCAGAACTGAGACATGAACCTGTCTGTCGCTGCTTTTTTAACAAGAAGGGATATCACAATGAGAGTATTCTCCAAGTCCTTTGATCAGATAGGATGTGGATAATGCTTTCCTGAAACTGATTACAAAATGAGTACACAACAATAGATAGCAACATAATGGATGTCAATTATCCAGACTCCTGTGTGTCATTTCACTTAAAAAAAAAGAGCATTTGAAAATCTCTTAATTAACTTCTACCTACTCCAATAAATATTTTAAAAGAGAGGGGAGCTTAGTACTTATGAAAAATCTCTTATGTGTCAGGCAATGTGCCAAGTATAAATATTATCTCATTTGATCTTCATAACAACTCTGAGATGTAGATACTATTATTATCCCCATTTTACAACTAGGGAAACTGAGGCAAACAAAGGTTAGTTTTTTAAAGTAACTTTTCCAGAGTCTCACAGCGAATAATTCATCACATAGCTGCGTATCTATTCAATAGATAAGGAGAGTGATAAGGCAGATTGTGATTGTGGACTTAATTCCAACCCATAAGGAGAAAGTGGTAGAATAACAACAAAAATAAGCAAAAAAGAGAAATGTAAGGAGAAAATAATACTGTCATCTTGGAGACTGCAATAACTAAGGAGATAAATACTGGGAAGATGTATACACTCAGCTTTAGGAAAGATGATTCTGCATACATTGAGAGAGATGATAGGTATTACCTAAGATTCTAAAAGGAAATATTACTCAAGAGAAATGCAGGGATAGAACTAAATTCTGATCCTGAGTGATCCCACTGGGTAAAAAAGACAATGCCAACTAAAGCCTCCTAGCTCTATGAATCTGAGCAAGTCACAACCCCTTTTATTGTCTTTCTCTCTATCGAGTAGAGTTCATAATGCCTTTTCTGCCTCCTTCAGAGGATTGCTACAAATTTTAGATGGCATTTAAAAGTGTTATATATGGAGAAAGTGCTATTCCATTGTAAATTATCATTAGCAAACCCTCCTAATTTGGGGTCAGTTTCACACTTAATAACAAACATCCTGTCGTCTAAAACGCACTGGTGGGGGCTCATGAGCTAGGATTTAGTGGCTGCAGACCACAAAGCCACTTGCTTCTGGAATAGCTATCTGGGAGACCCTCCCTGTGAGGAAAGAAGAAGAGTGGCCCACACATTATAATTCTGGGGGTTTTTCTGAATTCATTCCGAATTTCCTTCTCTGGACTTTTTCTGCTTCCCCCATCCACTCCCCATCACCGTCACAGAGTTGACAAGGCTAGGGAGGTTTGAACCAGCAGAACAAGAGATTTTCTCATTGCTTGTCAAGAGTGGAAGAAAGGCACAAAGCTCCCTCTTCATTTCAAGTGAGTTTTTGTGCCAGCAGGTAGTTTTGAGAAGGCAGAGACCTAGCAGCATCATGGAAGCAAAAGGGAAAAAACAGAAGGGAAACTGCTGGAAAAAATGCCCTCAGGGTGCCATCCGTTTCTCTGACAGATATTTTAAACACCTTAGCTAGATTAGTTTAGAAACCAGAAGAAATGTTTCAGCTTCCATTAACCCCCTGGTCAGATGCTCTCTCACGGATAATGGCTTTGGCACAATTACCAAAGGGCTCTCCACACACAAGCAGGACCTGAAGCATCCAAAAAGGAAACCAGGAAAAAGCTTTGATGTCATGGGTCCTACACAAGCTCCATGCATGGACCCGGTGGGAGGAGGGAGGTTTGGACAGGGCAAAGCTGGTCTGGGGACTCACCTTGCCAGGGAAGTTTCTCACATTTCTCTAACGTCACAAGGTTTTTCTTGAAGCAGCCCTATAAAGTGCTTAAAGTAAATATTCTTCTCCTCATTTATAAAGGAAACTGAGGCACAGAGGGGTGAAAGGAGGCACTATGATGCGGTGAAAAGTGGATTGAGGTTGGAGACAAGAGATTTTGTTTCCAGTCTTGGCTTAGCCACGTACTATAGGGGAAAATCCCTTTATATCACCAAGTATCATTTGTAAATGTCGCTAAGTATCCTCATAAAATAAGGTGAAATAGACTAAGATGACTTTCATAAGATTTTTTCCAACTTTAGATTGACCATAATTTTGCCAACATGGAATGCAAAAACTTTTAAATGACTAAAACTCACAACTGCCAGGAAAAGAAGGGAAACTCTAGCCTTTGAGGGGCACTTTGCATCCTATCTCTGACCAGGGTCTTATGTCCAAGACACAGAGGTCTAATATAAGTGATCAAGAGCCACTCCTAAATAAATGAGTGACCAAATGAGTGATGATGGATAAACAGTTCTCAAAAGAATCACAAACTGTTAGCAACCATAAGAAAGAGTATTCTTAACCACTAATAAGAGAAATACAAATTGAAACAATCTTGAGGTTTCGGGAAACTGGCAAAAATGACAAAAAATGAAGAAGACTTGATGCTGGAGGAGCTGTGAAAAGATGAGTAGGGAATTGGTTGAATCATTCTGGAAAGCAACAATTCTGTTCTATTGTTGTTCATCCTTCATTTTCAAAGAGGACCGATGACATCATGGGGAGATGTCCTGACTTATGCATGAATTGGGTTTAGGGGTCACAAAGAGTAAGACATAACTAAAATGACTCAAGTAGAGAATTACACTAAGAAAGTGACTAAAATGACTATTCCCATTGACCCAGGGAGCCCACTGTTAGGCAGACACTTTGGAGGAGTAAAGAACTGGAAATAAACTAGATACCCATCAGCATAGTGCAGTGGTAAGAACACAGGCTCGGAAAGTCAAGGCCTTAGATTCAAATATACCTTTGACATTTACTCTCTATGTAATCTGAGCAAGTCATTTATTCTCAATTTCCTCATCTATCAAATAAGGGAGTTGCCCTAGATGGGCATCTGATTTATTCAGGCTCAATAGATCACAGAATATGAATGTGATTGAATATCATTGTTTTATCAGAAATTAGGAATATGAAGAATAAAGAGAGGCTTTGGAAGGCTCACAATGAATGGCAAAAAGTGAAATAAGCAAAACCAGGAAAACAAAATAAACCATGATGACAACTATGACAGAACAGCAACAACCAATTGAAACGAAATATTATGCAATTATGATGATCAAACTTAACCTCAAAGAAGAGCTATCAGGATATCTTTCCCCCTTTAAATCAATCAATAAGACATCCACTACATACTAAAAATGTTCTAGCTGCTAGGGATGCTAGTACAGTGAAAGAATCCCCATTCCAAGGAACTTGAATTCTAATGGAGGTATGTCTAGATACAAATATGATGCATAATTATAGAATAAATAAATGTAAATACATCCAAAGCAGTTAAATAAAAAGTAGTTTGGAAGGGAGGCCACTAGCAGTTGAGAGTATCCAAAAAGCTTCAGTCAGAAGATAGTATCTGCATTGCATTTCCAAGCTGGACAGGATGGAGCTAAGATTAGATAAGGTTAGAGGCAGCAACCCAGCCAACTCTCCCAATAATCTCCTTCAAAAATTTTCTAATAATGCCTCAAATCAAATTTTAGAGTGGCAAAGCCAACAAAAGGTTAAGGTAAGGCAACTTTTCCCATCCTAATACAACTTAGGTCAGCAGAAGTTGTTCTGGATCACAGTTCCCAGGTGGGGAGAAATACTTCTGCTCAGTCACAAGGAAGCATCTGGTTGCAGTTCCAAGCCAGAGAACAAAACTAGTAATTGTGATTACAGGAGAACAAGGAACCTGCTTCCATGTCCAAAAGGAATACTAGCCCTTGTAGTTGCAGGGGAGCAGGACCCTTCTTGGATGAAAGACCAAGAGAAGAGTGACCACACTTCTTTCAACATCACACTGCCTTGGAAACCTCAAAAATGAAAGAATCCCCAGAACTAACTCTGAAAAGAACAGCACAGAAAACCTGAAGCCCTCCCACTATCAATCCTCCCCCAACCATCCCATCCCCAGTGAGCAGAGCCCCGCTTGAACATAAAGTTCCAAGTGAAGAAATGAGCAAAACAACAACAACAACAAAGAACTTTACAATAAAAAGCTGTTACAATGGCAGGGAAGACCAAGATACAAATTCAGAAGATAACCATGTGAAAACAGTTATCACCAAAGGCTCACAAAATGTCCAACAAGAATTTCTGAAAGAGTTAAAGAAAGAGATAAAAATAATAAAGGAAAAATTGAAAAAAGAAATGAAAGTGATATAAGAAAAATATGAAAAGAACATTAACAATTTAGTAAAAGAAACCAAAAATAATGAAGAAAACAATATTAAAAAAAACAAAATTGGTCTAATAGTAAAAGAAGCACAGAAATTCACTGAAGAAAAGAACTCCTTATAAAGCAAAATAGGGCAAATGGAAAAAAAAGAGGTACAAAATCTCCCTGAAGAAAATCATTTCCTAACAATTAGAACTGGGCAACTGAAGCTAATGACTCCATGAAACATCAAGAAACAATAAAACAAAATTAGTAGGTAGGATGTCTTCTGTGAAGAATATTAAAGAGATCACTAGATTTCAGAATCTGAATTTAGTTCTTCCTAACTCCCATACCCAGTACTTTCTCCACCATACCTAAGGGTATTCCATTACATTCATGCGCCACAATTTGTTTAGTCATTTCCCAACTAATAATCACTGTTCCTATTTATTTGCTATTTTGAAAAGTGTTACTGGGAATATTCAACATAAATAGGATTTTTGTTTCTGTCTTTGACTTCTGGGGAGTGGGGGAGAAAGGAAATCAATATTCATGGAAAGTTTTCAAAAGAAAGAAAAAGACATTTTCTTTGTTCTTGGTAAAGGTAACCAAGAAGATGTGAGCAACTATTGACCTACATTCCTGCTGCTTCCTGTCTAAAAAAATCTGAGATGGATTTGTCCAAATATCACATCCAAATATGAGCAGGAGATAGGTAAGTTTCTTCTACAGGCGATTTTCTGCAATGGTCCACATTAATTTCCATCACACAACTGACTGAGAAAGAGAGAGAAAGGATCCCACTGTGTCTATTGATTGTTGATTTTTGAAGGCGTTTGATATTATGGACGATGCTGGTGCCATACTTTAAAAGCTAAATTCCTCACATATGTCCTTTCTCTTAACAACTAGTAAGTTATAACAGTGGAAAAATGACAAGCAAACACGTTTAGTAATCAAAATCACACCATCAGGCATTGTTAACCATTTGTAAGGAACGTGCCTTTTGGAGGTTTCTTTCAGTGTTTGTTGGGAAGTATCTGTTGCGTCAAAATAAAATATATCAATAATTGCTTGAAAAGCATTTGACTCGGCAAAACCAAATATAGCTTCAAAGACTCTCCTTGGGCACAATGTCTCCCACACACATGTGAATACTACATGAAATTTTATGGTAAGTTTGGCTACAAAGACAACTATGTTCCGCTATGAGTATTGTATACTGCTAATTGAGTAAAGGAAAAAATGGAGAGCTCCCCACATTGTTCGTGAGGATCATGGGAGCTACCTGTGACATGGCGGAAAGAGGTTAAGATTTGAGAGGCAGGTGATCTGGGATCAAAGCTCCCAGTCCCTCACTACTCCCTCTCCAAGACTTCAAGCAAAACATTTCATCTCTCTGGGTCAGTTTTCTGATCTGTAAAAGAGACAGTTGAATTAAAAGACATTCAAGTTCCCTTTTGGTTCTATGTGTATGGCATTATGGGTCTGTGTTCCTAGAGTTATCATCTTTTAGACAGTTTGGCAAAAGAGATGGATCTGGGTCTATGTGGGTGAAAGCCTTGTATGACATCTAACAAATATTCACAAAGATCTAACTCTCCAAATTAATACTTGTTACTTCAAGAAATGGAATTTAACATCTACCTACCTCTGGATCCCTAGTGTTATGAGAAAAGGGGGAGAGAGAGAGTGTGTGTGCGAGAGAGAGAGAGAGAAAGAGTGTGTGTGTGTGTGTGTGTGTGTGTGTGTGAGAGAGAGAGAGAGAGAAAGAGAGAGACAGAGACAGACAGAGACAGAGAGAGAAAGAGAGAGACAAACACACAGACACAGAGAAAGATGCACAAGGGACTCTTTCAGGGCAAACTGAAGGGGACAGCTATGAAGGATCTCTGTGTGCAGACACAAGCATGGAGCTGGCTGCACCTGGATGTTTCAGGCAGGCATCAGACTGGAGGCTTAAAGTGGAAAAATTGATTTACCGCCCCCTCCCTTCATTATATTTCTGGATCACCAGTATACACAGTAATAGCAAGTCCAGCTAAAAGAATTTACCAGCTTGTTTGGTTCCTTCATGAAGAAGAGTAAGCAAGTAGGAATGACCTGAAAGCAACTCATGGGGGTCGAGATCCTTGCCTAAACCCGTTGGCTTCACAAGAGAAGCCACTTTAAGTTCCTATTTCCTTTTTCTCAAAAAACCCCTCATGGGTCCAATCACTTTTTTTTCCTGAGGCAATAGGGGTTAAGTGACTTGCCCAGGGTCACACAGCCAGGAAGTGTTAAATGTCTAAGGCCAGATTTGAACTCAGGTCCTCCTGACTGCTATCCATTGCACCACTTAGCTTCCTGCTCCCACCCCCAATCACTTTTGTGATGTCTCTGCCTCTGAATGTTGTTTCTCTACAGTTGCAATTGACTGGTTAATTCAAATTGGTTGGAGCAGAGATTAGGAGGCTGTGATCACAGATTCAAACTCCGCCATGAAGCAGTTAACTTCATACAGAAACTCCATCCCATTGCAAAGCATTATGCCAAAGATGGGCCAGTTATCTCCCAAAGGCATGACTTTAGTTATAAGAGATACCCTGACTTATAGACTTAGAGCTGGAGGGGACCTTATACACCATTTAGTCTAACTCCTTCATTTTACAGATAGGGAAACTGAGGTCCAGAAGGGTGAGGTGACTTGTGCAATCACACAAGTCACAGATTTATAGGATAATAGATTTCAGATTTTAATAGAAAGGGACCTCATAGGCTATTTAGTTCAAATCTCTCATTTTGCAGATGGGGAAACTGAGGTACAGATTAGTTAACTGACTTACCAAAGATAATCTAAGCAGCTGTAACAAAGCCAGAGCTCCTCTGACTCCGGATATAACACTCTTCCCACTACAGTGGAACCATACACTGTTGCTTCCTTATAGAGAGGGACAGAAATTGGCTCCAGTAACTTTCTTACCACCCTCAGGAGACCAGAATGCAGCACTTCGCATGTGCGCCTGTTTGGCAGAGCTGTGGAGGCGTGGGAGGCGATGAACACACAGAGGAAGTGTGGCTGTCCAGGTCTCCAGGGGACAGGGTGACAGAAGCCCCAGGAGAACAGCAGATGGCACGGAGAAGACGCCAAAGCTGCCCTGCCCAAGTGTCAGCCACCCACTCCCAGGAGGGCCTCCACATTTACCCTCTCCTCCATTTTTGCAAATCTATTTGCAGGAAAAAAAAACACCAAACAGCAAGGTGACTGCAGGACCAGGAAAGAAGAGAAGGAAAACAGATGGCAACTGCTGTCACAGTGAGCCCCAAAAGGCAGGGGCAATGGGAGTGTGCTGGGGAGCTTGTAGACATGCAAAGAAAGCCTCTTCTTAGCTGGGTTTTTCCCTTCCGTTTTTAAAATCCATTTTACATTTTCTGACTGGTGAGAGGCAAGGCAGGGCAGCCCCTGAGGACCAGGCTAAGGAAGCTTCTGTACCCAATAGGATGAACTCTAAGCTAGGAAGAGGAGAGCTCAGCACCACGGACAGTGGCTGCCCCAGGCCACTCTCTCAGCCCCAGAGGAATTGACCATAGGGCTTGTGTCAAAACAAAACAGAACAAAGACGGCACCACATCGCTGTCCCTGATCAATCAGATCGCTTTCCCCAAGGGAAAGCCCTTGTTGCAAGTCATAAGAATAAATTTCCGGGAAATCATCAGGGGAAAGGTTGGGCCCACAAGAAAGAGGCCTTTTGGAAGGAGCTGAGTCACTTTTCTGGTCGGCAAATTGAGCTCCAACTCATTATTAGGGCAGCTAAAACTAGTTAACACAGACAGAGGAAGTGGATGTGAATCAGTGACAGTTAGAATGATCTCCCCAAAAATGAAAGGAAGGGAAAGAGGGGGGAAGAAAGGGGAAGGGAGGGGGAAGAATAGAGATAATTATCTCGCATAAAATAGTTAGAACTTCTACAATGGAGGGGAAAAGGGGGGAGGAAAGATAAGCAATGCTTTCTCTCATTCTCAGCAGAAGTGGTTTAAAGAAGAAAGAATATTTATGTATATATGCATTTACATACACAAGTATAAATTAATCTTTCTTTTTTATTTTTATTTTTGCTGAGGCAATTGGGGGTAAGTGACTTGCCCAGAGTCACATAGATAGGAAGTGTTAAGTGTGAGGCTAGATTTGAACTCAGGTCCTCTTGACTTTAGGGCTGGTGCTCTATCCACTGTGTCACCTGGCTGCTCCCAAACTAATCTCTCTTAATAGCCCTTCAGCTATTCAAAATGGTGACCCTGTCCCATCTAATCTTTCCTGGATCAACATCCAGAACCTGCTATGACATAACTTGCTTTCCAAGCCAAGTCAGTCCATCTCAACATACATTAGGCGCACATTCTGTGTCAAGAGCTGGAAATAGTAATGAAAAGAATGAAACAATCCCTACCCATAAGTAACGACTTTCTAAGTCCTTGGGCATCCTCGGTTAACCTCCTCTGGGTACATTTTAATCTGTCCCAGATGTGCCTCCCCACCCCCCACCCCCCCAGTCTTAGACACAACTCTTCCAGTTGTTGTCTACCTCAGGGAGAGGAGAACAGAAGCATCACCTCTTAAGTCTCAGATACTGTGAGTCTATCATTGAGACCTCAGTTTCCACTGATGAATCATGTTTACAGCATCACCAAAAACTTTTTCCTGTGAATAACCATTTAGCCACATGCCCTGATTGGCCTGTGGGGCCAATCGTCTTTGGAAAAAAAAATCCAAACGTCTTTAAAATCCTGTCCCAGATTTGGCCCCTCTGTGGAATCTACCAGAACTAATTCCAGTCCATTATTCCAATCACTTCCATCAATGATAGAATCACGAATAATACATAAGGATAAACATTTGACAAGACAGTAGCTGGCATTTTTAGATTCCTTTAAGGTCTATAAAATGAGTAAGTTCTTTGCAAACTTTAAAGTTGTTACACAAATGCTACCATTATTGTTTTATTATTACAATCTCATCTGACCCTTACAATGTGGTCCTATCAGATAAGTGCTATGAGCATCCCCATTTTTCAGATGAGAAGATTAAGAGGTTAGGTGACTTGCCCAAGACTAGTAAGTGGCTGGGGTCTTCCTGGTCCCAAGTTCAGCATATTCTGTGCATTGTGCACACTCAGCAACCATCTAGAGCATAGACTTCTCAAATAATTAATCAGCAAGCACCCATTAAGTGCCACCAAGACATACAGCAGGTTCTCTGGTGGGTACGAGAGATACAAAAACCAAGATGAAATAATCACTATCACTGAGGACTTTACCATCAACTGAAAGGATAACGTGCTTCAGAACTGGAAGTGGAGCCTTCTCCTTTGGAGATCAGCTTTCACATTTTATAGGAGACAAAACAGAAGTTCAGGGGCTAAGGGACTTTTTCCACATGGCCACACAGGTAAGAAAGTAGAGGAGTGGATCCCAGAGGCGGAATGGAGAAGGGCTCCTCGTATATAGACTATTCCCCTGGATTGTTATCTCAGTACACATGAGACTAGTTAAGGGCATTCAGTATGGAGTCCATTGCTTGCATTTACGGGCATCTTCCTTTGTGGCTGGTTAGCTCAGTCGGCTGGGGTCTGGTACCAAAATCGCGGGCTCAGTTCCCATGGGGATCAGTTAGTTTCCTGCTGTTCCTGTGGCCCCAGATAGCACCCTGACCAGTGCTATATAAAAGACCACTGATTGAGAGAGCGAGCTCAGCACCGTCCATCCCTAGTCCTACTGTGGGAAAAGAACAGTCCAAAGGGCCTGAGTAACAAAGACAGTTCAGAAGCATCACCTTTACATGTTGGCCTGGACCATTTCAAGAAAATACAAGACTCCAAGTTTAACAAAAGAAGCAAGGGGAAGCTAGGGGGCACAGTGGACAGAACGTCATCTCTGAAATCAGGAGGACCTGAGTTCAAATCCAGCCTCAGACACTTAACACTTCTTAGCTGTGTGACCCAGGGCAAGTCACTTAACCCCAATTGCTTCTGAAAAAAAATAAAAGAGGCAAGTTGGGAGCTGATGATCTGAAGACTAAAGTCTCACTGAGACCTTCTTTAAATACTGCTTCTTGTCCTTTCTTGTCTCTAGCCCCTTAGGGAAGGTCCCCAGATTTGTTCTTCCCAGGGCAAAGAAAGAACTCAATGTGATGAGTTACAGGAAGCTTGCAGGGGTCAGGGAAGGAGGAGAGAGCCAGTACTCATACCTTTACCTCTTCCCAATGGTGCTCCCCCAACTGTCCTTATATATTTGTAACTCTTCCTCTATTCCCCGGGCTTCAGGTCCAGAGCTAGTCAATGGCACAACGTACCTTCAAGCCCACCACCCACTGACCTCAACCTCCTTGGAGATCCCTCCACATGACCCTCCATCGCCGATGCCGGGCAATGTTACTGGCCGTCTCCCACGCCTGGAATGCCCTCCCTCCTCATCTCATCTCTATGTTTTGGCTTCCTCCAAGATCCAGCTAAAATCCCACTTTCCAGAGGAAGCCATTTCTGAGTCTTCCTAACACTGGCACCTTCCTCCTGGGCTCATCTCCAATCTATCCCATCTCTATCTTGTTTGTATAGAGTTGTTTGCAAGCTGTCTCCTTTATTACACTGTGAGTAACTTGAGCAAAGGGATCATCTTTCAACCTTTAGTTGTCATCAACAACACAGGGCATCTAGTAGGTGCTTAATAAATGCTGACTGACCTAGGGAAAAAGAGAGACCAGGAGTGAGTGAATGGATCACCTAACAACTGCCCGGTCCTTCTTTCTTTAGTCTTTAGGACTGGAAGCCCCAAATCTGAGACTGAAAAATAAAGCAAAGTCTAGCTGTAAATTTTCAGTCACACTTTTCAGTTCCTTGAGAATCTTTCTTCACGATCCCTCACAAACTTTTTGCCCTCTAGATCCCCAGGCACAAGCAGGCGGATTCACTCACGGCACTCTTTGGCTTTAAGCAGCATTTATTAGAAACTCCAAAAAAAAAATGGCAAAAGAGATAAATCCTTAAAATTCAAGATTTCAATTTACTTTGCCATTATTTGCTGTGTAACCTTTAAGGCCATCTTGGATCCACGTCTCCCTGCGCTCTGGCCTTCTCTTCCTCCCACGGGTCTGATTCATGAGCTCTCACCCTCTCTGCCCATGGTGCACTTTGAATACCTCCAACCCAAGCCAATAAGCTCATCCCTTCCCTCTTTATTTCTTGTTCTCTTTACATGCTATCTTTCTGTATTAGAATATAAGGGAGGCCTGGGACTCTCTTGCTTACTTACATCCATACCTCGGCACTTAGCCCAGTGCCTGTTCTAGAGAAAACCCTGAAGAAATGCTTTTTTATTCATTCATAATAAACCAGCTTATTTTATTTTCTTGGCTAATGGAGATTGAGGCCTCAGAGATAATGAAAGTTGTTGAGACTGATGGCAAACTAACTTCCTCTTAAAAAAAAAATGAAGGGAGAAAGGCAGGGAGAAAACTGTGTGAATAAGGAAGCCATAACTAGAGCAGGGAAACTGGCCCTTTGTCTCAGGGTACTAAATTTCAAGAATCCTATTCAGTAGCAAAAACCAAACCCACAGTAATTAGTTAGCAAAATGGCTTAGGGATGAGAATGGATCCGTGATTTCAGCAACATAACAAACTCTCAATGAAGACTCTCCTCATACCAATGCAGGCTGGCCCCTTGTCTACAATTTTTAGCCTTACAGTTTCCTGGGGCACTGAGAGTTTTCAGGGTCCCACAGCTAGTTTGTATCAGAGGCAAGACCTGAATCCAGGTCTTCCTGCTTCTGAGGCTGGCTTCCTACTCAATGTAACCACATCCTATGGTAGTCTTACAAAGCAAGAATCATTAGTTAAAACAGGGAATCTGGGTGTTTCCCAACTGAGGATCTGCTCTGTAACTGCTGGGTGTTTGCTATCCATCTTCTGCTCACTGGTGCATCCCCTGCTATGGTCAGCTACCCCTTCCCCTGCCAATGACCTTGGCAGTGCCCTTTACATTCAGGATCTTCCTGCCCACTGGAATACTGTTTCCAGTGCTCTCTTCTCTTTACCCTCACCTATTTCCTTAACCAAACTTTTACCTTATTTTCGATCCCCATAATAAACCTCTTTTATCAATCTAGGTTTTCGGGTCTGTAAATTCCTTTACAGAGGATCTTGCACCACCAGAAGGGAGCTCCCCAAAACTCCCTACCCTTGCACCAAATCCCAAGGGGGTGCAGGGGAGCCAAACCTCTCCATTTGATTCCAATTTGAACTCTAAACCTGCCACTAGACCTCATTTAACTCCCTGACCACCAGAAACCCTAATTTCATTTGGGTTTCCCAAACCTGAACCTCAAGAGACTGACTTCTCCAAAGTCACCCAGGGAAAAAGCATCAAAGGCAGGGCTCAAAGCCAGGGCTGCTTCCTTCAGAGCCACAGCTTTTGGTCTAAGTTCGCCAAGGGACGTTCCCCAAAAGAGTGAGGTATGGGGGGGACCCGCCTGTGTCTCCCTCATGCTCTACCTGAAGGAAGTGATAAAGAAAATCTCAAGTATCCACCCAGCCGCTCTGGGGACTTCCAGCAACAGCCAATCCATTTGCTGAGGGAGGAGGGAGTGGGGAATGCTCATAATTACTCCAGGAGATACAGAACTGAAGAGGCAAGAGGGAAGGGAGATAAGAGGCCTTGGCGGACGAAGCATGAGGGTTTTCATCAGAAATGTGAGTTCTTCCATTTAGGACTTGGCGGCTGCTGGGGGACACAGCTCGGAATTTTTATCACAGAAAGAGCCACGTGGAGCACTCCGAATCAGACATTTTAAATCGTTCTCTTATGTTGAGTTATCTCTACTTTTTGATTAGATTTTTTTATTTAAAAAATGGGGGCATTTAAAGAAAAAACCAGTTACCCTGTCATGGAAGAGTAAGTAGACAAGAGGGATAGACACAGACACGAGACCAGCCGCAACCTCCCTGAGACATGTGCAACAGACATATGTCGGGCTTAGCAGAGTGGAACACCCGGGCACAAAAGGGGTATTGTCTGTGCCCAGCTCAGAGAGTCACTTCATCCTGGCCTCTACAAACCCGCGTCGGCCTGGCCACAGGCAAACCAGACGCAAACCAGTACAAAAATGTCTTTGACGTCTCCCTTGGCTTTTGTCTTTGGCTGTTAGCACACCATGGGGAGGCGGGTATCCCTGGTAAGGGAGGAATGGAGCATCTTCTGGCTCGGCCAGATAGAAAGCCTCTCAATCCAATCCACCCAAAAGACCATTTATTAATAATAATAATAATTATTTTTAAGACATAATATTAACTCTATTATGTGTGAGGTCCAAAGTCCAAGCCTAGATAGGAGTGCATTCAAGTCTTGCCTCTAACATATACTGACTGTGTGACCCTGAATAAATCACTGCCCCGAGGAGGCTAAGACCATAAGTTATAAAAACTGGCATATAGAGAAGGAATCTCCAAGTAAGAAATTTATAATCTCATATTACACAAGGGCAGCTAGATAATGCAATATATATAGCACCTGGCCTGGAGTCTCTCCTAATCCCCTTTTCAAGCCCCAATTCCAGCATCCTTTCTCCTCAGTAGCTCCACCTCCAGCTAACCAATCTCTCTAAGGTATTAGGGAAGAACAGCTCAAGATCCTTCTCCCAATCATTTGCATTTTAAAAGGGGATTCTAGAAGTACAAAAACCTTTGAGAGCCTCAGAAAGCAAATGACAGAAAAAGAATTTCAATTTTATCCCAAGGGCATTTATTTAACTCCTACTTGGGAAGGAAGACAGGGAGTCAAGCATTAGGAATATCAAAGTTTAAAAAAACATTCCCAGTCTCCTTGCAATGTCATTGGATTGCACATTGAATCCATCTATCTACAAAAGGGCCTTTATTTATTTGTATTTGCTTTTGTTTGTATTTTGCTTTATTGTTTTCATTTGCTTTTTATTTTGTTTACTCTTTTTTTTTTTTTTTTCTTTGAACCCAGTCATTTTAACACTTATAATAATCTGGTTGATCATAGAGAGGTATCACTTAGCATTGGGTCTTTAAAAAAATAAAGACTGGCTTATATTGCCCATGTCCACTCATGGGCACTCTGATTAGCATGGGATTGTCCCACATGAGCCAGTTTCCTCTTCCTTAAGTGGAAGCTCCCATTCCCAGGGCTCAGAACTGCAGAGCTCAAGAAACCCACCAGCCTCAGTCTCCCCGACCACAGAGCTCACCGGTCAAAACCCACAGATTGAATGCTTACTCTGAATCAGGATGAAGAGTTGGACAGGACTGAATGACTGAACAGCCTCAGACTCAGGCTATGTGAGGAACTGGAGATCCAAGAGTTAGAGTAAATCATAAAGTCCTATGTGGAGAGTCAGCAGCGGCCCCCAAGGCCATCTAGTTCAATCTTTTATTTTTATAAAGGAGGAAACTGAGACCCAGAGAAATTGCATTTATCTGAGGGAAGGTCCAGAGAGACTTCCTCAAGAAGGTGGAACTCTGAAGGGAGGTTCTCAAGCATAAGGAGGCAGAGATAGCGCAAGTCGGGTGTAGGGCACAGCCATGGCAAAGGCAAGGAGGTAGGAGATGGAAGGAAAAGTTAAAGGGAACAGCAAGCAAGTCAGTGTGTCTGGAACACAGAACCCATGAAATAAGCCTATCATGGGAGGAGGAAGGCCCTCTGGGAAGAGCTTTACATGCCAGATGATGGAGATTGATATTTTATCCTAGAACAGGGATGCTTAACCTGGAGTCTGGCTGTAAACAATATTTTGAAAACGGTATTGCACTACAATTTATTCTCTTTCTATTTTGTAGTGTCACAAAATCATCCAGAATCTCAGGAGTTAGAAAGGACCTCAGAGGCATCTGGAGCCACCGTTACTGGGTCAAGACCCATTCTATCATCTCTCTGAGAAGTGGCTGTCCACTTCTTAACTACGTGGCACAGTGGATTGAGTGCAGAATTTGGCTCCAGACTTGGTTTCAAATCCTGACTCAGATACTAGATGTCCATCTCTGTGCAAGTCATGAACCACTGTGCCTCAGTTTCCTAATTTGTAAAATGGAGGGAAATAATAGCAGCTACCTCCAAGAGTTGCTGTGATGATCAAATGAAAACATGTGAAATTGTTTAGCAAATCTTCAAGAGTGCATATAAATATCGATTATTGTTATTATTATTATTTATTGTCATCCAGCTTCTGCTTGAATTCCTTCAGTAACAGGGAACTCATTACCTCTCAAGGCAGCCTATTACTTGTGGATAGCTCTATTAGAAGTTTTCCTTACTCATGCTACAGGATGGATATACTTGGCTGGAAAATGAAGATAGAGAGATCTTAACTGTAAAATCAATAAACAAACAAAAACCAATGCTATCTAATGATAATGACCAAGCCTGGTTCCAAAGAAGAAATTCATGCCTTTCTCTTTTGGGCAAAGGTGGGACATTATGAGAACACCACAAATGTCATCAGTGTCTTGACTGGGTTTGCCTCTCTGACTTCTCCCTCTTTTTCTCTTTTTTTCCCCCTTTTCCAAGGCTGACTGCAGAGCCAGGATACTTATAGCAATGCAGTAGGAGTAAGACTGGGAGATTGTTGGGAGTCAAAGTGATGGGACTTTGCAAGGTTCCCTATGAACAGAAGTGAAATTGGGGAAGAGAGGAGAATAGATTTGAAAATGAAAGTGATGTAAAATCCAAAAATGTTATTTTAGGTAAAATAAAGAGGCTTTAGGGTTCTGACTACTGATCCACTATATTATTCTGGACAATTCAATTAATCTCTGAGTTTGGCTTATTTACTCACAGAAGCCAGAGCAAAAGGGGCTTAGAGATCACCTAGTCCGATCAACAATTCAATCAACCAACAAGTGTTTAAGTGTCCACTATGTGCTAGGGGCCCAAAGATAAAACACCCCAGACTCTTCATATCATTCCCTGACGACTGTTTCAAAAAAGGAAAATGTGTGGGGGCAGGCTCCGAGATTCTAAAGTGTCACATAATTGCATCATTAATGTTATTTTCTCAGCTAGAGCCATGAAGAGGATGTGACAACTTTGTACTTCGCAAAAGGCCAGGTCTCCTGGGGTGGAGGAGTCTACCGAGCGATTTGAGTGGTATAGGAAGGAAAGGAGGAGGAAGGGGGGAGAAGAAGAAGGAAGGGAAGGAAGAAAGGAAAAAAGGAGAGAGAGAGAGAGAGAGAGAGAGAGAGAGAGAGAGAGAGAAGGAAGGAAGGAAGGAAGGAAGGAAGGAAGGAGAGAAGGAGGGAGGGAGGGAGAGAAGGAAGGAAGGGAGGAAGGAAGGGAGAGAAGGAGGGAGGAGAGGAGGAAGGAGGGAGGGAGAGAAGAAAGGAGGGAGGGAAAGAGGGAGAAAAGGAAGGAAGGAGGGAGGGAAGAGAAGAAGGAAGGAAGGAAGGAAGGAAGGAAGGAAGGAAGGAAGGAAGGGAGAGAAGGAGGGAGGAGAGGAGGAAGGAGGGAGGGAGAAGAGGGAGGGAGGGAAGAAAGGAAGGGAGAAAGGAAGGGAGGAAAGAAGGAAGGAGGAAGGGAGGAGGGAAGGAAGAGAAGAAGGAAGGAAGGAAGGATGGGAGGGAGGAAGGAAAGGAATGAGGAGGGAGGATAAAGAGGAAGGGAGGGAGGGAAGAAAGAAGGAGAGAGGAAGAAAAGGAGAGAGAAACAGAGGAAAGAAGGGAGGAAGGAAGGGAAGAAGGAAAAGAGGAAGGGAAGGAGGAAAAGAGAGACTGGGGAGCAAAGGGAAGGAATAAAGGAAAGAAGGAAAGAGGGAGGAAACTAAGGAAGGAAACAAAACAAGCATTTATTAAGCACCTCCTATGTTCCAGGCACTGTGCTAAAAGCTTTACAACCTCATCTCATTTGATTCTCACAAGACTCTTAGGCAGCAGCTGCTGTTATTACCCCCTTTTTTACAGCTGAGGGCACTGAGGCACAGTTCATAGGGCTGAGGTCCAGCTGCTCTCCCTGACTCCCCGCCGGCCTCAGAGAGGCTGCCTCAGGCTTCGGAGTCCCCGAGTGCAGTCTTGTTGTTTCAGCCCCCAAGCCACCTGCCTATGAGTTATGGGGGAGGGAGAATGGAGAACACCATAGTGGAACACAGAGAGAGCCACAATAACAACAGCAGCCAGTGTTTACATGAAAGTTTTGAGGTTTGCAACTTGCTTTACAAATATTATCTCACTGAATGTTCACAACACTCTTGGGAGACACGCTACTATTCTCTCTTTTTTTGGTGAGGTAATGGGGGTCGCACAGCTGGTAAGGAACAAGGGTTTGAGGCCAGATTTGAAGCCAGGTCCTTCGGGGCAGGTGCTTACCCACTGTGCCATCAAGCTTCCTCACTAAGTGCTGTTATTATTATCCCCATTTTACAGATGAGGAAACTAAACGGATGGTACAGATTCTCCCACCCACCCCCAACCCAAGTCCCCTATTAAATACCTGAGACAAAGCCCAGCCCCATCCCAGTCAGCCCTCCCCCACCCTTCATCTGGCCAGGGCCCCCCAGAGATACCCCCCCATGGCCAAGAGGCAGCCCCTGTCCCCCAGACCCCTGGATACTCTACCTCTCTCTGCTCACTGCATATCTTACACAACCACAGAGTCCGCTTCTGACTGCTGGATGTCTCAATCCCACATTTGGTGCAGACTTTCTATGAGAGAGAAGAGAGAAAGAGAGGGAGGGAAGAAGAGAAAGAGAGGAGAGAGAGAGAAAGAGAGACAGAGAGAGAAAAGAAGAAAAGAGGAGGAAGAAGAGGAGGAAGAGAAGAACAGAAGAGGAGGAGGAGGAGAGAGAAGTGGGAAAGAGACAGAGAGAGAAGAAGGGAGGGAGAGAAGATAGTGTAATGTAAATACTTTCTGGACTCTCAGTCTCCTCAGAGAATCGCTTTGGACCCTGTGGGGTAGGGATGGGAGATCTCTGGTTGACTTATTAATAATAACACCACCACGTAATGCCCACAAAGATCACCCTTGTTCTGGAAAGCTGGGCGCTCTCTGATACTGAAGGACTTTCAAATTGATGACCTCAACCACAAGACTCTAATGGGCAGCCGGAAGGGACCTCAGAGATCATCTAGACCACTGGTGTCAAAGTCAAATAGAAATGGATCTCTGTGGGCCACTTATTGACTTAGAAAACCACAAATTAGCAGTATCTGTGTTGTATTGTATTTTTGCTCATTTTTTCTTTTTAAAATATTTTCTTATATATAAATATATATTATTTTTGGTTGGGCCACTTGGGCCCGGTCAACTTCTTTTGACAAAGTGGGAAACCATTTAATCAATGAATGAGCATCTATTTAGGGCCTACTATGGATCAGGCTTTATGGCCTAGTGCAGGGGTCCTCAAACTTTTTAAATAGGGGTCAGTTCACTGTCCCTCAGACTGTTAGAGGGCTGGACTATAGTAAAAACAAAAACTTTGTTTTGGGGGCCTTTAAATAAAGAAACTTCATAGCCCTGGGTGAGGGGGATAATGGTCCTCAGCTGCCGCATCTGGCCCGCCGGCCGTAGTTTGAGGACCCCTGGCCTAGTGGAAGAAGAGCTAGCCTTGGAGATGAAAAGGCCTGGAGCCAAAGCTTGCCTCTGACACATAATGATTGTGTTTCCTTTGACCAATGGAGTAGTTCTAGAGTCAGAGGACATGGGTTCAAATTTTATCTCTGATATTTGCTACCTGGGTGACCTTGAACAAGTCCCTTCCCTCTCTCATCCATAAAATGGGGGGGGGGGAGATTGCATTAAGCCTAAAGTATCTTCTAGTGCTCAATCCTGTGACCTCTCACAGGTCTATAGAAATTTTCTATAGAAAAAGTGGCAATCTGCACTGGTAGAGGGAATTTCCTCCCTGGAAGTTCCCTACCCCAATGAAATTGTGGGACCAAAGGATGGGGAGATATCAAGCTGCTGCTGGAGACACAGAAATGAAACAACACCTGCCCTCAGGGAGTTTACATTCCATGTGGAGAACCAGCATGTACTCATCTAAGTAAACACAAAAACTGACAGAAAACAACAGCAGACTGGTGGGGGGCATTAGGGAAATCCTGGCAGAGGAAAGGGACTTCAGTTGGGTTTGAAGCAAGTTAGAGCAGCAGAGAGGAGGAAGAAGTGCCTTCTGGGCATAGGGGATAGTGTGTGCAAAGACCTGGAAGAGGGAGATGGAACAACATGTAAACTAAATAGGTTAGTCTGGCTGGGAAGCAGAGCATGTGAAAAAGTATGACATGTAATACGCCAGGAGCCAAATGCCAAAGGATTTTAAGGGCCCAGAGTCATCCAATCTGACTTCCCATTTTACAGATAAGGAAACTGAGACCCAGAGAGGCAAGACCCATTGACTAAGGTCACAGAAGTACTAAATGGCAGAGCTGGGATTTGATCCAGATTCTTGGACTACACACACACACACACACACCTTTCCACTTTAAGGTTTTGTTTCCAACAAAGTGACTTGCTCGTGTAACTCTGCTACAGAGTCTGGATCCAAATCTAGGGCTCTCCCCCATCCCTATTTGGTGCCTTTCCTTAAGCCAGATAAGTCCTATAATGTCAATTTTACAAAAGGACTAATTGGAGAAGTTGAGATCTGAACCCAGAACTTCTGCCTATGATCAGGGCTTATTTGGCTACCCCAGCCTGAGTGAGAACCATGATCAGGTTGCAAGTAGGATTTATAGTTAACTTGTGATATCCGCTAGGCTCCTTTCCTCTCAGGAAAGTGGCTTAATATCACACGGCTACTCTGCCAAAGAGAAGAGGAAGAAAGAAAAAGTGCCCTCTCCCAGCTCCCAGGAAACATCCCCCAGGCTCCTCTGTCTGCTGAGCCCTGAGCCGCTCGCTCCAAAAGAGAGGGAGTCACTTGTCCCAGCAATCCTGGCTCTCCAGGGGCCCAGGAATCAGTCATTTAACCTGTGAGCTCCCCCAGGAGTGAAATGTCATAGACCCGATTCTGAGAGCAGGGGAGGGAAGGGGGGGGGGGACTTGCCTGCAGGCTCCCTGTCCTGAGGACTGTGGGAGGGGAAGCAGTGACCTGGGATTCCATGCTGGGGTAGGGGAAGGCAGGGCTCCATACTAGAGATACTTTCTCATAAATCCACACCCATTGCTCTCTGTGCCACACCGGAAAGCTCCTGGCGTTCCTCCTCCCTGGAGCTGCAGCAGCAGCAAAGGTTCGTCCTTCTTCCCCCCCCCCCCCCCCCCCCCCCCCCCCCCGACCTCCTCTCTACAGGTGTATGTAACAGTGTCCACTGGGAGCATCTGATCCTTTTTCCTGGGGAAAGCAGGACTGGCAAGGATGTGGACGCAGGAGAAGGAGCCCAGCAAGGGACTGATAAGACCTCATCTCTGCCATGGCTTAGCACATCAGCAGGGATGATTTAGTCAAAATTCACAGGTCATGCTTTTCCTCTGGATAAAACTGGATCTTCTAGCTGTTATGATCTGTCTAATAACGGATTTGCTCTAAGAATTCAATATCAGATTTTGTGCTGAGAAAGGGAACTGAGCCCGTGTTGGGGACAAGGAGCCGGGGCCATCTCTTCTGCAGTGTTTCTGTGGCTGGGTACGATGCCACCAAGAAGAAGGGTCCGTGTCAGTGGCACGTGGCCCTGCGAGCCACTGCCCACCGCCACTAAGTCCCACCAGTGCAGGCTGTGGGTCAGGCAGTACAGCCGACCCTCTGCCCTTCCTCTGCCTTCCAAGGCAGTAAGAAAATAGAATCCCAGAGCCCCACTCCAAGTCTGGCCCTCGCCTTCCTCTAAGTTCCTCCCTTTGCTGCTAGAAGCGCAAAAGCCGATCCAAGAAAAGCAGAATGTCCGAGGTGGAAGAGACTAGTTTCATCTCCTCAGGGGAACTGACAACTAGAACTAAACCCCGGATTTCCTTACTCTCATTTCAGTACCATTTTCATGAGATTTTTTGAAACGCACTAAGCTTTCTGGAGCATGTGGAGGTTCGTAGCTTCAGAGGCAGCAAGGTGGAACAATGGATTGAGTACTGGGACTGAACTCAGAAAGACCTGGGCAAGTCATCCTTGTCTGCCTCAGTTTTCTCTACTGTAAAACGAGCTTATAAAAGCACCACACTTTCAGGGATGCCGTAGGGATCAAATGAAATTATATTTGTAAAGTCTAACTTATCCCAATGTCTGGCACGTAGAAGTAAGCTTGGTAAATGCTTATTTTCTTCCTTCCTAGAAGGGATTTTAGAGTCTAACTGAGCCCAACACTTTGATTTTCTAAATGAAGTCATTGAGCCAGGAGAAAACAGACCAAAAATTAATTGGAAATTAAATAATTTAACCCTCAAGAACGAATGGGTGAAACAACAAATCAGAGACACGATCAATAACTTCATCCAAGAGGATGACAATAATGAGACAACATACCAACGTTTGTGGGCTGCAGCCAAGGTGGTTATTAGGGGAACTTTTCTCTCTCTAGATGCTTAATTGCATAAAATAGAGAAAGAGAAGCAATGGACTGGGCTTACAACTAAATGAGGTAACTGAGGGCCAGGGGGTTGACTTGCTGAAGGTTCTTGGCAGTGAGTGGGAAAGTCAAGATTTTAGGAGTTGCCCTGCACCATAACTGAACGCTGACACTACTGTCACCAACTCCCAAGGGATGTCCTTGTCTCCAGCCAATCCACCCCCCACACCATCACAGGCTTTTATCACTCCCCTGCTCACAAACTATCCATGGCTTCTTCTGATCCAAAGAATCAAGTTCAAAATCTTAGCTTTGTAACAAGTCTTATCTAAGAGCATAAGCTCAGAGATGTGTGTCAGAGATATATTTGTCCCTCTGACCATCATCCAAGTACCCGGCTACAGGAGTTCAGGAAGATTCATCAGCAGATGGCTCACAGAATGACAAATTATCCAGTCCTGAAAACTTTCAAAGACAATTTAAGTCACAAAGAGGGTGGTGAGCCGTACCTTGAATGGAATATCAATACCTATGAATTCACAAGCCTCAATTTTCTCATCTGTAAGATGAAAGTGGCTTCTGAAGGTCGAAGATTCCCCCCCCCCTTACACTCAATATATCTTAGAGATACATAGTTGTTTTCATGCTGTTTTCTCTATTAGTAGTAGTAAAAATAATAATAATAATAGCAATAATACTTTTAAGTTCTTTGAGGTTTGCAAAGTACAAATATTATTTCATTTGATCCTCACTTAAAACTACCCTGGAAAGTGGGAATTATGATTATCCCCATTTTAGAGATCAAGAAACTGAGGCGTTTAGAGATTAAGTGACTTATCCGGTCTACTTATTAGTATCCAAGGTCTTCCTGACTTGAGGGCCAGTGTTCTCTCTGGTTGTCACAGTGTCTGGCCCGTATGAGGCACTTAAATGTTTGCTAACCGACCCAGGAGGGTGGTGGGGAGTCCTCCCTCTCGGGGAGTGGGTCCCTGATACTGCCCAAGCAAACCACAACCATCAGTGGCCACTCCACTTGCCACTCCCTGCTGGCGTCCATTTTCTCCTTCCCATGTGCTGGGGGAGGACTATTCAGGAGAAGCAGGGACTCATCAGAAGCACCGGCCGGCTAAAACATAATTTGCTACAGTTTATATAGTATCTAACTCTCTATTCAATCTCAGATCAATAAGAAAATGGTGACTTTTCCCCTTATAGCTTTAGACTTTCCTCCCGGTTCCAGTCTAGGAAGTTCAATAGATAGATCATGTTTAAAAGAAATCGACACAAAGGAGTGAGGGACGGGGCTTTGCAGGGATCCATCAGACTCAAACGAAGGGGCAGGTTAACATGGGAAGGCAAAGGGCAGAGCCCTGGACAGCACCCACCTAGCAACTGAGCGTAGCCAGCCGAGGAGGTCAGAAACCCCGGAAGCTTTCTCGGCTCCCAAACTGCCACTCCTGAGGCATGCTGAAAATACGAATAACCTCAGAGCAGGAGCAGCAGGGCTGGAAAGGAGAATGTTCTGGGTGCCCGGACCTGCCCTGGAAGGATCTTCATTCTGTATACAGGTACCTAAGGGGGGCACTCACTGCTCTGGGTCTGGAGCCCTGGCCAGGGTGCTGAAAGGGTATGTGAAAATTACCTGCAAAAGAAGCCCGTGTAGGGCTTGGGGTTTAAATCTAGCCGCTGATACTAGCTGTGTGATCTTGGGCAATCACCTCTGCCTCAGTTTCCTCCTTTATAAAATGGGAAGGGTGGGTTAGCTAGACTCTGTATGTTAATTATACATATTTCATATATATTTTCTAAAATGTGTCCTAAAACTGAACCCAGGCTGGTTCCTAGACTAATGACCCTGTGGCTTCTAGGGGTTCTATTATGGAAATCTAGATTTGGGGGCCAAGAACCTGGATGCAGATTCTACCTCTACCACTTCCTACTTGTTTGACCTTGGCCAAGTCTGTTCCCTTTTTTAGGTCTCACCTTCCTCTTCTGGAATGTAAAGGAACTGGTCATGGTATCAGGGGCCCCTCCCAGCTCCCAATCTGATGATCCTTCACATAGAATGATTGCACAAAGGGATAAAACAATCTCTTAGAAACTCCTTATTCTCCTCTCTTTCTTCCTTCCTTCCTCCCTCCCTTTCCTTTTTCCTTCCATTCTTCCTTACTCCTTTTTCTTCTTCCATCCTCCTTCCTCCCTCTGTCCCTGATTCAGTTTCTAAGGAAAAACTATTACTTTTTGAAACACAAAAGAAAGAGAATAAAGACTGACCCTCCCTACTCCTGCTCATTAGGGCACAGAACAAGCTCTTGGGGAGACAGAGGCCAAGGTTTCACTGTGTCTGAAGCTCTCAGTACACAATGTCCCAGACTTCAAATACCTCCCAGGGAGCTCAGACCCACAGAGGGGAGCTCAGGCCCCTCTCTACTGTTCTGTGATCAAGGTTAAAAAAATAAAGGATTGGAGGAAAATTCCAGGCCAAGTGAAGGGCAAGGACAGGGGGGAGGGGTGGTGGAAGGTTATACTCTCTCGCTCCAGTCTCCCAGCCAGACCTCCTCCTGGGGAAATGTAGAGTCCTGCCCCTTGCCCTCATTACTGTTGCTCTCTTCTGGGCTTTATTGATCGACTGGAAATGTTATCAAGAACAAGATTTCTCCTCTCCCCCCAGTGCAGCGGCACAGCAGGCAGACTCCCCAAGGACCAGCCAGTTCCCTTCAGCAGCCCCTCCTGCCCAGGCAGAGCCCGGGCATGGAGAATGAGCTGCATGCTAAGCATCTCCTCACCCTGCACACTCTCCAGCTTAAGTGGCTTCCGCCGGATCAAGGGAAAAGACTTTCCATTCAGGGCTACCCTCCACACATTGAGGACTTGGTTTCTATCTCCATGTCAAGAGGCAGTCATTTCCCAGGTGCATCAAGGAGAGCAGCAGAAAGTGCAGAAGATGGTCTTGGATTTATTTAGTCATTTTCAGACAGGACCAAACCTTCATGACTCCATTTGGGGCTTTCTAGGCCAAAATGCTGGAGCGGATTGCCATTTCCTTCTCCAGTTCATTTTACAGATGAGGAAACTGAGGCAAACAGGTTATTTGCCCGGGATCACACAACTAATAAGTGTCTGAGGCCAGTTTTGAACTCAAGAAGAGAATTCCTGACTCCAGACTCTGTGCACGATGGCACCACCCAGTGGCCCTTGGAGGCAAAGAATCTGTATTCAAATCTCTGCTGGCTATTTTCTAGCCATGTCCTGTTGAAAAAATCATTCCTGTCTCTGAGCCTCAGTTTTCTCATCTGTAAAAGGAGGGTCTAGGACTTCAATTTTAAACCTATGACCTTTGGTGCAATAAAAACGATTTCCATCTGGTTTTGGAAAGCAATTTTATACTAAAAAGTGAATGTCTGATATTATGGGAATTCATAGCCTAGAGAATATAATGTGGCTCAGTGAAATCAGAAGAATTCGATTTCAATCCGGACTCCATTACTGATTAACTGATTTTTAACAAATTTTTTATGATTTAGATGATTTTTAACAAATCACTTCCTTCTCAGGGTCTCATTTTTGTTCTCTGTAAAAGAAAGGGGACTGGCAAAGATGACCAAAAAAGGGAAAATAGCAAATTCTGGAGGGGCTGTGGACAAACAGGTACATTCATACACTATCGGTGGAGCTGAGAATTGGTGCAGTCATTCTGGAAAACAATTTGGAAAAATGCCCCCAAAAGTTCTCAAACTGCACATATCCTCTGACCCCGCGATACCACTATTACTCTATAATTATAATTGAGCTAGCATTTACGTAGGGCATGTTATATGCTAAGTGTTTTACAAATACTACCTCACAAAGGCAGCAAAGAAAGAAGAAAAGGATATGCATATACAAAAATATTTATACATCTCTTTATGTCATAGTAAAGAACTGAAACTAAGGGAGTACCTATCAATTAAGGAATGGCTGAACAAGTTTCATTCTGTAAATGTGAGGGAATACTGTTGTGTTTTAAGAAATAATGATGGAGGGGAGGATTCTGGGAATCCAGGTTGGTAAATTTCAAGCTCCTCAGATTTCCCCCACAAATAGGTCACATTTGCCTATCAGGGCGAACATAGACTGGTGAAAAATCAGGAAGAACCGGGGTCCTCTACATACAACCCAGAAGGTCTGAAGAAAGATTTGGGCCTGGGATTAATCCGAGGGAAGTGCAAACACTTGGGGGTTAGCTCCTTAGAAATACCAAATGGGGAGCCCCAGGGCAAGCTGTTTAGGCTGGAACTGCAGCAAGAACTAGAGACTTTCACTTCCCTGATTTTGTGGAGTTGGGGTCCGAGTCCCCAAGAAGTCCCAGAAGACTGAGGGAATCTTGGCTGATTAGACATGTCAGCCCCCGCTGTGCTACAGTGACAGGGCTCTGGGCAAGAAGGAACCGCAGGTGAATGCAGAGGCAAGGGGGCAGGGACACAGCTGGCTGTGAGCACTTGCTGGAGGGGTGAGCTCTTGGTTTGGGGTTCCTGGTTATAGGGAAGAGCTGAGGTAAAGCTAGAGGTATCCATCCTCTACCCCAGGATTAGAGATGCTTATATTAATGCTTCTTATTTTTTTTTAAATGAACTAGCAAAGAAGAAACAACCCACCAGAGAAACTTTCTATGGGAACAGGGAATACAGGATTCATATTCAGAGGAGCACACTGAAATAATAAAAAGAAACCCAAAGAATAATGTGAAATGACTCCCTGCCCAGAAAAAATTCATAGAACTTAAAAAAGAAACTGAAAAATCAAATGAGACATTGAGTAAAAACTAATGCAAATAAATAACTAAATGAAAACCATCCAAAAAAAACAAGAAGATTATGAAAAAAAAGTTAACCAACTAGAAAAGAAGATACAGAGTCTCAAAGATGAAAATAACACTTATTAGACTTGGGCGAGGGGAAGCCAATGAAGCAGCGAGAGAACAAGAAATAACAAAAGATTATAAAGAATGAAAAAATAGAACAGAATGTGAAATATCTTATAAAAATTATGGATCTGAAGAACAAATCAAGTAGAGAAAACATAAAAATAATTGGAAGGTCTGAAAATTATAACCAAAAAATGGACCTTGAAACAATAATGCAAGAAATAATCTAAGAAAATTTCCTGGGGGTCAGCTAGATGGCACAGTGTACAGAGCATCATCCCTGAAGTCAGGAGGACCTGAGTTCAAATTTGACCTCAGACACTTAATACTTCCTAGCTGTGTGATTCTGGGCAAGTCACTTAATCCCAATTGCTTCAGAAAAAAAATTTGTTTAAAAAAAAAAAGAAAGAAAATTGTCCTGTAGTGATAGAACATGAGGGGAAAGTAGAAATGGAAAAAAAAAATCTATGGATCATTACCTCAATGAGATCCTGTGTGGAAAACACATAGGAACATTATCGCCAAATTTCGAAACCTCCAGATCAAAAAGAAAATTTTGCAAGAAATAAGAAAAAAATCAATTCAAATATGCTGGAGCCAAAATTAGAATTGTACTGGACTTATCCAGGACCACAGGTCCTGGAATCATATCTATTGACAAAAGAATCCAGCAAAATTATCTATAATATTGAACAAGAAAAAATGAACATTCAACAAACTTGTAGATTTTCAAGACTTTCTATCAACCAAAACTGAACTTAATAGAATCAATAAATCAATTTCAAGTAACTCAACTTGGACAAATTGTTTATATTTATGTTTTTTAACACAGGAAATGCAAACCATATGTTTAACATTGACATCAACAATAGGGCAGCTCAAAAGAAAAATTGCAGCAAAGTAAAGATAAAAATAATAATTATGCCATACAAATGAGGTACAGAAAAAGAATAAACAGAGGCATTAGAGGGGGGAGAAGGGCTCATAGTTCTGAAAACCTACTCACGTCGGGAACGAGTTATATAGGTAACAATATAGAAATGCCATGAAGGGAGTAGCATCCTCCAAAATCTGTAAAGAAATAAGGGGAGAGGGATGGCAAACAGGGAAGCAGAGAACGAGGGAAGAAGACAAGGGAGGAATCCATGAGTGGGGGGAGATTAAGTAATTAATAGCAAGGCAGGTTAGAAGCAGAATTAAAGTAAAGAGTCAGGGAGGGTGTGTGTATATATGTATGTATCTATGAATGTATACACAAATATGTCCTTTCTTTACTATAGGCTGCTTGAAGGATCAAAGGGGAAAAAAATAAAGTAAAAAAGGTGTGCAGCAGAGAACAAAATAATAATTTATAAGGAAGTAAAGAAAAGATGGATACATGAATATAATTTCTTCTACTAATATATATATACACACATATATGCACATATGTATGTGTATATATATGTATGTATATATATATATATATATATATACATATACTTTCTTGATTTAGCAATTGTGGTTACATATTTTGAATCCTCCCTGATGTTCTGCAGGGCACTTGACAATGCTCCTTTTTGTTTTGTTTCATATTCCTTTTCTGTTTTTCTTTTTTCTTATTCTGTTTTTTTTAATTAAAAAAAAGAAATAATGATGGTTAAAAAATCTGGGGAAATTTTTTATAAATTAATACAAAAAAATACAAAATTGAAGTGAGCAGAACCAAAAGAATAATTTATATAATAACAATAATATTACAGACCCAACTTTGAAAGGCTTAGGAATTCTGAATAACCAGCCATAATTCCAGTGGAATAGTAATTAAACAAGACTACCTGCCTCCCAACATTTCTCTGTCATCTCAGTGTACCTGTGAGCCTTATCACTTCTCTAATGGACCAAGCAGAATGCAACATTTTTTTTAGACATGGCCAATTAATTTTACTTCTCTATACACATCTGTCATAAGAGTTGTTTTTTTTTTTTTGTTCCCTGGGAGGTAAGTGGAAGAAGGAGAAGGAAGACAGGGTGGATTGTAATTATTTTTTAAATTAAAATAAAATGAGGGGATTGAACTTGATCTCAAAAATATCTTCCAGTTCTAATGGCCTCTGCATGATCCAATCAACTGCAAAAACCTTTTTAAAAAGATGAAGCTGCATTGATTTAGGAAAGATGAACAGCTCTCTACTTTGTCTGTCCTACTCTTCTGCTTATCATTGTTTTCCATACTGCCAGTCAATAGTCTGACCTCTCAGACCAGGGTCTAGCACTTGTTTAAGCAAGACTTTATTGGAGTCTGATATTAATCTGGAGTAACTTGGAAAAGGAATGAGTTGCTCTGCTTTAAAAATAAATAATGTCTGCCCTTCCAGATGCTGCTGGGCTATAGGAGAATTCTGCATTTATTAAATGGAGATGTTGTTGAAATCCACAGTTAGATCAGGTGATAATGTCAACAAGAAACAGAAAGGAACATTTAACAAGATAAATGAGACTGATAATCCACCTGGGGACAAGGAGCAGGGGTGGAGAAGAGCAAAATAATTCCATTCTTTCTTTCATTCAAACTCAAGTTCAATGAATGGAGGTATCCAAATAGCGGTGTGCATCCAGGCTGGGCATCTTAGCATTTGCCCTTCTCCCCCCGACTCTCCCTACCAGGATCAGAGGCCATCCTGGAACTGGGGGAAGTAGGGAGAAGGGGGGAGAGTAGGGAGTTAGTCCCCTCAACTCTGAGATCTCTCAGGGCAAAAGGGCCCTGGTGTGAAGAGCCAGTCAATCCTCATCTCGTCCTGGTCCTGGTCTGGTCCTGGTCCTGGCCCAGATCCATGGGACGGTCCATACCATCTAATAGGATACGAGGATCTAGCCAGCATTTGCTCACTATCTAATGGGAGAGTGTCTATGTTTGTGGGGAAGTTATCCTTAAATTTATAGGGATGGGGGAGAGATCCTCTAATGCAATTTTTAAAAATCTAGTCATTAAATGCCTTTGTTTTGAATTAATTATGTTCTCTGGCTAACAGTTAAAGACAAACATCTGAGGGGGGGGAGGTTTGTGAGTTATGCTTTTAGGCATGTGTGTCTTAAAACTGAGATAGCTCTATTTTGGGAGAGGGAAATCGCGGCCTGAAACAGCTAAAGATACTCCTCGGGTATCAAGGAGTATCCCCTTCATTTTCTGCCTTTTTTTTTTTTTTGCTGGGGCAACTGGGGTTAAGTGACTTGCTAAGGTCACACAACTAAGAAATATTAAGTATCTGAAGCTGGATTTGAACTCTGGTCCTCCTAACTTCAGGGCTGGTACTCTATCCACTGAGCCATCAAGCTGCCCCATTTTCCACCTCTTACTCAGAAAATAATGATCTGATCAATACTGCCAGACGACAGGAAGGAACATGATAATCTGCTCTACACAGAATTCTGAGTAGGCCAGCCCTAAATCAAAGTTTTGATCCTCCACCACAGAACAGAATATAAGTTACTTGAGGCAGGGAGCAACCCATTTTTTTCTCTGTATCCCCAATATCCATCACAGTGTCTGGCATGTGGAAGGTTCCTAAGTGTCCAATAAATAACTGGCTGAATGAACTTTCTCGGCAGCAAACTTCCTGAAAGTGCTTACTGTACGTCAGGCACTTATTAACTAGCTCTGCAAATACAGATATTCAAAGGTAAAATTAGACCTGCTCTCAGGGAGGGTACACTTTTAATGTGGGGGAGAAGGGGAGGAAGATGAGACACAAGCACACAAAGAACGGGGTCACAGGCAGAATGCTTCAGGTGCTGAGATGTTCAGACAAATTAGGGAGACACGGCTTTTACCCAGAGTGTTAATCAGATTGAACAAATGTTTATTGAATGGCTGCAATGTCTGGGGCTTTGCTGAGTTTTGCATCTCCGGGCACAAATCTAATTGGGCAGACAGGGCACATAGGCATGAAAATGATTAGGTGTACTTATTTCGACATGTGCAAAGCCAGAAGAAAAGCTCGCTTCCAAATGAGCAGAAGTATGAAAAAACAAAACAACCAACAATAACCAAGGGCTGGCCAAGGCTAATAGGGAGGGGTTCCTGAAGAACAGAAGCTATGGTAGCGTGTTTGGAGGGGCACGTCGCTCAGGTTCTCAATCGACTCTGGTCAGTTAGCATTGAGCTGGGTTCCACTGAGGCAGAAGAATGATTAAGCAAGGAAAGGGGAAAGAAGGAAGGAAAAAAGGAAGGAAGGAAGGAAGGAAGGAAGGAAGGAAGGAAGGAAGGAAGGAAGGAAGGAAGGAAGCAAGGAAGGAAAGCAGGACGGGAGGGAAGGAGGAAGTAAGCAAGCCTGTCGTCCTCAAGGAGCTTACATTCTACTGTTAGGTACTCAGTAAATGCTGCCTTTTGGTCCCAGGCACAAGACAAGTGAGGACATAGGAAGAGAGCACCTGGTTGCTCTTGATGAATTCCAGTTACTTGGCCCAGATGAAATGAACTACTCAAACCTACCCCCTTGGGTTGTTGTAAGGCTGAAATGAAATCATTGTAAAACACTTAAGCACAGAGCCTGGCACACAGTAAGTGCTCTAAATACTAATTTTCACCACCATCCTCAGGTACGGAAAGGATGAACATTACTGAATAATGTCAATGATATTTGAGGGATCATGGGAAATGGCAGAGGTGTAGAAGTCTCCTGGAGCCAACTCAAACTGGTTCTGGAAAACTAACTGTTAAATTTTCAGAGAAAATATTCACATGTTGGAAATTTATATTTTGCCGATTGACAAGATTTTTAGAAAACTGATGGATGACATGTTAATTATGCAGATTAAACTTTAAAATGTGTCCCACCAATAGTAGAGAGCCAAGAAAGCGGGATATTTACTAGCATACCCCCTGGAGAGATGCCGTAATATCAAATAAGAGGAAATGTCCCAATTTTGAGAGAAACAGAGAGGGAGGGAGGGAAAGAAACAGACAGAGCCAGAGAGAGCCAGAGAAAGAGACACACACTGAGAGAAGCGAACAGAGTAGACCCAGTGTGCTTGAATTTAATTTTTGGGAAAATTCTACAACAAATTATTAAAGACATGAAAACTACCATGAGAAGCAGATTTAACTAAGAATCAGCACGGCTTCATCAGAGCAGGTCATGCTAGACTAACCTCATTTTCCCTTTTGACAGGACTGCTAAACTAATAGATGAAATTCATGTTGGGGATACAGTTTGTCCAGATTTGAGTGAATCTTTTAATATTAGGATCTCAAAGCTCTTTGTTGTGAAGAGAATGGAGAGCTATGGATTAATGAAAATTCAAAGTGATGGATTCTGCATTCGTCTGATGGCCAGACTCTAAAAGTGCTTTCTGAAGTTTAATGGCAACATGACAGATTTTCCCCCTTAATTAAAATGGCAAAACACTGACATGATAGGAGGTCCTCAGAGAAATTGTGCTGAATATTTTTTATTAATGACTCAGATAAAGAAAGAGACAGAGTGCTCATGAAATGTATAGATGACATAAAGCTGGGAGAGAAAGCTAATGGGTTTGGGGTTGTTGTTTTTGAGTAAAAAAATCTCTTCAATGAAAAAATTAACTGACATGTATCATATAACACACAGAGTTACTCCACAGAATCTCTGGCACTTGCCACACCCCTAATCTAAAAATCCCAACCCTAGATCACAGAGTAATGGAGATAGAGTTGGAAGAACCAAAAAGGGAGGGGCATGCTGATAAATGTTTAACAAGCAGCTCATTGGTAAATGTTTAACAAGTGGCTCACTGCAATTAATGTGTGTTACTAATATTTTATTCCAGAACATTTTAAGTCTAGACCAGAGGTATCTGGATGCTGCTACAGTCAGTGGCCTGACAGATGTTCTAACAGAGAGAATGGGCGAGAAAAAAGAGGGAGCTTAGTGCTGCCTATCTCCACTGCCAGACATTCGATTTAGAGATGTTGTCCTTATGGCTGGGTCTGGAGGTTGGGCTTAACACAGCTAATACATTTTCATCCTTAACACCAGAGCAGAAGGAAAGTGGAGGAGAATATTAAACAAACCCAGCTCCCTTCCCTCCATCTCTGGTCCTCCTGGGCCCCATTAGCATTCTTTGCCTTCATTAAGCCTTGGCAGAAGCCATGACCTCCCATCATCCTTCCCTGTAGAGGCCTGGCAGTTTGCTGTTCTAAATTCTTCCTCCCGGGTACAAGTACAGCTCAGAGTCCATTTGGGGTTTTCCCACTTCCTCCCCAAAACCCGCAAGTGAAAGGTTCCTTCCCTGCCAATGAATTTCTCTTCCCTTCATTCTAAAGGAAAAATAACAAGGTCATTTTGGAAAACTCATCCAATGGGCAACAAGACAAGAGTCATCAAGCATTTCTAAAATGGTGCCGGCTACATGCCAGCCACTGCAATAAGTGGCAAGGATACAAACGGGGGCAGAACTTGGGTTCCTGCCCACAGGGAGCTTCTGGTCTAGCAAGAGGAGACAACGAGCAAATAACTTCACACAAGTTGGGAGAAATCAGAAATAATAAGCAGAGAGAAGGCCCAATATTACAGGGATCAAGAAAGGCTTCTTGCAGAAGGTAGGACTTTAGCCAAGACGTGAAGGAGGAGAGGCTTAAGAAAACAAGAGGAGGGGTGGGCATCCAGGTCCGGGCGACCACTCTTCTGTCTCCCCCCCCCCCCTTGCTTGCCTAAGCTATTAAAGCTTAAAACTACGGTAGGACTTTGGAGAGAGAGAGAAGAACTAACATGGGGCAAGGAAGAATTGGAGAAATGCCTTGCTCAGAAGAGGGCATCTGGGCTTCACACTGAATCAAGGCAGAGGGAAGGGAGCCTCCTCTTGTCCTGAACTCCCCATTTAGGTGGGCAAATGTAGACCACAGATGTATAGATTTGGAGCTTGAAGTCATCCAGTATAACCTTGTCATCATACAGACAATCCCAGAGAGGCTAAGGATTTGCCTATCATACAGCTAGCAAAGAACTCTAATCTCTGACTATAGGATCAGTGTTTTTTGTTTGTTTGTTTTTTGCTGAGGCAATTGGGGTTAAGTGACTTGCCCAAGGTCACACTGCTAGGAAGTGTTAAGAGTCTGAGATCAGATCTGAACTCAGGTCCTCCTGACTTCAGGGATGGTGCTCTAGCCACTATCCCACCCAGCTTCCCCTAGGATCAGTGATCTTTCCATTGTACCACTTCCCAGATGGGAGGAGGGAAGGCAGGAGCCCAGATTCCAAGTGGGAAGGGACCTCAGAATCCATCCAGTACAGCCCCCAACAGTACAGAGTCTCCCGGAGGTAACGGGGTTTGCCCAGGCTCCCGCAGGTGCCCTTTGGAGCCGGGTCCCCCGACTCCAGGCCACATTGCCAAGCAGATGTTCCCACAATGCCTGAAATTTGAAAGGAAGCAGAGTGGCAGCAGCTTGGGTGAGGAGGGGATTTTTTTTTAAAAGGTGATATTCAAGAAAGATGCCGAAATACCAGGACTCGAAAGCACAGCAGCTTGCTGGGCACCGGAGGCCCTGCCAGGAAGAGTGGGGAGCCATATGTTCAGCAACGTGTGGCAGGAGAGGACTGAGAATGTTATTATCTGTTATTTACCACAACACAGCATACAAGAGACGGCACAAAATGACGGGGCTGGGAACATGGCTAAACAGATTTGCCAACAATGCTTCCTGCTGCTGGGCCTTTGTCATCGATGCCCTGGGCTGACCCCACAGAGAAAAGGAGCCGCCAAGGTCTCGGGGCTGGGCTGCCTTGGTTTGGAAGCAGGGGGAGGAAGACAGGGGCTGGGGGAACCTTCGGGGAGCACTGTGTCTGGGGCCACCCATGCCCTGGCTCCCTTGAGGCAATATTCCTATTTTGTGAGGCGTTTGACATTGCTGACCACCTTCTCCTCCTGCCCCTCCCTCCTGGCCACTCTCACACTCTGGCCTTTTAGAGCTTCCTCCCCCTCCCATTTGTCCGACCATTTCTCCCGAGTCTCCTTTGCTGACTGAATGAAAGACGGCTAGCCTGGGAGCAGACTCCAGCTTTCTTACTAATTCTCTAGGTGACACTGGGCAAGCCTATGGGCTTTGGCTTCCTTCTACAGTGATCTCTCTGTCCCCTTCTCTATTGCTTCCCAAACATTTAGGAAAATAATTGCTAACATTTATCTAGATTTGCAACCATCTCATTTGAAATTCACAAAGACCCTGGGAGGTAGCTACTATTATTTTTTTTTACAAGTGAGGAAACTGAGGCTGGTAGAAATTCAGTGATTTGCCAAGGGTCACCCATTAATGACTAAACCAAGACTTGAAAGATAATAGAAAGAAAGAGGGAGGGAGGGAGAGAGGGAGGGAGGAAAGGGAGGGAAGATGGAGCAAGGGAAGAAAGGAAGGAAGAAGGAAGGAGAAAGAAAAGAAAGGAAAGAAGAAAGAAGGAAAGAAAGAGAATGAAAGGAAGGAAGGAAGGAAGGAGGGAGGGAGGGAAGGAAGGAGGGAGGAAAAGAAGGAAGGAAGAAAGCAGGAAGGGCTAAATTAAAATGGAACTCACAGAAAAGTGAGGTTCCCAAAAAGGGATTAAGCACTTGGGGAGTTGATCACTTAGGATCTTTAGGCCAGCAGGTAAATCCATTCTTATAGCCTTATAGTCCATAAGGATTTCAGACATGCTGTCTGGGCAGCAATCCTAGTAAAAGTGAACAATCCAGGTCTGCTTAAGAGCAAAAAGGAAAAATTATTCAATATTTGTCAGGTATCACAGTGTATTCTAGGCAAACTGCTAGCATCAGTATTTTAGGGATGCAAAATTTATCCTGCTAATATAAGCCTCCATACTTGTAAAGGATTCAGTAATATGACAGGTATTACTATTTAAGCATTCAAATCAGCAAAGGTCAACTCAGAGGAAATGGTCTGACTTTTAAAGGAAGCAATGAAGAAAATACTGTCCAATGGCAGACTGAAACAAGAGAGAGGGAGGGGGAAATGAAAACCTCAGAAATTTTATTCTAACATATTCAAGAAGCCCAAATAGAGAATCTCTCTGGTAGATCTTTGCAAATAAGAAGGACCCCAATATTATCCCAGAATGAGAACAGTGCAGCAGCCTTTGGGAGCTACTTCCCAATTCCCACTAGCAATGACAGGCCAGTTCCTACTACTACTTCAGAGTCTGACTATTAGCACTATCATTGTTGAGCTTCCACCAGTCTGTTTTAGATCACTTATTAGAAAGGTTTGGGTTTTTTTTTTTTTTTTTTACTTAGCAAGGACAGTTATTACAGAAACAGTTTCCCAAAATGGAAGTACATTCTCCCCTTTTATATACAATGTTTGGGGAAAGCAGGCTCACACTTATAGTAAAATAGTAGTGAGGTAAATGTATGGAAATCAATAGAGTAAAAGGGTTCTGGTTGTTAGATGTCTTGTTTTCCTTTTGGCTAGTTCTCATGAAGTTTTTCTTAGTGATAACACCTCACTGGGCTCGGAGGGTCTTATAAAGTCTTAAACTTGTCTTTCCTCAGTCCATCTGGTTTATCCTCAAGTGTTTTTCAAACTCCCAGTGTAGACACTGTCATCAGTCACTGTTACCATCTACGGTGAACACAGCTATTGAATCAGAAAGGAGGTACAGGTCTTCTGACTTTTCAAAGTTCACATGGTCTCTATCTTGTTAATTATCTCTCTGAATCCCTGATAGCTTTTCCCAGGCTACCTTCTGTTAACTCTCAGCATGTTTTTACTCTTAGTATAATACAAAAACACTCTGATTGATTTTCTAGGGACAGCAAATGTTTAGGTGGTGGGGGAGAGGGGAGAGAGAAGATTTGAATGGCAGTCAATCCCACTCCAATTCATCACAGAAGGTCCAAATATTATGACTTAATACATCAATCAAAAGTAAACTGGATAAGAATGAATCTTTAATCAATTTGAAAGGCTGATAGGGACTTGGAGCTATTGTCTAAAGATAGGTGAAGCCATATAGAAAACATCTTACACTCTTATTAGTCCAGTCTCTCCAGTAATATGGTCAACATGGAGGAGGGAGCACACTCTTTCCCTCCCTTAAAAGCCATCCTCTCTCAGGATACTGGAATCCTTTGCTCCCAAATTTAGAGTCTTCCTTCAGTCAACTAACTGGTTCCAAACTAGCTCAATGCTTTCCTATGTAGTCTAAGAGGTGCAACAATCTTTAGCCAACCATAAGATATTTTCTATGTGGCTTCATTTATTTTTAGACAATAATTCCAAGGCCCTATCAGGCTTTCAAACTGAGCAAAGACTCGTTTACTTTTATTTGATCCATTCAATCAAAATGTTGGGACCTTCTGTGATGAATTGGAGTGGGATAGACCGCCATTCAAATTTTCCCTCAGTTCTCCCCCCACCTAAACATTTGCTGTCTCTAGAAAATCAATCTGAATGTTTTTGACAAAGTCTGTAACTCCTAACTCTAATGAGCTCTCTAGTGACTTTTAGAGAATAACCATTGCTCTTTCTTAATGCTTTTCCCACTGCCTTCCCCTATAAATCTTAGGAAAAGTATATCAGAAACATTTCATAAACAAATCTGGACATTTACATTCTTCCAAACTTCTAAACGTATAGTATTTTTACTTAACAAACAAATATCATTGGTTGTCACCTGTCTTGATACTTGCAAAAAGGCGTTTTTCAACCCCAAAATAATTTTTGGGGGGATGAGATAATTGGGATTAAGTGACTTGCCCAAGACACACATTTTAAGGCTGGATTTGAACTCTTGACTCCAGAGCCAGTACTCTATCCACTATACTATCTAGTTGCCTCCAAAAAAAAAAAAAACAATTAAAAAAAAAAGGAAAATAAAAACTAGCTTCCCATGTCAGAGGGAAAGCCATGTCTGTCTGAGCTAACAAAACATATTGAATTACCCCCACAGGGATTAGGAATCTGGAGTCCATTGACGACACTCCCTCACCCTTCAAATGAGAAACCAAAATGTTCTGGGTGAAAACACTTCCCTACTTCTCTTCCATGTCATCTTCTGCTGGCCACGCCTCATTTGGAAGCAACTGTGGTGGGATGCTAAGTTGAAGTCGGTTCTCCCTGAGGACACAGGTGGTGAGGGCAGAATGGTCTCCAGGTTGTGGGGGAGCTGGGATCAATGTATTTCTGTTCTTGTTCTTTCAGAGAAAATGATTCTCTGTAAAACTTTTACAATAGAAAAATTGGGGGGGGGGGAAATCCATACATGGCGCTATCTTAATTGGAGGCTGAATTCCTTCCAGGTTCTTTATTTGTATAAGGAATAAGGATAGAGATAGGATTTCATTGGTTTAGGGAGCTCTCAGATGAAGAAACTCCTATCCACGAAGTCTCCAAGAGTTCCCCAGCATCCTTGGAGGCAAACAAAGCATCTGAAACTGCAATTTCCTCGCTCTGAGCTCTGCTCTCTACACTACATCACGCTGCTTCTAATGTTTTTAAAATACTTCAGAGAGCTTATGTGCTATAGGTTGTTGTTTTAGTTCGGTCAGGTCTGACTTTGTCACCTGATTTGGGATTTTCTTGGCAAAGGTCCTGGACCTAGTTTGCCATTTCCTTCTCCAGCTCATTTTACATCTGAGGAAACTGAGGTAAACAGGGAAAAGTGCCTTGTCCAAGATCACATTTGAACTGGTGCTCTTTCCACAGCACCACCTAGCTGCCTTATATAAATGTGCTATACAAATGTCAGCTACTATAGTTTTTATATCACCTGACCCTGTATCAGTGCAGACTATATATTAAGGTTTCTACCCTCTCCTCCCAATCATTGGGATTTCCCTCCATGGCTCCTACTCCCGCATCTTGGTACTACCTCTGTTAAAATGTTTGTATCTCCAGTTCTAAGCACAGTATATGGTATACAGTAAGTGCTTAGAAAATGTTGGGTGTTTTTTTTAAATCTACTCCTTCCCGATCTCCCACTCATGATATGTCTCACTTGTATTTATATTCCCAGCAACCAGCACACAGTAGGCTTTTTAACCAAACCCTCGTTGGTTGGTGGATAGATTGCTTCATACTGCTGGCTTTCTGGGACTCCATGTACGCCGCTTCCCTAAGGGCCCATGCTCTGCTTCCCTCGTCTAGAAGAAGGAGGTACAAAGAGGAAGCTTGACGGAAAGCCTTCTCTCCCCATCCACCTCTGTGGCAGCGGGCACCCCAAAGGGAAGAATACAGCATGGCAAGAAAATCACCTGACGCTGTATTTGCTCAGCCGAGCCCAACAGCTCCTGCCTCCGCCAGCAGACAGGTCCCTGCAAAGCAGATGACTTATAGCATCTTTTTTGTTTGAGAATTTAGGAAATAAAATCTGCCTTCATAATAAGGAACAAATCAGGGCACCAGGCAATCTGAATTAGGCCCAGAAACAGATTCAGGCATAGCTCAGATAAAACACTATTAGTCTAGGACCCTGTTGCTTTTTATCAGACCGAGCCGGAAGAGCCCAGCAGCGAGGGATTAGCGTGTGGGGGTCAAGGGGGGGACCTGAGTGCTCCCACATCCATCAGCCACCAAATCAAGACAGAAGAAAAAACCTCTCTCGTTCTATTTTGGGAGTGCATACTGAAAGGCAAGTTCCTTTAAGGCCGCTGATATTTTTCTCCTTTCATTTAAATCAAATTCAACAAACATTTATTAAACACTTTTCATGCAGGGCCTGGACTCAGGAAGACCTAGTTCAAATCTGGCCTCAGCTGAGTGATACTGGACAAGTCCCTTAATCCTATCTTGCCTCAGTTTCCTCATTTGTAAAATGAGCCGGAGAAGGAAATGGCAAGCCGTTCCAGTATCTTTGCTAAGAAGAGTCAGACACACTGAGTAAAACGAGAGGATGAGACCCGCTTCTAACCTTGTGGTCCCATCACGGGGATATCGGTTTTCGTGAAAGAGCAGATTGTTTCCTGCGTCCATTCCCTGAATGACTATGATCTTTGCCTGAGGCCAGGCCCACGTGCTGTTAGTGGAAAAACAGCCCTTATCTGAAATCTATAATTTTCTAAAGAAAAGTCTTCTGGGAAGAAGAGTGGGGCAGGATGCTCAGGGCTTCTAGGAAGTCAGTTTGCAAAACACTTCCTGGGCTCCCCACACAAAGCAGTCCTCAGAACACACAGCTGAAGTGTTCTGGGTCTCAGGAGCTTTCTTGGCCCTCATCCACATGAGGAGAGAGAACCAACCTCAAAACAGGAAGACCGGAAATTCAGAAAGTCCTGCTGCTTATGCGACTTTGGCCAAGTCATTAGCCTAGGGCTGGACTGGAAGCTGGGTGATCTAGTGGATAGAGTGCAGGCTTGTATAACCCTAAGCAAGTCACTTAACCTGGAATATAATCTCAGTTTCCCCAATTATAAAATGGGGCTAATAGTACCTATCTTCCAGAGTTGTGAGGACCAAATGAGTTAATATATGCAAAGTGCTTTGTAATCCTTGCTAATATTATTATTATTCTTTGACTTCTGTGTCCCAGATAACCTCTGAGACTATAAACTGCAGACCTGCATTAGTGGAGGGCTTCAGTCCAAAGTTACAGAGACCACTGAGGCAGGTTACCAGTGGGGGCTCTCCTTGCCTCGGTGACTTCCTCTGGGGCAAGGGGACGGCTGATGACAACACTGAGAACAGTGGTCCAGGTTGGGGATTTCAGCACGTAGGGAAACTTCCAACTCATGCAGATGGGAAAGTCATCCTTGATTCTGAGACCGAGATCTGCCTGGGGCAGTGAGAGATCCCGTATTTCTGTGGATCACAGGAGGCCAGCCTTTTTATTTTAGGAAACAAAGGCACTTGTCCAAGGTCATTTAGCCAAGTATCTGAGGCTGGACTTGAATCCAGGTCCTCCCATCATAGTCAGCCACTATCTCCTTTGCTACAGAGCCTCTATTAGAATAAACACACTGACATTCCCAAGAATAGTATCTTAGAGCTGGCAAAGGGACTTACAGATAATGGCTCTTTTTAGCCCCACAATCATCTGCAGTTTTTATTATCTCTATTTTCCAATCAAGCGATCTAACACCGGGCAGCGAGGAGATACAGTAGACAGAGCGCTGGTCCTGGAAGACCCGAGTTCAAATGTGGCCTCAAACACTTACCAGCTAGCTGTGTGACCCTGAAAAAGTCACTCAGTCCTGTTTGTCTCAGTTTCCTCATCTATAAAATGAGCCAGGGAAGGAAATGGCAAACCCCTCCTGTGTCTTTGCCATGAAAACCCCAAATAGGTCATGAAGAATTAGACACAAGTGAAATGGTTGAACCACCACAATAAGCATTAATTAAGCACCAACTGTGAGTTGTACCTGGTCTAGCAGTGGAAAAACTGCAAGAAGAGTGATATACAGTATCTTTTTTGTAGGCAACATTTTTATTTTTTAAATAATAGCTTTTTATTTTCAAAATATACACAAAGAGAGGTTTCAACATTGGCCCTTGCAAAATCTCGTGTTCCAAACCTTTTCTCCCTCCCTTCCCCTCACTCTGTCTCCCAGACAGCAAGCAGTCCAATGATATACAGTATCTTAATCCTGGAAAAATAGTGTCAGAGAGGGATAGTGTCTTGCCACCCACAGCTACTAAGTATCAGGATCAAAAGAGGAAGCCATATTTTTCTGACCAAGAGCCTCATTCGACTACAACAACTGCCTCTCTGATGACCTTCTGGAAATAGGAGAGATACTGGGTGGAAATAGGGCCCCAGAACCTTGCTGGGGACTAGACTAGTATTAGTCTAGGACCCTGTTGCCTTTTATCAGACTGAGCCGGAAGAGCCCCGCACACTAGAGGACTTCCCTTCCAGCCCTTTGGAGGGCAGAGCCCCAGACAGACCATGTCCCACCACCCCATGGATGTGGAGACCCAGACAGACATAACCTCTGCCCAGATGCCGCCACGCTCTCTCCCAGCAGCCCTACGTGCACGTGGTATCGCTTAAGCCCAGCATCCTCCCAGACAGATGGGATGGAATGCATTCCTTTTCAGGAGACTGAGGAAATCCGGTTCTCTCTGTGTGCCATGGGGCAACCCCAGACAAGCGGCTTTGTAAAGCCTCAGCCACCGGATCTCCCACCCATCCGGGTTTCAAATTAGACGTGAAAGCCGGCTGATTCGACTCCTGAGCAATCAGCACACTGAGAGCTCCCCCATTAACTGACCTGTCCCCCTCCCTCCCTGCTGCAGCTCAGAAGTAATAAAGCCCATGCAGAGCGGGCACCAGTGGGCACAGTTACAGAGACGGGCTAAAAGGTGAGCCAATTCCACCCAAGAGTCATGAGCTACTGATGGCTGGGACAGTCTTTGCTCTCCCACCAAGGCCGGGCACCCTGACCCCAAGGAGGAAAACCATGGCCCGTATCTGTTTCCCATGCTCCCTCTAGTGGATTCCTTCTCTGCATCCTTCTCACATATGGTGATGTCCCTCAGGCACAGAATCAGTCCCCCTATGATTTGCCACTAAGGTATCACAGGGAATATAGTTCTTCTTCTTCTTCTTCTTTTTTTTTTTAAACAGTCTCCTACCATTCACAAATTCCTCTCTGGGAACACATGGAGAATTGGGGGAAGAGCATCAAAAAAAGAGAACTATATCCATTATGATATTGTAGAAGCAAATCATAGGAGGATTGATTTAGAACTTGGACGTCTCAAGCCACTATCCTGATTTTATAGAGGAAAGATCGGGGATGGAGAGAAATGTCTTGTCCAGAGTCACTGCTAGGAAGAGAGTAAGGCAAGATTTGAACACAGATCTCCAGATACTTTCAGCTGCTTTAGCAGCCCCAGCTGGTACTACTACGTGTCATACTTGGATAACCATAAAAGCCTTTGTTGAAATGAAAGTCAAAAAAACCTGGGTTCAAAGCTGCCCCAGACACATCCAGTCTGTGTGATTCCAGGTAAGTCACTTCTCGGTAAGCTGGCTCTCTCAGATCAAAAGATGTAGAGATGGCACTGATTTGCACTGGGAGAGGACACTGCCTAACCGAGAACTCTTGATGACAACAAAATCAGGCCTAGTTGCCCTTTTTCCTCTCTCTCTTTTTCCCCTTAATCTCTGTTTAAGAAAAAGTTCTGAGTAAGATGATCCATTATGAATTCTTCCTATTGGCTCAACTCAAGAAGCACCTAGTTCAGAGCTGTCTATGCACAGAGGGGCTCCATAAAGTCTTGCTACTTTCTTTCTCTTTCTCTCTCTCTCCTTTCCCTCCCTCCCTCCCTCCCTCCCTCCCTTCCTTTGCTCTTGCAAAGCAGGAGCTGCAAATGTCCCTCATTCACTTCTTCTCTCTGAAGAGTCTCTCTCCCTGCTCCATGTCCCCTCTGTGGGCAGTTCCAATGGAACTGCTTGAAAAAAGAGATCCCACACTTGGGCACGGCTACACCATAAGGCAGATAGGGGCGTTGGGGTGGAGAACCTGAGTGCAAATGTGGGCCCTCACATCCCACAGACCTCGTATCTGCAGCACCTGAGCTAACAATCTTTCCGCCATGTTGATGCAGGCCATCTTCCTCAGGGGATCCGCCATGTTTGCCTCTCACCTGCCAAGGACCCATACCCACCCGCCACTCACTGCAGAACACAGAAGGAAAGACCTGTTCCTATTACACCAACAAACTCTGGCCTTTACACAAGCGGCAAATCAAGGAAAAAGGAAAGAAGGGTGGAAGATGTGCTTTGTTTTCTCCAACCCTGTCCCCATCACCCCAGGGAGAAGAGGAGGGATGGGGATTCTCCTCCTTAGCAATTCTCTGCTCCTGTGATTAAGACTGCACAACCATGGGAAACAAAGTTCAAGAAGCATCCCGAGCTTAAGTAGTTCTGAGCCCTTTGCTCCCAATGGAGTAAAAAAAAAATTATGAACCCAACATAGCATTTTCACTTTTTGTTGTTGTTTGCTTGCATTTTTTTAGTAGTTTCATTTGATGCTTTGTGCAGCATAATAATTATAAAAATACGTATGCAAAAATTGGATTTAACATATACCGCTATCATGTTTAGCATGTGTGGGACTACTTGCCATCTGGGGAGGGTGTGGGGAAAGGGGGGATTGGAACACAAGGTTTTGCAAGGGCTAATGCTGAAGAATTGTCCACACATATGCTTTGAAAAATAAAAAGTTTTAATAAAGAAAAAAAAAGAATTTTGTTCTGCCATTTGGTTCACAAAAAAGAAAAAAATTACGAACCATTGATATTCAGGTGCTGCTTCCTCCTCCTTTTTGTTAGCATCTCATTTCCTTATCTTTTCAATGGTGGGTTTTAAATGTGTCATATATGTATATATATACATATGTGTGCATATATGTATATATATACATATATATACACACACACACACACACACACACACACACACACACTATTGATACTATTGGGTAAAATTTCAAAGTTTACAAAGCACTTTGTAAATTTCGTTTTATCTCTAAAGACAACCCTGGAGAGTAGATATGATTATTATTGTATTGATAATTTTAAATTTGAGCAAAGAGTTTTACAAATATCTCATTTGATCCTCACACTCACCCCGGAAGTAGGTGCCATTATGTTGTTCATTTTACAGATGAAGAAACTAAAGCAAACCAAAGTTAAATCACTTAGCCTCCATTTGCCTCAGTTTTCCCATCTGTAAAATGGAAATCATCATAGTCCTTACTAGGGTTATTGTGGGAATCAAATGAAATAATATTTGCAAAGGCCTCTGCAGACCTCATATGCTTTGTGAATGCCAGCCATGAGGAGGAGGAGGATCTCCATGGTTTAGAGGTTTTGAGCATGGTGCGATGACCTCTGTTCTCTAATTTCTCTGGAACAGCATCAGGGTGGCTGTAGGCGGCAGTTCTGTCTGTGCTGCACTTCCAGAGAGGCTTATTTACAGAACTGTCAAGGATATTTGGGAGGCTTGTATTTGTCATCTTGCATTTGTCAAGTAACTGATAAACTCGTGTTTGTATTTGTCAGACGCTTGCCATGTCAGCTTACAAAGGACGGCGAGCTTCGGGTACAGGATTCTAGTTACTTAAGTGGGCCTTTCTAGGAAGGAAAGTGTCACGCTAAAACACCAGCTGCCCAATTCTTGCAGCCTCCTATGACACTAAAGACCATCCACACCAGTTTGCCACATAACCTGCCTTGATAAAGAAGGACATGCTCCTTAAGGACAACCAGGGGCAGTGACCGGACCCTGAGTCGTTCTCATAAACCTTCATTTCTAGAAACAAATCCACCAGACTCGGCCATCCGGGAGACGCCTTTGGTGCCCTCCTGTTGGTCGAGTTCCCGTGGTTGCCATCCCTGAATGGGGCTTTTGAATCTCTAATATCTTCCAATTCTTTGACCCTGGGATTCTATAACACCTGTTCACTCGGAGCTTCCAGAACCCTGAATAAAAGGGGAAGGGACGACTAGAGACAAACACCCAGCTTAGGAGCACAGCCCATGCTGAGCTAAAGTCATCCATCACCTCCTCTCCCTCCCCTCCTCCCCCGCCCCATGGCACTCAGCCAGCAGCCACCAGGAAAAGCAATCCCCCTTCTGGCTAAACCAAACCTCTGTCTCTCATCTCTCTTCTCTATCTCTGTCTCTGCTGTCTTTCTCCCTTTCTCCTCCCACCCCTCTTTCTCTTAATCAAGAAGCATTCATTAAGCACGTATGATGCCCCAGCTACTGTTCTAAGCAATGAGGATGTAATAAAAAAACCAAAATAGCACCTGCCCTCAAGAAGCTTATGTTCTAACGGGGGAGAGAGAATGGCTGTTATAACATTTATATAGTGATTTAGAGCTGCAAAGTGCTTTATTTCTTTTGATTCTCACAACCTAAGAGACAGCTACTGTTACTATTCTCCCTTTTTTCCGGATGAAGAAACTGAGGGTGGGAGAGGTTTAGCTGATTTGTCCAAAATCTCACCTTAGAAGCGTCTGAGGCAGGAATTGAATTTTAAACTACATATTTACTAGTCTCTTCCCTGGGTCTCCCAGCTGCCTCTTTCTATAAGTAGATCTATGCAGGCTGCCCCCCACAGGAGCCACCCCTTTCTCCAAAGAGGTTCTGGGGAGGTGAGAGCGGGTATTGGCCAACTCGTACACATCCCTCGGTGTGCACTGACCACGTGTGTCTGCTCGGGGGCCATACCTTCTTACAGTCCTGGCAGAGGACGGAGGAGCTGCCCAGGAGGCCCAGGGGCTCCCCACACAGGAAGCACTGGGAGACACCGTTGCCCATCACGTTCTTCCTCATGTTCTCCAGCCTCTCGACCAGCTTCCTGCAGAACAAGGACAGTTAGAGAATCAGGAGGGTCTCTGTGGGAACCCACCCGCCACGCTGCCTCCCTGCTACCCAGAGAAGCCAGGTCCCCACACCTTGAGCTCGGGACCCAGACTCATCTTCAAAGGGAGAGTGCCCCAGAAAGGCAGCCCCAGCCATGGCACTGAGGAAGGGGTGAGTGGAGGGGAAGAGATGGGCAGTGAGACCAAAATGATCCTTACCCCCAAACAACTAAGAGGAACTGAGAAGGCCCCCACTTCTCCCCTAAAGCTACTCTGCTTTCTAAAATCCCACTGTTCTCCCTTCTTTCCTTTATGGTGGGAGGCAGCCTTACAGACAGAACAGCGAGCAAGCCTTAAAGCCTTTTCAAGTCTTACCTCTGTCACATACTGACTGTATGTCCCTGGACAAGTCACTTTAAGTTCTATGTCCTGGACAAGATTAAGAGACTATAAACAGGAAAGATAATAACTGTAGCTCTGGTAAAGAAAGTATCCTCAATAGGATGATATCTATTTCCATGGAAGTATCCAAGTTCACTCAGCATCACACTATGTGATATTGGGCAAGTCACTTTACTTTCCTTGCCTCGGTTTCCTCACTTGGAAAATAAAAGAACAGAACTCCACATCTACAGTCTCAGTTCTAAATGCATTCCAAGTTTCAGTTGTAAACCAGTTCTGAGCCCATGCCCCTCCAAAATCCATCAAGTTAAGTCAAAAAGTATTTACTAAGGGGACTGGCACTGGCACTCCTGTGCCAGGAGTCACAGACACTGCAAAGAGACTGGATGTGTAACCAGCCCCACAAGCTCCACGGAGCTAATTTGCCAAAGACTCCTCAGTCATGGCAGCATCATCCAAAACCAGGAGAGCAGCTTAAGAAAAGCCTTTCCTCTGCAAAAAGAAGTCTCATTTAGGGGAAAGGTGGTAGAAGGGGGGGAAGTCTCATCTGGAGCCTGGAGAGACCCTGATTCAAATCCTACTTTGTACCTACTTACCACGGGACCACAGGGCGAGTTCCTTTCCCTCTCATGCCTCAGTTTCCCCATCTGTAATGAGGTTTTACTGAGAACAAAATGATGTATCACTAGACGGGACTTTATGGAACTAGCCATACAATGCCCTCATTTCACAGATTAAGAAACTGAAGCCCAGAGAGGCTGATGAACTTAAATTTGGAACTGGGGGACTTGGGTTCAAATCCTTATTTTATGTCTGGCTGGGCTGGATGGCCCTGAGGTTCCCTTCAAGTTCTATTTTTAAAAATAAAAGCTCTTGATAGCTTTTGTTTTTTACTTGTATTTTTCTTTTTTCCCACTCCCAGAGAGCCATTCCATGTAGGATTTTTTTTTTAAATTAAAAGAGAAAGAGGAGAGAAATCAGCAAAATCAATCAAAACAAAAAAAGACCGATAATATATTCAGTGTTGCACACCTGTGAACAACTCCCTTCTGCAAAGCCATGGGTGGGGAAGGTATATTCTCAAAGCTCTTATTTGGTTCCTAATGTGTTCTTTGTAATTTGCAAAACTCATATTTTATTGGTTTTTTTTTTTTTTTTGCTTGTTTGTTTTTTGCTGAGGCAATTGGGGTTAAGTGACTTGCCTAGGGTCACACAGCTAGGAAGGGTTAAGTGTCTGAGGTCAGATTTGAGCTCAGGTCCTCCTGACTTCAGGGCTGGTGCTCTACCCACTGTGCCCCCAGCTGCCCCGCATATTTTATTGTTGAGTGGCCAGTCTTGCCATTTACTTTGTTCCAGTCTTAGTTCTGCTTGCTTCACTTCACATCAGTTCATATAAGGCTTCCCAGGTGTCTCCGTATCTATCACCTTCATCATTTCCGACAGCACAGTAATATTCCATTACATTCATGTACCCATTCTCTAGCCAATGGACATATACTTTGTTCCCAGTTTCTTACTACCACAAAAAGGGCTGTTACATATATTTTAGAGAATATGAAAACTGTCTTATAATAGCCTCCTTACCTAGTAAGAGACTCTCTGGATCAAAGGGTATGGACATTTTACTCACATTATTTCAAACTGCTTTCCAAAATGGTTGTACCATTTCACAGCTCTACCGACAATGTATGAGTATGTCCATTTTCCCATGATTCCTCTAGGACTGATGATTGCCTTCTTTTATCATCTTTGTCAATTTGCTGGGTGAAATCTCAGGGCTGTTTTGATTTTACATTTATATTTTTAGTAGTTATTTGAAGCATTCTTTAACATGGTTGTTAATAATAATAATCTAAGATTTTATGTCCTATGACTTGCCCAAGATCACAGAGGGCAGAGTAGAGACTTGAACCCAAATCCCCCATTCTTTCTACTGCAAATGGGGCCCTTCAAGTTAGAGGAAAGTACTCGGTGACTTTGAAAAGCAACAGCTATTAGCATGGTTCCTCTACCAGCCTTCTTAAGGGGCCTTCCACACACAAAGATAGGCTGAAATGGGGAGAGACTTGCGGTGGGCTATTAAGAGCTCAGGAAGCTATTTTCAGCAATACAACGATCCAAGGCAACTCTGAGGGTCTCCCATCCCCAGAAAAAGGACTGATGCTCTCTGAATGCAGATTGTAACCCTTTTTTTTAACCTTTATTTTTGAGGGATTTTTTAGTCTACACTTACTTTTACAACATGTATAGTAAGTAAATGTTCTGCATGACTAAAAATGTACAAGCTACATCACATCGCTTGCCTTCTCAATGAGGGGGAAGGAAGGATGCAAATTTAGAGCTCAGAGTTTTAAAAATAAATGTTAACAATTGTTTTTACATGTAATTGGAGAAAAATAAAATACTAAATAAAAAAAGATTCCAGGCAGCGACTTGTCCAGGGTCTCACAGTTAGGAGAGTGTCTGAAGCAGGATTGCTCTTACCGACTCTTCCAAACTCAAAGACCAGTGCTCTAACCATTATGCAGCCTAAGCCCAAGAGGTCCCAGGACTAGACGGTGGCAGAATTCAGGTCCTCGGCTCTTGGTCGAGGTATCTCCCCTTCCTACCCTGGCTAGCAGCTCCGTCCCAGTCCCAACCCCGGCCCAGATGCCCGTGGCTTTTACCCAATTCTTTGCTGCTCCATGATGTCCATTTTCTCAGCCCTCTGGATCACCTCCAGGATGGCCTCCACCTCCTCAGCACTGAGGCTCTGGCTCTTCCTTTGTTTGTCCGTCTGGTACGTATGTACTGACCATCCACTTTGCAGTCTGGAGATGACAAAGGAGAGAATGCAGAGAAGGCCGCCATCTTGAATCCACCCACAGGGCCATTCCCCGGTTTCAGAATAAATAAGGATTAGTTTGAGATGTTTGTCGAAGTGGCTCATGGAGAAAGGGGGCAACACCATCAGAGGGAAGAGAGGCCTAGGAACTGGGATCACTGAAGAGACCTGGGGGTGAATCTCGCAGCAGACACGCTGTCAACATAACCCTAGGGATCTCCTTTTCATCCTCTGTCTAATGAGGGCCTTGGGATCAATGGCCACTAAAAGCCCTCTCTGGCTAATTATAGGATGACCCAGAATCTACTCCAAACTCATTATTTTACAGAGACATAAGGAGATTAAATTACTTATCCAAGGTCACACAGAGAGTAAAGAAGAGACAGAATTTGAACTCAGGTTCTTCATACGCTTTCAGTTCCCCCATGAAATCAAAGAATGAAGGAATATCAGCTAGCAGGGCCCTCAGAGTTCATCTACAACTTATTTCATGAATCAAAATCGCTTCTACCTCATCCCCAACAGGAAGCCATCCATTTGCTTGGAGACCCTCACTGATGGGAATCTCATTACCTCCCCCAGGCAGCCTATCACACTTTTAAGTGCTCTAATTAACAGCAGGAAGCTTTTTCCTGACATAAATTCTCTGCTTGCCTCTTCCCTGCCCTGATCCTAATTCTTCCCTCTGAAGCCATGCAGACCCAATCGAATCTCTCTTCCAAGGACAGTCTTTCAAATACTTAGAGACTCTAGGCCCTTCCCACCGTGATTGCCGCCCCCGCCCCCGACTGCTCTCTAGCTGATCAATAGCCTTTCTAAAATGCAGCCCCCAGTGCCTCACTTCTAGTTAAAAGCATGATTAGGGGTTATCTGGTCCAGGTCCTCCTTTTAGTGATGAGGAAACTGAGGTCCATAGAGTTGAAATGAATTACCAGGGTTCCCCAAAACAAAGGTCAAAGGGGACTGTACAGACTCTTTTCCATGGAAACATCAGGTGGATTCTAGCACTGGCTACACCGACAGCTTGCTACGTGACCTCAGGTGAGTTTGGCATCAACCAAAATGAGACCTTACAATTCCAACTGGCTAAGAACCCAGCCACCTCAACGGGAAGCCTTTTCATGTTCAGAGGGAAAGGAACTGCAGGAATAGGAGAAAGGAAAAAGAAGAAAAAAAATGGTGTAATGCTGGAGAAACTGAGGCAAGATAGAGATTAGAGAGTATTTAATATTTTATTTGAAAGGGAGAGATTACCTGGAACCACATGGATCCATGGTTCGGTCCCAGGGCTGACTGAGACAATGATCTCCAAGAATCCAGCAAATAATGTGAGTTCTCGATGACATATATACACGTGGCTCACATACAGGGGGTAGACCGAGGCAAGGGCGGAGTCTGGGTGCTAAGAGCGGGATTCTAACAGGGTGGGGGGAAGGCACCAGAGATGACATAATGGGGAGAGGTACCTCAGAGATGGGGAGAGGCATCTTGATAAGAGGGTATCTGACATTCAGATAGCTTGGGATGGGGAGAGGCATTCTGATATTCTAAAACATAAGATCTTTTATCCTTATCAAATATTCTGATGATTAAGAGGGAGGGAAGGTCACAGGATTGAGCAGAACAATTGTGAACTGAGGCAGAACAATTAGGGAAACTGAGTCAGGATAATAAAAGAGAACTGTGGCACAACAATGGGAGCTCATGCTTATGAAAAAGAAAAACAAGATTTGCTGTTTGTAGATATTTTCTTTCCATTCGACTGGCAGGTGAGTAAGAGAATTATAAATATGTATAAAATGTAAACACTTTTTTTTTTAATAACAAAAGTCAGTGAAGATGAAGTGAGTTCAAAATATATGAAGCACTTTGAAAATCTAAAGGGACAAACAGAGCTAGAGGCACAGGGGAGGCAGGGAGGAAGGGTAGGAGGGGATATTTAAAATGTCCTCACAAAGGACCGACAGCAGCTGGTAGTAGATCGGCATCAATATTTTCCTCGGTGTTGTTCTAGAAATGATCTGAGCAACCCTGGCAAGATATCACTTCAATTCAATCCTACCAGTGCTTAGTGAGCTCTTGGTCTGTCCCGGGAATTGTGCTGGCACTGGATACAATGACAAAAACCAGAAACCTTCCCTACGAGGAGCTTCTGTCACCTGTCCAGTCTGTGGCAAGTCGTATATTAGGCCGTGGGCATCCAAGACAAAAATGAAGTCATTTTTCCCCCTCGAGAAGCTTATATTCTACTGAGGGAGGGGGGTAAGGCAGAAACAATATGTATGCAGAAAAATACAGCGCAGATACAAAATAAACACAAAATAATTCTGCCGACGAGAGCACTAGTAACTGAAGGGGGAGGGAAGGTAGGAGGGACTGAGGAAAAGCCTTCTGCAGGAGACGGCACTTGGGACTTGGAGGAAGCTGAGGATTTCCAAAGGCAGACAGGAGGAGAGAGGAGCCTTTTGAGTGCAGGAGCATCTGTGTAAAAGCATGGAGACCAGAGGCGGACCAGTAACCCGGCTGGTTCTCCTGGACAGAGGGTGTATGACGGAGCTAATATATAAGCAGCCTGAAAACAGGACAGAAGCAGATTCTGAAGGGCTTTATAAATAGCCAGAAGCGAGAGCGAGCCACTGGGGCCACTAGTACCACGGACAGAACTGTGCCCGGGGAAGGTTATTTGGTAGCTGTGCAGAGGATGGTTTGGAGAGGCCAGAAGCAGGGAGGCCGGTTGGAAGGACTTTCAAATAACCCAGGGGAGAGGCGACGGCACCAGCCCTGGGTTTGGTGACGAGGGAGCTCCCCTTTCCCTCAGTCACATGCTGGATCCCATTTCTCCTTCCACAACGTCTCTTGCACTTGTCCTCCTCTTGTTCCTCTCTAGCTCGGGTCCTAGACTAGCCTCCCTCCTTACAAGCCTCCCTGCCTAAGGTCTCTCTTCTCTCTAATCCAGCCTGCGCTCAGCTGTGTGGGGGATTCTCCTAAAGCTCTAGCTACGGCACTCCATGACTCAGCACACACCACTGGCTCACTGCTGCATTAGGATAAACTCCCCTGTTTGGCATTTAAAGCCCTTCATAGGCCAACCCAACCTCCGTTTCTAGCTTCATTACACATTATGTCCCTCAGTGCACTCTGTAGTGCAAACTAGCTCATTTGCTGTTGAAAAAACCCATTCTCTCTGCCATCTCTAAGCTAGAATATCCTTCCTACTCCCTAAAACTTCTATCTTTCCTTAAAGCTCAAGGGATACCTTGAGTTCCTTGTGAGTTCTTATCTGAGCCCCCCCAGATGGCTCCCTCCATCTCCCTCTATCACCTTGGATCTCTCCATCTCTCCATATCTCTCTCTCTCTCTCATACACACACACACACACATACACACACACCAATTCCTCCCCAATAGAATTTAAGTTCCTTGAGGGCCGGGACCATTTCATGTCAGGCTTTGGCTAAATACTTATTGACTGCATTGTGTCCTCCACACCTGGTATATAGTAGCATCTACTTGTTGATCAGTTACTTTCTTTATCCCGACTCTCATTGGGAGACAAAGCACACACACAAATGATGAAGATATGAGAGCATCTTATCCTTTAAGTGAAGGTTTGTGCGTGTTTTATGTAGGTTAATTCATGTGATCCTCAAAACCAACCTGTGGGATAGGTACTATTATTAATCCCATTTTACAGGTGAGCAAAGTGAGGTTAAGAATGAATAAGTGGCTCAGGGTCACATGGCTAGTGTCTGAGGCAGAATTCTAGCTCAGGGCTTCTCGATTCCAAGCCCAGTACTCTACCTACTGTTCCATCTAGCTGCCTAAAGCACACCTGAGCTGTCGGAGGATCTTGCTTCAAATTCCAGCCCGTACCACTCACTACCTGGAGGACCAGGGACACCACGGAGTGAAATGTTGACTTGCACATGGATCGGATTTAAGGGAGGTAGAACTGTATCAGCCTAAATCTGCCTTCTAGTCATTGAAGTCCAATAGCGGGACAACAATTCAAGATGGCTGAGATGACCCTGTGCTTTTGATGTCTGACCAGGCTCCAAGTGGCCCACAATGCCCGCTTCAGCTGCCTTCACGCCATCACTCCACACATTCTACCAGGGTCACACAGCCAGGAAGCTTTAAGTGTCTGAGGCTAGATTTGAACTCAGGTCCTCCTGACATCAGGGCTGTGCTCTAACCACTGTGCCACCCAGCTGCCCCTCTTCCTATGTTTGGAGTAGACATCTCCCTAACTCACCAACAGGTGAGACCCTTCGGTTAGCCCCGCCCACTTTAACTCCTCTGCCAGAACAGTCTGACTGAGGCATGGCTGCTTGGAGTCCCAGGTGAGAGCGGGCGGCGGGTGGGCAGCAGAGGTGGAAGGGCAGTCCTGAAAAGGGCCCCTCGGCACTCACCCCACTCACAGAGCTGATTCTCCCCAGCATCCCGCACCCCACACTGCTCTAAGTCTCTATGAAGGATGAGCCAAGTTGAAAAATGCTCACGAGCAGATTATTAAATTTCCACCTTGACCATTTAAACCTCCCAAATTGGCCAACGAGCCAAATCGGGGCATGATTTATTCTTCTGTTCATCATCTGCTCTTAAGAAAGCAAAGGATAAAATGGTCATAATGCAAATTAAATTTAAAAGTGTTGACTGTGAATATTTTGTTCAATATTTATCTTTACCCTCATGAGCCCAGGGACTCTCTCCCCTCCCTGAAAAAGTGGTTCCACATTTTCCTTTAACTACAAGCCATATTCTTTTAGTTTTAAAGTATGGACTGCTGTATTATGCTTCAGTTCAAGTACTTATTCTTTCTTTCTTTCTTTTTTTTTTTTTTTGGCTGAGGCAATTGGGGGTAAGTGACTCGCCCAGGGTCACACAGCTGGGAAGTGTTAAGTGTTAAGAGTCTGAGGCCAGATTTGAACTCAGGTCCTCCTGACTTCAGGGCTGGTGCTCTGTCCACTGAGCCACCTAGCTGCCCTCAAGTACTTATTCTTTAGTTGGATGAATAAAAACGTCTTTTCTCATTAAGTTTTTGATAAATGCTCTATCTTTTAAAAACACAATTCCTTTATATAAATACCCAAATGAAATGTATTGCATGGTGGCCATGCTTCCTGTGTGGCCCTGAGCAAACAGCCTGACCTCTCTGGGCCTCAACTACTTCAACTGGAAAAGGATGGGGCTGAAGTGGATCACCTCTACAGTATTTTTGTGTCTAAGTCTTATGAGCCAGTAAAATGTAAGCTTCCTGAGGGCAGGGATTGTTTCACCTTTGTCTTGGTATCCCCAGGGAGACGGCACCTTGTGCACAGGATACTTAGTTATAACTAAGAGCCTCTAGAACTAGAGACACTAGTTCTGGGGGCAGGGACCCTCTCATTTTTGTCCGTGTGCCTCCAGTCTCTAGCACCGTGTCCATAGGGCTCCATAAAGATTTGTTGAATTAAATAGAATTGAGGGGTCCTTGAATCTGTGTCCCCATGACAAGGAAAACCGGGGCCTTATGGCTTCTCTGGGAGTTTGGGGTGAACAGGGAAGGGGAGGCTGGCTGGAGGAGCCATGTCGGGAAGGAGGAGGAGGAGGAGCTCCCAGAAGCACCAGGCACTAATGGCCCGAGACCACTTTCCATCTCTACCAGGAAGCCTGCCACAGGAGAGAAAGATGAAAAGACATTTGCAGCTCTAAAAAGTGCCACTGGCTTTTCTGCATTGTTGCGGAGTGAGAATGGGGGTGGGGAGGAGAAGGAAGCAGAGTGGGGGGCGGGGAAGGAGAGAGTGAGGAAAGGAGGGAGGGAAGGAGACAACAGGGGGAAGTGAGAGGGGGGAGGAAAAGAGGGAAGGAGAGACAAAGAAAGAAAAAGAGGGGGGATGGAGAGAAGGAGTAAAGAAGACAGACGGGAGAAGAATGAGGGGGGAAGGGAGGGAGGGGGATAAAAGGGGAAGGGAGAAGGGGAAGGGAGAGAATGATTGATGAAGACAGAGAGGGGAGAAGTAAGAGTGGGGAGAGAGGAAAGCAGAGAGAGAAAGAGAGAGGGAGAGAGAGAGAAAGGGAGAAAGGGAACAAGAGCCACCCCAGCTCTGAGATCTCAGCTCTGGATCAAGGGAGGTAGCCAGTGCTGATCTTTCACCAGCTCTCTATCTAAACAGAGGGGAAAAGAGAGGAGAGAGGGAGGGAGGAAGAGAAGAAAGGGAAGAATGAGCAAATGAAAGAATAACTGAATGAAAAAAAGTTTATTAAGCACCTACCCTGTGCAGAATCTAAAGCTAAATGCTCCTCCCAAGGAGCTCAAATGGAGAGAAGCCATTTAAGAGACCTATTTGACTACAAGTTGGATAGAACTGTTGTTTAGGGTGCAGTGAGGAGGAAGAGACAGGGAGTGGGGAAAAGAAGAAAAGGGGGAAGGGGAAGAGAGAGAGGAGAGGGAGAGAGAATGAAGGAAAGTGGGAGAGAAGGAGGAATAAAGAAGAAACGGGGAAAAGAGACAGACTACTACAAAAGAGGAAGGAGGAAAGAAAATAGAGGAGAAAGAATAGATGAGGGAGAGGGGAAAAAGACAAAAGCAAGGAGAAAGAAGGTAAGGAAAAGAACATAATAAACAGAGAAGGAGGAAAGAACAAAAGAATGAGAGGAAAGCAGAAAGGAAAGGAAATGAGAGCCAGCCTGGGATTTTCTGCAGTCTGTAGGGTTGGGGATGGGGGGGGGGGAAGGGAGGCGCATCAAAACTGAAGGGTTTTCATTGAGGAGGCAATCCTGGGGGAGTGATAGGGGCCAACATGCGAGTCGGCTGCAGAGAGGTGCAGAAATACTGCCTCTCCCTTCTCTCTACGCTTCCTGGGACTTCTGCCCCTGCCAACTGAAGACTCTGCTCCACTGCCACGGTCCCCTGCGGCCCGGCCCTGGCACGAGCACAGGGCCTAATGAAGAATTCCCTCCATTCTCTCTCCGTTTTAGGACACCATGTTGTGTCTGAGTGTCTGACTGTTTCTGTTTTGATCTAGGCCCCCAAGGGACTGAGCATTGAATCTGGAATCAGGAAGACCTGGGTCTAAATACTGACTCTGAGACTCACCAGCCACACCACCCTAGACAGGTCATTTTACATCTCAAAGTCTCAGTTTCCTCATGTGTCAAAAGGACAGGGTAATGTCCACCTCACAGGATCATCAAGAGGCTCAAATAAAATAATGGTTGTAGTTTGTAAACCTTAAAATTTAATAAAATTGGTTATTATTATTATTAGAAAGTCTGTCATCACATAGAACACTGACCTCCAAGTCAGAAATAATAAGGATAGTTAACATACATGGCACTTTGATGCTTTCAGGGCAGGTAGATGGTGCAATGGATTGAGGGCCAGATCTGTAATCAGGAAAATTCATCTTTCTGAATTTAAATCCAGCCTCAGCCACTTACTAGCTATGTGACCCTGGGCAAGTCACTTAACCCCACTTGCCTCAGTTTCTTCATCTGTAAAATGAGCCGGAGAAGGAAATGGCGTCCAGTATCTTTGCCAAGAAAACTCCAAATGGGGTCGTGAAGGATCCCACATGACTGACAAACAATTCAAGCTTAATGCTTCAAAAATGATTTAGACATATTATTTCTTTAATCCTCATAACAACTCTGCCAGGCAGGTGCTATTATCACCACCATTTTTACGAAGGAGAAAACTAAGGCCAAGATTTAGTGGCTGTCCCAGAGTCCCGCACCTTGTAACTGCCCGAGAAAGTATTCCAGCTCAGTTCTTTCTAGTTCGAAGTTCAGTGTTCTACCTCCCATAATCCTAACCTGGGTTCCAACTCTACCTCCAACATATGCTGGCCATGGGATCTTGGCACTTTCCTAAGATCATAAATCACAGAACAGGTGCTGATTTGCATATGCAGACAACTCCCAACTGGCAAGGGCAGGGAGGAGCTAATTAATGTTTAACAACTAGCTTTAAACTCCAAACACACGTTTAAGTTTAAACTGCATTGCTAAGATTTTCTCTATCATTTCAATGACAAAACAATAAATCAAGTCCTGACTTTGCAGCATTTGCTGATTTACGAGATATAAATGTTCACAATGGAAATTTAACAATCAACTCTCCCCAAAGAGCCATTTTGAGCTGGACCTAAAATTATTCTTTTCATCACCACCTCATTGAAAAAGGGATCTGGGCTGCAGGGATCCTGACAAAGGAGTGTCAGGTGGAGGAAGGAAAAGCCGGGAAAGCCCCACGTGATCCCTGGCAAAATGGAGGGCACTCACTTGGCTCGGAGGGCAAGCTGTCGATCATTGGGGCATACCCACTGGTCCTTCCCACTGCCAAAGATGGTTTCAGCCATGTTTGAGGAGCCGAGAAGGGAGCTGGCTGTCACATCTGAAAGAGAACAGAGTGTGGGGAAAGAGAAAGAGAAGGGGTCACTATGTAGGTTGTGAAGGAGCCAATTACCAGAACTGAAGAACGGCATGCTGGGGGCATTGGACATCTGGTTCTGATAAGGCCACCTGTGTACACGATAAGCAGCTGTCCATGTGATGTGTGTGAAGTGTGGGAGTCTGGCTCCAGTTATTGGCCCTCTCCATGTCCCATGTCCCCATATATCTCTCCTTACTTAGACCCAGAACTCTATCATTAGAGATTCATTTCTTTGTGTTAAGCAGTCCCTTCTTTAGGATCCTCTTTTAAAAGAGGAAATACTTAATAATTATAAATAAGTAAAAACTAAAACAAAACTTAAAATATAAATACATATTTAAATATCCGACATTTGCATAACACTTTTAATATTTACTTAGCTCTCTATATCATTATCTCATTTGCTCCATAAAATTAATTTATTCCTTACCCCATGCATCCATCCATTTAACAACCATTTATTGAACGAGGGTTCCATGAGGGGAGAGAGAATATTAACAATAGTTGACATTTATACAAAGCACTTTATTGACATTCCCTCATTTGGGCATCACAACAGTCCTGTGGGACTCATTTTACAGTATAATGAGGCTCAAACAAGTTAATAGTCTTGCTTATGGTCTCACAGCTAGAAAGCGTTAGAGTCGCTGCTGATCTACCCAAGTCACCATTAGCTTGACATGTCAGGAGTTGATCAGTTTCCCGAGGGAGGAGATGTACAATTCTCCCCTCTGCATCAGGAGGTGAGAGAAGCCTCCAGACATGGAAAATCCACATAAAATTGTTTTGGTCCTCCCTTTGAACCAGAGAAGTCTGAACTATTATAATAATAAAATATAATAATGTTTATGTTGTATATAATATATATTTATATAATAAAATTTAAAATATGTTGATACTATATAATACTATACATGTATTTTGTGCATTTCTGAGTTTCCAAACTTCTTCTGTGTCATCTGCCAGAAGCCACACAATTCCCCCAAAGGACCTGTATGTGCAAGAATGTTTGTGGCAGCCCTCTTTGTAGCGGCCAGAGACTGGAAACTGAGTGGATGCCCATCATCTGGGGAATGGCTGAATAAATTGTGGTATATGAATATTATGGAATATTATTGTTCGGTAAGAAATGATCAGCAGGAGGATTTCAGAAAGGCCTGGAGAGACTTACAGGAACTGATACTGAGTGAAATGAGCAGGACCAGGAGATCATTATAAACTTCAACAACAATACTATATGAGGATCAGTTCTGATGGATGTGGCCATCTTCAGCAATGAGATGAACCAAATCAGTTCCAATGGAGCAGTAATGAACTGAACCAGCTACACCCAGCGAAAGAACTCTGGGAGATGACTATGAACCACTACAGAATTTCCAATCCCTATATTTTTGTCTGCCTGCACTTTTGATTTCCTTCACAGGCTAATTGTACACTATTTCAAAGTCTGATTCTTTTTGTACAGCAAAATAACTGTATGGACATGTATACTTACATTGTATTTCACTTATACTTTAACATATTTAACATGTATTGGTCATCCTGCCATCTGGGAGAAGGGTTGGGGGGAAGGAGGGGAAAAATTGGGACAAAAGGATTTGCAACCGTCAATGCTGAAAAATTACCCATGCATATAACTTGTAAAGAAAAAGCTATAATAATAATTTAAAAATTCCCCCAAAGTTCCCATTTAATTTCTGAGCCATGCTATATCAAAACCTTGAAGGGGAAAGTCGAGATGTCGGGGGGAAATGACTGAAATAGGTATCGGGGAACAGATTTCTAGAATGCAAGAGGGAGAAGGGAGATTACAGAATGCTGGCAGAGGATCAGAGATTCTGAGCAAAGGGATTCATCTAATCCAACCTTCTTATTTGTTCACTGACTTGTCCAAGGTCACAGATAATAAGTGGCCAGTGTCTCCACAGCCTGTGTCATGCTGTCTCCTTTCACTTAAGATACTAAAATTTTACCTTCCCATGGCCTGAGGAAAAGGGGGGAAGGTCTGATTCACGCTGGGAAGCATATGTGCAGACAGCTCAAGTACCATAAGACACATAGTCAACTGCTAAAAATTTATAAGCTGGGGGAAAATAGCCACTGTGACTTAAAGATAAGGGAAGGGAATTAGCATTTATTAAGCACCTACTATGTGCCAGGCACTAAACTAAGAGCTTTTCAAACATTATTTAATCTAGGCTAAAAGGAATTTTAAAGGCCATCAAGTCCACTTCCCTTATTTTACAGAAGAGGAAACTGAGGCACACAGGTTATGTACTTGAGCAAAGTCAGACACCTATTATCTGAGGTGAGATTTGGAAAGAACGAGAGTGCCCTGCTGTCAGTTTCCTTTTACCTAAATGGCCAAAAAGAGCTCTTGCTGCCATTTTGGCTGCGGCATCAAATGTAGCCTGGCTCTTGCCCCTTTCCCGACAATTCTCCACTACAGCTATCTTTCCTGCCATTCCTGACTCATCCATCACCCCTAGAAAGCTGAAAGCTGGCTCCTGAGCCCAGTCCATTCTTTGTCCCAGGACAGGGCATGGGTTACAACTCACTCCCTTCTTCCCAATAACTCAATCAACAATAAGCATTAACTCAATGCCTACAACTGCGAGGCTCAATGATAGAAACTGGAAACGTGGGGGCAAAATTTATATGGCCCCTGCCCTCAAGAAGCTAACGCTATAAAAATGAATAGAAAAGTAATTATTAAATGCCCAGTATGAGCCAGGCACTGTGCTAGCTGCCAGGGGTACAAATACAAAAGGCATAACAGCCCCTGGGTAAAAGAAGCTTACACTCTAATATTGGAGCCAAGAGCAGCACAACTTGCTTTGCAAATGAGCAAATGGGTTTTAGCAATGGTTAGGACTAACCCAGTATTTTAAAAATGGCTAATAAGAGAGGAACTTTTCATTATAGCAAAGAACTAAAAACAAAATTGGGAAATGGCATTCTGTGGTCCAAGAATATAACGAAATATGACTGTGCTGTTAGAAATGATAAACATGAAGAATACAGAGAAACAAAGGAAGACTTACATGACTTGATGCAAAATGGAGGAAGAACCAGGAGAACAACACATACAGTGGTGAAAAGTAAACAACAGCAAAAACAATCAAAAGGAAAAGCTTTGAAATTGCAATAGTCAAGCTCGACTCCAAAGAAGAAATACAAAATTTTACATAACACACACACACACACACACACACATATAAAGTTATCAAATAAAAAAAAGCTTTTAAAAGGGATACATGGTATCCAGAATGAGAGCTTTGTAAGTTACAGTAATCCTGATACGCTGCCCTGATCACATGGCACCTAGACTACTTCTGGTCACTGAAGATTATGAAGAATACCAATAAAAGTTACCCCAAATAAGGGTGACAAAGATATTCACCTCAAAACTATATCACAGTCAAGTCATTTGAAAGGTTTGGGGGAAGTTTAACTCAGAGAAGAAAAGACTTATGGGGAAAACACATCTATTTTCTTTTTTTAAATATAGATTTAATTTGGATTTTATACACCTTCCATTCTCCTTCAAGAAAGTCCTTCCTTAATGACAACCATTTACCAAAGAATAGTTCATTCCTTGCTTTTGTATCACCCATTCTAACCCATTTCCTGCCATACCGGGGACCCAATAAATATTTGTGGATTGATTTCTTAATCAATTAATGTAACATGATGTGCCTGGCACTATGCTAAGGGGCCAGGGATAGGAAGAGCAAATAAGGACAGAACATGTTAGCAGGGAAGCCAAGAGAAGATAGCCAATCTAATCATATAAAAAGGTGCTCTAAATCCCTAATGATCAGAGAAATGCAAATTAAGACAACTCTTGAGGTACCACAGGTACCACTGCATACCTCTTAGATTGGCTAAATGACAGGAAAAGATAAGGATAAATGTTGGAGGGGAGGTGGGAAAACTGGGACACTGACACATTGTTGATGGAATTGTGAATGCATCCAACCATTCTGGAGAGCAATTTGGAACTATGCTCAAAAAGTTATCAAACTGTGCATATTCTTTGATCCAGCAGTGCTACTACTGGTCTTATATTCCAAAGAGATCATAAAGAAGGGAAAGGGACTTGTATGTGCCAAAATGTTTGTGGTAGTCCTTTTTGTGGCGGCCAGAAACTAGAAACTGACTGGATGCCCATCAGTGGGGAATGATTGGGTAAATTGTGCTATATGAATGTTACTGAGTATTATCATTGTGTAAGAAACAACCAGCAGAATGATTTCAGAAAGGCTTGGAGAGACTTACATGAACTGATGCTGAGTGAATTGAACAGGACCAGGAGATCATTGTGTATAGTAACAAGATTATGTGATGATCAGTTCTGATGGACGTGGCTCTTTTCAACAATGAGATGATTCAGTCCAGTTCAATGGTCTTGTGATGAAGAGAGCCAGCTACACCCAGTGAGAGGCCTGTGGGAACTAAGTGTGGACCACAACATAGCATTTTCACTCTTTCTGTTGTTGTTTGCTCGCATTTTATTTCTCTCATTTTTTTCCTTTTTGATCTGATTTTTCTTGTGCAACAAGATAATTGTATAAATATGTGTACATATATTGGATTTAAGATATATTTCTACCATGTTTAACATATATTGTATTACTTGCCCTCTAGGAGAGGGGGTGGGGAAAAATGAGGAAAAATTTGGACCACAAGGTTTTGCAAGGTTCAATGTTGAAAATTATTCATGCACATGTTTTGAAAATAAAAACCTTTAATTAAAAAAAAAAAAGAAGAAAATATCCAAGTAAGTATGAGACAAGCCACGGGGAGATTCAGGCACATGCTAAGAGAATACTGGAGAGGGGGAGGTCACATGTGTCCAGTGCCTGTCCGGTCCTGCTCCCTCAGACCTGATGTCTACAGCCTGGGACCCAGTGGGAGGAAGGAAGGTGAATGGGGGTGGAGGTTGTAGCATAAATCAGCTTCCCAATTTTGCCTATTTTAATCTGTAGCCATTCTTATGAAAGACACTTTATAATATAAATATTATTTATAATATAAATATTTTGTACAGGTTTATTGATTCCTCACTGGAGTGGGGCATGGCTCCTTCCAGCCCAATTCATTCAACCTTGTGAGTCTCCGTGGACCTTCCCTATACCGTCTCCATCAAATACCCACCAACACCCCACTGATATTTCCTCCCTTGCCTTTATCCTTAAATAGCACTTTTTTCCTCTCTCTGAGCATGCCTGATTAACTTTTTTAAATGTTTTTTTATCGACTTGTGTTTATGTCAGCTTCATTTCTGAATGTACCCCTCCTTCTGCCTCAAGAACCATTCCCTATAACAGAATTTAAAAAAAAGAAAGGCGGAAAAGTGTTCAGCAAAAACATTCGATTCATCAGCCATATATGGCAATGTGCTCACCCTTCTGCTTCCACAGCCCCCTGTTTCTGCAAAGAAGGGAGGGAGATGCATTTTCTCAACTCTCCTCTGAGACTAAGCTTGGTCATTAATTATAATTAGACGGCATCACGCGGTGTCCGGATGGATGGTATCTGGTGTTTTGTTCTTTCTTCCACCATTGCCTTTAGTATTTATTGTTTTCTTGGTTTCAGTGACTTCCTTCACCCTGGATCAGTTCACATGGTTTTCAGATTTCTCTGAATTCTAATTCATAGTGATTCTGTTTTACGCTGATCGCCACAATTCGTCCAGCCATTTCTTAAACCAAAAGCTGAGCGGATGCCCGTTGATTAAGGAACGGGAAAGAGAAGATGTTTGGGTAATCTATCCTTGGAGAAATTGACATGGAAGCAGATTGAATGTCTCTCCCCACGAGGAAGGCAGCTGCGGTTAACCCTGCAAGTGGCAGAGGGCCTGGTCTGGACCTCAGAGAAAAGGGGAAAGGGGAAAAAAAAAGCCTCCATTTGCAGTCAAATGGGCTGCCCATTTGATGGGCATTTTAGTGAGGTTAAGCAAAGCCTGGGTACGCCCACAGAGGAGAGCTGTCTCTCCCCCCTCTGCTTTGGGGTGAGGCATTCCATGCCATCCCGGACAACACCATCTATTTTCCCCTTTCCCTCCCATCTATTTCTTTCAAGAGGGGATCTATTTATCATCCCCAATGGCAGTACAAGGGCTGCTCCTCAGGACCAAGAAACACTGAAACGAAAATCCATCAACAGAGAGAAAGCCACATCCCGGAAAGTCAATTAAGCCCAGACTGCGTGGGCAAAGGACGGGGGAAATGGGGGAGAACAGGGAGAGAACACGGCTCAGATGTCCTCCCTTCCTCTCTTTCGTGAGGCAGTCCCCAGGGCCTGGTGGGCCACAGAAAGCAGCCCCTTGGGCCAGTCGCATCTGACTGCAGCAGACTGTTTTCTAACCTAGGGCCTGGGAACAAGAGCATCCCTGAATGCTCCTTGCTTGATGGACAGAGCTTTTTCTAGCCATCGTGGCCACTTCCGAAGATACCCAGAGGACAGGAGGGGCAAGGAAACTCCAGTGGCAACATCAGTTCTGTGGTCCCGCCTTCTCCTGACCCATTCTGCCTACACCAATTTACCTCGAGTCAGAATCCTGTTGATCCTGTTGAGGGTTGGAAGTACTGGTGCTGGCAACTTCAATTTGATTTTTTAAAAGCTAGACAAAAGATTCCTTGGTTTATGTAATAATAATAATAATAATAATAATTTCAGACTTGGAATTCTGGGATCAAATCTCACCTCTGATAATTATTAGCTGTATGACCACTTGGCCACAAGGCGAGTTACTTGATCTCTCTGAACTCCCCTCCCCTTTGTATATAGTAAGGGCTTAATAAATGTTGGTTGACTATCCATAGGATAGAGACTATCCTTTCCATGGATCTATAAATTGCCCAGTCTGTGCTTGAGCAAAATCCTGCAAGAGATATTCAATGAATACAGCCTGTCATTATATAAAAACTTGCATCCTTTCATGGGTCATTTATCCACTTGGAACAACGCATTTGCATTTTGGCTATGCCCTGCCTCGGCGGCCGTGGAGCAATCTTCTCGCACGGTGTCTTGATGGAAGGCACTTTCTAAAAGGGGAAACCTGCCTGTACCAGTCATAGGTGCTCAGGGTTACAACGCTTCTATCAGTGACTGTCAGTTTTGCTGACATGCATGTTAGAGTTGACTAAGGGCAAAAAAACCCATTTAGCCATCTAATTAAGAGAGAGCTTCCAATAGCACATTTCAATTAACATTTTCTCGAAATGCATTTGTTCCATGGAGAAGTACATTTATTTTGGAAGTCAGACGAGGTTAATCCATGTACAAAACTGGTACTTCCTCCCAAAGGCCTTTACTGATTCCTGTTCCCAGCCCCAAGGTAACAGTGTATTTATTTTGTACATATTCTCTTCTTATCTATCTGTAAACATGTTACAGCTTCTCCTGAGAATATTAGTGTCTCCACTGCCTAGAACACTGCAAGGTGCCTAATAAATAGCTTGTTGGTTGACTGAATCAATGAACATTTATTAAGCGCCTACTGTGTACTAGATATTGGAGAGAAAGAGGTAAAACAAGATGACTTATAGATTCTTTCCTCTGAAAAACAGGCTTAATACCTCTAATAATACCTATCTCACAGGACTGCTGCATGGATCAAATGGGAATAATGTTGGTAAATCACTTCACAAACCTTAAAGCTCTATATTCCATTATTATTATTATCATTAATGTTGGGATTGGGAGTAGAGAGCCATTGGTCATGAGATTTTTTTTTTTCTTTTGTATTGGGACAGGATTAAGAAGTTTCAGCTGTCACAGTAGGATTTTAAATGGATCAAACAAAGGAACTGGATAAGAAACAAATCTTAATTGTTAGAGAGCTTCCTGTTTTGCAGGAAAAACCTAAGCTGAAAGATCATAGACACAGAAAGGCTGAGAACCACTTTTTGACAGAGGGATTAACCTTTACAGTCACAATACAGATAAGTGGGTCTAACTAAATGCTGTCTGGGGCAAAGAGGTTAAGAGAGAAGGAAGGGGAGATAATGGGAAGATGCCACAAAGAGGGTCTGAGAAAACCCACTGGGAAATTTCAATTAATTGCATGCAAATCTACTGCAAATCTAATACATAATAGACACTTAAGAAATATTTATTGATCTAACAGTTGAAATTAAAACAAGCCCATGGGGTCACCTCATCCTCTTAAAATTGTCAAAAATGACAAAACATGGGAGTTGTCAATGTCAGGAACTAAATACCCCACTGATGGAGTTGTGAACTGGTTCAAACAAAAAGATTCAGAATTCTGCTTGAAAAGGAATTAAAATCAGGGCAGCTAATTGGCGCAGTAGATAGACCACCAGTCCTGAAGTCAGGAGGACCTGAGTTCAAATCTGACCTCAGATACTCAACACTTCCTGGGTAAGTCACTTAACTCCAGTTGCCTCGGGAAAAAGGTGTCTAAAATGTCCATATCTTTGACTCACAAATCCTCAAGGAGAGTCATATGTCCCAAAGAGGTCAAAGATAGAAGGAAAGATCTCATAATTACCAAAATTTTTAGAGGAGCACTATTTGTGGGAGTAAACAATTGAAAATTAAGTAGATATTTGTTGATTAAGTAACGGCTAAACAAATTGTGGCACATTAACATAAAACAATATCATTCTGCCATAAGAAAGGATGAGTCTGAAAAACATATGAACTGATCCAGGATTAAGGAAGTCACTAAAACCAGGAAAACAATATATACCAAATGCAACAATGGAAGAAAGAACAAAACACCACATTTAATGCTGTCTAATTATAATCGACCAAGTTTAATGTCAGAGGAGAGCTGAGAAAATTTATCTCCCTCCCTTCTTTGCAGAAATGGGATGCTAGCTGTGGGATGTTGAACACATCACCATTTATGGTTGATGAACTGGTTGTTTTTGCTGAGCAGTTTTCCGCCCTTTCCTTTTTTTAATTCTCTGTTATAGGAATTAGTTCTCAAGACAGAAGGAAGAGTACATTGAGAAACGAAGCTGACATAAACACAAATCGATAAAAAACATTTTTTAAAGTTAATTAGGTGTGCTCAGAATGGGGGGAAGGCTATTTGAGGATAAAGGCAAGGGAGGAAACGGCAATGGGGTGTCTATGGGTATTTGGAGGTTGCCACATGAAATGCCCACTGGTACTCACCAAGTTGAATTGGGCTGGAAGGGGCCATGCCCCATTAAGTCCCCCTGAGTGGTCAAAAAGCCCATATTTATGTCATAAATATTTATGTCATAAAGTGCCTGTTAGAAAAACAGCTACGGATTAAAATAAGCAAGGAAAATGACTTGGCAGGATGGAGTTCGGAACAAGGACAGCATCCACTGTGAATTCCAAGGATAGATTGTGCTGCAGATTTCTCTCCTCTTCCGGAAGTGAGGGATTTCTATAGGTGTAGAATGAATTGAGCATTATCAGTCATCCTTAACCAGTAGATGATGGGATGATGATCTTGATGATCTCAGTTTCTTCATCTGTAAAATGGGGGTGGGCGGCCCCCATGATCTCTTCTAAGGCTAGAGCTGGGATCCTGAGACCTCAGCCTCTCCCTTCCTACATCCTGTTCTATTCTCCCCCCTTTCTTTTATTATACCCCTTTCTCTCACCCACCTTCTATCTTCTTATAACCAAGAAGCTTGGTTTCCCTCATAAGATCCTGCAGTCTTTCTAAGACTAGCTGGCAGGAGAACGATTTATATAATAACTACCAAATTGTAAAAACAGTCAACTGTGAAAAACTGAGAAATTGAGCTAAATAATGCTCACTGAAACTCCAAAGGATTCACGATGAAACCACTAGCCACTTCCAGATAGAGAGCCGATAAATCAAGAAAACTAAAAGTTTCTTTCCTTCTTTCTTTCTCTTTCTTCTTTTTCCTTTCTTTCCTTTTCTCCTTCCTTCTCTCCTCTTCCTTCCTTCAGCTCTTCCTTCTTCCCTCCCTCCCTCCCTTTTCAGGGAGCATGGTTAATCCAAGAATTTGTTTTGCAAGACTACAAATTTCTAAGGGGGGAGGGGTTGGTTGGTTTTTTTTGTTGTTGTTTTTTTGTTTTTTTTTTTTTTTTGCCTTCTCAGTGGATGGGAAGGAGAGAATTGAGAACTAAAAATTAAGTTAAATTCAAAAAATAAAATAAAGATACTTTTAAAAAGAAGAGAAAGGGGAAGAGAACTCTGCAATTTGTAGAACAATGAGCTGACTTCAATTCCTTGGGAAATTTGAGAATGGACTATTAAAGAGATAGCTGGTGAACCATCTAGAAAAAGAGATCATCAGTCTTGATGCACCATCATCAAGAACATTTCCTTATTTCTGTGTGTGATTGGTAGGAGAAGGGAACCCTATAGAAATAGTTTACCTAGATTTTTGCAAAGTATTTGATTAAGTATCTCATAGTATTATGGGAAAGACAGAGAAGATGCAGACTATATAATGTCATCCTCTGATTCAGAATTCAAAGAAGAGTCATTAATAGTTCAATGTCAACTTGGCAGGTGTCATCTAGTGGGATGCCCTCAGGGATCCATGCTCTGTTCTGGGATGTTTTTCATTTTTACCATTGAGTTTGGACAAAGACATCTATGACTTGCTTAGCAAATCGCAGATGACACAATGGCTGGGAGGGAGAGCTAATGCTGGGTGACAAAGTCAGAATCCAAAAAAATTTTTTCCCAGGCTAGAACAGTGAATTAAATCCAATAAGATGAAATGAAATGCACAGAGATAAATGTAAAGTCTTATTCTTGGGTTCAAAAAATCAATTCCCAAGTACAAGAGTAGAAGAGACTTCATTAGACAATTTGTCTGAAAAAGATCTGAGGGTTCTCCTGCATTGTATACGGTAGCCAAAAAGCTAAGATGACCTTGGGCTTCATTCAAAGTAAAGCATTTAAGAATAAGGAAGTAGCAATCGATTCTACCCTCTGCTCTGGTCAGACTAATCTGGCATCCAGTTCAGAGCACAGATTTAAGAAGGTCATGGAGGAGATGGAGAACATCCAGGGGAAGGCTGCCATGATGGCTTTGAGTCTATATCACAGGAATATCAGTTCAAGGAACAGGAGATGTTTAGCCTGGAGAAAAGAAAACTCAGAGGAAATAAGATCACTTTATTCAAATATCTGACTGTCCTGTAACACAGAAGGAACTAATTAGCCTTATTTGGCCTGAGTTCAGAGGGTAGAATAGGAACTATGGGTGGAAGTTACCAAGAAGCAGAGTTAGACCTGATGTCAGGAAAGACCATTTAACAATTAGAACTGTTCCAAAAAGGAATGGGCTACAAATGAGGGGCCAAGTTCCCCATCCTCGGGAATCTTGAAACAGGCAGGACAACCAATCATCATGTGACTGGGGGAATTTCTTTCAAGTATGGGTTGGACTAGATGGCCACCAAAGTCTCTTCCATCTTGGAAGTTCAGTGACTCTCGCATTTTGCCCATCACCCCACCTGCCCGTTTTCTCAGTCCCTTATCCTATAGTGGGCTCACTTTCCTCCATTTATAATCTTGACTTCTACAGGGAGGTCTCAATGAAAGTCGATAAGGAATCTCTCCACATGGTCCCATTATTAAAATCCACACTTGCTATTTCACCAGGGACCACCTTTTTCATAATTATGATCTCAAATAGTTTGAATTCTGAATACAAGTGACCCTGTCAGAAGATTAGTATTCACAACAAGGGGACCTAACCATAGTTAATCAGCTCCTCCCCATACTGTCCTTAATACTTGAATCCCTTGCATTTTGTCCCATCTCCACCCATTCTTTTGTAAACCCTGACCTTGACCTCCGGTTACCTCCACCATCTTTCTTCTCAGCTCCCCCTTGGATGCTGCTGAATACCAGCAAAGCAAGAGCTTTCAACCTACAATGGGGAAACTCAGTTTCTTAATGGTTTAATGGACTTAATATATTTCAATATAATTGATTCCCTTTGTAATCCCATGTATTTTACTTTATTTACTAAAACATTATTCTGTTGTATATGTTTAACCTGTATCAGATTGCTTGCCATCTTGGTAGAGGAGAGGAAGAAAAATTTGGAATGCAAAGTTTTGCAAAAGTGAATGTTGAGGGATAGCTGGGTGGCTCAGTGGATAGAGCACCAGCCCTGAAGTCAGGAGGACCCGAGTTCAAATCTTATCTCAGACACCTACCACTTCCTGGCTGTGTGAGCCTGGGCAAGTCCCTTAACCCCAAATGCTTCCGAAAAAAAAGGCTAATTTAGTCACTGATAATTCCAAATGCTACTTGACAGTGATTAGTTACTCTTCAGAAGGGAGAGGATTAGGCCACAAAGAAGTGGTTGTGGGCAATATACCCACTTTTCCCTGATGCAGTGAAGAAAAAAAAAAGATGGAGGAGGCCTGAGGGAAGGGGAGCAGAATGGGAAGGCAATTGTGTCATGGTCCAACATCTAGAAGAGGAGGAGTAAGGAAAACCATAGGATGGACCAAAGGTCAGACAGACGGGTCAGGATGGACTGGTTTGAGTAGGGGTAGAGGAGGAGTTTTGTGGGTTTGAGCCCTTCAGGATAGTCTGGAGCCAGGTCCCAGAATGGCCCCAGAGAGCTGACCTCAGATTCCCAGAAGCACCCAAATCTGTTTTGATGAGCCCGGCTTAAGAAAAGTCACAGCTGTCCTCTGGCATACAGGGACAGCCCCTGGACAGATGGAGAAGAGATCAGAAAGTCCAACTCTCAAGTGGAAGGAAGAGGTTTGGTTGGACACTAATTTGTCTGAAAAAGTCCTGTGGGTTTTCCTGAATTGCATATGGCAGCCAAAAAAGCTAAGGTGACCTTGGACTTCATTCAAAGGCAAAGCATCCAAGAAGGAGGTAGGAATCCCTTCTATGCCCGGCCCTGGTCAGACTAATCTGGCCCCAATTCAAAGCACCAATTTAAGAAGGTCATCAAGGAGGTGGAAGACTGCCCTGATGGTTAAGGATCTTGAGTTTGTCACAGAAAGATCAGTTGAAGGAACTGGGGATGCTTAGTCTGGAGGAAAAAAGAAAAAAAAAAAAAACTCCACACGGGGACTTTGCGTCTCTTTGCCAAATGCTCTGGCTGACAAAACACAGCCACCTGTCCCGTTCCAGAGCTGATGGATGCTCCGACTTTGCACATGCTCAACTTCATCTGCTCCTCCTGCTGCCCAGGATCTGGCCGTTTCCCTGCTAAAGTTCGAGTCCCTTCCCTGCTGCCACCAGATTGTATGTAAGCCCAAATGACCTTCCTACAGCTCTTCTTCAGACACCCTGACTTCTCCATTATTATTGAGAGAATGGCACCATGGAAAAATGAATACCAAATTTGGAGTCTAGGGATCTGAGTTCAAATCCCAGTCATGTACTACCTAAGTGACTCTAGGTAAGTCACATGCTCCCTTACAGGTTTCTCATCTGTAAAATGGGTTTGTCCTAGATGGCCTTCAAGGACCCTTGTTCTAGGATTTGAACACAAATCTCTCTGATGTTAATAGCCTTGTAACCTTAAAAGTTACTTCTGCAAATTCAAATAAGCAGCGGTTGCAAATTGACTTAGAAAACCACAAAATACATTATTCATGTTGTATTGTATTTTTATTTATTTTGTTAAACGTTTCCCAATTGCATCTCAGTCTTGTTCTGATCGCAGTTTTGGAGTTTAAGGTCTCAAGACTAGACCATCTCTAAGGTCCTTACTGGTAAGTGACTCTATGACCTTCAGATGGCAAGGCGCTGATTCTAGGGAATGAGAACAGCACTGACTGTTTGACTTTTGGCAAGTCACCCCAGTTTCCTCATCTATAGATCTATAGATAGACCAGATGGCTTCTGAAATTCCTTCAGGCCTTGGATCTATGATCCTTTATCAACCTGCATTCACTTCTCTGATCTCTCCTTCCAGTTTAATTTAGTGAGAAATGATCACACACACACACACACACATGGTCCATCTCCAAGACATGGAACTTTAAAGTTCTTACAGCTTCTTGATCTTGCACTTGTCCTATCTCTTTCATGCTTCTTGAACCTGTTCTTCATCCTCAGCAGGTCCCTCTAAGCCCCTGTGTCTTCTCAGTCCAACACACTGCTCTGGCCCTTCTTTCTTCTCTCCATGGTCTCAAGTCTACAGCTGAGTAACCTTTGGCACCCCACCCTCATCTACCTTTCCAGCTACGAGACACCAGAACTACTGGATGAAATAATCACTGACTGAGCCCACTACAAATTTAATCAGGCCCCTTGATGCTTCAGAACAACCTTTGTATTCTTCTTTGAGCAGCTGTTACACTCCTCATCACAGCTCTTCCACATCTCCTCTTTCCCTCAAGCACTCCAGTCCATTTCTTCTCTCACCAATTGTATTTGCTTCCTGTTTTACTGAGAAAGTCAAGGTCATCCATCATGAGCTCCTTTATCTCTCCTCCTTTATATCTCAACCTGTCCTGTCCTCTTTTGCTACAATCCCTGAGGAAGAGAAGGGTCCTTCTCCTTGTCAAGACCAATCCCTGTGCTTTTTTCCCCATTTCCTTCAAGAGACTGTCCCATTAATCATTCTCTCTGTTATCCTCAATCTCTCCCTATCTACTAGTTCTTTCTCCCACTACTCACAGATATGTTTTGATCTCCCCTATCTTTAAATAATTAATGTAATCACAGAAGACTTAGACAGCTCCATTAAATCATTTAGTCAAAAGTATAAACTAAATGTGAACAATTCCTTAATCAGTTTCAACTTATTTGATCAATAAAGTGCTTTGATCACCGAATAAAGACACATGACAAACCAAAGGAAATATCTTGGGACTGGCTGACTCAGACAAACCTTGATAAAAAAACAGAAAACTTTTTCTGGGCAGTCAGTTGATTGGTGAAAGACCCCGAGATCCCAAAAAGAAATGGCCCAGGGGAAGTGAGGGGAGAAGTCTGTCTTTAGTCTATTCTTCCACATATCGACAAGATTATGACCTTGTGGACTTTGATGTTAAATAATCTAACAGTGATGTCCAGACCAGGGGATGATAACAGAGAAATCATCTGAAGATATATGTACAAATGCCCTGATTCTTGGAGCCTGGCAGAGAGCTAGGAGGGAACTTCATGAGAATTCCATGATGGGAGAAAAGCACTCTCACTAACCAATAACTTTCCAAGTTATCCTTTCGCCACACGTTCTCCACACTGTGTACCTCACTATCATTTTACTATAAATTTAAACCCATTCTTCTTTACAGAACTTGTGTATGCAAGCGGAGAATGCCCTTCCAGTTTGAGGGGATTGTTCTTGCTATACCTTTCTAACAAGCTAATTAAGTCTGATAATCAATAGAAAACACACTAGTGGGGACCCATGAGTAACAGCAGTAGAACACCCCAGCCTACAAGATTACTTCAACAGGACTCTAAGAAAATAATCATAATCATCCCTCAGAGAACACCAAGCTGCCAAAGCAAGTAGGAATTTGAGAAGTAGTTAAGATAAGAAGTAGATAAAACCTTCCCTTGCCTCCCTCAAGCTGTTGCCCTAGAGCTCTCCTCCCTTTTAATAGTGAAACTCCTCCCCAAAGAATCATCCACTTTTGTCTTTCCCTCCCATTCATCCCTCAACTCTTTTGAACCACTTTTTGGACTGTACCACTCAGGAGTATGCTGGCAAATGTTTAACCACTGGCTTGCTGGAAAATTAACAGTCAGCTTAGGAATTCATAGGAGCTGGTTCCAACACATCCTTGCCACTTGACTGAAGTTACTCTCTCAAGATTGTCAATGGCTGTTTAACATGTATTGGACTACTTGCCATCTTGGGGGAAGTATGTGTGTTGGGCAAAGCAGATCAGAAAAGAAGGTAATCACGTAAGTCACATAAAATAATATTTTAAAATATTATTTTATTTTTAAACTAAGCTGTTGATTTGAGAGACAGTCTGGTACAGTGATCACAGGCTTTGGAAACCGAGGAGCTAGGATCAAACCCTGCCTTTGAGAGGTACTAGCAATGTGGTCTCAGTTGTTTTCAGTAATGTCTGACTCCCTGTGATTCTATTTGGCATTGTGTTGGCAAAGATACTAGAGTGGTCTGTCATTTCCTCCTCCAGCGCATTTTACAGATGAGGAAACTGAGGCAGAGTGAAGTGACTTGCCCAGGGTCACACAGCTAGGAAGTGTCTGAGACGAGATTTGAACACACAAAGATGAGTTCAGGCCAGGCACTTTATCCATTATACCACCAGCTGCCCAATAAATGCCCATTTATCTTCTCACAGAGGAAAGCATTAATCAATCATCTGACCTCTGACTCCAGCCAGGGAGCTACTTATTGGCCCCAAATGCACAGAGCACCAACAGTATACATGTCTCTCTCTTCAAATCAATTCAACAAATGCTTGTTAAGCACTTATTTTGAATATTATGGAGAATACAAAAAAGAAAGAAGATAAAAACCGATCTGAAGAAATAAACAGGCCACTAAATCCCTCCCAGCAGACTGTAAACTCATGAACACTGGACTTTCCCATTTCCAAACAATGAAAATAACAAAGAACCAAGAACAACAATACAGGATATGCGAGTCTAAGCAGAGCACTATGGGAAACTCAAGGAAGAAGAGATCCCTTTTCCAGAGGGAGGCTTAAAGGGAGTGCAGAGAAAGAAGGCTTCGGGGAGGAAGTGATACTTGCATGGGGCCTTGAAAGAAAAGAAAAGTACAGAATTCCTGGCATTGGGTTACAGAGTTGGAGCTGAGAAGGACAATAATGGGGAAGAATGAGTTCTGCTGAGAGCTAAAGATAAGGGAAGGAATGTGAGATAACGCTGGGAAAGTTGGCAGGAACCAGACAATGGAGGGGTCTTGAATGGAAAGTAAAACACTTTCCATACTTGGTCGAGGGGAGCTCTAGAGCACATGACTGATGGAGGACTGGCTATGGCACCTTCATCAGGGACAGAAGGCACTGACTGAATCGGGGAGAACAGCAGGGGACAGGAGGCCCCTGAAATGACAACCACATGGGTTTCTTAAAGGCTGGCTGTACATGAAAGCCAGTGTCTCTTGGGGTGGCCAGCTGGGCTGAGATACCCACCACGTGCAAGCTGGAGTCCACTCCTTCCAGCTGACGTACTTGAGCCTCCAGGGCCACGGCTACTACATGACATACTTGGGAAAACCGTCCCTTCATACAAACAGCTGATTAATTTAACCAACACTCCTCAGCCCCCTCCTCCCCAACCTCAGCTCTTCTCAGAGTGAGTGACCACAAACAAGTTCAGTTCTCTGACTCACGGAGAGGGCAGCAGTCAGCCGATAACAACAGAAGGGCCAAAGGTCCGAAACAAGAGAAGATGAATCCAGGACCCTTAGCCTTGGTTTCCTTCATGCATAAACAGAAGGGGCTGGCCCAGGTGATTTCTACCGCCTCATTCCATCTTTAATTCTACAATCCTGTCTGCAAAAGCTATGGGTCCAAACCCTAGAGCCAAGAAAAAACGAATTTTAAACCCTTGAAGGATTAGGGGAAAACTTTAACTTTACAGATCTAGAGCTGGCTCTCTGGACTTTCCTCACTCATCATTCTCATTGCCACTCAGACCATCTTCCCCTCTCAACAGATAAACTGAGTCACTCATTAATTAGGGATTCAGGAAATTCTAGTGGTTCTGTGTTACCTCCAGGATCAAATACAAAATCTCTATTTGGCTTTTAAAGGCTCTTCCCAAATTGCCTTCTTCCCACCTCTCCAGTCTCCGGTTATAACCGGCATACTCAGCAATGCAGGGTCACTGATCTCCTTGTTGTTTCACACACAAGACTCCATGTCCCATCTGGGCCCTTTTCTCTGGCTGTCCCTCATCCCCAGTATAGTCTCCCCTCATCTCTTCTTCCTGACTTCCCATCTAAAGTCTAACCTTTTGTAAGAAACTTTCCCCGTGTCCGTCAATTGGAGAATGGCTGAAAAAATTGTTCACTATCAATATGATGAAATATTATTGTTCTATAAGAGATGATGACGTCAGAAAAACCTGAAAAGACTCACATAAACTGGTGCTGAGTGAAGTGAGCAGAACCAGGAGAACACGGTACACAGTAACATCAACTGTACAATCATCAACTGTGAAAGGCTCAGGTCTTCTAAGACAGTTCCAAAAGGACTCTGGAGTCTGAATGCAGATGGAAGCATACTATTTTCACTTTTTTTGTTGTTTTTTTCCTTTTCTCATGGTTTTTCCCTTTCATTCTGATTCTTCTTTCACATCATGACTAATGTGGAAAGGTTGAATATGCTTGTACATGTATAACCTTAAAGAAAAGATGCTTCCCCAGGCCTTCATCTCAGTGCTTTCCCTCTGAGACTCCCCCTCAATTCTGGATTGCCCTGTTTGGAAACAATAGTTTGCACATTGAGGTCCCCCCACTGGAATAGACATTCCTTGAGGGCTGTTTAGCACAGTGTCTGGCACATAGTAGGTACTTAGTAAAAGTAGTTTTCTTAATAATAATAGCTACCACTTATATGGTGTTTGGGGATTTGCAGAGGCAACTGGGGCTAAGTGACTTTCCCAGGGTCACACAGCTGGGAAGTGTTAAGTGTCTGAGGCCAGATTTGAACTCAGGTCCTCCTGACTTCAGGGCCGGCACTCTGTAGCTGCCCCTGCAGAGCACTTTTACAAGTATTATCTCTTTTTATCTACACAATAATTCTTCAGTCAGTAACTGAAAATCCTATCAGATAGGTGCTACTATTATCTCTACTTTGCAAGGGAGACAACTGAATCTGTGAGAGGTTCCATGACCTGCTCAGGGAATGTCTGAACTCCAGCTCCAGTGCTCACCCCTCTGCACCACTTAGCTGCCTCCAAATGAGTAGGAAAAAAATTAAGGACTCTTCCAATTCTAAATCAATGATTTTACAATTTTATGAGAAAGCAGATAGGGGTGCAAGAACACTTGTACCTAGGATCATTGATCTTAGATTATTGTTTTGTTATTGAGTCGTTCTTTAATTGTGTCCAGCTCTTTGTGACCCATTGAGGTTTTGTTGGCAAAGGTTGGTTTGCCGTTTCCTTCTCCGGCTCATTTTACAGATGAGGAAACTGAGGCAAACAGGGTCAAGTGACTTGCTTAGGATACACAGCTAGTTAAGTATCTGAGGCTGGATTTGAACTCAGGAAGATGTGTCCTCCTGACTCCAGGCCTGGTGCTCTGGGCACTTTGGAGTTCCCTAGTTGTCATCTTAGATTACAAGATTATGGATTTAAAGCTAGAAAGGATGCCAACATTGCCCCCACTCCTGGAGCCCACTTCCAACCTCCCATTTAATAAGAAGACTGAGACTAGAAAGACTTGCCTGAGATGACACATGCAGTCATTTTGGCCAAGAGGACTTGGATTGGCTCACAACACCCAGCCAGGCTACCAAGGAGACCATGGGGGGGTAAAGTTCTATCTATTTGCCACAGCCTAAGAGGAGGCTTTGGGGTTGACAGGAAGAATGCCAGGGAGAAATACAAAAACAACCCTCAAAAAACTTACCCCTCTCCCTCGTGAGACTCGGGTTCCGTCTCCCCTGGGCCCTCCAGCCACCCCGTCATCCAAGGCAGAACCGGGCTATAAATCCTCAGACACTGAGCAGTCAACAGTGCTGGCCCAGGGAGGCCCTAGCAACGGGGACCGACATCCATTCGGTTACTAAGACAAGGAGAACATGATAGGAACAGGGAGATAAGGACAAATCATTATGGTCCCTGTTCCTCCCCCTTCCATCAGGGGAATAGGAACACCAGCCAGGAAACCCTGATGGACTGCCGGAGTCCAAAAAGCCTGAGGCACCACTTCGAAACCCTTTCTGCTCCCAGTAATCGAACTGGGGAGGAGGGGACTGGGAAGAGGGGGATGGGAGGAAGAGAGGAAGGAAGAAAAGAAGGAGGAGGAAGAGGAGAAAGAAGAAAAGAGGGGAATGAAGAGAAGAAGAGGAAGAAGGAGAAAGAGGAGATTTCACATAGAGAAAGAAATAAAGGCAAAATGATAGCAAGAAAGAGACAGAGCAATAAAAACAGAGAGAAGGAAGGAGGCAAAAAGAGTCAGAGAGCAAAAGAGACAGAGAGATGGGGAAACAGAAAGAAGGAAGGAGAGAGAACACTTTGACAGTGACAGAGAAAGATAGAGTAAGACAAAAATAAAGAGAAGCAGAGAGAGAAGGAGAGGGAGAGGGAGACAGACAGAGACACAGAGAGAGAAGGAGAGAGAGAGGGAGAGAGAGGGGGGAAAGGAGGGAGAGAGAGAGAAGAGAAGGAGAAAAAGAGAGAGGGAAGGAGGGAGGGAGAGGGGGAGAGAAAGGGGGAAGGAGAGAAGAAGAGAGGAGAGAAGTGAGAAAAAGGAGAAGGAAGGGGAACAGGGAGAGAGAGAAAGGGAGAGAGGGAGAAAGAAGGAGAGAGAGAGAGAGGGAGAGGGAAAGGAGGAGGAAGAGGGAAAGAAGGGGAGGGGGAAGGGGGAGACAGAGACAGACGATAAACCACCAAACTGTTTCTTAAAACTCTCCTTGGTCATTGTGCCACAGTAGATCTTGGAGGGCAGCAAAAACAACCCTTCTTCATTTGTCCAGGGTTATCCAGCTCTTATTTGGAAAGCAGAACAGAACTTCCAACTGACCCCTCCTCCTGCCACACTCATTTCTTTCTCCCTGCTCCCCTCCTCTAACCACCAACCCCAAGACCCTGACACATGAGAGATGCTTAACAAATGCTTGTTGACCGCCCTTCGATGCCCAAACCAGCCATGCTTGGGAGGCAGCTCTGATTTTCTATTAGACATGCGACTGAGAGAAGCTCGTGATCTCTAACCAGTCACTCAGCAAGCATTAAGCGACTACTATGTGCCTGGTCCTAAGAGTATAAGTGGCTTACCTCCACTGACAAAATCACACGGGTACCAAATAAACAAATAAAAGAGCAGTCAAGCTTCGAAGCACATACTGATTAGGGGCAGTACTTTTTCCTTCATCTGGCAAAGAGGAGAAAACAGGACAAAGAAATGAAATGAAGCCTTTGAGGTAGAAGGGAGTCCAATTCCCATACCCAATAGTGACTCTCACCTATGAGGTCCTTGGCCAAACCACCCCACCACGTCCAGTGATGGAGGACTCACTAACCAGTCCACTGCTAGGGAGCGCTACCATGTTCTGAGCTGAAATATGCCTCCCAAAAACTTCCATCTCCATGATAGGAGATGGATATCCCACCTTCAGGGGCAAGCAGATTTGTTAAATCTCTTGTGAACATGCTAATTCATGTATCTGAAAACAGTAAATATAGCCCCAGTTTAGTCCTTTCTCTTTTAGAATAAACATCCCCAATTCCTTCAGTAAGTCCCTCTTCAACTCGGTTTCCAATTCCTTCTCCATTCCAAACACCTGCTGTGAAAGTCAACTCCAATGAACTGAATACAACTCAGCAAGCATCTATTAAGACTTTACTATGTACGAGTTCTAGACAGTGGAGTCACAAAAACAAAATTAAAAACAGTGGCCCTTAGATTCTACAGGGAGGGATGGACCAAAATTTAAACACAACAATTAAATATAATACATAACTTGAGGAGAGAGACTATTAATGCTTAGGAAAATGAGGAAAGACTTCCTGAAAGAAGGGATACCTAGGCTGAACCCTAAAGGAAGCTAAGATTCCTAGAAGAGATGAGGAAGAAGTACCTTAAAGAGGAGGAGTGATGTTGAATTTGGGGAACAATAAGTAGAGAGTGAATGAGGTCAACAAATGCAAATAAATTTGAAGAGATCAGTTGGAATTATACTGAGAAGACTTAAATGCCCAAGTTGTATTTTATCCTAGAGGCAATAGGGAACCACTGAAAATTCTTGAGCAGAGGCATGACTGAGGCAAATCTACACTTTAAGACGATGAATAGGAGAAGGGTTTGTTCCATGTTATCAATGAGGTGCCTAGAATATGATACCACAATCCAAATACGGTCTGACCACAACAGACCAGCAGCATATTATCCATGAGCTCCCTTCTCTAGACATGATATTAGTATATGACACCAGCTTATGGTTAAATACCCTCTTGTGGCTTCCACATTTCACTGCCGGCATCCATGGCTGGATCTTTTTTGAGTCTGAGTCCACTGATACTTCCAGGTCTTTTTTTTTTTTCACATATACTGCTAGAATCACATCCTCTCCTCCTCACTTTTTTCCCATCTTATAATTATGCAGTTGATATTTTTTTAAGACTAGAACAACCTCCTCATCTCAGGAGGAACAGTATGCAGGAGGATTAAGTTCCAACCCTAGCCCAGACACCCAACTGGCTTTGTGCTCCTGGGCACATCATACCAACCACACTCACTCCAAGCCAGGCTCAGCCCATGACTCCCCAAAGTACTTCTCTACCATCCTTTTCAGCTCCCTTTTCTGTGCTGTCTTTTCTCATTAGAATGGAGGCTCCTTGAGGATAGATCCCTATAGGAGAACTGTCCCTAGAAACTTAGCATCAAAGAGAGTATATATCTAAGTCATTTAAATTCTCAAAGTTTTAATTCCTCATCTTGAAAATGAGGATAATACTGGCACTATTCATCTCACAATTGCTTTGCAAAAACCCTCTGGAAAACTTAGAGTGCCATATAATGAAAACTGACTATTATTATTTTATAGGCGAGGAAATAGCAGGTCAGAGAAGTAGAGAAGAAGAGGGAGGCCCAGTACTTGCAGGCTTGTGAAAGATTTACCAGCTAATACGGATGAGATTCATCCCGGATGTGCCTTGGAGGGAGAGCCACATGGATGAGATGGCAGCCATCTACAACTGGGTGCAATGAGCTGAATGACACTGGATGTATGAAAAAAGCAATACGGAGCTGTCCTCAGTACCTCATAATATCCCTGGCATAAAACAGACACTTAATAAATGCTTATCATTTAAATGCAGATTAGAAAAATCACTTAATCATCTGTTTTTTCACCCAATGAGGGTGAAAAGGGAAAATACAGAGAGAAAGATTCCAAATACTCAAAGAAGTAATAGCAAAGAACTGTAATCAGAGGTGGTGAGGAAGAAGACGGTACCCACTGATTGAGGAACAACTAAGTAAAGTGGAGTACACAAATGTAACGGAATGTTTCTGTTCTGTGATAATGATCACAGATGATAGAGGGAATCTAGGGAAAATCTGCATGAACTGATGCAGTGAGGAGCAAGAAGAAGCAAGAAAACAAAATACATAGTGAAACAGTAGCATGAGGAAAACCAAAGCAGGATTAAAATCAGCAATAACCAATAGCAATTCCAGAGGCCATATGAGTATGACACATGACTCATCTCAGTAGAGAGGTGAGAAGTTATGGGCACACAATGAACTATATACTCCATCAGTTCTGGTCAATGTATCCATTTGCTTTATTTTATTATAATTCTTTATTCCGAGGGACAGTTCTGCAAGCAGGTTGAGGAAGGTTATTGGCAAGAGATAGCAATGTTTGAATTGGAAGAATACCAAGTGCTCATGGGTAGGCTGAGCTAATATAATAAAAATTTCAATTTTAGCTAAATTAATATACTTATTCAGTGTCATACTAATTAAACTGTCAAGCCATTACTTTATAGAGGTAGAAAAATCATAGCAAAATTCATCTGGAAGAATAAAAGGTTTCAAGGGAATTGATGAAAAATGCAAAGGAAGATGGTCTAGCTAAACCAGACCTAAAACATATTATGAAGCAGCAGTCATCAAAACCATGTGGTACTGGCTTAGAAATAGAGTAGTCGATCAGTAGATTAGGTTAAGTTCGCAAGACACAATAGTCAATGACTATAGCAATCTAATGTTTGATAAACCCAAAGACCCCACTTTCTGGGATAAGAACTCACTATTTAACAAAAATTGCTGGGAAAACTGAAAATTAGTATGGCAGAAACTAGGCACTGACCAACATCTCACATCCTATACCAAGATAAAGTTGACATGGGTCCATGATTTAGACATAGATTTATAGCATCAATATAAGCAAATTAGGAGAGTAAGGGTAGTCTACATCTCAGATCTGTGAAGAAGGGAAGAATTTATGGCCAAAGAGGAACTAGAATACATTATGAAATGCAAAATAAATAATTTTTATTACATTAAATTAAAAAGGTTTTGCACAAACAAAACCAACACAGCCATGATTAGAAGGGAAGCAGAGAAATGGAAAAAAATTTTTACTGTCAGTATTTCTGATAAAGGCCTCATTTCTAAAATATGTAGAGAAATAACTCAAATTTATAAGAATACAAGAGACTTCCCAACTGATACATGGTCAAAGGATATGAATAAACAATTTTTAGATGAAGAAATTAAAACCATTTCTAGTCATGTGAAGAAATGCTCTAAATCAAAACTGAATTAGAGAAATGCAAATTAAGATAACTCTGAGGTATCACTTCACATTTTTCAGATTGGCTGACAGGGAAAGATAATGATAAATATTGGCAGGGATGTGGGAAAACTGGGACACTAGCATTGTTGGTGGCATTGTGAAATGGCCCAACCATTCTGGAGAGCAATCTGAACAAAGCAACATGCACAATCTGGAGAGCAATTTGCACAAAGGGATAGCAAACTATGCATACCCTTTGATCCAGGAGGGTCTCCAGTGGGTCTCTATCCCAAAGAGATCATAAAAGAGGGAAAAGGACCCACATGTGCAAAAATGTCTATAGCAGCTCTTTTTGTAGTGGCAAGAAACTGGAAACTGAGTGGATGCCCATCAGTTGGGAAGTAGCTGAATAAATTATGGTGTACAAATGCAATGGAATATTATTGTGCTATAAGAAATGACAAGCAGGCTGATTTCAGAAAAGCCTGAAAAGACTCACATGGATGTTGAGTGAAGTGAGCAGAACCAAAAGAATATTGTACACAGTAACAAGAAGATCTTGTGACGGACTTGGCTCTCTTCAACAATGAGATGATTCAAGGCAATTCTAACTGCCTTGTGATAAGAGAGTGCCATTCACATCTAGAAAGAGAACTATGGAGATTGAATGGGGAGCAAAACATAGCGGCTTCCCCATTTTGTTGTTGTTTGTTCTTTTTTCTGCTCATGTTGCTTTTTTCCCCTTTCTATCTTTTTCTTGCATAACATGACGAATGTGGAAATACATTTAGAAGAATTGCACATGTTTAACCTATATCAGATTGCTTACTGTCTTGGGTGGGGGAAGAGGGAGAAAAATTTCGAATACAAGGTTTTTCAAAGGTGAATGTTGAAAATTATTTTTGCATATATTTAGAAAAATAAAATACTATTAATTTTTTTTAAAAAGAGAGATAGCAATATTTGGTCTGGATTGGTTTTAAAATCTCGATAAAAACTATTTAAAAAGAGTGACCCAGAGCAGAAAGTCATCATCTCAGGCTCCATCCTACCCCATTCTATGATCCATCACAGAAAGAGGGGAGGTGCCTTTACCCAGGTAGAAACATGGCCCCAGCTGTCCGCTTAGATAGTCAGCCCATCAAACCCCCTGCAGCTGATTTACCCTTCTATCTGTGGGCCAGCTGTCCTTACACATTAGTGGAAACACAAACAGACGGCAGCCCTCTCCTTTAATATAATTCCAAGGTTAAATACAGCACCCCAGAAGCAGCTGCCATCTTCTCTCTTGCTCTCCCCACTGCTCTTCCCATCCCCACACCCACACACACTCACTCACCTGGTCTGCCTGACAGACACTTTGGCTTCCTAACAAGCAGGGATTTCCCAGCTGGTTGGGAGGTGGAGGGATGTGGAAGTGTGTCTGAGAAAGAGAGGAGGGAAAGCACAGCTGAATCCCAACCAGGTGTCCCTGGGAGGAACCAGCCATCAGCAGCCCTGGGCCAATTTGAATTGCTAATGAGCCAAAACAGCAGCGAGCAAGGAAGACAGGGGGGAGGGGATCCTTGTATCCTTGTGTGTCAGGGAAGACTGAAGCCTGTCTGGCAGGTAGTGGGATACTGAGAAGGATGGGCAGGATGAGCAAATTACAGAAAGGTACAAACAGGACTGCCAGCTCCAGGCCTGGGGCTTGGGCCAGTCAAAGAAAGGAGCACATCTTCTGTCTTATATCTGGAGGGGACACTAGAGGAGCAGAGGGGAGAAAGAAGGAGGGGAGGAAGGGGAGATGGGATTCAGGGAGGGGGGCAAGGGAAGAGAAGGGAGAAAAAAAGGAGAGAAGGTATGGAAGAAAGAAAGGAGAGGAGGAAAGAGGATTTGAAGAGAAAGAAAATGGAGAAGGAAAGGAGGAGGGGAAAAATAAAGAGCCCCCAAGATAATCAATTTGGATGGCTGCTGCGCATCCAACATGGATGCAAAAGAAGTAAAACAACAAAACAGAAACCCACTGTTCTTATCTTCAAAATGCTTATAGTCTTCTGGTATAGTCTATTTGAAAGACCTAAGATGATAAATGTAGGGAAAGGACAGTAACTCTCCCCTCCTTAAATTTTTTCTTTTTTTAAAAATATAAACTTAACAAAGATGAACATTTCCATGTGAAACCGTGCATTTCTATTATATATAAATTGCTGCTTCTTTTTTTGCTGAGGTAACTGGAGTGAAGTGACCTGCCCAGGGTCACAGAGCCAGGAAGTGTTAAGTGTCTGAGGTCAAACTTGAACTCAGGTCTTCTTGACTTCAGGACTGGTGCTCTAACCACTACACCAACTAGCTTTCCCTAAATTGCTTCTTTTTAAAGTATCTATACTATTCAATTTAAGACAGGAATAGGAGAGGGACAGAGAAGATGAACAAAACTGCCCAGCTCTATGCAGTCTCTCTTGAGTCTTCACTCTAGGAGTGATTTCCATGGACCACAACTGGGGTGATGGGAGCAGAAAGGAACAGAAAGGAATTCTTGTACCAAATGAAATAATATCATGATTTGCAAAAATTAAAGCATTATATAACTGTTGGCTAGTATTTTATAATGATTAAATATAATAATTTGCTTCTCCCTAAGCTCAATCTACAATGTGCAGGGTCAACACCTTTGGCCGATTGCCTTTCTCTCTCTCCCCCCTCTCAGCCTTCTTCTATGGGAACTGGGATTGTCCTCCAGATCACTGGGGTGTGAGGCTGGACCAGGGGGGCCGATCATTCCCGAACATCCCCAAACACATAAGACCATCTCCTGAATCCTTTTTAAGGGCATTTGCTCTGAATTCAGTTCCTAGCTGTGGCTCTGGTTGTGAAGATGAAATGCGACTGTAGACATATGACCCACCATGATAAAAACATGACAAAGGAGTCAAGGTATTTCTCTCTCCTCTCCCTCTTCCCTTCTTCAATCACCATTCACAAACATTATATATGCTGCTATTAAGTGCAAGGCCCCCAGGATGTAACAGAAGCGGTTCCTACCCACAAGCTGCTCAGAATCTAGTGCTAGACACAGGTTAAGTACCTTACAAGATAGATATCTGTCCTCTTCTCCTTACCTATTCCCTCTCACTTTGCCTCCTCCTCTCTGCATCCAAGGCCAGCTCCAGATGGCCTGATATCTGATCACTGGAATCAGATGATTACCAAAGAGAAAGTGAAACTGGTGACTTTGCCCAAATCCCCCCTACACACACACACACACACACACACACACACACACACACACACACACACTCTCTCTCTCTCTCTCTCACACACACACACACACACACACACACACTGTCTCTGTCTCTCTCTGTATGGTGTGTGTGTGTATGTATATGTGTCTCTGTCTCTCTCAAATCCAATTCACTTGCATGTCATGCCTTACACTTGTATGTATCCTGCATATATTTATGTATGTATGCATACATTTTATATATATAGGATGTCATGGTCACCTTTGAGAACAAAGGACAGGCAAACAGCAACTTCGCCACCATCTCTGCACCATATTAGCAGGAAGCACTCCCCTTTCTGCATCATCTTCCATCGTTAGAATAATGTAAGGCCCTTGAGACCAAGGATTATCTCCTTTGTTGATAAGTCCTTAATGGAATGCCTGGTACATTATAAGTGCCCTCTCTCCTTTTTTCTGCCTTTGTGTCCCTATCTGTGCCTGTTTTTTTCCACACAATCTATCTTTCTCTTTCCCCCTCCTATTCTCCGTCTCTCCCTCCTTTCCCCTTCTGTCCCCTCTCCCCCAAGGCAGTCATCAAATTTGTTAAATCCACTCAGAGATTCTATAGAACATAAGAGAAAACTTAGGCCCCTCATTAAGAATGTCATTAGAATTAGCAGATTGACACCTTTTCCCTCATTTAATGGAATAGGATTTGAAAAGGCATTGACCTAGAAAGTCATCAAATTCAAAACCACATTAGGCCAACAACTTGGTGGATCAAGTTATTTAAATTAGCTTCTAACTATCTTAATCAAAAACATTGCTGCAACTCATACAAATATTGTTTGTCGTATTTATTAAGCACCTTCTATAGGGAAGGAACTTTACTAGTTCAAGCTACAATGACAAAAATGAAATAGTGCCTACCCCCAAGAGGTTTACATTCTCCTAAAGAAGGTTCAATAGATGGGATAACCTTGAGTGACAAGAATTAAAGGGATACGTTAATATGATTCCCATACAAAGCCAAGAATAATAAGAGTTTACATTTATCCAGCACTTAAGATATATAAAGCTCTGGGTATCCATTATCCCATTTGATTATCATGATACTTTTACAGGTAGGAAAATGAAAACTCAGGGAAATAAAGTGATTTATCCAAGATCACATAAAGGAAACATAGAAGAATAATTAGATAAACCAACATCACACTAAGAAACATTCATAGAACAGTCAAATAATGGAACAAATAGAGGATTTAAATGTAGGTTACAAAAGTCACAATGCAAAATCTTCTCCAAAGGCCAAGGAATTAGAAAAGGCCTCCATAGACACTCAGGACCATGGGACTGATTGGGAAGCCCAAGTGAGATGAACAAAAAATAAGCAGAAATTAGATCTCAGAGGACAATAAAGGAAAACCAGCCACTTCTACTGCAACACTTTCTGGTTGCCTTTCCCCCCCCAAGGAATCTGCAGTCATATAGGCTACAAAGTCAGTGCTGAGCTGCTTTGTGGCAGGAGGACCCACAGAATTTATGACTCACTTTAGTCCTTTTACCAAAGAAGGTGGTTTATCTTGGCTTGGGGAAAAGTAAGATGTTATGCACTATTCCAGAGGCCACCCTAATCAGTCTGCACTTTAAATTCTAGTTGGATAATGAGGTGATTCCAGGCAAATCCAGTATATTTATGATGGAGAGGCATCTGCATCCAGAGAGAGGACTATGGGGACTGAATATGGCTCACATTGTAGGATTTTCACCATTTTTGTTGTTGTTTACTTTTTTCTTTCTCGCTTTTCCCCTTCTGATGTTCTTTTTTTTTTGTACAGTATGATAAACATAGAAATATGCATGTTTAATCTATATTGTTCAAACCAGCCCAGCCCACATGCTGCTTCATCTCCCAGTTCTGTGCTTTTGTATTCACTATACACCACACCTGGAACACTATCCCTCCTTCACCTCTTAAAATTCTCCTTTTCCTTCCAAATTCAGCCCAGGGGTCACCTTTCTGCAGGAGGCCTCTACCTGATCCCTCCAACTCCTATCTCTCTCGGACTACTCTGTATCTATTTTGCAAGTATCCTGCATATATTTATATATGTATATATGTGTACATGTAATATGTAGTACATAATATATAATGTATAAAGATATATAATATCCTTTCCCAGGTTACTTTATATCTATTTTGTATGTATCCTGCATATATTTATGTATGTATGCATACATATTATATATATATATAATCTCCTCTCAGGTTACTTTGTATCTATTATGTATATTTATATCTCTGTGTGTGTGTGTGTGTGTGTATATATATATATATATATATATATATATATATATATATATAAATATCTACATGTGTTTGTTTTTAAAATTATTTATATATACATACACACACACATATATATATGTTCTCTCTCTCTCTGTATATATATATATATATATATATATATATATATACACACACACACACACACACATACATACATCGATGTTGTCTTCCCTATTATGAAAGCTCCTTAAAGGTAGAAACTCTTCCTTTTGGTCTTTGGTCTCTGGAACCCTAATGCCGAACACAGGCCTGACAGATATACTTGGTGTTTAGTAAATGCCTTTTGATTGCGTGAATAAACCTCTCTGGGCCACAGCTTCTCCAATTGTAAAATGGAGTGTGGTCATCCCTCAGCTTCCCGTTATCTGGACGTGGGGCTGAGATTAGTGACCCTGACGGGCGAACCTCAGCCCCCTCTTCCTGCTGGCCAAAGGGCTCGAAGCAACAGTGATAAACGTTTCACAAATGCCCTCATTTATTTCCACTTGCCCAGGGATGGGGGTAACCGAGGCATTTCTTAATCTCAAGCGAAATAAGCAGGGCCTTCTGTCTGACCAAGCTTCCTGCCCCCTCCCCCTCCATCCTCTCCATGAGAGTGCTCATAAATGCTGCTCGGCTACAGATGACAAAGTCACACTGGAGGGTTGTCAGGTGACAGGTGACAGATGTGCTGGGAGGGACAGAGCTGGAAACGGAATCACTGTTTAGTTAAGTGTTCACCAAGACCTTGTGATAGGGCACAGGTCCAATAGGGAGCTAATCGCTTTGGGGTTTTATTTGAGGGACACAAAAAAGGGCCCTGAACATTAAACAGAAAAATCTCTCCCCACACCGAAGCCTGAATCCCACCTTTTGGAATCCATGCTTTTGGCTTAAGCCTTGTCATCTCTGACAACCAGACCAGGGACATAGTGAACGCAACCCTCGAATCTGAAAGTGCTTTCACCCACTCCCAAGAAAGCGTGGCTCACGGGCACCGGTCTCCTAAATCACTTTTGACTCAACTACTCCCCCTGCCTTTCCATGCCAACTTTTCCCAGAGAGATTATCTTAGAAAGAATCCTCTCCCATATGCTTTGAGCCCTGGGGGAGAGGCTAAAGCAACAGATCTTCCCCTTTTCTTGTATCTTGGATCCCTTTGGTAAAGCACATAGCCCTCTTCTCAGAATCATATTTTTAAAAATTGAAGGAAATGCTAAGTTTCTGATCCCTATCTGCAAAATAAATTTGCAATTTTCTCCCATCCAAGTTCATAAAGCCCCCCTGACATCTATCTATGGGTCCTTCCACAGAGTCCAGCATTTAGAACAGTGCCTGGTACAAACCAGGTGCTTAATAAATGCTTGTTGGTTGGTTGATTAGTTGGTTTAAGATCCTTTGTTTTAAGGAAATACAAAGTACTACCTGGAAAAAAGTACACTGGGGGTGATTAATAAGTGCTGGTAGTGGTTGTAAAAACTGAACCCAGGTCCTCTATGTTTCTGTCACGATTCTTCCAAATCCACTCTTCCAAAACTACTCCCTATTGAGATGCTCCCAGCACCATTTTCTTCAGTCTTCCTTGTCAGCCCTCTTTCTTTTCCTCATTCCTTGAGGATGGCTCATTGAAATGTTATATGGAGAGTCTGAGGACCTGAATTCAAATCCCACTTCTGCTTATCAGCTGGACAAGTCACTCTAAGCCTCAGTTTCCCCTTCTGTAAAATGCAGAGATTGGTCTAGATGACCATCCTCTACTTCTAACAACCTCTGAAAAACCTATGCCCCAAAAGACCAAGAATCAAAATAGAATCTGGAGAAATATCATTGTTAAAAATGGTTCTCTATGGTCCTATCCCCCCCCCCCCCACTCAGAACAATAATTGGCCACTGTCACTCATTCTGGTGGGGAAAGCACTCCTACACAACCAAGGGTATGCTAGAGTGAGCTCAAATGGGCCCACCAGAACCAATAATTACATTTTCAGTATGAGCATTTATATCTTGGAAACTGAGGAGTGCTATATATAACCATAGCTCACTTTATTGGTTTTTGATCATCTAGATTTAAGAAAGTGATGGGGGGGGAATATTATTAATGCAAATTAAATTTAAAAGCATGTTATGAGGACATTCTCCTTCCAGAATGCCAAGTAAGCATTTATCAGTACCTGGCTACATATGAGCCCACAAAAATCTGCACAGGAAATCCCCTGGGGATGACAAAATTCAACAATGGAGGGAAAGACTTTGCTAACCTTTGGATGTTAGATGAATGCTGATTACTGTTAACAGGATTCAATAACTCACTGTGTGACCCAGGGCTAAGTCAATGAGATTCAATTTAGCAAACATTTGGAGATTAGCAGAAGTCAGAAGGATCTGGATTCAAGTGCAGCCTCTCTGAGTCCGTCACCAGGGCACTTCACCTCTCGATGTTCCCGATAAGACTCTTAGTTGTCTGTAAACTTACAGATAAATGGCCTTCCTGAGTCTTTGAAGGGGCCTTTCATACCTGGAGTTCCTTGAAGTGATGAAATATCCCCCCTCCCCCCCACACACACACTTTCATTTCCTTATGTGTACACATGTCATCTCCCCCCAGCAGAAAATAAGTTCCCTGAGGAAAGAACCTGTTTTTCTTTTGGCTTTCATGGGAGGGCGTGTGGTCCAGTAGAAAGAGCTCTGGAGCAGGAGTATTTAAACCAGGATGTCAGGAGATTGATCTGTGAACTTGGATGGAAAAAAATTGACACCTTTGTTTCAATAAAATTGGCTTATCCCTTTGTGGTCCTAGAAACTTTGTGTATTTAAAAACTCCCTTCTGATAAGGGAGCCATAGGATTCACCAGTTTGCCAAAGAGGTCCATGACATCTCTCTCCTTTGGAGTCAGAGGTCCCGGGTTCAAATCTCACCCATACTTGTGGTATCTTAGGCAAAGTGACTGACCTTACTGAAGCCTCAGTTTCCTGCTCTGTAAATGAAAAAAACCAGTGATTTGTGGTGTCTTAAGCAAACCGACTGATCTCACTGAAGCCTCAGTTTCCGGCTCTGTAAATAAAGAAACTGGATGGGATGATATCTCAGGTCCCTTCTAGTTCTGAATCCAGAACCTAAAGTTGTGCTTTAGACTACTAGACTCTTGAAAAAAACCAGGAGTGTCCTCAAAGTCTTAGTGCAGTCTTAAACTTGTTTGGGCAAGAAAACTGGGGCCAGCACTCTTCCCTCTCCTGCTCTGAATATATGGGGGGAAGGAGGACAAGGAAGAGAAGGAGGGAGATGGGAGGGGAGCGTTTAATTGTAAGAGGTTGGAAGTTCTTATTGAATTATTGTCAAGGACCATTTATCAGATGGGACCGGGCAGATTTATGCTGGGGCCAAATCCCAAGGAGAAAGGATCTAATCTCCTCATTTCCTCCTCTTGGGGAGAACACTGAGCTAACAGACACAAAGAAGGCTTCCTTTCCCAAATCAGCTCCACCAAGAGAACTTCCTCTCCTCGTATTGTGTCTGCCCAGGCAATCACGGATACCTAAGAGCAACGGAGGAGCCAGGTTATTAAGTAGTTTGCAGGGCCTTAGACTTGAGTTATATTGTCCTGCCCCACGCCCAAAGCTATTCCCAAAAACGTTGCTCCTCTGACCCCAGATCAACAGACAAGTGCGGCTCCCCCTGGGCCGCGGCATGGTCCACAGCACTAAGGGCACCTCCTGGCATTCTTTGAGGAGCAGGAGAGGATCACAAATGTCAGCTGGGAGGATCTCAGTGGCCATCCAGACAAATCAACACCTACAAGTTACAACTTTACAACATTTGAGGAAGTTAGGCAGTATTTGCTGTACTTGGAGACAGAAAATGCCGAGTTCAAATTCTGCCCCAGACACTCGGAGCCAGTCACATCCTTTCTTTGCCTCAGTTTCTCTAACTGTACCAAAAGGAAGTTGAATATGATGACATTAATGTCCCTTCCAGTTCGGCCTCCCAGGTGATCATCCAGCCTCAGGCTGAAAACCTGCAGAGGGAGCCAACTCTGCTTAGAGACTTCAGGAACCTGCATTGGTCCTAGTGACTCCACCCAAGCCCCTCTTATCGGCCTCTGGCGCCCAGCAGAACAAAGCTAACCTCTCTGGTCCCTTCTGACACTTGAAGAACAGTCATGCTCCCTCCCCCCCATTACAGCCTTTCCTTCTACAGACTTAACATCCCATTTCCTTTAGTCAATTCGACTATGATATAATCTCTAGACCTTTTAATATCCTAGTTACCTTCTGGATGCTCTCCCGTTGACCTTCCGGGATATTCAAGACCCAGATACTAGTTCCATTTTTACATCAGAGCCTCGGAGCCAAAAAGAAATTCAAGGCCATGTAATCCCACCCCCTCACACAACACAATGTACAGATGAGGAAACTGAGGCCCAGAAGGTGAAGGTGACTTGGCCAAGATCACACAGCAAGCAAATGGCAGGACTGGGATTCAATTCGAGGTCCTCCGATTCCCAAACCCGCCCCCTTTCCACCACACTTGCAACTTGCCCAACTCCAACTACCCCCCATCTTCCCAGAAACTGGGCATAGTCCCACCCCCCTCTCCGGCTAGCTCACTGTGCCCGTCCTTTGCATCCGGCAGCCACAGATGCCCAAGCGGTCTGGCAGACAGACCGGTGGCTGGCGAGGATGTCTGGCTTGGGGGTGGGGAGGAAGTGGCCACGGGCAGGGGCCGTAGTAACGGGGCTGCTGAATAGGCTTTCGGCCCACATCTCATCTGCCCGGGGATGAAGGAGTCCCACATTTTGATTGGTGGGGGCTGCCTGTTGCTTCCCGGCCGCCGCCGCCCAACAGAGCGGCCCGGCCCTTCTCCCGGTCCCCCTCCCCCGCCCAAATCAAGAACTAGCCACAGGTGGCCGCCAGTGTCTCCCGGGGTTGCCAGTGACGGCCATCCCCCTACGCGAACCCCACCGAGTCGGAACTCCCCGGCAGCTCCTGGTGCACGCTTCCCCGGGCAGGGAGTGGAGCCCCAGAAGGGCCGGGAAAACCGGAAAAAACAACCTCTCCACAAACTCTCAGGCAGCTCCCCGCTCTCCTCCCCCGGCAGGCACAAATGGACACCCAAGGCCGGCCTCCTCTGGGAAGGAAAAGCGAAATCTCCGGAAAAGCAGCGTTACTGCGGACACCCGCCCCCCGCCCCCTTCCCCAAACCCCGCACGAGGCGGCTGCCCCGGGGAGACAGAGACTTGGCTCTACCTACCAGGTATCCGGGGGAGGGGCAAGGATCTACCTGGGGAAGAGGCCCAGGGGTCTCGGGCTCCCGGGAGGATGTGGGAGCCGGGGAGTAGAGCCCTCCCCTGTCTCCCGCAGCCGGAACCCTCTCTCCTGATTGTGTCGTCAGGGGCAACACGAGGTGCTCCAGACAATTTCAATTACTCAGCCCTTGAGTAAACATGTGGCAGGCGGCAGGGACCTGGGCAGCTGGAACTAAACAAAGGCCTGGATTTCTCTGGGGAGCCGAAGGGCAGCTCGCTCCCAGGCTCAGGCTCGCGGCCCCGGGGGGCTCGGGGCGCAGGGGGACGGGGCGGGGCAGGCACTCGGGCGTGGGCAATGCTTCTCCAGGGGGTGGGGACGGGGGCCAAGGTGAGCCGGGAACTAACCCATCTCCACCTCTGCTCCGCCCCCGTGACATCTTCTCACCAATCACCGGCCTCCCTGCCGGCCCAAGCTCCTCCCAGAAATCATGAAAATGTGTCCGGCCTGTGGGACCTTGCAGGTGACTTTCCCCCAACTGCTGCTCTGGGAGTCTGGAGGGAAATCACATGATTAGAGACCTCGAACTGGGAGGGGACCGCAAATGCTACCTGGTCCAACCTCTGCGTTTTACAAAGAAAGAAACTGAGGCTCGGAGAGAACTGGCCCAAGTCTCACAGCTAGCTTGGCAAGGGGCATTCGAACCGAGGGTTTCAGACGGCAGAGCCATCCCTCTGTGCTAAAGCACCTACAGTTCCAGGGCTTGCTTTTCCATGTTCAGGACATCCATTCCCTTCCCGGGCCGCGGAACAACAAGGGAACCATCACAGCAAAAATACATTCCAAACTACTTGACATGAAAAGCTCACGAAATGTAGAGATTTACGAAAGAACTCAAAACCAGGAGAAAACTGGTTAAAGAACATAGTTTCTCCACTATTCCCTCTGCTACTGGGAAGGTCCCAAGGAGGTTTAAGTGAGCCTGCAGGAACAATCAATCAACGTTATTAAGCACCTGCTATGTGCCAGGCACTAGGGTGGGTAGGGATATAAAAAGAGGCAAAAGACGATCCCTGCCCTCAAGGAGCTTACAATCTAACAGGAGACAACATGCAAACAAATATATACAAAGCAAACTATACCCGAGATCAACAAGAAATAATTCATAGAGAGAAAGCACGGGAATGAAGAGGACTTAGGGAAAGTTTCTTGCAGAAAATGCGCTTACACCCCTAATACAGTAATTCAATTGCTTTCTTTTATGTGTTGTCTCCTTCCGTTTGAGTGTGAATTCTTGAGAGCAGAGGCTGTCCTACTTTTTCTATTTGTACTCCCAGCATTTAGTGCACTGCTGGGCACATAAACCCTTAACGTGCTTTTTTCATTCACTCATTTGCAAAAATCAGTCATTTTAAATGCCCCCCATACTATTCAACCAAACTATATAAAAGAACAATAATAGAGCAGAAACTTTTGCCAAAACAGTTCCTAGTAACAATACTAATAAATCATATTTCCACAATCTTTAGGGTTGGTAAAATACTTAGGAAGAAAATTGTGCCAGAATTATTATTTCCATTTGATAAGAAAATGAGGTTCTAGAAAGGTGAGGTTTAATACAGTGGAGAGTGTACTGTCTCTGAAGTCAGAAGACTTGGTTCCCCAATTACTACTACTATGACACTGGCAAGTCACAACCAGGGCCTTGATTTCCCCATCTGTCAAATGATGGGACTTCACTAGTTGACCTCATAAATCCCTCGATTATAGATCTCTGAGCCCAAGTGACTAATTCAAGTTCACATAGTCCATGAATGTAAAAGCTGGGATTCAAAACTAGGTTTCCTGAATCACTGAATTTCAGCACTGGAAAAGACCTCAGAAGCATTCTCTTCCAATATGTACAATAAATTTCTACAAATGAAGTCAATTCAGTGAGTATTCACTAAAAATTTACTGTGTGCTAAGCATAGAGGTTACAAAGACGAAAGCAAAACAGAAAGAAATAAAGGAGGAATCCAAATAAATTTACCTTTTAACCTCCAGCTAAAGTGAGGAGAGCCCGATTACCTCCGGATAGCCCACCTTACTTTGGTTTGGAACAGTTCTCAAGGTTGAAAAATGCCTGCCATCTAGTAGCAATTCTGGTCTCAGATCAAGCAAAAGCAAAAAATAGATCTAATTAAAAGAAATAAGAAAAGAAACTACATCTTGCTAAAGGGCACCATAGATGATGAAGTAATATCAATACTAAACATATACGCACTAAGTAATATAGCACCCGAATTCCTAGAGAAGAAGTTAAAAGAGTTGCAAGAAGAAGTAAACAGCAGAAGTAAACAAGTGAGGAATCTCAACCTCCCTCTATCGGAGCTAGATAAATCGAACCACAAAATAAACAAGAAGCTAAAGAGGTAAATAGAATTTTAGAAAAGTTATGTATAATAGACCTTTGGAGGAAATTGAATGGAAAAAGAAAGGAATATACTTTTTTCTCCATGGTACGTGGAAACTACACAAAAATTGTCCATGTGTTAAAGCATGTGTCCATGTGTCACAATCAAATGCAGAAAGGAAAAAACAGTACATGCATCCTTTTCAGATAATGATGCAATAAAAATTACATGTAATAAAGGGTGGTGGAAAAAAAGACCAAAATTATTTGGAAATTAAATAATCTAATCCTAAATAATGAGTGGGCAAAACAACAAACTATAGAAGCAATCTATAATTTCATCCAAGAGAATGACAATAATGAGAGAAAATACTAACATTTATGGGAGGCAGCCAAAGCAGTTCTTAGGGGAAATTTTATATCTCTGGAAGTTTACATGAATAAAATAGAGAACGATAAGATCAATGAATTGGACATGCAAAAAAAAAAAGCTAGAAAAATAATAAATTAAAACTCCCCAGTTAAATATCAAATTTGAAATTCTGAAAATAAAAGGAGAAATTAATAAAATTAAAAGTAAGAAAACTATTGAACTAATAAACAAAACTAAGAGTTAGCTTTATGAAAAAACAACAAAATAGCTAAACCTTTAGTTAATTTGATTAGAAAAAGAAAAGAAAACCAAAATTGCCAGTATCAAAAATGAAAAGGGTGAACTTTCCACCATGAAGAAATTAAAACAATAATTAGGAACTATTTTGCCCAACTGTATGCCAAAGAATCTGATAACCAAAGTGAAATGAATGAATACTTACAAAAATATAGATTGCCCAGATTAACAGGAGGAAATAAATTACTTAAATAGCCCTGTTTTAGAAAAAGAAATTGAACAAGCTAGTAATGAACTCCCTAAGAAAAATGCCTGCTATTCAGTTGAAATCCTTCTTTCTGAAGCATCCCCTCTCACCTTTTATTTGATCCCTGGTTCTGCCCCTTGGGGCCAAATAAAACAAATCTAATTTCTTTTCCTCCCACAGGGGCCTTCAACTATGAGAAAATAATCCCCCTTCCCATCCATGCCTTACCATATTTTCTCCTTTCCAAGATAAACATCTCACTTCTTTAGCCTGGTACTCAAATGAGGTTGTTTGCCATTGTTGATGCTCTCCTCTAGACTCCCTCTAGTTTATCCATCTGTTTTTACTAGACCTGTGATCTTGTAGGGATTTCCTTGCAAAGTAACCTCTTCTACCAAGGGGTATCTGTTCTATAGCTTAAAGAGTTGCCTGGGAAGTGAGAGATGAAATGATTTTCCCAAGGGCACACAGTTTCTATGGCTAAGAGGTTGGACTTCACCACAGCTTTTCCTGACTCCAAAATCACCTCTCTCTAGTCACTCTAGGCCATGCAATCTACTGATGAGATTAAGGGAACAATTGACACCAAATGCTGAGGTTCAGTAGCAATTCACACATAAAGAATTTACAATGGCTTTCTCATTGCCAACCCACCTAGTGACCCAGGACTTCCTCAGCCACATCTCAGCTTATAGACATGCTTTTAAGATGTGGTACTCAGAACTGACTGACTGTGCTCATATAAACTCTTACCTCCACCTCCAAGAAACTGGATCATAAGCAGCAGCAACACCCCCAACCATTTTGGCAGATGGGCTAAACCAGGTTGAAGGTAATCAAATGATAGTAAAGGGGATGTCTACCCCAAGTATGAGAAGATTACTTCCCCCCGGGAATGGGGGAAATACAGTCGCTTGTATTTCTCTTCTCAGTCTTAGCACGACACCTGGAACCCAGTAAGCACTTAACGGTTTATTGACTTGATCTGACCTAAATATCAGTTGCCAATTGATACCTCTTCAATATACCAGAGAAGTAACTAACATCAATTAGTTTTTACAAAAGGATATTTAATGAATAGAAGGACAAATTGTGAGGAAATAAGGGCTAAGTGACTTGCCCAGGGTCATGTTGCTAGTAAGTGTCAAGTATCTGAGGCCGGTTTGAACTCAAGTACTCCTGACTGTGGGCCAGTGCTGCAGATTAAATTTAAAAGGAATTATATAAACCTATTTTTATTTCTTTTTTAGTAAAACATTTTAAGTTTTAAAATCGTATTTATTTTTAAATAGTACTTTCCAATTACATGTAAAAACAATTTTTAATATTTTCTAAATAAAATTGTATACATTTTCTCCCTCTCTTGCTTCTTTCCTCCCTCTCTCTCTCTCTTCCTTTAGATGTAAAACAATTTGATATAGCAAACCTATTTTTTCAAAGAGCCTCCTTTGCCCAAAATAGGTGGATTGAGACAGATTGATCCCAGGCTCATTCAGGAAAGATATCTGATTTTCCTGCCTCAGATACTTGTGACCCTGGGCTTAACCTCTCTGTGCCTCAGTTTCCTCATCTGTAAAATGAGGGAATCATGATTAATTTCTCAAGTCTCTTACACAAGGGGATTGTGTTGGTAAATGTTTAACAACTGCATTCAAGGTCATGACTTCAATTTCCTATGTTAGCCAACAATTCCTCATTGAGAGGAAGGACTTCTACTCAGCCACTGAATAAACCCCCACTCATCTAAATGAGCTATCTTGAAGACTCACAGTGGTGCCCCTGCTGGGGCTAAAAAGTCTGCTTGTTCTTGACAAGGTGCCCACACAACTTGGGAATCAACTTCCACTGAGTGGGAGTGTTCTCAGCATCCTAGAATGGCGGAATGGATGAACTTGAGAGGACCTTTTCTTCTTATCAATCAATCAACACACATTTATAAAGAGCCTGCCATGGCTCAAGGACTGGGCTGGGATGAAAATGAAATGAAAGGAAAATAAAGTTTGAGTACAGGAAACACATAAGCCAGAACTGAGGACTGACTGACTCCGGAGTAACTCCTACAGCTGAGATAGTCCTTGTCTAAGTGGAAGGTCCATTCTGGCCGGTACACTTTCAGGGTCTTCATGCCAAGGACGTCTTTCTCCTCCCTCCCTCCATCCTTCCTTCTCTCTCTCCTCCCTTTCCTTCTCCCTCTCCCTACCCATTTCTCTCTTTATCTTTGTCTCTGTCTCTGTTTCTGTCTCTCTTTGGCTCTCTCTATCCTCTGCCTCTCTCTCTGTCTCTGTCCCTCTCTGTCTGTCTCTATTTCCTTCTGTCTCTGTTTCTGTCTGTTTTCTTTCTCTCTGTGTCTGCCCTCCTTTCTCTCTCCAGTCCTCTCCCCAAGAAGTATTGTTTGCATGCTTGTTTTTTTCTTTCTCATCGTTTTTTTCCTCTTTTGATCTGATTTTTCTCACACAACATGACCAAAAAATGAAAATATGTTTAAAAGAATTGGAGAAAAATGTTTGTGACGGCCCTTTTTGTAGTAGCAAGGAATTGGCGATTGAGTGGATGCCCTTCAGTTGGAGAATGGCTGAATAAATTATGGTATATGAATATTATGGAATATTATTGTTCTGTAAGAAATGATCAGGAGGATAATTTCAGAAAGGCCTGGAGAGACTGACATGAAGTGATGCTGAGTGAAATGAGCAGGACCAGGAGATCATTAAAAATGTCAACAAGATTATATAATAATCAATTCTACTGGATCTAACTCTTCTCTCTCTCTCTCTCTCTCTCTCTCTCTCTCTCTCTCTCTCTCTCTCTCTCCTGAGGCAATTGGGGTTAAGTGACTTGCCCAGGGTCACACAGGTAGGAAGTGTTAAGGGTCTGAGGCCAGATTTGAACTCAGGTCCTCATGACTTCAGGACTGGTACTCTGCCCACTGCACTATCTAGCTGCCCCTGAACCTGGCCAGATGATTCAGGCCAGATCCAATAGATTTGTGACAAAGAAAGCCATCTGCAACCAGAGAGAAGACTGTAGGGACTGAGTGTGGATCACAACCTAGTTTTTCACCTTTTTTATTGTTACATTTTGTTTTCTTTCTCATTTTTTCCTTTTGATCTGATTTTTCTTGCACAGCATGATAATTGTAGAAATGGTAGAAAAACAGTACATGGTTAACATATATCGGATTACTTGCTCTCTGGAGGAAGAGGTGCAAAACCTTGGAACACAAGGGTTTGCAAGGGTGAATGTTGAAAACTATCTATGCGCATGTTTTGAAAATAAAGAGCTAAAATAAAATAAAGAACTGCATATATTTAACCTATATCAGATTGCTGGCTGGCTGTGTCAGGGGGAGATAAAGAAGGAAGGGAGAAGAATTTGGAACACAAAGTTTTACAAAAATGAAAACCTTTATATGTATTTGGAAAAAATAAAATACTATTAAAAACTGGAAAAGATAAACAAAGACACAAATCTAGAGCTAAAAGGGTCTTTGGAGTCTATTTAATCCAAACCCTTCATTTTACAAATGAGGAAAGTCAAATCCAAAAAATGAACTTTCTCCAGATCAAATAGATGATATACACACAGAGGTAGGATTTGAATCCACGTCCTCTGCCTCCAAAGCCATGGCTCTTCTTCCTCTTCCAGACCTCCACATGTGCCTTCCATCAAACATCCTCCCAGGTCCTTCTCAAAATCCCAGCCTCTCCAATTCCTCCATCTCACCCTTGCCCAAATATCCAGGAGACCCCACACTCGGAGCTTCTATTCATGGCGGTTAAAACAAGGAGCCAATCCCACACCCCTCTCAGTGAGATCTTCCCTAACAAGGAGAACATTCGATGAAACAAAATGGGTAAACACAGGTGCCAGGCATGGGCTCTGTTCACAAAACTGAAGGAGATTACAGTGGGGTTAACCAGGAACGCTACACCCAGGATTGGTCCCAGCTCCATCACTACTTTAAGTGCAAGGCACAGTGGCGCAGTGGAAAGAGCAGGTCTTTAGCATTCTGGGGCTGCCCCAGATCAGCAATGAGCTGGGGAGGGATCTCAAAGCCCCCAAGACCCGGGGAGCCCCTTCACCTCCCCTATGGTGAGTTGGCTTCCAAAAAACCCACATCTCATTTTATTTCTCTTGAGCTCCTCAGATCATAGATGTAGAGCTGGAAGAAACATCAAAGGTCATCACGACCAACCCTTTCATTTTACAAATGAGGAAACTGAGTCCCAGAGAGCGGAATTTGCCCAAGATCACATAGGTAATAAGGGTTCAAAGTGAAATGTGAACCCAGATTCTCTGACCCCAAGCTCAAGATTCTTCCCAGTTCTGTTTCAACCATTTCTCTCCATGCTGGTCAGCAAATGCCCCACCTAAATCACACTTATTGTCTGATTAAAGAGACTGCCAGCGAATCAGTCTTGTGGCAAGGTGCTTCTGCTTTTTTGGTGGGTGAGAGGTCAAGCCAACCAGCCTTTTTTTGTTTCTGCCTGAGTGTATGTGAATTTGAAGCCCAGGCCATGGGGGACAGACCTGTGGTCCCCAACAATTGAAGAACTCCCTCAGTGATTCTTGTCTCCACAAAATCCAAGGGGTCGGAGGCCAGCCAGCGATTGCCTGCCAGCCACTGCCTTCATTCCCCTCCACGGATAGGACGGAAGATGCTCTTGCACTTCCTGAAGGATCCCTCTAATTACCAGGGCTCAGGATGGGCCCGTCCCCTGTTTATTTCCCTTCCAAATTATTTGTTTTCTTCTGTCACAGTAGAGAAGGTTGGTTCCCTGTCTCACAGCTGTCCAGAAAACTGGGATACAAATGTTGATATTAAGAAAATGGATCTGCCCCTGCAGGGATGCTCACTTAATGCCTTGCAGCTGGAAGGCTTTAGGGTGTCTGGAGGCCTAGATGTAAGCAGAGCTGGAGCAGGGGGAAGCTGGTCTCCAGCTGTCCCTCACCACTCAGGAGTCAGCTGTTGCCATGGAGAAGAAGGGGAGGCTGGGGTGACTGACAGGGAGAGAAGAGATCTATTCAGTGGAAGCTGACAGAGACTCAGCACTAATGTGTGGTGGACTCCCCGGTACTTACAGAACACCTGACCCTGGCTAATTGGGAGAGCCCAGTAGATCCAATACCAGCTTGCTCCCTGGGGACTGAGCCTCGGCAGTGATCAGCCTTGGGGCTGCCTCTTGCTAAGCCTTTCAGAGAGATCTTTGCTGCAGACATACATGTGGTGGCCAACTTCTGTGTCTAGAGCCTAATCTCCGCTTGCTTGGACCATGGTGCTCCTCACTTGTGTGGAAACTGCTTCCCATTTCCACAATGAGAGGACGTGTGTCCACCTCAGAGCACCGCCCCTCCAGCCCCAGCCAGTCATGGGTGCTGGGCAGGGCATCCATCTCCCATGATGCAAGGAGCAGCAGAGCCAGGCAGTAGAGCACTAAGGGGCTGGGAAGGAGGCCGACTCCAAGGCATGAGCTGTGTTATTATATAACAGCCTTGAATGGCTGACTACCTCTACAAGTATTCTAAAGGCAAAAAGGAAAATGTCGTGGACGAGGGATCAACCTGAAGTACCCAGGTGAGAGAAACAGGGCAGACAAAATAATCAAGTTTTAAGAGCATTTAATACTGGTCAGGACTGATCTCCCAACACCACAATGGGAAGGGAGGGGTCAGTAATGAGTGGTCTCAGGGCCACATATGTATAGAAAGATGAGAGAGAGACATCAAAATGTTTCTTGATACATTATAAAGGAATAATAAAAGGAATTTCTATTCTAGACAGGAGGCAAAGGTTATCACTCTAAGGGTGTCATTCCCAAACAGCAATAAGACAGTATTTCTTTATGTTTATCAAGTTGTCAAGGTCTTAGGTTTTTTAGGACCACACATCTGGGGGTGTAAAAATACCATCTGCATTAGCGTGGGAAGAACTAGTAATAAACTTCTAACTACAAAGATTCAAGATTATGTTTCTCACGGTCCCATTTGGGGTGCTTTTCTACTTCAAACCCAAGATCCAAGTATCACTGTTCTCCTGGATGACGGACACAAATCTAAGCTCTCTTCAATTCTAGACTCGGAATCCAAAAGGGCACCCATCCATTCAAACTGGAGGGACCCATTTGTCAGCCACCCCAACAGCTCCACCACTCAGTGAGTGGTAGAAATCATGGCATGAAAAAGGAGTCCGGGAGAGCGGTTCCTCCCATTAAACAATTAGCAAGTATGGTGGCCTACTGTGCATAAAACACTGGGGTGGGCACTGTGGGAACAGACTGAATTTGAGACTTGGAGCAAGAAAGACCTGAGTTCAAAGCTTGTCTCTGATGCTAATTTTTTCTCAGGGTTTATATATATAATTTCATGATGAATCATTGCATTGATCAGTGTTTCTTTTTTTTTTTTCTTTTTTTTTTTGCTGAGGCAATTAGGGTTAAGTGAGTTGCCCAGGGTCATCCAACTATGAAGTATTATAGGAAGTATTAAGTGTATGAAGCCAGATTAGAACTCAGGTCCTCCTGACTTCAGGGCTGACACTCTATCCACTGCACCATCTCGCTGCCTCCTCTGATGCTAATTTGCTGTTTAATCATGGGTAATCACATGATTATTTTAAACCTCGGTTTCCTCATCTGAAAAATGAGGATATTCATAGTCGAGTACCCATAGAACCCGAATACAATGTCTGCGTTAACCATGCTTCTGACACCATTGAATGACCAGCCAGGACAACTTTATTAAGGAGGAACAACCTTGTGAAAGAATGATTGAAATCAAGAGAAATACAAATCAAAACACTTCTGAGGCTGCACCTCCAGAAAACTGGCAAGAGAGCTCACCCTTTTCTGGGTCCTGTACTCTCTAGGCAGCCTGGGGAAGCCCACGCACCCTTCTCAGGAAATGTCAAATTTTAATGAGAGTTTACCAAAAATCAAGATGTCATTTTTTTCATCTAAATTCATAGATGCTCTGAAATCTTTCCATGGGCCCCAAGTTAAGAGCTCCTATTTTAGATAGTCTCCAAGGAGCCCCACAGCTATCATCTTGAACCAGAACTGGATTTTTCAAATGCACAGAGGAAATTTCCTCAGGCAAGAGAATTCTCCTATAAAGTGAAGGATTCTTTGCAATGGAAATCATCACCTTGAGATTAAACCATTTTATAAATGGATATAAAACTAGAATTAACAATAAAGTCTAGAACCAACTCCCTTGTTTTACAGATGAGCAAACTGAGACCTGGAGTTGGGGAGCAATTATAGTCGCACAAAATGATGGTAAATAGCAGGGTCTGGATTTGAATTCAGGTTCTCTGTTTCTTAATACAGCCATCTCTCTACCAAACCACATTGACTCCATGGCAATGAGACATCTATAGTTGGATATTAGCTGTTTTCTTATCTCATTCACTCAATTCTCCAGTTGTAGCTTGGTTGGACAGATTTAATCTTGGAAAGACAATCAATATCTTTTTCTCTGAAGAACAGGATGATTTCAGGAAAACCTGGAAAGACGTGAATTGATACAAAATGAAGTGAGTAGAAACTGGAACATATTGTACACAGGAACAGCAACATTGTATGATGATCGATTGGGAATGACTTAGCTATTCTCAGCAATATAATGTCCTAAGACAATTCCCAAGGACTCCTGATGACAAATGGTATCCCCCTCCAACAAAAGAACTGATTGAGTCTGGATGCAGATTGAAGTCTACTTTTTTCTTTACACTTCATTTTTTACTTGCCTTTTTTTTTTTTTTGGTCTGTCTTTTCTTTCACAAAATGACTAATGTGCAAATGTGTTTTCCACAACTGCACATGTGTAACCTATCAAATTGCTTACTGTGTCAGAGAAGGAGGAAGAAGAGAATTTGGAACTTAAGCTTTTTAAAAACTCATTTTAAAAATTTAATAATAGCTTTTTTTTATTTTCAAAATACATGCAAAGATAGTTTTCAATATTCACCCGTACAAAATCTCGTTTCAATTTTTTCTCCCTCCCTTCTGCCTCCCTCCCCCAGACTGTAAGTAATCCATTTTAGATTAAACATGTGCAATTCTTCAAAATTCTTTACAATATTTCCACATTTATCATACTGCACCAGAAAAATCAGATCAAAAAGGGAAAAAATGAGAAGGAAAAAAAAGCAAACAAATAACAACAAAAAGGGTGAAAATATTCTGTTATGATCCACATTCAGTCCCCGTGTGCCAGGTGTGGGCTGATCAAGGCAGAGAATAGTGACTCTCTGACCTCTTTATTTCCTGCCTCTCAAGATGAGCCAAGATCACATTAGCTGCTTCAGCTATATTTTTACAAAACTTTCCACATTCAGTCTCCAGACTGATGACTTTGATTTTTTTTTAATCCAAGATGAGACTTATCTCTATTAATTTCATCTTATTAGGTTTGGTCCAGAGTTTTAGCTTGTTATGATCTCTGAACTATCATCAAGTATTAGTTACCCCCCCTCCCCAAACACACACACACACACACACACACACACACACACACACACACATGTTAATGGTATTGAATAAAACCAGGTGAAGATTTCTCAAAAAGCCTATGAGATAGATAAGGCTAGACCCTAGGCCTAAGTCCCAGGAAGTAATGTGACCCGCAAGAAGCAGACAACATTGCTGACCATTGCTCAATGGTTACTTCCTTTTCAGTCCATCCAATGAAAAGACTTGGGTCTTTTGGCTATTTAACCAAATTCACTATTTCCGGGTCCCTAGGCAGGCAAAATGCTGGAAGATGGGAGCTGAGAGTCTCTGGGTCTGCTCGGTTGGGGTGCTTGAGCCTCTCTTTGCAAGGACCCAACAAATGCTTCCTCTTTGTATCTGAAGATACTTCTGAATAGTCAATGTGGATAAGGAGCTCTAGCACCCATCCCACACAGCATCTGCTGATTTGGTAAGCATGCCATCTATGCCTTTATCTGAGTTCCTGATGGTTTTTTTAAAAATGTAAATAGTAAAGGACCAAACACAGCTTCCTAAGGACTTTCCAATGGACACTTTTCCCCTCACATGACAATGGCTCATTAGTTAGTCAATAAGTATTAATTGAGGAAGAGGCAGCTAGGTGGTAAGTGGATAGAGCCCAGAATCTGGAGTCAGAAAGGCCAGAATTCAAATCTGGCCTCAGACACTTATTAGCTGTGAAACTCTGGGTAAGTCACTTAAGTCTCAACCCTCCTGAGAAGAAAATGGCAAACCATTCCAGCATCCTTGCCAAGAAAACCCTGCAGACAATATGGTCCATGGAGTATTGAAGACTAAACACCACGATGTATTTTTTAAGATTATACACATATAACCTCTATCAGAATGTTTGCTGTCTTGGGGAGGAGGGAGGTAAGAGGAGGAATGTTGAGAAAACTCTACATATAACTGGAAAAAAATAAAATACTGCTGACTTCAGGGTAAGAGGGGAGTATTTATTGAATACTTACTATGCTCCAGGCACCATACTAAGCACTGGGGATAAGAAAGGCAAAAGACAGTCCCTTCCCTCAAAAAGCTTATAGTCCAATGGAGAAAACTACAGGCAAAACCTTTGTACAAACAAGATATAAACAAGACAAATGGGGAGAAGAGAGGATGGTAATCCCACAGGAAAAAAGCCATAAGAATTAATGAGGATAGGAAAAGCTTCCTATAGAAGATGGGATTTAGGTTAGACTCAAAGAAAAGGTAAGAAAACCAGGAGACAGACCTGAGAAAGTTGCAGGTCAGGAAGGGAACAGTTAGCAAAAATAATTGGAGTTGGCAGATAGTGTGTTGTGTCTGTGTGGTGCGGCAAGTCCTAACTCAAAATGACTACTCAGAGATTTTTCAAAATGAAGAACAGAAGCTTTATTAGCATCTCATGAGATGTGGACGGTCCACTCACTGGAGTCCTCCAGAGAGAGAGGAAGCTGATTTCACAGAAGTTAAGGGCGATTATATAGTCATAAACCACAAGAATCCATGACCCCCTCCACTTATCTGGTTAATTTTCACTACCTTGCTCAGTGCTTGCTCAAGTGGAAGTAGCACAGGTTTGCTAAATTCTAGTCAGGCCCAATTAGTTGACTTATTGCAGATGTGTTTACCTAAGTTTATGGTGGTCAATTACAAATGCTTGCAGGTGTGTTTGCCTAAATTTATGGTACTTGAGCTAGTCTGAGCATTCTATTATAAGGTTTGTACAAAGAATTTCATTTTCCAAAGCCATCAAACCTTCATAAACTAAATTTAGATGATAGGTTCAATCTATTTTAGTTACTAATTTTATGAGAAATCACAAAATCCCTCACAATAAGGAGATTTATTTAGAGGTAAGTAATCCATTAAGCCAGAAGAGTTAGAAGGTTTCTAGAATAACTAAAGAGACTTAGTTTACCTCAGGCTCTCCTCAGTCAACAAATAGAGATAACTAGTTTGGAGACTTTTTGAATATCTCCAGGCCATTAAATAATTAGTCATGTTTTTCTCTAGGCAGTTAAGTAAAGGTCCAGGAGGTTAGGGTATTGCTGCTAGAAGAGCAAGTCTTTTGCTCGTCTTCTCAGAGCCTTAATGATTAACAGATCCTTGGTGCTGAGTCTAGAATTTCCCACAGTTATTATTCTGAGAAGTCCTCAGTTTCCCATTTCACTCATGTCTGAAAAACAAGGAGGTCAGCATCACTGGATCATGGTGTATGTAGTAAGGAGTAAGGGATGAGAAGTATGGAAAAGTAAGAATGGGCAAGGTTTTGAAGGGCTTTAGAAGCTAAACAGAGGATTTTATCTTTGATCCTTTTGGTAATAAAGAGCTCTTGGAGTTTACTAAATAGGTAGGGGTGGGAGAGGGGGATTAGAATTGCAATTATTTTTGTTGTTATTACTGTTGCAGCAACATCTTGATGTACTAATTCCCTAGTGACTTAAGAGTAGAAAGTCCCTAACTCCTGTTGAAGAAAAAAATAAAACAAACTATGCAAGGATATTATGTCAAAAGTGGATGGTCTCATCCATTGTTGTGACAACTACTTTTTGTCCTTGGATAAAAGATTCTGAAGTTTAGTTTAAAAGGCTTGTTTTTTAATTGTAAAAGTATTTAGTCACATTCCTTTGTCTCCTGCCCTTCGACAGAGAATGTTGTGCAATTCTAATAAATAAATCCTGCCAATTGCATTCCAAAAATATCCTCCTTCCTCCCTTGACTGATCCTCCTTTCTCTACCCCTCCTCATCTGTAAAATGCTTAATTTATCTATCCTAAATTGATGCACAATGATGTTAATTAGTTACATACATTAAGTAGATCTGAACAGTTTATAAAACTGTGGGAAACTGAAGCTATATTCAGTTAATAAATTGCTTTGCTTTCAGCTTGACCTCCCACCTTTCACCCACAGACAGACACCAGCCCCCTATTGATAGGTACACTTCTCCCTTTGGGTCCCAGTCATCTTGGTTGAGATAATTTCCCAACAGGGGTAAGGTGGTTAGACTTGCTATTTAAGAAGATCAATTTGACAGCCAAGTGAAGGACTGACTAGAGTGTGGAGAAGCTCGAGGTGGTCATTAATGATTACTCCATGGGTCCAGTCAACCAAGCAATTATGAATCCAATCCACCTATCATCTAGCCCACATCTCTCCATCTTTTCCAAAAGAACAGCATGACTTACTTTATCAAAGTCTTTGCTAGAATCCAGGTAAATTCTATCCACAGCTTCACCCTGACCTACCAGTTTAATAAATCTGTCAAAATAGGAAATAAGGTCAGCTGGGCATGGAGCCAAGGATGGCTCTTTGTGAGTCCTGCTTCTCTTTCTGGGAGTTCACTCACCATCACTTTAATAATATGTCTAGAATTTCCCCATGAATCAAAGTCAAGTTTATTAGTCCATTGTTGGCAGACTCCTCCTTCCCTTTTTTGCAAATTGAGACATTTGCCCTTCTCCAGAAGTTCAGTGCCTCAGTCTCTAGGATCATTCAATTGAGGGCTTACACTGACAATACTTTCAGTAGCAGAAGACATAACTCCTCTGGACCAGATGACCTTAATTCAGAGTCAAGACCAGTGGTATACAATATATGCATATATAATAGGATACATAAGTGCTTAATAAATGCTTTTTTCATTCATTCATCCCTCTTTATTAGCTCCTGATTTATCCAAGTTATCCTTTCCAGCTACCAATCAGCTTCCTGTATTCCCTCCCTTCCAATCCAAAGGTCATTCTCTTTGACAGAGAAAACAAGCAAAATAAGCATAGAACAATTCTATCTTCTCTCGGATCCTGATTATCATTGTCCCATCTACCCCACATCTTTTCCTTTCTTTGAACCTTTCTCTTTGCCCCAACTTAGTTTTTTTTTTTAAGCAAACTTTTTTTTTTTTGAGTTGGGCAGAATACATTAAATTCATTAGATGGGACGAGGAGAACTGTATACAAAACCCACAAACAATCACTGAGCTAGAAAGGCTCTATGAGGCCAACGGGGCCAGCCAGCAACAGAAAAACTGCAGCAGAAACATAAGTCAAAACAATGGAATATAGAGAGACAATTCAGAGACTATGCAAAGACACAGATTTTTTTTTTTTTAACCATTTTCACTTGGAGATGATTTCAAATTCATCCTTGACCTTTTCCTGGAGGACTCTGAGAATGGCGTCTTCTCCTTGATCAAACACTCTCTCCCAAGCCCTGACATTAACATTAACCAGGACAAGCCCAGTGACAATCCCAAACCCCACTTAAATTGGGCCATTTCCCATCATTAATCCCTTCGATGCTATGACATTAGAAGAGGCTAAAGAATTAATTCTCCCTCACCGCCGGCTAGCTCAGCTGCATACACTTTTAACAAACTTTTTAATGAGGCTCCATTTATACCAGAAGAATCTAGATGTTAAGCATTAATAAGTTCAAGTCCTCCAAGGAATTGATGTTAACAACAATTTCGGCCTCAATCCCTTGTTTTTCTGAAAATTATTCTCAACACCCTTTTCACCTAATCCCTCCTTACTTGACACCATCAAGCGAGCAAGATAAATCTGGTATGAGGGAATTAACCCAGGAAAAAGAGGATAAACTTTCTTTTACATTTCACCTGCTCAATTCAATGTCAGTCCCCGTGGCTGTGGGATAACTGCCCACTGGGAACCAAAGGGAAATGGCTTAGAAACGAGGAAATTGCATACGCCAAAATATTCTGACAGAAGCACTATGGAGATAGGAAAAAACTGGGAAAAATAGGATATAGCCAGTGGGGTATGGCCAACCAAATTGTAGGATGTGAATGCAGTGCAATCTTACTATAAGAAGTGAAAACTCTGAAGAGTAATTCCAATTTGCATGGGAAGACATATAGAATTGTTTGGAAGTAAAACCAGGAAAGCAATATACCCAATAACTACAGAAAGGGGGAAGAATGAAATGGAATACTGTATAAATACAATGAGCAAGCTATGCTCTGAGAAGAGTTGAGGAAATTGTGCCCTCCTATGGGACCATGGCCTATGTTCTTTTATTATTATTATTTTTTAATAATTATAACTTTTTATTGATAGAACCCATGCCAGGGTAATTTTTTTTACAACATTATCCCTTGCACTCACTTCTGTTCCGATTTTTCCCCTCCTTCCCTCCACCTCCTTCCCCAGATGGCAAGCAGTCCTATACATGTTAAATATGTCACAGTATATCCTAGATACAATATCTGTGTGCAGAACCAAACAGTTCTCTTGTTGCACAGGAAGAATTGGATTCAGAAGGTAAAAATAACCCGGGAAGAAAAACAAAAATGCAAGCAGTTCACACTCATTTCCCAGTGTTCTTTCTTTGGGTGTAGCTGCTTCTGTCCATCATTGATCAATTGAAAGTGAATTAGATCTTCTCTTTTGTCGAAGAAATCCACTTCTGTCAGAATACATCCTCACACAGTATCATTGTTGAGGTATATAATGATCTGGTTCTGCTCATTTCACTCAGCATCCGTTCATGTAATTCTCTCCAAGCCTCTCTGTATTCGTCCTGCTGGTCATTTCTTACAGAACAATAATATTCCATAACATTCATATACCACAATTTACCCAACCATTCTCCCATTGATGGGCATCCATTCATTTTCCAGTTTCTGGCCACTACAAAGAAGCTGCCACAAACATTTTGGCACATACAGGGCCCTTTCCTCCTTTAGTATCTCTTTGGGATATAAGCCCAGTAGAAACACTGTTGGATCAAAGGATATGATGGCCTATATTCTACCTGGCAATGGAATATTGCACACACGGTCAGAAACAGTTCATGTGTAGGCTGCTTTACTGGATTGTTTTTCTCTTTCTTTTTAAATATTTGTTATATGACATAGCCCCCTTGGCAAGGGCATGGGGATATATCAGCAAAGAAGATGATGTTTTAAAAAAAGTTATCAAGAAAAAAATAGAAAAATTTTTAATTGTAATAAAGTTGGAAGATGAGAGAGGAAACTGAAATATTTCAGTAAATCTGGGGCAATCTATAGCTAGATAAATGGATACACACACATACACACACACACACAAAACTGAGAGGTGCTACTATTCAGGGATTCCCTTGGAATTATTCCAGTTCCTTGATTTTTGTTGCTTTGAAATAGCTTGGGGAAGTAGGAGGATCTGACGATCTCAATCTCATCCCTGCTCAACCCAAATGGATACATCACTCAAGCCTTTGGTCCTGAATATGTACAAGCTCCAGAGAAAGAAGACCTGGGAAGTGCTAGTTCTGCCTCTTTTCTCACAAACACACAACACTTTCTGAAAGCTGCCCCCAGATCCCATCTTTGCTCCTTATCTAGGGGGCAAGGGTTCTCAAAGTATGGTCCATGTATCTCTGTGGGTCCCTGACACCCTTTCAAGAGGATCTGCAAAGTCAAAATTATTTTCATAATAATATGAAGATGCTATTTACCTATTAAAACATTCCTTCCTTTTCAAATGACTGAGGTGCTATGTGAGACACATTTACCTCTATATACATTTATTATTTTTATTTATTTTTATTTTATTTATATTATGTTGTTTATTATTATACATATACATATATGTATATATACACATGCATACACACGCATGCATATATTTATATATACATGCATACAGCTTTATATACACATATACATACATTACCATATGTGCATCTGCATATACCTCCATATATATGCATATACATACACTTCCATATACATACATATATATGTATGTATGTATATGCATCTATATGCACCTGTATGTACAAATACACACAGAAGGGCATGTATATATGGATAGATATATGTATATCTGTGTATGTGTATGTAAAACTCCTCAGGGCAAAGGTTCTCTCTTTTTTGTCTTTGTGCCCACAGCACACAGCTCAGCGCTTGGCAAGGAGTAGGCACTTAATAATTGAATTGAAAAAACTGAATAATTAAAAATTGATCAGTTAGAGCTAAAAAAAGATTTTGAGGTCTCCTGGTCACAGAATCTGAGTTACGGGATTCCTCAGAAGCCATCTAGTCCAACTGATATCTGAACTTGAATCTCCTTGTACTGTATCAATCAACAAACAAGTATTTATTAAGCACCTATAATATACTAAGCAGCAAGGTGGCCCAATCAATAAGAGTCACGGATCTGGAGTCAAGAAGAGCCCTCTCAAATTGAGACTAGTTGTGTGACCCAAGACAAAATTGTCTGCCTCAAGTTCCTCATCTGTAAACTAGAGATAATAATAGTACCTATCTCTCAGGGAGATATTAAAAATAAAATACTGGCAAGGGATTGGAAACTGAGTGGGTGCTCATAAGTTGGAGAATGGCTGAATAAGTTCTGGTATATGAATGTTATGGAATATTATTGTTGTATAAGAAATTATCAGGAGGATGAATACATAGGCTTGGAGAGACTTACATGAACTGATGCTAAATGAAATGAGCAGAATCAGGAGATCATTATACACGGCAACAAGAAGACTTTACGATGATCAATTCTGATGGACGTGGCTCTTTTCAACAATGAGGTGATTCAGGCCAATTGCAATGGCTTTATGATGGAAAGAGCCATCTGCACCGGGAGAAAGGACTGTGGGAGTGAACGTGGATCACAACATAGTATTGTCACCTTTTTTGTTGTTGTTTGCTTGTTTATTTTTTCTCATTTTTTTCATTTTTCATTTTTCTGATTTGATTTTTCTTGTGGAACATGATAAATGTGCAAATATGTATAGAAGAATTGCACGTTTAACGTAGACTACTTGTTGTCTAGGAGAGGAGGTGGGGGGAAGAGAGGGTTCTCAGAAACAAAAGGTTTTGCCAGGTGAATGATGAAAACTATGTATATATTTTGAAAATAATAAAATAAAATGCTGCTGCTTCTGCTGCTGCTGCTGAATAGAAATCTCTACTGAAGAAGCTCTTTACCAATACAGCTCAGCACCTTCTCTGAAATACACAGGCCTGGAACAGGTTCTTTTTTAACCATTTTTATGTCCTGGATGCCTTTCACAGATCAGTGAAATCTATGAACTCCTGGGAAGAATGTTTTTATATGTATAAAATAAAAATCTGTGGGATTATAAAGGAAAACAGTTACATTGAAACAAAGTTACCAAACTATTTTAAAAAATACAAGTTCACAGACAACCTTCCCAATTCTTTCCCATCCATTTAGAGAGTTGCCTAGAATAATGAGATGTGGCACTTGAGCTAACTTTGAGGATACTGCCTTTCAAAACAAAGGAAAATAACAAGGTCCTAGAGTGAAGGCCACTGTTGGCGCTTTGTGCTGAGCTTTGGAAGGAAGCTGGGGATTCTAAAAATTGCAAGTGAAGAAGGAGTGCACTCCTGGGATGGAGAGCAACAAGGCTCCAAGATGGCAGGTGGACTCTCTTGAGTAAATGACAAGATGTCTCTTTGGGCCGGGCTATAGATCTGTAAAAGACTAGACATTAAGACTAAAGGGACAGCTGAGAAAAGCTTTGGATTTAAAAAGAGTCAAGGATTATCTTCACTATAGAGTTCAGCTGCTCATCCCAACGCCATCCCTTGGGCCACCGAGTTTTAAGAGGTCCCTTAGACCTCTTCGGGAGGATCCTAAGCTGTCTTTTAGCTATTCAATCCCTCCTGCCCAAAAATAAAAACTGGATACAATCTGAAGCATTCTTTTTTTACTTCACTTTTCTTGGAGTTTTTTTGGTGGATGTGTTTTCTTTTGCAATTCAGTTAATATGAAAAAATATTTTATACAACTATGTAATCTATAACAATTGTTTTCCTTCTCAAGCAGGGGGAGGGGAAGAGGAAAAGAATTTGAAATTCAAAAATTTTGAAAACAAATGTTAAAAATGTTTTCTAAGTAATTGAGAAAAAAATGAATTCTTTTAGAAACCATAAATTGCCTTTGAGAACTCTTTTTTTTCTGTAGCTCCGTATTCCTGTCGTATCTAGATCTATACAAGGAAGCTCATCTGAACCAGTCTTGCCCAGTATTATCACAGGAAGCATTGGGGCGAGGAGATCTGTCTTGGGAGGGATCAGCTGCCCATCTGGTGTATACTCAAGAGATGTATTTGCCCCTGCAAATATCAGCCAATGCAAACTGTAATTAGGAAAGCAAACCTGCTTTAGGAAAAAGAGTCCTGTGAGGCAGGCCAAAGAAATCCTGTTTGTGTTATTGGTTGCTTGGGATTACCCTTGTTGAACCATTTTTATTTGATTTTTAAAAATTTTTCTTTAACATAAATATCTTTATTACAAAAGAGGTAAAGACATAAAAGAACAGCTGGCAGAGTGGATAGAATCTCCAAATCAGGAAAACCAGACTTCTGATACATTGTGGTTGTATTTCTGTCTCTTTGTGACCCCATTTAGGGTTTTCTTGGCAAAAATACTGGAGGGCTTTGCCATTTCCTTCTCCAGCCCCTTCTGTTGATAAGGAAACTGAGGCAGGGTGTGACTTGCCCAGAATTACATAGCTAGTAAGTGTCTGAGGCCAGATTGGAACTCAGAAAGAGAGATGAGTCTTCCTCTCTAAGTGCTTTCTGCACTATGGCACTACCTGGTTGCCCTACATCTAGTGGCCAGGAAGATCATAGACAGAATCCCATAGAATGTAAACTCCCCAAGGGCAAGCCTGGTTCACTTTTGACTTTGTATCCTGAAGGCCTGGCACATAGCAGGTGCTTAGTAATAACTGAATTAAACTCAATAGGATTTTTAAGTGAGGGAGTTCAGAGCCCAGCTAGATGAAACATTCTTAACTTTACTGGGTTCTGGACCCTCGAGGGTCTTTAGCAGAGCCCAAGAAGCCTTTCTCAAATTCATGTTTTTAAAAGAATAAAATTGTGGTGTTCTCTGGGAGCAGGGAGAAGGGGGAGATTCTGGAGGTAGCCTTCCTTTCAGTTCAGATCATTAATCACTCCAAATGCAGCCAGCTGTTAAAAGTTCAAATCCTTCATTGTCTCTTCCAAAATAGCCCAGTTAGTTTTCTTAGAGGCCTATCTCCCTCCTTGATTCCAAGAGCTCTTGCAGCTTCTCCTTTGTCTCTTCCAGCTTCAGCTTCAGCCTCCAGCTCCCTCCGAATCTCCAGTTCTACTGAATTCTAGCTCTCAATCTCTTCAACTGACTCCTCCACTGACTCCTCCTGACTGAGGCTCTAAGAGCTTCTTATATATGATCTCTTAAAGGTGTGAACCCAAAGGTTGACTCATCCTCTGAGAGAGGGATTGTGGGAACTGTGACTTGTGAACTCTAATGTGTGAGCTAATGTGGGAACTCTCAAAGGTGTAAACTTAAGCATTGTTTCTATCAATTCCAGCGAGTTAACACTTTGTAAGGATTCTAACATAAAATAAAATTATTCTGAAACAGTTATCAAAATATTTTTTAAAACAAATTTTATGGGCCCCGGCTTAAGAATCCCTAATAGTCCAAACTCTTTTTTTTTTTCTTTTTTCTTTTTTTTTTTTTGAGGATAGTGGGACATCTTCTTGAGGATACACAGATCATATAAAATAGGATGGGCAGATCTCAGAATTAGAGCTGGAGAGAGCTCTCCCAGGCCATGTAAGCCAACTCTTGCTTTTACGGAGGAGGGAACCAAGGCTCAGAGAAAGTGACTTGTCCACATTAACACCAATAATGTAAAGAGAATCTCTCTCTGAGGTGCCTTAAGAGATTCATACCTACCAAAATGTTTGTGGGGGCCCTCTTTGTGGTGGCTAGAAACTGAAAATGAATGGATGCCCATCAATTGGAGAATGGTTGAGTAAATTGTGGTATATGAATGTTATGGAATATTGTTGTTCTGTAAGAAATGACCAGCAGGATGAATACAGAGAGGCTTGGAGAGACTGACATGAACTGATATTGAGTGAAATGAGCAGGAGATCATTATATACCTCAACTATGATACTGTATGAGGATGTATTCTGACGGAAGTGGATTTCTTCGACAAAGAGAAGATCTAACTCAGTTTCAATTGATCAAGGATGGACAGAAGCAGCTACACCCAAAGAAAGAACACTAGGAAATGAATGTAAACTGTTTGCATTTTTGTTCTTCTTCCCGGGTTATTTCTACCTTCTGAATCCAATTCTCCCTGTGTAACAAGAGAACTGTTCGGTTCTGCACACATATATTGTATCTAGGATATACTGTGACCTATCTAATATGTATAGGATTGCTTGCCATCTGGGGGAGGGGGTGGAGGGAGGGAGGGGAAAAATCGGAACAGAAGTGAGTGCAAGGGATAATGTTGTAAAAAATTACCCTGGCGTGGCTTCTGGCAATAAAAAAATTATAATTATTTTAAAGAGAGAGAGAGAGAGAGAGAGAGAGAGAGAGAGAGAGAGAGAGAGAGAGATTCACACCCAGCTCCTCTGATTCCCAATGCAGGACTCTGTGATACACCATGTGCCTATTAGAGACAATCATGCAGATAGCTAGCCACATGGGGAATGAGGGATTTTCAGAGGGCACCAGAAAATGGGGAGGGGATTGGAAGTCATTGACAACCCAATTAAATGAACTGGGAATGTTTAACCTGGGAATAGAAAATTTCTTTGGTGGGGATAGCGGAAAGTGATTGCTGCCCACAAATATTTGAAGTCATTCAGAAGGGGGTCACTAGGTGGTGCCATAATGGATAGGGCACTGGGTCTGGAGTTAGAAAACTCATTTTCTAGAGTTCAAATGTGGCCTCAGATATTTACTAGTTGTGTGACCATGGGCAAGCATGTTTGCCTCCCTGTTTGCCTCCATTTCCTCATCTATAAAATGGGTTACAGAAGGAAATAGCAAACCCCTCCAGGATCCTTGCCAAGAAAACCCCAAATGGTCCCTGAGAATTGGACATGACTGAAAAACAATCGAATAGGAAGTGACCTCGGAGGGGAGAACTAGGCACCTGACATAGAAATGACAAAGAAGCTCTTTTTACATCCAGACCTCTGATTTCAGGAGAGTGGGGGACTTCCTGTATGGAAACTCCTTCTGCCAATGCAGCAGCTCATCTGGTCTCCAGAGAGATTCAGTGCCTTGCTCAGGGTCACACAGCTAGTAAATATGTCAGAATCCAGATTTGAATTCAGGTCTTTCTAACTCCAAAGCCTTCCCTTTCTCCATTAGGCCATTTCAAGCCAATCATTCAGCCAAATAATATTTATTAAGCACTGACTATATGCCAGGCACTGTTTTAATTACTGGGGATACAAAGAAAGCTAAACAATAGTTCCAGGTCTCAGGGAGCTCATTATCTAATGGGGTGGACAGTATTTGAACAACCATATACAAACACAATGGAGACTGGTTAAATTGGAAATAATCAAGAAAGGTAAGACACCTAACTGAAGGCGACCAAAAAAGCCTTCTCCCTGACCTTGCGTTTGGCTTTCTAAATTATCTGTTTGAATCCTCACAAGTATTCTTGTCCCCACCCCAAATGAGAAAGCTGAGGAAATTAATTGTCTTGGCCAAAGTCACACTGTTAATAGATATCAAAGGCAAAATGTGAACCCAATTCCTCCTCCTCTAGGGTCATCGTACCATATCGTGTCTGATTCTAAATCTGGGACACTGGGATCTAAACGCCCCTGCCATTCCATGCTTCTCTAAGTCCATGTCCAGAAGTTCAATGTGCCCAGATCATTTGACTTCTCAACCTCCCCTCCAGGGCAATTAAACAACCTGGTGTCTTTGCTCCCTAAGATTGGAGATTTCTATGAGTTACATGCTTAAGTCCACAGTCTCTGATGACGACTGAACAAGAGCAAAAACACTCCTCGATGTGTTCCCCTGTCAGGAAGAAGCCCATCTGACATTAGCAGATGTAATCCATTCCCAGACTATCCTGGTTGTGGAGTGATGGTGAGGATGGAACTCTTTTCCAACCCCCATCATCTATCCCCCAATCTCTGGGCATCTTTAAACAACCTTTGAGATCTTGATTAGTCTTTTAGACATGTCTGGGTCTTAGCCTGTCAGGTGCCTTCCATCTGATTCCTTGAACCCTCCCTCTAGATTCCTACCTCTACCTCCCTGATTTCTCTGAGAAATCCCCAAGGCTGCATCTTCCCTAGAAAAGATCCTCTCAGGTTGAAGATCTTTGCTAAGGTCTTTCAGGGCTAAGCCCTCTATAAAGTATTCTCTTTCCTCTCCCTCATAAAGCCTTCACTCTAATGGTATCTTTCTCCTTACCATACAGCTAACTTCAGTGAGTCTCCTAAACTCCTCTATGAAACTAACCTGCCAGTCAATGACCCGCTGAGCCTCATGGGATATTCCTCTGAGATCCATGGAATATTCTTCCAAACTCCTTTCCTTGATTGAAAACCCTATTGCTCTCCCAACTCTATTTCATATCTGCCACTCCTGATGTCTGTTTCACCTCTTCCCCTAAATAAACCCACCTTTTGCCAAAGAGAATGGCCACTGGGAATCTGTCTCAGGTTTATTTCCAACTAGGAATTGCTACCCTGACCTCATCACCTCCACATGTGAGATCTAAGGGAAGCTTTAAAAACCCCTGTCAATCACCCGACTGGCTGGATATCCAAATGGGAACAAATTACTCTAACTTTCCTCTTGGGTGCAACCCTGACGAATCTCACGTGGGCTTTTCTTGGCAGAGATACTGGAGCGGTCTACCATTTCCTTCTCCAGCTCATTTTACAGATGAGGAAACTGAGGCAAACTGGGTGAAGTGACTTACCTAAAGTCACATAGCTCGTAAATCTAGGGTTTATAAACCTGAGTAAATCTGAGACTGGATTTGAACTCACAAAAAAGAGACTTCTTGACTCCAAGTCCAGCACTCTACACACTGCCCCACCTCACAGCCCCATAGCAGTATCTACAAGTATGCAAATTAAGGAGCAATATTTCTTTGCATGCAAATTAGCCATCATTGTGACTTTTTTTTTGCAGTTAGGGAAGTGCTTGATGTGCAAGTATTCATACTGGGCTTCAGGGCTGTTTTATGTGCAAATTAGGGATCGACACTTTCTTATTCAAATTGTATATTGAATAAAGCAGACTGGGAAATGTGTTATCAATATTGTTTGATATGCAAATTTCATATTAGGCGTTCGAGCTGGTGAATATGCGAAGATATACATTTTTTTTAATTTCCAAAATACACGCTCATAGATTCAGAGCCAAAGAAGCCTCAGATGTCACCATACCCCATTTTGCATTTGAAGAAACTGAGGCACAGAGAAATTAACTTGTTCAGGATCATTCCAGAAGTGCATGAGGTAGGATTTGAACTCAGATTACCTCTGACTTCAATTCCAGAGCCCTGTGCCCTGGACCATCGACTGCATGCATATGCAAATGAGCTATTGATAGTCTACTATGTTTATTAGGCATCAATACCACTGAAAATTGGATACCCACCTATTTTATATTCAAACTTTATATCCATAAGTTTTGTACAAAGATATGCAATAGAATCATGAATCCTGCTTTAAATGCTTTTATACATATTAGGGATCAGTGTTGCTTTATATACAAATATGTAAATTCTTGCTTTTTTATGAGATTGTAAGTCTCACTGCTTTGCAGATATACAATTGATTTATCAATCCTGGTTTATGAGTCACTGATCAGAGAAGAAATAGATTTAAAGGAAGGGGTCTAAGAGGTCATATATTCCAAAACCCTCATTTTACAATGAAGGGAAACTGAGGCACAGAGAATTAAGATGATTTGTCAGAGTCCGGCCAGGATTTGAATTCTGGTCCTCTCGCTGCACATGCCGAGCTCTTTCTGGTCTACCACTTGGAAAGCACAGTTGGTTTTAGTTGATGAGCTCAAACCATCTCCACTGGGAACAGTTATCTGCTAGTTTCCTAATAATTCCCATGTTGGACACTGTGAAAGCAAAGCTCTCCTCTCTCCATCTGACTTACATTAAGTGCCTTTATATAAGGATTCAAGTATACAATTACGGAATTACATAAGGCTTGAAGGTATTTTTAGATGCTCATAATGGGGTATGAAATGTTGGTTACTCGCCCTGCCTTCAGTGCGGCTCTGCTGGCAGCAGAAGCTCAGCTCGGCGAGGGGGTCTGAACCACGGGACAAGCCGGATCTGCTCTCGGTGTCCCCGTGCTGGCAGCAATGGGGGGAGGAGGGCTTGGCTTGGAAAGCCAGAGAGAGAATGTCAAGGATTCTTCCATCATTCCCCTGCCCTTGGATGAGAACCAAGGATTGGCCCCAGGAAGCCTTTCCTGCAGGTAACCCAACCCCCAACCCCGACACACATGTGGAGGGGGGAATGACAAAGATCAAGGAGCCAAGAATGGAATCACCTCTTCTCTGAAGCGTGAGATTAAGGTTCCTCAGTTCTGTATAGCAGAGGGACCCCTCATTTATTGGGTCCAGAAAACCCCCCATGGAAAAGTACATGAGCCAGAATACATGCTCATTTCCAGGAGAAGCCCATCGCCCCATGAGTCCAGAAAATTGGGAACCCTCCGATTACCTCAATCCAGGAACACTTAGTTTGGGGAGAGGGGATGAGGTACTGCAAGCACAAGCAAGTAGGTGGGTACCCTTCTCTTTTCTATCAAAATATATTCTGGAGTCTTAAAAGCAGAAAATATAGTTTAATCTTTCAAAAACTGAAGCAAAAAAAATCCACCTCATAATTTTAACCTTTCCACATAATTTGTATAATGCTTATAAATTATATAAAAACACACACATATATATAAATTATATTAAAATTATAATAAAAATATAAAATCATATCATATTTCTATAATGCTTTAAGATTTACAAAGTTCTTTAACACATATGAATTTATTGTGCCACAGTTCTCTTTTATTGTCCTGAGTTTCCCCAATTGTTATACCTCAGTTTCCCTAAATTGGTTCTGTCTCAGTTTCCCTAAATTGTTCTGCCTCAGTTTCCCTTGTTCTGCCTCAATCCCCTTAATTGCAACTCCCCCTCCCCTCCCTTCATTAAGACTGATATAACTCAGGGCTATTTGCTCTAAGGTTATAAATTGTCAATGTGTAAACTCAGAAAGGAGGACTCCAGACTTTGTGTCTGCAGTCAGACATTTTCTTAACTCCTAGATTGTTAAAATTTATGGTCCTACCCCCCAACCTGTTGGAACCAGATTTAGGGTTCCTGCCTGGAGATTCCCTGCTCACCAGAGTTTGGACTCCACCCCCTGCCTTTGTTTAGCTACCATGTATAAATATGTTATCGAGAACCGGCATGGGCTGCTGGATGCTGCTGGAGGCTGGATTCTTAGAGATGATAGACTCATTCAGCCCTGGGTCCAAACCATGGATCCTAATTTGGTCCCAGTATATTTCTCCCGTTCAAATAAAATATTAAAAACTCTCTAATCTGTATCTTGCCTCAGTTTCTCCGGCATTACAAATTCACTTGAACCTCATACCCATCCTGGGAGATAGATGTTATTATTATCATCAACACTTTACAGATGGGGAAACTGAGGCAGATAAAGGTTAAAATAACTTGCCCCGGATCCCACAGGTAGTAAGTAAACTGTCTGAATTTGGATTTGAACCTAGGTTTTCCTGACTCCAGGCCCAGGTGTTCTATCCATAGAGTCGGCCTGCTGGGTTTGGCTGGACACATCTTTGGGCGCCTTCTCAGAATCAGGTTTTTAAATGCAGAGAATAAAATGCACAGAGCGACAAAGGAAACCGAGTATATAAATAATTTCCCCTTGTTTGCTTCAGTTTCCTCATTTGTAAAATCTGCTGGTGTCTGTCAAGAAAACACCAAAGGGGTCCCAGAGAGTCGGATGTGAACCTAGGAATAACCTATGAAGTCCCCTCTCTGCTCCGGGCCTCAGTTTCCCGATTGGATTGGATGAGATCAGTGAGATTACTGCTGAAGTCCCTTTCAGATTTCCAGCCCCAGCACAGCCTGGGCTCAACATCCTCCAGGCCCCAAGACCCTCCTGGGCTGCAGCGACTTTGCTGGCAGTAACTGCATTAGGAGAGGGAGGAGGCTCCCCACAACAGTTTTGGCTCAGCCTCATGGCTCCCCAAGGTACCAGGTTGTAGCCGGGAGTACTTGAAGCCCACAGTCTTCATCCTGGCTCCCCAAAGACTTGCCTTAATGGCCCGTCTGCCCCCTTTCCGGCCTTCTCTGGCCGGGTGAGGCTCAGGACTCTCGGCTTCCCCCCATGGGCTTCAGCTCCCACATTAGGGACAGAGGACAGGCCATCACTCACAGTGGTCCTGGAGGCTTAGTCAAATGCACACAAGCTCTGACATTCCCTCCTCAGTGCAAAAATCGCTGCCCGAAAAGCCTTGTTAAAATGTCACTGGGATGAGAGGGAAAGGCTGAGGGAAGGGAAGCCCCCACTCCTGGTACCCCTGTGTGGAAGCCTGTTCCAACTCCCAGTTGCCATGACAACAATATTCTGCGGCAAAGTCTCATTTTCATATTGAAGGTGACCTGTGGAAAACGGAGAAGGGCATCTCCTCCAGAAACTTAGTTTGGCAGGGTGACCAGGCTTTCCCTTTCTTGCAGAAAACCATTTTAAAGTAGTTTTAAATAAAGGAAGCAAACTGCAAGTAAGAGAATAGTCATTGTGCACAGTAAATGCATGTAACCGATTATTATTGTGCTATAAGAAATGACAGGGCAGAGAAGCACTGAGAGACTTCCATGAACTGATTCAGAGAGAAGCAAGTGGATACAATCAATGGCCACAACAGGGAAACGGAAAGGACAACCAACCAAAAACAACCGAAAATAAATGTTGCAAAATTACAAAAAACAAGCTTTGTGATGACCGCGTATTTTAAAATCAGCCGGAGTCAGGAATTCAGGTTAAGGGAAAATCTTCAATCTTTATTCTCAGTAGAGGTGAAGAAGGATTGGAGGTGAAGGGGGATCGGAGGTGAAGGGGGGATTGGAGGTGAAGGGGGGATCGCGATGGCAATGTGTGCAACTGTGACAAGAAGCCAGCCAGCAGTCTCTTTCTGCTTCTCTCTCCGCCCCTCTGCCTCCACCCATCAAAATCATCATTTCCTATACAACACATCAGGACTTGCACAGAGAATGGGCGGGGGCCATTCTTTCTCCAAGCATATATATTAATAAAGTATGGTCCAATTACTATTTAGTCTCACGTGCTTGGGACCTCAGTGTATCAACTTGAGCTTCAGCCCATTACAAAGCTTGGCCACAAAGGACAAATAAGAGGGGAACAAAGCTGTCCCCATTTTTGCAGAGGTTGTGAGGAGAATAGGACATAGGTGTGGGACATTGCATATGTTGTCAGATTTTCTCAAGGTATTGTTTTTACTGATATTTTTCTTTTTTCTTTTAAAAAATTATATATTATACAAGCCATTCTCCACTTGACAAATAGTCAAAGGATATGAACAATTTTCAGATAAAGTTAAATCCATTTCCAGTCATATGAAAAAATGCTCTAAATTACTATCTATTAGAGAAGTGCAAATTACGACAGCTTTGAGGTACTATTTCATACTTCTCAGATTGGCTAAGATGACAGGAAAAGACAATGATAAATGTTAGAGAGTGTATGGGAAAACTGGGAAATTAATATTGAGAGTTTGGGTTTTTTTAATTTTTTAAAATTTATTTTATTAAAAAACTAGATTATGAAAAAAAAAAACAGGAAAGGAATACAAAACAAAAGAAAATAAAAGAAAACATTGTCGTCATGTGCCCAGCAGAACATCAGGGAGGATTAAAAATTACCAAAACAAGAAAGCTTATATATTAGTAGAAGAAATGATATTCGTGAATGTCTATCTTTTCTTTACTTCCTTGTTAATTGTACTTTTGTTCTCTGCTTCGCACCTTATTTAGTTATTCTTTTCCCCCCTTTTATCTCTTCCCATTCCCAGCAGGTTATAGTTTAAAGAGGATATATTTATGTATACATTTGTAGATATATATATATACATACACACATCCCTCCCACATATTTTTCCTATCCCTGATGACTCTTTGCTTTAATTCTGCTCCTAACTTGCCTTGTTATTTCTTAACCTCTCCTCACCCACAAATCCTTCCCTTGTCTTCTCTCACCCTTTGCTTCCCATTCTCCCATCCTTTCCCCCTTATTTCTTTATAGATTTTGAAGGGTGATAGAACCTTCATGGTATTTATATGGTGTTGCCCAGTTAACCCATTCCCGATATGAGTAGGTTTTCAGAACTACAAATCCTCCTTCCCCTTCTAATGCCTCTGTATCTATTCTTCCTCTGCACCTCATTTGTATGCCATAATCACTATTTTTTACCTTAACTCTGCTCCAATCTTTCTTTTGAGTTGCCCTTTTGTTGATGTCAATCTTAAACATGGTTTTTATTTCTCAAATAAAAAAAAAAAAACTATAAACAATGTTGAGTTCCTTGCTGTTGATCTTTGATATTGGTTCTTATATATTAAATTTTCTCTTAAGTTCAAGTTTGATTGACAGAAAGTCCTGAAAACTGCAAGGAAGGAACATTCAAGGAATATCCACTTTTTCTTGTTTAATATTAGATAGTTTTGCTGGATATGATACTTTTGGCCACAGGCCTAGTTCTTTTGATTGTCAGTAGATATGATGCCAGGACCAGTGATCTTTTATTGTGGCTGCTAAATCCTATACAATTAGCTCCAGCTTAAATATTTTAATTGTTTTTTCTTGTTTCTTGAAAATTTTTCTCTTTGAACTGGGGGTTTCAAAATTTGGCAATAATATTTCTATGTGTTTTCCACAAAGGATCTTGTTAAGATGGTGATCAGTGGTTTTTTTCTATTTCTACATTTCCCACATTCTATCATTCCAGAACAATTTTCTTGAATTATTCCTTGCATTATTGTGTCAAGATTCTTTTTTTGTTCACAACTTTCATGTTGTCAGTTTTGAGCAATCCAATTATTCTTATATTTTCTCTTCTTGATCTGTTCTCCAGATCTCTTTTTTCTTATAAGATGTTTCACATTCTGTTCTATTTTTTCATTCTTTATAATCTCTTGTTATTTCTTGGTCTCTCATAGCTTCACTGGCTTCCTCTTGCCCAATTCTAATTTTCAAAGTTATTTTCGTCTTTGAGACTCTGTATCTCTGTTTCTAAGTTGGTTAACTTTTTTTCTCATAATCTTGTTTTTCTTGGATGGTTTTTATTATTTTTTTTTGTTTTTCCTCAATATATCTCATTTGATTTTTAAATTCTTTTTTGAGTTCTTCTATAAATTTTCTCTAGGCAGGGAGCCATTTCATGTTACTCTTTGGAATAGAAGCTTTTTTTACTTCAGTGTTCTCCTCTGAAGATGAACCTTGTTCCTATAGAAAATTTCCATGGTGTGGTTCTTTCTTCTTTGCCAGTTCATTTTTTAAAAGTAAGATGTATTAGTGTAAGCACGTCTAATCCGGGGGGTGGGGAGGGAGGGTGCCTCTGGCTTCACCTCAGCTCTCCCCTATGACCAAGAACTCCAAATCAAGAGTTTCCCCCCTCCAGCAAGTGCACACAGCCAGCATCATCCCTTCCCTCCTGCCTCTGCACTCCCATTGTGCTGCTTCCTTCTCACTAGGACCATATCTGTGCAGCACAGCTGAGGATTAGCCTGTGCTAATTACTAATCAGGAAGGCTCCTTCACTCTTCTGGGACTTGGATCTCAACTTTACAAACTGTCCTGGAGGTGAAAGTTTCTGTGAGTCCTGCTGAGGCTCCAGCCACATCCACGTAGCCCAGAGCTGTTTGCACGTTACTTGGGTTAATCCAGGTCCAGGTCCTTTCTTAGGTTCTTGTCTAGTTGTATCTGGAGGACCCATGTTCTGCCCCAAGTCTTCTTGACTTCTCAACAGTCTTTGTTTGCCCTGAAGAATTTGTTGTGGGGAAAATCTGGAGACTTTGAAGTTTAGCAACCTATTCCACCATCTTCCCAGAATCCTCCCTCCACTAATACATTGTTGATAAAGTTGTGAACTGATCCAACAATTCTGGAAAGCAATTTGGAACTGCGGCTAAAGGGCTGTCAAGCTGTGCATACCCTTTGATCCAGCAGTGTTTCTATTGGGTCTGTATTCCAAAGAGATCATAAAAGAGGGGAAAGGATCCACATGTGCAAAAATGTTGATAACAGCCCTCTTTGTAGTGGCAAGAAACTGGAAACTGAGGGGATACCCATCATTTGGGGAATGGCTGAATAAGTTATGAAATATGAATGTGATGGAATATTATTGTTCTATAAGAAATGATCAGGAAGGTCTGGAGTGACTTATACAAACTAATGCTAAGTAGAACATTGTATACAACAACAAGACTATGTAATCAACTGTGATGGACTTGGCGCTTTTCAACAGTGATTCAGGGCCATCTGCATCCAGAAAGAGAACTATGGAGATTACAACATAGTATTTTTCCCTTTTTTTGTTGTTGTTGTTTGCTTGCTTGTTTTTTTCTTTCTCACTTTTTTTCCTTTTCGATCAGATTTTTCTTATACATATGATAAATATGAAAATATGTTTAGAAGAACTGAACATATTTAATCTATATTGGATTGTTCGCTGTCTAGGGGAGGAGGGAGGGAGGAGGGAAGGAGAAAAATTGGAAAATTTTGCAGGGATGAATGTTGAAAACTATCTTTGCATATATTTGGAAAAACACAAAGCTATTATTAAAAATAAATAAAACTATTATATAAGATGTATCTCTAAAAGTAAAGAGGAAAGGAATATAGAAGGAAATTTGGGCAACATAAAAAACAAAAAAAATTTTTTTGAAAGAACAGAAACTACCTATTAAATTGAAGGTCAAACCTTGAGATTCAGTATCAAAGGGACTCTGACAAGTCAAACTGTCTAATTCTTCTGCTTCCAACTAAACCATCCCAGACAATTTCTCTTCCTTTGTACTAGAAGACTTATATCTGAAATCAGATGATCTGGAAGGGAAAGAGGGAAGGAGGGAGAGAGAAAGACAGGGAGAAAGAGAAGGAGAGGGAGAGGGAGAGGGAGAAGAAGGAGGGGAGAGAGAGGGAGGGAGATAGGAAAGGAGGGAAAGAAAGAGAGAGGGAGGGGGGAGGAAGAAGAGGGAGAGGAGAGAGAAAGGGAAGAAGAAAGAGAGGGGAGGAAGGAGGGAGAGAGGAAGAGGAAGGAAAAGAAAGGGGAAAGAGAGAAAGAGAGGGAAGGAGGGAGGGAGGGAGATAGATGAGGAGGGAGAGAGGAAAATGAGGGGGAAGGGAGAAAAAGGGAAAGAGAGACACAGAGGAAAGGAGAGAGAGGGGGGAGAGAGAGAGAGAGAAGGAGAGGGAAACAGGGAAATAGGGAGAGGAACAGAGAGGGGAGAGATCAATTCAAATGCAAGCACTCAGGCTAACAAAATGTCAAATATAGAACAGGTTTTAACTCAAAAATATTAAGGATTTGTAGCTGAGCCCATGAACTGTCAAGATAACCTCCCCAGTGCGCCCTTGCTTAAACATCAAAATGTCTTTTCTAGACCCCTTAATTGTTAGTGCTTCCTCTCTGAGATAACCTTACATCCCCCCGTATACATTTTGTATGTGTGGAGCTGTTGGCCAGTTATGTCAATGCAAGCTCCATGAGGAGAGGGGATGTTTTTGCCTTTTTAAAAATAGTTTCAGCCCTTAGCCCAGTGTCTGGCGTGTAATACTTCTGGCTGACTGACCAGGCTCTGTTATAACACTACCCCCCATTCCCTAAAAGGACCCCGGGTTCCCAGAGTCAGCCCCATAGTTCTCTCCAAGCCCTGCACAGCCCACCTGACTCTGAGTACCAGAAACAGGCCAAGTCCAGGTTTGCCCCTCCTCCTCATGACTCTACATTTCTTACTTACTGCTTCTGACTCCTGATGTTCCCGGCTTCAGCTAAGTGGGAGCTTTGAGGGGGAGAAGAAAATAAGTATCCATTAAGTCCTGTATAAATGTGATTTCATTTGATCTTCACAACAACTTTGCATGATAAATGCTAGTAATACCCCCTTTTGCAATCAAGGAAACGGAGGCAGACATCAGTTAAGTGACTTGCTCAGGATCACACAGTAAGTAGCTAAGCTTAGCTTTGATCTTAGGTCTTCCTGAGTCTACCCACTGTGCCACCTAGCTGCCTACGTTGTCCAGGAATTTCTGTCACTCCACTGTGGTGGCTCCATTGCCAACAGTTCACCCATCCTTGTAGATCCCAAGTTAGTCTAGGAATGCTAGACGAACATAGGCTCTCCTCCATCTGCTGCCATCCCTAAGAACACATGGTTCCCTGGAAAGGTCCCATGGCTGCCAGTCTTCCTCCCAGAGATTCCAATTGGTATCTGCATTCAATCAGTTTCTCCTCCCTAACCTCCCTCCCACCCCCCAATCTCTGTGTTTCTGTCTCTCTCTGTCTCTGTCTCTGTCTCTCTGTCTCTGTCTGTCTCTGTCTCTATCTCTGTCTCTCTCTAGTGTGCTTCTGTCTTTCTGTATTTCTTTCTATATGTCTCTCTCTCTTCTCCTTCCCCCTTCTGTCTCTGTCTCTCTATGTCTGTTTCTGTGTCTCTGTCTCTGTCTTTCTGTATCTCTCTGTCTCATTTTTCTACCCAGCATCAAGCTGGCCCTCACCAAACACTAGGACCCAGAACAAGACCCCCTTTTCAAAAAATCAAAATCCAGGCATTTCACAACTGGCTTGGGGGATAGCAGAGGGGGGAGGGATACACTCTTCCTTGGAGTGTATCGAGGCACACACAACTACATGTCAAATAAAATAGTTGAATGCCAACAAACAAACATAAAAAGGAAGTCAAATGTGATGTAACTGTTAAAACTAATCTTAGCTGAATATAGGAGGTGGGGGCCTATGAGCAGAGAATACAATATATGCTGCCAAAGGTAGTGGATATGGTTTCAGCTCAATACCCAGGTACCAATGAAAACCAAATACATCAGTAGAACCTTAAGAAATAAAATAAAATAAGGGGCTTGGATGATCTCTACCATCCCTTTCATTTCAAAATTCATGCTTAAACGTCACAGTGCCTTGAATCACTTGTTCCCTTTAAGGACCAACCTCACTATCATTATCATTTGTACATCATCATAATTTAACAAAAAATCAATTAACAAACAAGTATTTAAGCCCTTTCTCTGTGTCCAGAACTGGAGGCAAGAGAAAGGAAGGAAAATATGAAAAAATTATGAAATGCTATCTCTGCCGGGAAGAAGCAAGCAAGGAAGGGAGGCAAGAGGGGAGAGAAAGAGAAAGAGAGGAAGGAAACATTTATTAAGCACCTACTATATACCAAGAAAAATGCTAAGTGCTTTACAATTATTTTCTCAATCGATCCTCATAAGAATCCTGAGAGTTAGGTGCTATTCTGATCCATTTTACAGCTGAGGAAACTGAGGCACACAAAAGTTAATGACTTCCCTAGGGTCACACAGCTAGTAAGTGTCTGAGGCTGGATTTGAATTCAGGTTTTCCTAAATGCAGGATTGAAACCCAGGTTTCAATCTCATGATTGAATCAGATGTTTATTTAATCATTCATGCATTTCTCAGTGCCTACCATAGTATCTGGCACATAATAAGATATTTAATAATGCACTGATGGACAAACATTGAGAATCTTCTCTATCCAGAGCAGGGCTTCTTAAACTTTTTCCACTTAAGAACTCTTTTTGCCCAAGAAATGTTTCCGTGATCCTAAGTATGTAGGTATATAAAATAGGTATACAAATCAAATATTTACTGATAATAAATCACAATTTCACAACCCCTCATTCAGTTAGGAGACCCCATTTGGAGTCACGAACCACAGTTTAAGAAGCTGGGGACCAGAACACTGTGCTAGATGCTGAGAGATGTGAAATATAACTAAGGCCCAAGCCCTGCCTTCTAGTAACAACTAGAGTCACTAGTACTAAGTCAGGGAGATTAGCCATAAACAATCAGATACGAGGCTGGAAACTCTATGAAAGAGGAATTGTCCTTTAAATAAACTTCCCATCTCTCCCAATACTCGGGACAGTGATCTGCTAGATATAGGAGTACTTCTGTTCAACCAAACAATGAATAAACTGACAAGTGCTGCAGAATTCTATATACAACACATGCTTAGTAAATGGTAGTGGAGCAAAGGAAAGAACAAACAAATGAATGAACAAAAGAATATGCAAATGAACAAGTACAGTAGGAGTTCAAAGGAAAGAGAGATCAATGGAAACTGGAAACAGCCAAAGAAATCTTCAACCTGAACTAGGATTTCAATAGCCAGAAGGAAAAAGGAAGGGTATTCTAGGAGAGGGGAACAGCATGACCAAAAATATAGAGGTAAGACAAACCATGACCCATCTCTGTCTAGAGATGAGACTACTTACTAAGGAACAAGGGGCAAGTTTACTATTATAACAAGAACTGGCATTTGTATAACATTTTAAGTCTTATCCTTTAAACACATTTCTCTTGTTTGAGCCACATAATATTCTTTCAAGGTCAGCACTATAGATATTAGGTATTATTATACTCAATTTGCAAATGTAAAAACTGAGGCTCTGAGATAGTGCCTCGACCAAGGTCATTGAAATGGAAAGATAATGGATTCAAATCTAGATTTCTCTCAAATTTAAATTTAAATTAAATTATTTTTCCAGCACCTTCCAGTAAGTATGCCTTCAAATCAAGTCAGAGAAGTTTGGATAGGGTGTAGTAGGAAAGATAGGATGAAGCCGTTAATATTTTTAGAAATGGGAGTAACATGATGAAAGCTGTGCTATAGGAAAATTAATCTAGTGTCACTATCTGTTTTATATACATATATATATGCATATGTATGTATGTATGTTTTCTTCTCCATTTGAATGGAAGCTTGCTAAGGGTATTCCAGCATTTAGCCTAATACTTGGTACGAGGTAAATCCTTAAAAGTATTTCTTGATCAGAGAAGTCTTTTGGGAGGTGATTCAGCAATAGGACTTGGGCAGAAGCAGGAGGAAAGGGAAGGGCAGACAGGTGCAGGCAATGGGAGCAAAGAGAAAGGGAAATATATGGCGAGTATGTTCAATTAAAAAAGAGAGAGATTTGAAAGCTGGACGTGAAAATGAGAAACAAGTCAAGATGGTCCCTAAGGTTTCAAACCTGGAAAACACAGTAGTCACAGAAGAGAACATCAGGACGGGAAATTCAGTTATGGCAGAGGATGAGATGTTTCAGTTCTGGACTCAGTAAACCCATAGTGACTCTACGACATCCCAAATCCAGAAGGCTTTAAAAAAATTACAGCAAAGAATAAGACAGGCCAGATTTGGGAACTGTTAGCAGAGAATACAACAGTTTTCTGGTGGTGATGACTCAAGGAGGTAGAAAGGGCCAAGCATAAAGCCTCTGAAGATGTCTGTGTTTAAGAGGTGGCAGAAGGAAGAAGAGGCAAAAAAGGAGGCAGGGAAGAGAAAGGAGAAGAGAGGGAGAAAGAAAGAGAGAAAGAAAGAGAGAGGCGGACAGAGAGATGGAGACAGAGCAAAGAGAGAGATAGACATACAGAGAAAGAGACCAACAGACAGAGACAAACAGAGAGACACACAGAGAGATGGAGTCAGAGAAAGAGCGGAAAGACAGACAGATGGAGACACTGAGACAGATAGAGATGGAAAGATCCAGGGATAGAAAGAAAAAAAACAGACAGAGAGACAAAGACAGAGAACAAGACAGAGACAGACACAAAGAGAGAATGAAGAGAGAGACAGTCGGAGAGATGGAGACAGAGCCAGAGCCAGAGATGGAGACAGACAGAGACAGAGAGAAATAGATTTAGAAATGTTCAGCATCAGGGGCAGCTAAATAACACGGTAGATAAAGCACCAATTCTGGAGTCAGGAGGATCTGAGTTTAAATCCAACCTCAGACACTTAACACTTACTAGCTGTATGACCCTGGGCAGGTCACTTAACCCCAATTGTCTCATCAGAAGAAATGTTCGATATCTCCCAAAACAGACAAAGCAGGACAATGCAGTCAACAATGCCAAGTATGGCAAAAAGAGCCAGGACTCCGAGGATCCTGAATTTAGAGAGACCATCTTGTCCAATCCATTTTCTAGATGTGCAAACTGAAGGCCGGGAGAGTGCAATAACTTCACTAGGGTCACATCAAGCATCGCAGGAGGAACTTGAAATCAGGGTCACTGACTCTTGAATTTGAATGCAATTCCATTTAATGAACATTTATTAAGCACCTGACATGAGCAGATCCTTGTGCAGACCCAAGGCTGCAAAGATAAAATCACCCACATAAATAACCAAAGTCCTTTCAAGGAGAGAGCTGACTAACCGGGTGAGAGACCAGGAAGGGAGTGATGGGACCTTGGCCAATGAGCTGGACCCTGGAGGAAGCTAACTGATGACGAGACATGAGATGTGGCTCCTGAGGACTTCAAGGGAGGAAGTTCCAGGAGAGATGAGAATGTTGCAGGGCATTAAGAAGAGTAGGAGCCAAGAGGAAATGGAGGCAGAAATCAGACAATGAAAGGAAGGATATAGGTTAGCTGCAGGCAACGGCAGCTGGCTCCCAGTAATGTTTGTTTGTCTTAGGCCCCTCTGAGGGATTAAGATAAGGGAGATGAGAATGCGGAAAATCTAAAAAAGGAAGAACTCAAAACAGGAGAGAAAGTGATGGAGAAGAAGAGATAAATGTGAAAAAGTCCTCCAGGAATCAGATCATGGAAACCAGAAAACCTGAGTTCTCCTTCTGCCTATGTACCTTAAGTTTCTTCATCTGTAAACTGGGATAGGCAGCATGTTTCAGTGAAATGCTGTAATTGTAGCCAATGGTTTCATGGTCAAAAACCAACTCTACCACTTACTCCTTGTGTGACTTTGGGCAAGCCATGTCTCTACGCTGGGCCTCAGTTTCCCATTCTGTAAAATGATGTGGGAGAAGGTGTCATGGTTTCAGAGAGACCCCAGAAGCCAACTAGTCTCAACCAAGCACTTTGCAGGAAAGGAAACTAAGTCTAATTAAGCACCAAACAATTATTAAGTCTCTACCATGTGTCAGATACTGTGCTACATGCTAGAGATATAAAGATTTAAAAATGAAAACAGCCCCTGTGTTCCGGGAATCATAGTCTGGCTGAAGGAAATAACATGGACATGTATACGTTATATACATTATATACAAAGATATAGACAAAGTAATGGGAGTGGGGAGGGTATAGTAGGCAGGGGGGATCAGAAAAGGCTTATGTAGGAAATGATGTTTGAGCCGAGCCTTGAAGGAAACAAGGGATTGTGGGAGGCAGAGATAGGGAGCAAGTGCATTACAGGTATTAGGGACAGTCTGGACAAAGATCCAGAAGTGGGAGACAGGGGGCTAGATATGAAGAACAGAGAGATTAAGTGGGCTGGTGTAAGGTTACAAGGGATGACTTCCTGCTCTAAATCAAAGCTACCATGAACTTCCCTAGGTCTCAGTTTCCTCCTTTGTAAAAAGAGAGTGAGAGGAAACGAGGGAAAGGAGGTGGACTTGATGACTTCTAACTAAATGTATGGTTCTGATATCCATCGTACCTCACATGGTCATTATTGCAAATGAAATGACTGGAGTGAGATTTTCCGAAAACCAACTGCACTGAAAAACACCAAACATCATTACAGCTAAAGATAACTTTCCTTGGGTTTTACCAATCCTATGAGAGGCAGAGAGATAGAGACGGAAAGAGACAGAGACAGACACAACAGAGACATGGAGAGGAGTCACAGAGAGAGAGCCAAAAAAAGGACACAGAGGAGAAATACAGAGATAGAAACATAGATAGGAACAGAGTAACAGATGGAAGAGACAGAGAGGAGAGACAAAGAAATTGCAGAAAGACAGGAGAGGCAGAGAGGGGAGGGACGAGGAGGGAAGTGGGGGCTCAGTCACTGCTGAGGTTGGGGGGGCATAGATTTGAAAGGCGAGGCACAAACACTGGGGATTCACAGACTGCAGGGCTCTCCCCTCCAAAAGGCATCTTTATTGAGGAGAAAAGGTCATGGACAACATCCAAATATGATTTTGGGGACAGCTTTGGGAAGGGGTGATTTTATAGTCAGAAGGAAGGGGGGCAAAACCAGGAAGAGAGCTGGGAAATAAGGGAGGCTTGAAGGAATCAGGGAGGAGCTGGGAGACAAATGAAGCTTGATAGCATCAGGAAGAAGTGGCTTAAGGATTTCGGCTTTAGGGTTTGAGTTCCCATCAGTCATCACTACTCCCAACCCCCCATCCCCCAAAACCTCCAGAACAATCCCTGGCTCCCTGGGAAGAGCTGACCTGAGCAGCCTCCGGGACTCACTCCTGCTCCCATCAAGCGGAGCAGCAGGCGCGCGCCCGAGCGCCTGTGTTAGCCAGCAGGTCCTGCAGCTGCCACAAAGGGGGTGCCCCACACCTCCTGGAGGCCTGAGCACAGGTGGGAGTCGGTCTCCCGAGACCTTCGACTACAGCAGCTTCTGCCGCAGGAAAAGCCCAGCGCTGCCGTGAGAGGACCCGGCTGGCCAGCAAACTTCCCGCCTGCTCAAGCTCCCACGTCCCCCTTCCCCCATTCTCGCCCCCACTGTCACCCTCTCCCAGACCCGAGCTGGAATGACTTTGCAAAGGCCCCTTCCCCTCTCGGAGCCTCAGTTTTCCCCTCTATAAAATGGGAGGGTTTGGGGGGCGGGCTGGACCACGTGCTCCCTCCCCCTCCAGTTCTCAATTTACCCCCTTATGTAGTAAAGCTGCGTATCATAGGGAAGGAAACCGAGACTCGGGGTGGGGGGGAGGGGCGGATGATTTCTCCTCTTTTTACAGGGAAGGAAACTGAGGCTCAAATGGTGGGGGGGTGATTGACGCTCATTCTACGGAAAAGGAAACTGAGGTTCGAGGGAGGAAGATACCGGGCCGCTGTCACGCAGTGCAGTGAACCCTACGTGTCACGGCTGGGGCTTTTCCTTCCCCAGGCCCACGATTACTAAATCTCGCTTGGAAAGGACGCAGGGCGGCCACAGCCACGCTGACGAGCACGGGCGCACACTCCCACGCGCGCACTCGGTCACTCGCGCAGCCAGCGCCGCCTGGTGTCCGCGGCTGTCCGAGCGGCCCGCCCCAGCAGGTGCGGGCCCCGCCCCGACCCTTCCCCGCCCCTCCTGCCCCGCCCCAGACCCTCCCCCCTACCCGCCCACCCAGAACCCCCCCGCCCCAGACCCTCCTCCTCCTCCCCCCCACCCGAACCCCCCCCCCCCAGACCACTCCCCCTCCCTGCCCCCCAGTCCCCCCGCCCTCTCCCCCCTCCAGCCCCCTGCCTGAACGGCCCCGACCGAGGGCAGCCCCGCCGAACTCCCGCCCCTCTCGGGAGCCGCTGGTTCCGGGGAGCCTCCGGGAAGTTCGGATCCCCGCAGCGTCCGCGCTCGGGCCGGGGAGTGTCTGCGCTCCCCCTCTACGGCCCCGGGCCCCCACACGCCGACCTCAGCCCCCGGCCTCGCCCCCCAGCATCCCGCCCCATCCTCGGGGACTTCCCTGGACTTCTGAGAACTGGCGGGGGGCCGGGCCCCCCCGCGTGCTCGGCGCCCTCTGGCGGCGGCGTGGTCCCCCCCCGGCCCAGCCTCTCTGGCCTGCCTCGCCCGGGGGGATGCGCCGGGGGCGGATCCAGGGCCGGGATCGCCGGGGCGGGATGCGAGGGCCGGGATGCGCCGGGGCCGGGATGGCCGGGGCGGGATGCGGGGGCCGGGATGCGCCGGGCCGGGATGCGCCGGGGCGGATGGCCGGGGGCCGGATCGCCGGGGGCCGGGATGCGCCGGGGGCCCGGGATGCGCCGGGGGCCGGATGCGCCGGGGCCGGGATGGCCGGGGGCGGATGCGCCGGGCCGGGGATGCGCCGGGGGCCGGGATGCGCCGGGGCGGGGATGCGCCGGGCCGGGATGCGCCGGGGCGGGATCGCCGGGGCAGGATGGCCAGGGGCCGGGATGCGCCGGGGCGGGATGCGCCGGGGGCCGGATGCGCCGGGGCCGGGATGCGCCGGGGGCCGGGATGCGCCGGGGGCCGGGATGCGCCGGGGCCGGGATGCGCCGGGGCCGGGATGCGCCGGGGCCGGGATGCGGGCGCCATCCCCGGGGCGCTCCGCAGAGACCGGAGGGGCTCGTGCTGGGCCGGTGCCGGGCCCATTTGGCGAAGCGTCCCGGGCCCTCCTCTTTATTAAGGGCCAGAAGCGCTGCCTTCATCTGGAACAAAACGCCGCCCCCGCTGAGGCGCAGCTGCTGTAAGAAGGCCGGAGGGCAGCGCGTTCGGCCCGGGACCTGCCAGTAACGAGGAAGCCCGATGTTGCCTCTTGGCCGCTCCAGCGCGTGCTCCCGGGCCGTCCCAAACGGAACCAGTTTCTCCTTCTTTTGGGTCCGCCCTCATTCTGCACACCTGCGGCCCCTCGGTCTGTGCCCCTAGCAATGAGCAATCCATGGCCGGAAGCAGCTGGGACCGTCTGCCCGGCATGAGTCCGCTACCTGAAGGGTTGTCCTGTGACCGATGGACTCGGCTTGTTGGGCCTGGCCTTGGAGGAGAAGCCGGACCCGTGGGTGCCCATTTCCAAGCGGCGAGTCCAGGTCTCATAGAAAGAAACACTGGCCAAGAATCGCAGCTTCCTGAAAATGAAATGGGCGGCCCCCAAGGACACGGCTTCTTAGCCAGGGAGCAGAGATCCCCAGCGCCTGGTCTTCTGCTAGCAAAGGATTTTACTCCCCTAAGGGTCTTCCCCAACTCCGCGATCCTGTGTTTGCCGCTCTCTTCCCAAAACACCAAGTCAGGCTCAAGCCAAATAAGCTGCAAGGCCACAGTGGGACCAGGAAACAAGGGAAGCTGGGAACCTCACCGTCATCACCTGCTCCCCGGTGGTCAGGCCAAAGGCCACGCGTATGAAGGCATGCTTAGGAAAAGGTGGGCAGAAAGGGCCCGCCTGGCAAGAAAGGGCCCTGCAGAGGAGGCAAGCACCTGCCCCCTTTCCTCTCCACCGTGAGCTACAATATTTGATTTTTAAATGGATTTTATTCGTAGTTTTTCTTCTTAACCGTAGAATTCTCCCCATATCTCTCCCCCTTTCCGCTCCCAGGGAGCCCATTCCTTATAACAAATTTTACATATTTAGCAAAACAATATATAGAAATTTTAACATCATTGTCAATGTTATGCATCCAGATAATTATTTTTTAAAGCTTGATATCACCTTATAATTATCTCATTTAAGTGTTTTAATATCACATTCATTTCTAAATATATCCCTCCCCCCTGCAGGTACAAAATGTTTGTGGCAGCCCTTTTTGTAATGGCAAGGAACTGGAAAGTGAGTGGATGCCCATCAGTGAGGGAATGGCTGAGTAAGTTATGGTATATGAATGTTATGGAATATTATGGTTCTCTAAAAAATGACAGCAGGATGATTGTAGAGAGGCCTGGAGAGACTGACATGAACCGATGCTGAGTGAAATGAGCAGAACCAGGAGATGAGGCATAGTGATAAGATTATGTGATGGTCAATTCTCATAGACATGGCTCTTTTCAACAATGAGATGATTCAGACCAGTTCCAATGATTTTGTGATGGAGAGAGCCATCTGCACCCAGAGAGAGGACTGTGGGAAGTGAGTGTGGATCACAACATAACATTTTCACTGTCTCTGTTGTTGTTTGCTTGCATTTTATTTTCTTTCTCATTTTTCCCCCTTTTGATTTAATTTTTCTTGTGCAGCAAGATAACTATAAATATGTATGCATATATTATACACATGCATATATGCATGTAAATATATTTTTAAAATATAACACATTGTATAAATATTTGTGTATTAACTTATATGTGTATTATTATATGTATTATATGCATAAATAAATATATATTTAACATATTTTTACCATGTTTAACATGTATTGAATTACTTGCCATATCAGGGAGGGGGAAAGGGGAAGGGAAGGAAAAATTGGACCACAAGGTTTTGCAAGGGTTAATTTGAAAAATTATCCTTGCATGTGTTTTGAAAACAAAAAGCTTTAATAAATAAATAAATATAGCCCTCCCTCCTCAGAGAGCCATTTCTTGCAATAAAATTTTAAAAAAGAAAAAAAAACAGTTCAACAAAACTAATTGAGATAGCAACCAAATATGATACTATTTATAATGTTTCACACCCATAATCCCCCATTTCTCTGGAAAGAGATACATTTTCTCCTTCCTTCTTTGGGATCAAGCTTGGCCATTATAATTATTCAGTGTTCTGTTTCTTGTTTATATTTCCCTTTCTCTTAAATCGGAATTTAACAGTCAATAAATACAATACAAAGTATTTCAATATACATAGTAAATAAGTATTAATCTCCTATCAATCTCCATTATTTTCGTGACCATAGTAATAAGCATTTATTAATAAGCACCTGCTACACATCAAGCCTTATGCTAGGAGACACAGGTGCACCATTTTCTCATCTATAAAACAGGAATAATAATTATAAGCGTTGTTGTGAGGATCATATGAGATAACAGATACACAGTGTTTTGCAAACATTAAAGTGCTGCTATATAAACACCATTGCTCTATTGTATAAGATGATGTTTACTGTGAAGAAACAAATCTGCCCTCAAGGAAGTTACAGTCTCTCAAAAATTGTGCCCTTCTTTCTCCTTATTCATTCTGGTTGCATCTGGCTTTGTCTGGCTTTGTGGGGTTTGGGGTGGGGCGTTATAATTTGGGCTTTCTAAACAGGAACAGTTCAATAGGGACTTCAGGTGAGAAAGGTCTGAGAAGACAAAACACACATACACACACACACATACACACACACACACAGGGCCAAACACCTCCAGCTTTTACCTAACTGGGTTCCATGTATGTGAATAACAGTTCCACAAAGAAATTGTTGTACCAACAATATTTTCTTCTGAAATATTTACTATATGAACTCATATATAATTCAAACATTCTTGTCATTTGCAGCCATTCAAATGCATACAAATGGAATTAATATCCTCCTCTCTGCTCCAAGATTTCCCAGCCTCCCCTCTTAGTTGCAGAGGGTCCTTCATAACAATGGGCTCTTCCCTTCTACCCCTTGCTGAGCTCACCCCCACCCTTCAGCTGAACGTGGATGTCTTCCATCAGTCCATCCATCAAAGTGCTTTGTAGTCAAATTAATTTAAGAAACTGACTTAAAAAACAAATCAACAGCTGCTTTAGGGGGAAAAATGTATAAATAAAACCTAAAACATAAAGATAGAGGGAAATTAGAGCATCATTATACATTTAGATGTAGAAAAAACTGGGCTTAAGATCTCTAACCCTTTCTTTAATACTCCATCCTAGAGTTTCCCTATGAGTGAAAGTCAAACTCACTGGTCTGTGGGTTGCAATGAACAATTCTGTTTATTTTTCTTAAAAGGGGGGAGGGGGAGAGGACATTTGCCAATCCCATGCCATCTTTTTTGTCTCCATAACCTTTCAAATGTCCTAACATTCTTCACAGACTTGAAGCTGTAATCCATCTAGGCCCAGTGACACGATTCAAGGCCCTGTTCTCCCTTACTACTGGTAGATATTGTTTTTGTCATTTCTAACACCAAGTTCATTCTCCTTGGCACAGAAAGCAGAATAAGGATAAAGATGGTGTGACTCAGGCTTCTCTCCCTTATCATTTACCATCCATCCCCTCCACCCCAGCAATAATAGTCTTCTTTCTCTGCTCCTCATCTTTTTCCTACTATAACTTGACAAGAAACCATTCTTGTCCTCCACTTTCCCCCCGGCTCATCCTGAGCGATTGGGACTGCTGATTTCGACAGATTCATGCAATCCTCATACTCAATCTGCTCTTGTTTCACTTCTGTAATTTTTCTCTAAAGTCTAAGTTGGTTGGTGAGTGATGCATTCACATCAGTCTTTTCAGACAAGCCCTAATTTTCCTCCTCAGTAAAATTGTTCCTCTTTGCCATCAACGAGGCAGACAGGTCAGCCTGGCTGAAAGCAGCCTTGAAGAGACAATGACAGTCCTCAATCCTATGGCACCCAGGACCACACAGCCAAGTGATCAGAGTTCCTGGGTGTTGCCTCTCTAGCAACTCCATATTTAAGACCCCTGCCATTCAGCTTTGTAGATAAAGATGGGAGATTTCCCAGGCAATATAATTCCCCCAAATCAGCCTTCTAGCTTTAGGGGGAAAGGTCCTGGACAAGGTCAGTCATGGATGTTGCTTCACAAGTAATTACAAGTTCAAGAATGTAGGTATCTGCCTTTCTATAGAGAAGAGATTTTTCTGAGCATTATGTCTCTTGAAGAAAGAACCTCCAGGTGGCTAAGTGGTGCAGTGGATAGAGAACCAGGAAGGAAGGAAGGAAAGAAGGGAGGGAGGAAGGAAGGAAGGAAGGAAGGAAGGAAGGAAGGAAGGAAGGAAGGAAGGAAGGAAGGAAGGAAGGAAGGAAGGAAGAAAAGAAAAGAAAGAAGGAAGGAAGGAAGGAAGGAAGGAAGGAAGGAAGGAAGGAGGGAAAGGAAAGGAAGGAAGAACCTCAGAAAGAACATGTAATGGGAGGTCAAGGATCTTGATTGTCTCCATTCCCCACTTCATATTATAGTGAGTCATTCCAGTGGTATAGGATTAATGGGGAAGCAGGCTTATGTTCCCCCCTTTTTTTCCCAGAGTTTTCCCTCTGAGTAAATCAAGAAGGGGAGTTTTCAACCAAAAATTCTGCCCTGGAGGGAGGGGAGGAGTAGGAATTGCCAGAATGGCAGGGGGTGCCCAGTCCCAAGAGTTCCTCTCAGAGGGGCATCCAAACAGCTGAGTTCTGGTATTAGCCTGGAGAGCTTTACGATCTTGTGGAGATTAGAGAGAGGAAGCCACTAGAAGGAGAGTAGAATTTTTTTCATTTCCTGTAGAGTGGAAGGAAAGTTGTCTTGCCTGTGACATCTGCATTGTTACCTTGAGTTCTTGGGCAAGTTCTGGAGGGCCTTCCACCTCCATTTGTGGAAGCTTCGACACAAACTGTGTTTGGAGATTTTCTCCAGAGTAAACTTTAGGGTAAGGACATAATGAAAGGTCCATGTAATCACAGAGCTTGAGGGTCTTGGGCCATAAATTACAGTGGTAAGTCACCATGATTCCTTCAAAGAGCACAGGCCCTGTCAGAAACAGTCTCCATATGCATCCAGGAAAGAATTCTCTTTCCCAAAAGCCCCTTCCTCCCCCCCCCCCCCAAGATGATGGATAAAAAGTATAGAGCAGGGATTTCTGGGAAAGGAATGAGGGCTTTTAGTAAAGAATAGCCCCAAGGAAATGGTAGAGACCAAGACATCAGCTGCCAAACAAGAGGCCAGACTCAACAGGGGACCTTCACTGAGGCCCTGAACTCCACTTATGGGGCCACGCCAGTAATGGGGTGAGTTTACAGGGATTGTGAACACAAGTGAGAGTTGGGAGAGAGCAGTGGACAGGGCCGGATATATAACTATCCCCTTGCCGTCCGGGGTTGAGTGCAAGTCTGATTTCTACTGTTTACATGGTTTGAAATCAATTTCCTTAATGCCTCCTTCGAGTTTGTTGCTCCCCACAGGATTCTAACTATCCTTAAGGAAGGACTAGAAATAAACCAGATTCAGATTCTGCTGTTTCCAGGGAGTCTCTTGGGTGGGATAAATCCTGGCTTTGCCAAGAGTTATGAGAAGGAAGTCCCCATGATTTAACCGGTTGGTCTGTCTGCCAAGAGGAGGCTGTTCAGAAGCCCTGCTTAGCGGATGGATCCCCTTTAACTGCAGGATGTCCCCCTATGACATGTCAGCTGTAACCAGGAATTTTGTGTTCCGGGCAACTCCCCTTCTGGGGTATGAAGTTAGCCTCCGGTAGGGAAGGAGGGCAGGGAAGGAGCTCACCCCACAGGAGGCTGGATGGAGGAAGCTCTCACCCCCCTGCCCAATCCACTCGTAAGTTCTCCTTTTACACAATTATTCTTGGTACCTGGGTGCTAAATCCTATTGTTTCCACACTACTGAGGCTTCTACTACTTGAGGATCCTGATGAAATGGGGACTAAAGAGGCAGGAAACTCTTTATTTGGGGCTGAATCCAAGGAGATTGTGTAACCACGTCTTTGTTGGGCTCTGCTTTAGGGGTGGACAAAGTCCTGAAAAGTGGTACCTGCTATAGCCCTCAAACCTCCCAGGGAGAGAGCCAAGAGGTAAGAGGATCCATTTCCATTTGAGAGAGAGGGCAGTCGAGTCCCAAAGGGCACCCTCAGCTCTCCTTATCCATCCCTAACAACACGTGACCCATTGCTGGGCACTGTACGAGAGAGGCTTGAAAAGCAGCCATGACACCCCCATGGTCTGTCTTCCCCTGCCAAATAGCTTGGGCTGATTTTTCCTGGAAAGGTTATGAAGCTGTTCCAGGATGTGTCTGCCCAGGGGTCCCTTGGCTGTGGCTTCCCGCCACCCTCCCACTGTACTGATGTGGCTTCCTGTCCCCCGGAGGTCTAACAAGCCACCTCTCCCCTCACCCACCCACCCAGAGGAGTCGGGCCCTTTGCACTTAACAGTAGTTCCAGTACCTTCCTCGGCTAACTCCTAACATAATCTCTCAACTGAGGCAAGGTCATTTCTACCCAAGCTAAATGCTGTAATGTCCTAGCTAAGTATCTTCTCTTCCCTGACTCCACCCTCCACCTCTTTCTAAATATCCTTTCCATCCCCTGTCTTACTAACAGCCAACCTGAACAGTCTTTATGGCGAGCTCTTGTGTCCTGGAAGTCTCTAGCCTGAGGAGTCTGTACCAGAGAGAGAACAACATAAAAATGGACCTGAAGCTCAAGAGAAAGAACTATGGCAGGGAAGGGGAGCCCCCCAAACCCCAGCATCACCGTGCTTCTGCTGCTCTTCCCCCCTCACCATGACCTCCCAGAAGCCCTCTTTTCCTTCATTACCCACCTTCATCTTCTGTATGAAGTCTTTCCTGGTCCATCCTCCCAAGCACCTTGTACTTAACTGCTCTGTATACATAAAACACAGACTCTGTATGTATACCCACCGGCATATATAATACACCCCACATATGGCTATTTGCACATGCACACTCTATATGTGTATACATATACATATACCTGTACAAGCCACACGTGCATGTATGTATATAGACGCATACATCTATGTATAAGTACATGTACATATAGACATATAGTCTTTTCCAGTAGATGCTAAGATCCTTGCAAATGGGGGTTGTTTTATTCATCGTATTTTTGTTCCCAGCATCCTGTGCAGGTAGGTTCCCAATAAATGCTTGTGGATTAACCTCTCTGCCCCCCAGTTTCCTCCCATTTCCACAAGGGGATTAGATTCAGCGGCCTCTCAGGTCTCCTTTAGCTTTATTTCTCTTCTTTGATTCTGGGATCTGCAAGACTGATGGGCCTGGTACAAATCCCTGGGGTGAAAGAGAGACCCCCGGAATGTGGGGGAGCTGCCTCTCTAGAACCCCATCCTAGGGAGGGCCAAACCCCAGGATGGCACTAGAAGTCAGGTGGACCCTGACTAAGGGGTTGCTGGGGAGGCCAGCAGGGCTCACCAGGAGGAGAATCAAGGGTCTGAGTCTATGGATTTGGAGCTAGAAGCACCTCCTCAGAGGCCATCGACTCTTCTATCTGTTATGGAGGAAGCAGACTTGCCCAAGTTCACACAGCCCATAAGAAGGGCAGAGTCAGCACTCACTACCCCAAACCCAGCCTTTCTCTTGTGTTTGCTCATGTGGATTTTATCAATTGTTTATGAGCCACTGCTGAGCCCTTGGAGGGGAGGGTATTAAGGAGTGAAACAAAGGCCTCTGGGGACATTAGTGCCAAAGGACGGCCAAGCAGGACCTTCAGTCATCCCCTTCTGTCTCACTATAATCATCCGTCTGCCGCCGCCGGGTTGCTCTCCATAAGGCTCCTTGTCTCTCTCCCCCATCCCTTTTCCATCAAAGGGTGACAGCCCCGGCTTTCTGGCTCAGCAGACTTTTCCCCTGGGAAGCCCAAGGACAAGGTGAGAGGTGGTGGTGTTGGTTGGTTGTTTTTAATTGAGCTGCGGTGTACCTGACAGGTGTTCTTTCAGTGCTTCTGTATTTATGGGAAGGGAAGAACTCTTGGTAACCATACATCCGCCTCTAGGCAAAGCTGAACTATTCAATAGACTTTCATGTTTTTGTGGGTAGGGAACTAAGAAAATAACCCATAAAGAAATGGCAAAAAAGAAATTGAGAACATCAGGTGACCGAGACAGGCAAGAGGCGGCCTACATTGGGGTTGTCTCTCCACTGGGCTTTGTCCAAGAGACGAACATCAGCCATCGATTCAGTTTAAATTCAGCAAATGTTTTGTTAATCGACTTTTTACCAGATATCATATTGGTTCTGGGGATGTAAAGACAAAAATAAATCTACTCTGGGGAGTTTCTACCAAGAGATTCAAGTGTTGGTCTTAGTTTCCTCATCTGTAAAACAGGGATCATCAAAGCACCTACCCAGGTGCTTATAGTTAGGATTATAGTTAGGAGCAAATGAGAACATATTTTTAAGCATTTAGCACAATATTTGGCACACAATAAGCACTTTAAAATGCTAATTTAAAAAACTAAGTGGCTAAGTGGATAAGAGTGCTGAATCTGGAGCCAAATCTAGCTTTAAAGACTTACTAGTCATGTGACCCTGGGCAAATCATTTAACCTTTCTGCCTCAGTTTCCTCATCTGTAAAATGGAGAAACTTATAGCATTTACCTTCAAGGTTATTTTGAGAATCAAGTGAGATATGCCTGGCACATGGTAAGTGCTATATAAATGCTAGCTATCATTCTTATATGTACATAGAGAAGCAAATACAATTTTGAAAAAACTCAGATTCATTAATAATCAAATTAAAAGAACATCAGAGTGTCACCTCAAATCTATCGAAAAAGAAAAGAGTAGCAATGAAACTCAGGATCAGTGAGAGTTTAAGAGTCACAAGAGCACTCATACATTGGTGGTGGAATTGCAAATATCACATCTTTTAGGAAAACACTCTACAAATAGATAGTTAAAAGTTACTTCCCCAAATCCTATATTCTAACCTAGCAATTTTATTGTTGCCTTGGCTGTCCCCCAGGATCAGAATTAAACCTGACTTCACTTCTGCTTCTCAACATCCCTTATTTCCCTAAGAGCTCTGCTCCAATACCACCTTCAGCATGAAGCTATTTCCAATCCTCCCTAATACTTGGCCCTTTACAAACCATAAAAATTTATATTGGAAGCAGCTACTTGGTGCAGTGGCTAGAGCACCATCCCTGGAGTCAGAAGAAACCGATTTCAAAGTTGACCTCAGACACTTAACATTTACTCTTCATGTGACTGCACAAGTCACTTAACTCCAATTGTCTCTCCTGTCCCCCCCAAAATACCTTGTATGTTTGGGGGGAGGAGATATGGTTTAATTAGCTCATCATTTTGCCTAACAAAATGGGAGCTCCCTGAGGGGACTATTTCATTTTGATCTGTGTCCTCTCCACTCTGCCCAGCATCTGACCTCAGTATGGCCTTCAAAGGACAAACAGCAGCAGCACATAATAGGTCATTAATAACCATTTGGGATCAATTCGCTGAGTGATATGCCCTGAAAGTATAAAGAACAAATAAGCAAAAAGAGGTATCTGTAGGGAGAATTTTCATGGCTGGCATCGTGTGTGATCACAAACAAACCAGAAACAATCTAAATGCCCAACAAGAGGAGATCTAGTTAAGCAAATTGCGGTACTTTGCTGGAATGAGATGCTCAAATGCAACTAGCCATGAAAAATAGAAGCTATAGGAAGAAATCTGAAAAGATCTTTATAAACTAATGCAGTGCCTGGCTGGGGGGAGAAATGGAACTGGAAATAGAAGAATGGACAGTACACTATACAGTAATATATATATATTATATAGATACTTATGAGTATATATAAATATATGTGAGTATTTGTAAGAAGAAAAATGAATACGCAAAGTATCCTAATGCCGTCTTACAGAGAATGAAATGATGTAATGTGCTGAAATTGTGAAGGGGAGGTTTGCTGGGGTTGCCTGATCAAATTGAGGAGTCCCCCCCATCAACCTGATGAGATTATGAGTTTGGGCAATGGCTGGGATGCAGGAACTCATAGTGATTGGCTGACTCCAGCAGCATAAAATAAACTTCTTATCCTCTGGGGCTCTCTACCTCTTTACCTTTTTCCTTGAACCCCCTTTCAAAATGCAGTGGAGTGAAGGGGAGAGGAAAGGGGCTTCTTCTCCAGACCCCCTGCCAGGAGCAGTAATAGCCACTAGGAAAGCAGATGTTTCAGGGCATGGCTTGTCCATGGCCTGAAGGAGTGACTGAGAACATTCCTCCTGAACCCCGACCTCCTCTATGGAGAAGAGGAAATTTTGAATTCCCTAAGCATGGCGGTGGCTTTCAAAACTTTCTAGAAAAGGATTTCTGGAGCAGCACCACCCCCTTCTCCTTTGAGAGTGGTCTTGTGGATAACTTCAAGAGGAAGAGTTTCAGAATCTGACCCCTGGGTCTTCTAGAGAAAAATTTCCTAATTCTCTCTGCTCCTGAGAGAAAGAAAATCACTGCCTCCATTGGTCCTGCCCAGGATCCTATTTGGAAACCAGAGCCAGTGAGTCAAATTGGGCAGATATATAAGGGGCTTCTGAATTGGTCAACAGTCATTAAGTATCTCTGAGATGCCCAGTAAGAGGCACCTAGCTGGGCTCAGTGGATAGAATACAGCCTCAGACAGTTACTAGTTGTGTGGTCCTAGGCAAGTCATTTTACCTCTGTCTTGGAGGTACCTGGATGGCACAGTGGATGGAGAGCTGGGACTGGATTTAGGAAGTCCTGAGTTCAAATCAGTAACTTTGGGCAAGTCACTTAACCTCTGTTCCCTTAAGCCACTGAAGGAGGAAATGGCAAACTACTCCATGGTCTTTGTCAAAAAACAACCCATGGACAGTATTGGCGTGCAACGGTTCCCAGGATCCAGAGCTGGGACACAACTGAACAACAATATGTCAAGCACTGTGCGTGGCTCCCAGGATCCAAAGAAAAAGTAAAAACAGTCTCTACTCCAAAGGAACTTGCATCTCATCAAGGGTAACAACATAGAAAGACATAACAGCGAGATACAGCGAAGATCAGTGGTTGCCAACATTTTTTGTTCCGTGAACCCCTTTCAACAACAAATTAGAAATTTTAGTGTGAAACTCAGAATAACTTAATATACTAACTACTTACTGCTTAGGGTATCTTTAATTTATACTGAGAACTCCTTAGATTGTCATCACAAATCCCAAAGGGGTTCTCAATGTAACCACTGAGATAGATAAGAGAAGTTATCTTTAGAGGGGAAGGCACTAGTGGCTGGAGGAACTGGAAATGGTTCCCTGCAAAAGGTAGCATTTGAGCTGAGCATTAAGAGAAATCATTGATTCTAAAGTAGAGAGGTGACAAGGAGAACGAATTGGTTAGGGTGGTGCAAAAGGATCGCCTTCCTCCAGTGAGAGGCCAGTTGAAATTTTGTAACAGGTTTGTAGTGGCGTCCTCACATTTCACAATTTTCTCTTGCTCTCTTCAGCAACACATGAATTGAAGTAAAACTAACAGATGGTGGGAGGAATCCAAGATTGGGATTTGGCAGCATGTAATGTGATATATAGTAAGTGCTTAATAAATGCACATTATTTAATACATGTTGGAGCTGCATCCGTCTCTGCATCTTTTATTTCTTTTGTTTTTTCCTAATTGTGTAGGTGGATCACTATCCAGACATCAACCAGATCAGGTGAAGATCTTTCAAAGGTCTTTAAAAGAGCCAGCTGAGGGCCCATACCCAGAGTGAACAGCCACATTTGATCAGGAGCCAGTGCTGGGCTGCAGCCCTGGTTCCCTAAACCAGTCGATCAAAGAGCCAGAGAAGCTGAAAAAAGGAGCAACTCATCTCTCAGCTATGTCTCCCCCAATGTATATTGAAATGACTTCTATTGAGGGATGGATGAACAAACTGTTGGTGTATCAGTGAAAAGAAATATTATTGTACTATAAAAACACTGCAAATGTGAACTCCAATTCTACTTATATCATTATATGTGGTGAGTCACAGTATACTATAATCTGTAAGGAATAAAAAATGTGTTTTACACAGAAGGCATCGGGGATAAGCATAAACAGGCTCCCACCTGGCAGCTCACAGTAGTTTTTGCCTCAGTTGAGTGAGGGAGAAAAAAGGAAAATCTATTCATCCAACTTCATGAGTCCACAGTTTCAGGTCAGCATCCTCAGGCAGAGTTTTGTTCTGTGACATTGTGGGGAAGGTCTCCATTATGCGAGCCTAAAAGGTGGCTTCTCGCTGCCCTTCACTCTAAGGACTGAGCACTCACTGGCCAGCTCTCTGATACAAAAGCATAGGGTATTCCTTTTACAGATGTAATGGCCCTCAGAGCAATAAGCAGAAAGCAGAGTTGGAGAAGGAGGAAGAGGGTAAGTTCCCAGCAGGCACACAGCACAGGTGGAGGCCTGACATTTAAGGTCAGCCCATAGATGCCGGCGGCTAAGAGAACTCAGTCACTTGCCTATCAACTGGGGTGGGCTCTAGAGTGGAAGGATTCCCTTCCCCAGGATTTGGAACTCCAGAATCCAGGTCCGGTACAGAGCTTTCACATCCAGGTGGTGTGACGCAGGACAGTGATGACAGGTGTCCCAGGTGGGATGCAAAGCAGAAGACCACAAAGCTTCAAAGGATTGAAGTAAAGGACATCAAGGGGAAAAGAGATGATGCGGAGGTGAGAGCAAAGGATGGGCATCCACCGGTACCCTTGCAATATCGACACAGGGGCATGGATGGGGGCCACTTACACTGATGGAGGGAACGTTTCTATTAAATTCCAATGCACTTGAGTGACAAAACAGATTTTATATGATGTGATAGAGAACCACCCCTCAAAGATTTAAAAGAACACAACATTAACGCTCTTCTTTGATGTTTCAATGATACGATAGATATCTCATTGTCTTGGGTCCTTCCCCTGATGCTTACTTATCCCAGAACGTGACTCTTGCCCATAGGAGATAGGGCCTCTTGTCAATATTCTCCCATAAACCCATGGGGCGTTCTACCCATGTTGGGTACGTTCTTCTAGATTGCGTAATATGCTCTGGACTCCAATAGAGGCTTTTTTTTAAGGTAGAAAAGCAATCGTAATCACTAGAGTCAATCTGTGTCCTTCATGGACTGCAAATACATTTTTAAAAATAGCAACAAAGCTTTAAAAAGGCGGGGGAGGGGTATGATGGATAGAGGAAAAGTGCTCAAATCTGGAAAAACCCAAGTCACTTAAAGAACCAAACAGGCCCTGCTCTCAGACTGTCTTTCACTCCGGGAAACACCGGCACACACAGAGCAGCATACGCTTGTGTCTCATTAACAGCACGAGGCAGGTGACCGGGTGGGGCTGGAGAGCCAAGGACGGGTTTCTTCTGAGTGGCAGCTCTTGAAGATGATGCTTGAAGAAAGCTAGAGACTCTCGCTCTCTCTCTGTGTCTCTCTCGTTTTTCTTGAAGGTTTTTTGTGGCGTTTTGAGGGGGGGCGGGGGGAGAGCGATAGTTTCTTTCACAACATGAGACCCGGCTCAGGCGCGGAGCACGCTGGGACTGCAGGGAGGGGAGGCGGCCCCGGCAATAGATGACTCTGGCAGAAAGCTAGAGAGGCAGACTGGAGCCAGGCTGCAGGGAGCGCGGCGTCGGGAAGCCGAGCTCAAATCCGCCTCACGTACCTGCCAACTTTCAGTGTTTTATAAAGAGTAGCTATTATTTTGTTTAAAAGCCGAAGGGACGCGTTTTTATTTATCTCAGAAACGGAGGGGCCCGCGGAGCCTCCCAGTCAGCTCCATCCTTTGCGGGTAACACCTGGGCAGGTGCGGCGCAGGGAGGAGCGAAGGGGGGGCGGGAGCGAGGGAAACCAGCCAATCAGGACCCAGGGCTCCAGAGAGACGTGATTTTCACGGAGAAGCTTGAAGGACCCAGGATTGCGCTTCTTCTGGCTTTGAATCCCTGTTAGGCTGCTCACCGGGGAGCTTATGGGGGGGAAGGGGAAGGGACCAGTCACGTGACCACCCCTCCAGCCTCCATTTCCTCATCTATAAAAGTGAAAAGTTTGGACTAGATGCGCCAAGAGGGACCTCCAGCTCTAGGGTCAAAGTTCTTAAGTCACCTTTGACCGAGCCAGCCTCCGTTCGCGGACGCGCATGCGCACACGCGTCCGAGGAAGGCTCGGAGGCGGGCGGGAGGGCTAAGGTGGCGGCGTCACTACGGGCGAAGGGGGTGTGGCCTAGTCGTCGCCACGGAGACGCGTGGGGACGGCTACGGGCGACTAGGGCGAAGGCTATAGAGGCGGCAGTGGTGGCGGCGGCAGCGAGGTTAAGCCGAGTCTGGCTGGAGCCCGCTCGGGCTCCGGCGGTCGGGGCCGGCGGGATGAACGTCCGAGGCGGACGCGGGGCCCCGGGAGCCGGCGAGGAGGGCGGCGACGACGACGATGAAGAGGACGACGAGGAGCGAGAGGGCGTCACCCAGATCTTCCCGATATCCCGACTGCCGCCCATCTCCGGCTACGTGCCCGAGGCCGGCCGGAGGAAGGTGAAAAAGAAGAAAAAGAAAAAGAAGTCGCAGGCCAGCGGGCTGAGCAAGGCCTCCGGCAAAGGCGACGGTAAGCGAGGCGGAGCCGGCAGGCGAGGGGGCGGGACCGAAGGGGGGGATTGGCGAGGAGAGGGAGGCCGGCGCTAGGGATTGGAGAGGGGGCGGGTCCCGGAGGGAAGGAGGTGGGGCCTATAGGGGGTTGGGTCAAAGAGGAGACGTCATAAGGAATTGGATAGAGTGATGAAGAGGTTTTCGAAGGGGCGGGGCCAAGTCAGGGGGCGGGGCCGACAAAGGAAACTGTCAAGGGAGCGGGACCATCAGGAGCGGGGTGCACCGGGTATCACAGGGACCTGGGGACCCCCCTTTTTTAACAAATAAGAAAACTGAGCCTCAGAGAGACCTCCCCAAGGTCTTTCAGGTAGTAAGAGGCAAAAAGAGGAGTTGAACCTTCAGGAAAGAGATAAGGGGGATGGTAAAAAAAAAAGGGGGGGATGGGATGGGTTACCCCAACATACTGAGCCCTTCAAAACATGCACCCATTCCTTCGTTCGTATACACACCCCTGCAGGCCACAACCAGACCCAGACCTCTCCAGCCCACTCCAAATATCCCCCAAATACACCCCCACACACATACACGGACACATTGTATACACAATATGCAGACTGAGCTAAGAGTCGGGAAGACAGGTTCCAATTTTGCCTGGGACACTCACTAACGGTGCCTCCCTAAATGAGCAAGTCATGTAGTGCCTCAGTGTGCTCATCTGTAAAATGGTCTTTTCCAGCTCTAATCTAATTACAAAATCTCAGAAGTTGTAATAGGTCGTACTCCCTCAATAATATTTCCCCCAGGTAATCATCCAGGCTTTGAAGATCTCCAGCCTCAGTCAACCAACGAACATGGCTGCAATCCCGGTCGTTTGGCGTTGCTCTCATTGTTAGGAAATTGGTCTTTTATTTGTTTGTTTGTGCCCCGATCCACGCTAAATTTGCACTGTGGGTATTCATTCCCATCGCTCCTACTTTTATTAGGAGGCTAAGCAGTACAAGCCAAGTCCCTCCTTAAAAATCACTGAACGGCCAGCTCTGTTAAATACTTGAACACACCAAGATACACCAAAAAGTCACATCCAAACATATATACATTGTACTAAAACACATACGCACTTCCCAAATATACCAGTCGCCTCTAAAATAGAGCTATCAGTAAATATCCTGCCCATGATACCAGACACCACCTCCCCGCTCACGCATACAATCTCAAACACATACAGATACTCGGTCCCTAAACATACAGATAGCATACATAGTCATATATATATAAATATAATACCTATATATACATATATATGTGGATATAGATATACACCCCCCCACACACACAAGGCATCCCCAAACACATGCATCTAAATCCACAGCCACCTTCCCACACATCCTTCCTTGCCCAGATTTGGCAATCTCTGTGTATCTGCAGATACGCTCATTCCTTTTCTGCCATAGCTAGCTCCCCACAAAGCAGACACATACACATATTCCCACGCACAGCGCCGCCACCACGTCTGCTCATATCCAGACAGTCCTCAAAACATACCCTTCACACACAGGTTACTCTCAAGTACATATACATAGTAGAAATACTCTATTCCCACATAGATATAAGTATACACACACAAGTATATATACAAACATCTCCCCAAACACACACACACACACACACACACACACACACTCTCTCTCTCTCTCTCTCTCTCTCTCTCTCTCTCTCTCTCTCTCTCTCCCACTCATCACCAAAATAGATCCTACTGAGAGGTGACATTTCTCTGCAGAGCTGCCATCATAAAAACATATTTTTTTTGAAAACTCAGTGATACAAAGAGCTCTTTTTCATTTAAAAATAAAACTCAGTGGTTGTCTTTGAGTTGTTCCCAGGAAACTTGGGATAAATATAAAGCGGAAGTTACTTTGATGCTTTACGCAGTTGGCTCCGGGTTGGTGCTGCTGAGTTGCGGTGCTCACCCCTATTCCCTGCCCAGCTCCAGAATTTATAAAATGGCATTACCAAGACACTAAATTTTAGCTCTTGAAGTCTCCTTACAGAGGGATTCAAAGAGATATCCAAACTGGCTATGTACACACAAGCACAAGGAGAGGTGGGTCCAGTAGGACCAGCCCCTTCCCACTTGGCATATATAGGCTACATTTCAAGGTGGAGTAGCAGCAGGATCAAAATGACTTCTTCAGGCAATCAGTGAAGCCATGTGGTGACATTGACCATCTCTTTTTCCCTCTTAGCTTAAAGTTTCTTTAAACATTGACCTAAGAATGATTCATGGGGAGGTGAGAGCATAGGGAGGATGGTACAAGATGGTTTTCCAAAAGCGGGGGATTGGAGAATCTTTGGCCACAACACTGAAGAAAGAGATCCTCCACGTTTCTGGATCCTAGAAAAGGATCAGTTGATGAAAATGCATACGGTTTATGTTATTTTTAAAATATATTACATAGTCTTGAAGTTACATTAATTTTTTTCTAGTCCAATATTACAAAGACTTCCCAGCTTGCCATAGTTCTAGTACTTTAGGTGAAGTTGGGAGTTAGGGTTGTTCTGATATCTCTCCATCATAAATGGTATACAAGAGGAAGTGCACACATTCTTCCCTATTCCCAACACAGATCCTGGCAATGGCAGCACACAATTTCGATAGAGCTTTAGTCATGGGAAGATGGTCGTGCTGGAAGGTTTTTCATTGAATGTTAAGCTGCCCAAGAAATCCTCGTGGAGGATGGGCATTTGGTTGGCTAGTTTAGCTTCATTAACTCTTCACTTAATTCACTTAATCTCTGGCTAACTGCTCATCGAGATCGGCAGAGCAAAGACTCAGCCTCCCTTTTCCTCTTATGACCTTTTAGGTTCCAGCAAAGATCTTGGCTCCAAACTAGAGTCTATGAAAGAGCTTAAAAAAGAGAAAGAGGAAAATAAGCATCTCTCTTACTCCTCCTCTGGGAACACTGCTGCCTTTTCTTCAGCCGAAGTAGAAGAGAACCTTTCCACCAAGATCAATGAGAGTCTCCGTTGGGAAGGTGTCCTTGCAGACCCGGTAGCAGAGGAAGAACGAATCCGCATCTATAAACTCAATAGAAGAAAACGTTATCGACTCTCGGCTCTGGAAGGATTCTGCCAGACTTCGAGCGTCCCGGAAGGGACAAATGAGAAGGCCTTGGTCCTTCCAGACTCAGAGAGCCACACAAACAGCAAACAGCAAGCGGGGAAGGTTGATTGTCTCAATTATTTCCTTGATGGAAACACATCTTCAAAGATCCTCCTCTCTCCAGAATTAGCAACAACTAGTGTGTCTGAGCAGAAACTTTCTTCTGCTTTGGCGAATCCATCCTGATCCCAGGCGTGTGCGTGTGCGTGTGTGTGTGTGCATGTGTGTGTGTGTTGTGTACGTGTGTGTATGTGTGTGTATGATATGTGTTGGGGGGGGAGTGTATGTGCTAAAATGAAATAATGGAAATCAGGCCATTCCTGAAGAGGACAGATACTTTGTTTTGATATTGAGATCAACAAAATGTTCTAACATTCTGAAATAAAACCACCTCTCTATAAAAAACAAACCAACCTCAAACCCCAAAATGGAAGGATTTCATTAAGTCAGTCTTTGCTTTCCCTCAGCGCAGCCCAGCCCACGTGATTCCCTGTTGCTCACTCTGGTCTCTCAAGAGTCCCGGGAGGGTGTGGATGACCTAATAAAGCCTCCATCCTGTCTGCTGTAACCTGCTTCTCTGGAGGCCTGTGCTGCATATTGGGAACAAACTGAGCTGGGGTGCAAGTCCTGCTGCCAGTGTCAGCCTTTGGGCCTCCGTTTCCACCCATTCCAATTCTATGGTCTTACATGGAATTGGAGGAAAGAAGGGACTCACCATTTATATCGTGCCTACTATGTGCTAGACACTGTGTGCTAAGTGCTTTAACAGTTTGATCTGCTAGTTATAAATAGTGGCTGATCTCAGGACCCCTGGGAGGGAGGGGCTGATAATATGCTCATTTTACAATGAGGAAGGGGAGGCAAACAAAGGTAAAGGGACTTACCCATGGTCACATGGTTAGTAAGTATATGGGGCTAGATCTGAACTCTTCCTGACTCCATGCCTGGAGTTCTGTCCACTTGGCCATGGGTTGCCTCACTGTGAGTTCTCTCTCAAATCCCATGCAAGGGTATTTATTTACCTTAAACGTTCTTTGAAAAAAATACTTAAAAAAAGAGTACTTAAAAGCACAGTAAAAAATACCAAAAAGACCTCAGCAGCAGCAGCGGTATAACATTTAGAGAGCATTCTAGTATTTTCAGGGGCAAGCTAAACGGTGCAGTGGATCAAGCACCAGGTCTGGGGTTCAATCTGACCTCAGACACTAGCTGTGATCCTGGGCAAGTGACTTTACCCTATCTGCCTCAATGTCCTTATCTGTTGTTAAATGGGCTAGAGAAAGACATTCCAGTATCTCTGCCAAGAAAACCCCAAATGAGGTCATGAAGAGTCGAATATAACAAAAATAATTTCAAAGCACTTTATAACATTCATCGGATCATCATAACACTCCTGTGAGGTAGATGATGTTATCCTTGTTTTACAGATGAAGAAACTGAGGCAAAGAGAGTGATCTGCCCAGATCACAGAGCTAGTTAGGGACTGAAACGGGATTTGAATTCACTTTGAACAACTCTCTTTAGGAATCCCGGATGACAGTGTCACGGTAAGCTTCCAGGAGAGCAGAAGGAGCTCTTGGAGAAATGGAGAAAAGACTACATTTGGATATCACTTGTTATGCTCTGGTATCAAACCAACCATTCAGCCCCAGTTCTTTGAGTATGTGCTGTGTTTATAATCCCACGTGAAGCGCTCCTGAGGTTACAAAAGTCCCTGGCCTCCAGGAGTCCAGCTGGGATATAAGACAGGACATAGATGAAAAAATTAAGCAGTGGTACAAAACCGCTTCCGTAGCCGGACCCCCCCCCCCAAAAAAAAAAAAATTAAGTTCTTCCATTTAGGTGATCTTAGAACGTTGCCCAGCACCGAGATAGGAAGTGACTTGTTCAGGAGACACAGACACCAGTGTTAAACTCGAGCATTCTGCTTCTCGGGCACCTAATGATTGTAATAATAGCTAATGCTGGTGCCAGGTGCTGCACCAAGTGCTTTATAAATAGCTCATTCGATCCTCTCAACCTGGGGGGAGTTCTCGGAGGAGGTGCTGCTATAATTCCCATTTTATAGATGAAGAAACTGAGGCCATCAGCCCAGCTCATGCAGATAAAGTTTCAAAGTCAGGCTGGAAGTCCAGGCCTTGGATAATCTTTCCTCTGCACCATGATGCTGTTTTCTGCTGCTTCCACGCCATCAGTTCATAAAAGTCTTCGCATGCTTCTCTGAATTCATAATATGCCGTTGTAATGCTGAAGCACACTTTGGAGGCAGCGAGCCCCGAACTCCATTGACAGAAGGCCTTTCTTTCCCTTTTCAGTCTCAGGCTTATCTCTGCTGGAGGGAAGGGGAAGCTACTTGGTTGCAGTCAAAATGATTAGTTACAATGAGATCTCAAAACAAAACTTGGTAACGTTTTCAAAATAACAGTATTGGGGAGGGTCACAATTAGTTACAAAGTCTCCCCCATTCCCTGCCCCAAACCGCCCAGTTCACTGAGTATTAAAACTCAAAGGCACCAGACATCTGTATCAGATGAGATGCCATCATCTTGTTACAGTCCCATCAACTGAAACCCATGAGTGACTTGCCCAGGGTCACACAACTAGTGTGGTGTCTGAGGCCGGATTTTTGCTTAGGTGCTTCAGACATCGGGGTCGGTGGTCCACCCACTGTGCGGACTGTGTGCTTCCTTATTTTTCTTTATCCACTTACTGTGCCGACTGTGTGCCCTCTTGTTTTTCTTTCTGATGTTGTTACTGCATAATTTCTTATTTCTGCTCCCTTCCCACAGCATCAGTCTTCTCATGTTTCTCCGAAACTGCCCCCTTTCTTATTCTTTAGAGTACAATATTTTTGACACAACATTTCGTTTTCCCAATTACATGTAAGAATATATTTTAATAAATATTTTTAAAATATTGAGTTCCAAATTTTCTTCCTCCTGTTTCACCACCCTAAGATGATAAGCAATTAATATTTGCTATATACATACAGCCATGTAGAACTCATCCCTGTATTATTCATATTGTGGAAGAAGAAATGGACCAAAAGAAGAGTTAAAAAAAAGACTCAAACCCTGATCCCCTCACTTTCAGACGGATCTTCTTCCTACCAATCTATCCCATACATGACTCTGGACCCTCCATGTGTGCTCTTTAGAAAACAGAAGAATGATTTTCAACATCAAAGAAAGTTTCTCACCAACTTGCAGGCACCCAACATCTGCACTGAGGCAACCAGACCAACTATAAAGGGAAAAACTACCCCAGAGGCAAAGACGCTTCCAAAGAAAAACCCAGGTTCTTCAAAAATCAGTTGTCCGAAGCCTTTCTGGGAGGTGGGCTTCCATTAAAAAAAAGGTATTGTTATGAAACCAATGGGTCCCCAATGAATGTTAATCAAGGGGATTTCACATTTGAATAAATCGGACACCCCAAGTAAAAACCCCAGATTTTAATGAACAATTTGCTTCTCCGACACTTTAAAGAACACTCAGGCAGTATGTGGAGTAGATAGAGTCGGGGATCCCTGGACAAAGCCCCACCTCTGACAGAATGGCCTTAATAGAGCAGTGACCCCTGTGGCTCAACTGACCTCCCATGGTGGACTTCCCTACACCAACATACTGAGATTTCCCTATACCATCAAAATCACAGTTTGGTCTAAATATCACCAACCATGAACCAATTGGTGGCTTCAAACAGTAGCATGACGTGGTAGCACACTGAACTAGGTGTCTGCAGAATGGATTCTAGGTTCCCCTATCTGGGACTCAGTTTCCTGTTTTGTAACATGAAGTAATTGGACTAATTCATCCAGCCCTCACATTCTCTGGTTCTAAATGTTCTCAATGCTGGAGGTAAATTTTCAAACTATGGGATTATAGTTTTAGAGGAGAGAGAGCTCTCTCAGGTCTCTCAGCGCAGGGAAAAAGTGACAGCTCTCTCTAGAACCCAGATAACCTGACTCTTGATAAACATCAGAAGCAGAATTTGAATTCAGGTCCTCTACCTTCCCAGCCCATGCTTTTATATTCCATCGACTTCTTACCACCTTGGTCAGCACTCTCATCAATGAGCACTTCCTCTGAAGCACTGGGATCCCCAAAAGTGATACATTAGAATTAAGAATGGCAAGCAGCATTTTCAATTTCTCTTAAATAGTCCCATTTAAAAAAAAAAGAAGCACACCTAAAGCTACATTTCAGATAATTTATTGTTAAATGAAAAAGTAACAAGCAAATGGTGGAAAGAGGAGAAGAGGATGAGCACAGTTTTTGTAAAACAAACATTCAGAGTTTTCTAAGGTTGGAGTAAGGAAAGATTGCTCAACAGACTTTCCCCTCAAAATCTTTAAAAATATAAACAATCACAAGGGAAACCAGTGTCTTCCTTAAGATACAAATCAATGACTCTTAGCTACTCTCATATGCACACTGTTAGCAGGTCACTTGGCAATCCTGGGAAATCATTTAACAAGCAGACGGAGGAGGGAAAACTACTTTGAATGAACTCGAGACAAAGAGATTGGACCTTTCAGAGGCATTTCGGAATGAATGGGTTCTAAGGAGCAGAACAAGAACAGAAGCGACAGCCACGTTTTCTCCAAGGGAAGCTTCTTCAAGGAGAGTCCCATCGCCACAGGCTGCCTTTCTTGAACTCTTTAAGAAAAATCTGATTGGTTAGAAAAGAAAAAAACCAGAAGGGACCTGCGGATTCCCCAGTGAATAACTTACAAATTCAACAACATAAACTCTTCCTTTTTTTTTTTCTACAGTTTCACAATCACTTCTTCACTTGCACTCACTCACGTTCTATTGTCAGAGTCTCCCTACTCGTAGCTTCGCAACTAACTTTACTACTTTCCTGTGAACTTAATTTCTTAACCTACACAATGCTCTCGCTTAAGGATGGTTCTCAGATGAGAAATCACATCTATTTTTGGCCAGAAAAGTGATTTCTCCTCCCAAAGAGGCTCTTCCTGTTCAGTGGACAATAATGTTGGGGGCGGGAGGGGAGGGTGTTTGTTCCTGTATTGTAAATTTAACGCAAGTTAAATACCTAGATGAACAATGAGAAAGAATGAAAGGCATTTCCCATCATTTAAAATTACATCACATTTATGAGTAATCCAAACCACCTATTACGATGACATTGCAGCCCCCCCCCCCCCACTGTTTTTTCCATATTATAAAGCTGAGATCTTCCTGTTAATTCCCATATTTGAATTCTTTCTTTCAATGAACATCGAAGTCAAGCTTCACTGATTGGTTCTAGAGTGAACTCTAGAGTCCAAAAGCCCCCCAGCTTCCTGTAGCCCTGTTCAACATCACATTATTTAAGGCAAAATTAGTTAATTGGCATGAGCTCTCTATGTGGCAGTGTCTAAAATATATTTAGAAAAGCAAAATCATTTATATTTTCATTTTAAAATCAGCGATGGGCAGTTCAGCTCTGAAGGCACCACAGTCTCTACAGCATGATTATCTCTGCAACTTCATTATGTTCTCATAAAGGACTCTGCTGGAGCCAGTTCTAACTGGTTCATTGTGAAATTTGCAGCATGAGCATTTATACCTTGGAAACCAGCAAAAGTTACCAATCATGGCTTAACTTACTGTTTTGTTGATTATCTAGACTTAAGACGAAATTTAAAAGTGTGCAGCCCCTAGAGAGCTGGCTGTGAAAAGTTGACCAGCATGCCCCTGATGAAGGGGAACAGAAATGACTCGATATGGTGATTGGCTCTCTGAACATCAATCATTTCGATGACCCTGCGAGTTACTCAGAAAAGAGGCACGGCCTATTTGCCATTTACAATAGTCTATGCCCCTTAGAAGAGGCTCACCAAATCTCAGAGTTGGAAATCATCAACTTCAACCTACTTTTAAAGAGGAGAAAACTGAGCCCCCCAGAACTCGAATGGCTTGCCCATAGTTCCACAGCTCAGCAGTGACAGAGCCCGAATTAGAACATACTCAAAGTGTATATCTGTGTTTTGTTCCTTCTGACAGGAAAACAAGAAAAACCACCGACCCACTTCCTTTTTCTCAAAAGGCCTACCTGAGCTGCTTACCTGAACCCCTGGATTCTCTTAGATTCTGCCCAAATTCTCTTAAATTAAAAAGCTTGGGCTTCAGAGAGGCCACCTTGGCTGGGGGAGCTCCTAAGCCAGCGAAGAAGGCCCACACATGTATTCTCGTCCCCCTCGGATCGCTCAAGACCCTTCTACGTTGTAATTCAATGCTCTGATACAAGTTTGTGTACAATAACTTGCCCACTTCCTTCCACCTCCCACCTCTGCCTTGTCTAACATGAAATGGGGGTTTGGCAGGCAACAGACACCAAAATTAGTGGGGGCTCATACTGAGGGGGAATGCTGGGAGGGAGTCAAGCTTTCAGGGTTTCAGAAGGAGCCCAGAGACCTAAGAAAAGAGATGGCTTGTCTGCCTGGACTCTGTCTGCATGAGTGACCCTCACATAGATGCTCTCATCTTCCCATGGCTGATTTTACTGAACTAACAAAGCTCTTTTGAGGGACCATCTCAAGTGATTCTGAGAATCCAGGATCCTTTGACCCTTTAGCAAAAATCAAAACCTTGTGCTATAGTAACAAAGTTGGATGTTTGGATTATGACTCTCCTCTGATTAGAAATGAAATCTGACCCCAAAGGTATTTTTTTTTCTTCTGCCCCTTGCAATCCAGACATTGATCGCCCTTCGGGCAGCAGGGATTCTGCTCTGAATGTAATTTCTTTTGGACAGAACCCATGTGAAGCTTGGATAAAGACACCAGCATAAGGTCCCAGAGAACCTAGGGAATAGAGATGTCTCCCTCTTAAATAGCATCCAGACACAACCCGAGCCATTCATTTCCAGTTATGAGTCAAAAGGCAACAATCTTGAGAAATCTTAAAAGCATTCCATCAAAGCAGCCTTAAAAATGACAGTCCGCTCAAATATGTGCCATCCTATATTTTGCCTTATGGAGCCTAGGAAAGTATTTGGAAACCCCAGTGTACACAGCAGAAGAGTTCCACAAATCTGCGGCGGCCTTAGCGGGATTCCAGAGATGCAAGGCAGGTTGCCAGGGCCCGCGGGGAAGAAGACAAGAGGCTTTCCTCATGACTAGCGAAATGGTAACCGAAATCTTTTGGGCTTCTCTTCAGATCAGTGAACTAAATTTCAGCAACACTCATAAGACAGCCATGGTGGAAACATCACCTGAGCACAGGCTTCTGGGAGTCTTCAACCACTGGTGCAAATAGGAAGGACAAGGTCTGCATTCGGATGGAAACAGAAATAACCCGAGGACCTCAGTTTACACAGACTGAGCCCATAGGAGTGGGATAACAGGCAGCAAGTACCATGACTTCCAACAGAAGTTGCTTCAAGTGGGAAGCTCAATCTTTCCACTCAGAAGCCTTTTTCCACACTCCACCACAGACAAGCTTGGCCCTCCCTCTCCAGGAGGAACCATGTTTTTGATTTTAATGGGTTTTTTTTCCCACTTTTCCTTTTACTTGGATCTTTCCTTTATTTGTTATTCAATCGATACTTTGGGGGATATGCAACCACGAGCCAAGAAAAAGAAATGCTTTTAGAAAGAAAAGCTAAAATCCAATTCCCATAGTAACCAAAGACGCCAGAGGCGGGGTTTTTTCCCTCTCCTTTGCCAAGGCTGGACACACAAAGCTAGAATGATAGAGAAGGCTGCTTCAGAGTTGAAAACGATTGGGGAATAAAGGCCCATTTTCACTTAGAAAGATCGAAGCACGAGCAGCCCCTCGGAGGAGCGCCCTGCATCCCGTCGCCCCCCGCGTCTCCGTCAGCATTCGTCCAAGAGGTAGTCGCTCGCCGGACACTCGGAGGCCTCGAGCTCCACGCTGGACAGAAAGCGCCTCACGGACTTGCGGCAGTTGTAATCCAGAGTGGTGGTGTACACGGTCTTGGTGTGCTTGGGGTAGATGATGGTGGTGCTCAGGAACCGCAGGGCCTTGTTCCGGGGCTCGAAGCGCAGCTCGGCTTTGTAGTTCCGCCAGGTGCAGCCAGGGATGCAGACCACGGTCTGGCTGCAGGAGGAGACCGCCAGCCCCACCGGCATGTAAATGTTGTCAATGAAGTGCTTCTCTGAGTCGTACTTCACCGAGGAGGTGTACCTGCGGGCAGACACACGAGAGAGCGTCAGGCGGGACCTGGGGCGGGCGGGCCCGGCTAACGGGGAAGCCTTGGCTCGGCCCCATGCCCGGGGAACGTGGAGCGCCCAGCGGGTGTCGGAGCGGGGACTTGGCCGAGCTTCGTGCTTGTGGCGCTTCCTCATCCACATAGCTGTGGGAATTCTGGCATTTCCGTCCCAGCCAGCGGGGCTGTACTCACAGCCTCACAACTAGGGGATAAGTGGGGGAGTTCTCCGACAGCCCGTCATCCTCTCGGACACTAATGGAGAGCTACGGGCAATCCCGATTCTAACCATCAGAATTCTTGAAACCTGACCCTGCTCACTAGAAAATCTGATCCAACTTAGCCGGCTTTACTTAAAAGGATCATTGCAAACCTCAGCCTTTCATAAAATATCAGTTTCTGGAAAGGGAGGGAAAGAGGGAGACAGACAAAGGGAAGGAAGGGAGGGAGAAAGAGAAGGAAGGAGGAAAAAAGGGGCACAGAAAGGAAGGAAGGAAGGAAGGAAGGAAGGAAGGAAGGAAGGAAGGAAGAAAGGAAGGAAGGAAGGAAGGAAGGAAGGAAAAACAGAGGGGAAGAGGGGAGAAGAAAGGAAAAGGGAGAGAAAGATTAAAGTAAGAAAGAAAAAAGGAGAGAAGATAAAACAAGGAAGAAAAATGAGGGAATGAGAAAAGGAGCAAGAGAATAAGGGAAGGAGGAAGAAAAATGACAAAAATTCCAAATTATTTTCTTTTTAACTCATTGTAAATTTCTTCTAAGAAAAATGAAGAAACTTTTTCGATGAAGGTCCTATAAGAGCCTCATAAGGACCCCAGAAAGAGGTGTGCAGGGTGCCGGGGGGGAGGTAGGATGGGAGGGAGAGGCTCAATCTCCCCAAACAGGCAGCCAGGTATGAAATGGCCTCGTCTCCTTTTCAGGTACAGTATTACTCTCCCTGGACAAGTGGGTACGTGGCGATGGATTGAGTTAAACTAAGGCGCTCTTATACCCATGTTGTTCAAGATCAAAGATCATGACTCCACTCTACAGAATGAGGCATGAAAACACAATTGAAAAGCTCTTTTTTTCTCACTTGGGGGGTCCCCATGTGCAGCTTCAACTGAAATTCTAGCTAGCGAGGAGTCTGGGAACCACCTAAAGCTGGACATCCTTTCCTTTCCCCAACTTTCAGGTTAACCTTTCCCCAAATCATCCTTGAAAGGAAAGGGAGGAAGGGGACAAGCATTTATATAGCACCTGCTATATGTCAGGCACTGTGTTTTTTACAAATATTCTCTCATTTGGTCCTCACAACAATCCCAGGAAGTAAGAGTAATTATTACGCCTCCTTTTACAGATGAGGAAACTGAGGCAAACAGAGGTTATGTGACTTGCCCAGGGTCGTGCAGCTAGCAAGCATCTGATGGTAAATCTGAACTTGGGTATTCCTGATTCCAGACCTACTATACCATCAGCCTTCTGAGGAAAGGGAACTAAGTCATGCCCTAGAGGAGTAAATATAGACAACCCTTTCTACTCCCACCCTCACCTCCCCACACCCACCACTGGGGAAAATGGTCTATCTTCCAGAAAAAGTGGGGAGGCAGAGTTTCTAAAGCAGAAAGAAGGTCGGGCACATTTACCTTATTTCCTTTGGAGGCAATGGGTCAAACTCGACTCCTTCACCAAAAGACAGGGGGCAGAGCCTTGGAGAACAGCCAGGCCCTGGGGGATTGGGTAGGAAGACCGAATTCTGAAAACAAAAAGAATATGCTGTAGGTAAAGCCAAAATGCAGAGAAAACCATAGAAATCCGGGCTCAAAGGGACCTGGGAGGCCATCTGTTTTTCAACTGGAGGATTCTTCCCCATTTTGGTATCTGGGACCCCTGGGGCAGGCAGGCTGGGGAAGCCTAGGGACCCCCTTTCAGAATCATCAAACAAAATCCACAGATGGCAAAGGGAAGCAATGATACTGTAATACAATTATCAAAATAGATTTTTAAATCCTTAATAGTATCGTATTTTTTCAAAATACACGTAAAGATAGTTTTCAACATTCATATTGTAAAACTCTGTCTTCAAATTTTTTCTCTCTCCATTTCCCCAAGATAGTGAGCAATCTGACATAGGTGACATTTTAAACATATTTCCACATTTGTCATGTTGTGCAAGAAAAATCAGATCAAAAGAAAAAAACTCATGAGAAAGAAAAAGGTAAAAACGCTCTGCTTCGATCCACATTCAGTCTCCATGGTTCTCTCTCTGGCTGTGATGAGCATTTTCTATCAAGAATATATCAAAATATTTTTTAAAAACCAAGTTTCTAACATCTCTGATCTAGTCAAACCCCGTTATTTTAAGTGAAAGGAATTGAGGTTGAAGAATGACTCAACTAAGATCATGGGGAGTAAGGAGGACAATTGGGACTTCGAGTCAACCATCCTAAAAACCGAACTCTTCTCTCCTCTCCAGTTCCCAGGATCTCAGAACTGAAGACCAGGAAAGGATGTTCAGGGGTCCGAACCTTATCTGACATCCCTTCCACGGCACCTAGCTTCTGTTTCAATACCTCTAGTAAGGGGAAGCTTACTACCTTGCTAGACAACCTATTATACTTTTGAATGGCTATAATTTTTAGCAAGCTTGTTGTTTGTTTCCTTTTCTTTTGATATCAACTTTGCCCAAGCAAATAGATAGGACCATGAATGTAAAATTCCCTGTGCTTGAGACACATGGGTTTCAAATATGGAGTTCATGATACTAAATTGTCATTCAGTGCCTTACACTCTGAAAGTAAAAGAAGTCCCTCCATCTTCTATTTGTACATCTTATGTCTCTGCCTCCTCCCCCCAAGCAACCCCCCATTTAACTTCCCCCAGAAAGACAGGAAGGAAGCCTTCCTGTTGATAAGATGCTAATGGGAACACAAGCTTGACTTGGATGACGTAACAAAACCATCCATTTTTCAAGAGACACCCTGCTCGTTGAGCAAGATTCGAATGGAAAGGTAGCTGTCACATCTCCACTGGGGCCCAACTACCCCGGATTCCAGTTAGGTGATGAGCCAACCCACCCCATCGTCCCCACTCCACTTTTACAAGAACATGGCGAGTCACAAGAATACAAATCGATGACAGTTCCTTATCTGATGTACACCTTAAGAACATACACTGCTTTATGCAAGTATCCTGGGGGTGGGATAGAGAATACCAATGGTGACTCTACCTCCAACCCTAACACTAACAGCTCCTCCAGGCCTGCAGAACCCAATGACCTCCTCAAGGCCCCATGGGATCATTAATCATCCAAAAGAAATCCAGGAACTAAGTTTTATTTACTAGCTTGAGAGACTTGCAAGACTACATGCCTGAGAAAGATTGTAACAAAAAACATTGAAATTAAAATGATGCTGTTTAAGCAAAAGGTTCAGTTGTTTCAGTCTGACTCTTCCTGACCCCCCTGGGGGTTTTCTTGGCAGAGATGCTGGGAGGCTTTGCCATTTTCTTCTCCAGCTCTTTTGACATTTGTGGAAACTAAGGTAGATGGGATGAAGTGAAGGTCACATTGCTACCGAGTGCTCAAGTTAGACAGTTATTCCCAAGTTCACTTTTTTTTTTTGGGGGGGGGCAATTGGGGTTAAATGACTTGCCCAGGCTCACAATGTCAGGAAGTGTTAAGTATCTGAACTGAATTCAGGTCCTTCTGAGTCCAAGTCAGATGCTCTATCCACTCACTACCCAACTGCCCCTAATTCACTCTATATAGCTTAGGGAGCTATATCAAGCAGCAAAGTCGACCTTCAAAAACTGATATGGAAACAAAGTTTTCCTGTTCGGTATCAAACGGACTGTACCTAGTCCGTTGGGCCTTATCTCTCGTGATGATTACTAAGACTGCACAGCTCTGAGCTTCTGAGTCCCAGGATCTGAGTTCCAGTTCCCTGCACTTTGCCACTTTTCATCTGAGTGACTTCAGCCAAGTCCCTTCACAGCTTTTGCTTCAGCATCCCATTCTGTTCAATGAGGGCGGCCCTGCCACGCTCCATCTCGGCTCTCTGTGTAACAGTTCACAGTGTCCCTGCTGTTAGTGTGTGCCTGTTTTTCCAAAGCACTTCCCCATGTTCTGTGCTCAATGCTTTCCTTTGTCTCACGGGAGAGAATGGCTGGGGACCATGTTTGGGCTGGGGTTCAAGGCTGGACAAGAGTCCCCAGGTCTGTCATGTCAAACTGGCCAAGGGCACTCAAGCAGAGAGAGCACAGAAAGCTAATTTAGGGAGGCTTAAATCAACCCAGCAGGGCAGGGAGCAGATGGCGTCAAGTGGGCAAAGATGCTGGATGTGCTCAGAAGGGAAGGGGCTGGAGATGGGGACAGAAAATAATGAGACATGGAGAAAAGGGAGGACAGAAGGGAGAATTTAGGGAGTTAGAGGTAGCGGAGGCATCTTGCCCGCTGCACAAAGCTCCGGGCAGCTGGCAAAGAGAACGTTTTTGTTTGTCGAATGTGGGTTTGGAGTCCACAATTTGGTTTCCTGAAGACTCAGTTTCTCTCACTCTGGGGCGCTCATTGATTCAGGTGAGGCGAGATTGCCCGGGGCCTCTCCCAGTGCTCCATGGGAGCACCTCCTCCATCTGCCAGCTGCTTCCCCCACACCCAGGTCCCAGACCTTTGTTTCAGCTAAACAATATCACTCACCCTACCACAATGGGGGCATCTCCCTGGGCAAGCTCCTGCGGCACTCCAGTCTGAGTGTGCAGAAGAAGAGATACCCAGATAAAAACTTCTTGTCTCCACTTCCCAGTTCCAGGATATTTTTGCCCCTGTTCTCCATCCCTGTTCTGCCTCCACTTCCCAGGTCCAGGATATTTTTGTCCCCGCTTCTCACTTCCCAGTTCCAGGATATTTTTGCCCCTGCTTGTCCATCCCTGTTCTGTCTTTTTTGCCCCTGCTTCTCCATCCCTGTTCTTTCTCCACTTCCCAGTTTCAGGATATTTTTGCCCCTGCTTCTCACTTCCCAGTTCCAGGATATTTTTGCCCCTGCTTCCCATCCCTGTTCTGTCTCCACTTCCCAGTTTCAGGATATTTTTGCCCCTGCTTCTCACTTCCCAGTTCCAGGATATTTTTTCCCCATCCCTGTTCTGCCTCCACTTCCCAAGTCCAGATATTTTTGTCCCCGCTTCTCACTTCCCAGTTCCAGGATATTTTTGCCCCTGCTTGTCCATCCCTGTTCTGTCTCTTTTGCCCCTGCTTCTCCATCCCTGTTCTTTCTCCACTTCCCAGTTTCAGGATATTTTTGCCCCTGCTTCTCACTTCCCAGTTCCAGGATATTTTTGCCCCTGCTTCTCCATCCCTGTTCTTTCTCCACTTCCCAGTTTCGGGATATTTTTGCCCCTCCTTCCCCATCCCTGTTCTGCCTCCACTTCCCAAGTCCAGATATTTTTGTCCCCGCTTCTCACTTCCCAGTTCCAGGATATTTTTGCCCCTGCTTCTCCATCCCCCTCCTTCTCCCCATCACAGGGCTGGCTTGAATTGCTACCTTCAGCACCCCCAGAAAGGCAAGTGGGCCCATGGGTCAGTGGGCCAGGACAAGACTCTTTCATCGCCTAATCCCAAACAAGGCTCACTTGGGTGATTAAAGGCGCCCAGCTGCAGAAATCTGCTGACAGGGAAAGTGGAGGTGCTGTCTCCACTGGAAGGGAGTACAATGGCCACCTCTAGCTGGAACCGGGTCTGGAGCCAGAGGAGGCAGTCGCCGCTCCAGCTCATTTCTTTGAAGGGAACTCCAGGAACTGAGCCCGGGGGACTTTGAGGCAGGCTGCTGTTCAGTCAAGTCTGACTCTGTGACCTCAATTGGGGTTTTCTTGGCAAAGACACTGGACTCATTTGCCATTTCCTTCTCCACCTTCTCCAGCTCATTTTTCCAGATGAGGGAACTGAGGAAACAGGGTGTAAGGGACTTGTTCAAGGTCACACAAACTAGTGTCTGAGGTCGGGTCTGAACTCAAAACTTCCTGACTCGGGGGTTCCCCCTGCCCGTTTTCAGGCGGGGTGAAGCCGGCCAGCTCCTAAGCAAAGGCAACTTGCGCAAGGCGAGATGGAGATCTAGACCTCTCCAAGTGTGTCTACGTGCTCGGAGGGGGGCAGATCTGCGACTTATTGGTGTAAAGAACTTCCAGCGCTCATCAGCGGCTGTTCTGGGACCGGGAGAGGGAGGGGGGCAGATCTGCGACTTATTGGTGTAAAGAACTTCCAGCGCTCATCAGCGGCTGTTCTGGGACCAGACTCACGGGTAACGAGCGCCAGGGACTTCAAAGCTTTAGTCCAATTCCTCACCGAGGAAAGTGGCCCCCGGGGGCAGTGACTTGCCGGGAGTCACAGAGGGCCCGCCTCCGGAGCCCGCATTTAGGGTTCTCTCCTCTAGCCAGGCTCAGAGCGGTCTGGGAGAAAAGCTACGGGACCAGTTCAAGGTCACACGGCCAGCATGTCAAAGGTCCCCCTAGACCGCAGCTGGTTCTTCCCCACTCCCCGCCCCGCCGCGCCAGGGCTCCGTCTGTTAGCTGCCCATCATCACTGGCTGGGAGTGGGGGACCACATCGGGCTGCCCCTCTCCAGACCCCTCCCCCACTGTTAGCCCAGTCTAACAGACGCTGGAGGGGGGGAGGGGGTCGGAATCGGGCCCCGCCAAACCCGAGGGCCTCCGCGTTCCTCCGGGGGCGCCAGGAGCCCGGGGACCCGCCTGCCGGAGGACGGGCACGCCGGACTGCGGGCAGCGGGAGCCCGGCTGCGGGGAGGACCGCGCCTCGCCGCCCCGATGGGCCGTTTGGGTCTGCCCGGCTCTGCCCGCCCGGCTCTGCCTCTGTCTCCCGCCGCCGCCGCCGCGGCCCCGGCTCTCTCACCCTCCGTCCCTGCCCTCGCCCTTTCACCGGGACAACTTTCCAGCCGCCGCTGCCGCGTCCAGCTGGCCCCGGATTCGAGGCGCGGGGCGGGATCCAGGGGCGGCCGCGGGGCGGGCACTGCGCCCCCTCCCCCGGCCTGGGCAGCCCCAAGGATCCCCCGCCCGTCTGGTCTCCGGGGCTCCGGCGGGGCTCGCCACAGCCCCCGGACCTAGGCCAGGCAGGGGGGTGGGGGGAGGGGTCTCCTCAGACCCCCGGCGCAGGGCCGGGCGGTGCCCCCCCCAGCCCCGCCGCGTGCCCCGTCACTCACCGCGGCCGCGGGTCCTGGGGCTGCCGCGTCGGCCTCCAGCAGCCCCGGGGCCAGCCCCCGCTCCGCGCCCGCGCCGCCGCCGCCGCCGCCCGGGGCCAGCAGCCAGTGGCTGGGGCTGGGGCTGGGGGGCAGCCCCGAGTCGGGGCTGTCCAGGATCCCGTCCCCCTTCTTCTTCATGTCCAGGAGCTCGGGGACATCCTGCAGGCTGAGGCGGCCGACCATGGCGGGGGCCTCGGGGAGGGAGGACCGGCCGAGGGGGCGAGCTCCGCGAGGAAACGCCGTTTGCTCAACCACCTGCAGCGACTTCCTCCGGCCGGCCGCGGGCCGCGGGCCGCGGGGGGCGGGGAGCGGGGCGGGGCGGGGAGGGGGCCCCGGGCCGCGGCCCAGCCCTGCCGGGCCGGCGCGCGCGGGAGCGGAGGGAGGCGGCGGGAGCGGAGGGAGGCGGCGGCGCCGCCCGCGGCTCCTGTGCCGGGGCTCCCGCCTCGGCGCGCACTGGCCGCCCCGTCCGGCGCCAGGGGCCGCTGCGCTCCCGCTCCCCGTCTAGCTCGCCGCCGACACCGCCTCCGGCCCCAGCCGATTGGAGGGCGGCGAGCAGGGCCCCGGGGGTAGAGCTGCGGGCTCGGCGCACCGGTCCTCCCCGCCGTCCCTCTCCCGGTGCTCGGCGCGCCCACCCTCCTCCTGGGCCACTCGGGCCACCTACTCCTCCCGCCCCGCCCCGCCCCTCTCCCGCGGGGGAGGGGTAAGCCCCTCCACTAGCCGCGGTCCTCCCAACCCGCCCGCCCACTGGTCCTCCCTCCTCCCCATCCCGCGGGGATCAGGGCCCAAAGTACGTCGCAGTCCTCCTCCGGGGTGAAGGGGAGGAGGGGGGAGCAGGCCCAGGACAGCAGGCTTCCCTACTCGGCTCTCCCTCCTCCCTCTGGGCTCCCCCGCAGCACCCCTCGAGTGCGTGGCGGTAGCACTACTGCCGCTTCCCGCGCCCATGTGGCTCAGGGCGGAAGGCACGCGTGGTGGGGGGGCACTGGGCCGGGATGTGGCTTTAGGGGAGGAGGGAAGCCGGAGGCCTCAGACCCGTTCGGGCGGCGGGTGACGACCCCCGGCCCGGCAGCGGAGCCCGCACGGCTCCCTTTCCTCGGCCCGAGTGTCCTGCACTGCCTGGAACCACGGATCTCCCCATCGGGCCCGCAAGGGCCTGTCAGCACCCGGGCCAAACCTGCGAAGGGCTAATGCCTGCGGACAGAGGCGTCTGCAAGGTTGTAGGACAGGGGAGCGGGAGCGTGCGTGTGCGCGTGTGTGCGCATGGGCGCCTCTGTGTGTGTGTGTGTGTTGGGGGGGAGGCAAAGGGGCTGCATCTACTGGCCAAGTTCACCTCTGTTGGGGATGGAAGAGACAAATGCCTTCTTTACTCGAGGAAATGAAACAACTGGAAATTATTAATGTTTAATGTACCGCATATGCTCCCAGCCTCTTGTTTGCTTAGGGAACGTCTTTTTCTTCTTCCTTTTCTTTCTTCTTAAGTTCTTTCTCTCTCTTTCTCTTTGCCTCCTTCCCTCTCTTTCTTCCTTTTTCTTATTTCCATCTTATTTTTCTTCCTTTCATTCCTCCCTCTTCTTTTTTCTTTCCTTTTTTTTTGAAGGCTCGGGATACTTTTGTTCCCTAGGGGATGCTACAACGTGCAACCCCGGGATCCTGGCTCTCTTGGGAGGGACTGTGTAAGAGAACCACAGCCTGGGCAGGTTGTATTCTATGCTAAGCAGGAGGTTTCTGGCTTTGGGGAGGGCCAGCTGGTTCCCAGAAGCCGAGGAGAAACTTCTGGGAAAGTTCTGGGGCCACCAGACCACGTGCAACTCAGGCGTGGGGGCCTTAACCCTGTGGCTGGGCCAGGCTGGGTCTCAGGGACGTGGCAAGCTAGGCAAGAAGGGGAGCCGGCCTGCTACCACAGGGCAGGGAGCTTTCCCCCATGGCAGGACAGCGGGCAGCTCTGCTAGTTGCTGGGAAGGGTGTTTTCTCTCTGAAAGCCAAACTGGGGGGGCCCTCTCCCTTTTGGCAGAGGAGCCGCTGTCTGAGTGGGAACTGGATTCAGTAGCAGCCGATAATAGGAATTGGTCCCATGGGATAGAAGACTGCTGGACTGGAGATGGAGGCGGTCTAGGAGACCGTTGCACAGAGCCTCTCCTTTTTTAGAGGAGGAAACAGGCCCAGAGAGGCCAGTGACCTGGAAGGCAGGCAGAGGCTGCTCCCCAGTTCCCTGCCTTCCCATCCAAAGGAGATGGTGGTTACGAAGGGTTCAGCCCGGGCCGGGCAATGTGAACCGCTTCATAAACGCTTGTCCCCCTCCCTTGTCTATCGCTCTGCTCCTGGACTGGAAGCTGTCTGAAGGCAGGGACCCGTTTGCTGTTGACCCTTTGTCCTTCCCCCAGGACCCAGCACCGCGCTCTCTGCCCAATAGCACCTAACAGTGTGCATTAAAGGGGTCAGTGGGTGGCACTGTGGTTGGCACCCAGACTTGGCATCAGGGAGACCTGAGTTTGGACCTTTCCCTTGGCACTTACTAGCTGTGTGATATTGGGCAAACCACCATACCTCTCTCCACCTACGTTTCTTCATCTGTAAGATGGGAAGAGTTACAGCTCCACCTCATAGGGTTATCAGAAGGATCAGATACTTGTAAAGCAATCTAGAAACCTGTAATTTGTTGTTACCCTCTTCTTCAGCTCATTTTACAGATGAGGAAACTGAGGCAGGCAGGACGAAGTGACTTGCCGAGGTCACACAGCTAGGAAGCGTCCGAGGCTGAATTTGTGCTCAGGAGGATGAGCCTTCCTGACTCCAGGCTTGGCGTATCCACTGTGCCACCAGCTACCCCAACAAATGTTCACTAGTATTATTAAATAACATAAAGGTCTTTGACCTTTTCCACAGGGGTGCTGGAAAAAAATGGAGCAAGAGGGAACTTCTGAGAAATGGGAGACCCAGAGAAAAGTGACCGCCAGTCCCCTCTGAAGTAGCATCATCAACATAAGAACACGAAGGAAGCTGACGAGGCTCAAAACGAGAGCCTAGCCAAGGGTCCGTTAATGGAGAGGGCCCAGGAAGCCCCCAGCCTTCTAGCCCTAAGGCCTGCTAGGAAGTGGCCGGGAGCCGGAGCTTGCCGGGGATTGATCCAGGGAAACAGTGGTGAAGACAAAGTTACCAAGTGTCAGAAGGGAGTCCTGGCCCAGGGGGCCTTTGGAGCCCCCTGCCCTTCAGGGCTGAGAACTGGAGGGCACCCAGAGGCTGTGGAGACCAGAGGCCCAAGGAGGCAAACTGGCTAAGAAGTTCATAAATGCAGAGCTGGAAGGGGCCTCAGAGATCCCTTGTTTCACAGGCATTGGCACTGAGGACTAAGTTGATTTGCCCAAAGTCACACTGGTGGTAAATAGCAAAGTAAGGATTCCAACTCACGGGGCCAGGAGCCTGGAAATCCAGCTTCAGACCCTTACTGGCTGTGTGACCTTGGACAAGTCATTTCACCCCATTTGCCTCAGTTTCCTCAACTGTGAAATGAGTTGGGGAAAAAAGGGACAAACCAGTCCAGGATCTTTCTTTGTTGAGAAAATTCCAAATGAGATCAGGAAGAGTCAGATTAACTGAAACAAACAAATAGCTGGACAAAAACGCCCTTGGACTCAGAGTCAGCACGACCACTCAGGAGTGTAGATTTAGAACTGCAAAGATTATTTAGTCCAATGTGTTCCATTCACACGTGAAAAAAGCTGAGATGGTTTAAATGTCGTGCAAGAGTCAAAGTTTAAATCCAGGCTCTCTGGCTCCAAATCCAACACTCTTTGTATTCTAGCACAGAAATTATGGTACAATAATGATCCTAATAATTAACATTTACACATCACTTTTTCAACATTCTTTTTTTAGTTCCCAATTCTCTCTCCTTCCCTCCCCCCCCCCCCGCCCATGAAGAAGGCAAGCAATATGATACCCATTATCCCTGTGAAGTCATGCAAACCATATTTCCAGATTAGCCACATTGCAAAAATGCAAGAAAAATAAAGTGAAAAAACAATATATTTCAGGCTACATTCAGAGTTCATTAGAATGTTCTCTCTCTGGAGGTGGACAGCATTTTTCATCATGAGTTTTTTGGAATTGTCTTAGATCATTATATTGATAAAAGCAGCTACATTTTTCACAGCTGATCATCTTTACATCACTGCCCTTACTTTATGCAATGTTCTCCTGGTTCCGGTTCCGCTCACTTTGCATCAGTTTGAATTTCTGAAACCATCCTCCCTTGTCATTTCTTACCACACAATTGTATTCCATTATAAGCCATTTCCCAATTAACGGGCATCCCTTCAATTTTCCATTCTTTCTCGCCATAAAAAGAATTGCTATAAATGTTTTTTATTATTTCTTTGGGATATAGACCCAGCAGTGATATTTCTGAGACAAAAAATACGTAAAGTTTTATAACTCTTTGAGCAAAGTTCCAAATTGTTCTCCAGAATGGTTGAATTAGTTCACAACTCCACCGGCAATGTATTAGTGTCCCTATTTTTCTATCTCTTCTCCAGCATTTTTTCCTTTTTTTTTTTTTCCTGGCACATCAGCCTATCTTATAGGTGTTGTTTAAAAAACAAACCTCAGACTCGTTTCTAAAATATATAAAGAACTATGTCAAGTTTGTAAAAATACAAGTCATTTCCTAATTGATAAATGATCTGAACAGACAACTTTCAGATGACGAAATTGAAGCCAATTATAGTTATATGAAAAAATGCTCTAAACTACTATTGATTAAAGAAATGCAAATCAAAACAACTCAAATAACACCTCACACCTTTTAGACTGGCTAAGATGACAGGAAAAGATAATAAATGTTGGAGGGGATGTAGGAAAACTGGGACACGAATGCATTGTCGATGGAGTTGTGAAATGATCCAACCATTCTGGAGAACAATTTGGAAGTATGACCAAAGGTCTATAAAACTGTGTATACTCTTTGACTCAGCAGTGTTTGTACTGGGTCTGGATGGCAAGGAAATTATAAAGGAGGAAAAGGACCCACATCTGTTAAAACGTATAAAAATGTAGCAGCTCTTTTTGTAGTCGCAAAGAACAGGACAATGAGTAGATGTCCATCAATTGGGGAATGGCTGAATAAGTTGTGGTATATAAAGGTAATGGAATCTTATTGTTCTATAAAAAATCTATAAAAATAGATTGTAGAAAGGCCTTTAGAAAAATTTACAGGAACTGATGCTGAGCAAAACAAGCAGGACCAGGAATACATTGTACACTATAACAGCAAGAACGTAAGATGATCAACTATGAAAGACTTAGTTCTTTTCAGTGGTTCAGTGATCCAAAGCAATCCCAATAGACTTGGGAGAGAAAATGTCATCTGTGTTCAGAAAAAGAGCTAAGGAGACTGAATGTAAATCAACACATGCTATGGGCACTTCTTTTTTCTGTTGTTTTTATTTTTTTTTCTCTCTCTCCATGGTTTTTCCCTCTTGTTCTGATTTTTCTCTCCCAACATAATTCATAAAGCAATGTATATTAAAAAAAATTTACTAGGGAAAAACTTCAGAGTTGGTTCCATTAGTAGTTGAAACCTGAAAACAAATTTAAAGTTCTTTCTAGATATTGAGGGCTCAACAGTCTTATAAGTAGAAAACTGTGTTTGGAACCCAGGTCTTCTGATGTCAAACCCAGTGCTTCTCATTGCCTGATAACGGTGAGGGCTAGTGAAAAGAGGGCTCCTTTGACAACTGGAAGACCTGGTTTGAATGCTGCTGACTTCTGGTAACTACAATGATTGTAAATTCTATCAAATTGAAGTCATGTTTTCAAAAAGTAAATTTTAAACAATCAACAAACATTTTGATAAGCAAAGCAGGACAAAAAGGAGAGTGAGATGTGAATTTCTGTTATATTCAGTTTTCTAAGGGGAAAATGGGCATTAAATGTAGTTATTGTTTCTACTTTGTTTTTCAAAGAGGACCAATGGCATCGTGGGAGAATTGGATTGAACTGAGGCAGAGAGCTACACAAAGTCGTCAATCTCAGTCTCTCTTTCTGAATCATTGAAGTCCAGTGGCAGGACAAAAGTCAGAATGACTGGTGTGGTCTGGGATGCATTGGATGACTGTGGCGTCTTCCATTTCTGACCAAGCTCCCTTATTGGAACAATTTGTTCTCACCCACCCACTGTACCAGGGGAAGTCTTCATGTGTTTGGGGGAGACATCCTCCTAACTCACCAATAGGTTTGAAGCCTATCAGTTCCCCTCAACTTGGTTTAGCCCATCCACCAAAAATGGTTTACCCAGGTGTCATGGCTGCACGTGCTCTAAATTTTAAGAGTTATAGGTGAAATGGCCTTGTGATGGACAGAGCCATCTGCACCCAGAGAGAGGACTGTGGGGAGTCAGTGTGGATCACAACATAGCCTTTTCACTCTATCTGTTGCTGTTTGCTTGCATATTGTTTTTTCCTGTTTTGTTTCCTTTTTGATCTGATTTTTATTGTGCAGCATGATATCTGTAGAAACGTATAGAAGGATTGCACTTGTTTATCATATATTGGATTACTTGCCAACTGGGGGAGGAGATGGAGGAAAAGAGTGAAAAATATGTAACACAAGGTTGTTCAAGGGTGAATGTTGAAAATTATCTTTGCATATGCTTTGTAAATAAAAGATTTTAATGAAGAAAGAAAGAGAGAGAGAGAGAGAGAGAGAGAGAGAGAGAGAGAGAGAGAGAAAGGAAGGAAGAAAGAAAGAAAAAGAAGGAAGGGAGGGAAGGAAGGAAGGAAGGAAGGAAGGAAGGAAGGAAGGAAGGAAGGAAGGAAAGAGGGAAAGAAGGAAGGAAGGAAGAAAACTCCCCTTATTCCTACTATGGGAAATGCCTAACACGAGATCTGCTATTGGCCCTATTGAAATGATGGTTGAGGTAGTACCAAAAGCATGACTTGAGAGAGATTTCTGCTGTGGGCTGGATGGATGAACCATCTCCCTCCCATTCCAGCTTCTTAGCTGTGGGCAGTAGCTGCTGCTGTTGTTTGTCCTTCCTTCTCAAAGAGGATCATGGGATGGTCCTCAGGGAGGGGACGCTATGATATGCGAGCAAGTTGGACCCAAGTGAGGGAGGGCTGGGCAAAGCTATCAGCTTCAAAGACATTAGGGTGGAACAAGAGGACCAGAGTTCAAATCCAGACTTGACACTTACTAGCTGTGTGAATCTAGAAAGAAGAAGAGGAAGAGGATGACGACACAAAGGGGATGTTTCCAAGCATGGTGGTTTCAGCTCTTTCCATGGTGTAATAGAAAGTCAGCAGAGAGAGAATTTGGGTTCAAATTTCCCCTCCTGACTCCCCCCCCCCCTGCTCTGTATCCATCTGTTTCTCTGTCCCTCCCTCTCTCTCTCTTCTTCTAACTTTGTTTCGGTCTCTCCCTCCTTCCCTCCCTCTATCTCTCTTCCCTCCCTCCATGTGTCCTCTCTCCCTCCGTCTCTTCCTCTTTTTGTCTATCCCTGTCTCTCACTTGCTCAGTATCTGACTTAGAGCCCATCTCCACCTTCCTAACACTTAGTTTTCTCACTTATAAGAGGAAGGCATTGTATTAGATCAGGGACTCAACTTTTCTGTATGCCCTGGACCCCATTAGCTGTTTGTCTGGTGAAGCACGTGGACCTCTTGGCAGAGTATCGCTTTTAAATGCATAAAATAGCATATTTAGAACAATGACATTGAAATCTAGTTATCAAAACAAAGAAAACATTCACAGATCCTCCACATTTATCCAGACTCTTGGGGGACGTCCCAGGACTCCAGGTTAAGAGCCCTGGCACTAAATAGGATCTCCAGCTTCTTTTTGGCTCTATGACTCTGTATAAGTCATTTCTGGTCTCTAGCAAAGTGCTGGATTTAGATCTAAGTCTCAGCTGGGAGGGATGTGAGAGGTCATCCAGTTGTGCCTTCTTATTTTGTGGAAAAGGAAACAGAGTAAGTGGCTTTTCCGAGTTCAGAATAGTCTCAAGAAGGAACTCGGAGCCCTTCCTACCACCCAAAGGCTGGCCACTGTTGTCTGTTGTTCCCCTAAATCTGGCAATGTCCTTGTCCTTCGGGGGTTGGTCAGGTCCTCCTAAGTCCATCCCTGCCTCTGTGCCCCAGGGGTTTTACCCAAAGGGATTGTGTCCATCCAACCCATAATAGAAATCTCAAGTCCTACTTTTGGTACTACCTCAGTGGTCGTTCGGTAAGGTCAATGGCAGATCTTTTGTGTTAGGTTTTCCACAGTGGGAGTAGGAGGAGCGTTCAATGGGCAGGTTGGACTCGGGCCGTTTTGCCAAATGTGTGCAAAAGAATCAGTTCTGCCCACTGGGCCTGTTTTAGGTAAAATCACATCCTGATGAGATCTTTAGTGACTCCTAAGGGTCACTTTGACCTTTCCAGCTTGTGTCCATGATGGGATGAGAATGCAATTAGAGGTACGGTCTCACTACTACTGTTCCCTGACTGACATCTTAGAGGGAGATGGTAGCTCAGTGGATAGACCTGGGATTAGAGTCAAAAAGCCCCAAGTTCAAATCTAGCCTGAGACACTTATTAGCTGTGTGACCCTGCCTCAGTTTCCTCAACTGTAAAATGGGAAAAGTCATACCACCGACCTGTTGTCATGCTAATCAGATGAGATAATATTCATGAAATGCTTAGCACAGTGCCTGGCACATAAATGCTATAAAAATGCTAACTATTGACACAGCAAATCCAAGCCAACCAAGAAAAAAACAAAGTCTAGGGCCTTCTATGTGGGACTTGGCAAGGAAATGGCCGATCCCCCTGACTTGGTCTCCATTACACAGGGAGGGGGCTGACAGCTATAAAACCAGACCCCAAGGAGATTTCGTGAAGAGTCTGTCCAGGCATATGGCTCGCCTGGAACTCCATCAAGGTACTTGTATTACTGCCAGGGCATGATTTATCCAGACCCGATGGGGACGTGCAGATCAGAAAAAATAGCGGAGCCAGAGAAGTCAAAACTCTTGGCCAGCCAAGGGCTGCTCGTTCCTTTGTTCTGAAGGGCAAATGGCTCCCGTTTGGGTGGGGAGGTTGGCCAGCCGGGCTCATCTGGCATCTTCAAATATCACTTGCAGGTTGTGAAGCCGGGCTTCAGAGAGTAGGAGAGAAGAACTTGGGAAAGAGTCACTGGGCTCAGGTTCAGATTCCATCTTTGCCTCTTTGAGCGGCAATTTTTGCTTTTGTTTAAAAAAAAAGACAACAGATTGAAGCAGGTCTCTGAGCTTTGGGGGGTCGTGGGGTGGGTCTACAACTAACAAGCATCATCCTTACAGGGGCTAGAACACTGGATCTGGAACGAGGAAGACACGAGTTTGAATCCCAGCTCAGACACTTCATTGTTATATGACTCCAGGAAAACTGAGACTTCTCTCAGGCTCCGTTCCCTCCCTGTAAAATGAGACTAATAATAGCACCAACTTCCCAGGAGGATCAAATGTGATAATAATCCTGAACTACTTGACAAACCTTAATGTGCCATATCAGGGATTGATCGCCTTTGTTGTGGATTAAATACAAGATCCCAGCCCTGCCATTCAAAGCCCTGAGGCCCCAACCTCCTTCTACCTTTCCAGTCTTCTTATACCCTACACCCAACCTTGTACTTTGGATCCAATGGCACCAGCCTTGGCTGTTTCCTCTTTCTGAGTTCTGGGCATCTTTTCTGACTGACCCACACGACTGAAAGGCTCTCTCTTCTCATCTCTCCTAATAGCTTCGTTTAAGCCCCAATTAAAAATCCCATTTCTTGCAGGAAGCCTCTCCCAAGCCCTCCTAATTCCAGGACATTCCCTCTGTTAATTATTTCCCATTTATGCTCTATACAGCTTGTTTCTAATACTACGGTCACCCTCCAAGTAGATTGTAAACTCCTTGAGGGCAGAAACTGCCTTTTGCCTCTCCCTGTATTTGCACAGTGCCTGGCACTTAGTAGGTACTTAATAAATGGCTACTGATTGACTGTAGTGTCATGGAACCCTTTGGCAATCTGGTGAAGCCCATGGGACGCGTGTGAGAATAATATTTTGCAAAGCATGACATGAAATCTATGGGATTATAAGGGAAATTAATTATATTACTATAGTTATCAAAATATCTTTTTCAAAAGTCAGCAGACCCCAAGTTAAGAGACCCTGCACTAATGATAATCATAACATTTATAAGGTTCTCGAAGGTCTGCAAAGTATCTCATTTCATCTTCCTGGCACCTCTCTGAGCAACCCAGTGCTCTTATCATCCCCATTTCATAGATGAAGAAACCAAGGCTGAGAGGTTAAGTCACTGGCCAATGTTACAAGTCCTTCAGCTATTATTATTGCTGCTAGGTCTGTGACTTCAAGCTCAATGATCCCATCCTTACCTTCTGTGCAGAAGTTAGGGCCGGGAAGGGGAAAGATACCATAGGAAGGGGAGCAGCTGGATGGAGGGGCCACTCAGGGAAATATCCAGTTCTACAATAACACAGGGCCTTGCCCGCTGTGTCCGGCTCAAGTGAACCCAAGTCCTGGTAAGTGGATTCCTCTCCCGCCCCAAATTAAAAGCAGAAGAGCCTGCTGGCCGGAGGCGTCTGTGGTTTGCAGTTATGTACTCTGCTGGGAGCTCCTTCGACTTCCTAAAGGCATTTCCATTCTTTTGAAGATGTACTATTGAGTTCTGGGTCTTGGGTGGAAATTAGTAGGGGATGGAGAAGAGGAGGAGGCGTTTCCTAGCTTGAAGGAGAGCAGTCTTGCCATGAGATTAAAAAAAAAAAATGCACTCAGGAAAGGCTTCTTTAGTTCTGAACGCTGGAAAAATCCATACCCAGCCCACTGTGGAGTTCTCTGCTAAATTTTCCACAAGGAGCAGGCTACAAAGCCAAAGCAGCTAACAGGGACTGCTCACTCACTGACTTGGCCTGAGAGGACTTGCTAGGGGAGCGGTTTGCTGGATGTGCTGGGGGGGGGGGATCACCCCGCAGGGAGTAGTGTTCACAAACGCGGGCATTGATGGGGCACCCAATGAAGGCAAGTGTGCTGGACAGAGCGGGCGTGGAGACGAGGCTGGAGCCACTGACCATCTGCTGTGTGTCCGTAATGAAGACAGCAGCTTGACCCACATCCAGCATTCCTTGGGCTCCAGATGCCCTTGTGCAACCTTGCTAGCTCCTCCCTCTTACCTTAAATCTTGTTTAGGCTTCTTCAGTCCATTTAATTTATGCTGAACATATAATTATCCCCCTTTAAAAAAAAACAAATGGGGAAACAAACTCTGATGGATTCACAACCAGTGGGCAGGAGAATGTGGTCTTGAACGTGTGGTTGCTTCTGGCGTCAAGGAACAATATCATGCAGGCCTCTGACCTGGGAAGAGAATGAGAAACAAAGGCTTATGCTGGCTAGGGGTGCTCTTCCTTTTTTTTTTTTTTTTTTAAACTTTTATTTGTTTCTTTTATGTGATAACATGCACATTCATTTTTTTTTTATATACTTCTATTTAAAGGGGCCGCATATTTCTATGAGTCACGTTGGGAGAGAAAAATCAGAACAAAAGAAAAAAAAGGTGAAAACAGTGTACTTCGCTCTTCAGCCAGTCTCCATTGTTCTCCTTCTGTATGTGGATGGCGTTTTCCATCCAAAGCGTACTGGAATTGTCTGGGATGGGTGAATTGCTGAGAAGAGCTGAGCCCATCACAACTGATCATCACGTAATCTTGTTGTTGCTTGTGGTTCCACTCACTTCCCTCAACATCAGTTCATGTGAGTCTTTTCAGACTTTTCTGACATCAGTTCGCTTATCATTTTTCACAAATGGGAATATTCCATTATATTTATTATTTATTCAGCCATTCCCCAATTGATGGGCGTCCCCTCAGTTTCCAAACTTTTGGCAGCACAAGAGCAGCTACAAACATATTTGTACACGTGGGTCCTTTCTGGGGACACTCGCTTTCGACAAGATGTGGCTCTGGTTGGGCCAGAAAAGGAATGAGGTTTTTGCAGCTCTGTTACGTTCAACTCAAAGCCTAGCACAGAAGTGCTCGGGGGCTCTGCTGCTCCTCTACTTGAGACAGAGCCTCCTTCAGAGAGCTCCTAGGAGAAGGACGGTGCATGGTGGTCACTGAGCCAGAGTTGCCGGAGAGTTTCCGAGACGCTCCAGCTCCTGCAACATCTAGGTGGAGCTGAAGAAATAAAGACCTTATTTAAAGGATCACAGGATTTTCAGTTGGAAGCGACCTTCAGCGGCTGCTGAGTCCAAAGTTCCCACTTGGAGATGAGAAGGCCCAAGCCGGGAGGGGAAGTGAATTGTTCAGGGTCCTACGATCAGTGCAGCAAAGTCAGGATTTGAATCTGGCCTCGGATCGTAGAGCACTGCTCTTCCCATTCCTTCCATACTTAGAGAGTGAAGGTGCACCTAGGCTGGGATCACCAAAGCTGCACCACAGGATGGGAACATTAAAGACCCTGAGGACAGCGTCCTGGGGGCAGTCTTCTTCCCAATGCCAGCCGGCCCCCAGGCCTAGTTCCCCCCTCCCATGCAGGGGCATCCCCTTCCTTTCCATGGGAATCCTTCCCCTGAAATGGCCCAAGCCAGAAACGTGTGGGCTGCGGCTCTGCTCTGAGGGGCAGCACACTGCACTGAGGGGCCACACACTGCGCTGGGGGGCCGCACGCTGCGCTGGGGGGCCGCACGCTGCTCTGGGGGGCCGCACGCTGCGCTGAGGGGCCGCATGCTGCACTGGGGGGCCGCACGCTGCACTGAGGGCTCTGCTTGTCCCACCTCCTCGCACCCAGAGGGTTTGTAATTTATCTCAGGGACAAAACTGAGACACACAGATGCCGACATTTGTGTAACGTGTGTCGTCAGGGCCGCAGGAGGGGAGAAATTGGTGCTGTAGCTGTGAGAAACGGCCTCAGGGACCAGGCCTGGGCTAGGCCACGGCCTGGTACTGCAGGAAGGGGGAACAGCACAAACGGTGAGGGTGGGGAGCAGGGAGGGTCCGGGCCTGCCGTCAGAGGCCTTCCAAGGAGACGCTGCTCCCACGGGCAGCTCTATCAGGGCACAGGACCACGAGCACAGCGCGGACAGTCGCAGAGGAGTCACCCAGTCCGGACACCCGCTCCACAGCTGGGGATCTGAGGCCCAGCTGACGACTTATCCGAGGTCACACAGGAAATCCAGGATCCGATGCCGGCCTTCCCCACTCCCAGATGTCCCAGTCAGTGCCTGGCTTTAGGGCCTCTCCCTTGGCTACCCAGGACCCATACTCCCAGGGCCTCAAGGCTGCTCTGAGCCCAATCCTGGGCAACACCCTTCAGGGGTTAGTGCGGGCTGTCTCCGGGGGCCACTGACCAATGCAGCAAGAATCAGTGCCCGATCCCAGAATGCCGTGCTGGCAGGGCCCGCGGAAACCCTTCTCCGAGTCCCTCACTTTATGGAGAAGCCGAAACCTCTGGAGAATTTGGGACTTCTCAAAGACCTCAGGTCACAAGTCGGGCCTGGACCCGGACTCCCGGCTCCCAAGCCAGCTTCGTCATGGGAGCGTGTTTCGCTTCTCCTGCATGGGGGTGGGCCGTGCTGAGTCACGCTGTCCCAGACTTGCTCCCGGACCAAGGCCGTCCATGTGCCAGATAGCAGGCTGGGGTCTGAGGTGCCCTCTGGGGTGGGGGAGAAGGGCAAAGCCAGCGGTCCCGGCCCCCACCGACCTCCTGCCCTGGATCCCCCGGGTGTTCTGAGTCGCATGTCAGCCCCTTAAGATTCTTCAACAGCGAAGGCATTGAGGCAACGGCCATGTCTGTGAGGGTGTGGGTGTCTGTGTGTTTGTGAACTGATGTTTTCTTTAAACAGCATTTGATATTTTTTCCATTGCCTGTGAAAGCTCTTCAGCTGCCGCCCGGGCCAGCCAGGACGGTTTTATTTTTTAAAGAATCCTGTGGAATGTGGTCTCTTTAGCAGCTGCTGCGTTTCCCTTCTCCCTGGGAAGACGCTGCCTCCTGGGACGGCCTGAAACAAACAGGAGGAAGAAACTGGAGTTTCCTTCTTCTCTTTCACCTGAGAATTGCCGTCCAATTTAAAAAATAGCTTTCACAGCTCCGGAAGGCGGAAGGAAGATGGATAGAAGAGGCTCCCCCCAGGCCCACTCGCTGAAACAGCGCCCCAGCTTGCCAGGGACACTCAGAAAGTGACTGGACAAAACCTAGCAAGAGACCTCAGCTCCGTGAGTTATCTTCTCAGACCTAGATTTGTCCAGAACAATAAATGCTTTGATTCAACTCTTCCCCCTCCCCCAGTCGGAGAAATGGCCAGATTCGGACTACTCAGCTGGCTGGACTTGGGGAAAAGTTGAAGGTGCTCTGAGGAGACACTGCAAAGGAACCCAGGAAGCCTGAGAGTTTCCAGCTCCCTAGTCTGGGCCACTTGGTCCAGAAAAATCCTGTCCCATCTCATCTCCCCAGGCACACGTGGCCCGGGGCCCAGCCCACAGTCAGAAGGGGCTCTGTCGCCCTGAGGAGCAGATAGAGGCAGAGGCTGTCCTCCAAGGCCACTAGACACCATGCGAAATGAGCTCTGGAGAGAAGCCCCTGGCAACCCTTACAATTGGCATTCAGAGGAAATTTGCCACAGTTTCCATAACACTAACACTGGCCAATTCAAGTCGGGGGAAAAGTTCACTTCTTGGTCTTAACAGGTTTTCTCCCTAAATGCTACGGAAACAGCAGCTGGCAGGGTCAGGAGAATACGCGATTCAAAGGGGCTTTTGGAACCTGTCTCCCTTGAGTAAGAATGATTTTGTAATCATGCCCTAAAAAGGCAAAGAAAGACTAGATCTTCAAATTCTTCCTGCGGATGGAACATTTATCCAGGCAGTTTGATGGGACACTGGGCTCCTTTACTTGGGTCATTCTGACAAAGCAGTTCCAGGAACAAGCTTACCACCATGCTCTAGGAGGCTGCCGACTAGCTTAGTCTTTCTCAGCTCCCACAGAATAAGTCCTAGTAGGAAGAGCACCTTCTCAGAGCCACAGCAGAGCCATAGACAACTCTCCATCTCTGTATCTTTTTCTATCTCTCTTTCACATACACACACATACATTTTCTCTCTCTTTTTGCTCTCTCTCTCTCTCTCTTCTCTCTCCTCTCTCTCTTTCTCCCTCCCTCCCTCCCATATTCTACACTTCTAAGTTGAAATCGTTTTTGAAAAGCTTACCTCCTCATGGATTTATAAAAGTAAAATGGTTCTCTCCAGAAATAACTGCATTGCTAAAACTTAAATATCCAAGCATTTCCAATAGCAAGTCAATTGCTTAGGTGAACTTAGGAGTCCATCCATGTGCTACCTCCCCAAATGCTATGCTCTTAGGAAACATCCCCAGGCTTCAGGGAGGTGAATTTCTGTAACAAAATCCAGAAGGCCAGGCTTTCCTCCTGATGCTTGCACAAATACACCATACACAGCCCCAGTCTGATATAAGGAAAATCCTCCTCTTGATCTGAGTTACCTAAAAGTACCTAGTTATCAACCTAGTTATCCCCCTTCAAGGGATGGTTCCCCTTGACCAGAGGGATTTAAGCAAAAGTTGCATGGCTACCCTGAAGAGAAAGATTCGCTCTAGAGGTGATTCAGTTTTGATTAGAGGGGATGACTTCTACGATCAAAATACCAGGAGATTCTATAATCCTTGTTAAAGGGGAGTACAGGATGAAAGTAAATGGAGAAAATGATCTCAAAAATTCTGTACTAACTTCTCCATCATCAAGAGAAGTCTTCATTAAATAAAACAGGAAAATCCAGATAACCAAGAAGGTTATCGAAGAGAAGGAATTAGCTTTCTTATGTAAATTCTTGCACAAACCAATCAAATGGCTCCAAATATAAATACAGTTTGTAAGAGTTAGCTGGTTTCCTGGATAGAAATCTGGAAGAAAAGCCAAAGAGAAACTCAAAACTAGTGGGAAAGGACAAAGCCAGGAGTTGAACAATTTCTGACCATTTAGAAGGGGAAGGTGTTTGCATCATTCCAAGATTGTCCATAAAGACTTCTTTCTTACTCTCATTGTATCCAAAGGCCTTTTCTCCATCCTCACTTTCCTTGACTTTTCTATAGCCACCTCGACAACCTCTTCTCTAGGTTTTCAAGGCATTGCTCTCCCCTGGTTCTCCTCCTCTCTATTTGCTCTGTCTCCTTTGCTGGGTCTTCATCCAGGTCATGCCCAATAAATGTGGGTGTCCCCCAAAGTTCTATCCTGGTCCTTCTGTTCTCCCTCAATTTTGTTCCCAAGCCTTTTGCTTAATCACCTTATAAGATTCAATTACTAACATCTTTATGCAGATGATTTGAAGATTTGTCCAGCCTTCACCTCTCTCCTGACTTCTGGTTTCACATCCTCCAAATACTACTGGACTTCTCAAAATGGACAAAACTCAGTGTCTAAAACTGAATTCATTATCTTTCCCTCCAAATTTGCTTATTAATGTCAAAAGCATCACCTTAGGCTCACAATCTGAGCATCCTCCCAGACTCCTCATTCTCAACTATCCTATCCGAACCGTTGCCGAGGCCATACATTTCTACCTTTGTGACATCTCCCACGTCCCCTTCCCTCCCTTGACACTAAAACCATTTTTGTGCAGGAGCTCCCACCTCATATCTGGACTGTACAACAGCCTGTTGGCTTTTCTTCCTACTCCAAACCATCTTCCATTCAGCCCTCACTGAATAAACCTAAGGACCTTCTATCACCTCCAGGATCAAACACAGAATCCTGGTTCCTTTTAAAGTACTTCTTAGCTTGAAAAGGTAGCAAGGACAGGCTTCCTTCAAGTCGCAGCTAAATTTCCACCTTCTGGAGGAAGCGGTTCCCTGTGCGCCTTCATCTTCAGGCCTTCGCCCCCAACTTGTTCTGTCTTTAATGTCTTTGGGAATATCTGTCTTTACACAGTATTCTCCATCAGGAGGGCAGGATTCTTCTTTTTTCCCCCTTTTCTTTCTTTGTACCCCAACACTTAGCCCAGGGCCTGGTATGGTTGTTATTTGTCCTTAATTTTTGAAAAGGACCAATGATACCACAGGTGATATCTTGACTTGGTGTGAACTTAAGTGAGACAGAGCTATGCAAAGTCATCAGCCTCACTCTCCCAAGTCCCTGAAGTCCATTGGCAGGACCAAAGTGAAGACTGGCCCATAGTAGGTGCTTAATAAATGCTTGCCGACTTGACTTGTTGCTAGACAAGTAAGTATTTTTAAAATGTGCTCGTAAACACCACTTCCTATTTCTGTGCACTATCTTCAGCATGTCAGAAGACCTTAGGGAAGGGAAACATCGACTTTGGGGGAGGAGAACCCAGACAGTGAGAGAGAGGAACACAGCGCCACATGGTTTCCTGATGATTCTCTTCCCTGCTGTCCATTCTGTTTTCTGTCAGCAGTAATGAAATTCATTCTAACAAATGACATACAATAATGGTTTAATTAGTTACAGTGTCACGCTCCAATATACACCAAGAAATCACTTCCAGATGGGGAACATAAAAGACATATACAACAAAAAAACACCACTTTTATTGGAAGGAAATTTACATCTTACATAAGTGTCCAATTTGAGGGTTCCAGAAGCACCCAGTTTGATAAATACAAGGAAATAGGAAATTATTTTACATATAAAAGACATACACATCCTTTATGTAAAGTGGCTTTCCAATATGCCTGTGTGTTCGGTATTTGGCTCAATTCTCTCACCACCACTATGCTTATTTTGAATAAAGATTCCAACCAGAACAAGATACATAAACCATCTGCGAGCACCCTGATTACATCCGAGATGTAAAAAGGAAGCTGAGGCACCTTGGCTGGTGTGTCTATAGTGTTTCAGTACAAAGCCCTATATTCTACCAGCATCTGGCTGGGCTGGCGAGTTCCCTCGGCTGATCTGCCAATAGTTAGCTAGATCTTTCTAGAACTAATCTATCTGCTTTGTTACATTTATTTTCCACTTAAGTAAAGTGACTGAATATGAGAAAGCATAAAGGGACTGTTGTCATGGGAGGCAGGACAAAGCGGCAGCCCGGTGGTTGATATGCCGACCAGCAAGTCCGGTTGGTTGTTTAGGAGTGGGGAAGAACAAGATCCCATTTAATTCAATTTGTAATTCAAAGAGAGTTTGGAACTCTCTAGGACAAAGCATTGGCTATTTTTAACCGTAGGATTCCATCATTCATGAGTTTCTATTTCCATGCTATGAACACATCCCCGAGCTTACCTCTCTAGGCTAGACTCTTCCTGCTCAGGTGAGGTTTATACTGATTTTTTTACTCTAAATAATCCAAAGGAAAGAGCCACCACCGATCCAACCCAAATGGAAAAGCACCTACAGAAGGCATCGCTTTTGGGGGGTTGTAAATGACCAACATTATCTGCAGATATTTGGCTTCATCCACTTTCAAGTGTTGGGACTTTCTTTTTTCATTAAAGGATCTGGGAAATTGAGAGCAGTAGGTGTCGATTTAAAGTTAACCAAACAACAAAGCTGTCAACTGTTGCTCTTGTCAGGCAGGTTGCTCCAAAGTGAGAACAATGTTAATAAAGTCTGAATATCAAGAGTCTAGTCAGTGTGGAAAAGTCAGGCCTGGGGTATGGTCCACAGCATCAACCTCAACTATACATTTAAGCAGTGAGCAATCAGGAAAGATTGTGATATCTGAACTACTTCTAATATACCATAAACATATTTTGGTTAAAGAGCCAGTAAGATGTCTATCCAAAGAAACCTCTCCATAGCATCACAACACAAGGCCCATCTGCAGTATTCAGCCAGGGGAAGCACAGTACTTCATCCAACACCTACTGCTACCAGAGGAGGTACTGGAGACTCGAGGCATTGAGGAGTAAGTGTATCTCAGCAGATCATCCCAGAAAGGAACCAGTCTCATTAAATGCCGAAAACTAGGCCTTTCACAACCTGCTGAGCTAGTTATCTAAAGAAACCTTCTAGAGACAAAAGAAAATCAAAGAAGGAAATTCTTATTCCATTCAAACCAACCGTCACAAAAGTGGGACAGGGCAAAAGGGAGATATTATCAACTCCAAAGAAAGCAAGAAGTGAAATTCAGTTAGTGTCAGCTGAATGATCTTTTCCAAAGCCAACCCCGTTTCCATCCTAATACCCCTGAAAGATGTAGGTCAGCCCCACAGCGGTCTTCTGATTACCTAACCTGTATGTCAAAATCAAATTATACTCTCCCAAATCCTGATTTCTCATCTGTCTCCCCTACAATATAAAGAAGTCTAGGTTTGAAAAGCCCCCGTAATTAGCATGAAAAGATCAAAATCAAGGAAATAAATCCAGAAGACCAGAGTTGGGACCAAGTGAAGCAAATCAGGGAAATAGGTTAATGGCATGGAATGATCAACAGAGAGGGAAAGAGAAGTCAACCTATTTTTTGATTTTCAAACTTAGAATTCCTCAGAACCCTTCCTCATCCTCTCCTCCTTCACAGGTCACATTGGCCTTCAGTTGACATGGGATATGTTGAATGAAAGACTACATCTCCTCCTTCCCTCCCACACACCTTCTGAAATACAGATAATTGAATAAAGAACATGGACCAAAATGGGCCACCATTTATCTAGCCATTATTCTTAGAGTTAATCCTAAGTTGGCTTCTGAAGAAATTTGGTAGCTACAGACATTTCATGCTTTCTGTGGTCACAGGAAATGGCTTCCTAATGATTAAGGAGGAATACTTGTTCTCTAGGAAACTAAGGGGTTTTTGTGCTATTATCTCTGAGAGCTGATCAGGTTAGAAGGATTGCTAGGAGCAAGGAGGGACTAGCATGGTGAGCCAGCTAAAAGTCAGTTCTTTTTATTTATTTATTGCTGAGGCAATTGGGGTTAAGTGACTTACCTAGGGTCACACAGCTAGGAAGTGTTAAGTGTCTGAGACCAGATTTGAACTCAGGTCCTCCTGACTTCAGGGCTGGTGCTCTATCCACTGCACCACCTAGTTGCCCTCTAAAAGTCAGTTCTTTCAGACAAATAGTTTGCTTCATAAGCCCTTGGTGCTCTTTTCATTAGTAATTGGTAAGATGGCATTCCAGTTATGCACCTATATAACATTTGTCATTTCAAACTCACCTTAGGAATGGACAGGGACAAGGGCTGTGTCTGAATTTCACTAGGATGGAAAAGCGATGGAGGCCATGGCCCTCCCATAGTGCTCTCTAGTAGGTTTGACTCTGCCAAGGGAGATTCCTGGGTTTGCCGGCTACTCAGCTCAACAAGAGCTCCTGGGGCCGTGGGAGTGAGGATGAAGGGAGAGCAGAACACAGAAATGGGAATGGGAAACAAGTTCTGCAACCCTCCCAAGTAAGGACGATGAGCCTTTCCCCAAAGCAGATGTCTGTCTACTCTCCCAATGGTCACAGCCTCATAGGGCCCACAGACAGGGCAAAGCTTCCTTAGAAGGCAGGAGAAACTAGATCCAAAGTTGGAAAACTTGGAAAGAACAGAGATGTAACTTGGCCAAATGGTGAACCCAGGCAAAAGCAAACCATAATACCCAAGGAAAATTAGTTGGCAGGCATGTGCCAGGAGCACTGGTCACTCCCCAGACTCGGGGCTTCGAGGTCCCTCCAAAGCATTCCCGAGGGCTAATGGGACAGGATTCCAGAGGGAGGGGGGAAGCAGGCTTTTTACTGTAGTTATCATTGGGCAGTTTCAAGCTGAGGAACTTGGGGGGAGGGCTAGAAGGGACAGGCAACGAGTCCCTAAAAATTACATGACAGTAAAGAAGTTAGAGGATAAAAATCAAAAGCTCAAGATTGTTTTTAGGAATTAGTGATGATTCTGTTACCAGCCCCTGTAACAGATATAACCTGCCTTGGACCCCTTTCCCTTTTTCTCCTACCAAATTGGCTTCATAGTTTGGGTAAGGGATAAGCACACAATATGGCAAAATGGACATTAACAAACCCAAATTTCCCAGAAAAACATGAGGGGTTGCTGCTATGGAAAAGTTGGGGAGAGGGAGGCAGGCCGTCTAAAACAGCTGCCTGCGGGGTGCTGGAGGATGCCCTCTCCCGCTGGCTTAGAGCCTTTTCTTGATGAGCTTCTCCAGTTTTCGGATGCGGGATGACTCCTGTTCGGGTGTTGGCGCTGTCAGGGACGCGGAGCCCGGCCCCTCGGACGCTGATGGCGGGGTGGGGAGCCTCTGGCGGAAGAGTTCCAGCATGCTGCTCTGCTCGCTTCTCTTCAGGCCCTGGGGGAGAAAAGAGCCCATGATGTCAAGGGCCCCAGCTGTGCTGGGAGGGGGGAGGGGGGCAGGCTCCCCCCAAATGACCTGTAGACTCTGTCTCGGGCTCCTTTAGATCTAAGCAGACTCAAAAGGGCTAAACTACCCAGGACACCCAGGAGCCCTCACCTGCCCCACCCCCTCACTTTACAAAGAAGGAAGCTGAGGTGAGATCAGAGGGATGAAAGGTCATGACAAAGGCCCCTTGGCTTCATCTACAACTCTTTCCACTAACTCAGGCAACTGTGGCACAGGCAAGAGAGAAGGAACAATGGAAGAGGAGAAATGGGGAGGAAAGGGGAGAAGAGGGGAGGAAAGGGGAGAAGAGGGAAAAAGGGAAGGCTGAGGGGGCTGCGCGGACCTTCATGTCCAGTATCTTCTGGAAGGTTTCTGTGTTACAGTCCGTAAGGAGTTTGATGAGGTTGTCAACGAACACCACCAAAGGCTCATGAGGGGCCATCACCACCTGTGAGGGGGCAGAAGAAACCGACAATCTGGGAGTCCGAGCAAGGCCGCTGCCCTCGCCCCAGCCTGGCTCCCCTCCAACCCCTGGGTCACAACAAGGGTCTGATACTGTGCCCGTGACACATGCCCCAAAAGGCCACTAACGGACATTTATTTGGCAGCCTCAGCTTGTCCCTGGGCCCATCACCAACTGACAGAGAAAGGGACCCACAAAACCTACGAAAGCAAAGTTTAGTTTCTTTCCCTCTTGTGCAAATGTTCTGGCTCTCATTTTTTTCTTTTTAAAAGTAAGAATACAAGTTGTCACTTCACTATTATATAAATCACCTCCATGTTTTAGTTAAAAAACCAGAAAAGCAGCAGCAGATGACTGAGCTGTCCCCCCAGATATGCCCATGCTCAGAGGACCTTGGAGGGTTTGCCCTGCTCTCTGGCCAGTGCCTTTCCAGGTGCCTTCTCGATCCACCAACGCCAGCCACTTGCTATCCCACCATCTTCTGGCCATCCACCAAGCTCCCTCCCACTCCCAGTTCTGGAACCATCATCAGATCACTCCTGCCACTGCTGCAGGGCGTCCAACCCAAATGTCCGTCCCTGGCCACCCCTTCTCTTGGCGCTCCATCAGAGCAGAAGTTCCTGAGGGCAGGGCCGGTTTCACTGCTTTCTTCTCAAGATTTAGTGCTCGGCATACATCAGATGCTTAATAAATGCTTATTTCATCAAAGCATGTAAATCTGCACAGCCCTCGCTCCGAAGAGTTAAAACTAAGCAAATAAGAGCTAAGCACAACATTGACAATCATATAATCTAAATGTTAGCCAAGTCCCCTGACTCCCAGCACGTTCTTTATGCCTTCTAACATATATTCTCTGGCAAAGAAGCGTTGAGCTGGTTAGGAGCCGGCGCACGTCTCTTCTCTCCAATGTTTACAGATTATCAGTAATGCCCAAGGTTTTCCATCTTGTTTCAGAATACTGAATGTAAACGCTCCCCAACAGTAGCTTTGCCTCCTTAATTATGTTCTTTTGACCTACTTTTTTTTTTTTTTTTAAAAGCTTGACTTTTTAAAGTGTACAGCAGCTAAGGTGGTCTGAGGGCAGTTGTGTCTAATTCAAATAGAAACAGGCAGATATCTCAGGGGAGGGGGGAGAGATATTAACTTAGAAAATCACAAGTTAACATTATCTATTTTGAATGTTATTTTAAATTCTTGTTAGACGTTTCCCAAATATGATTTAATCTGATGGCGAGTTTGACACCCCAGCCCAGTCTGAGATTACAAACATTTTAAGGTTAACCCACACGCCCAAAAGGGAAAGAGCTGAACAGTGAAAACCACCTGCTCCCGCCTCGTGCCCTACCTCCCAACCACCTCCTGAGCATCACAGGACTGAGTGGGAGAGGAGGGACTTGGGAGCTCAGCTGGTACCACCCCCTTCACATCACAGGAGTAAACTGAGGCCCAGAGTCCATCTGCCCGATGTTATCAAGAACTTTTCTTTGTTATCAGTTATCATATATAAAAGTTATCAAGATAACTTTTCTTGATAAAAAGTTAACGAGTTTGGATTCAGGCTTGAGTCCTCTGATTCCGATGGGACCAGAAGAGCACAAGATTTGGTGAAAAGTTCTCAGAAGGAGCCACTCGGGGGGACGTGGGAAGGAATGAAGGGAAAGAGAGGATGTCCCAGAAAGCCTGAAGCTGACAGTGGGTGACCCCCTGCAGTGACGCTGGAAGGAGGGGAGGGGATGGGGGATGGTACCATCACAACACTCCCCATCTTCTTTAGCTCTTTCCTCTAATCACAACCTGGCTCTCCCAGCTTTAATCTTGGGCCCTTTCTCTGCATTTCTGGAACCAGGCCATTCTCCTAAGGAATTTTAAACCCCAACCCACCAGCCATTCCCCGGCTAGCTTCAATCCTGACAGTCTTTGTTCCAGGATCATTTTGCAGGCTGGGCACAGCTGGCAGAGCCACACTGTGAAGGTGCAGGCAGCAGCACGCTGGCCTGGAGCTCAGGTCCCTGATTTTCCCACCACTGGCCTCGAGATGCCCTCTCTGCAGAGGCTGCCTTGTACACCAGGCCCCAGTGAGGCCGGAGAGAACCCAAGGGAGCAAGGAACAAGCCATTACCTTCAGGATCATCTCAGCCCGGGTCATGCCCTTCACGACGATCTTGGTGTAGCTGGCAGGGGCTTTCCTCACCACCTGGGAGCCAATGGAAGGCAGATCCAGCAGAACCATCTTCAGAGAATGGGTGTCTAGCAGCAGCTGCAGCAACAAGAAAGGATCGGCCCCATCAGCACCCGGCCTGGGGCAGCACTAGCCACCACATGGCTGCCCAGCCTAACCCTCAGCACATCTGTGCTGGGGGCAAAAGGAAAGCCGCATTCAGTGGGAGCAGCCGCAGCCTCCTTCTCGCCTCATGAGGGCTGGAAGTCCAGGAGCTGTGTAGGGGCCCAGCCCCATGAGAGATTGGTGTGGGAGCTCCCTCAGGTCTGTCAAGGCACCCCAGGGCTCAGCACAATGGGGAACCCTCACTTGGTACAGCCCACAAAACTCCTGAGCTCGTGCCAAGCCCGGCTCCCTGACAGCAGGGATTTCCAGGCAGGCAGCCCCATGCCCGGCTCTCGGTAGTACGAGGCAGCCCCGGGGGCAGGACCTGGGTCCTGTCACTGCCACACACAATCTGCATGGCCGAGTGAGCTCCCTCGCCACTTGGCCCTCTAAGAGTAGAGGCTGGGCAGAAGGCACTGGCCCACATCAGAGAAGGGTATTTCCTCACCTGGGAGCATGTAGTCCCTGTCCCTATTAATCAATCTGCCATTTTTCCCTTTTGTTTCTTTCTGGGTCTCAACTGCAAGAGAGGGCACTCGGAGGAAACCATGGTTTTCTGCAGGCTGTCTCTGGTGCTAGCACGCCCATCCAGAATTGGGTCACGAAGCCCTCAGAGCGGGGCAGGCTCCCACCGCCTGCCAGGGAATGACCCTTGGTCCCTTCCGTGGTGTTTCCACCCCACTAATGCCCACTCCTGATCTGCTTCCCCTACCCTGGAGCTTCCACCCTAAAACAAACCCACTCTTTTCCCATAGATGTAGCCCTCTGGCCCAGCTTCAGGCACTCATTAAGCCACTGCATCTCTGGCCATCGCTCCACTCCAGACTCACTGTCCCAGAGAGGAAGGCACAAGGACCTCTCACAGACCGTCACCGCCAGGCTCTTTCCTGACATCACTCAGCAATGTCTCCTCCCCTGAGGTCCACTGTAGCCAGGCCAGATCCTGGTGGCCATTTTATACTGACCAGGACATGCCCTCTCCTTTCTCAGAGAGCTCAGTCTTATTCTCCTCCAATGTTGACAGAGCCCCAGCCTGAGGATCCCCCGGGAGCCGCTCCTCCGCTCCCCCCAGTTACACACACAGGGGTGGTCAGAGCCTGTCACCCCCACCTTCCATATTCAATGCCTCTGAAACTCCACAATCTGTTCCCAGCCTTTTATCCCATCATCTCTCCCCCAACATTTCTAAATCTCCTTTTAAATCCTCACCTCCCTGCCTAGCCCTCTCCTCCTGCCCAATCTAGACTACAGATGAACACCCTCTTCTCTTCTTCCCCCTTTCTCTCTTTTGCTGTGGAGGTTGACAACCTTTTGCTCCCCCTTTCATGTCCAATCAGGTGCCAGATCTTATCATTTCTGACTCCATAACTTATCCCCCCTCCCGACTATCCCTCCTATGGAGCCTCCTATGCATAGCTGCACTATGTCTAGTGCAGACGCATCACCTCATCTGGATTACTGCAGTTACTTCTGGACTGGTCTCCCGGCCTCAAGTCTCTCCCCATCCAGTCCAGCCTCCAACTAGGCTGCTTTGTAAAAACCAGCGTTTTTGAAAATGATGTTTCTGATCATGTGATTCCTCCAACTCCATAAGATCAGGATAAACTTTTGACTTCTTCCACATTGCTCCCATTTACACGTCCTAGTCCAGTCATCTTGGGGCACCTGTGCTCCTCCCAGATGACGTGCCATCATCTCCTATCGCCATATCTTGGCATGGCTTGTGGTTCACTTACAACCTCCTCTACTCCATTCCCTCCAGATGCTCAGTTTCCTTCCCAACTTTGTTCCAACTTTCACAGGACTTCTCCCTCCCTCCCCTTTCCCCCTTAGGCTGCTTTGTATGCACCTTGTCCACACCAGTTCTACTCTATGATGACTGGTTTTACTTTACAACACACTTGGCACACAGTAGGCACTTCAATGGTGTTTGCTGACTTTGCTGAATTATAATGTGGGCATGAGACTCACATGGATCTCTTGTTAAGCTCCACATGTATCCACAAGGACAGAGAAGATGGTAAAAGGTGAATGAGCCAAATATTTTACATACTAATCGAGAAAAGAGACAAGGAAATGTCTACGAATCCTCCCCTCCCTTTTTCTGTGCAGGCGCCTGCATTTGGGCTCCATTCGCTTCTTGGCAAAGCTGAGCTGGGAGATTAGGCTAAACCGTGGCTTTGAATTTCACGGCCTTTGTTCGGGCTTGGGTTACAGCCTCCCCTGACACTGTGGATCAGCTCTGGTCTCTTGAGTCTCCCTTTGTGAATCTCCGGTCTCAGTTCCACTGCCCTGGGACAGGCTACTCCAGCCACACCACTCACCCCCTGGATTTCCAAGGCTGGGGATTGTCTAACAAGGTAAGCATGGGCCTGAACTGCAAAAGGGGCGCTGCCTGGCTCCTTCTCACTCGTTTCTCTTGGTAACCCTGCTGATGCTTGGTCTTCCCAGCACCAACATAGCTATGTTTCCAATCAGAGAAAAACTAACTAGGATTTAAGAAGAGTTTTCTCATTTCTAAGTGAAAGGACAGCTGACTGTTCATGCTACTTAATCAAATTGACATTCCATTCACCTCCACACTCCACACCCACCATAATTAGTCGAATTAAGTGCTAAATTAATAAAGATGCTAAATTAGTTAAATGTTCTTTCTGGGGTAAAGACAGAAAATAAGGAGAAAGGAAAAAGACAATGATGGGAGAGAGAGAGAAAGTACAAAGAGGGAGAAGGGCAGGAGAGAAAGGGGTTGAAAGGAAGGAAGGAGTGAGAAAGGAGGAGGAAGAGAAGACAGAAAATAAGTGAAGGAATAAAAAAGAGAAAAAGGGCAGCAAGAGGAGGGAGGGAAAACCTGACAAAAATAGATGAGGTTCTAGACTGATGTAATAAAATAAGACTGTGGTTATCAGACATTAAATCCTTTAAGTCAGCTAGCAATGACTTGGCAAAGCTGCAGATACATAAAAAACATTTTTTGGTGTGAATCTACTTTGTTTCCAGTGGCTTCAGCAAGTCTGGAATCAGAAATCTCAGAGCAGAGTGTGATCTGCAGAAGGGGACAGGAAGCACCCAGCGTCACCTCTGATTGCATTCAGCAATAAGCGAACAGCCTCAACAGCCTAGAATACCCAGATTCATATGCTAATGAAACTGGAGACAACATGTTGGGGCATTATTCTGCTATTTCCAATGGAAAGAATTAGTTGCCAGTGTCGAATATGCAAGAGTCAGGGATTTCTGAACACTGGTGGAAATCTTAGAGTCAGTGAGACTCAGCCAACAAGTGATTCAACTTAACCTCCTGGGATACTTGCTGGGGTCATGTTTAAACTTCAATGATCACTGACTAGCTTGCTACCCTCCAGGGCACTGTGAAGATGTTGTGGGGCATTAAGGGGCATAGGTAAGACACAGGCCTTCTCAGGAATTGTGGGCCCTCTCTGGGAGAAGAAAACACACACGTGAAATAATTCACAAAGAAACTTCATAGAGCCACTAGCCATGCTCATTAATTCAGAACATTATGATGGGAGGAAGGCTGGTCTGGATTCAGCTGAGGCTGGGTAGAGGTCTTTCTTTCCAATGCAGCCAGCCATTCTATGATTCCACCTGGAACTAAGTTACAAAGAAGAACTAGGCCCTCTTCAAATTCACATCACGTTCTAAAGATGCATAATCAATAAAGAAGGGGACAAGAGAACTAAGTCTATGAGGGCTGAGGAGAGACAAAGTACAAGCTGTGGGAGGATGGAGTTCTATGTGTGATTGATTGTCTAAGCATTGAAAAATCCCACAACTTCTTATCTCAGCTCCCCTTAAATTTACCTCTGTCACCACAGGCATGCATCAAAACTGTCTCCATGATGTTTTAATTGGACAAATATGTATGAAAAGCCTACTATGTGCAAGGAATTGTGTGCTGGTGAGGAACACAGAGGCAAAAGTAAAACAGGCCTCAGAGAGCCCCCAGGCCTCAGGAAGGCAGGAGAGGGAGGGGTGGAGGTGAGGGATCTGCAGGCCCCAGCCTATCTCTGCTGCTTTGTAACCTGGAAGGACCAAGGTCCTCATGCTTTCCCACATCACATGGGCGGAATATGCCTCCATAGGAGTCTTTTTCTGAGGTTATTTTATGCAATTCTATTTCTACAAGAAATGAAAATGATCTTTGTCCTTTAGGACACTAGTTATAGCCAGCCCAGCCCACCACACTAGCATTGGGAAGGTGATTTTTCAAGGCCTTTTAATAAAGGACTCTTGGACTTCTTCCTCTTCTTTTGCTTCGAGGCAGCCCGTCAGCATAGTAGGGTATTCCAAATGGAGAATTCCTTGTTCCCCTCCCCATCACTGGCACGGACTCACCCCCCGGCCCCGGGAGAGGCTGCCCAATGGTTTGGGAGCTTGTCACAAGCTTGTCTCTCACCTGTTCTGCTCCCACCATGCTGATGGGCTTGCACTTGAAGAGATGGTTGATGAACTTGGGAATGAAGGAGCTGTGAAAAGAGGTCAGCAAATCAGCAAGTGTCCACTTGGGTGAGATACTACCCACATGTCTTTCAAGTCCATCCTTACCCTCATTCCTCAAGTCCACAGGAAGTGGAGTAAACAGATCAGGTGGACAAGAATTGTACACACAACTGCTACTACATAAAACAGAGAACAAAACCAACAATTGGGGAGCTTCAGCTGGATTTGGACAGAGATACAGAACAAAGGTGGTTTTTGTTTATCACCTGCTAATATGCTCAGTTTTCCTTTGTGAAATGTAAATCAATTTTATATGTTTATTTGATAACTTAGAGGGGCAACTTGGGACCGAGTGTCAAGTTAGGAGGATCTTGCAGATCTATGTGTGACCCTGGCCAGGTGACATAACTTTTCATACTTAATTTGCACTGGTGGGAACACCCACATTGCTAAAATCCATTTGCTTTACAACTTTTTTTTTTGCTTTACATTTACAAAAGTCCTTTGCTTACATTCGATTGCATGCATTGGGATTTTGAGGGTTATGTTTTTAATGGTTATTAAGTTTGTATTTTAAAGTTTAATTTAACTAAATATTAAGTAGCTTTCCTAGAAAGGCACTATGCTAGTGCTGGTGCTCCAAAGATAAAAAAGGAAAGCCCTGCCCATAACATTCTATGAGAACAGAACATGACAGAAACAAGTAAAAAAGTGCCAAGTCTGTACCAGAGGAAGTCTATTCCAAAGGGACAGAGGTCTAACAAATGGGGAAGACTCCAAGAGTATCCCCGGCAGTGGACTCAGCTCTGCTATGTGAAGTCTTTACAGGTCTCAGATGCAGAAATGCCAAGGGCAACTCTAGGAGAGCAGCTCAGAGTCTAAAATAAGGAGCATCAGAGGGTCCCAATGCTAGGATCCTAGCAGGGCCTCTACCTCTCTCGACTGGTCAGGGGGAGTACAGGAGATTTGCTTCCAAAGGCCACCCTCCCAATCTTCTCAGGGGCGGCAGCATTTAGCTGCGGACAGTAGATGATGTGAAAGGACAGGGGGAAGAAGGAAGGTCATGTGGGGCACATGCAGTGGAAACACCGGCCACAAAAGTTTAAATTCTAATTGATGCTCGCTACCTGGAGGATCTCGGCAGATCTGTTAACCTCTCTATGTCTCTTTAAAAGAAGGGATTCCACTAGATGTCTGTTCCAGAAGTCTGGTCAAATGGTCTGATTATTGTTAGAGAAGAAGGAAGGAGAAAGCCAGGGATCGAGGAGCGCCATCCCCAATTTAAAACGTGCTCTCCTCTTTTGACACAAAAGGAAGAGGGATGGCAGCATCAAGACAAAGGGGGAGGTCCTGGTCTTCTGATCCCATCTCAGGATGACCATGAACCTGCTTTGCAAGGGCAGGAGGTCACGTCCCTCTGAGTTCTCCCTGTAGACTCGACCTTCCTGAGAGGCAGAAGCTTCGTGCCCCACCCACTCAGTGTGGACTTCATGGGCCATTTAATGGGATGCGGCTCCCCAGGACATTAAGGCTCGTGCTGGGACCAGCTGAGAAAATGGATTTCTGAGCTCTCTTTATGTTCACTAAAGCAAGCAGGCCCCTGCACAATCCCCATAGGAGGTTTTAAGCATAATAAATTCTCAGTAAGACAGAATTTCTAACAGTGATTATGGGGAGCGTCAGGATATGATTTATCAGGCGGTGCTCTTAATGCAAACTAATGAGTACCCAGAGAGAGAAGAGGGAATGTTGGCTCTTACTTCATTTGCCACAGTGCAAACATTAACGCCCCGTTGGAGATCCCACCATATCCTTTTCCTGACAAACTAAAACTGAAGTTGACTGTAAAACCCAGCCCTTACTTGTTATTCCTTAAAGATTCATTGTTGAGAAAAGCAGGGGAAAAACTTCAAATCCTTATCTGATTAAAGTTTGGGAGGGAAATCTATAGGTGAGAGGTGGGTGCTGGCCTCTTCGCTGGGGAGCACAGTGTGACACGGCCGTGTTGGTTGGAGCTGGCGGCCACCCTTGGCTCCACCGTCGCAGCCTGGATACTAGGCTACTTCCAGCTGCCTGCCTGTGCCCCAGGATCCTCTGGTGGTCTGGGGACGCTTGTGGACCAGGCTCCTTCTCTAAAGAATGTTTGTTTATCATCACTTGTCAATGAAGACATTTCAGTTGGAATGAACTAAATTTCAGATGGAGGTCAGTGAAAATCAATGCAACTTTTTTTCTCCTCCAAGTTCACAAACCCCCTGAAATTTGTCCACACCCCCCGGGGAAGCCCAGGTTAAGAGGGCCTGTTTTATGTACTGGAACTGGCTCACCTTCAGGGGAAGCCTGGAAGCCTGGGCTGAAGTCAGGCTTCTGACTTCAAGGGGCCAACATTCCTGTGTTCGGAGTCATGCTTGGAAGGAACTGTGCACAGGCTCCTGCAGACCAAGGGGCCTGTCCTGGGGCATTCTCCCTGGGTTGCCTCCCCTGCTGCTGCCCTCCCGCACGTAAGTGGCGCACGTCCCCCCAGCTGGGCTCGGCTCTGAGCCGCCTGCTGCAGCTGGCTGTCTCTGTCAGGAACAATCAATGCCATAGGATTCCAGAAATCGGACGGGACCTCAGAGACTGCCTCATTTTACAGGTGAGGAGACTCAGGTGCAGGGAGATGGGAGGGTCACACAGGCAGGAAGCTCCAGAAGTGAGATGCCCGTTCTTGCCTTTCTTTATATTCCCAGCTCTTAGCATGGTGCCCAGCACACAGTAGGTGCTTGTGAGCAATGCTGGATGGATGAGAGATTGAACCGATATCCTAGGACTTTGGAGACGGGGCTTTCCGCTCTGGCACACTGCCTGGGAAACAAGGATGTATCTAGTCTATCAACAGCATTTTTAAGAGCCCCAAATAGGAGATAGGGAGCAGGCACAAAGATTCTTAACTCAGAAAGAGAAAGAGAGAGAGAGAGAGAGAGAGAAAGAGAGAGAGAGAGAGAGAGAGAGAGAGAGAGAGAGAGAGAGAAAGAAAGAGTGAGTGTGTGTGTGTCCTGGATGCTTTGGGCAGCAGTTGAGTAAAGTCCAGGAATCCCTTCTCAGACCAGTGTTTTTATTTACTAATTTGAATTTTTGAGGAGAAAGGCAAGGCAACCAGGATTAAGTGACTTACCCAAGCTCACACAGCTAGTAGGTGTCCAGTGTCTGAGCAAGACCCACTGTGTTTTTAAATGCAAAAATACAATACACAGAACAATAAACCAAACTAAACCAAACCAATGTCAGGGTATGAGATAATAGGGTCACTTCTTTCCAACCCAAGTTCACAGACTCCTTGAAATCTATTCACAGACTCTTAAGTTTTTCTTAAGAAAACATAAAATGATTAAAAGAAAATGGTAAAAGGAAAAATCCCAGACTTACTTTGCAAATTTGATGCAGAATTGAGTGAAGTACTTGCGGGTGGAGGCCAGGTTGTCACGGATGATGGGGACATTCTGCTTTATGTGAAGAATCACAGAGGTGACGTACGGACTCTGGTCACCAACGTGCTCAACATTTTGCCATTGCATCTGGAAAAGAGAGTGCAGAGGAAGCTTTGTGAATCCTCGACCAGGTAGAGGGCAGGGGGCTATGCTTTTAGAGACAGATGGAGATAGGGCAGGGGAAGGAGAAGAAGTTGGAAACAATGGAAATTTTACAGGGTCGCTAAAGGAACCTGCCCAGCTTGCCCGGGTGGAGTAGGGTATGGGGTTGTCAAGACATGACCTAAGAGCACATGCCTGCTCCAGGCATCCTGTTACTCATGCTTGGAACAATATCTTCATCTTCAATATATACACGTAAGGAATTTAAGTGTTGTTTTCAGAGCAGATCCAACTGGGGATCCCATCTGTCTGTCAGCTACCCTACCCCTTCTCATGTGGACTACGTCAGTTCATCATATGAATTTTCTAAAACTTGAAATTATGGAGAAAAAAAATCTATGAACGGATCCTTTGTGTGGAATAGGGGTCTATATGTGCCATTATGCTATCTTTGAGTATATTCTCTTCTAGTCTAAGGACCATCAGCAGATGCTCCACATAATAAACTATCATCCAAAAAACCTTGTACATTCAACAGAGACCAAACAGAATCATAACATATACCAAGCACAATTCTCTACACAAAATAGTTTTTCCAACCTTTTGTGGTCAAAGCCAAAGCTTGAGGGTTATTCCAAAAGACAATAAAACCAGGGGAGTTATTATTTCTGAGTATCCAAACTATCAATAGTCTGCTATCAATTATGTGTGTAAGGTTGGACAAAACCCATGATACATGTAATCCAAAGCAATAGAAAACTGAAAAATATTACTTTCTATGATTCCTACCCAGCCTTAGTTATGTTTCACTTTAGTGGATATGAAAATAATGTGCACCCTTTAAGCGTACACGGGTTGAACAACAGGAAGATGGAAGCCTGGTGCCTTACTAGAAAGCAGGGAGAAGCCAATCTAGAATCAAAATCTGGAGGATGGCTTACACGCAGATTACTGAGAGGTGACCACATTGTGATGGATTAAACAAGAAGATCCCACTCATCCATCAAAGCTCAACTCAACTAACAGCTCTAGCCAATCTATCAATCAACTGGTATATTTATCAAGAGCTAACTATGTGCCAGGCACTCGCTAAGGACTGAGGATTCAGAAAGAGGCAGATGACAGCAGCTGCCTTCAAGGAGCTTACTCTGTAATGGGAGCAACACCATGCAGACAAATTTATACAGAGCAAGCCACTGAGGAGCAACAGAAAATAGCCAAAAGCGAAGGCACTAATTAAGAAGGGTTAACAAAGGCTCCCAGTAAAAGGAGGGATTCTAGTTGTGACTTGAAGGAAGCCAGAGGCCAAGAGTCAGAAGAGATGAGAAAGAGGGCTCCAGGCATGGAGGGCAGGCAGAAAAAAATGCAGGAGCCCAAAGATGGAGAGTCTCATCCATGAAATTGCCAGGAGGCTGATAGCACTGGATCAAAGAACACACGGAAGGGTAAGGAGAGGGAAGAGGAGTCAGGTTATAAAAGGCTTTGCACATTAAACAAAGCATTTCATTCCCTGGAGATGATGGAGCTTATTAAGTAGAGGGATAGGATGGCTGTATCTTTGCTTCAGGAAAATCACTCTATTGCCTAAATGGATTGCAATGGAAAAAGACTTGAGGAAAGCAGACCTCCCATCTCCTCCCCCCCCACAGACTACTGCAGTAATCCAAGTGTGAGGTGATGAGGGTCTCCATTCTAATGCTAGCAGTATCAGAGGAGAGAAGGGGGTACATTTGGGAGATGTGGCAATGGGCTGAAATTGCCAGGTCTTAGGAACAGCTTGGATATGGGAGGAAGAGATTTTGAGGAGTCCAGAACAACTCGAATACTGTGAGCTGAAGGAAATGCAAGGAAGGTTTAGAGGAAAAGTAAAGTTCCATTTCTGATACAATGAGTTTAAGATGTCAGAAAAGCAGCTGAAGGTCAGCAAAGAGATTTGGGCAGGATACATAGATCTGAGCCTCATTAGCACAGAGATGGTAATTAAATCCCTGGGAGATGATGAGGCCCTAGGACAGACAGAACCTGAAGAGACAACCATGATTAGAGAGCATGACGGAGAGTGGTCAGAGAAGGTAGGACAAGAACCAGGAGATGTCCTAAAACTTAGAAGAGGGAAAGAGTGATCAAAGGCAATGAAGCCTTTGGCTTTGGCAGCCAAGAGATCATTGGTAACTGGTTTGAGGGAGCAGGAGCCCCTGGAGGAAAAGCTCTAACTTACATCCAGTTCTTGCATGTGCACAGTATTTCAGCAGAATGATAAGGTTGGAAACTAAACTGATTATAAGGGAAGAGAATGGGAGGAGAGACAGTAAGGGCATCTGTTGTAGACTTTTTTAGAGGAACTTAATTACAAAGGAAAAAGAGATATAGGATAATAGTAAGAATGGAAGAATCGAGAGAATTTTTTTAGGATAGGGAAGACATGGGTATGTTTACAGGCAACAGGAAATGATCCCGGCAAGAAGGAAAAACTGGAAATAAGTGAGAGTGGGGCTGAGAGGGAAAGCACTCTGCAGGAGGAGGCAGGTTGGAATAGGATCATGTAGGGGGTAACCCTGGTAAGCTGCAAGGCCACTTGATCACGTGAAACCAAAGTGAAGGAGATCTCTCTTCTGTTCTTAGGCCCTTCTCTCAGGTGACCTGTATTGCACCAATCTGTCTTCAGGTTCTATTCTGTTGCTAGACTAGCAACTCCTGAAGAGCTAAGACTGTCTTATTTATCTCTGTATCTCTTCTGGGGTTAGCACACAAGCTGGAGGCAGTAATTTGGAGAAAAGTCCAAAGCTAATCAAGGCCTCGCTGAACCCATGTGGTGACTTCCTCTGACCAGCATGGTAGCATCCACCCTCCACTCCATTTCTGATATGTCTTGTTTTATTCTGGAAACTGGATCTCTCCTTCTTGCCCAGGCTGAAAGTACAATGGCCACTTGGGGGCCCAAGTCGGGGTCGATTGCACAGAAAATATAACCTGCTCTATTTTTCCAACCTGGATGGGTCTGCCCCTTCTTCAGCAGGCTAGTGGCCCATCAAATTCGTGCCAGGCTTAGGTGTGAACAAGTACTCAGCCTTAGCTCTCCAGAATGCTGGGATTCAAGGGATCTAGCAGGCCCATCCTTGCCAGCAACAGGGACTAGAGGTGTGGGGTGCCCATCACCTGGCCATGCTCCACTCAGATCTTGCTTGTATCTGGAAGTGGAAGATAAGGAATATCTCTTCAATGTCCTGCCAAAGTATGGATCCTTTAATAATGAGAAGAATGAAACCATGAGAATTCTAAGTTGGCCTCCCAGAATGATGCTGACCTTCTTTCAAAAGAATACCAAGCCAAACACTCTTATGTGCACAAATGGAGGTTCACACTTTTGGGGTCTTGATGTTTCTTGGTAAGAAAATAGGGAAAGGGGAAGGGGGGACAAGGAAGAGGTTGATGTGGATGATCCTGAGGCTCCTATAGACATTCAATAAGTCTGTGAACATGTTTCTTCATAGGAGCTACCAGGGCTGTGCTGCTCTCTGGGTAGGGTAGAGCATTTCTGGGTAGATTTTGCAAAGGGCAAAAGACAGATTTTTAAGAATCATGTACTCAACCAACTCCGTCAATGACAGAGGAAAAAACGAGCCATAGTAAGTTGGTCCAGATCCCACAGCCACTTAATGGCCAGAACCACAACAGAGAGCTGCCCTCCACACAGGGGCAGAGAGCCCAAGCTGCTCCATAGAAACAGCTGTCCAGGCTAATGCCCGCTTTATGTTCTAACACTTCAGAACTTCCAAGATGCCATTCTACCAATGTCCTGCCTGTGCCAATCTGAGCCCCTTAATGCTCAGAGAAGGAAACAACGCAGCACATGGTGCCCAATCTCCTGCTAATCAGCCTCTCCATAATTCCCTGGGCTGGGACACAAGGTCCAACCTGGGCACATCCTCAAAACCTTTCCAGGCCTGGCTTGCCAGGGCTTGCCCTTGGACAGGACCTAGGGTCAGCTCCATTCCCTAATGAGGCCCTCGAGGAGAAGCTGTAACTCACCTCCAGTTCTTACTTATGTGTAATGTTTTCCTCATTACTTTTTTATCTTACTACCATGGCTTTTCCCTCAATCTGATTTTAGGGAATTGACTCTACCCAAATGATGAGAAAATCCTTTAGGTGATGCTAAATGATCTCATCAGGGAGAGCCCAGAACCTTATGCCCTCAGAGTCTCCATGTAATCTCATCTTTCTCTTCCCTCTTCCCCACCTTATTTAACAACAACAACAACAACAAAAAAAACAAAACAAAACAAAACAAAAAAAAAACCCAAAGACTGCCCAGAGGATGGAGGAGGGACAAAGCAAAAGATGCAAAGGAGCTTTCTGGGATGACTGGGTGGCTTTCTTTGTAATCCATCAAGCAGCAGCCCCCAGCACAGCAATGACAGAATCCCCAGCTCATAAGCACCCAGTTAAAAACCACAGTGATTCCCTTTAGAGATGGAGAGCCCCGAGTGCCACGGCAGAAGGTGCTCACGTCCCCTCATCATGGACAGGAGCCAGCTGTGTGAGCGGGAAAACTGGGCTCGAGGCCCGCTCCTGTGTCCCCTGGGCAAGCTGTGTGGCTCTAGGAGTCACCCAAGATTGCGTGGGGAAGAGAGGCTGAGGAGGGAGAAGGGGAGAGAGAAAAAAGAAAAAAAAAGTAAGAAGAGAAATAAAATAATGTCTAGAATGAAAGAAGAGAGGAGAGGTGAGAGAGGAGATGAGGAAGTATCATTCTTTATAATGTCAGAAGACAAAGACCCAAAGGCAAAGTAGCTTTAAACATAATGTTCCATACTACACTACTGGTGGAGATATGAGTTGGCCCAACCATTCTGGAAAGCAATTTAGAATTATACAAAAAAACTGACTAAAATATCCAGGGTTCTGCAATGCATGTATTCTAAAGAGGTAGTGGCAGACTACCCACGGGTTCATGGTGTATTACTCTGTGTATGTACTGATTTATGGATCCATCACCTCCCCATTAGAATATAAATTCACTGAGAGCAGTGTTCTTTGTCCCTGCCTTTGTAGTCCTCGGTGCCTGGCAGGTAGGGCATGAATCAATACTTGTTGATATACTGACTAGAAAATGGCTAAACAAAATGTGGTGCATGAATGTAATGGAACATTACTGTGCTGTAAAAAAAGAAAAAAAAATGAGGAATTCTGAGGAGTCACAAGGCACCTAAGAACTGATGCACAATCAACTCAGTCAAACAAGGAAAACAACTGAAACCTAATGCTATGGAACTAAAATGACCAAACTTGATTCCAAGTTCCCCCTTTCTTTACAGGAGCCAGTAATTATGGGTGTAAAGTACTATAATGTCAGCCTTTTTAATGTCCTGGTGCGTTCTGCTAGATATTTCCTTGCCTCCATCTTCCATCCTCTATATTCCTAATAATAAAGGATGGATCTGGGGATAAAGAGGAGGAAGGGACAGACATTCCTTGACCTAAAAATACACTAGGAAATGTAGACAATATAAAAATAGAAGATGTCAATAAAATGCAATTTTGAAAAAAGAAATGTGGTCAACAAATAGAAGCATTTTATCACAGAAATGATCATTATAAAAATGAATTGAAACATTTTCTCCAACAAGGAAGCCTTTAGAGATCGATGGGCTCACTGATGGTCGAGGCAAATGAGGATTGTATTGGTCTAAGAGATGTTTAAGCCAAAAGGCAACATTCTGCTTTTTCTAGAAACTTTCTAAAGGCACTTTTGTTTATCTGTTATAGGAATTTCAATTAGTGGGTAAAGACTAGGTCTGAGAGATCTATGCTTTCACCATGAGCAGGAAGGGGTAAAGCTCGCATCAGTCTGTGACTGTCCTCATGAGGGTTCATGCTCCTAAATTCTATTCATTTTAATCCCATATTAGACATTAAATTCAGAATCATCTATTAACAATGTTTTATCTTCCAAGATCATCACTCATTCCTTAATATCCTCAAGACCAAGCTTGTGATGTGAAGAATTTTAATTGTCTATATTTATTTTAGAGACCATAGGGAGTCACTGAAGATTCCTGAGCTGTGAATGGAGCAATGTGTGTTTTGGAAAGATGACTTTGGGAGTCCTAAGGAAGAGGACCAAGTTAACTCTTAAAGCCAGGAAGCCAGCGAGAAGTGATCCAGGCTTGAATGAAGATAGTACAACGACGGGAGAGCTTGACTTGGCAGCTGCTGGAGGTGAGGGTGTGAGGGGAAGTAGAAGGAATGGCTTGAGATGATTCAGGAACTGTAAACCCGGACAGATGGAACATGGGAGTGGGGAGGAGAGGGGATATGTGTGTGGAGTGAGGTTTAGAGGAACAGATGTCCTCTTGTGGGGACCCAGAACTGTGGGTCAGATGTGTGATTAGGGTAATTTATGAGAAGGAATCCCTAAGAACTGGGGGGATCAGGACAGGCTTCATGAAGAATGGAGGGAATGAGTAATAGTGTACTTATCCATAAAGTTAGCTGGGAAAGGAAAGAGAGAGACACTAGGGGAAGGCAGAACCAAGTCTATTTTCTTTTGAGTTGAGGGAGCCTTTGGTGTAGTTTTACATAGCAGAAAGGTGTCAGTAGAAAGATTTTAAAATCGGGCTGGAAATGATTGAGGGCAAACAGCTGAAGGAGATGGCATTAAGGACACAGAGAAGATGGGACACGCTTTTTTTTAGAAATTTGATAGAGGAGAAAACCATGATGTCCAGAATTCTGAAAAGATAAGAGGAGGCCCCTAATGGATGGCCTCTTTTTTGTGTACAAGAGAAAGAGGGGTTTGAGATAAAGTTTGCGAGGGATGCTGTGAGGGATTCTAGAATCAATGAAGGAAGAATAAAAGGACTGACATATCTGACATAACTGACACAGTTGAGGTCCTTTTTCCATTTCGAGCTCACTATGCTTCATCTCACCAAGAAGCCTTACTCACACCTTATGCTGCCTGTTCCATTCAGATAAATCTCTTTAATTTTTCCCCAAGTATTGGTGACTCTATCTCATTCTCCCTTTCTCCCTCCCTCCTCTCTCTGTCTTTCAGTCTCTATTTCTCTGCCCATGTCTGTCTCTACCTACACACACACACACTCACACTCTGATTGTATGCTGAATTTTCTAAAAAGCCATTCCCTATGCCTAGAGTTCACCAATTTTACTGTCTGGTCAATCAGGTGCCTTTGATTGATTATTGATTAAGCACTGGCTTAACTTCTTCCCACTGTAAAGTTTTCCTTGCTTAACAGAGAACTGTCTGCCATCCTTTTCTAACCCAGTGAACCCCAACTATTTAGTTGTCTGGGTATCCACATGTGTTTTAATTTATTTTATTTATTTTACTGCTTACTCTTTCATTGGTAAGTTCACTGTGTCTCCAAGATTCGACTATAAAGTTTCTGAATTTACAGTAAATACACCGTGTCCAATCTTAACTACATAAGCCCAAGTGCTTCCAGTACATGGTATCTTGCATCTTCAGCAGATTCAAACTGTATTTTATAAGGAATAGCAATTTTGACCCCAGTTACTCAACCGTAACAAAGCCAAATGGAACATGCCACCATAAATAACCATATCACAAATTGGAAACTTTCCAAAGTCCTAGAAGAAGCAGCCACATTTGACAGACTGATGGAATGAAAATACAGAAACTAAGGACAAGGAACAGAAAGAATTTGTTTAGTCAATTTATGACCACTTGGCTTGTTTATATCTGGTCATTTTCATCACATGGATTTCATTTTCCTCCAAAGATGCAGAAGAACAAAACATAATGGCCTACCAGCTGCTACTTTCCCAAGTCTGTGGTTTTTCTATGGTATAAACAACTCGGTCTGAAGATCCAGTCTTTGTTAATATTTTCTGACTATGAAGTTTGGGGGGGGGGCAGGAGGGAATGGGGAGACAAGAAATGTGAGGGAAAAAACCACCTAATGAACTGACAGTTCCTATAAGCAACACCTGGAGTGTTAAAGCCCTCCAAGTATGATTTTACTAGGGGAGAACAGGCGAGGAGGGAGGGAGGGAAGGAGGGAGGCAGGCAGGCAGGGTCCACTCTTTCTCTGGTAAATGTACAAATTCCTTCACCAGCTGCATTCCAACCTAAAGTGTGCAGAGGTTTGGGGGTAGATGGCAGCTGGAATGCATCACGGTCAGGATACAGCTAACATTCACCAGCAGCCAGGGGATAATCAGAGCCTACAAAATGAACCCTAAACGCTGTTTCGAATTTTTTCGGGAGAATGGACCAGCTTCCATTCTTCTGCTCAAAATAGAAGTACCTGCTTGTACATGAAAGAGCAGAATGTGGAAAACAAGGTTCAAGTGAAGAAACGCTAAATTCTGGTAGGAATTCCCAGGATGATCATACTTTGGGGAAACGATCACTATTCTGATAACATGACTTCAGAACACTCAGTGTATTAAGGCTCGCTTTTCTCCCCGCTTCCCTCATAGCCTCTACTTTGGGTTGAAACTAATGAAAGTTGCAGTTTTAATTCTATTTTCACGAAATATTTACAACACTGCTAACTTTTTGCTTATATGATGTCCTGGCACAGGCACTCCCCTCCCATATTCCTATGTGAGTACTGGGTGCTGGTCCAACCTGCTCCTTTCATTTGAGTTCCCAAAGGAGCTTAGACGGTTCCAGGGGGCTGCTCCATGCTGGTGGTGCTCTAGAAATAATAACCTCACGCTTTTCAGCTCAACTCATCTATGTGGTGAGTGTATATTTAGATGGGAAGCTATGTTTTGAGCTCTATGGATATAAAGATGACACTGTGTGTGTAGAGACACACACACACACACACACACACACACACACACACACACACACACACACACACACACACACCCTATGGTGGAAGCACCCAGATTTATAGACAAAAATTATTCCAAAGACTCCATGACTCAAGACTGTTTTATCCTCTGGCTGTCTCCTAAAAAATACACCAGGAGCCAGAAGCGAATTTAGAGGGAAAAGCTCTTGGGGGTAAGAATGAAAGGGGTAAAGCCAGTGAGGACTGGCTCATTTGCTGAGAGACTCTTCTAAGGACCATTTATCTCACAAAGCGGTGAGGAAAACACTTGGCATACCTGAAAGCAACAAAAAAGAATGCTCTTCTCTTAGACACCCATTAAACACCGTCTGTTTGCTGAATGTGCACACACAGACATTTGTTCCATTTCTTCCTTTAAAAGGCCAAGAAACTGATTTCATTCTTTCAATCACTCTATTCAGGAAGCAGCATTTGTTACTGTCTCATGGGGCTAAAACCGCATTTAGTTTTCTAGGGCCCTGAGTCCTCTGCCTCCTGGCTAGTATGAAGTAAGGCATACTATGACATGGCAGGTACAAACAGAGACCTTCTTTCTGCTCCTCAGGCCGACAACCCTAGAACATGGGGAGCCAGCAGCTCTCAGAGAAGGGCCATGGCAACCTTTTGGTCGCCAAGAAGTTGAGTGGGGATCCGTTTCTTGAAAACCTACCTTGCTCATGGCAGTAAGAGCAGGGTCACAGGCAGCATCGAGATCCTGAACTAGCAGCTGAATGCTGTTGGAGATGACCCTGTAAGGCAAACACATTCTATTTGTCAGTCACGAGTCTAGAATGCTAAAAATCATTTTCTCTAGACAACTGGGGTCCCTGTAGCTTCTATGCTATGATATCTGATAGGTTCAATATGAATTTCAAGAGGGAGATGACAACAATATTTCTGGCATTCTTGATGGCTGACTTATTCGTATTTATATATCCTGTCATCTGTCCATGTGGTCTAGACATGGAATTCTCATGGGGACTCTTCCTGATCCCCATCCCCAAATCCTTTTTGGTCTTCCACAAAAATCTGTTCTACAGTTTCCCCAATACTTGGGTTAGTGCTGCATACAGAAGCCAGAGAAACAGGAAACTGAAAAATGTCCCCATGGCTAAAGGGGATTTTGAGCTTTCTTCAATAAATTTCTTAAGTGAAATCTGATCCCTGGCCTCTCTCGCTGAACATGGATAGAATAAGAGCCGATCACATTTGGTTGATCCTGCCTGGGAATGCCAGGAAGGACATGACTGAGTGAATTCTTAGAGTGTCCCATAAATCTATTAAAACAATACTTGTCTCTGAGTTGGAAGCACTAGGTCTCTCCTAGTAGGTATAAAAATCAAGCTGCTAAAACCTGCTATGGGAAGCCCTCTGTGGCTTGATATAGAGTGGCTGAGGAAGATCTGTGCCCCATGGAGAGGTGCTGCAGAAAGAGGGTTTTCTCCTCATTACTACTGAAGAGAGCAGACTGGTGCCCACCCTGAAGAGCCTAATTATTCACAGGCTGCTACACTGCAACATTTAACACTACTGCTGTCTGCTCCCAAAGAGAAGAATCCTGGACCAGCAAGAGCCATCTTCAGCCAGAGGTCTTGAGGATGAAGCAGGCCAACAGCCTGACATGGGCTACATGGGGCAGGATGACAGAAGGGAGAAAGGCTGGAAGCACCTACGTGCTGAATGTGTCCATCTCCCCTGTCAGGTTGATCCTTTCAATAAGGCTCCCATCAACTTTTTCTTTGAGTTTTTCTTCAAGCTGTTAGGAACCAAAGGAAATTATGACAATTATGAATAAAGGGGATTATACAGAACATATCATTTAAAGAAAGACTCACTTATGCAAATAGGCAAAGAATTTGTGATGCTATCAGCCTGAAGAACTCCAGGTGTGGGAAAGCCTACTAATCCATAGTTTAATGGAGAAACCGAGGGGATTAACATCTAAAGCACAGAGAGATTTAAGCACATTTACCCAGAGATGCTGGGTGAATGTCAGAGACCGGATTTGAAACTAGGTCTCCTAACTCTAAGCCTATCACTTTATCTCCTGTATCATATATGCAATCCATTTTAATGGTACCTAGCTTAAAAAAATTCCCTCCAACATCATCATCATCATCAGATTTGTCAACCAGCTGTGGGAGATGAGAGAGCACCACAGGTTCCGCTTTTCTACTTTCTTCCAATAACTCAGAAGAAAAGCCCTCTGGAATAAGAACTCCAAGAACCTCAAAAGCTGCCTGGGAGTGGGGAAGCCCTGTACTTGGCACCATGTGCCCTCTGTACCCATCAAACTATCTCAACCTTGGCTGTTGTCTTGGAACCTTCTCTTGGGCTGTACCTTCTGCAATACTGCATAAACTGGAGAAAATTAGCTTGAGTCACCAGGGATGAGAAACAGAACCCTGCTATTCTCCATGATGACTGTGCTTGGAGGGATGAGGGTTTCCTATGGAAAAGGTCAGGGAGAAGGAAAGTGTAGCCAAGTTTCTTCTCTCAGCACCACTTCTTATTTCTGGGGTGGATGATGATATACAGCAATGGGACCACAAGGGATCATTTGAAGCAACTGCTATGAATCCATCCAGCCCCGCTGGGCAGGCCTGCCTCTATTCTTCTCTTCTGATTCCCCTTCTTGGCTCTCCTCCTCACTTCATGCAAAGGTTTCCCCTGTTGCCCCCTGCCTAAGGGCCTAAGGGACAGCTGCCCTTTGGCCCCCTTCTGCAACCCAAAGCTGTTTTCAGAAGGGAAAGGGATATGGCCAGAAATTCCCACAAGGCTTCCCTCCCTCCCCACTGAGTCACAGGCATTTCAATTGGGGGAGGAGGAAATATGGCAGGTGGCCATTGGCACACCCCACTTCTCCACTGCTAATTGGCCTAACTGGTCAACTCAGGGACTTCTGCATTGGCACACCTCCCCCGCCACTGCTGTGAACCCAGGGTTTTGGGAAAACCAAAAGAGGCTGCTTATAACAAGAAAGCTCCCAGACACTGCTGGAGATTGCTGCTTTCAACTCGAAAGCCATGTCTTTATAGATCAGTCACCAAGCAGTCCCATCTTACCAAGTCTCCCCCTCCCTCCCCTTTCCCTGAACATTCCTGCTAACTGCCTCCTCCCCAACAGCGACTCCATGTCTGCTTTTCACTGGGTCAACACCAAGTATGAAGTCTCTGGGGAGCATTTTCTATTTGGCCTCACATATTCTTCCTTTGGCACACAAGAACTAAGAATTGAGCTAATTCATAATAATTTATGTCGGTCTTCCTTCGATGCAGACAAATGTAAAGATTCAGCCCAAACAGGAGGAAAAAAACCAAGCCTCTAAAAGTCATCCCCCCAACGCCCCACCTGCCCCACTGAAATTCATGTCAAGAACAGAAATACTACAAGCCAAAAAGGGCTCTTCTGTGGCCTCTGTCCTGAGTGTCCTGAGACGCTGCCACTTTTGCTGGCTCATTCCTTCAATGAGCTTCCTGAACGTCATCACTCCAAAGGCAAGCTGCTTATTTAGGCAGAGTGAGGATGCAAAGGCCGTTTCAGGAGACAGACCAACCCTCCAGGGAGCTCCCTTGGCGGGTACCACTCCTAAGAATGGAATCACTGGCATGGACTCACCCTGGCTAAAGGCCTTGCGTCAGCACGGCCCCTTTCCATAATGATGCTGGTATTAGAGGCACATCACTGCCCTCCTTGGAGGGATGCTAGTGACCCACTTTGCCTTCCACACTGGTGCCCTGAGCCACCCACTGGGCTTTCCTGCTCAGTCATTAACCTCCAGGGGCAGCTTCTGCTACTGAAGAAGCTGCTCATGTTCAGAGGTGGGAGTTGGAGGAGAGAAGCGGTGAGGTGGATGGGAAAGGTTTGTGATTATAGGTCTCTGAGCCTCTCCTCTCACGTCTCATACTCATCTTCTGTATGATTTAACCTTTTGCCACTTTATTTTCTTCCTCTGCAAAATGGGAGGATTCAATTAGATCTAATTAAATCTTTGTGGCCTGGATTCCTCAGGCCTATGGATCCTTTTTGATGTTTTCTAATGCATAAAATAAAATATATAGGATTATAAAAGAAACCAACTCAATTCAAAATTATCCAAATGCCAAAAAGAAAAGTTTCCAGGGCTCAGGTTCAGAACGTCTGGGCCTCACAGGGTCCATCATGTACTTTTCTGCTATCAAGCATATGACTCTAAACTTGGGTCAGGTAGAATGGTCAACATGAGCATCCAAGCTGAAAACCATCCAAGGTCAAAGACATAAGCTTCCCATTCATGGTCAACTGAGAAGCTACAACTGAGTCACATGCTAGCAACAGCCATCAGGTTATTGGTGAAGGATCCAAAAGCTCACAGATCTGGAGCTGGGAGGGTCCTCACAGCTACTTCGTCCAAACCCCTCAGTTTACAAATGAGCAGTCCAGGGAGCTGAACTTAAGCAGGAGCACACAGGAGGGTCACAATGAAGTTTCCTTTTGCTTGAATCTTTTTGAAGGAACAAACTTTGTATGAAAGTTTGCCTAAGAGGTTTATGGAAAGTGTCTTTTTTTGTCAAAACAAAGTAAATTAATACATTACATTAATACAGCACCCACTGCCTTTCTGAGGGCTTACTGAGAATGAGATGAGAGGGATCACGAGTGAAAAGAGGGCGTTGGCTCGCTCACCTGCTGGGTGGTGGCCAAGCAGTACTCAGCTGTGCTCAGGATGCTGCAGATGAGACAGAGCTCTTCTAGGGTGAACTTGGCCACTTCTGAGCCCTCTTTCTCCTTGAGGAGGCTACTGATGGTCAGCCCTCCACTGGTGCTAGTGGTCCTGAGGAAGAGGAAGAGGAAGAGGAAGAGGAAGAGGAAGAGGAGGTGGTCAGGTCTAAACTTTTAATATATTTCCTGAGCAGGAAAAAAGGCAGCTCACAAGACAAAGCAAGAAATGGTCTGGACTTGACTCTCATCCAAATCGAATGAGTCTCTTTGCTATTGACCTTACCTTGACCCTCATCTGCTTAAATTCTCTGAGCAAGTTATAGGAAGTACAAACGTTAAGTCCTAGCTAGTCATCAGTGGGCTGCTCAGTATATATTTGATCATGAGAGAGCCTGTAGGGGTTGCCTAGTTAGCTTGACATTTCCTGGTAGGAAGAACACATTCTAACTCATTAGGGACACAAAATGGTTCATGGCTTATTGTTTTCAGGCACTTATGCACTGGAATGGAAATTCTGCATTTTGATCTAGAGAATTCAGACAAGAGAAACACTTGGAAATTTAAATACTAATACTACTACAATTCAATTCAACATGAATTTATTGACACTCTACAATATACACTAGGTACCATGTGTGGTACTGGGGTTCCAAAGGAAATACTACAAGCTTGTTATGCTACAAAAGCCTACATTCTACTTTATCATATACAAAGCAATAGATCCAACAATACACATGCAGTTCTCATATGACTGGCATCTAAGGTCAACAATAAATGTTTATGGAATAACTGCTTAATGCAAAGCATCTGACAGCTCTGTTGGAAATACAAGATGAGTCAGACATAGCCCTGCCTCCTCAAAAATCCAAAATGACAGTCAAATGAGTTTCCTGCAATTCTGATGACATATCCATATTCTAAGGGAAAAATCTAACAGGATTAGAATATTTTCCACCTACTCTGATTATTGAAAGCTCAAGTCATTCCAGAAAATAAAGTGGGCATCCTGGGCAGAGAACAAACAAAATTTCCAAAATGACACGCTTACAGGACTCAGCCTAGAATATTGGCACATATTTTATTTTTCTTTCCAAATAATGCAGAGAATGTTCACACATAACACATTTTACCATTAACAGCAGAAGTCCAAAGCACAGCCACTGGGTTTAGCCTTGGGGACTGATTATATAAAGTAAGCTGACAAGTGAACTTTTGGGTTACCGCTCAAGTCCTGTTATAAGGAAAATCTTTAACCCCAAATATTTTCAAGCCTTAATCAATGACTCATCAATTGTAAGCAATAATCAATAACAATAATGTGGACAGTGTCTTGGATATGATCAATAGCTGTACATACACAGTTCTTTCCCTAAGAGACACAAAGTTCTTGTAATAAAGAAGTTGTTAATCTGAAGATCCTTAAAAATCCAATAAGGGCCTTGGCTTCCCTTATACTCACTATTTAGTGGCCGGTGCATCTCACAATGAGGTGAACTTAATCTAGTAAACTGTCACATCCCAAAGAATTTCCTTACTAACCTTAAGCATATGTAAGGTTAGAGCACGGTATTTAGGAAAATCCCTCCTAATTCAGATCTTGTGTCATCATTTGAAGCGTAGAAAGAAAAACACAACTCACTTGGGTAAGTTGCCAGAGAGTATTTTCCAAGCATATTCTCGGAGATACTTCTGGAATATGGTAGTCAGAGCAATCATTGGCTCCCCGGTGCTGAGCTGTGAGCACTGGACCATGCACTTCTTGTAATAGACAAAGAGATCGGCACAACTGGGCAGAACAGCCCCACCTTCATCCGTGTTGGGTTTGGGAGGTCCCTGGGCTTTGAAATCAGCAACAAATCGATCAATCAGTTCCCCAAGATTCCTAATAGGAGAGAAGAAAGAAATGACATTTTTCTCCAATGAAGATAAAATAACATCAACAGTAATTACCGATCGTATAAAATATTTAGGAATCTCTCAGCCAAGGGAAAATCAGAAACTTTATGAGCAAAACTACAAAACACTTTTTTTTTTTTTTTTAAATTTAATAGCCTTTTATTTACAGGATATATACATGGGTAACTTTACAGCATTAACAATTGCCAAACCTCTTGTTCCAATTTTTCACCTCTTACCCCCCCACCCCCTCCCCTAGATGGCAGGATGACCAGTAGATGTTAAATATATTAAAATATAAATTAGATACACAATAAGTATACATGACCAAAACGTTATTTTGCTGTACAAAAAGAATCAGACTCTGAAATATTGTACAATTAGCTTGTGAAGGAAATCAAAAATGCAGGTGGGCATAAATATAGGGATTGGGAATTCAATGTAATGGTTTTTAGTCATCTCCCAGAGTTCTTTTTCTGGGCATAGCTGGTTCAGTTCATTACTGCTCCATTGGAAATGATTTGGTTGATCTCGTTGCTGAGGATGGCCTGGTCCATCAGAACTGGTCATCATATAGTATTGTTGTTGAAGTATATAATGATCTCCTGGTCCTGCTCATTTCACTCAGCATCAGTTCGTGTAAGTCTCTCCAGGCCTTTCTGAAATCATCCTGTTGGTCATTTCTTACAGAACAGTAATATTCCATAATTTTCATATACCACAATTTATTCAGCCATTCTCCAACTGATGGACATCCATTCAGTTTCCAGTTTCTAGCCACTACAAAAAGGGCTGCCACAAACATTCGTGCACATACAGGTCCCTTTCCCTTCTTTATAATCTCTTTGGGATATAATCCCAGTAGTAACACTGCTGGATCAAAGGGTATGCACAGTTTGATAACTTTTTGAGCATAGTTCCAAACTACTCTCCAAAATGGTTGGATTCGTTCACAACTCCACCAACAATGCATCAATGTCCCAGTTTTCCCGCATCCCCTCCAACAATCATCATTATTTTTTCCTGTCATCTTAGCCAATCTGACAGGTGTGTAGTGGTATCTTAGAGTTGTCTTAATTTGCATTTCTCTGATTAATAATGACTTGGAGCATCTTTTCATATGACTAGAAATAGTTTCAATTTCTTCATCTGAGAATTGTCTGTTCATATCCTTTGACCATTTTTCAATTGGAGAATGGCTTGATTTTTTATAAATTAGAGTTAATTCTCTATATATTTTGGAAATGAGGCCTTTATCAGAACCTTTGACTGTAAAAATATTTTCCCAGTTTATTGCTTCCCTTCTAATCTTGTCTGCATTAGTTTTGTTTGTACAAAAACTTTTCAGTTTGGTATAATCGAAATTTTCTATTTTGTGATCAGTAATGATCTCTAGTTCTGCTTTGGTCATAAAGACCTTCCCCTTCCACAGGTCTGAGAGGTAAACTATCCTATGTTCCTCTAATTTATTAATAATTTCATTCTTTATGCCTAGGTCATGAACCCATTTTGACCTTATCTTGGTGTACGGCGTTAAGTATGGATCAATGCCTAGTTTCTGCCATATTAGTTTCCAATTTTCCCAGCAATTTTTATCAAACAGTAAGTTCTTATCCCAAAAGCTGGGATCTTTGGGTTTGTCAAAGACTAGGTTGCTATATTTGTTGACTGTTTTATCCCTTGAACCTAATCTATTCCACTGATCAACTAATCTATTCCTTAGCCAATACCAAATAGTTTTGGTAACTGCTGCTCTATAATATAATTTTAGATCTGGTACAGCTAAGCCACCATCATTTGATTTTTTTTTCATTAATTCCCTTGAAATTCTTGACCTTTTGTTTTTCCATATGAACTTTGTTGTTATTTTTTCTAGGTCATTAAAATAGTTTTTTGGGACTCTGATTGGTATAGCGCTAAATAAATAGATTAGTTTAGGTAATATTGTCATCTTTATTATATTTGCTCGCCCTATCCAAGAGCATTTAATATTTTTCCAATTGGTTAGATCAGACTTAATTTGTGTGAAAAGTGGTCTGTAATTTTGCTCATAAAGTTTCTGATTTTCCCTTGGCAGATAGATTCCTAAATATTTTATATTATCAGTAGTTACTTTAAATGGAATTTCTCTTTTACAAAACACTTTCCACACAAATTAAATCTGATCTAAACAACTGGAAAAATATTAAATTCTCTTGGATAGGGCGAGCAAAGATAATAAAGATGACAATACTCCCTAAACTAATCTATTTATTTAGTGCTATACCAATCAGACTCCCAAAAAACTATTTTAATGATCTAGAAAAAATAACATCCAAGTTCATATGGAAAAACAAAAGGTCAAGAATTTCAAGGGAATTAATGAAAAAAAAAAAATCAAATGAAGGTGGCCTAGCTGTACCAGATCTAAAATTATATTATAAAGCAGCAGTTACCAAAACCATTTGGTACTGGCTAAGAAACAGACTAATTGATCAGTGGAATAGATTAAGTTCAAAGGACAAAACAGTCAATAACTTTAATACTCTAGTGTTTGACAAACCCAAAGACCCCAGCTTTTGGGATAAGAACTCACTGTCTGACAAAAATTGCTGGGAAAATTGGAAACTAGTTTGGCAGAAACTAGGCATTGACCCACACTTAACTCCGTACACCAAGATAAGGTCAAAATGGGTTCATGATCTAGGCATAAAGAATGAGATTATAAATAAATTAGGGGAACATAGGATAGTTTACCTTTCAGACCTGTGGAAGAGGAAGGAATTTATGACCAAAGAAGAACTAGAGGTCATTGTTGATCACAAAATAGAAAAATTTGATTATATCAAATTGAAAAGTTTTTATACAAACAAAACCAATGCAGACAAGATTAGAAGGGAAGCAATAAACTGGGAAAATATTTTTACAGTCAAAGGTTCTGATAAAGGCCTCATTTCCAAAATATATAGAGAATTGACTCTAATTTATAAGAAATCAAGCCATTCTCAAATTGATAAATGGCCAAAGGATAGGAACAGACAATTCTCAGATGAAGAAATAGAAGCTATTTCTAGCATATGAAAAGGTGCTCCAAATCATTATTAATCAGAGAAATGCACATTAAGACAACTCTAAGATACCACTACACACCTGTCAGATTGGCTAGAATGACAGGGAAAGATAATGTGGAACGTTGGAGGGGATGTGGGAAAACTGGGACACTAATACATTGTTGGTGGAATTGTGAATACATTCAGCCATTCTGGAGAGCAATTTGGAACTATGCTCAAAAAGTTATCAAACTGTACATACCCTTTGATCCAGCAGTGTTTCTACTGGGCTTATATCCCAAAGAGATTTTAAAGAAGGGAAAAATACCTGTATCTGCAAGAATGTTTGTGGCAGGTCTCTCTGTAGTGGCCAGAAACTGGAAACTGAGCAGATGCCCATCAATTGGAGAATGGCTGAATAAATTGTGGTATATGAATAATATGGAATATTATTGTTAGGTAAGAAATGACTAACAGGATGATTTCAGAAAGGCCTGGAGAGACTTACATGAACTGATGCTGAGTGAAATGAGAGGACCAGAAGATGATTATATACGGCAACAACAATACTACATGATGATCAATTCTAATGGACGTGGCCCTCTCCAGCAATAAGATGAACCAAATCAGTTCCAATAGAGCAGTAATGAACTGAACCAGCTACACCCAGTGAAAGAACTCTGGGAGATGACTATGAACCACTATAGAATTCCCAATCTCTGTATTTTTGTCTGCCTGCATTTTTGATTTCTTTCACAGGCTAATTGTACACTATTTCAAAGTCCAATTCTTTTTGTACAGCAAAATAACTGTTTGGACATGTAGACTTATATTGTATTTAACTTATACTTTAACATATTTAACATGTATTGGTCAACCTGCCATCTGGGAGAGGGGATGGGGGAAGGAGGGCAAAAATTGGATCAAAAGGTTTGGCAATTGTCAATGCTGTAAAATTACCCATGCATATAACCTGTAAATAAAAAGATATAATAATAAAAATAAATAAATAAAACAACATCAACAAAATCTGTATGAGCTGATAATTTCTAAAATCTCCACAATGAGGACACCAATGAACAACATTCTGTGTATCTGTATATATAGAACACTTTGTATTTTTTAAAGCAGTTTCCCATCCACAAACTCATCTGATCCACATAAGAACCTTTGCCACACAGGCAGAGCATATATTGGTCTTTCCATTTTATAGATGGAAGAGCTGAAGTGATTTCCTGATTTTCACAGTCATTAGAGACAAAACATTCCAGAATCCACTTTTTAGGGAGACCAATTCTAATATAATACTGGTATGCGTCTACGAAAGGAAAAACCTTAAAGAAAAGAGAAGCCAGAATTCAGAAAAAACACATGGGAAATCCAGGGCTAGAACTCATAGTGACCAACTTTGCCTCAATGCTTAGAAACACCCAATCTCAGAACTGGGAGGAACCTCAAAGTTTTGTCTGGAACCATTATCCAAATGATGACTACGCATTACATCATTCACAACAAGCAGTCATCTAACCTCCAAGTGAAGACCTTCTTGAGTGATGAGAAACTCAAGTCTCCTCCCCCTTCCCATTTCCAAGAAAGTCCATGGTATTTTGGGTCAGCCTAGAAGATTGTTTGCCTTATGTTGAGTTATAATCCCTAGTTTTGTACTGGAGGGCCAAGAAGAATAAGTCTGATCCCTCCTGAGCCAACTTTCCAAATACTTAAAGAAAGCGATCTTGCTTTTCCCAAGCCCTCTCTATCAACAATCTGGTCTCCAACGCCATCACTACCATGGTCGGTCTCCTTTGGACAATGGACTGACGGGTTCTTGGCTTCTTTGAGGCCTGCCTGTCCTTGAATGCTCACAGCCCAAACTGCCAAATATTTGGGTGAATAGGGACAGAGGGGGTTTGAGGAAGTTACTCTCAGGTGAACTTGTGGAAATGACAGCTTTTGTATATTCAGTCAGTCAAGCCATGGCCCCTTTAGCTTGTGCCCATTCAGGTTCTATGTCTGGGCCTGACAGAACAGAACTCTAAAAGTGTTCAGCAAAGCTCTACCACTACACAGTCCTCCCTTCCATATGGTCATCAGTACAACAAAAGGGACTTTCCCCATCTTCTGCATACTCTGGAGTTACCAGGGAGTATTCTAAAAAGTCCAGCTGTGCTTTTTGAAAGTATTTACATTAAGGAACAGGAAGAAAAAGACAAACACACACACACACACACACACGCACGCAGCACAATTAACAAGAAAACAGGAATACTGACATTTTATTTAAGCATTTTTGTTACTGAAAGCTTATTGTAACCAGATGTGGTGGAGCAGCCTAACTGCCCTCCAACAGCTTTAGACTTCTGGTCCTTTGTTTGATATGAAGGCTGGAGAGAAGATTAAGGTCAGTCTCTCTGAAGCCCAAAAGATTCAATAATTACAGATCTCATCCTCTAGATCTGGGCTCATCTTACATATTCCCAAATTAGTACTCACATAACTGGAGTAGTCTCCTGGCCATAGTATTCTTCTCCTGAAACAACTTTTTTTTTTTTTTTTTAAGAACACTAATGCATTGTTAGTGGAGCTAAGAACTGATCCAACCACTCTAAAGAGCAATTTGAAATTATTCCCAAAGGTCTATAAAACTGTATATATACTTTGACTCAGTAATATCACTACTATATCCATAGCACAAAGCTACTAAGTCTGTATCCCAGAAAGATTTAAAAAAAAAAAAAAAGGAAAACGACCTGTAAGTACAAAAATGTGTAGCAATTCTTTCTAATGGCAAAAAATTAGAAATCGAGGAGATGCACATTAATTGGGCATTAATTAATGAATAAGCTGTGATACATGATAATGATGGAATACTATTGAGCTATAAGAAATGACCAGTAAGATAGTTTCAGAAAAATCTAGGAAGACCTATATGAACTGATGCAAAGTGAAGTAACCAGAACCAGGAGAACACTATACACAGTAATAGTAATATCATATGATAATCAGCTATTCAAAATGATCCAATACAATTCCAAAGGACTTATGATAAAAAATGCTATCCACCTCCAGAAAAAGAACTCATAAATTCTGAATATGTGCTGAAGCACAATTTTTAACTTTTCTTTTTTTCTTTGTCACATGGCTAATGTGAAAATATATTTTTCACATATATAATTAAAATCACTTTTTTCTTGCCTTTACAATAGATGGGAGGGAGGGAGGAAGAGAACTTAGAACTCAAAATTTTTTAAAAATGAATGTTAAAAATGAAACACCATGTTTGTTCCAGCCTCTTGCCTTCATTTAATCTATTTCTCCTTGTTAATATGCTCTTCCCTTCTTCAAATCCCCATCACTCACGTTTGGCCTGAGGGTCACTGGCTGCCCGATGGCTCCAGCCTACCCTCTTCAAAACATGTAAGCGCCTGGCAGACAAGGATGACCTTTGGGCTCTTTTTCCCCATGCTTCACACAGAAGAAGCACTCAAGAAATACTTGATAACTGACTGGCTGTTTGATTTTCTCTCCTCTCTCCAAATTATTGTATTTTCCACCTACATCATCACACAGACACTTGAATCTTTAGTGCCTGGTCACACAGTGTGTGTTTTTTAATTCTCATAAATATACATGCTAGAAAGGAGCTAAGATATCATCTTAGTCCCATCACATTTTACAAGGGAGAAAAAAGAAAGCCCAAAGAGTAAAAACAGCTTACACAGAGAACATGTAGGCGATCCAGCCTCTAAATCCAGTTGCATGTAAGTGTTGTTTCTACAGCTCAGAGGTGAGGTGCTTGAGGGCAAGGTCAGGGTCATATATGGGAAAGTGGGGAATTCCCCACAGCACCTTAGTATAAGACTAGGCAACAAGACTGGTGCTCAGTAAACGCCTGACTGGATTTCTGGGATGGTGTGAAATAAGAGCAGAAGAAGCTGTGTCAACCTCCTGCTTAAAAGATTCTGATCTCCAAGCCTGTAATGCAAACCAAAATCTGGGCCAGAACACTGGGATTTTCTTCTATTCAGTATTCATCTGTGCCCCAAAAACATGGAGTCAGAAAACTTACACATTTGCTCCCTTAGCTGTATAACATATTAATATTTTTCAGAGACAGATGCCAGATACGATGATATATTTCAGCTTCTAACTCCAGGAATGCACTATATTTTGTGCCTATCCAGTGCCCGTATATACGTGGTTGCATTCTACCATTATTAACTTTCATCTTCTTGGAAAGGGCACAAATTGGTCTTTACCCCCCACCCCATTTACCCTCTTTCCAGCCCAAAGGCAAGTATGGGAGAATGATGGAGCCACTTTAAGTTTCACAGTTTAAAAAAAATAAAGTGATAGCAATCTAGTGGAAATGAGTGAGGTCAAAACTGCTTCTATCTCTCTAAGGAGCTGATAAGATCAAAACAAACCCAGAAACACATAATGAGGGCCTACAAGGGCCTCTGCTGGGTGCTGGGGAAGGGACAAAGGAGTCTAAGACTTCTCTAATCCCACGGAGGCCCTAGGATTGACCCAACCATCCAGGATTGGGTGTGGTCTGTAGCTTCTCCCTTTCCTTCTGCCAAGGATTGGTCACATTTTCCCCAAAAGACTTACCCTTACCAGCAAATAATGTGCATCGGGATGGTTTGAAGAATAAAGTCTTTTAAATAACTTCACAACATGATTCATAAAGATACAAAATGGTTAGTTAAGTTTTTAAAGAATAGAAAAAGGGTTGTCATCCTTCCCAGGCAATCTCTGGATACCCCAAGTGCAAAGGTCACCCAGAGAGAATGACCTTTCAGAGGCCGCACCCACATCTACGAGTCAGTGAAGTGCCAAAGTAGGTATTTTTCTTAAAGAGGCCATAACTACACGCCACACCACGGCAGCCACCACCCTAGGCAGAAAGGGAAACCTGATGTCTACACATTGCTGAGCTATCAGAAACACTCCAAGGGAACTTGTCAAAGACCACAGGAAGAAAACCTTTCCCTGAGCAGTTAACCATCCTAGGTCAGGCTATTTCTCTAATTGCTGCTCTATTGAGGAAGCTTAATCTAACTTGTGCAATACCTGAATCCCCATAACTGTCAGGATACGGGGTCCTCACCTATCAAGGATAGCAAAGGGGGAGGTAGTGGTGGTCTGTGGTTAATGAAAAGGCCTCCTGCGCTCCTGGCTGCTCTCAGTTAGATCGGAAATCTAGGAAGCCAACAAGGTTCCCAGGTCTCCAGTTGTATACTAGTCATTATTTCTTGAGCGTCCATTCATCGCTGTCCCTCTGAGATGCTGCCAAATACAGCAGGGTTCAGTCACTGCTGCAGTCACACAATTCTATTGCCTCTGGGCGACCCAGAGTCCTTCTCTGGTGACAGGAAGATAACACAGGCACGTGGCTGTTAGCTCTTGCTTTCTTCCATGAAGTTTAGTCTGAACTCGTAGCTTAAGCTAAGAATTACATGGGCATCTGGGGATATTTCTTGAGTTAGCACTGGGAGTAAAGACAATGGTGGCAGAAGAGTAGGAAGGAGAAGGTGAAGGCAAGAGAAAAGAACCATCTTGTAAGTTCAGCTTCTCCCAACATTGATTAGGGCAAAGTAAAAGGAGAGGAAGAAAATGAAATTTTTCCATTATAAATGGAAAGGAAATCAGCACATAATCCCAGGTATAAAAGGTCCATTACTTCTTCTGTGAGTGTAAATGAAAAATTAAAAAGTCATATTATCTAGAGACTAATACTTCTCAACCTCAGGTACTAAAATTAAAGGAAGGTCTATACAGCACTGCAAAAGAGACGGTCCAAGGGACCACTCTGTAACTGGACACCTCATCCCTATGGATGTGCTCAGAGCATCTGCTTCTGATCTCCTTCAGACACTTGCAGCATTACTCTCCCCAGCCTTCTGCTGGGATCTCCCAATACGAGGGAGGTATTCAGGAAATTGGACTCAAAGCCAGATGGGATGCTGGGGAGATGTTAGAATGAAATTAATAGCCACAGGATAGACAAGCAGTTAGCAACCCTGATTGAACACCTATGGAATTTTGTTCCAGGCAAGTCAGGAAAAGGACAAAGACTGAGAAGACATGTTCTCTGCCCTCAACGAATTCACAATGTACACACTGAGCCAAGTTAAAAGACACATGGTGGAGACATGAAGTGATGCGGGTGGAGGAAGGCATTTACAAGTTTGCAAATGATGCAAAGTGACTTACTGTCAGGATCAGTATGAGCTTAAAAGGATCCAATTTGATCATTCAATGAATGCACAAGTGACTTAGTCCGAGTCCTGATATTGATGAAAATACTAAAATACCTGAGGGAGGCTCCAATGCACTGATAGATCCTCTACGAATCTGGACAGATTCCATCCTTTCTGATGGAAAGACACAGACGAGAAGCATGTAGGATGACCATGAGGTGCCCTAGAGATAAGTGTGTTCCTCAGAAACATAAGGAGGTGAGTGGGGGACAGCTGAGGCTTGAATTTCTTTCTTTAAATGAGATTCAGGGAAAAGAGGGCAGAGGGCAGGCAAAGAGAATGGCCTGCCAGGTGATAACCATCACTCTCCTCTTTCTCAACATCATACCCCCAACCTCACTGTATCTTTGTCACTCACACTGCCTTTCTCTTGTATTCTTCCCCTCTGAAGCATCTCTTTTGTGTTTTCCCACCATGATTGCTTGTTTCTTACCCTTTGTCACCAACTCCTTCCACATCTTACTTCCAGACCTTTTAGCCTATCCTTTATCCTTCCATTTCTTGCTCTCTTTCTTTCTCCTTTTCTCCTTTGGGGTGGTTGGTGGGCCCATGACTGAAGTAGCCTCCACTTACACCAGCGAGCCAAGAAATGTTTCAAACCAACCCATACTCATTAAACTACTTGATGAAGCTCTAGAGCTTCAAAGACACATAGGAAATCATAGCCTCAAATTACAATTTAATAGGAAGAGTATAATATGTTCACAAATAAATATGAAACCAAATAAAATGTGATCAGAAAGCATGATTGAAAAACTCTGCCAATGAACAGACTGGCTTTCCAATGGGAGGAAAGGGAAGAGTGATCAAGGAAGTCTTTATTGAGGAAATAACTCCTGTGTTGGAACTTGAAGAGAAGAATTACCACTGGTAGAAATGTAGAAAGAAGGTATTTTAAGGCAGCTAGGTGGCACGATGGATAGAGCACCAGTCCTGAAGTCAGGAGGACCCGAGTTCAAATCTGGTCTTAAAGACACTTAGTACTTCCTGGCTGTGTGATCCTGGGCAAGTCACTTAATCCCAATTGCCTCAGCAAAAAAAAAAAAAAAAAAAAAAAGGTTTATTTTGAAAGAAGGTATTTTAGATACAATGGATAACCTACACAATGACACTATGGCAAGAAAGTACAGGACAGAATTGGGGAAAGGGTAAGAGTTCCTTCGACTACACTGAAGAATGTAATGAGGGAAACTATCAAATAAAGTTGAAAAGAGGGTTTGGAAGCTAAGGAATCTGCCTTTCATTCTAGAGGCAACAGGGAGTGTGCATTTGGAGTCAGGGTTAGATGGCAACACAGTAAGCCCTGGGTCCTAGCAAAATTATTTTGGTAGCCAAGGACACACTGGAGAGAGCAAAGATTATAGAAAAGAAGCCAGGCTAGAAAACCAGTGAAAGATTATTTTAACAATCTAACATGACCAAGGTGGTGACAAGTGAACAGTGAGTGGACAAAAGGAACACGTGTAAGACATATTCTGCAGGTAGGATCACTGATATTGGCTACTGATAGAATCTGAAGATGAAGAAGAAAAAAGAGTCAAAAACTGTCTCCACAAGAGTCATGAAATGCTATTGGCTAAGTTGTTCAAGGCAAGAGGGAAAAAGAAATGAGTGAATAAATTTCCTCCATCTCATCTCCAGGTGTTATTTTTAGGATTTATTCATAGAATATCTTCACAGAAGGAAACCTTAAGATGATGTAATCCAACACCTTTATTTGATATGAAAGGAAATTAATAACAGCACTGGGTTCTGAGAATCCAGTTTCAAAACTAAGCCCTATTACTTTATTATCTGCAAATCGCTTTTTGGGTCTCAGTTTCTCTCTCTGTAAAAGAAGGGGACTAGATTGGGTGTCCTCAAGGGTCCTTCCGGTTCAAGAATTCTCTAATTCTAGGCTTCTTTGTGCTCCTGCCCATTTGCTCAGAATCTACAAGAGCGTCACTAGCCCAGCTCCCGGGTCATACGTGAATAACTCCTGCTGATCTCCTGATGCTATGGTAACATCCCTGGAGTAAGGGCAATAGCAGTCAGAGCAGCCAGCACTTCATTTTTCACAGGGGAAAAGGAGAGCTTCTGCGGAGGAGAGATCTGGCTCTTTGCCCAAAGCATCACGAACAATGAGTGCTTTGTGTGACCCCTCGGTCAAGAGGAGAGTGGATATCAGAGCCATGCCGATAGGAAAATACCTCTGGGAAAGTCAAGTTGGTTTCAGACCCAAGATACGGCCTTCCCAAGCACATGCTTTGTGCATAATCTATGCCATTCAGGCTTTTTGAAAATGAATAGTTAAGTGATATCAGATTGGGGGAATCAGAAGTTTCAGGCGTGGAACCAAGGTAGAATCTGATCTGCAGTCTGGGGGAATTGGGGGGTTCTCTGCAACTTAATATTCCAATACAATCAATGACTTCATTTTTCAACAGTACCTCTTAAATCATCTTTAGAGCTTCAAGTCCAGAGTGTATTGAATGGGTGAGCAAACAATCTGCCAGCATAAAGAGGCCCAATTATTTTCAGCCTATACAAAGAGATTGGAAATAGAAGACTTAACTAGTGTCCCTGCCCACTGCCTTTGAGCTGAACTGCCAGGATTATAAGAAATGACCAGATAGCAGGAAAAGAAATGTTTTATAAGTGCAACTGAGACAGGAAGAAATAGGGCACACACAAAAAAATTTTTTAAGCATAGCAGCTTGTTGTATTTAAAATCCATTTTCTGAGATTAGAAGTCTAGTAAGAACTATTTCTGTTCTTTAGAAAAAAACAACCCAGAATTCTATGAAAAGCAGATGAGAGAAAATAAGTGCCCTACAGTATAATTCTCTCAGCAGAGGGTAGCAAGCACATTTTTTTCTTAACTTGGTTAACTCTTGCAAAACTCAAGAAAAGGACTATGTCAAAGTCTTCTAGAAAAATCATTTTAAGATAAGGAGATACATATTTTCTTGCGTTCTTCTTTCTGCCCTCTCCCTTACCCATTCCTCCCTCCTAGGGAATCCTCCTAACTCCTTGGGTATCCCGAGCTCCTCCAAAGATCCACACAACCTCCTCAGCAGGGTCAGCATCAGCTCAACTAGAAAAGTGATCTTTTGAAAATCTGTCCCCTGACATAAAGCAGCCAGCAGCAGCTTGTTCCACTAGGGCTAAGCCTGGAGGAATCTCTCATATGCTGCTGATACTAAACAAAGCAGTTCCATTCACCTTGCTGGCTGGGAAAATGCTTTTTGGATCCTCCTCAGCCTGGTCCATGGAAAACAACATCATATGAAATGGCACATTTTCCTCTTGCCTGCATTCCCCAAATGCAACTGAGTCCTGCAGACAAGACTGATGAAAAAGTTGAGTCCTGGCAGACAGAGATGATTGTGAGGGGCTGGGCACCCATGCTACAGAGCCGGGAAGCCTTGACACAGGTTCCTGAGAGCACATGTAAGCACCTGTGATTTATATGCAAAACAAATTGTAAAATTCACAGCTACTAATGTTCAGGAAATGAAATGCCCTTAACGGATTTTCAAGGGCCTGAGGCTGCTATCTCCCTCATCCAGCACCTGCAAGAGGCTACACTGCTGCAACATTAAACATGGAAAGCAGATTGTAGGGAGACCCAAAAGTTGATTAGATGCATAAAATGCACAGGTAAGAGAAAGAACAAAAATTGATCATAACTCACTTGTCCTGGGATTCAATATATACGTAGAGATGAGGCTCAAAACATTTGGAAATGATTCCATGGAATGGATTTTCTGGGACTTTTGGTTTCTTTGGCTGCGGAGTAAAAAAAGGAAGCATATGTGAGCAATGTCTGACCACTTCCAAGCAGCTACAAAGACAAGAGCCCCTTACCCTGCACCCAACCTCATGCCCTTTGGTGTAAGTGATCACAAGTGATTACTAAGTGATGATACACCCTACACAGCAGCTGATCACAAGCAGGGGACAATAAATGAATTGTTAGCAGCATCTACTTGTTTCGTTCACCCCAAGATTTAGTGTTACTCTGATGGGCCTTTCCATTTACCAAATGTTTCACAAACAGCTTCAATGACTCTCCAACAAGCTGTCTAGACAGGCATACAGATTGTAAAATTACATCCATGAATTCATTCCTTTTCCAAACATTGCTATGAAAATAACTGGGGAGTTTTGAAATTCCTACATGTCACCTTTTGTTTTCCTAGGCCTTCAGATTTATCACTGTCATCCAAAGGGCCCTGAACTAAGTGGCCTGGATAACACAACTCTCTCAGACAAGTCAAGCTTGAAGGGATTTTAAAGACCATCTGTCCAATCCCCTGATTTTATGGGTGAAGACACTAAGACCAGAGAGAAATGACTTGTCCAAAGCCCCCTGAAGAGCTGGAACTTCAACCCTCCCCCCATCTGTGCTTTCAGGTCTAAGGCGCTTTCTACTATGACTGGTTGCTCATAAACACTGGGCCAAAGTGAATCAAGCATTTCTGTCTTTTTTTAAATACCTCCTGAACCTTATTGTTATTTTTTAATAATAGTTTTTTTATTTTCAAAATACATGCAAAGATACTTTTCAACATTCACCCTTGCAAAAACCTTATGTTACAAATTTTTCTCACAACTTCCTCCCTACCCCCCCTCCCCTAGATGGCAAGTAATTCAATACATGTTAAATACGTGAAATTCTTCTATACACATTTCGACATTTATCCCAAGCATATCTCTTAGCAAATGTAGAACAAAGTACACAGGAGGTGAAATGCTAAAAGAAGGTGGGAGTGGGCAGGATGAAGGGTAGGTTTCTTCCCAAGAACTGCCAACACATTTCTGAAGAATGGGTCCTGTTCATCAGAAGTGAAAGATAACTTAAGCCACATTCTTACTTAAGTCTTATTGACCCCCTCAGGGCTCTAAGAGTAGAAGCCCATGGCCATGCCCAATGGCCGAAAGTTTAACAGATGTCTCTTCCTTATTTCTGAGAAGAAGGATTTATGTTACTGGTGATAAGAATTATCGGGGAGGACCCCAGAACCACATCAGTGGGAACACCATAGAGAAGCTGGGGCTCTGTATCGATCCAAGGTCATCTCAGAACCTCCCTGAAGCCAGGTCAGTCCTGATCTGGAGGCATATAATGGGCCTCTGCATTTCTGGGGCTGCCCATAGGAGTCCGGGATTTAGCAGAATTCTGGGAGAAACTGTAGGACAAGGGAGCCCTGGCCCCTAGTACCACCTGTGCTTGCCTTGATTTCCTCTCCCCCCCCATGATCACCATTGAGCAGAGAGAAAGTACCGTGGCAGTGTGCTTCTGAGCAGCAGCATGCTCGTTGCATCTTACCATCCCAGAGGGCTACACATGGGGAGAACATAGTGGAGGGAGACCGAAGCTCAGTCTCCTGCCCAGTCAGGAAGTGGCATTTCTGGAGTGAGACAGCAGCTGTAGGCCCTAAGCCAGACCCTGACAATGTTTTATTGCCATGCCGTTCAGTTTCCCAATGGTTACTTCTCAGCTTAAAGAAAAGACGATCATTCAGCAGTAGCATCTAGCCTGGATTTCTGGGTGTGTGAATTCTGTCCAAGAGCTGTCCAGATGTTTAAACTATTTCCTCCTGGAGTTTGATGGAATAATAAAGGGTTCCTGTTGTCACAGTCAGGAGGGCTGCAGCTGGCCCCGTTTCCTTTTATTACCATCCAACGTAAACAGATTAAATCAAACTGCCCAGATCCCCAAAAGGGTGGACTTGAGACCATCAATTTTTTATTTCTTGCCCTGCTCCTTTTTATCATGATACCCAAATGTCCTTCTCAGATATCTCTGTTTAATCACTGGAAATGTCTTGGTCAAGTCAATAAGGCTTAATTAAGTGTTTACTGTGTGCAAGAATTGTACCAAGTGCTGAGGCTACAAAGAGCCTAAGGACCTTCCAAGTCCCCCTGGAAATTCAATTCAAATCCTCCCCCTTCTCCAATGCAGTCTCTTCTTTGGGCATTGGTCTCCATAGTGAGCTCTGCTCTCCTCTAAAGCCCAGAAATGGCAACTGCCTAAATGACTACCAAAGGCCTTTGCCTTTAGCTGGGACTGAAAGCCAATTTCCCTTTAGTGCGTCAGGCTAAACGTCCTATTAGCATCCTGCAGTGAACTGATATCAGTCACAGGTTCCTCTCCTCACGACCCCCTCCTCTTACCTGCCCCAAAGAGGGGCCTAAGAAGCTGCTGGGGAAAGTGCTCCTACTTCCTCTTTCTAATTGCTGTGGACCCGCTCCCTCCGGGTAGGCAGGAGATAAGCAACACTGTGTGGAAGCATCAGGTCTATAAGCTGATCTATGCTGGCCATGTCGACTCCCTGCTCACCAGCAACAAATGTACCTATTCACAGGTCAGTCGCATCTACCAGATGGGAAATTACACTTTTCATGGCAGTCCTGATGTGGTAGGCAAAGTGCAACTCACTTCCACATCCCAGTCCCAGAATACTTAGAGAGGACTAGCCAAGAATCAAGACAACGTCCAACAAATGCAAGCACTGCCAAGCCACTGGCATCAGTTGTCTGGAAGTGGGGAGGCTTGATGACCTTATGAACATTATTCTCAAAAATCCAGGCAAAAAGGAAGGCCACAAGAAGCCAGCGGGGCTCAAGTGCGTCTGGGACTGTCCAAGAATGTTGTCCTATTCCTCCTCTTATCCCCTCTGCATCTGAATCTATTCCAACAACATGTGAAAATGGCATTCTCTAGTTTTTAAAAAACCTCTGGTTTTGAACAATATGGAGAATTCCAAGCAGTCAACAACTTTCTAAAGAGTTTATCATAATGTAACATTTTTTTTTTCCTGCTCCTCCCCTCCTTCTACCCCATTTACACAAACAACAAGACAAAAATAATCAGCATCCTTTTAGGAATGGATTCTGGAAGGCCTGAGGGCTCTATGGAATGATACAGGTATTACACAATTAGTTTCACTACAGTGGGAAATGGGGAATACTATCTTAAAAGCTCATAGTTTTCAAGGTTCCCTCCCCATTCACTTTGTGAATGAACTAAAATGTCATCAAGAAATAATCTCTCAACAGCCAAGAGAAGCTAATTAAACAGCAAATGCCATTAATAAGCCAAAGGAAAAGACCTGATTTCCTGCTTTGACCTTTCCTGCCATAAACCGGAGCTGGAGTACTAAAGGCATTCAATAGGACAGAAGGAGAGGAAATCTGGAATTGAACTCAGAGGCAAAAGGAAATTGAGAGCCCCTCTCCTCATCTGCCATTAGTCCCTCTGTAATTTCCAGGCCTGTACAATGGTTTCTTACTCCACTGTTAAGCTGAAAACTCAACAGAGACCTTTCCTTCTCTCTAAGAACTTTCCTGGAAATTTGAAGACCAATTCTATACAAGTAAAACCAATGTAACCAAGATTAGATGGAAAAGTAGAAATTGAGAGGAAAATTTATAAACAATTTCTTGGTTAAAGTCTCATATCTCAAATATATAGATCATTATTGATTAGAAAAATGCAAATTAAAACAAATTTGAGATTATATTAGCTAAAATGATAGAAGGGAAAAATATCAAATCTTGAAAGAATGTGAAGAAATTGGAACACTAAAACATTGTTGGTTGAACTGTGAACTGATCCCATCACTTAATTAACTAAGAGCAATCTGGAATTAAGCTCAAAGAGTTATAAAATTGTGTATATTCTTTGATCCAGCAACACCACTATTAAATCTGTATCCCAAGGTGACCAGGTTAAAAAGAAAAGAAGGTATATATTCTAAAATATTTAAAGTAACTCTCTTTGTTGTAGCAAAGAACTGGAGATTGACAGAATGTCTATCAACTGGGGAATGGCTAAACAAATTGTACTATATGATTGTGATGGAATCCTACTGTGCTAGAAGAAATGATGAGCTTGTTGATTTTAGAAAAACATGGGAAACAACTGATAAATGGTCAAAGGATATGAACAGGCAATTTTCACATAAAGAAATTAAAGCTATTTCTAGTCATATGAAAAAAATGCTCTAAATCACTATTGATTAAAGAAATGCAAATCTGAGGTACCATTTCACTCCTCTTAGATTGGCTAAGATGACAGGAAAAGATAATGATAAATGTTGGAGGGAATGTGGGAAAACTGGGACACTAATGCATTGTTAGTGGAGTTATGAACTGATCCAACCATTCTGGAGAACAATTTGGAAACTAAGTGGATGCCCATCAGTTGGGGAATGGATGAATAAATTATGTTATATGAATGTATAATAAATATACAATAAGTAATGAAATATTATTGTTCTAAAAGAAATGATGAGCAGATTAATTTCAGAAAAGTTTGGAAATATTTACATGAACTGATGATAAATAAAATGAGTAGAAACAAGAGAACACATACACAACAACAGTATTATGTGATGTGATGATCAATTCTGATGGATGTAGCTCTTTGCAATAATATGGTGTTTCAAGGCAATTCCAATAGATTTGTGATGGAAAGTGCTTATCCACATCCAGAGAGACAACTATGGAGACTGAATGTGGATCACAACATAGTATTTTCACTTTTTTTCTTTCTCATTTTTTTTTTCCCTTTTTAATCTGATTTTTTTTGTGCAGTATGATAAATATGGAACTATGTTTAGAAGAATTGCACAGCTTTAACCTATATCAGATTACTTGCTGTCTAGGGGAGGGGAAGCGGGGAAGGAAGGGAAAAAATTTGGAACACAAGGTTTTGCAAGGGTGGATGTTGAAACTATCTTTGCAGTGCATGTACTTTGAAAAATAAAAAGTTATTATTAAAAAAAAAAAAGTTAAAACCTGAATGAAATAATAGAGTGAAAAAGAATACTGTATATAGAGTAACAGCATTATTGTTCAAAGAATGAATAACTAAATTTTTCTGATTATAAGCACTCAAACCAACTAAAAAGGACCTATGAAGAAAAATGCTATTTACCTCCAGAGAAAGAAATGATAAGTAGATAGCACGTATAAATAAACAGATGTGTATATATAGTATGGTTTTACTATGTCAAATGGTGGCCTTTTCTAGTTCTGGGTATGAAGAGCAGGAGAGGGATAGAGGAATAGAGCGAGTGAATGAGACAGTAAGCAAAGAAAAAAAGAAGGAAGAGAGAGAGAGAAAGAGAGACAGAGACAGATAGGGAGAGAGAGACAGAGGGAGACGGACAGAGAGATCGGAATTTAAAATGTATCAAAAATTAACTTAGTTAAATTAAAAAAAAGAAAAGAAAAGAAAAGAAATCTAAAAGTCAAACAGTGATTTTTCAATATCTCACATCACTAACAAAACAGATGATTGTGCAACAGAAAAGTGAGCTGACAATTTCAGGGGATGATGAATGAGGCAGAACAGAATTTTGTTTGCTCTTCCAGATGGGCTAATTATGCTTGTGCACATCAATAAATTCATGGTAAGAATCCAGAGACCCCTCTAGAGCACAGAGACAAAGCAAGGGCTGTTTTTTTCATCATTTTCTTAGATGTACTTTCAAGTAAAGAAATTACACAAAGACTGCCAAATCTGTTTCCTCATCAAGTATGTATAGGATCACTGGTCATACTATTTTTAGATGTAATTATTAGGCTGTACCACAGATTGCAAAGTGTCCCAGACTTACCTGATCTAAGTCCCCTTTATCCATCGTCAATTCCTCCATCTCAGGTCCAGGTTCATCTTCCAGGAAAGGATTGGTGGACGGAGGAGGGGCCTCAATTTTTTTCTATCAGGCGAACAAAAGAGAAGAGGAAGAATAAATTTCCGATCTTCTCCACAGGCCCCTGCCCCTTCCCTCTGATTTTCTGCCATCTTAATAATTCTTTGATAGATACTTATCCAATATGAGGACAGAAAGCTGAGATGTGGCTAAAAGAACTCAGCCAATATTATTTTTAGTGTCTTCTACATGCAAGGCAGTAGAGTAAGTGGAGTGAGTAGAGAGAGGAGAGTGAGGGTGCAAAGAGACAAAAAGGGGAATGGCTGCTGACCAAGGGAGTCTACCATTCAACTTGATAATGATGTTCCCAACAGTGTACTAAGTTTTCTAGATCAAACAGGTTTATAACAAAAAATTCCACATAACATAAAGATTTCCAACTCCCACCAACATTCCATTTATTTTAAGTAACTTTTAATACAACACCAAGAAGCAACATAGTTTAATGTAAACCGCATAGGACTGGCAGACTCAGACTTAGTTAGGGTTAGGGGGTCAGATTTTGTGTTGCTATAAATGCTGAGAGATTCTGAACAAGATACTTCAAGTCTCCAAGTGTCAGTTTCCTTATATGTTAAATGGGAATAATTATTCTGACCTCCCTGATTCACAAACAAATTCAAATGAATATGGAAATAATTTTTTTTTTTTTTTTGAAGAGAGAGGAAGATCATCAGGGTTGGGTGCCCAGAGATCCACAGCTAGAATGTCAAGTGACTGAGGTCACATTTGAACTCAGGTTCTCCTGACTGCAGGAATGCAGTCTCCAGTGCTCTATTCACTGTGCCACCTTGCTGTCTGGAAATAAATATTTTGAAAAATTAAAAGTAGAATGGTTACCCACAGTCTGAGAAGAGAGATGAAAAAGTGGGTTCAGGGTGAATCTTAAGACATGACCAATGTGGGAATTTGTTTTTCTTGATTCCATGTTTTTTCCAAGGTCTTTGCTTTGCTTTTTAATTAAACAGAGTTGGGTGGGAGTGTAAGAAAAGGAACCACAGACAAGCAAGACACCATTGAAAGTTATAAAAAGAATTCACTGTGTGATAAAAAAAAAAAGAAAACTATGAAATTAAGATCTGATTTTATATATAATCACCTATTCTATAATGAATATGGAAAATAATCACTTTATTTTTCTAAGTTCAGAATCATAGAATCTCTCTCTCTCTGTCACACACACGCACACATACACACACACACTCTCACATACTCAGTGCTACTGACAGAATCCAAATCCAACACACTACAAGAAAAAACTAATCCCCAAGAATAGTGTCCTGCAACCTGAGACCTGGTGGGAAGATAAAAAAAGGGATGTGCAAGAACAGGCCAGTAGATGCTAGAAACAATAGGTAAGAAGTCTATGGAATGTCAAAACACATAGGTACTCCTAAATCGATTAGGAACATATGAGCCTTTGTTGCCTTGGATGGCTCTGAGGATGTCACACGGTCTCCATCTTCAACTGGAAAACAAGTACAGTCCTGGTCTAAACTTGAAGATGTTCGCTCTATTTAATTGGTTTTATTCTCTGAAAATCATTTTGGTGCAAGTGGGTAAAACCAGACTCTTATTTACAAAGAATATCTCCCAAACCCTGACCAGCTAAAGGCAACCAGCTACTAATATTTATTAAATTCCCTAGAGACTTCAAAATGGGACATTAGGTGAATACCTGAAATTTAGATTTGATAAACTATGATTTCTTTGTATAGAATTTGATTCGATAATTCAGTATTTATTATGGACCTACTGAGTATGGAACACTATACACTAGCCCTGAGAGATGAAGCTTAGTGAAGATGTGGTCTCTGTCCTCACAGAACTAAAAGGATGAGAAATCAACATTGATTGGTAGAATATACAATCTTTTAAGAGTATATTTGAGAGTTTCAAAACAAAGTGCTATAGGATGTTGGAGCAAGATTACACCAATAGTAAGGAGGTTTTATTGAGGAAAAGTCATTTAACAGGCAAGGAAAAGGAACAAATTTATTCTGGAAGTAGGGAAAAGATTAAGTAAAGATACAAGGATACAAGCACAACTGGTGGCACAGGATGGCCTGGTTGAACTGACAGTACATGAAAAGGTTATATCAAACGGGAAAAGGCCTTAAATGCCAGGCAAAGAAAACTGAACTTGAGTCAGTTGTGAGCAGAGAAGGAAAGTGAACGTTGGCTCTAGATATAAGAAATATGTCGGAGGGTCTGCAATGAGACAAAGGCAATTATCCAGGCAGGTGGTAATCTGTACCTGTCCTGGTGGCTGTGTAAGAGTAGAGCATGGTAAGGGAGAGATATACAGGGGGCCTCAGCAGAAAGTGGTAGTTAACTGAACAGCGAGGGAGAGGGATGCTGTGGATGCCAGTGACAGCATAAGAAGGAATGATAAGAAGCTTGACTGTGGACATTTTGACTCTGAAGAACCTGTGGGGAACTATTTTGTAAAGAGCTATTTTGTATAATTAGCTGAAGCTATGAGTCTGGAAGTCAGATAAGAAACCAGACTAGAGAAAGAAAAGATATAGATGTGGGAGTTGGCCCCTTGGAGGTGGAGAGGGGTAGTCCACATCTCAGTCGTTCAAGTCTGAATGGGTTCCCTACCCTGAATAGAACACAGGTAGGGACCAATTAGCAAGCCTGCGTAGGGCATGGAAGTTTCCAAGCACAGAAATGCCAGAAAAGGGAGAAATGCCAGGCAAGGAAGGAGAAGGGGGCCCGTCTAGAGCAGAGACAATTTTGCAACAAAGGCCTTCACAAAAGATATTTTTTTCTCCTTGGCCACAAGAGGAACCTAAGCACAGTGCACTATCTGCTACACTATCTTGCCCCCTTTATAATAGTATCTGGCATTTATATAGCATTTTAAGGTTTACAAAGCACTCATTATCAGTTTTAGTTAGAGCAGTTACTGACCCAATGAGGACCCGCATGGCAGGTCTGGGGCTGATGGCCGCATCAGGTCAGCCCATGTTCTACCTCATCCCTCCAGCCTGTGACCTCCAGGAGGCTGGGATGGAATTACAAGCTTGGGTTTAGATTTTGCATAACTCAAATGACACAGTCCACTGGCTTCAGGATTCCTAAATGAAACCAAGAGGGATGAAAAATCTGCCAGGAAAATTAAACACATTTTCCTATTTTAAAAATCTCTCTCTCTGTTTTTTGCTATTTTTTTCAATTATGACAATATTTGTCTTCCTACCATTCAGAAAGGCAGAATTCTTCCAATTCATTCCCTCAATTAAATCATTTGGGATTCCCTCCCCCGCCCCGCCCCACTTTCAGAAAAAGGAGGCTCTGGGTTGTGCTTCAAAGCCAACAAGTTTGTTGGAAGGAAAGGAGACACTGGCTAAGTGGGCTCTGTCTATATCTGGGCACACACTTCCCTTACTTTCAAGAGATATCCAATTGTCAGAGAATGAAACTCTTAAATGCCAGTCATCTTTATGACTATCCCTGCCACAGAGAGGACGCTACCAAGAAATGAGAATTTGGATAATCTCTGAATTCTGCTATCGCACAAGAATCTTTCCCTGACATGCTTCTGGTATAACATCAAAATAGGCCTAAGAGGCCTGGTGGTCAGGCGGGGGCCAAGTAAAGCACCTGCCACACAGCAGGCACTTGGTTAACGTGCTTGGTGACTAACTGGCTAAGAAAGACTAGATTAAATCTTCTGAAATTGAAGAATAATAATGTTCTAATAGGGAGGTTTCCTTCAGAATAACCTGTATTTCCTTGTTTTGGATGAAATGATTCAGTTCTAAATGACTTCCCTCCTCTGCTAGAAGGGCTACTTTCCTGCAGAGTCAGGCCTACTTAACAGCTTTAACTGATCTGTGGATAAGAGAAGGCAACAGAGTGAATCCCATCTTCACAATGAGCACCGATCCGAGCATCGGCAGAGAAAAACACTAACACGGTGAGACACATATGCTGCCCCAGCTCAGAGACCGCATCCATTCTGAGGACCTGACTCATAAGGCTCCACCAGGCTTTGCAAGGCCGGGCAGGGCCCCAGCTGCAGTTGCCACTTAGAACAAGGCCCTTCTGGCTGAGAAGGGAAGCTGCCTGCTTGCTGAAGCCATCACCCACTGGTGCTACGGCCCTGCCCTGCCCCGGCTTCCTGCTCTCCTCCCTCCCCTTCTCCTTTTTAGCCTCAGCCTCCCTCCCTAGGTCCCCACCCCAAGTGTCAAGTTGCTAAAGGGAAGAGTTGGGAAAATCTTTGGGCAGAGTCAGCAACTCATTAGCCTCCAGTAATTATGGTGGGCCTCAAACTTAAAACCACACCTAGGCCTTTTGAATTCTGGACATATTAAGAAAAAACTATAAAAAAAGAATAAATTTGTATTTAAAAAGGAGCCTTGGAGGGAGGGGAAAAAGAAAGGAAGGGGAAAAAAAAAAAAAACACAGGACTGCCTATGTAGTAACCTAGAAGTGGCTGGCAGTGGTTTGTCCTTTGTTCTCAAAGAGGACATTGGGAAGGTGATATCTTGACTTGCAAGTGAATTGGATATAAATCAGGCAGGGTCTTGCAGAACCAGCTGCATTTTCTCCTCTGGAGCCATCTGGGGCCAATGGCAAGATACAGACCCAGAAGAGGGCAGTGGGAGCTCTTCTAAGCTAAGGTAAAATGCCCAGTCAGTGATTAAGACTAGGTAAGAAATGAACAGGGTTTCTGGCTAAAACAGAAATAATTGCTAATTTACACTTATACAGGACAAGCAGAGCCCAAACAATGATTGAAGGAGCCTTGGGCTGGGACCTATTGCTGGCCAATTAATAAGAGACAGAGTGATGGTCCTTAAAAAAGAAATCTATCCCCTAAACCTCAAGATATTTGGTGAGATTTCAGAAATTAAAATTTATATTCCTTTGGACAGAGAACTGGCCTATGAAGATAGTTCAGAGGGAAAGAAAGGAAGAAGGGAAGGTGGAGAGGAGTAAAGAAGGAGGAAAAAAGGAAGGAAAAAAGGGAGAAAGGAAAGAAAAAAGCAAAGAAGGGAGGGAAGGAAGAAAAGAAGGGAGGAAAGGAAGAGAAGGAAAGAAGGGAAGTTGGAAATAAAGGAGGAAGAAAGGAAGGGAGGGAGAAAAGAAGAAAAAAAAAGAGAGGGAGGGAGGGAAATATAGAGCTGCCTATATATTAACCAAGAGGAAGGAAAAGTCCAAGGAAGCTCAGAGGCAGTAAAGGAGAAAAGTTCTTTTGGTTTTAAGAATTACTTAGTAGCCAGTTAAAAAAACCTTCCTCTTAAATCATTTGACTAAGAGTGGAGGCTGAAAGTTCCATTCACCTGTAATCTAATTATCATGTTCCTAATAGAGCATGTGGGTGTAGTTAAATCAAGTCCAAACATTTGCTATGTACAGACTATTTTCAATCCCCCTCTACAGGATCAGGAGTTCAAGCAGTGCCTCATCAGCCCAATATTCTGTAATTAATAATTACAGAATTAATTTACTATGCTAATTTTATTATTCCTATGACATAATATATGTACGTATGGGAGGGGGGAGGGCAAAATGCTACTTTTAAAGAACTCTCCCTGCCCTTAAGGGATATACAGTCAAGTTTGATATCTGAATTCAATCTGAAAAGGCTCCCAACCAATAGCAATGGGGCTCTACAAGCCAAGCAAAGGACCACCAATATTCTATAGGCTGTCTGTTTTCAATATTTTAAGAAATCATTTAACTTCTCAGGATGCCTCTGTCATTTATTTACTGAGTAGGTTCCTCACTGACCAAAATAAGGTGTTTGATTTCAACTTCGTGGCAGATTTTTTTTTTTTTGGCTGAATTCAATATTTTTTTTTAATTTTTATTTTTTGTTAAATTTAGTATCCGTGAATGACGTGATTGATCTTCATGCTCAAAGAAAACCAAAATGACACCACTATTTTGGAGTCAAGGTTCAGAATTCCTGTTATAAGCTTAGAAAGCTCTAGCACAGGTCAAGCACAAATAGACCACAAAAACATTTGGAGTGGAGATGTCTCTAAATTTGTACACCTCATGTTTCTTTTGAACATTCTGCTTTGTACATATTGCACAGTGCCTTTTTTGATGCAAGGATGCCATCCTGGGCATCCACCAGACCAAACAATCAACTCCAAAGTTTTTCAGAGAATCCTTGAGTTTCCTTGTATCACTTCTTTTGACCTCTCATACGAGCACTTGCCTGTTGGGATTTCTATGAGCACTTCTGTTCTTTTGTCATTTTTCCTGGAGTTGTTGAGCTACAAATACCATATTGACTGTTCTTTCTGGAACCACGCTGGCTCCCAGGTGGTTGGCCATCTCCCAGATGAAGGTTGCAACCTATTGAGGACTCTGGCAAGAAATCTTGCCAGCAATGATTAAGAAAGAGATCCTCTACTCCAAATCATTATTAATCAGAGAAATGAAAATTAAGACAACTCTGAGATACCATTTACACACCTGTCAGATCGGCTAGAATGACTGGGAAAGATAATGCAGAATGTTGGAGGGGATGTGGGAAAACTGGGACACTGATACATTGTTGGTGGAATTGTGAACAGATCCAGATCTAGAGAGCAGTTTGGAATTATGCTCAAAAAGTTATCAAATTATGCATATCCTTTGATCCAGCAGTGTTAACTACTGGGCTTATATCCCAAAGAGATCTTAAAGGAGGGAAAGGGACCCTCATGTGCAAGAATGTTTGTGGCAGGTCTCTTTGTAGTGGCCAGAAACTGGAAACTGAGTGGATGCCCATCAATTGGAGAATGGCTGAATAAATTGTGGTATATGAATGTTATGGAATATTATTTTTCTGTAAGAAACGACCAACAGGATGATTTCAGAAAGGCCTGGAGAGACTTACATGAACCGATGCTGAGTGAAATGAGCAGGACCAGGAGATGATTATATACTTTAGCAAAAATACTATATAATGATCAATTCTGATGGACGTGGCCCTCTTCAGCAATGAGATGAACCAAATCCGTTCCATTTGTTCAATAATGAAGAGAACCAGCTATACCCAGAGAAAGAACTCTGGGAAATGAATGTGAACCACAACATAGCATTTCCACTCATTCTGTTTTTGTCTGCTGCATTTTTGATTTCCTTCTCAAGTTATTTTTACCTTATTTCTAAGTCCAATTTTTCTTGTGCAGCAAAATAATTGTAAGGATATGTATACATATATTGTGTTTAACATATACTTTAATATATTAATTAATAATATATTAATAATATATAATATATATAATTATATATACATATATAATATAATATATAATATATTAATAATATATAATGTATGGGACTACCTGCCATCTAGGGGAGGGGGTGGAGGGAAGGAGGTTTGGAAAAGTTGGAATAGGTTTTGCAAGGGTCAATGCTGAAAAATTACCCATGCATATACCTATAAATAAAAAGCTTTACTAATAATTAAAAAAAAAAAAAAAAAGGAAAGAAAGCGATCCTCCTGTCATTGTCATAGGACAATCTATTTCCTTTTCCATCATAGAGATGGATAATGGAGGCATTCTTGCACTCCTGGTACAATCTCCTCTTGCCATATAATCTGGAAAATTTCAGTCAGCTTTTGTGGACTCCCTTGTAAATTCTCAGTTGAAATAAAATCAGCACCAGGTACTTTGCCAGACAAAAGGAGCCAAATGACACTCAAAATCTCTTCTTCAAGTGGAATTTGGTTAGTGAGGGACTGACTTCAATCTGAAGCATGCACCCACTGGTTTCAGCAGCAAATGATGATGATCTGTTGGGAATACCACGAAAGCGTTCAGTCCATCTTCCCAAGATCACGTCCTCAGGGTGGCTTACACAGCACTGAATAACTGAGATGCACCATGTGTCTTTGCTCTATAAATAGACTTCAGGGAATCATAAAGGGATTGTTACTTTGAGTGTAAGACTGAAGTTCACCTGCCTTCTCATTGAGCCAAGAATCCTGTCTCTCTCTCTCTTAGCTTCACTTTTATTTTATTTTTGATGGAGTTAAATGATGCCTTCTTAGAATCAGAACTATCTTACCAGTAAGCCCTGTAGAGTTTTCTAGCAGCTTCTAAATTTCCCCCTCATTTTTATCAAACTGATTTTGATGTTTGTTAATGTTCTGGCCCCAATGAGTAAGTACTCTGCCATACACCAAATCTCTGAAAGCTGGCCATTCTTTTTCTGCTTCACTGCTGCCAACTGTGTGTTGGTTCAACTTTCCCTTTAATTTAGCAACAAATTGTTCACACTGGAAAAAGCACTCTAATCTCCTGACATTAGGTCTTCTGGTTGTTGTCTTGTCTTGGAGCCACTGCTCTTGTTAAATGTGAATATTTAATTCGAAAAGGATGTCTGTGGCCAGTCCAGTACTCTCCACCACATAACACCTTCACCATTCTCCCATCCAGCCTGTTTCTTTTCCTTAAATGCCAATGTTAGCTATGAGGGTGGTGAAAAGGTCATGAGACACCCAGGTCTTCAACAGTAAGTGATCATTGCTATTGCTGTTTCCAATTCTATTCCTGCGTCTGCCAGTCTGTGCCTATTCTGGCATTAGTCACTCACAATTACAAACTTGACCGCTTTTGGTACATCGATGATGAGGATCTCCAGGTCTTCAGAAAATGTTCTTTGACCTCAGCAGTGTTTGTCACAGTGGAAATGTACACTGATGATAAAGGAAGGACATTTTCCAGAAAGTGCAATCCCGTTGTGAGCAGGTCGTCGTTCATTCTTTGGGGAGGTTTACAAGCTTGTTGATCAGACTAGTTTGACTGTTCCACAACACCCCCCATTACTGCAGCCATTCCAGAAAAATGTTTCCAGCTCCTACTCCGGTTGGCTGAATTCACTTGCCAGCCTTGCTTTACTCAGGGCAGCAATCTGAATGTGATAACTGCTGGGTTCTCCTACCAGAAGAGTTATTGGTCTTTCAGGTCTCATGGGTTTCATGTTATCCCTAAGCGTGCACACATTCCATGTGACAATGGAGAATAGTATATTCACAAAAGTCTTTGTACATAGTTTTGTACTTCAACTGTAGGGTAGGATCCCTGTCTGCCATGTAAGCCAGCTAGGGCTAGATTAGGTGAAACATAATTTGGGGGACACCTTTCTCCCATCAGAAGATGAGTAGTGAGGTCCTTCACAAAGGCTGCTGAGACATCAGGGATGCCAAATCCCACTGCTGCTTCAATCCAGCGAGGAGACGACCTATGGCCTAGGCTGCCTGGGTGTAGGGCTGTGACTCCAGCACCCAAGGGTCCATTCCTGCTGCTCTGTCACTTACCCGTTACCACAGAACTTTGAGGTAGGTAAAAATAGTGCAGGTGATGTCTAGACTTGCACATAAATCAGATTCAGGCGAGACAGAGCTGAATGAAGTTGACGCTCCCTCTGGCGGAGTCCCTGAAGTGTGGAGATAAGACAGAAGACAAAAAGCGATGCCCAGCATCGTTGGATAGCCTGGGGGTTTCCATGACTGACCAAACTCCGAATGCTCCACAGCACCTGCTTTTGCCACCTTCAAGGCTTTGGAAACAAGTTGTGCATATCCAGCCATTCTGCTGGGAAGTCTTCCCCAGACTGGGCCCACTGGTTCCCCCTGCCTGGTTCAATCTGTCTCCCAAGGTGGTTTACTGTGACATGGCTACTGCCCACACGACAGCTTCTTGTAGTCACAGGCGGACACCAAAGTGAAAACAGCCCTGAAAGGGGCTCAGCAGATCCTCATGCCAGAGGTGCCAATCTTCCCTGAACACCTACACAAAAATGGCAGCTCTCTGGGCTCTTCCAGGTCTTGAGATGTAAGAGAGAATGCCTGAGGCTGGGATGCAAGAAATGCAGCTTCTAGTGTTCGTCTTTGCTACTTTGTGGGACACTGCAGAAATCATTTAACCTTTGTGGGTGTCCGATCCCTCCAGGATGAAATGAGCTTCACTACATAATCTTGAAGGTCACTTCCAAATCTAAAATATTACAAGAGGAGAATTCAACCTGCCATTCTGAAGCAAACTGGTGACTGACACAAGTTTTCAAATTAGCATTGCACTCATAATTTTGGGTATGTTTGTGGTTAAAGGTCAAAGAGATTTGCAATTGTATATTAAATAGAGCATCTAAAGCTGCTAAAATCATTAGGCTATAAAATGAGGAGGATGATTAAATCAAAATGACTGTGAGACACACTGGGAAAAACTCTATTCTCTATAAAGGACCAATAATACTCAATAACAAGAATTTAGTGACAAACTCCAGGTATCAATTTCCCCAGCTGAAACATGAGATGGTTAGACTCAATGGCCTCTTAGCGTTAAGTCAAGGTGCATGGATCTATCAGCAGGGAGGGCTCTGGGGAGCCCCTCCCCATCCACTCCTTACCGGGGCCCCGTCCGTCAGTGTGCAGCCAGAAAAACGCTTGGCCATAAGTCCCTCGAAGTTGGTTGTCCTCTGAATAGCAAACAAAAGCAACTTCACTTCTATCTCCTTGGCTCGGGTACGCATGATCTTGGCAAGTTCCACCCTTGAAAAAAGAAAAAGTAACATGAAAACAGCCTCTCCCATACAAGGTAGGAGATAACTTCAGCAAGGAAAAGGCAAATGGCCTTCGTGATCATTCAAAAATCCCCCATCACTGACTTATTGCTGTCTTAGTCTAGCTTCTGGCAAGCAGGCACTGAAGAAGCCAGCAACACAAGAATTAGGGAAAAAAGGCATTCACTCTCTTCTTGAAGTAAGTTACTTTTTTCTGCCTTTGCTATTATTAAACTAAGAACTGTCAAGAATTATGAATCAGACAACAGTTTCATAAATTGCTACATCATAACAAAATCACATCCTATTAAAAATAAAAGTGCTGTCTATAAAATCATTACATTTTCTGGATATAAATATGTTCTATTGCTATTGTTTGTTCAAACTTGTGTTTTCACTAGGGATGTCCCAGGCCAGGAAAATTCCTTGCACCAATACTGATTACAACAGTTCTGAAATTCCCAGCCTGGGGCATTGAGAGGTTAATAAACAACTTGTCTGGGGCAACAAAGCCGTTACTTGTTGAAAGATAGGCTTGAATTCAGGGTTTCCTAACTCTGAGGTTGGCTCTGTTGTCAAACTTCTAAAGCAGATTTAACAACAACTCAAAAATGTTTATAAAATAAAAAGAAATAAAATACAAGATTGATTTGAGGTTTTTCTTATGTTAATCTATTGTGGGACCTGTTTCTATTTATGTTTGACAACACTGTAGCACCCCATGCTTTCCTAAGGCAATAAGAGTGAACTAAGAACAACTCCCCTAATGCTGTCTCTCAAAGAGATAAATTAAAATGGCATGGGGGGCTAATTCGCTATGAAAGGTTAGATAATTCATCTATCTGTTTATGTAGCCTCCACTTCCACTGGAATAAGAGATGTGTTTTGTGGTTTTATCTGTGTGAGCATTTCCAGTGTGGAAACTCAGCCACACAGATGGCAAGCTCACATACAAGGCAGGCTTGGAGGAAGTTGGAAAAGGACCCAGGGCTTTCTGATCGTCCTACTTCTAAGGGCTAAACTGATTTCACCTTCCCACGAAGGCTAAATGACAAAACTCAGCACCAAGAGGTTGGGAATTCATTTGGGAATCATGAATCTAGGAGGGCTTTTCGCCAGGCTGCTAACAATTGAAGCTTGGCAGGAACTGTGGTTTTAACTGAAGAACAATAGGGGGTCCGGAAGTTTAGAAGGCCTCATTGGCAAGGCCATAGTTCTAGCTTCCCAGAGACTCTGCTTGTCAGTCAGCCTATGGGTGAAGGAAATGCTGCTTCCAACTTCTCTGAGAATCAAAATTTGAGAGGGAAGTTAACACCCACTTTAACTATGTACTGATATCTAAATTCAGGGTAGCTTATTGTTTCTCAAAAAAAGGAAGGAAACAAACACTTATTAAGTCCCTACTATGTGCCAGACACTGAGCTCAGTGCTTTAAAAATATGTCATTTAATCCTCACAAACTAAAAAGTAGGTGGTTTCCTCCACCTACTTTTATTTTTCAGCTGAGGAAACTAAGGCATTGAGAGGATAAGTAACTTACCCAGACTCATACAGTGAATAAGCATCTAAGTCAAGATTTTAACTCATACCTATGTGACTCCAGGATCAGGGCTTTATCCATTGAAATGCTCCCCACAACAACCAATTCAGTTTCCTCTTTTCTATAAAAGCTTTCCAACAAGGCTTTTAAAACATTTGACAAATTGTGCCCTGATTCAAAGAAAGACAAGAATTGCTCTGAGTTGGTCTGGAGTGTTCCGGTTGCATTTAGGCCATCATCAGGATAGTGTGGGAAGCCAGTCTCTTGGTTTTTAATAAGTTTTGACTAATTTTCTTTTTGACATCATCTTCATTCATTCATTCTCCACTGTCTTCCTCCTCCCACCACTTTTCAGAAAGACAGACTTAGGATAAGGAACAAAAGAGAAGCTATCACAGCCAGCAAATCCAGCCAACATATGCCATTACAGGTAGCTTTCTGCATCCCTGGTCTCTCTGCAAGTTTTGGGGGAAGGGAAGATCTCACTTTTGAATGGCCATTTGATTTATTTCATGAAGGAGTTACTGGTTTTTATTTTATTTCTACTTGACTTACTCTGTGTGTCTGAACATGTACCAGGAGGCTCTGAGCCAAATAACTCAATTATTACTAATACCCATCCAATGATGACCAGTAGTCTGGCAGATTTGTTCTCAGCTTTGTCACTCTCAGGAGCTCCAGTCCTCCCACAGTGGGAGACTGTCCTGGCATGATCCATCTACTTGGAGGAGCTTTCCTGAACTTTCCACCCTCTACCCCCCCCCCCAGCCCCCCATCACACAATGATGCTAATGACTTGGCATATATTTTATATTCACTTCTGTGTGTATGTGTTGTTTCCCATCAACACAAGGTCATTTTCTTGAGGGCAGGGACCATTCCACCAATCTCTACATCCCCAGCACTTAGTGCAGTCCTCGGCATATAGGAGGCCCTGTTCATTGTGCTGATGAAGGCTCTCCCAATGAATGCAGTGAAGATAAATGATGGAGTATCTGCTATTAGCATCACCCGCCAAGAACAACTTGAGATCAAAGATCTGCCTAGAAGGGTATCATGGAGGAAACCAGAGGTTAAGCCAATCAGCATCCCGATCCTTGGGGAGCTTCCTTATTTTCCTTCACTTACCCTCCTAGCAATTCTGAACCAGAAAGGCCACAGATTTAGATCTAACAGTATAGCATCTGTACAACAAGGACTGGGAACAATGGAAACCTAAGAACACCTGGAATGTGAGGTAATTCGGGGTCAATCCAAGGAGGTTTCTTAGAGAAATGCTTTTTGAGCCAGGAGCTATTAGAGGGGAGAAGCTCAGCTGAGAGATGGCTAAGACTCTGTCCCTAAGCAAAGATTCCCAGAGAGGAGTCAGGGGAAAGGGAATCTGTCTGACTGAGGCAAAGGATGGGGTTCAGGGCAGATATGTCCATAGATAGCAAACTGTTCTTGAAGCCGCTCTGGAGTGACAGACATGAAAGTTACTTTTTCTAAGGCCCTATAATCCAAAGCACCAGACTCAGGGCACATCTTGTACTGATTTACCTGGTGACATGGCAAAACTCTACAGCAATCCTCTCGGTCATGTACCATTCGTGTGGAAACATGCGCCCATATTTCTCTTCATAGTCCACAAGTTGGCGTTTTATCCAGGCATAGCGTCTGTCAATTTTGTCGAGCCAGGCAACCTGGTTAAGATGAGGAACAAAAGTCATCTGGTACCCACAGATAGCACTGACAGCTTAAAAAAAGAAAAAAAACAGAGCCAACCCCTCAGTCTGCCTCCAACACTCTGATGAGTCTTGGAAAGAACTCATGTTGTCAATCTCAGATATTAGCAATTCATGGATCAACATCACCTGTCAGGAATGCTAAGGAAGGACTAGGCCCAGAGGGACTGAGCAAATAAACACAAGTTCTCTTGGTCATCATCTGATCAAACCCAAAAGGGGCATCTGAATAAATCTGATCACTACTCACATCCTGGTTTTCTTGAAAGAGCACCAGGTATTCAGAGAGGTGCTGCTTAATAAACTTCTTGATGATTTCCTGTTTGATCCTGGGGTCCAATACGTTAGCAACCAGACAAGCATCTCGCAAGACATTGCTGGGGCCTCCAGGCCTCTGTTAAGACAAACAACAGGTCATAGTTCAATAGTTAGGGCAAAGCAAAACAAAACAAAAAAAGCCTTTTTAGAAGGCTTTAAAAATTGGGCTTTAAAGATTGCCTGCCCTTTGACAGCTTCTCCTTCTTATTTTTTCCCCCAATAGTAATTTATTTTTTCAAATACATGTATAGATAGTTTTTAACACATCACCTTGTGTTTCAAATTTTTCTCCCTTCCTCCCTCCCTCATTTCCCCCTTCCATAGACAGCAAGTGATCAGATATAGGTTAAACATGTGCAACTGTTCTAAACATATATCCACATTTATCATGTTGTGCAAGAAAAATCAAATCAAAAGGGAAAAAAAAAAAAAAAGAAAGCATGAGAAAGAAAAAAAGCAAGCAAACAAAAACAAAAAAGATGAAAAAACTAAGTTGTGATCCACACTCAGTCCTCTCTCTGGATGCAGTCTCTCCATCACAAGTCTATTGAAATTGCTTTGAATCACCTCATTGTTGAAAAGAGCCAAGTCTATCAGAGTTGATCATTGTATAATTTGTGTTCTCCTTCTTTTTCTCTCTATCTGTTATTGTTTCTCCCACTTCCCTGACACTTGTTATTCCTGGAGTGAAAGGTTATCTGTTCCTTAATGGAAAAAAAATCTCCCTCTCTCTCCTTCTCTTTTTCTGTCTGTCTGTCTGTCTGTCTGTGTATGTCTGTCTGTCTGTCTCTCTCTGTCTCTGTCTGTCTCTCTCTCTCTCTCTCTCTCTCTCTGTCACCAATGTAAAAGTTGCTTTATGAATCAGAGAGGAAAAGCCTGGGAAAGCAAGGCCAGGGTTGCCCAGAGGATGTATGACATTCCGAAAAGCACAAGGGAAGCCTGTCTTGTTGAGGTTGACTAGAACCTCTAGGATTTGCTAGTTCTGGGTCACACCTGGGGGTGAGGAGGGTAAGAGTATCCTCTTTAGGGAGTATCCTAAACTTGGGAGAGGTGCCAAACCATGATGCTGGTTTGGCTAATGGTGAACTCTCCTTCTGGGCTCCCTTAGCTTTTAGTGGGTCACAGAGAGGCTACCAAGGGGGCAGATGCATCCTGAGAGAAGACTGAGTAGAGTGACTGAAGCCAAGCTCCCAGTCCATTGTAGCTATCACTCTGGCCAAACACTGAGAAAACAAAGGTCAGTAGGACATGGAAGGAAAAGCACCGGCCTGAAGTCCAGAGGCTTGAGTCCTGGTCCTGGATTTGCAACTCAGTAGTTCTAGGCCTGCTGGTTCTGTCCATTTAGGTAGTGACATCAAAATACTTGACAAATATTAACTAGACCAGCAGATCTCTCTGAACCACTTCAAGGTTTGCAAAGTCCATTACGTTTATTCTCTTGCAGAATTGTCCCTATTTAGAGAAACAGCTTGAGAAGGACTAGACTAACCCCAAAACTCCCCAGACTCCTGATTTGGCTCTAACACTTAGGAGCGCTGTGACCATGGAGAATGTCATGTCGCTTCTCTAATCTTTAAATGGGAGAATGACCCCAGAAGAGTGTCTATCATTAGGCTAAAATGGGCTATAAAATGCCTCATAAATTTTTATATATTATGTAAATATCAACATTAAAATATATTTGATATTTGATAAAATATTTGATAAACATTAAATATATTGTTAAATATAAATGCCAACTATTTTCATTGTTGTCATTTATTGTTTCAAAATTGGAAACTAAGTCACAAATGACCAAAGGACCTTTCTAAGCCCAGTAAGTTCACATACAACTGGACACTGGAATCTGGCTTCCAATGTTAAAATCACCTTCACGCAGGTGGGCTATAAGTAGCAGCAAGGCTGCACAACTGCCCCCAAATCATGCATTCATCCAAAATCAGGTCTGCTGTTCAATGGGCAGCAGGCCGGCCTTCTGACTTCATCACTGCCCTCCTGGCTTCCTAGTCTTGGGAGAAATGGCAAACTTTGGAAAAGTGGCATTTGGGCTGTGCACATTTCTAAAGCACTTAAGTTCCACCAGAGGTGCTTTAAGGCCAGTCAGCACACTATTTAAGAAAAACAAAACTTGGAAAAACAACAGAGGGGCAGAAAAATAGAGCAGGTTCAAGAAAATCACCCTCAATGAAACAAGCTGGTGGAATCTGGGAAAAAGAAAGCTGGAAAGTGGGTCAGGGCTGAGTTCTTCCAAATTACAAAACTGGCCTTCATGGGTGGCTTTCTGAAGCCCGTGGCTTAGAGAAGCAAGGAAGACAGAACTGTCCATTGCTTCAGGCACAGGTTAGACCACAGAGCCATTGGATAGAAAGATGAGCATAAAAATTGAGGGATTTCAATCCTTTCTTTTCACCAAACATGTCAAGCATTCTCAAGTAACTGACTCATCCAAGAAGGATAATACAGTTTCCCTCCAGCAGGGATAACATCAAGTCAAATCTGCTATGATCAGTGAGTACATATGTGGCCCCCAAAATAGAGCACCAGCTAAGTACAAAGCCAATGTGGAAGGAATTCTCCACTGGTGAATGTCAGCACACACAGAAGCTTAACAGTTGCCCAAAGAAGGTGTAATTCTGATCCTTCAGAGCTGGGCCAAAAACCCACACCTGCATCCTAAATTACATCCATAGAGGACAAAGGCACATGATTAGGGAGTTTCCAGTTACGGAATATTAAACCAGATCCAGGAAACTTTTCCCTGGCTCAGTAAGTGAATCTGGGTTACCAATGCCGTGCTGAGGAAGTCTGCTTGCCAATGTTATTCTCACTTTGGCCTGAACAATGGTCTCCAGAAATATCTCAGATAAATAGGAGCTGATTATACCTTGAAGGGGTCTCCCTCCAATACCCATGATGCCATCTGCTGAAATTTAAAGGGCCCCTTAAAAGAAACTGCCACATAGTCCTTTTTGTAGTAGCTAGAAAATGGAAACTGAAGGGATGCCCACCAACTGGAGAATGGCTGAATAAATTATGGTATCTGAATGTTATGGAATATTATTGTTCTATAAGAAACGACCAGCGGATGAATACAGAGAGGCTTGGAGAGACTTACATGAACTGATGCTAAATGAAATGAGGAGAATCAAGAGATCATTATACATTTCAACTACAGTACTACATAATGATCAATCCTGATGGACGTGGCTCTCTTCAACAATGAAAGGATCCAAATCAGTTCCAATTGATCTGTAATGAACAGAACCAGCTACACCAGAGAAAGAACTCTGGGAAATGATTATGGATCACAACATAACATTTCCACTCTTTTTGTTATTTTGTGCTTGCATTTTTGTTTTTTCTTCTCAGGTTATTTTCACCTTCTTCCTAAATCCGATCTTTCTTGTGCAACAAGATAACTGTATAAATATGTATACATACATTGTATGTAACATATACTTTAACATATTTAACATGTATGGGACTACCTGCCATCTAGGGGAGGGGATAGGGGGAAGGAGGGGAAAAGTTGGAACAGAAGTTTTTGCAAGAGTCAATGTTGAAAAATTACCCATGCATATGTTTTGTATATATAAAGCTATTAAAAAAAAAAAAAAAAAAAAAAAAAAAAAAGAAAGTGCCACAGTAAATCATCAGTCACTACTAGGGTTGCCTGCTGTAGGAAAAGAATAAGGAAGAGGCCCAACTGGAATACTGGGAGCTTCTTGTATACAGCAAACACACAAATGCATTACCAGAGACAGCTCTCTGGCAGGACAGCTGCTAAAAGCTGTGCTTATGACAGTGTCTCATTGCATGCTATCTTAAAACTTGCTGACATTCTGTCCCAGAGTCTTTTCCTCCTTTGGGGATAATCAGAGATAGATGACTTTTCCAAAAGAAATTTTAGTCTCAGGAGAATCTTTCATGACTTTATTTTTAATATAGAGCCATGAGCAAAATGAATTTTAAGAGGAACCAGGATATTAGGATTTGACATACAACAGGCTGTGCCAGTGCAATTCTTCAGTTAGCAATTACAGGAATCAGGGATGTACTAACTACCATTCAGACAAAATGTCAGCAAAAAAGATACCGGGCGTCTAGGTAGAAAGGAACATTTTAGGGACCCAGACCAATATCTGGCACCCAGAAAATCAAAGCTGGCAAGCACAGGGACAAAGTTTGTTTTGATGTGACCCCAGAAAGATGACACCCCAATGTTAGTTACCTTAGTACCCTGGGAAGGAAAAGCTTCTTCAAAATCAGCCAGGATCTGCTGTCCTAACTCCATCTGGGCGGCCTTTACTCTGTGGGAGAAAGAAGACATGTCATGGTTTATCATGGACAAACTCTCAATTATCTACATGTTGAACAGACACAAAGTCATACAAGTGGAGAGCTCTTCAGAGGTCGTTAGCCGCCCTCCATTTCTACAAATGAGGAGACCAAGTCCCAGAGAGGGAACTTGCCTTGTTCAAGAGAGGCAGAGCCAGGCCTGTGCCAACGGAGCTGCCTCCATTCTGATGTCAGGCCCCCCCTTGGCCTATTTGCAGGGGATGTTTTCAGGAAATGCCAACTAGTTTTAGTAGCATTCTCAATAAAACAAACGAGAAAGGTTGATTTGAAAAAATAAAAGTGCTACAATGCCAAGACAGATCTGAATTCTGGATATCTTGGCTGCCGCCCTCTTACCCTCAAAGTTACAGGAAGATCAGAAGCGTATCAAGCCCGCAAGCATTTAGCAAGCACTTGCTAACTGGAGGCACTACATGAGATCCTGGGGAGACGATGATAAACCAAAGTCACCTGATGCTGTAAAGACCTCAGAAAAATGGACATTCTTTTGACACCTTCCTCTGTTTATATCACAGTCATTTCTGGAAATACCACATAACTGCTCCAAGCTAGTGAGTCTCCAGACCAAGGCGTCACACAAACTAGCCACCATGGTGACTGTATCAGGTAACAGAGTGTGACAAACAGATCACGGAAGAAGAAGAGAAGCAAACAAGGGAAACCGGCAAAGACTCCCTGCAGGAGAAGGCAGGCGGAGTAAAAGCTCTGAAGGAAGCCAGACTCCCAGAGAGGCAGGACTGAGGGAGAAGCACATCCTAGGAATGAGGATAGCCGGAACCGAGATCCCGCATGTCTTGGTGGGGACAGGGCTGGAAATGCCCACGGGGGAGTCCAGACTACATCTTTGAGGCAGGAGGAAGATTTCTGGAGTGAGGGAGGGATAAGAGAGGACCTGGGCTCCTCCAAGATAGCCGTGTGGAAGTTTACCCGGCAAGAGAAGTACTTGGAAGCTGGGACTCCAATGAAGAGTCTGGGGTAAGAGTGTGGTCACGAGGTGATAAGGGCCTGGACTACCAGGGCACTTGTGGAAGTCTGGAGACAGGAGTGGTGGTACAGGAAATGTGGAGCCAGGAGCAGCAAGATCCAACAACAACTTGCTTTTTGTGCAGTGAGGGAGAGGGAAGAGGCGAGACAGCATTAGGTGGTGGGCCTGAGGCGTGGAAGGAGGGCAGGGCCGGCAGCAGAAATGTGGAGGAAAAAAAGAAGAGGGTTTAAGGAAAATAAGTTCCATTTAAGACATGGTGAGTTTGAGATACTTGAGGGACAAGTAGAGTGAGAAACAGAGGCAGATAGGGGGAAGAGATAGACGGTGAGAGACTGAGAGGGCAAGCTCCCAAGGAGAGGGGCAAGAGGCGGTAGGATCAAGGGCAGCACACGGAGAGGGGTCGGCCTTGGCTGGAAGGGCCACTTCTTCCTGCAAGTCTGAAGCAAAGGAAGAAATGCTTGAAGAAAGCAGAAAGTTTAGAACAATCCTCATGGGGGGTACCACAGAGTATCAAATAGCGAAGAATAAACAGATTGCTGTACAGCAATTAAGGCTAAGTTGATATTTTTCATATAAATTTGTAGTGGACCCAGTCAGCACAATTGTGCTATTTCCTCCAACAGAATTTAGCAGCACACATGTAGGAGCAGAAAAGACAGATGGTGGTGGGCTAAGCCAAGAATGGGGTTTGGCAAAGTAGGAGTGGTAACTGGAGAAAGGAGCAAGGGGTGTGAGGGGAGATGAAATGGTTAAGCATAACGGGAAGATTCTGAAGGGAGGAAAGGGAATCCAGAGCAAGGGTGAAGGGACCGAGAGAGAAGGGAGGGCTAGAGCTACCGGAGGTTGAGGTGAACACAAATTGTCTTTGGAGGAAGAAGACCTAGGGCCACATGGAACAACAGGAGCTTGTGGTTAAGTAATGGTGAAACCAAGGATATCCCTGTGTGTAGCCGAGGCTGACAGAAAATAGAAATCATAAGGCCTGAGGAAGTTGGTGAATTCAATTCCTGGGACCGAAGACTAAAGTCCCCAAATATCTTTAGGGCAGGGGTTGGGGTAGGAAGGTCATATACCCTTTCACTTTCTAACCCAGAAACTAACAACAGAATCCTCAACTAAATAAAACTAGTTTTTTTGAAAAATGATGAGAAAGACACCCACAAGTATATTATGCATTATTTACAGGATCATAGACTTAAGAGTTAGATGAGATCCTAGAGACCATCTTTTCCAACTCCCTTATTTAAGATGAGGAAACCAAGGTGAGGAATGGTAAGTGACTTGCCAGTGATCACAAAGCTAGTAAATGCCAGAGCAGGATTTTGAACCCAAGCCTTCCTGATTGTAAACCCAGCATTTCATCAGACCACAATCTTTCTTGAACATATGCCTTTATGATTAAGACATCTGAGCAAATAATTAGCTACAAAGAACCAGGAGATCATACTGTGATGGAAAACAAGGTCATTAGAAAAAAACCCACCAAGTTAGTTTTGCTGAATCACTTTTTAAAAAAATCTTCATTACTAGGGATAACTCATGAGCTGAAGTTAGAAAGGGTAGGGAAATATTTGGAAATGAATGGGGTGATCAGATGGTATATGGTGGTATATGAATTCAGGGAAACTTGAGTTCAAATCTGACTTCTCACATTTGATAACTGTTTGACCCTAGTAAGCTGCTTAACCCATGTTTACCTCAATTTCTTCTTCTATAAAATGGAAGTAATGATAGTGCCCATTTCCCAGGATTGTTCTGAAGTTCAAATAAGAAAATAACTGTAAAACACTTAGTACTTGGCACATACTAAGTACTACAAAAATGTGAATTATTATGATTATGAATGTAACATAAAACAAAAGGCATCCATAAAACTTTTATTTTTTCCAATTCAAAATGTAAAGCTAGTTTTCAATATTCACTTTTATGAGATTTTAAGTTCCAAATTTTTCTCCCTCCTCTTCTCTTCCCTTTCCCCAAGTCTGCAAGCAATCCGATAAAGGCTCTGCTTGTTACAATCATGTCATATTAGTCATGAATAAAACAATTTTAAAAGAACAAAAAACTAAGGAAGAAACTATAGGAGCACCCAAAAGGAGATATTCCAAAGAGGTTGAACAAAGCAATCCTCTTTCCCGCAACACCCGCACCCCATTCCTACCAATTACAACAAGGACCGAAGGCTCACTCCTCTACAGGATTTTCTGATTCCAAGCTCAAAAGGCTCTTAAGGATTATCTAGTTTGTCTCCCTCATCTTACAAAGGAGAGAACTAGGCCTGCTGAAGAGATGTGACTACCCCAAGATCATACAGAGGTGCGTGGCAGGGGTGAGACTTGGGAGCTTGTCCTCAGACTCCCAATTAGGGGCCCTTTCCATGACAATAGACTGGATTTATTTTGTAAACCATAATTAGAATACTATATAAATATGAACCATTATCATGCTTCAATGAAACAAAAGGGAACAAAAGGCCCTTTTCTTCCATGCATATCATAATAAAGTCTGCTCCCTTTATTTATCTCCACCCTTTTTTTTTCTGCATTAACTTCAGCAAGTTTCAAATTGCAGTTAAGAACCCCAAACCACAATTTCTTTGGCCCAAACTATGAGGCTGGGTCTGGCAACCTGAGATTTTTGAAGAAAGAAGGGGAGGGCAGCTGCAACAGCCTGTTCTTCATTGGTACAGTTATAATTATGTCTTATCCTAAATATTTTCCAGGATTTTTCCACTATCTGCAAAACTTTTTAAACCACATTTATGGGTGGGTTTAATGATGTTAATGACATCCTCTTTACTACTTAATCAAAATGAATTAGAAATGACTAAGATAAGGCTATAGTTAGCTAAATCTCTGTAAGGAGAATCAATCCTCTCAGAAACAACCACTGGACAAAGTTTTTTTTTGTACAAACAAAATCAACAGAGAATCAACAGAGTAGGGGAGGCAGAATATAAATAATTTACAAAAGAAAAAATGGAAACTATCAACAACTGTGAAAAAAAATTCTCTAATAAGTATGAAGTCTTATTTCACTCCTTCCAAAGTGGCAAAGATGATAAAAGATGGAAAAAAAATCAGAGTTGGAATGATTGACTGAAAGACAGGCACACTAAATATCATGTTGATAGAGCTATAACTTGATTTGGAATATGTAGAGGGCTGAAACTCTTGAGCCATTACACTGAGGTCAGTTCAAGCACTTAGGACTAATTACCGATTGGACAATATTCTATGGGCATATGCTTGGAAAATGGCCCTTCCCACTATCCTGTGCAGGCTCAATGATTGGTGTATACAGAGGATTGTAGGAGGGACTAGGGGATGGAGTAAAACTAGCCAGAGTCACTTTGGCCATAGATGAGGGAGCGGTAGGGAGATTCTGCTTCCATCCCCTTCACTTCTACCCCTAAAGACCAAGAATAAAGACTAAGGACTTTTGCTTATCCTGACTCTGGCTGATTCTAAGGTATCCTGGGTGCTAGCACCGTCGTCACATTTGGCGCTGGAGCATGGGGCCCAAGAACCCTAATTTCACTGAAGAAGTCTCCGGTGACCAGGAAATAGGGTGAGTATTTAAATAGACAAACAGGGAACTTACTTTGTTAAGGGCTAAACTAGTAACCTTTTCTAGCTGCAATGGGGCAGATATTGGGAAAAGATTCTCCCCCAGGCCCAGCTCCATGTCCACCCCTACCCCAAGGGAGCACTATAGAAAGCATACTTAAACTGATCAAGGGACAAGGCTTAATTGTAACTTGGTTGCAGATCACTAGACTCTTGGGTACATTAGAATGCACATCCCCTTGATTCTTAAAGGAAGAGGAGATAGGGCTAGATAATTGGAAGCTAATAGGACAACAACTATGCAAATACAATGATAAAGGTCCTCATTCAATTTCTAAGGAAACATTCTGTACATACAACATGATACAATTGGCCTTAAAGAATCCTGGAGCACCCAGAGAGTGCCTAGAAGTCCAGTACCCAGACATGATCAATCAGCCCAGAAGCCATATGATGAGAGAAAGGGATTACAGTTGGGGAGAAAAGAGTTGTATGCAGCTGGGACAACTGAGATTCCCCCCTGGAGAGGTGAAATCTGTTCTTCTCCAGCCTATGGATCCCTTGCCTCCAGGCACAGTAGGCTTGACCATTTCACCTCCTGAGAGCACTTACAAAACAAGTGTCCATTCATACACTGATGTGGGAAACTAGGGAATGTGTAGATAATATCCCAGTCACTAATACAGGCAGACAATGTGTGACTTATCACCCAGGAGAAGCAGTAACATCAGGTTTACTGATACAGACTCCTAATAAGCAATCTGGTGATAGTCGCCCAGATTCTGACTCCACGCAACAAAATCCAGCAATATACTGGACAGCAGCTGTAACAACTGACCGACCTATGCTCATGGTCTATATAAATGGCCTACCATTGGAAGGATTGGTAGACACAAGTGCAGATTGTACAGTCATTAGAGGTGCCAACTGGCCCAGTCACTGGCCAAAGATTAAGGCAGACACCTACATGTCTGGCATAGGGGGATCAATAGCAGCTGAAGTTAGTGCTGCCCCTTTGAGATGGATTTTTGAAGGTGAAATAGGAGTTTTTACTCCTTTTATATTTGAAAAAATCCCCATCAATCTGTGGAGAAGAGACATTTTACAGCAATTAGGATTAAAAATGAGTACCTCGGTTTTTTAGGCAGGACTGCTGTTGAAGGCCTGCCAACACTTTCAGCTATTCCTATCCAATGGAAAACTGATACACCAGTGTGGATAGAACAGTGGCCCTTAGGCAGCAATAAAATTCGGGCCTTATTAGATATAGTACAGGAGCAGCTTGACCAAGGATACTTACAACCTTCTCTAAGTCCTTGGAATTCCCCAGTGTTTGTTGTAAGAAAGAAATCTGGAAAATAGAGGATGTTGACTGATTTAAGAAGGTAAATGAACAGATGGAAACTATGGGAATACTTCAGCCTGGGCTTCCATCTCCTACTCAGTTGCCTAGAGAATGGCCTCTTTGGGTTATAGACATTAAGGATTGTTTCTATTCTATCTCTCTAGATAAGGAGGATATGAAAAGATTTGCCTTTTTAGTGCCTCAGTTAACTTAGCAGATCCTTATAAAAGATATGAATGGACAGTTTTGACATAAGGAATGAAAAACAGCCCTACTATGTGTCAAATGTATGTTGCTGCTGCTCTTACTCCAGTAAGAAAAGCATTTCCAAAAGTGATGTTATTACATTACATGGATGATATATTGGGATGTGCACCTGAGGAACAAATGTTAAAAGCATGTCTACAAAAAAACAAAGAAGCACTAAGGAACTACAAATTGCACATAGCTCCAGAAAAAATTCAAAGACACGTTCCTTTTCAATATTTTGGATATGAAGTATATCCTAAGGTGCTTACAATAAAAAACTGTCCTTAAGAACAGAGAAGCTAAACACCTTAAATGAATTTCAGAAATTGATAGGAGATATCCAATGGATGTGTCCAGTGTTAGGCTTGATTACTTATCAATTACAACCATTATATGACATTTTAAGGGGAGACAGTGCTTTCAACTCACCACACCAGCTTACAAAAGAAGCTCAAGACGCTTTGAGAGAAGTTGAACTGGCTTTATCCAATGTGGTTGAAAGAGTCACTCAAAAACCCTTGGAAATATCAGTTTTTGCCACACAAGAGGCACCCACAGCAGTCCTTCATCAAGGAGACAGTGTGATAGAGTGAGTGAACCTCCCAGCACAACCAGAACAAAGCCTTACTCCTTACCCAGTGCTTATGGCTAGAATTTTATTAACAGCCATTAAGTGAGCAGTACAATTATCTGGGACAAGACCTGACAAGATAAACATCTTTTATATTAATGCACAAAGTAATGTGTGCTGTGAAACCATCCCAGAGTGGCAAATTTTATCAGCCATGGCTCCAAATTTTACACACAGGTCTCCATTAAAGATAACCAGACTATTACATAATTGGCGATGGATTCTTGAAGAAAAGGTTTCTAAAGTTCCTCTTAAAGGGCCAACTATCTTTACAGATGCATCCAAACATAATATTTGTGCTGTATACTCTCGTGACTTAACTATAAAGAGAGTAGTCAGAACTCCTTTTCAGTCCACTCAGCAGAATGAATTGTGTGCAATCATTCTAGCTCTTACTTTTATTATCCAGGAGATGTAAATATAATATCTGATTCAGCATGTTCAGTAGGTGTGTTACAAATAATTGCCACAGCCCAAATAAAATTTGTAGCCTCTAACATATATCAGCTCTTAAAGGAACTTCAAGAGCAAGTGAGAAAGCATCCAGGTAAGATTAATATTTTGCATGTCCACTCTCATAGTGGACTTCCAGGTCCTATTTTTGATGGTAATTCAAAGTAGATGGCCTTCTAACTATGCTGGCCAATACTCCTTTATTTCAAGAAGCCCAAGAATCTCATTTTAAATATCATCAGGCTGCTTGAGCTTTACGTTTACAATTTGGAATAACAAGAGAGGAAGCTAGGAGCATAGTAAAAGCCTGTACAGCTTGCCTTGCTTTCCACGCTCCTACACTGCCTCCAGGGAAGAACCCTTGTGGTTTGAGACCCAATGAAATCTGGCAAATGGATGTGACCCATTATAAATCTTTTGGTCATCTGTCTTTTATCCATGTTGTGGTAGACACTTTTTCAGGATTCACTTTTGCAAGAGTGAAAGAGACAGCCTGAGTGGTCACTGAATTCCTTATAGAAGTATTTGCAATTATGGGTGTGCCACAAGCTATAAAAACAGACAATGGACCTGCATATACTTCTAAACATTTTGCACACTTTTGTGCACAGTATGAGATTTTACACACCACTGGCATACCCTTTAATCCTCAAGGACAGGCAACAGTAGAGAGGAGAAACAAAGACATTAAGACATTCCTCCAAAAACAAAAGACAGGGGGAGCCACAGGTAACCCTACAGAACTTCTAAATCTAGCGCTTTATACTATTAATTTCTTGATTTTTGACAAAGATGCACTGGATCCGGCAGACAGGTTTTATAATCCACCAGAAAGGCAGTGTCCAGTGCGAGCAGCTCCACTATCTTTAGATAATCGCCAGGTGATGTAGAGAGACCCAGAAAGTGGTGAATGGAAGGGACCAGATAGGGTAACTGCTTGGGGGAGAGGGTTTGCTTGTATCTCCACAGATACAGAAGGAATCAGATGGGTACCAACGAGCCGTATTCCCTTGTCCATTTGAGAGAGATGGAGCAGACCCTTGAAACAAAGGAGAAGACCCAAGAAACATCGGGTGGTTCCGTTGCTGACTGTGCCCACCACTGAATGAGCATGGCAGTTATGGTGTTTGAATTATGGACATCAAAAATTGTTGGACTTCAAAACCCTCAGGAATCATTGGATTCTCTGAGACATGATAAGATTGTTGTAGGACCTCAAAACCCTCAGGAATCATTGGATTCTTTGAGACATGATAAGATTATTGTAGGACCTCAAAACCCTCAGGAATCATTGGATTCTCTGAGATATGATAAGATTGTTGTAAGACTTGAAAACCCTCAGGAATCACTGGATTCTCTGAGACACGATAAGACTGTTGGTAGGACTTTAAAATCTGCTGGAATCATTGGATTCCCTAACATATAAAAAGACTGTTGCAGGACTTCAAAAACTTGTGGGGATCATGGGATTCCCTAACACATAAAAAGACTGTTGCAGGACTTCAAAAACTGGTGGAGATCATTGGATTCCCTGACATGTGAAGCAATGGACAATAGATTAGTTTTGGACTATCTCTTGGATGCTGCAGGAGGCATATGTTTGATTGTTGTTTACATACTTTCCTAGGACTTCTGGAAATCTCTTAAAATACCATACTGATTCATATTGTTTGTTATATCACTACTTGCATATAAAATTCATATTTGTTATAACACATTGAGCCTGCACTGACTGTGGGGAGAGTCATCACTAATAGCCTGTGTGTTATTGCTATGTGCTTGTGTAATACCTCCCATGCTGATGGGTTTGTGCATACCTGTTTCTAATAAGACCCTTCAGCCCAGAAATCCGCTAGCAATCCCCACTTCCCTTTGGTGCTTTTCATCTCCCTTCCTGAGATGTCAGGGAGGGAGTGATCATCTCCTTTTTAGTGTTTTCACCTCCTTTCCTGAGAAGTCAGGGAGGGCATGACCACCTGTGTTCTAAAACAAAAGAAAGTGGGAGATGTAGAGGGCTGAAACTCTTGAGTCGATGCACTGAGGTTAGTTCAAGCACTTAGGGCTAAGTACCGATTGGACAATACTCTATGGGCCTATGCTTGGAAAATGGCCCTTCCCACTATTCTGTGCTGGCTTAATGATTGGCGTATACAGAGGATTGTAGGAGGGACTAGGGGGTGGAGTAAGACTAGTCAAGGTCACTTCGAGCAGTAGATGAGGAAGAAGGCAATTGTGGAGATTCTGCTTCCATCCTGTTCACTTCTACCCCTAAAGACCAAGAATAAAGACTAAGGACTTTTGCTTATCCTGACTCCAGATGATTCTGAGGTATCTTGGGTGCTAGTGCAGTCATCACAGGAATACAATGAAATTATATGAGAAAAGGCATTATGTGGTTCATAACCTTTGGCCCAAGGGTCCCTCCAAGGAGGTACACACACACACACACACACACACACACACACACACACACACACACTTTTAATGGAATACCATAGCATCATTAGAAATGATGAATGAGGAATTCAGTTATTACCTTACTTGTTATTACTTTGGGTACATATACATTTCCCTCTTTAGTAGTAAGCACTGTTGTTGTTATATTTTATATTGTTGAGATCTACTTTGCTTACAGGAGGCACTTAATAAATATCTGATGAATCAAATTGAACTTATGCCAAGAGAAGAATTCTAAGGAAGACTTCCCTCACCTGCTCCCTTCTTTTATACCAACCCCTTTGGGAAGAATAAGGATACTAGTCATTTCCATAGTTAGAGAAAATTGTCCTCTGGGAGCTTCAACTGAAAGCTGAAGAGAAAGGGAATATGGGAATAAGTGTTTATTAAGTAGCCATTATGTGCTAAATATTGTAATAAGCAGTTTACAAATATTACCTCATTTGATCCTTACAACAACCCCACAAAACAGATGCTGTTATGATTCCCATTTTACAATTTTGGAAACTGAGGCAAATAGTGGTTAAGGATGACAAAGAATTCAAATCTGAATTCAGGTCTTCCTGACCCCAAGCTATGTTCCACCCACTGTACTACCAGTGACTAGACAGTGACCATGCTCATCACATTTATGGGAATTGCCCCAAGGTGAACACCAGTGTAAGCCTACTGTATGGCCCCAGCCCCACCATACGGAAAGGGAGTTGAAAGCATTAGAGATGTGACTCCCCCATTACTCCCAAGCTCTTCTCGTCTAAGTAGTTTCTGGAGGCACAATCCCTTGAAAAGGCTGACAGGGAACTCCTCAGTGTCACAGAACATCTCCATCATCAGACATTCTTTTAGGATGACAGCAGTCTCATGTAGTCTTTTTTGTCAGAAACTTGTACCAGAGGAGAGGAAGCTTTCCTGTACCCATATTTCTCAAGTCACCTGATGTAGTTCTGAAGTCCTATTTCACTCCTTCCAAAGTGGCAGAAATGATAAAGGATGGAAAGAAAGGAAAGGTTATGGATGGCAGAAAAACAGGCACACACAAAAACCCCATTGACAGAGCTATGAATGATTTGGAATAATGCTCCAAATTATAATCCTAGTTTAGCCAATCAACAGGAAATGGCAACAATTTTCTGTGCACCAAGAACTGATGGGAATCAATGAACTTCATCTATCTTTCAAATGAAAATTAGGTATCTATGTAATAAACTGTTCAATCAGATTATACTCGAAAGCTCTGATGGGCAACTTTTTTAGCCGGATATATTTAAACTCCCTCTTTAATAAAAATGAATGCATTGGCCTTTATAGAGAGAGCTCAATCCATCAATCAAGATTTTATTAAGTGAAGGCTAGATCTGAACTGGAGTCCTCCTAATTCCAAGCCTAAGACTCTATCCAGAGTACTGGACTTGGCATAAGGGAAACCTGAACTTCAATCCTGAATCAGGCACTTACTAAATAGATGATTTTGGATGAGTCCCTTAATTTCAGTCTCAGTTTCTTCCTCTGTAAGGTGGAGATAATAGCACCAACCTCACAGGGTTGTTGTGAGTATCATTTAAGAACACACTTGTAAAGCTGTTTGCAAAACAGTTTTTAAAAAGTGCTATATAAATGGTATGCAAACACTAACAATTAACCCAGCCACCTATCCCGATTACAACAGAAATTGTTTTATTTGCTGCAAAAAAAATAAAGTAGATCTCTTCCAATAATCAAAATAGGCACAATCGAGTGATGTTTTTCACACTTGAGAATGAAAGGCTCACCGTGATGCTGTATGAAGGTTAAGGCTGAACAGCAGCCTCCTGGACCTTTCCTTTCTGAAGCGGAAGATGAGTCAAATACAGATGTGGCTTCTCGTTCACAGGGAGGGGAAGGGCAAGCTTCTCCCACACAGGCCATCAGTTTCCAAAAGGAGGAGGAAGAATAAAAGGAGCATGGGGTAGGAAATTATGAAAATATGCTATCTGGACACTGGTGGACAAAGTCAAGCTGCCCCTTTCATCACTTTGTGAGTAGCTTCCCCCAAAGAAAACAGTTTACAAAGTTCACCAGGGAACAAAAGGAGCTTCCAAAATGCAAAGTGTTTATTTAGAGAGGAGAGCCCTTACTTCAGGTGCTACATGTTCTGACAGCCAGCTTTTGTAAGTGCCCCATGATTCAAAATCACAGACTCACAGAATCTCAGATCATGGATCCAGCCAGAAGAGGAAACTGAGCCCTGAGGCTTCAGGGACCTGCCCATGAGTACTGAGCTGGCCAACGGGAGGGCCAGGCCTAGAACCTCTGAGTCCAGACTCTTCTCACCCAGGCCTCCCCCGTGTTTCGGGTTTTAAAGAGTGTCCTTAAGAAGTCTGCAATTCAAAAGTATCTTTTTTTCAGGAGATTATAGGGCCTTGATTCCTTCTTTGCATAATGCTGATTGATTCCCAGAAACATTTGGTTTCTTGGACATGCCCAAGCCACTAAGCCTTGAAATGGAATGGCAGAATTCAAAAGAAATTTCTTTCAAAGCTATATTCAACCCCTGCCAGCAGGAGAGTCCAAAGAAATCACTAAATCCAAATCAAGACCTGTCCACTTCCTCTGCCTGAGCCACAGGGAGCAGCACCAACCATTATTTCAGACTGTTGAGTACAATTAAGGCAGCAGCCACTTTGTTTCTCTAGAGTTGGGTCTAACACCCCCTCCTCCCGACCCTAATAGTCATTTCTATTTATTTCTATCATTACCAGATGGTGTGACAATCACTATGTAAACATACAGAGGGAGAATTCAGCAGGGATGATACTAAAAATAGGAAGCCTGGGCTTCCCTCAAACTTCTAGGACCTTCTAAAAAAAGTAATCATAGTGGATCTAAGAGCAAAGTCCTCTCCCACTCCAAGGTTATCTGACATTCTTTGACATTATTTAATCTCCCATATTCTTTACCAGCTTAGAGGGATTTGTACTGAGGAAGGTTTCCATGAGAACTCAAAGCTTGTGTATCTGCAAGAGTCACATATCATTAACAAATGTTCGGAGCACTGACCTCCAGACGGACCTAGTTCAATGTACTGAACCAGTTCCATGAAAAGACCACTTGAGAGCAGAACCAGGAAAACAATATCAACATGACTACAACAATAGAAATGGAAAAAAATAAAAGAAGAAGCTGCATATTTCACAACAATAATGACTCCAACTGACCCCAAACAAGATGAAAAAAAAAAAAAAAAGGATCACTCGACTTTCTTTATGGAGTGTAGAATGCTGTATATGCTACCAAGCCCCAATACTGATTGGGTATTCATTAGTTTTGCCAATCTGCTTTTCCCCCCTCATTATTCTTTGTTACATGAATTAGCTTGCTAGAATGGGCTTTCATACTATCATTGAAATGATAGTATTAAAAAAAAAATTTTTAAATTAAAACTGGGAGGAAAAAGAGAAAAAAATAATAGTTCCAGCAAAACAGCAATGAGATCCAAAGGAACAAGATTACAAATTTACAACAATATTTGGGGATACCATATTCAGATAACACCTTTGCTTATTATTTTTTTAATTTTTATTGCCATTTCTTGCTTTATCTTCATTTCCAAATACATTCTCCTCCTTCCCCTATACAGAAGCTATCCACTATAAGAAAGAATAAAAGAGAAGGAAAAAAAAGCAGAGCAACAAAACTAACCAAGTGACTAAGAGTGACTAGCAATTTATGCCCCATTGTACCACAGGACTCCATCTGCAGGGAGGGAAATGTGCTTTCTTCTATCTTGGTCAGAGCCACACTTAGTCATCCCTCAATTCTATTTTGGGGGGTTCTTTCCATTAGGTTATTTTGCTATGTATATAGCTTTCCCAGTTCTGCTTATTTTACTCTGTATCAGTTTATATAAGTCTTGCCATGCTTCCCTATGTTCTTCATAGAAAAATGCTTTGTTCCTTTCAAGAGAAGCAGCTCCTTGGAGTTATAGAGCCATAACTCGTTTTGCTGCTTGCCACTGATGTAACCTTGAACCAGTCATTTAAGAGAACGCTAAATGTATCCATTTCCTCACTTGCATAATGAGGGGGCCCCTGAAGTCCCTTCCATCTCTAAACTCTATGACTTATGACAGGAAAATACCTTATTGAAAATCTACTGCCCCAAGTCCTTCAAATATAAACATCTAGGCCCTGAAGATATAAAAAAATTCTTGTTCTCAAGAAGATAACATGTGTGGGAGTGATACAAGAAAACAGATAAGTAAAAGAAGGAAGTTTGAAAAAGATGAGAGTAATAATGGGCCATCAGAGGGAAGATGCAGAGGAGTATGATGTCACAGAGGAAAAAGTGCTACATGTGGAGCCAGAAGACCTGAGTGCAACTGATTAACACGGGTTTACAAAGCACCTACTATGTGCTGGCCAATGTGACAGTCACACACAAAAGCACACAAAGAACAAAATGAAAACCGTTCGTGCCCTCAAGAAACTCAAGCTTTGCTGCGGGTACAAAGAGTGGACAAGGAGGTGGACACTGCAGGTTCCATCACTAGCTTGGTCTGCTCAAGCTAGACAAGGGCAATGCCGAAGGAATAGAGGGGATGACAGGTTCCCCAAGGCTGGATGCTAGGGAGGCCTGTAGCAGCCGGCTTTATGGGAGAGAACAGGCCTGCTGGTGATTCACTCTTGGGTGCTTCCTTCTTTACCATAAAATGCATTTTCATCTGTCTTTTAATCAAAAGTGTGTCTGTATTTTCACCCCAACCATTTATGCAACATTTATGAACTAAGGCAAATATCCAAAGGGATGGACATCCTCTTTCCCTACCCCTTTCTGAAAGTCTTAATCAAGTCTCTCTCTAAACCTCTCAGATTCAGCTGCTGGAACTATGGCTGGGACAGGGGAAAACTGCCAAAGAGAGCTACCCATGTGTTATACCATGTGTACTAAATATCCATTAACAGAATAATTGAGAATTGTCTGCACATCCAAGAAAATGTCACCAACACCTTCTATGCCAGGCAGTTTTCCAACCCTCCACCAGAAGCTTTCTCCAGTGCCCGCCTCACCATGGTGTGGACAGGACCCTCCTGCATTTACAGAGGCTGTGCCAGCAGAGTATGAGCTCTGACAGGCCCTAACGAGTAAAGTGGGCCAGCAATAAGCTTTTTGTCTGGGGTCTGGGGACCAGCCTTGATGGAAGCTCCCCACCAAAAATATCTAGCTACCAAGGGCTGGATGTATTCAACCACAACATCTCAGAAAGACCATTTATTAAAGAGTAGAAGGGTTGGGATCTGTACTGGTGGAAAGCCCACATTTAAGGAAATAAAAGATGCTTAAAGTAATTAAGGAATTGTCTAAGAACAATTGCAAACAGCTGGTGGTTACTTAAAGTTCTTTAGAGCTAGCCAAATGTGAAAAAAAATTCCTATAAAAGCAAGGAATGACCAAGTAGACCTGCTTAGAGTTTAAAGAAAAGGCTGAATGCCTAATAACTGTACAGAAGAATGCTCTAAATCACAAAGAGAAATGCATAATAAAGTAAAGTAACAAGGATGACAAAATGCATGGAATAGTGGGTGCTCAAGGGACTGACAGGCACATTCCTGCATTGCTGGTGGGACTGAGAGGTAACATGACCATTTTGGAGAGCAATCTGGAAGGGATGTTATTGTTACCACCGGATTACCTGGCCCAGGAAATCATGATGTTAGGACTACAGCAGCCCTTGGAGACCATATGGTATATGCTCTAAGTGTTCTGTCTTAAGAATATTGTACTTCTGCTTTAGATTATCTTGTCTTAGTTTATACTTTATGGCCAACCATGAAGAAGTGCCTGGAGTGAGATGCTTAACCTAACCCCCCAACTCTACCAGTAAGAAGAATGACATAAAACACCTGGTTCACTTTTCCTATAAAAATAGCTAGCCATCCTCCCATTTGTTTGCTAACTCTCTTTTGGAACTTAGCCTATGGTCAATGGCATTATCATAATAAAATCTTTGCCTCTTGATTTGGAAATGCTCCAAGCCTACAAATTTTTTTGAGACATCTCACAACACTGGCTAGGAAGACCAATATTTTGGGGGAGACAATGCACTTCAACAGAATTATACAAATAAAGTGATTAAAATATGCATACTTTTATTTTCTTTCTGACTTTTTCCCTTTTTGATTTGATTTTTCTTGTGCAAGATAATTGTTTAAACATGTATTCACATATTGGATTTAACATATTTTTACTACATTTAACATAAAAATTAATATATATATATGCTCTATGACCCAGAGATTCTACTGGTGGACATGGAGTACAATGAAGTCATTTAAAAAAAAAAAAAGAAAGAAAGAAAGAAAGAAAAAGCCTTTGTATACATCAAAATCTTTATAATAGCTCCTTCTGTGACAGCATTGGTTTGAAAACAAAGTACATGCTCATAGATTGGGGGATGGATAGACAAACTATACTACAGGCATGTGACTATGCTATGAAAAATGATGAAGGTGATGAATCCAGAGAAGTATGGAAAAATCTATATTTACTGATGCTAAGTGAAGTAAAGAGAGCCAAGAAAACAATATACACAATGACTGCAACACTAGAAAGAACCACCCAATAAACCTGAATGTTGCTAAAGTATAAAAAAGAAACAACATTAAAGAAGTAGCATGAGAACATAGCTCCCTCCATTCCTTTATAAAGGTCCATGAGTGTGAAGCACTATGGATAATATCAATTTTTTTTTTTTTTTTTGGATGTGCTGGGATCAGTTTTAGTCCATTTTTTCCTCAAGGGAACCTCATTTTCTGGAATGAGGAGGGACCAAGGAAGCCCTAGTTTTTCTAGCTGGGAAGCTGGGATCCTTCTACAGATGATGAAGGGACCCCCAAGGAGACTACTGGTGGTATTCTTCATGTGAATGGTACACTATAAAAATGGGACAAGACAGATCCTGCTTCAGCCCTTCTCTCATGGCTGAATGTGCTGAGGGAGCCCAGAAGGAGAAACACATTATCTTCCTCTTGCCCTAAAGTTCCTCCTCTTCCAAACTTCTGTAGGAAGGGGAGGGTACTACTATCAGAGGATTCCCCAGGGTCAGCCTTATCTCCTACCTTTCCCTTGATTGCCTGACCTTTTTTTTTTCTTCCTCCACAAGATCTCTTGCATATATTCCTCTTCTCAACTAGTACGACCGCTGCCCCACCTCTGGCTCTCACTGCCTCTCATCTGGACCTTTGCAATGGCGTCCCTGTTTCAGGTCTCCCCCACCAAATCACTGCCCATGGCATCAGAGGGACTTTTTGAAAGCTCACATCTGACCATGTCACTCCCATACTCAATAAACTCCAGTGATTTCCTATCATGCCTAGGATCAGATATAAACTCCCTGATGTTCAAGATCCTTCACAATCTGATAGCAATTGACTATGTCATCACTTCCTATTCCACCTGGCCAACAGTCTGGCCAAACCTGCCTTCGGGCAACTTCTCACAACCAACAGTCCATCTCCCATGTCCTTGCCCTGGTACTGGCTATCCCCTGTGCCTGAGATGCACTTTCTTTTTGCCTTGGTTTCTTAGAACCCTTAGTTTGTTGAAAAACTCAGCTAACATTACATCTTCCCTGATCATTCCCCCATTTCCCAGTCTTCACCAAAAAAATTTTTACTCAGTGCAAATTTTTTATATAAACTTAAAAATTTTCCCCATGTCTCCATCAATACAATGGAAGCTCCATAGGGGACTACCTCATGTTTGTCTTTGTATCCCCAAAGTCTAGCCCAGGGCCTGCCCATAATAGGCTTTTAATAAATTGATTCATTTGATTACCTAGCTATTTGATAATGATTTTAAGGGAAAAGATGTATATGAAGGATTGAAAAGTGTCAAACTGTACAAAAGTCTTAAAACTCTCCCAATTTTAATAATAGCTAATTACTTTGGGGGATTTTAATTCTGAAGAATTAAGCTGAATCAAAGCATAATCTTTAGCTCAAAGCTGAGTGCAACCAATAGTATTTAAATATCAAAAAGGAAATTACAATCCAGCAAGGTTTCTCACCTAGAAGAATGATTTGGGACAAAAAGAAAGACTAAGAGGATGAAAAATAAAGTGCTAACTATTTAGAAACTACATTTACTTGAATTTTTGTAATCAAAAGAAATGAATAGAAAACAAATGATCTTCTATTACTCATTCTGGAGAACAATAAACCCTATTAAGTATATGCACTGATTCATTCATTTTGACTATTTATTGCTGCCTGCAATACGACAAGCATGGGGAGTACATTTTTCAATAAGAAAGATGGTTCCTGGTCATTGAGAGTTTCTAGTGTATTAAGAATCTAAGATATAGCTGAACAGTGTAATCAAGCACATGTGAGATCTAAGAGCAGGTTGTCACCTAGAAGATTTCATGAATGACGCAGCTTTTGATCTGGACTTAGAAGAATACACAGAAAATCCTTAGGCCAGAAAGAGGAAGTGGCTATCCGAGGAATAGAGATCCAAAAGAGCAAGGGCAGAAGGGAAGTAAAGCCCAGTGGTTGGTCTAAAGGAACAGACTAACCCAGTTTGTCCGGCATGTCAAAATTCATCAGATAAAGCATAGGAGGTACCAGAAGGCTAAGGGTCTCGAATGCCAGGCAAAAGAGGCAATGAAAAGCAATTGAAGTTTTAAACAAGGATTGATGTGACCAAATATATGTGTAAAGAAGCTTATTCTGATAGGAACATGACTTGGAGGGAGATGAGAATGAGGTGGGACCTGTCAGATTGGCTAGAATGATAGGGAAAGATAATGCGGAATATTGGAAGGGATGTGGGAAAACAGGGACACTAATACATTGTTGGTGGAACTGTGAATACATCCAACCATTCTGGAGAGCAATTTGGAACTATGCTCAAAAAGTTATCAAACTGTGCGTACGCTTTGATCCAGCAGTGCTACTACTGGGCTTATATCCCAAAGAGATCATAAAGAAGGGAAAGAGACCTGTATGTGCACGAATGTTTGTGGCAGCCCTTTTTGTAGTGGCTAGAAACTGGAAACTGAGTGGATGCCTATCAGTTGGAGAATGGCTGAATAAATTGTGGTATATGAATATTATGGAATATTATTGTTCTGTTAGAAATGACCAACAGGATGATTTCAGAAAGGCCTGGAGAGACTTACATGAACTGATGCTGAGTGAAATGAGCAGGACCAGGAGATCATTATATACTTCAACAACAATACTATCTGATGATCAGTTCTGATGGACCTGGCCATCCTCAGCAATGAGATCAACCAAATCATTTCCAATGGAGTAGTAATAAACTGAACCAGCTACGCCCAGTGAAAGAACTCTGGGAGATGACTAAAAACCATTACATTAAATTCCCAATCCCTATATTTTTGCCCACCTGCATTTTTGATTTCCTTCACAAGCTAATTATACAATATTCCAGAGTCTGATTCTATTTGTACAGCAAAATAACGGTTTGGTCATGAATACTTATTGTGTATCTAATTTATATTTTAATATATTTAACATCTACTGGTCATCCTGCCATCTGGGGGCGGGGGTGGAGGGTAAGAGGGGAAAAACTGGAACAAGAGGTTTGGCAATTGTCAATGCTGTAAAGTTACCCATACATATAACCTGTAAATAAAAGGCTATTAAATAAAAAAAAAAAGAGAGAATGAGATGGGAAGTCCTGCTGGAAGGTAATAGTCATGGGAGTCCATCTTAAGATGGAGAGAGAAGGTGGTAGGAAGAGTAGAGAGTAGGAAGGGATATCTGAGATGGTGCTGGTAGAATCAACAAAAAGGGTGAGTGACTGGATTTGAAAGACAAGGAATACAGAAAAGTCAAATACCCAAAGAACTATCACACTGTGTACCCTCTGATCCAGCAATGCCATCACTGGGTCTATATCCTCAGGAAATCATAAAAGAGGGAAAAGGATCCCCAGGTGCAAAAATGTTTGCAGCAGCTCTTTTTGTGGTGGCAAAAAATTGGAAACTGAGTGGATGCTCATCAATTGAAGAATGGTTGAATAAGTTGTGATACATGAAGATAATGGAATATTATTGTTTTATAAAAAATGATGAACAAGCTAATTATAGAAAGACCTGGAAAGATTTACGTGAACTGATGCTCAGCAAAACAAGCAGAACGAAGACTACATTGTACCCAGGAACAGCAAGAGTGCGCCATGATCAACTATGAAAGACTTGGTTCTTCCCAGTGGTTTAGAGATCCAAAGGAATCCAAATAGATTTTGGACAGAAAAGGCCATCTGAATCCAGAGAAAGAACTAAGGAGACTGAATGTAAATCAACACATCTTATATTTACTTCTTTTTTCTGTGTTTTTTTTTTTTTTTCTCTCCCATAGTTTTTCCTTTTTGCTCTGATTTTTCTCTACCAACATGATTCATAAAGCAATATGGACTGGAGGGGGGAAAAAAAGAAAAGAAAGAAGAATCAAAAAAATCTCACCCTCACAAACATGGCTGACTGAGTAAATGGAGGCGCCTCCAAGAGAAAAGATTGAGATCAGGAGGAAGAACAGGTTGAAGAGGAAAGATACCAGTTTGGATCTAGAAAGATTGAGTCTGAAATGGATCCAAGTAGACATGTCCTGGAGGCAGCTGGAGGCTGTCTCTAATTAGAAAAAACCAACTAAAGAGGTCAGATAGACATTTGGGAGTCATTGGTGTGGAGGTGGAAGCTGAAACCATGGGAGGGGATGACATGGAGAAAGAAGCATGTAGACAAAAGAGAAACAGACCAAGGACAGACCCATGGGGAACAAGTAAGACTTTATGCTATTGGAAAAGTTAGTGTTGTAACACATCTCCCAAGTGCCTTTCCCTCTGAGAAGAGAATTCCCTTCAATGACACTTTACCTCTCTGAAAGTTGCCGAATCTGTGGAATTCCCATATATTTCTGGAAATGTTCCAAGACATTCACTACACCCTGTAGAAGGTTGGCAACTTCTCCATACTGTCGCCGCCTTGTCATGGCTCTGCAAAGAAAATCAGAGATTATGAGGTCCAGGACATCACCAACAGAGTGACCAATGGTCTCTTATTAGAAGAACTATTTTCTAGGTTGTATCAAAAGCTGCTGACATTCATTTACACACTACACCAAGACTACGTTTTAGTCAACATTCCTGGCCAGGAAAGCTTATCTTTTTTCTAAGGTGATTACTGAGATTAACTGAGCCAATGTCAATAAAAGCATGTTCATGAAATCAACAGTAAAACTTGGCAAGGAGGCATAAATGATCCGTTTCCAAATTCTTCAATAAGTCATTTCCAAATTGTGGGTTCATGGTTTACTAGTCCCTGTATGAAACTCTTAATAGAGCAGTATCAAGTTCAAGCTAAGGTGTCAAGTTCATTTTGCTTGAACCAATTCAACTGGATAAAAAACATGGAGATCTCTGGGAAGAAATGGAAAAACAATCCCCACAAGAAGCCAAGTGGGTATCCCCAGTCTCTCCCAATTATCAATTAAACCAAACCCACAAAGATGAGTCAGGGAGTCAATAGAGGATTTGTTCTGCTTTGTCTGACCTTCCTTTCTCCTCCTAAGGTCGACAAAGTCACTAGATTTCCTTTATGCCATACTAAGACACCAGAAACACTGCTGACTTAAGAGACAGTTGAGAGTGTAACAGGCAAGAAAATGACAATGTCAGAATTTTGCTGAGAGAAAAAGGCAGTTTGAATTTTTTAATATGGTCAATGGATTTTATGGAATCACTGATGAGAAATTCAAACTTGCAATCAGCTCATCTTTTTCATGCTGCTTATTAGGTTCCAAGATCACTGCCCAGGCAATCCCGCATTAAGAAACACACAATGAATGGCACAAATAACTCTGTTGGATGTGCCCAGAAAAACACGCTGAGGTGCACGTGGTTAATGTGAAATCACTCATCTGAATGGCTACTTCTACCTACGGAGCATTAGCCTACTGGGGACAAAGGAGCCAGATGGGACAGGGACGGCACCCAAAGGGCTGCTCAATGAAAAGGACAGTGGATGGACATGTCATGAAGCAGCTAAGGCCTACATGGCTCGGTCATCCCCAGAATGGAAAGAGTTAGAGGCTTATGGGACTTACTCAAGAGAGTCCACACCTCCTGCCAACATGTGCAGGTGATTCAGTGTGGTTATGGACGTGGTCAGGTGGCGTTTGGCGTGGTCTAGCTGCTTAATGTCCCGTGTGATTTCTTTAACCTAAATAATGAAAAACAAAATGAGAAAGAATCAAGACAGCACAGAGCAGCCTCATCTTATTCCAAAAGCAGCCACCCAGGAAAAGGATTCATACTGACCACAGGGCCAGGCCGAGTCAAAGGAAGACAACAGAATATTCAATAAACTCATCTAGCCAAAGACGAAGCTCTTCCAAATTAAACAAAACAACCTCTTCCAAGATGTTTTTGTTATCCCCATTGTGCTGACCATCAAAACACCCTTTAAGCAGATACTGAATTCACTCTAGCAAAGCACTAGCAGGGAGTGAAAAGAATACTTGAGTGGATTCAAATCCACACTCGGCATGATCATGGACAAACATGGGCAAGCCTTTGCTAAATGTCTACTATTTGTCAGGCACAAGCTAAACCCTGGGGTTTTAAGCAGGGGACATACAAGACAGGGAACAGATGGAAAGCTATCTCAGAGAAGACTTTACTTCCCTGGCTCAGTTTCCCTGTCTATAAAATGAGATTACTAATATTTCACAGGGATGTTGTAAAACCAGCACTTTGGCCCAGAGATGGTAAGGCGACTGAGCAGCACTGCCGCCATCATTCTGACATATTTACTGGGGAAGCTCCCAGAGCAGCTATTCCTAACTCATGAAGCCATTTCTTTCCTGTTTAAATTAAAAGAATAAATGGCATAGAAGTCTGGGGGCAGGAATACTAGAGGTGTGACAACTTGGTCTAAGTTACAACTTGGATTCCCATCTCTTGGCTGAGAGTGCCCCTCTCCTAAAACAAGTCACCAAGCTCAAATGGGAAGTCAGACAGAAGCAAGAATAACTGGAAAGAGCCTCAGACTGGTAGCTGTGGTTGAGGACAGATGGTATTTTCCCTCAGGGGTATCTCTGCTCCACTGGCTTGTCAGTTTGTTGGGAAGATTGGAGTTGACTTGACTCCTGGCAGACCCACCTTTGCTGAACCCAGCAGATATACGCTTATTTTGTCACAGAGAAGGAATCATGGAAGCCTGGTCTCAAGGTCCTAGCACTGGCAGGGCCTCAGAGGCCAACATGCTCATTTTACTGTATGAGGAAACTGAGGCCCACAGAGATGAAGCAATTTCTGCCCAGAGTGAAACTTGGCATAAGGTCATTTATTAATTCCCATGAGCTCTGTCTGTCTGGGAAGGAACCTGACCAGAGCCCAAAGGGCATTCTCTCCATAGCCCAGGGCTTCTCAGTAAATAAACTCTAATGAGAACAGGGCCTACTTTAAAAACCGCCTGTTCAGAGAATGAGCCAAAACACTGACAGGGACAACAAATTGAAATCAGAAGGTTAATGGGAAGGAGACTGAGAAAAGAGACCTTGGTGGTTCCAGGCAGGATGCACTGAGCAGCCAGGCCTTGGAGGAGCCCAACGGGCTGGCCAAGCCCAGGACTAAGTGTCCACCATCCTCTGGAAGGACCCTGACAGCATGCCAGTGTCTCCATGTTTATTTCAAGCTGAAGCAAAACTCTGGAGGGAGGGGAAGGGGAGAGAAATGACATACCATTTTTTAATCTTTTTTTTTTATTACAAATTCACATTCCTTGCAATTGCCTACAACTATTATTCAGTGGTTGCTTGCCTCTGGGGCAAAATATTTATGTTCTTCCCTCCATTCCCTCCCCTCTCTCTTTTTTACCTTTGGTTCTGTTACTAAGAGCTCCCCTCCCTAATTGCCTAGGGAAGATGTCAAAGGAAGATTCCATCCTTCTACAGGATGAAACAGCCATCACAGAATCAAAGCTCTGTAGAGCTGGAAAGGTTTCCAGTTGGAAAGCTAATTCAGGATTGGAGCATCATGACTTGAGAGCTAGAAGGAAGCCCAAAGGCCCTGGAGTCCAACTTTCCTTTTATGAGGGGACCCAAAGAGATCAAGTCACTTCCATGAAATGAGTCACTTACCAGGCCATAAAAGGGCAGAGGCAAAATTCACACCCAGGTTCTCTCACTCCAAACCTGGTACCCTGACCACTGCCTCTTACTGTCACAACGACTTTGCCCAAGGTTATAGGGCCAGTCAGGAGCAGAGGTGTGACAAGGACCCAGGTCTCTTGAACCCTCCCCTCCCCCAGCCATTGATTCCCCAAGAGACCATGCAGAACACAAAAGAAATCCTGCTTCAGGATGACCCATCTGAAAGGTGGCAATCCAGCTTCTGCTTGAATATTTCCCAGGGCAGGTGGCTCATTCCTTTTTGGGAATACAACCTCAGAGCTTCTGGAATAAAGAGTTGACCATCCCTCTCTGCTGTTAAGACCATCTCTGGGCTATGTTCATCCTTGGGCACAAGAGTTTAGGAAGAATATTGACAAACTGAAAAGCATCCAAGATAACTGGGATGCTGAAGGGCCTTGAGCCCACATGTGGGGGAATAGTATCTGCTTTACAGCAGCCTAGCTGATTTCCCCGTACAGTGGCAGGGAGACTATCCTGAGGATTTGGTGGGTTCAGGGTACGGGCATGGCTTCGATTACCGAGCCACAAAAAGCGGAGCAGGGGTTCTAAAGGTTTGGTGATGTTGCCAATCCATGAAGTCATCTTTCTGCTCAGCAATCACTGTGGCGAATGGGAATTCACCTGAATCAAGGCTGTATCCTTACTGATCCTTGTTCTGGTTGAGTAAACTTCTCTTTGTTAAACATTTCTTGGCCTGTGACATCTCATTACATTCCAATCCCAAGCCAGAAGCAGTCAGAGTGAGAGCAGGCCCAGAATATTTACTGATATTCTCAGGACTGACTCTGAATTACCTTAGGGGTGATGTGGGGGCTCAAGTGGGGGAATTTGGAAGCAAGGAAGCATTGACTGGTGAGTGGATGGCCAGACGTGGGAGTCTGGCATCTTGTGGCAAAACCAGGCCCTTTGTTTTTCTTGCCTTTTTAATTAAGAGGGTGAGGATGAGGATGATGTGAAGATAAAATAAAACTTAACTTTTTTTAAAAATTAGAAAGAAAACCTCTTTCTGCCAATGAGCTTACATTCTACCTATTCTACAGAATACACCCTGGATACAGATAAATGACTACATGACAATCTTAGGAAGAAAAGGCAAGGTGTAACAACTTCAGAGAAATTGGGTCCATCCTGTATGATGTTCTAAGAAGAAGCCCAGGAACTGAGCATTGGAGCATTAGGAAGGTGGAGGGGAGAAGGGTTCCAGGTATAGGGATCAGCCTTTGCAGAGGCAAAAAAATGGAAATCTGGTAAGAGACAAACAGGCCCATCTAAATGAGACAGAATGTAAAGGGAAATAACATGGAACAAACCTGGCAGGAAAGGAAGCCTGGGGCCAGATTGTAAAGGGCTTAGACATTTTAGTTATATTCAGTCAACTGAGAAACATGTGAAATCAATGGAAATTGCAGGAATGAACCAAAAGCTGTACGACAACATTACCTTAAGGACAAAAATAAATGAAAACTACAAATGGAAGAGAGCAGGGACAAACTGCCACTGTCATGTTGGTGTGGAATGCATTCCCAGGGGCTGGCTCTACGGCTGATGCTGACAAGGAAGTAGGAAAGGAGGCCCATTAAGGAGCAAGGCCGAGGTGAACAACCTCTATCAATTTAAAAAAAAAAAAATGTAGAAGGACTGCCACACTCACCATTTGCTCTGATTTTTCTGCTTTATCTTTGATATCTTTAATTTTGCCAAAGAGCTGCTGAATGGCTTTCTGAGCCTCTTCCAGTGCCTAAAATAAAAGGAATCTATGAGTGGATTTAAAAACAAAACAAAACAAACAATAACAACAAAAACAAACAAACAAACAAACAAAAAAACGGGAAATGCAAAGCAGCACCAACTACCAATACAGATTTTCTGCCTTAAAGTAAAACTGCCTTTGTTTGATACCTTACATCTTATGGACAATTACACAGTAATTCTCTGAGAATGAATGCTCACTGTCATATATTTAGACAAGTGCTTGGGTCTTTTAAAGTGCCATCCATTCAAAGTGCTGAGACTGCATACCTACTTTCTCTAAGAAAAGATCCAATAATCTTGTGATGAAGAGAGCTATCTGCACCCAGGGAGAGGATTGTGGGGACCCAGTCTGGATCACAATATAACATTCTCACTCTTTGTTGTTGTTTGCTTGAATTTTGTTTTCTTTCCCATTTTGTCCCTTTTTGATTTGATTTTTCTTGTGCAGCAAGACAATTGCATAAATAGGTATACCTTAAAAAAAAAAAAAAAAAAAAAAGGAAGAGGCAGAGAACTTCTGGGGCAGAATCTTATGTGTATTCCCAGATGTAGTCACAGTGTGGGGTGTTTTGGGCTAAACAGCTTTTCTTTGTTAAAAAGGAGAGGGTGCAATTGAAAAAATATTTCCAGAAATAACTGTAATGTAATAAGAGAAGGTATCAATAAAACTTATTATAAAATAAAAAGGTCCTATCACTTTTGTAAAGTGACAGCAACAGTCATGGTTGCAGTGAGGGAGTTCATTATGGTAATCTCTTCAGATACAGCAGGGAAGGAGTAAAGAAGAGAAGAGAAGAGAAGAGGCTTCTGGATGTTAGCAGATCCAGGATGTGATTTCTTTAAACCACCAGGAAGAGGTGGGAACTGGTAGGGCTGTAACACTCTTTCATCTATTCTGTCCTTCGAGGAGACAATGCTTAATACACTACCAGAGGTCCATTTGAGCAAGCCAAAGGTTTCCAAGAAAATAAAAGCCTTACAAAAATGGATACCACACCTTAAAAAAGGAAGATCTGCTGCAGTAGCTCACACAAGTGGAAAAAGCAGCGTGGGAATTGTGTGGGACTAAAGGAACACACATGTAGAATGTGTATGGTTCTGATGGAAGATATCAGCCAGACAAAGAAACTGCAACCTCATTTTGACCAAAACAAACTGTTTACTTTGGATTCAGGAGCACAGCTTCTGAAACCGTCCTGGCAAGCCCTTTATAAACAGAATGAATATGATCACATATGTAGAATGTGGATAGTAGAGTGCTCTGAGGGGTATAAAATATTAAATCTCTGATTAGCAGAGTTTAATTTGAAGTCTTAAAAAAAAAGAAAAAAAGAAAAAGAAAAAGAAAAAGATGAAAGGCCATCAGAGACTGCACTGAATTTGGATTGGAAGATCTGGATTCAAGATGTATATGAGTCCAAGCCAAGTTTGTTGACTTCTTAGCTTTTTTCCAGCTGTTTCAGTGACCATCCTTTTTTCATACTGTGGTCCCCCCTCAAGGAATTCATTACCAGAAGCAGCAAGTTGAGGGAAGAGAAAGACTTCAATTCTAGACATCCTGGGCTTGAGTTATCAGTGGGACATACAGATGGAGAAACGTGGCAGACAACTGGAAATCATCCTCTATCTCTTCTGCCTTTCTCAGCCAAATTCTTCAGGCAAACCATTGCCTCTCCTCCTTTCTAACCCTCTGCAAACTGATACTTGTTCAACTAAAACTAATTTTTCAAAAGTTACCAATACTCCCCTCATTACCAAAGATGAGGGTCTTTTCTCAGTTCTAAAACTTAATCTCTTAGCTGCATCTCACACTGTTAATCATCCTGCTTTCTCTCCTCCCTAGGTTTTCATGACACTACTCTTTCTTGATGCTCCTCAGTCTCCTGGATGTATCACATCCCTCTCAAAACATATTCAAAATAGAATTCATTATCTTTCCCCCCAAAATCCGTCTGTCTTTAAAATTTCCCATTATTGTCAAAAGTACTGCCATACTCCTGGTCACTGAGGTGTGAAATTCCTCAAATTCATCACCTTCAAATCCAACACGATGCTAAATCTTGTCTTTTTTGCTCCTCATGTCTTCCCCTTCTGTTCTCCCACAGTCACTACTGTTCTGCCCAAATTCAGGCCCTAATCACCTTTGGTCTATCTCTCTTCAGCCCCTCCACACCTCTGCCAAGCATATCACCCCCAGCTCTCAACAAATGCAGTGGCTCTCTATTACCTTCAGGATAAATGTAAAGCCCTGTGGTTGGTACTTAAATCTCTTTACAATCTGGCCTCTTCCCACATTTCTAATCTTACATTCAACTTTCTTCCATGTACTTTATAAATGAGCTATGTTGGCCAAACTGCCTTTCCTCAGACTCCCATCTGTCCCTCTGCACTGCTCTCCCCAACCCCCAGTGCTCTGACCCCTCGAGTTATGCTTTTTCGAAGCACTTATACCTCCTTTTATAAGAGACCTTTCCCAGCTTCTAGGGCCTCCCTCCTAAAGTGGCTTTCCATCCATTCCATATATATCTTATAAATATTTATTTATTTACATGTTCGTTCCCTCATTAGAATGGAAGCTCCTTGGAGCTTGTTTTTGCCTTTCTTTGTACTCTAAATATTTGGCACATAGTAGGAGCTTAATAAAATTTGTCCGATTGACTGGAACTCTAGGGGAAGGGTTCTGCTGGGGATACAGATCTAAGCAACTATCAAAAAGTGATAATTGAAGTTATCTAATTTATATAACTGAAGCACTCGAGTAAATAGAGAAAGGGGAGAAAAAATTGCTTTCCCAGGTTACAAAGGGCCAAGGTCTGTTGGAATCTCCAAGTCACGAAAACTTCTTTCTCCTAGACATTAAATGGTTTAGCTTTTCCCTAAACAACAGCTTCTGTTTACCTCCTGCCACTTCAGGGAATTTGCTGCCACCAAAAATGGAGCCATATATCCCTTTCTGCCTTTCTATCCCATGTTAAATCACATACTCTAAAACAACAATCTCCAGGCAATTCCAAATATCTTGGTTTTTATGCCAGAAATGAGGACATTTTGTTATTTCTGTAACCTGGTCTCTGGGGTCCTCCACAGAAAAGCAGTTTGGCACTTGGTTTTGAAACAACAGTCACAATGATTATAGATTCCCACATTCACAATCAAGAATTCTTGCTAAAAATAAATGAATGAATGAATGAATGAATGAATAAATAAATAAGAGAAACTCCCAGAAAATTGTTGGACAGAGTCAAAAGACATTTCTAATTCATGCATAGACGACACTCCTGTCTACTCCCTAATTAATTCCTTACTCTAAGGAACAGAACAGGGGGCAGAAGAATATGAGAGACAATTCAGAAATCATTCCCATTTGGGTTTTGGATATATAATGGAACATTTCTGGGAGTGAGGAAACGACAGATCTACCTTCCTAGTCATACTTTGTTGAGGTTATTACTAACATTATCTGGCATTTCTCTAACATGAACCTATTCAGTAGGAAAGGAACAAACCAGAAGTATATTTAGGTAAAAAGGAAATCAAATTTGAGACTGGACAGAAAAGCTAGTTCTAATGTTGGCTTATCAATGATTCACTATGTCGACCTTAAGGCAAATTCACTACATCAGTCTTTCTCCCCACCCAAGACCACAATTTCCTTATCCAAAAAATGAATGGGTCGAGAATTTATTTGACAAGCTTTGGGAGCAGGAACTCAGCATTCAACAAAAAATTCTGGGGGAAAACTGGAAAGTAATCCAGCAGAAACATGGCAAAGACCAATATATATGGTCAAAATGGGTACATGATTTATTTTTAATAGCATTTTTTTCCAATCAAAAATAAAGACCATTTTTAACATTAATTAAAAAATGTTTCTGAGTTCTAAATTATTTTCCTCTTTCCCTCATCATCCCCTCCCTAAGACAATAAGCAATTTGACATATGTGCAATCATGCAAAACATATTATCATATTATTCATGCTGTGATAGAAGGAAAGGGCCAGAAGCATGAAATAAATAAAGTAAAAATAGTATGTTTTGACGTGGATAAGAACTTCCATTATGAGTTCTTTGGAATTGTCTTAGATCACTATATTGCTTTAAAAAATTAAGTCACTCATTGTTGATCATCGTACAAATTTGCTGATACTCTGTACAACTTTTTCCTGGTTCTGTTCACTTCACTTTGCATTAGTTCATGTAAGTTTTTCTAGGTTTTTCTGTAATTCACCTGTTTTTCATCTTTTATAGAATAAAAGTATTCTATCCCAATTATATATCACAGCTTGTTCAGCCAAGTGATAAGCATCCCCTCAACTTCCAATACTTTACAATGACAAAAAGAACTGCTATAAATATTTTGATACGGGTAGGTTCTTTTCTCTTTTTTTGTGATCACTTTGGAATAAAGATCTAGTAGTGATATTGCTAGATCAAAAGATACGCATAGTTTGAGTGCGCTTTGACCAAAGCTCCAAATTCTCCAGAATGGATGAATCAGTTTGCATCTCCACTAATAGTGCATTAGTAAATGGATACATAATTTAGACATAAATGGTGACATTATAAGCAAATGAGGGGAACATGGGAAAAAATTAACTATCAGATCTATGGACAAAGGATGAGTTTATGACCAAAATAGTGATAGAGAGAATCACAGGATATAAAGAAATAATTTTGATTACATGACATTAAAACATTTTTGCATAAACAAAAGCAATGCAATCAAAATTAGAGAGAAACCAGGATACTGTAAAAAAAAAATTATATTTCTCTGGTAAAGAACTAATTTCTCAAAGATATAAGAAACTAAATCAAGTTTATAAAAATCTATAATTTACAGTTATAATTATAAACACAAATTTATGAAAATAAGAGGCACTCCCAAATTAATAAATGACCAAAAGATATGAATAGGCAACTATCAAATCTTACATGAAAAATGCTCTAAATAACTAATGAAGAAATGCAAATTTAAACAATTAAAAGGTCCCACTGCATAGTTATCACATTTCTAACATGACAAAAAAGGCAAATGACAAATGATGGAAGAGATTTGAAAAAATGGGGACACAGCTGATGGAGATGTGAACTGAACCAACCATTCTGGAGAACAATTTGAACTATATCCAACTGATTTCAAAACTGTATACTCTTTGATCCAGCAATATCACCACTAAGTTTATATCCCAAAGAGTTCAAAGAAAAAGAAAGGATCTATCTGCACAAAAATATTTACAGCAGCTTTTTGTGATAGCAAAGAATAGGAAATTGAGAGGATACCCTTAGATGGGAAATAGCTGAACAACCTGTGGTATATGATTGTGATGAAATAGTATTGCGTTACTAAGAAATGACAAGGGAGAGATGGCGTCAGTAAAATATGGGAAAACTTACAAGAATATCAATTAATATAATGGAAAGTGAAGGGAGCAGAACCAGAAGGACATTCTACACAACAATAGCAATACTGTAACAATAATCAACAGTAAAAATTTAGCAACTCTGATCAATATAATGATCCATAAAAAATCCGAGACTCATGATGAAAAATACTATCATCTCCAGAGAGAGAACTGATGCACTCTGAGTGCAGACTGAAACATATTTTTTTCAATTTATTTTTCTTGAATTTTTTTTTTTTTTGCAAGATGGCCAATATGGAAATGTGTTTTGCAAGACTTCTTGTGTATAATAAGTATCACATTGCTTGTTTTCTTAATGGGTCTGGGAGGAGCTTGAGGCAGGGAAAAATATTTAGAACTCAAAAAATGAATGTTAAAAAATTTAAGAAAATATAAAGTTAATAAATATAAGAAAATCAATGGGATAGGGATCCTAATTTTTAAGAAGGCTCCATGGCGTAACAGAAAGAATGCCTGGTTTGGGGGCCTGGACATCAATTTCCCCATCTGTAAAAATGTGGAGAAGGGTTATAGAAGGTATTGGAAAAGATCATAAGCTAAGTTCCTTTTGGTTCTAAGTAAGACCCTATGATTATGAGATTCTGGTACAATCACAATAGACTCGTAGCTAAATATACCCCCTAAAATATGTGGAATTTGATTATGAAAGACTCAAATATCAAGTCCTATACATCTTTGGACTGAAGTCCTAGGACAGTTTTCCAAATTCCTTCCCCAAGAGAAAGTAAATGCATCCATATCTCTCCCCACTACTCTCTAGCTGGTTCCTTCCATTAAGGTTACTACAGTCTTCCTCCAACAAACCAATTAAGACTCATACAATCTTCTTTTTCCCAGACCAAAATAACAATAAATTATCTGCCAGATTTTTCCTGGAATATCTGTACTTGTTAGAATAATGTGCCGTAGTTGGAAAACTTTGGTATAATTCATTTTCCAGAGTCAAAAGAGGTCTGAAACATACTCTGAATCACACCCATTCTTGATACCTACTCTAATATTTAATATTTAACTTTTTGCAGCCAATTATAATTTCTAAAAAAGCATTTTGTCAATGAAACTCAATTTCCGGACATGCAGATACTTAAGATTTCATATGAATAGCAGTACAGTGATTTTATTATCTGGCTAATCAGAAAACGTGCTAAAATAGAGACTCTGGCACTATCCCTAGACACGCTTTAAAATAAAATGTGGCCATATATTCCACTCCAAGCTGTATGTGGATTAAAAGCAGAACTAATTGCCCATATAAGTCTGTTTCCAATTTTACTTAGCCAGAGTCTCTGAACTGAGCACCGGAGCGTGACTCCAGCTGGTGTGCAAGGGCATTATTAAGAAGCAGTTATTGAAGCAGTCCGTAATTCCCGCAGAGTCTGCAATTTGAAGATGCTAGACAACTTTGGAGGAATAGCTAACGTGTTCAGCTGCAGCCAACTACTCCATCTGGGCCTCTTTCTGTGTGGCACGGGCCCTCCTGAGGGGCACCACAAAGAAAGAAATGCTCTAGGCCCTGGCAGGTCCTCTAGTCCTTTCTTTTTCTCTTTCTGTAGATCTAGGTAAAGCTGTTGCCCGCTTGGGAAGTAGACAGAGAAAATCCAATCCAATTTCAATGTTACCAGCAACTAGTAAGTGCCCTCTGACCCTTCACCTTTACCCTCAATGTCTCATGGATAGCCTGATGCTTGAGGGGCTCTGGGAGCTTCACCCTGTGGAGCCATATGCATCCACGGAAAGTTTTCAATTGGAATTTCTCCTTGTGATCACTCCTAAAGTCAAAGAAGCAGCTACTTTGTCTCAAAACCTTCACGGAGGCTCTAGAAAGTCAGGGCCCACCAGTATCTGAGCTTCCTAGAAAGTGCAGCGATATTCATGAAGTCTCCCGTTAGAACATTGGGTGCTGGAGAGCCAACGCTGTTTCATTTGCACAGCGTCTAGGGTAGGACCCAAGCTGGAGCAGGCACTCAACATCGCCTGACTGCTGACCTGCAACATTTCTCTAAGTCTCAATACTGCTTACCCTTTCACTCTTGGTTCTATGGGGAGAGTCAATTCCCCAAAGGCCTGGTCTTTTTTTTGGCCAAAAGCTTCACTGTGAATAGAAAACTCTAAACCAAATTCTTTTATCACACTCAAAACAAGATAAGTAGTCGAGACAGATTATGAACCATGACTATAGTGTTTAGGAACCATATCATGGAATAAGACATTTTGCAAACTTACACCCTGGCTGCAAAGCAAGAAAATAAATAAAAAAACTTAATTTTAACCTAAAATCATTATAACCAGAAGTTGATCAATATCCTCTCAACTTTGAAATCAAACAATTCATATTTATAAAGTGGCTTAAGATTCACAAAGAAGTTCCCTAACAAAAATGGTTCATGCTTTTATATAGAAGGCAGGTCACTCTTAGATGCTGTTGGGATGAATGAAGGGCATTCTGGTACAACAGATGGAGCAAATAGGAAGTCAAGAACAATGCCAACAGTTTCTCATCAGCCATGGCGCCAAGGAAAAGAAGGGTAAGACACCTCTTAGAAACAAATGCTCCCAAGTGCTAAGGGCTTATGGGTACTAAATCTTAGTCAGTTTTCTTACAGGTCCGAGGACCCTAGTAGGATGCCAGGCTTCCTTCTTGGAGAAGAGCATTGTCAACGTATCACTAATTCCTCTATAGAAAATTCAGAAACTTGGAGAACAAAAAGGGTTTTATTTAAAACACAAATTTCTTTCCAGTTTTTTTTTTTAACCAAAAGAATGCAAAGGGCAAAAGGGCATTTCTTGCCATGCTTGTTAAAATGCTCTGTTCCACGTAAGTGACTTTTATTTATAACTTGTGCAGACCACATCTACTGTAAATGTGAACTAAAGACTGAACTTTTTTTTTTTTTTTTTTTTAACAGCTTTCAGGAGATTGACCAGAAGTTCAAATCACTAGACAAAGCCTGGACACAAACTTAATGTGTGACAACATGAAACCATCACAGTTTCAAGTTTTAGTTGTCTGTTATTACCCATATCTTAAAAAAAAAAAAGTCAGTATAGAAATTCTAAGGAGTGTTTAACATGCTTAAAGAAACACCTTTTGTTCATAAGAAGTATTCTTTGAAAAAGCTTTTATCCTAAGCAACATCTACAAATGGGAAAAGAGGAGAAAAAGCCATTAATTGTAAATCTTACTACATCCATCTGAAAGAGGTTGGGGGAAGGAAAGGAAAAAGAAGAAATTTAATAATCCAGGAGACAGAACACATATAAAAAAGAAAATTCACACTGGACCATGACAGCCCTTTGACCAACTACAACTTCTAATGCCTCCTACACATAGCTACAAGTTTCATAATTCTCCTTCATAAGATAAGGTCATCTTCTGGATCCTAACACTATCTTATTATTTTCAGATACTTCTATATTCATCCACGCTCCATAATTCTTTCTCCAACTTACCTTCTAAGAAGCCATTACTCCCTGCCCACCATGCCTAGAATATTACCCCATCCTCCCTTCTGGAATACCTGGCCATCCCCTATCTCTATTATACCCCCCATATCTTCCCTCTCTGGAATACCTGGCCATCATCTATCCCTATAATACTACCCACATCTTCCCTGTCTGGAATACCTGGCCATCCCCTACCCCTATAATACCCCCACATTCTTCCTGTCTGGACTATCTGGCCATCCCCTACCCCTATAATACTCCCACATCCTTCCTGTCTGGAATACCTGGCCATCCCCTACCCCTATGATACCCTCACATTCTTCCTGTCTGGACTATCTGGCCATCCCCTATCCCTGTAATACCTCCATATCCTCCCTGTCTAGGAAGACTACACTCCTTCAGGGCTCCATTCTAGACCATTTGTTCTCCTTTTAGAGTTGTCCTCTCTCTTTATTCTTTAGTTCCTCTGAGCCCAAGGTGAGAGACTGGGTCTCCACACAAGCCAAAGAACTCTGCTTTATTGCATGGCCGGAAGATATGCCCAATGTTGACTCCTGCAAGCAAAGATCGTTCTAAGCCCGACCCAAAGAAGAGAGACAAGAAGGAAGCTCACCCATGGCAAAGGTGAGGGGTTTTGAGTGCAGAATGCTATAAACAATGTCAGATTTTTTCAATGAGCTGGTTTATTTTGCTGAATTGTTTCTGCCCTGTTTATTTTTCTTCTCTGTTATTAGGAATGGCTAAAAGGGAAAGGAAAGTGGTGAAATAGGAAAGCCATAAAAACAAAAGATAGCCAATGGACCTGTGATTTCACAGATATGGGGAATTTTTCAGTAAGAAACCCTCTTCTACCAAGAGAAAGAAGCAGTTACTCTATAATCTGCATTTTAGAGAGCTGTCTACAGCAGAGTTGCAAAACTCCTGAGTGTATGTGAACCAAACTAAGCTGTAATTAGAAAAGATTTAAGGGGGCAAAGACAAGATGGCAGAGAGTAGACAGGACATTGCCTGAGCTCTTCACAGTTTCCTTCAGAATCAATACTACATCAAGCCTCTGAATGGATTTTGGAGTGACAGGACCCACAAACATTCGGAGTATAATAATTTTCCAACTTAAGAAATCTTGGAACGACTTCAGGAAAGGTCTGTCTCAATTGGACAGGGGGAACTCAGCCCAGCGCAGGGCCAACACAGGGAGGCCCGGCTGGGAGAATCAAGTGGGAGGCTCTTAGCCAAAGTACGGCAATGATGGCTATTCCTAGTTCAGAAAGCCAGTGGATCAGCAGACCAGCTGGGAGACCTCCAACGCAACCACAGAAGACAAGTTATGAGTCCCCAAATCTCAGCATAACAGGTGGCAGTTGGCCAGGCCCACCTAGCACAGTAGAAAAGCCTGTAGTACCTTCAGCCCCAACATAGTCAATGAGAAGGCCCTGTCCCCCTGAAAAAGCAGCTTGGACAATCTCTCCTGTGTCCTAGAAGCAGAGCCCAACTTTTAAAAATGAGCAAAAAAGCAAAAAGAGCTCTGACCATAGAAAGCTCTTATGGAGACAGGGAAGGTCAGAACACAAATCCAGAAAAGGACGGCAAAGACAAAATGGCTTCAGAAAACCTCTAATCTCAACATCAAAAAGCTCTCTTAGAAAAATTCAAAAAGAATATTAAAAGAGAGACGTAAGAAAAATAGGGAAAAGAAATGAGAGCTGTGCAGAATTATGAAAGTTTCAGGGGAAAAAAGCCAATAGCTTAGAAAAGGAAGCACAGAAATTGAGTGAAGAAAACAACTTGTTAAACATATATTTGGTGAAACAAAAAATGTTTAACAAAAAATTAAAAATATTATACAATCTAGATTGAGGCTTCTTTTCCACTCATAACCCCTTTTCACCTAAGAAATTTTTCACACTACCTTGGGTATACAGGTATATAATAAATTAGGTATACAAATCAATAAAATTCTGTAACCCTTATATTCAGTTACAAGCGGTCGCAAACCACAGTTTAAGGAGCTAAGACAGATAATGTTAATTTATGGTTTTCTAAATCAATATGCAGCCTGAAGGGATTCATTGCTATCTGAGTGTGAGACCATGGATCCAGAGCCCTGCAGAGTCACATGATCAGTTATTTGCCCAGGGTATGTCTTGAACTCAGGTTAGCAGGGCTTTGAGGGCAGCTCGCATCTCATCAACAAAAATGATAACTTTATTTTAAAAAGAAATACATGTCATTTCCCACCATAGAGAAGGGGAAGTAACACAGGGTGTTGGAAAGAGGGTTGACTCCCACTCTAAGAGACCTGGGTGGTCCAAAAGTCTGTCCAGCTACATGCCCAGGGTCACACCAAGGCCTTGAATCTGTGTCTTCTTAACAATAAGGTCAACTATCATTTATGATGCATAAAAATGATAATAAAATCTAATAAGAAAATCTGGTCCTTTGGCCATCTTACTCCCTCTTATACTGCCCTCCTTAGCTGGTTGCAAACAAGACTGTGAAATGTGGAGACACATTTAACGGGAGTCCTCTTCTCCAGGGAGATTAGTACAAAGCCCGGAGACTGGGTCATATTTTAAAGGTCATTATATTTTACAGCTACTGGACTATCGGCAAAGTGCAAAAGCAATTTTTTCATGGTCATAATGTCTCCTCAAACAACAGCACAAGACTGCAAATGAGAACAGAGTGGATGTCTGCAGCTGGAAAAGAGATGCAGAGAGACTCCATCATATACTAGCAACCACAAACTGTACCTCTCACACTTGGGAGCTAACTGGCAATGGATAATACTGAGAGAAGGAGAATTGCGAAATGGAGGTTCTCCACCATCTATTCCTCTCACTGTGGAAGGACAAGACAATTTCATGGCTTGCTGAATGTGGGACATCTCAGTAAGAACACAGAATACTAATATACACTATATTGTGTATGTGAATGGTACACCAGTCACTTAAGTTGCTGAAATTTTGGGGACAGGGGAAAGGGAAGAGAAGAAGTAGGAAAGAAAAAAGTTGAGAATTTTTAAAACTAAAAATGTCTTAATTTCCAGTAATGAAAAATTGTAAACAATCTATAGCCAACAAATAGCAAACAGTTAGTGACCTGCAGTATATTAATGAATGGAATATTATTGATCCATTAAAAATGACAAATGTTGGAAATAAAAAGAAATATGGTGATATATGAAATGATGCAAAGCAAAGAAAGCAAAATCAAAAACAAGTACACACCAAAAGAATCTGGTTTTGCTGCTTTTTTATATACAAATGGAAAAGAGACTGAAATGGCTGCATCTCACCCATCCTATTAGGCTGTCTGTGCCTATGATCAAGAAGGAAAATGGTCAAGAACTCAATGTGGTGACAAAGTTTCCAAGATCAAAAGTGACTGGAGTCTGAGTGCCCACTTAACCAAGCTCCTGCTTCAAAAGAGGTAATAGGTCAGTGACTGCTTGGGGTTCCCCCTTCCAATCTCTCCCAGATAGCTGAAGGGGTGCAGTAGTAGCCACACTATTAAGGATCTTACTCACACCCATCATCTTCTATGACCAGAAGATGAGGTGGCTTGGACAGCTGTCAAAAGGATACAAATGGATAACCTGCACACCAGCCAGCCGTTGGTTCTCATCAAAAGACCTAAGGAAAGACCCCGGATGACAAAAAAGACCTTCAGGAGGGGAGGGACAACAGCTGCAGAGGGGACCTGAAGCATTGGGAGGATACCCACTAATTTCTCTATTCTCAGTATCCAATGAGACCTTGGCATCAGAAACATGATACCAGGAGGATCAATGAAGAAACATGTATTCCCCCTCTGGACAGGGGATAGACTTAGGGTACAAACTGAGACATATATCCAAAGTGTTAGAGGCACACGGCTTTCTGAGCAGAGAGTACACTTGATCTCCCTAGGTCACTTTTTTAAAAACGGATTTTTGAAAATTAACAAAAGTTTGTTTTCTCTTCCTCCCATCTCTCCCTTCCCCTCGGGAAGAAAAAAAGAAAAAGAAAAATGTGATCTTTTTTTAAACAAATATGATTAGTCAAGCAAGAAAAATTCCTACATTAGCCATGTCCAAAAAGTATACATGTCTGCACAATATAATACACACACACATGTGTAGACATATACACACATGGCATATAAATGTGTGCATACATACACATATGCTTCTGGACATAGCTAATAACAGGAATTTTTCTTCCTTGACAAAGTAGTTTTGTTAAGGAGATCTCATTTTTCTTTCTTTTTTTCCTCCCAAGAGGAAGGGAGAAATAGGAAGAGAGAAAATAAACATTTGCTAATTTCCAAAAAAGATTTTAAAAATCAGTTTTTAAAAAAGGTACAATCTCTGCCCAGTAAGGTAATAATATAAAAGCTATACCCAGAGAGATGAGGTATAAGCAAAGAAGGATGTGTAAATTCAGGAGCCAGGGCTGGGCAAGGTCACCACAAGGAAACATGACTCCAAATTCCTGACACCTCCTCTAACACTCTGGGTAATAACTCTCAGAATACATGGACCAACTTCCTTAGGAGCTCCAGAGACTGCTACAAAGGTAGTGAAAACAAGGTTAAGACAATAGTGTCTCTGGTTTTCCAAAATTAACCCAACTCTCAAGTTGAAAACTCAAAGACCAAGTAAGAGCAGAGCCCAGTTTTATAGCCAAGTCATAGACTCCTTAAAACGAGGATTTATAAATGGAAATGCTGACATGTCAACCACAACACTGTGAATACGCTGCTGTTCTAACTACTGTATTTCCATGGGATGGAAAGAGGGAAGGAAAAAAGAGGTCAAACTCTTACAAGGAGCCAGGGTTTCCAAATTCCATCCCCTGTCAGGACATAGCCAACCTTGCCCTATCATCAGCATCACTCCTGCAATTTCTAACAGATGCAGCCTCCAACTGGGAATGGAATTTTCCTTCCGCAAGTACAAACTTTTAGCAGTAAAAAGGGAGCTGGGCAGCAGCCAGGGCAGTTACAGTAGTGAAGAATTGCCTTTTCTCGACTCAAATTCAGACGTATGTCTGTCTGCCTTGGACTTGGAAACAAGCAAATGGCAAAAGTTACTTCTGACCTTCTTTCTTGGCCACTGGAGAATGCCAGTGTAAGTGGCGATGGGCCAGAAGTGAAACAAACTTCAGAGCGCCTTTGGGCAGGCCATTTCATTGACAGCCATTTTCGATAATCATGCTATAGACAAGTGGGGCTTCATGGGTTTCTGTAGGAAGGAAGCAGTCTAACTATTAGTTAGACTGCTAGACTTGTTAACTAACTACAGAATTTCGAGTCCAACAAGGGGTTTGAGGGTTAAGTTCAGGCAACTGTTGAATGTTCACTGGATACAAAAACTTAAGACTCCATTGCTCATCAAAGACACAATCCAAGATGTGTTACTAGGAATATTTTAAGTAAGAAGTCAGGTCATTAGGGGCTTCTTTATTATAAAAAACAAAAGCCAAGTAAGAGCAAATCAATCAAAGATAAAAACAGCTTAAAACTCAGATAACAAACTAACCTGACCTTCCAAGCTAATTCTAGGATTCATACTTGGGTTTTGGGAGTTGAAAGGGACTTCTGAAACCTACTAGCCCAAAGCTACTTGGATGTACAGATAAGGAAGTAAAGTCCCAGAAAAGCAAAGGAGCTTGCCTAAGTGGCAATATGGGCTAATAAAAAAGCAAAGCTCAGAATCAGGAAAACTGGGCTCAAATCCTGCCTTAGACACTTAGGAGCTATTTAAGAAAATTACTTCATTTTCCTAATCCTGTTTCCTTACCTGTAAAATGAATATAATAACTCTGGGAGTGCGGGCCCACCGGCTGGAGAGGAGGGAAGCATGGAGGGAAAGCTCAAAGGAGACCATGTACATAAAAGTGATTTATAAACTTTAAAGGGCTAAGTAAACTTTAGATCGGAGAAGGAGGAGGAGGAAGAGGATGTCTGTCCAAAGTTACATAGTATGTTTGGAGCACAGCCAGAACTAATGGACTTCCTGCTGCTCTTCTTGTCTAATTCAATTCAGACGGGATGTGCTAACCAACACCAGAGGTACCTTTCACCTCCCAAATTTTCAAAGCACTGCCTGTCACTAAGTTCACCTGGTTGGTTCTGAACCGGATCCCAACCCCACCTCTGGCACTCCCACACAGCCCTGGTCACACAACCTCCAAAGATTTCAGAATCTTCACCTACAAAACAAAAAGGTCCAAAAAGGCCTCTGTGGTCCAGTCCATTCTCAGAATCAGCTGGAGTCGGTATCAACATTTTAGGATATTGATACAGAAACTGAAGCACAGAACATCAAGACATATTGTCTTACCTCAAATCTGGGGGCAGCTGAGTGGCGCAGTGGCTAGAGTACTGGCCCTGAAGTCAGGAGGACCTGAGTTCAAATATGGCTTCAGACAATTAACACTTCCTAGCTGTGTGACCCTGGGCAAGTCACTTAACCCCAATTCCCTCAGCAAAAAAAAAAAAGGGGGGGGGAGATAAAAACAATTCTCTCAAATTTAATGATCTTCATATGCTTCATCAAAAAATATCAAATGTCTATTAGTGTGAGTTACTGAACAAAAAAGCAGATATCTCAAAATAACTAATAATGGCAGATAATTTAATGTAATTGTTTCTAAACAAAGTACAATCAATGTTAGGCTGTAGGATTGGTGACTCCTAACCTCCCATTATCGGCAGGGCCAGTGCTTCTTTTCTTCAGGAGCTTTTGTGGTCTGGGTTGAATGGTCTCCATTCCCTTCCTTGATTTCTCTCTGTCACTAATGCTAATATGCACGACAGATGCTCAAGTAGTAGGAGAAATAACACCCATAGCCCCATTAGAAAATAATCTAGCCAATTACACTATTGGATGATAAATTCACTAACAACAAATCGATAACATGTCCAAGCCACGGGGAATCTTCCTAGTGGTGGATGGTAGAGGTGATAGAAGAGGCACAGCAAAGGACCCTTATTTTTCTAATTGGTCAAGGGAGATATCAAGGAAGGGGAACAACTTGGATAAAGAAGCTTGGCAAGCTCTGTGTGCCAATGACTTCAGGCCTGGCTTTATAGTGGGATGACTGCACAAACACTGGGCATGGGTGCCGCAGGCAGTGCAGAGCAGACTAGGACCTGAGGGGAAACAAAGGCAGCCAGGCGGCTTTGACTGCTCTGGCAATGGGTTTTGAAACTCTTGGTAAGGACTTGCTCTGGAAGAGGGAAGTCACATTACCAGGGAACAAACAACAGCAGCTTAGGCAGTTGTGTGAGTGCCAGGAGTATCTTTTATTTTTTTTTATTAAAGTTTTTTATTTTCCAAACATGCATGGATAATTTTCAATATTCACCCTTGCAAAACCTCCAAAATTTTTCCTTCTTTCCCCTCACCTCCTCCCCTAAACAGCAAATAATCCAATATAGGTTAAACATGTGCAATTCTACACATATTTCCACAATTATTATGCTGCACAAGAATAAACAGCTCAAAAAGGGGAAAAAATGAGAAAAGAAAGCAAAATACAAGCAAATAACAACAAAATGAGAGTGAATATTACATTGTGATCCACACTTAGTCCCCACAGTCCCCTCTCTGAGTGCAGATGGCTCTCTCCATCACAAGATCATTGGATCTGGCCTGAATCACCTCATTCTTGAAAATAGCCACATCCCAGCCCTCTTTGTAGTGGCCAGAAACTGGAAACTGAGTGGATGCCCATCAATTGGAGAATGGCTGAATAAATTGTGGTATATGAATGTTGTGAAATATTGTTGTTTGGTAAGAAATGACCAGCAGGATGATTTCAGAAAGGCCTGGAGAGACTTACACGAACTGATGCTGAGTGAAATGAGCAGGACCAGAAGGTCATTATATACTTCAACAACAATACCATATGATGACCAATTCTGATGGACCTGGCCATCTTCAACAATGAGATGAACCAAATCAGTTCCAATAGAGCAGTAATGAACTGAACCAGCTACACCCAGCAAAAGAACTATGGGAGATGACTATGAACTACTACATAGAATTCCCAATCCCTCTATTTTTGCCCACCTGCATTTTTTATTTCCTTCACAGGCTAATTGTACATTATTTCAAAGTCCGATTCTTTGTACAGCAAAATAACTGTATGGATATGTATACATATATTGTATTTATCTTATACTTTAACATGTTTAACATGTATTGGTCTACCTGCCATCTGGGGAAGGGGGTGGGGGGAAGGAGGGGAAAAACTGGAACAAAAGGTTTTGCAAATGTCAATACTGAAAAATTACCCATGCATATATCTTGTAAATAAAAAGCAAAAATAAAAATAAATAAACAAATAAAACTTTCGGGGGGAAAAAAAGAGCCACATTCATCAGACTTGATCATCAGATTATCTGGTTGCTGCCGTGTACAAAGAGGAGTATCTTTTATTAGCAGAACATTCAAATCAAGCATTCGCTTCCCAGATTTTGCTCCATGTCCATAGGAAAGACCAGATGAAATAAGTTCTATCACTCCTAGAAAAACCTGCTCTGTGTCCCACTGCCTCTAAGCGAAGCCCTGAAGGGGCTAGAGGCAAGAAGGCCTGGACTAGGTATGAAAGGAAAGAAAAAAAATTCACAGACTTTGGATACCCAGTAAACGACCATCAATATAAGATTAATGAAAATGTCCTCTGACCACTTTAATAAGACAATTCAAATGTAGAGGTCTTTGTCTGCCCCTAGGCAGAGAAAGGCGTCCCTCTTCCTTAGGGATGAACTACCTACACTGTGAGAGTTTACAAAGATGGGTGGCAGAGCAGCGCTTCTCTGCAGTGTGACACCAGAAAAGTTTAATAAGCAGGATGAAGTATGAAGATAAAATGAAACCATTACTGTGGTTAAATAGACCATTGATGGATCCACAGTCCTTGTCTTGGCTACAATCATGACACTGCTCAAGGAGGTGAAAAGTAGCAAAGGTTCCCTTGGATCCAGCTCAGTAAGCAAAGGCAGGCTAGCCACGGCAGCTTCCTCACTAGAAAAAAATCCTTGGAGGAACAGCAATAATTAAACTCAAAAATGGGGACTTGGGTCTCTCTCCTGAGGGCAGCTCCAACTGGCTGGTTTCTGTATTCCCTGAATCATAATTGCCTGAAATTTGGGGGTCCCAAGGAAAGCAAGACTCTGCCCCAGGGGGAACGTTTGGCCCTGTGCAGCTCAATCCACCTACAAAAGGAGCTGCTGGGAAGATCATTTCTCCAGTTTGCAGTTTTGGCTTCAGACATTCTGACAAAACATCATCCCAGAAAGGGAGACCACATAGGCCTGTTTGGAAGAAATTCTGAGATGACCCTTTGAAAAAGGACTTAGTTTGTTAAAACAAGAGGAGACACTAGAAAAATTTCTCCCATTGTGCAAGTTATTCATTTTATATTATCTACATTTCTATCTTTAAAATCAAATGCCTCTTTAATTAAAGAACTACTAATCTAAAAACAGTTTTCTCAGGAAGAATGGAGATGGGATCAATTAAAAAAAAAAAAAAAAAAACAACAACATGAGAAAAGTGGTAAAAATGGTAGCAAGGACTAATAACCAGAGGACTGGGAATTCATTATCTCAGTTTAAGTCACAATAACTGGCATTTTCATGGTCTCCAAAGCACTTCATAAATCCTATTTCATTTGATCCTCATAACAGGCAGGCACTATTATACCCTCATTTTACAGGTAAGGAAATGAAGGCAGACAAAAGTTAAGTGGCTTGCCAAGGATCACACATCTCGTAAGTATCTGAGGCTGGATTTGTACTTGGGTCCTGACTCTAGGGCCCACTGCACCATCTAGATGCCCCTTGTCTAATATCTTTGGATATTTTCGAGCTGGTCTCCTGCTTTCAAGTACCTAGGTAACCCAACTCTCAATCTGGATAAAGAGATCAAAGCTGTAGAGCTTAGAAGACTTTCTAAGAAGGTTACTTCTTCAACCAAACCAAACCAAAACAAACACCATTTTTTTCCTTATATGCCTGAAGCAGGCGATGTCCTAATTCTAAAGATGGAAAACACATATCACTTTTTCCCTGGAGGCCAATGTGCTTCTCTAGGGAATCCTCATGAGAGAGCCAGCCTCCTTATCAGTGGAAAATGAAACAGAATTCAAGTAGCTGATCCTTGGAAACAATGGGCATTGGTGGCAGAACAATGCCACGTTGGAGTTCCAAGTTGAAGGGCAGAGATGGCGCCCAGGAGACATCCCCCGCAGGCCCCCTCGAATCCAAGCCTGAGCTGCCCAGCTTCACCGTGGGTGCGCCCCAGTGGCTCTTTGGCTGACCTCTCTCCTGCCACAGAACTGGACAAACGTTGGCTGTTTTTGGAGCTAATGATAATGTTAATGATGATGAATTAGCCATAACACACCCCTTATCACTGTATTGACACTAATAACTCCCAAGCATGTATCACATTGGAAATGCTTTCCTCAGAGTTCTAGGACACAAGGATTCCACAGACTGAGCGCTGCTAGAGGAAGAGGTTCAAGGAGGTCAGTGGCCTACCTGAGGTCACGCAGCCACAGCCCAACACCAGCCTCCCCCTCCAGTGTTCTTTCCACGAGGCCTCACTAATGCAGTCTGCCCCTAAGAAGCCATGGCACTTTTACACAGATACAAGGGACCAGGTGTCTGGAGACTTGATCCAATTGTTTTCTCTCACAGACCACTGATTTTTGATCATGATAATCATTTCAACAATTAAGAGTAGGGGAGCGTAGCCTTGGCAATGAGCTCTGGAGGTTGCTTAGAGCAGCAAGCCTGCTGCCAGCACTGGACCAGGAAGCCGAAGACAATGGAAGCAGGGCGCTGAATCTGGAGTCACAAGTTCTGGTGGCGAATTCTGGCTCTGTGTGATTTGGGGCAAATCATTTCACCTTAACCTCTCCGAGACTCCTCATGTAGAAAATGAAGAGACAGAAATAGTGCCCTCTGATGCTCCTTCCCACTGAGTACCTATGATCCCATAACCCCAGCTCTCCTATTTACTCCATGTGTAAGCTTGGGCAAATCACTAATTCCTCTGGTCTCCAGTTTCCCCTTTTATAAAATGAAGGTAAGAATCTTTACAGTCACCTTTGTCTCAGGGCTGTTGTGAGGATCAAATGAAATACTGGATAAAAAGTTCTTTTTATCAAAAAAATTCATAGAAAATAGCATATTGTTAATATTAGTATGATATCAATATTATAATTATCATTATTATTATTCTAATACTCAGTCTGAATCAGCAAAAGGTTATTATGTTCAACTGAATGCCAAATGAGTCATGATCATCTCAAAAATGTCAAATAACCCTAAAGGACTCACTATGACATCATTTAAAAAAATAAAACAAAATAAAAACTAGGCTCTTCCATATAAGAGTCACTCCAAGGAGCCCTCCCTTCAGAAGACAGTACCCTGGGTTCTAGGCCCTAACCAAGCACCACCTGCAATTCTAGGTCTCATGGCAGGCACAGAAAGAAGGTGGATTTGTTCTAGGCCTAAAGCAGGAGAGGCTATTCCTGGCTCACTATTCCTTGGGATGGCTACATAGATTTGTCATACTCAAAGGATTTTAGGTTGTTTATAAAGAGTAGTAGCTAGACAGTTAATAATCATTCACTATGTGCCCTAACAGAGACCCCTCAAGAAATAGAAGCCACTGTTCTCTCCAAGTCTTGAAGAAAAATACTTTAAAAATTGGTCTGCCCTGGTTCAGACAAAGCCAGATCTCTTCTCAAGGTTCCCTATTTGCCTCCCTTCCCATTAAGGTCTCCACTATGATTTGGGGTACCCCTCAAATAATGTGGAATAAATCACTCTTCTGGGAGTTCAGAAAGTGAACTTTCTTCTGTTCAAGGGGAGAGGGAAATACAGGGCCTCTTGCCCTATAAAATGTCCCATTTTGAATCAATCCTAATTCCACCAAGTATGTGTTAGTCAAACAAAGCCTCCCTTCAGCAGACCAACAGACAGCCGATGCTCAAGAGTAAGGCTCTCGCCCCCACGAGCTGACAGGGACTCCGTCCAAAAGAAACCTTAAAACAGGTTTTTAACTTCAGCTTGCATCATAAGAGTGACTGGAAAAAGACGGATGGAGGAGATCAGAGGAAAAGCAATTACTTTTCCTGGGCTTCCTCTGTCTGGATTCTAAGGAGACGTAGAGACAATTCCATTGCAGACTGAAATGCTATTTAAACATTCTTGCAAATGTGGTCTCACTCTCTGAAGGAAGAACTGTCTACCGTAGCATCCTGTGACCTGGGAGGACTGAGGGGGGGAGGGAAGGGGGATGAGGGGAACACTAACATGCCTGCCCTGCCCACTGTATAATTCTCAAACCAGCTCTCCAAGAACTGCCAGCATGTGTGTGACCCGGAGGTTAAACATAAATATCTACAAAGCAAGACACGATGTAAAAGCCGGATGAATCACCCGCTTCCTTTTTCACGCATTTAGAGCTGTACCAGAGACTCTCCCAAGCATGTTTCAGTTTCCAGAGGGCTGGTAGTAATGGGGGCTGGCGGAGTCACAGCAAGCAGTGCTGTTCCCTTTCCAAACAGTAGTAAAGGGGGCAGCCTGGAAACACCCAGACCCCAAGCCGGTGCTAAGCCATTTCAAAGGAGCGCCATCATTCACACATATCCAGATCCCAGGGCTTATGCTGAAGGGTTTCCATTCTTTCATAGCTGAATTCATGGTCCCGGAAAGGAGCCAACTGCTTCCAGCACTGGGCCCATTTATTTACTTCAAAGGTCACACTGGCAGGGACTTCATCCACCAAGCCTAATAGCGGCTCTTCAGGGAGTACAATTACTCAAATCCAAAAGCAATCAGGACTAAGAATGAAGCAAACAATTTAAGAAGATGAAATGGAATAGGACTCTAAGAAAACACCTATAAAAAACACTCTTTAGTGAGATCATTTGCTGGATTCTTGGAGACGATAGTCTCATTCAGCCCTGGAACCAAACCATGGATCCATTTGGTCCCAGTAAATCTCTCCCTTTCAAATAAAATATTAAATAATAATCTTAATAATAATCTTAAAAATAATAATAATAAATAAAAAATAAAAAACACTCTCTGTGCATAGGTACCCTTATCAGGATAAGAGGTCTAAAAATATATGGAAGAAGATAATTCTGTAAAGGGAGAGGGAAGGTAAAAGAAAATCGCATTACAGTCAGACTGAAATGGAAGAGAGAGAAGTATAAATAAAACTGAAAATACAAACGAGCCATTAACAACTAGAGTCCTAATACTACGAAAAAGTTTTCTGAGAATAACTAAAAAAGCAAAGGGGAAATCTAAGAGACCAGTAAATTCTTTAATCACATGTCGGGAATGGTGATGCCCAAAAAACAAACAAACCAGCCCCTACCCTCAAGGAACTTACATCTATTGGCAATATTAAAAAGATGAGGCAGAAGTTATGAGGGTCCAAATAAGTGACCAATGGTATTAAAACATTGTGGGACAGACACACTAAGTCTATATTTTTTAAATAAGAAAGCATCAACTGAAGAGAGTCAGAGATAATACACAATAGAATTGAGACTACTGGAAGAAGTAATTCTAAAGGAAATTGAGAATTCATTCATTCCTTCAACAAACATTTATTAAATGCCTATGTGTCCGATATTGTACTAGTTGCAGAGATAGCAAAGACAATAGCAAAATAATCCCAGCCCTTACGGAATTTAATTGCTATTGAAGAAAGGAGCTCTTCATAATGAATAATGAAGTTTACAGATATTCTGCTATGACCATGATTTCTTTAAAAAAAAAAAAATTGGTTCAGATTTTTTGATTTATTTTCTTTGTGAAGGGACTCTGCAATGAGGAAAATGGTTCCATTGATGCAGACTGATGACTATGCAGCAATTTATCATTTCTGAGCGCTGTCTGGGATCCCAAAAGGTGACTTAATCAGGGCCACTCAGCCAAGGAGTGTCCGGGGCCTGTCAGAGACCTTGATAGTCCTTGAGACTCCAGGACCAAGCATTTACCCTGAATGTTAAAATGCATAAATGTGAATATAAAATCTGACTGCACAAGAAATCAGTCACAGATTACCTCTTGACCTTTCTGTTATCTGATTCCCTTTATCCCTTTAGAGTCCTCCTGACCTGGGAAGTTTGTAGATGCATTCAGTGTGAGCTCCCTTCTCCCAGATCAGGTGGTATGAGAAACGGAGGGTAGATCACATTTTGGAAATTATTTTTTGCAGCTACTAAAATATTAGGAAAGGCTCAAACACTTATTCTGCAAAGAGTCTTATCCAGCAGTAACACAGATAGCAAATGAGGGTTACAAATTTATCTATTTACACATACTAAATGTGTAAACTGGGGAAGATGATACAAAGGAATTCAGGCCATATCCTCACAGGCAGAGATCATCCCTTTTGTTCTTGGGAGCTATCTTGCAATGGGTATCAATAATGAAAGGATAATAAGGAGGCTCATCACAACCCACCTCTCCCATTGTAGGCAAGTCATGAAACAGTTCAGAAGAATGTTCTGTAAGAAAGCAGCCCAGCCTATTGATCACTTAGTGGCTAAAGCCTTTGGGAGCAAGGGAAAAGGAAGAATACAAGGGCAAGAGCTGGGGAAAGGGACCGACTACTTACGTGCCTTCCATCCTGTCCCACGTTAGTCTGACCTCTCACAACCGTTCGAATGTTGTCATCCAGTCGCCTGACAGAAAATGAAATTGTACAGTTCATCAAAACGGTCTCTATCTTAGGCAGACTGAGGTCAAAAGTATTCTGTAATTTACTGCATAGCTTCTTGTCTGAAAATGCTAAGCTGTGGTCCCTCCAAAAAAAGAAAGAAAGAAATAAAGAAAGAACCAATGGCTGAGGGAGGTCCAGGCAATGACAGTGAAAGTGACGGCCACAAGAACCTGTAGCTGTCTTGCCTTGTTTGTTTAAAAAATGCTACAACTTTTGTAAATTGTTTATTTAAAAAATGCTACAACAAAAAAGTTTCGGATTTAAACCCAAATGGACAAGAACCAAAGATCCAGTTCCTATTCTTTCTCACACAGGGCAGTCTGCTAAGAGCTAAGAACAAGGGATACAAAAGACAATGACACTTTATGGCAATTTGAGATATGATTTAAACAATTCCAGAGAAAAACAGTTCCCACGGTTTGGCTAATTCAACCAAGCCGAGTCAGGCCAGAATCATCTCTAAATCCAGGCTCCAAGATCAGTCTGTGGATCTTTATTGTCCCAGCTTCTCCCCTGCTGTTGTACAATGTCAGCCATCTCACAGCACCACACTGAATAATTGTAATTCTTATATGAAGAACTAATAAGAGTTTGGGGGCTGGCTCAAGGGGTGACATGAAGGTCAGGATGTAAGCTGGGATCATCAAAGTCTTCCAGTGTCTCTGCAAATCTTGGAGAATGAAGTATGATCCCTAATCTTTTTGTTGCCCTAAGTCCACAGCCTTTGAGATCCCTTACAATTCAAGTAGCCAATGAAAGAACCTCTGCAGATCCCTTACAGAGATGCTATGATTTAGTGGAGAGAGAACTAGACTTGTAGTCAAGGGAAGCCTGATTCAAGTGTTACTTCTAACACTTCCTAGCTGTGGCTTTGAGCAAGTCACAATCTGAGTCCCAACTTCTCCATCTATAAAATGGGACTATTACCCAGAATACCTACCTCACAGAGCTCTTGCATGCAACAAATGAAATAATGTTCATAAAGTGTTTTGTAAACCTTAAAGTTCCAAATAAATGTCAGCTCTTATTACTATTGTGAACCTGCTCAAAGCTTTCAGTGGCATGGGTTACAAAAGCCTGAGGCAGAAGATGGGAAAAACAATCCCTAGACTCAAAATGAACATTGGCTTCATCAAAAATGGAAGTAACCTGAGAATGGGAGTCCCAGGGCCAATCTCAAATGGTCAGGCTACTTCCTGGGCAGGAAGAAAAGTCAGGTCAGGCAGCTCTTTCTCTACGCCGTTGGTCCAGAAACCCCCTGCCACTGCTGCTAGGCACAGACTCCAGGGAGGTCAATTATCAAAAGAAAGAGCCATACACAGTAAAATATTTGTAATGGCCCTTTTCGTGGTGGTAAAAGTAAAAACCTGGAAGAAGCCATGTGTCCATCAACTGGGGAATTTAAACAAATCATGCTCCATCATAGGAGACAGACCTGAGAATTCACTGGTATAAGCAATTCTAACATGAACAAATTCCCATTGCTAATGCAGCTGGGTAACTTCGCTGTAATTTATAATCTTAGAGAGCTGCCTAAAGCAGACATGTCAAACTCCATTATAAAAAACTTGGCAGAGCAGCAGATTAAAATGAGATTGGGAAATGTTTAACAAAATAGATTAAAATATAACATAAATAATGTTAATCTGTGGTTTTCTAAATCAATATGCAGCTCTCAGTTTTTATTTAAGTTTCTAAGAAGCCTAAATTCTAGGAAGTTACATGACCTGTCAGGGGTCACATGGCCAGTATGTGTCCAAGACAAGCCCCCGAAACCATCTTTTTTCTTTCCCCAACTAAATGACCCTACCTCTTTTGGCATGTGACCATAATGAAATCTGTGCACTGTACAATCTAATAAAATGATATGATGAACACAGAAAGGTCTGAGACAATTTATATGAACTGGTGCAGGTTGAAGAAAACAGAATTTAGGGGGGAAAATGATGTAATGACTATAATAAGGTAAAAGGAAACAACAATAAAATTATCAAAATTGGATGTTGGGAAATTGCATTGATTAGTCTTGGTCCCAAACAAAGATATGAGAATGTACTTTCCTTCTTTGGAGATGTAGGGGGTGGGGCCAAAGAATTAGAAGGGCCATATATATACATATATATATATATATATATATATATATATATATATATATATAGGGGCCAACCACGAGTGTGCAATGTTGCCCTGAAAGCTGCACTTAGTCTATGAGCTGGTTAGTTTTGCTGAACTTTAAAAAAAAAAAAATTTGGTAGCAGAAACAGCTCTCTGGGAAGGAGAAAGAGGAAGGAACCATTGGGAAACCTAAGTGAAGTAAAAACAGATGATGTCCACAAAATTCGATTTTTAATAAATTAAATTAGCTTGTAATACCAAGTTGGCTTCCCCTTGATGTCTCCTTGGCCATCCCGAAGCCCACATTCCCCAGTGTCATCTGGTGTATACATTAGGTCACACGCACAATTCTTTTGTACTAAATCTTAAAAAACAAAAAGCCCAATGCAGGTTGGTCTAATCACAAGGCACAAAATTACATCATTCATTACAAACTCCAGCAGAATTGCTTTTGTTTTTCTTTTGTTAGCCAATGTTTGGGGCTAGCCTTGCTACTGTCTCTCTGCTCCTCGTATGACTAATTGAGAGCTGACCACAGAGCTAACTTCTTTGGCACAAGAATCATGTAGAAACTTGGATGAAAATGAAGCCTTAAAGAAAATAAAATGTAACATAAATTTTGAGATGTAAATGTTCACTCTGGCTAAACACTATCTAGAACATAACAGCTGGACCAATACATGCTTTGACCCACTCACAATTTATGAAGACAAGGTAAATGTTGGGTTACATACCTTATTTTCAATCGAATTTTGTTCACGACTTCATCTATGTTTGCCAAAGACTAAAGAGAGAAGAAAGAAAGAGAGTCATTCTAGTTGTTATTGCAATATAGAATTGCCCTTCCTTGGAAAAAACAGGCTGCATTTGTTAATTCTCTAAATGAAAACTAATAGCTTTGATTGCCTTGTAAGTGAAACTGGTTCTCTTTCAGGCTCAGGTACTAAGATGAGAGAAAATTTGAGGAAATGCTGCCCTCTCATGGAGAAAGTAGAAAAAGTACCAAAGTGAGACCAATTTCAAACATTCAACTACTCAACTGGAGTAGTTGAGAGCTGGTAAGGCCTGAGAAGTCAGATTTTCTATCCTTTCATTTTATTGATGAATTAACTAAGGCCCAGAGCAGTCATCAGCAAGCCTGTTTGGAGCAAGAAACCCTCAGCAACATCTAAACAAAAAAATCCCATTTGCCACCTTTCTACTGCTCTGATCAAGCCTTCAGAGGTTTTCCATTACTGTTGTGGATAACTAAGTGGGGCTGGCAAAAAAAATGAGGGAGTTTAAAATATTGACTTCTCAAAGTTTGGATGTGGAAGAAAATGCAGAAAGAGGCAGAGGAAACTGTCAAAGTTTTTTTTTTTAATGATTTTCTTTAGTCCATGGACAGCTTTAGTTAAGAATATAATGAGATGAAATGAACTACTCTCATTACTATACAACAACAGAAACACATATAATACGCCAGGGAATCCGAAGACCTGGCTTCTGCTCCTAGCTTACTGCCTTGGTGACTTTGGGCAATTATTCCACAGCTCTGGGATTCAGTTCCCTCATCTGTCAAATGAAGTGGGGAGGGGGGGAAAAGAATGCCTGGCACATTGCCTGGGTGTTGACGGACTGCTAGAAGGAGGTGTTTCCCAAGCTCAGGTCAAGAGCCAAATGACTGTCACACGGGTTCTCGAGGGAAATCTTGAAGAATTCTAAATTCTCAATCAAAATGTTTAGAAGAACTAAACACCCATAACAGCAGTGCAAAGATGGAGAAGAGGTTCAGTGTCTTGATTCAGGCCTACCTTTCTCCCAGGTTACCACAACAGCCTACAAACCAGGGCTCCCTCCAGAACTCTTTTCACTTCTCTGTTCATTCAATGCCCTCCTGCTCAACTGGTTCCTTTTTTTTTTTTTTGCTGAGGCAATTGAGGTTAAGTGACTTGCGCAGGGTCACACTGCTAGGAAGTATTAAGTGTCTGAAATCAAATTTGAACTCAGGTCCTTCTGACTTCAGAGCTGGTGCTCTATCTAAAGATAAGGCAGGCCTGATGCCATCCCTCAACCACTGAGAGTCCTGAATGGGTCCCCACTAGCTACAGAGTCATGTCCAAACTCCTTACGAGACATGCTGCATAATCCAAGGGCTGCAGGATCATAGATTTAGGGTTGGAAAGGAGCTCATCTAGGTCAGGCTTTTTCCACTCACAACCCCTTTTCACTGAGAAATTTTTATATGACCCCGGGGGATATGGGTATATAAATTAGGTATAAAAATAAAATATTTACTGATAATAATGCATAACTTTGGCAACTTCACATTCAGTTATAAGCCCTATATGGGGTTTATATATTTTATATAAATATACGTGTGTGTGTGTGTGTGTGTGTGTGTGTGTGTGGTTTAAGAAGCTGAGATCCAAGTCAACCTTTCTGAAAGCCTCAAAAACCCCCAATAAGGTCATGCCTTTCAAGTAGCCATGACAGTAAATAAGTGAGAACCTTGGTCATAATCTTGAGCCAGAAATACCAAGCACCACCCTGAACCTTCAAGGGACTGTGGTAGCCCAGCCCCTGGCATTTGGGGAGCCTCAATCCTTTTTCCTTCCTACTCTATCTGCAGTGTCTTATCACTGGAATTAACGAAAACAAACATAAGGCAACTGCTTCAACGTCACAATCGGGGACAAAATTAAGCCTAAAATCAGACTTTTATGCTGATGCTCTTCTATTTCCCCACACCCTGGACCATAAAGTCCTAGATGCATCAAAGGCCATCAGCCAGCATGCAGGGGTGACAGGAGCCAAGAACTGCCATTTTGAAAATCTCTAGGCTATTCTCCAATTTCTTTGGAAGTTAGCCTTACTATTAAAAAGGCCTTGCTCAGATTTGAAGGGCAACAGAGGGCAGGGTGGAGAGTTCAAGAACAGAATCCTGACTCTGCTCTGTACCTCCTGGGTGACCTTGAACAAGCAATAGTATCTCTCTTAAAGGAATCCCTTAAAGAAAGACCAGGTAGAACAGGCTCCCTCTTCACTCTTTCTTGAGACAGGTCCCATTCTTCATTCAAATCAAATGCTCCCTAAATTATCTTAGACAAATAAAATTCTGCCATTCTTTTATTTTTAAGAGCACCTCCCCATAATACACTTTCACTCTTACCGGCTACTAAATCACACCTCAGGCTATTCTCTTCCCAGCCCAAATCCCTTTTGCTCATTGCCAATAAATATCTATGGGCCCTGGGGCACAAATAGCAGCTCCAGTTTCTAAACTTTGCTATTAATTTTTTAACAATGACCCTAAAGAAAACTGAGCAAGTTTATTCTGTGGAGTTTCCTGGAAATCTATGTTAAGGATGCTCTCTGGGCACATCATCCATCCTAACATTATAACACGAGGCCTAGTATGAAGAGCACCCCCAGCTGTGAGTTCTGGTATGACAGAGAGGACCAATATGAGCAGAGATGTGACTAAACTGCCAGTGCTGCTAAGGGCACCACAGGAGACTCTCCTGAAGCCCCCTCTAGCTGACACTGACCCACACACCTGAGGTCAACAGGTTAGAGAGTAAGCAAAAAGAGGCGTGGAGGCCGGCTCAGCGTCAGGGTCGGTCTTCAGTTCTCAGCTGTTTGTGTGGAGAACCAAACTCCTCTGCAGCATAAGCCCAAAGCACTGGCTGAGACCACTCTGCTCCAAGGTCATATGGACCTGTTGTCCCCAAGCCCGAGGACCTGCTCTGTCACTGGTGACTGCCTGCCCTCAGGTTCCTTTATGGGACTCTGCCACGGCCCGGCCCTCAGCACCAATGCACCACAGGCCCATTCTTCTTTCCACATGTGCTCTCTCATCCCTCCCACGAAGATGCCTCATCCACAGCTAGGTCAGGGATTTCACGCTGACTGCCGCTGGCCATCTCCATGTGTACAGTCCATCAGCTTCTCTAACAACAAGCCCAGAAGGGAATTCATTCTCTTCCTGCACAAAGCCCCCTCTCCTCCCAAGCTCTCTGCCAAGCCCACAGAGGATAAAGTACTGGGGGGTAAGAAAACCTGGTTTGGAATCCTGCCTGGGACCCTGGGGCTGTATGACACTAGTTAAGTCACAACTTCTCTGGGCCCCTTCCCTCATTTGTAAAAGAAGAATACAGGTCGCTGGGATGATCTCTGTAACTTATGAACCTTAAAGAACTATAAAGATGTCAGGAATTGTTTTTGTTCCCATTAAGGAAATCACCATCCTCTCAGTCTCTCAGGTCACACCCTCAGAATCACCCCCATACACTTTCTTGCTTATCTCCAAATCATTAATCAATTCTCCCCTGAAGTACTTCTTACATCCTTTCCTTCCTTCACGTCACCCTAGCTCAGACCCTCATCGCCTCTTTGCACTAATGCAATGGCCTCCTAACTGGTCTCCTTCTCCAATTCATCCTCCACAATTCTGCCTCTGCCACTCCACTGCTCCAGAACATTCAGTGCCTTATTATTTGATATTTCAAGTCCTACACAAAATAGCTAGTCTACCTTTGCAGACCATCCTCGAATTACTCCCCTTTTGCATTCTATATTTCTGAGAACCTGGCCCAGAGGCCAGATCTTGGCCCAAAGCCCTTCTTCATCGCTCTGGTTTACGAGTGCTCTTCCCTCTCCCCCTCCACGTTATGGAACCTTTACTTCTCTATGCGTTTTGTGTTCATTCACCTGGTAAAACATGTAGAACATGTTTGTGTTTCTGCACGTCCCTCATGCCCAGCACGCTGCCTAGAGAAGGCTCAAAAACTGCCTGCTGAAGAGCTGAGATTCCATTGTGGAACCTGACTGTGCCCAGAGCTTTTTCTATCTGACCCCCACTGGCTTCCCAATGAAGAACAGCTGATGGTCTCAGAGATGGTTTCCTTTACATTCTTTAGAGGAAAGGTAGTTCTTAACTAAGAAGAACTTTCTTTTCTCCCTTCCCTTTCTTCTTCGCTTTGACTACTTGCCACTTCCAACACTATTCACACTTATAAATAGGTTTCATTTTAGGTGGAATGAGACTTGATGAAAAGCAGTCCAATAGCATGGAGAAATGGAAGAATACGGAGAAATCAATTCACCTCTATGAGCCTCAATTTCCTCATCTGTAGAATGGGAATTGTGAACTCAATGGAAGTCAATATATAACACAACAAAACAAAAAACAATAACAATAAACAAATAACAATGACCAACACAAATGGTATCCTTGGTTGCACTGAAAGACAGTTTCCAGGAATAAGAAGGTAATAAATCTGTTGTGCTTTTTCTTTTTTTTCTCCCCTAAGGCAATTGGGGTTAAGTGACTTGCCCAGGGTCACACAGCCGGGAAGTGTTAAGTGTTTGAGGCCAGATCTGAACTTAAATTCTCCTGACTTTAGGGCTGGTGCTCTCTCCACTGCGCCATCAAGCTGCCCTTACTTTTTCTTTAAAAAAAAAAAAAAAAAATGCCTGCTGATCTGAGCATACTACTGCTGAGTAAACTACAGCAAAGGAAACCACCCCCCTCTCCCCTTCCTCTGGATTAGATCACCTGCTTAATCCCTTAGCCTCCAGCATTTATGGGCCAACCAGATATCAAAGAGGCTCTTGGGAGAAAAAGAGAGGCCTATGCTATTTGGTCCTTCCGTTCTGATATTCTTGATAGGAGCTGTCATTTACACACAGCAATTCCTCACAATAGCCCTAGGGGGCAGGTAACAGAAGGTCTTTCATTCCTGATATCTTATGGATGATGTGCTGGAGCTCAGAGTCCCCAAGGGTTCCCCAGCCAGGAAGTATCAGAACCAGACTCTGACCCACTAGACCTCATCCTCAGCCCTCATTCCAATCTTCTGGCAGAGGACACTGTAGGAGATGCCAAGAGCCTTGGTGCCAGGGAATTCTCTGGGACCTTCTAACTCTCTTGGAGCCCTGAGACAAATGATAGGAGGGGGATGAGCTTCCCATCACTAAAGGACTCCCAGAAAAAGCTGGATGACTGAGGACTGCTTGATACAATTCTTTTTCAGGCTGAGGGTCGTCCGAGGTCCCTACCAAAGATGAAGCTCTGGGAAATGTGCTATGTCACTGACCAAACACGCGGGCCCCCGGATCCAGAGGAGAAAAGGCTCTTTGAGGCCACAGGCAAGGTCAAGATGACACAGACACTAAGGGAATCACTGGCCTAGAGCTCAAAGGGACCTCAGTCACCCTCTGGCCTAAGCCCCTCGTTTTACTGAAGCACAAACTCGGGCCCAGGAACACTATGTGATTTGTCCAAGGTCCCCAGAGTAACTGATTCAAGAAGCCAAATCCGGCACATGAACACCCAGACTCAGTGATCCCTCTGACCTTCCGACCCAGGTCACCACTCCCATGTGACTTGTCCACTCTGTTCCCAGAGATGCAGAGTCAAACTATGGCGACTTTCTAGTCTGCTGTAACTGCCTTCTTAAACGAGCCCGCACTATGTGGAGAGGACAGGGCAAGGTGAAAGCTCAGAAGCCCACAGCTCTGTCCTGACTACCCCTTGGGTGAGTCATTTCAGTTCTGAGCCAGAGCTTCCTCATCAGTAAAATTGGAATCATAATTACCTCCCCTAAGTATTGGGTAGTTGGGAGAATCAACAGGTAATAATAGGCATGTGTAAAATATTGCAATAAATTATTGTTTTTGTTAATTTTGTTGAGTGACCAAATTGGTCTACTCTTCTAGGATGTAGTATATTTACTGAGGACTCAATTACAAATTCACTGTCCAGTCTGGTGAATTCTTAAAGCCCCATCACTGGGATTTCTAGCAATTTGCTCATTAGGAAAAAATTCTAAAGCAACAACAGCAAATATATGGCCATTCTACAAAACTGATAATGATGGGTTTGACCTGTATTTAATTCTCGACCATAAATCACCCTTCCTTAGACCAAGGGGTCACCATAGTGGCTAAGGAGAAAGCAGATCACAAACTTTTACGTGAGTAAGCAATTCATTGCCAGGAATAAAATTTAAAGAACTAAACTTACTTGTTCTGTCGGGAAAAGGGCATTGATATATTCCACAGCATTGAAATCTGCTCGGTCCAGAGGATCCTGACTTGGAAACACCTAAGTAAAAAGTGGGGTAGAGAAGACAGTGAGAAAGAAAGACATTATCATTAATCACCACTTGTAGTTTTAAATATCAGATTCATAGGAGTCACTATGTTAAAACCAGGAATCCTGCCTGTTGAGAGTTTGGCATAAATGAGCAAAGGGTCTTGGGAGTACGGTCTGGTAATACCATAATACAATGGGACACCCTGCTGTGGTATCAGGGGCATCTTGCCCAATGGTGGCATTATTTCCTTGGTGGTGTCAGCTCCAGCTCTAGCGTAGGGAGCCAGGGGGTGAGTCAGATTCGGAGATGGCAGCTGTAGCCCCACTTTCAGTGATGAACCCTGCTGCCTCAGCCCTCTGCCCCAGGGTTCTGCTTTGTCCAAGTGCTCCTTTGGTTGTCCCCTGTTAAGTTTTGTGCCTTTCCTTTATAGCAGAGCTCTTAACCATTTCTTATTAACAATGTCTCTGGCAACCTGGTGAAGTCCATGGACCTATTCTCATTTTAATGTTTTTAAATACATAGCTTTAAAAAAATCAGAGCACACAACTGCTAGGATGTAGCAGATTCAATGGCCTTTCTTTCTCAATAATCCCTAAGCATAAGATGACATGTGATCCTGCTGATCAGGCCTCCTTTCCAAAACCCATTCTCCTACTTTTTCTTCCTGCATATCTATTGCTCTTTCTCTGCTCCTTCAGGGGATCTTTTGCTTTTTTTTTTTTTTTTGTACTCTTAGTAGTTAGCACAGGCTTGGCACAGGATGGGCCCTTAATAAATATTAATGGCTTGCTTGGCTTGTCACTCTCTTCCAGATGCCTACCCATGGATGTTCCCCAGGTCCCATCCTCCCCTTTCTTCTCTTCTCTTCACAATTCTCCCTTGGGCATGTCATTTAATTCTAATCTTGGACTACAAGCACTATTCAAATGGCTCCTAACCTATCTCCCTTACCTGTGTTCCCAGCTCTAGTTTCACATCTCCAATCATATAGAAGACTTTTCTTTATACCTGCACATCCCCTGCAGAACCTCCAGCCCATCATATTAAACTGAGCTTATCTTCTCTCCCAAATTTCTTCCTTCTGCCATTTTATCTGTAGTACCACTGGCCCCCATTCATCCCAGCTTCCATGTTGGAATACCGCCTTTCCTTCTCTAACCCTTCTATTCAATCATTACCAAGTATTATCATGTCTACCTCCACAATCCACAAAGGCCGCAGCCCTCCCTTGGCAAACGTAGGGGTTTCTGAGGGAGAGACACTGCAGATCTCAGACATAGTTGATGTGCTGATGTAGCTGGATCAAGTTTTTCTCTTCCTTTTTTATTCTTTGCTATAAAGGATGGCTCTCTAGAGGATGAGGGAATGTAGAACATACTGGGAAATGTAGCTGATGTAATAATAAAAAGATAGCAATAAAACTGTATTTTTAAAAAGCCAACTTCTACAATTTCTCTTGCATTTCTTGCTTTCCTTTCTATTTATTCCCACTGCCATCACCCGAGTACAAATCTTCATTACATTTTCTGCCTGGACTCCAGCAATGGCAGCTTTTCCTACCTTTATTCTTCCTTTTTTCCCTACGGGAGGGCCTCCCTCATCCATGCCCCTCTCATCTGCCAGACAACCTTCCTAGTCCATGGATCTGATCACTTCATCCTTCTAATATCTGTAGGATATTAATATCCTACAACTATTTTCTGAGGCCTTCTGAGAAAAATTCTCATTATTTTAAAGCCTGATAGACAAGGCCCTCCACAATCCTATCTTTCTAGCACTCTCTCATACTAAATCCCCCACAAATCCAGTTCCAGCCAAACCAGTCCCAATACACAGCCTGCCCTTTCTCAGGCTTTTGTCTGCTCACAGTCTTCCCTAGTCCAGAATGTCTTCCTCTCCCCACCTACTGAATCCCTCTCAAATCTTCCAAGCCCCACTCAATATTACTACCTCTATAAAGCCTTTTTTAACTCTCACCCATTAACAATGAGCTTCTCCTCCTCCCAAGAAGTCACCCAGCATTCTGCGTTGTTCTTTTGCACACATCAGATATTATTTAATATCAGTTATATGGATATGAATCATTACTCCTCAGATTCCACTCTAAACCTCACAATTACTCCAGCATCTAGGACAGTATTCAGCATACAAGAAGTACTTAATAAATGCTTACTGAAAGGGAATTTGAAGGACGAGATACAAATTTTAGCGTTGGTCTCAGGCTAAGCCAGAGCTTGGTAATAATTATCAGAATAAGTAAATAGTCTTCTAATAGCAGAGAGTATGTGAGAGAGAGAGAGAGAGAGAACGTGTGTGTGTGTGTGTGTGTGTGTGTGTGTGTGTGCAGACAAATAACAGACTAGTAGACACTGTATAAATAGTCTGAGCAAGAACATTATTCATCGTATCTCATGGATTCAGGGATTTATTTATAACAGTTTTTAAATAATTTCTGCTCTTCTGATCTTGTCTAGAAATCAAGAGATGACATTTAGACAGTGTCCTATTAAAAAATAGCAAGGCACCCTGGTGAAAAATACTACTACCTCATATGTCATATGATGGATTATAAAAACAGTCAAGATGTTCCCCTGGATTAACTACATTTTACCAATTTGACTTGAAATCCAGCGTCCTAAGTAGAGGGAATATAGTCACCCCTAAAGAGTGTCCCTGAATATTTTTGGCACTAAAAAAAAATCCAATCTGTCTTCTAAGAGATAAACCCATCCAAAGATACTTGGAAGCTCAAAAGAATCAAATTTTGTTCGTTTTTAAAGTAAGATTGGCACAAATGTTATTTTTGTTGTTGTTGTTGTTATTAAATGTGTGGCACTCTGGCCTATAATTACAACTCATTATTTCCCCCATTCCTCTCACTCATGTTTCTGCCCTAAAACAACATAAACCACTATGCAGAATCTTTCAAGTATATCACTGTAGTCAGGACTTCAGAAATGCTACCTATGCTGCATGGAGCAAAAACACACCATAGGTTATCTTAATTCAGATTGCTTGCTTATTTAAACACACAATGAACTTATATCTGACATTCTGATTTATTCCCAAAACAGTATAAAACGCACTTTCCTGAAAACCATCTATCAAACAACTACTGATGGGAACTGCTTTATCCTTTGTAGCCGATGGAACCCTGACTGGGAGGTCCAGCCCTTTCAGAAAGGTACAGATGACATATTTAACAAATTTACAGCTCACACAGAACTGAGAGGAATAGTTAATGAAATGAATAATGGTCAGGATTCAGAAGTAAGATGAAATTTAATGGAGATATGCAAAATTAGCTTGGATTCCAAAATCAATCTCAAAAAATAAAAGTCAGACAAGGCAATGACTAAAGAGCAGAATGTATCTGGAAAGCAGTGTGTTACAGAGGGAAAATACTAGCTCTAAAGTCTGAGGATTTGGGTTCATATACTACATTTAATACTATGTGGTCCTGACCAAGTCATTTAATTTTTTGGACCCTCAGTTTCCTCATCAGTAGATTAGCTGACATGCCAGCTCTAGATCTATGATTCTTCATATTAAAAAGAGCTAGGAGTGTTACAACTGGGCTTATATCCCAAAGAGATCTTAAAGGAGGGAAAGGGACCCATATGTGCAAAAATGTTTGTGGCAGCCCTTTTTGTAGTGGCCAGAAATTGGAAACTGAGTGGATGCCCATCAATTGGAGAATGGCTGGATAAGTTGTGGTATATGAATGTTATGGAATATTATTGTTCTGTAAGAAATGACCAACAAGATGAATACAGAGAGGCTTGGAGAGACTTACATGAACTGATGTTGAATGAAATGAGCAGAACCAAGAGATCATTGTACATGGCAATAACAAGATGATATGATGGTCAATTCTGATGGACGTGGCTCTCTTCAACATTGAGATGACCCAAATCAGTTCCATTTATTCAATAATAAAGAGAACCAGTTATATCCAGCGAAAGAACTATGGGAAATAAGTATGAACCACAACATAGCATTTCCACTCCTTCTGTTGTTGTCCGCTTATATTTTTTATTTCCTTCTCAGGTTATTTTTACCTTATTTCTAAGTTTGATTTTTCTTGTGCAGCAAAATAACTGTATGGACATGTAAACATATATTGTATTTAATATATACTTTAACATATTTAACATGTATGGGTCTACCTGCCATCTAGGGGAGGGAGTGGGAGGAAGGAGGGGAAAAGTTGGAACAGAAGGTTTCACAAGGGTCAATGCTGAAAAATTACCCATGCATATATCTTGTAAACAAAAAATTATAACAATGAAAGTAAATAAATAAATTAAAATTAAAATTAAAAAGAGCTGGGGATTTTCAAAGGACTAAAACTGTTGGTGTCTTTTCTTCTTTAAAATAATAATAGTTCTCTCTGGGAGAGAAGGTTTCTCGGGGAGGTTTTCTACAGGCAGCTTTAGTTTCAATTACAATCAATAATTACTCCAAAATGCAGCCAGATGGTAAAAATGCAAACATTTATTTTCTCCTTCCAAAATAGCCCAGTTAGTTGAGGCCTATCTCCCTGCTTGGTTCCAAGAGCTCCCTCCGAATGTCTCTAAATCCAAAGGTTTGTCCTTCAGACTCCATCCAGCACCAAGGTGGAAGATGCAATGAATCTCTCTTGCCTCAAAGAGAGGGCTTGTGGGCTTCCTCCCAGAGTGCTCCTCTCCCACCCCAGTCAATGTTCTGGAGAAAAATTCTTCTAATCTCTAAGAGCTTCCTCCATATATATGATCTCCCAAAGGTTAACTCCTCCTTCTGGAGGCAGGGCTAGTGTCTTTAAGGGATAGTGTCTTTAAGAAAGGACTGTCTGAAAAAAAAAAAAAAAAAAAGAAAGGACTGTCTGGGAAGACTAATTAGAATTATTGTTACAATTGCTTGTTTCTAGGACATAAGGAACTAATTTAAATGCATAAAACTAAGACCCACTGGCAAATGATAAATGGTCAAAAGATACAATTTGCTAAAGAAGAAATTCAAGCTATCAATAGTCACTTTAAAAATGCTCTAACTCACTAAAAATTAGAGAAATGCAAATTAAAGCAACTCTAAAATGCAATCACATATTTATCAGACTGGCAAAGCTGACCAAAAAAAAAAAAAAAAAAAAAAAAGACAAATACTGGAGGAGAAGCAGGAAAACAGGTACTTCATGCATTGTTCATGGAGTTCTGAACTAGTTTTAACTATTCTGAAAAGCACTCTTGAATAATGTCCCAAAAGTTAGCACACTGAGAATATCACTAGTGGGTCTACCCCCCAAAGAAAACAAATTAAGAGGTAAAGGACCCAATATGTACAAAAAAAGTTATAACAGCTCTTTTTGCAGTAGCAAAGAAACAGAAATTGAGAGGATGCCCATCCAGTGGGTGGGTTCAATGACTGAACAAATTATAGCATCAACATAAAATAACGAAGGGGACATTTTCAGAAAAGCCTAGGAAGATTGAATAAGCTGATGTAGAGTGAAATGAACAGAAACAAGAAAACAATTTACATGTTAAGAACAATACTGTAAAAACAAAATAACTGTGAAAGACTCAGAAGACATGATAAAACATGCTGCTCACTGACAAAGCGTAGAATGAAACAAGCTTGATGAATGAGGAGATTTGCTCGGCTTGACTATACATATCTGTCACAAGGGTATTGTTTTTAATTTTTCTTTTTTATAGTAGGTAGAAAGGGGAAAAATTATATTAATTGAAAAATTATATAATTATTTTAAAAATTAGAATTGCTTGACCCCAGAGAACAGAACTAATAAGAGAAATGAGTAAAAGGTGAAAAGAAGGAAATACAGCTCTCCTTTAAATTTTTTTAAGGTATGATCTTTAATAGTCAGTTTGTATCAACACTGTGAGCTCAAAGTGGCATATGGTATAAGGTACTGATCTAAAGCTAATTCCTGCCAAGTTGCTTTCCAGTATTCCCAGCAATTGCTATCAAATAAGGAGTTCCTTCGCAAGCAATTTATGGTCTCTGCTACACTGAACACTGGCTTACCGAACCATTTGTTTCTGATTTTTTCCTTTATCTACCCCATTTCCTTGCTTTGCTCCTTTTTAAACTAATATGAAAGAGTTTTAATGATTTTGGCTTGTTAGTATAATCTGAGATCTAAAAGGACTATTCCCCCTTCATTCCTACTTTTTTTTTAAATTTCCCTTGAGATTTTACATCTTTTTCTGCTAATAAATGAACTACGATTAGTGCACAATAAAGTATCAGCAAATTAATTTAAGTAACATCAATGTTGTGCTGTACATAGTTGTTTGCTTACTGTTTCCCCAATTAGACTGTGAACTCCTTGAGGGCAGGGACTCTTTTTGTACCCCCAGCACTTAGCATAGTGCTTGGCACACATTAAGTGCTCAATAAATGTTTAATGGCTGAGCATTATAATTGTTATTATGCTAGCATTGCCTGGACATACGCACCAGAGCGCCGAGTTATGTTGCGTTAATAAGTTATGTAAATCATTTCCTTTTGCTTTATAAGTGTAACTATACAGGTCTTTAGTGTGTCTTGGCACGTTAACAGTCAGGTATATATGTGTAGTAATTTTGAATGGGACTTCTCTTTTTCTTATCTCCTCCTGGATTCTGTTATTTCTCTAAAGAAATGCTTCTGATTTTTGTGGATCTGTTTCATATCCTACCTACTTTAATGACACTACTGTTTCAATTACCTTCTTTAGGATTCCCTAAAATCAGTATCAAAAAATGCAGATAATTTTATCTCCTCATTTGCTTATTTTTATACCTTTCATTTCTTTCTCTTGACAAAGCATCATGGGAACACAAATTTAGAGCTTCATAAAAGGGGTCCTAGAGCCTACTGAGTCTGACCCTCTCCTTTAGATATGAGATAGACCCTCTCCTCATATCTAAACATAAAACACAGAGATGTGAAGTGATTTGTTCTGGATTACATAGGTAAGGCAGAATTTGAACCCAGCTCTTCCTGACTCTAAATTCTACCTACTACAACAATGGTGTCAAATTCAAATGGAAATGGGGCCACTAATTGGAACATAAGGATCTATGCAGGCAGCCCACTGACTTAATTTTAAAACATGATATTATTAATGGTTTGCTATATTTTTATTTAGTTAAAATTTTCCCAGTTACATTTCAATCTGGTTCAAAGGAGTTTGACACCTCTTCCCTCCATCATCTACCTCTCAACCTTAGTATTTCCCCTAGCATTTCTAGAACTAAGTCAAACAATATCAGGGAAAGGAAAATCCTTATTTTAATTCTGCACTTATGGAAAAGCTTCTAGGGTTTCTCCATTGCATATAATACTAGCCTTTAGTTTTAAAATGCATACTGTTTAATCATATAACAAAATGGCCCTATAGTTTGTAGGCTAACAAAAATTAATGTTGTATTTTCTAAAAGAACCATAAATTTTGCTGTGCATACCCTCTGATCCATCAGTCTTTCCTGGGTCTGTATCCCAAAGAGATCCTAAAAGAGGGAAATGGACCTACATGTGCAAAAATGTTTGCAGCAACCCTTTTTATAATAATAAGGAACTGAAAACTGAGTGGATGCCCATCAGTTGGGGAGTAACTGAATAAACAATGGTATATGGATGTAATAAAATATTATTGTTTTATAAGAAATAATGAGCAGACTGATTTCAGAAAAGCCTGGAAGGACTTAAATGAACTGCTACTGAGTGAAGTGAGTACCACCAAGAAAATATTGTACACTGCAACAAGAAGATTATGTGATGATCATCACTGTGATGGAGTTGGCTTTTTTCAATGATGAGGTGATTCAAGGCAATACCAAAAGACTTGGGATGGAAAGAGCCAGATGGCTCTGTATCCAGAGAGAGAATTAGTGGGGGGGTTTTGCCAGCATTTTATTTAAAGACTTTCAATTGATATTCATTAGTGACAATAATCTATCTTTCATCTCTCTTTAACATTCCCCACTTGGATGTTCCATAAGTACCTCAAACTCAGCATATCCAAAAATAGAACTGATTTATTTGAAAAACCCATCCCTTCTCCAAATCTCCCAGTTTCTACAAGACCTATCCTTCTCCAACCCTGGGGTTATCCTTGATTGACCCTCTCCTCCTCACTTAATATCTGCTCGGTTGTCAACACAATATATCAACAGAAAAAGAACTCATTCTGGAATCAAAGAACCACGCTTCAGATCCTACCTATTCAACCTTGGACAAACCAATTCACCTCAATTTCATCTCTGTCAAACAAAGAAGTCTCTGGGGTGCCTTCTACCTCAAGCTTGATGAACCTAAACCTTCTCCACAGGTCTGACACTATACCCTGTCAACTCAAGCTTGGACTATCACAACCACAGCCTAATTGGTCACTCATTTCCTGGGGTTCTCTTCCTAATTTATTTTCCACACCAAATTTATATTTCATCTGACCCTGTTTAAAAAAAAAAAATCCTTTGATTTCAGAAAGGCCTGGAGAGATTTACACGAACTGATGCTGAGTGAAATGAGCAGGACCAGGAGATCATTATATACTTCAACAACAATACTATATGATGACCAGTTCTGATGGACCTGGCCATCCTCAGCAACGAGATCAACCAAATCATTTCCAATGGAACAGTAATGAACTGAACCAGCTATGCCCAGAAAAAGAACTCTGGGAGATGACTAAAAACCATTACATTGAATTCCCAATCCCTATATTTATGCACACCTGCATTTTTGATTTCCTTCACAAGCTAATTGTACAATATTTCAGAGTCTGATTCTTTTTGTACAGCAAAATAACGGTTTGGTCATGTATACTTATTGTGTATCTAATTTGTATTTTAATGTATTTAACATCTACTGGTCATCCTGTCATCTGGGGGAGGAGGTGGGGGGGGGGGGTAAGAGGTAAAAAATTGGAACAAGAGGTTTGGCAATTGTTAATGCTGTAAAGTTACCCATGCATATATCCTGTAAATAAAAGGCTATTTAAAATAAAAAATAAAAATAAAGAGGTCACAGTTCAATCAAAAAAAAAAAAATCCTTTCTCAAAACATCTCATGGTTCTCTAGGGCCTCTAGGCTGCAACATAAGGCCCACTGTCTGGTGTTTAAAGTCCTTCATGAAGTATTCCCTTGCCAATATTATGTCTCGACTCTCCTTCCTGCACTTCCATAGAGACCAAATTAGACCCAAGGTGTTCCCTGAACACAAGATTCCATTCACCTTTTGCACCTCCCATCCATGATCCCCCAAGTCGGCCTTCCCAATCCCTTTGTACCTTTATTTCTTGCCATCTGAGCCTCCTTCAAAAAAACAAGTCAGGGAATTAACTGAAAAACCAGGTGAAAAGTTATAGGATATAAAAGAAATCCAATCATCAGCATTTTAATAGTCAATTCTCAACTACCTCTCAGAAGAGGCCTTTCATGATCCTCCCATTTGTTAGCACTTTCAAAATTACTGGGTTGCTGCAGAAAATCCCCAGAACAGAAACTCCTTTAGAATGGGCTTTCAAGTCAGAGGTACCACCTCACACCTCTCAGATTGTCTAAGGTGACAGAAAAAGATAATAAATATTGGAGGGGGTGTGAGAAAACTGGGGCACTAATGCATTGTTGGTGGAGTTATAAACTCATCTAAATATTCTGGAGAAAAATATGGAACAAAGCTCAAAGGGCTATCAAACTGTGAATCCCCTTTGATCCTGGCTTGTATCCTAAAGAGATCATAAAGACGGAAAGGGACCTACATGTGCAAAAATGTTTGTGGCAGCCCTCTTTGTAGTGGTAAGCAACTGAAATTGAGTGGATGCCCAGCCGTTGGAGAATGGCTGAATAAGTTATGGTGTATGGATGTTATGGAAGATTATTGTTGTATAAGAAATGATCAGCGGGATGATTTCAGAGAGATCTGGAGAGACTTACAGGAACTGATGCTAAGTGAAAAGAGCAGAACCAGGAGATCATTGTATACAGCAAGAATAGGATTATGTAATAATCAATTCTGGTGGACGTGGCTCTTTTCAACAATGAGGTGATTCAAGGCAATTCCAACAGACTTGAGATGAAAAGAGTCTTTGGAATCTAGAAAGAGAACTATAGAGACTGAATGGGGATCGAAGCATAGTATTTTCACCTTTTTTGTTTTTATTCTTTATTTTCTTTCTCATGGTTCTTTCCCCTTTTAGTCTGATTTTTCTTGCATAAAATAACAAATATGAAAATATGTTTAAAAGCATTGCACATACTTAAGCTATATTGGATTACTTGCTGTCTTGGGGAGGGAGAAAAAAAGCACAAAGTCTTACAAAAATGAATGCTGAAAACTATCTTTATGTGTATTTGGAAAAAAAAATTTTCAAATGTGATCCTACACCTAACCCCAATGCCTTACACCTAGTAGGGAATGCCTTCTCTCTGTTAAATTATTTCCTCTTTATCCTATATATCCGCTTTGTATAAATCTGTCTACAAGTTGTCTCCCCCATTAGACTGGAAGCTTTTTGAAGGCAGGGACTATATTTTGCATCTTTTTATGCTTAGCACAGTTCCTGGCATATATTAAGCCTGCTTTAATAAATATTTACTGGTTGATTAATAAGTGCTTATAGAATTGAATTGAGGCTTGATCTAAATCAAAACTGGAAGGTATCCCAAGCAAGGGAGGTAGGTAATTGTTTTTCCCAGGAAATCTTTGAGTAAAGTTTGGAAGACCACTTGTCGGGAATCTTCTAGGGAGGATTCTTCTGGATGTCTAAAGCAGGCCTTAAAAGAACCCTTTCAACAAAGAGGAAAGGATCTATGGCATAAGTAGCTAAAAACTGCTCCTGAACTGACCCAATCATTCTTTGACGGCTGTGTGGGTAGACATTCTGCCTTCTCCAAATTCTTCCCCAACATGCATCTTTCCCAGACAATTTTTCTTTAGTTGATGGATGGAGGGTCAGGCTAAATCAGCAGCCAGGAGGCAGAGACAGAAATCATTAATCTCCTTAAATGCCATATCTTTCACTTTCCTCACAAAGACAACAATCTCAGCCAACAAAGGAGACACTAGAAGCGGTGCAAAGCCTTTTCTGAAAAGAAAATCTTCCCACTAACTCACCCAAGCCTGGGTTAAAAACTGACAAGAATCTCAATCTTATCAACTATGAAGCCTTAATGATTTCTTCCTTTCCCACTTAATCTGAAGCAAAAACCAACAACAATCCAGAAAGATGCTGGAAAATCTTGGCACGATCCACAGGTGAATGGGGGATAGAGATACAGGGAGGGGGGCCTGAGGCAGCCCAATGCAGCCTGAGGAGAAGAAAGGGCACAGTCAGCACAAGTACAGAGATGCCTCCTTCCTTCAGCTCAGCCCTCAGAGCAGCAGCCCTGGCACCGCGATGTCTCACCCCAGAAAAGCCCCTTTACTCCAATGCTCTACCCACAATGACAAAACAACTGCCCCAACACCCTAAGCATCGAGCCTCTTTGCTTTATGCCCCATTTAACAACGGATCCTGGAGGCCTGGGTCACCTGGGACACCTGGGACACCAGGGACACCAGGGACACATGGGACACCTGGGCACCCTGAGATACCTGGGACACCAGCGACACCTGGGCATCCTGAGGCACCAAGGACATATGGGATACCTGGGACACCTGGGCACCTTGAGATACCTGGGACACCTGAGATACCTGGGACACCTGGGCACCTTGAGATACCTGGGACACCTGGGACACCTGAGACACCTGGGACACCTGGGCATCCTGAGGCACCAAGGACATATGGGATACCTGGGACACCTGGGACACCTGGGCATCCTGAGACACCTGGGCATCCTGAGGCCCCAGGGACACCTCGTGCCCCGGGGGCTCTTTTAGAACCCCAGCCACCCCGAGGCCATTCCCTGAGAGCCCCCTTAGCACTTCCCTCGGCTTCCTGGCGGACAGCTCGGAGACCACCACCCGAGGGCTCAGAGGGACCCCCACAATGCCGACAGCTCTCCCGCTCCCACGAGTCCAGCCTGAGCTCGGGAGGCAGGTAGAGCTAGGCCCAGGCGGCGGAGCATTCTACAGAGGAGGAAGCTCGGATAAGGGACTGGTCCAGGGTCACTCCCCCCGAGGGGCGGGACCTCTCTCTCCTCCCCCCAGCGGGAGGCGGGACCTCTTCCTCTCCCCCCCCCCCTCAGAGAGCGAATCCCTCCCCCTTTCCCAGAGCAGAGCCTCGCCTCCCCCACCAGGGGGCGGGGCCTCCCTCCCCTCCCCCACCCCCAGGGCGGGGCCTCTCTGCCCCTGCCCTCCCCCTCACCTGTTCTATGGCTTGCTGCACCTCCGGGGTGAGCTGCAGCACGGCTTCCAGCTCCTCCACAAACTCGAGCTCCTCCTCCTCCATCATCCCGCCCCGGCCTGGCCTCAGACCCAGGTCCGCGGCGGCGGTACCCCAATCCCCGCCCCCCCCGCCGCCCCCCGGTGTCCCCGCTAGCACCGGCTCGGTCAGGCAACCAGATACTTCCGGAAGCCACGGCACTTCCGGGAGCCGCGGAACCCTGGGATGGTGGAGGACTTTCCCAGGCGCCGAAGGGAAGAGAGGGTGGGGAGGAGAGCGGAGGAGTTGTGGTCACGTGACTCTTGAAGCTCCGCCCGGCCCCGCCCCTTTCACTGGAGTCATCCGTCCCGCCTCTAAAGGCCCTCCCCCGCCCCTTGCGTTTGGAACCAGAGAATCCCGGTTCGAATCCCGACCCTGTGCTCTTCCTGCTGGTCTTCAACCAGTCTTTATCTCCCTCTTTGTGAAATGAAAGGGCCCAATGAGACCAGATGGCCCCGGAGGCCGGCCTGAGTTCGAATGCAAGCCTCGGAAAGTTCTCATGTGTGTGCCCCGAGCAAGTCGTTTCACCGCTGTCTGCCTCAGGGTGCGCATCTGTAGAATGGACATCGGCGTAGCTCCTGCCTCTACACCAGGGGTCCTCAAACTCCGGCCCGCGGGCCAGGTGCGGCGGCTGAGGACGTTTATCCCCCTCCCCCAGGGCTACGAAGTTTCTTCATTTAAAGGCCCACAAAGCAAAGGTTTTGTTTTTGCTCTAGTCCGGCCTCCCACGGTCTGAGGCCCCCTATTTAAAAAGTTTGAGGACCCCTGCTCTACGTAAGCCCCCGGGACTACACGGAGCTTTATGGCAAACGGCGGAAGCACTCCCCAACCACCCGCGACCCTGACGACTTCTTAATAACGGTCTATGAAATGAGGAACTGACCAGATAAGGTCTAAAGCCCAAACTCCAAGCCGGAAGATACAGCCCGTGAATGGAAAGTGCCGCTTGCAGAGCTGGGGAGGAGGGAGAAAGGGAGGAGGGAGGGCAGAATCCCACCTCTAACGCGTGCCCCGCTTTGCCGGTCCGGGACAGTCAGCTCCCGGGGTCACGCACGAGTAAGGGCTGGAGGCTGCGTTTGAACGCGGGTCTTCCTGACCCCGGGCTTGGGCCCCTGCAGCGGTCAGCCGACGGGCGTTTGTTAACTGCCGGCCTGGTACCCGGCGCTGGGCGCTAAGGAGCCCAAGACTGGCTAAAACAGGCTGCCTTCCAGAAGCCGACGTCTGTCTGCCCAGAAGGCGTTCTTAGATAAGCAGGCCCGGGATCAATACAGCAAAGAGGGCGAAGTTTAGGGAGAGGGCGGGTCGGTCTGGGAATAACCGAAGGGGACGTCCTCGAGATTACGTGGCTGACAAACGGATCCTCCGATTCCAGGGGGGGAAATGAAAGATCTGATGATGAAGCGCGAATTTCCCCAACGCCTTCATTTTTCACTGATGTTGGAAGGGACCTCGGGAGCAATCTCATCATCGCCCTCATTTTTCCTGTCAGTAATGGCCCAAGTTACACCGATCTGCCTTATCTCATAGATAAGTGAAAGGGACTCACTCAGGAGCATAAGGACTAATAAACAGAACATCCTCCCATTCCACATACAAAAAACCAATAGATCTGATGTTGGAAGGGACCTCGCATCTCATCCTTTTCCTATCAGTAATTGCGGGATGTTTCACAGATCTGCCTTATTTTATAGATAAGTGAAAGGGACTCACTCTGGAGCATAAGGACTAATAAACAGAACATCCTCCGACAATAGATCTGATGTTGGAAGGGACCTCGCATCTCATCCTTTTCCTATCAGTAATTGCCGGATGTTTCACAGATCTGCCTTATTTTATAGATAAGTGAAAGGGACTCACTCGGGAGCATAATAACTAATAAACAGAACATCCTCCGATTCCACGTTAAAAAAAAAAAAAAAAAAAAAAAAACAATAGATCTGATGTTGGAAGGGACCTCGGGAGCAATCTCATCCAACGCCCTCATTTTTCCTATCAATAATTGCCGGATGTTTCACAGATCTGCCTTATTTTATAGATAAGTGAAAGGGACTCACTCAGGAGCATAATGACTAATAAACAGAACATCCTCCGATTCCACATTCAAAAAACCAATAGATTTGATGTTGGAAGAGCAATCTCATCCTTTTCCTATCAGTAATTGCCGGATGTTTCACAGATCTGCCTTATTTTATAGATAAGTGAAAGGCACTTACTCAGGATTATGCAACTAATAAACAGCACATCCTCTGATTCCACATTAAAAAAAAAATAGATCCGATGTTGGAAGGGAGCTCGGTGAGCAATCTCATCCAACGCCTTCATTTTTCAGATGCGGAAACACAGGAAGGGAAAAGGAAGTAATTGCCCAATATCACACAAGTCCTAGGTTTCAGAGGTGAGATTTGAACCCAGCCAGACCTTTGGATTCCAGATCCAGCCTTCTTTCATACTGTCCCTGTAATAGTAACATTCCTGGGACACTTTCAGATGGATAGCCCTAGAAGGTACATATGTCTCCTTGGCGCCATTGTACAGTTGATGAATGGCCAGCGAGGGGAATAACTCATCCAGGGTCACACAGCTAATGAGTCCTGAAGACAGGGCTCAGACATAAGCCATCTGTCTTCAAGGCAAAAACTGCCTCCCTAAGGAAGAGTGGAATTTGTTACGTGACCAATCTATCTGGACAGTCTACCAGCCTGTGAACTTTTGAAGAAAAAAACCTTTTTCTTTATTGTGATTTTCCCCCCTCTGTCTCTGCCCTCTCAAAATGAGTGTGTCTCTCAGACCCAGCTTTCCTCTAGTCCTAAAATGGAACGATCATTTCCTTTAAATGTCCCATTATTTTTATTCCCAAGAACCGGCTGGCCAGAATCCCATCCAAGTTAGAAGCCTCTCTTCTTGCTTTCTCAAACTTTTAATACTAATTTTGACTTTCAGGAAGATGAAAAGAGCCTTCTTCATTAGACGTACTGTCTGTCTTCAAGCATTTGAAGAGCTGTCATGTAGAAGGATAATTATCCATGTTCTACCTGGTCCCAGAAGGCAGAATCAGGATCGAGGGGTGGAGGTTACAAAGAGGCAGATTTTGCTTTAATATCAGGGGGAAAAAAGACCTTTCTAATAATAAGAACTGTCAAAGTTGGAAGGGACTGTTTTGAAAGGTAGTGAGCTCTTCATCATGAGAGGTCTACAAAGAAAGACTGGACAGTTACTAATCATCCAGGAATTTTTTTTTTTCGGATAAATCTTGGCTCGGATGGCCTCTAAAGCCCCTTCTAATTTTGAGATTCCATGACCTGTGGCCTAATGATCAGAGGCACAATCCATTTTTTTTTCCAGGTCTGAAAGAATGTGACTTTTATAAAGATGATCTCTCCTCTCCATATCAATCCTTATCCTTTGCATGGACATATAACTTTTCCATTGTGCAGCTGGCTAACCTGCTAGTTCACCTTTCCAAAATGGAACTCATTATCCTTCCCCCCCGAGACTGTCCTCTCTTCCTAACTCCATTATTGCTGTGGAGTGTGTGATTATCCTCCAAACACCCAGACTCATAAGCTGGGAGGCATCCCTGACTCCTCACTCTGTCTCACACACATCCCTCATATCCAATTGTTGCCAAAGTCAAAGCACTCTAGGTTAGAGGCATCTCTCATATATGTCCCTTCTCTCCTCAGACACTTCCCCATCCTAGTGCAGGCTGTCACCTCCTCATGCTATGATCCAACAAGAGCTGCTAAAGAACTCTGGGAAATGACTATGAACCACCACATAGAATTCCCAATCCCTCTATTTTTGTCAGCCTGCATTTTTGATTTCCTTCACAGGTTAATTGTACACTATTTCAAAGTCCGATTCTTTTTGAACAGCATAATAACTGTTTGGACATGTATACTTATATTGTATTTAATTTATACTTTATACATATTTAACATGTATTGGTCTACCTGCCATAGGGGGAGGGGGTGGAAGGAGGGGAAAAGTTGGAACAAAAGGTTTTGCAACTGTCAATGCTGAAAAATTACCCATGCATATATCTTGTAAATAAAAAGCTATAATAAAAATAAATAAATCTCCCTTCTCTGGTCCATCCTCCATGCTGTTAGGAAATTGATTAAAGTTCAGATCTAACCATATCTCTGCCCTAGTCAATAAACTGCCTAGTATCTCCAGTATCAATAAAAATGCCTCTCTTTGGACATTCATAGCCCTTACAATCTGACATCCCCCTCCTTTTCTAGTCTCCTTTCACTTCATCCACACTTATTCTGATCCAGTGACCTCCTCTGCTCTTCCTTGCACAAGGTAATCCATCTCCTGAATCTGATATCCTCCATACTAATGCTCTGTCCCTCCTCAACTCCACCTCTCAGCTTCTTTAAAGTCTTCCCTGAAGTCCAGCTTTCTTCAAGGAGACTTTCCTAATCCTTCTTTTTAATTTTTATTTTCCCCAGTTACATGTAAAAACATTTTTTTTGTTATACATGTACATTTATTTTTTATGTTAGGAAAAAAAATCAGAACAAAAAGGAAAAACATGAGAAAGAAAAAAAAACAGAAGAAAAAGGAAGAAAAAGTGAACAGTATGTTTTGATTTACAGTCAGTCTCCATAGTTCTCTCTGGATACAAATGGCAGTTTATTGGGATTACCTTGGATCACTGGCCCACTGAGAAGAATCAAGTCTGTCATAGTTGATCATCTCACAAACTTGCTATTGCTATGTACAGTGTTTTTATGATCCTGCTAGCTTCCTCAGCATCAGTTTTTTCCAGACTTTCTAAAATCAGCTTGATGCATCATTTTTTATAGGACAATAATATTCCGAAGCAATTAGGTAGCGCAGTGGATAAAGCATCCTCCTGAAGTCAGGAGGAGGACCTGAATTCAAATCTGGTCTCAGATGCTTAACACTGCTTGGTTGTGTGACCCTGGGCAAATCATTTAACCCCAATTGCCTCAGGAAAAACAAAACAAAGCAAACAAACAAACAAAAACCCAATAGAAAACTGGGACACTGATACATTGTTGGTGGAATTGTGAATACATCCAGCCATTCTGGAGAGCAATTTGGAACTATGCTCAAAAAGTTATCAAACGGTGCATACCCTTTGATCCAGCAGTGTTACTACTCGGCTTATATACCAAAGAGATCTTAAAGGAGGGAAAGGGACCTGTGTGTGCAAGAATGTTTGTGGCAGCCCTCTTTGTAGTGGCCAGAAACTAGAAACTGAGTGGATGCCCATCAACTGGAGAATGGCTAGATAAATTGTGGTATATGAATGTTATGGAATATTATTGTTCTGTAAGAAATGACCAGCAGGATGATTTCAGAGAGACCTGGAGAGATTGACAGGAATTGATGCTGAGTGAAATGAGCAGGAGCAGATCATTATATACTTCCACAACAATACTCTATGATGATCAATTCTGATGGACGTGGCCATCTTCAGCAATGAGATGAACCAAATCAGTTCCAATGGAGCAGCAATGAACTGAATCGGCTACGCCCAGTGAAAGAACTCTGGAAGACGACTATGAACCACTACACGGAATTCCCAATCCCTATATTTTTGTCCGCCTGCATTTTTGATTTCCTTCACAGGCTAATTGTACACTATTTCAAAGTCCATTTCTTTTTGTACAGCAAAATAACTGTTTGGACATGTATACATATATTGTATTTAACTTATACTTTAACATATTTAACATGTATTGGTCAACCTGCCATCTGGGGGAGGGGGTAGGGAGAAGGAGGGGAAAAATTGGAACAAAAGGTTTTGCAACTGTCAATGCTGAAAAATTACCCATGCATATATCTTGTAAATAAAAAGCTATAATAAAAAAAGAAAAGAAATAAATAAATAATATAAAAAACCCCAATAATATTCTACTACTTTCACTTCCATAATTTATTCAACTATTCCCCAACTGATGGGCATCTCCTCATTTTCCAGTTCTTTGCCACTACAAAAAGACCTGCTTCAAACATTTTTGCACACATGGGTCCTTTTCTCTCTTTTCTGATCTCTTTGAGATACAGACCCAGCAGTGGCACTGCTGGATCATAGGGTAGGCACAGATTTGTAGCCCTTTGAGCAGAGTTCCGAATTGCTCTCCAGAATCGGTTGACTCATTTCCCTCCACCAAACAATGTATTAGTGTCTCAGTTTTCCCACATCCTCTCCAACATTTATCATTATCTTTTCCTGTCATTTTAGCTAATCTGAAAGATATAAGGGAGTAATCCAGAGTTGTTTTAATTTGCATTTCATTAATCAATAGTTATTTAGAGCATTTTTAATATGACTATAGAAGGCTTTAATTTCTTCATCTGAAAATTGTTTATTCATATCCTTTGACCATTTATCAATTGGGGAATGGCTTGTATTCTCATAAAGTTGATACATTTCTTTATATATTTTAGAAATGAGGCCTTTATCAGAAACACTGGCTGTAAAAATTTTTCCCCAGGTTTCTGCTTCCCTTCTAATCTTGGCTGTATGGGTTTTGTTTGTGCAAAAACTTTTTAATTTAATGTAATCAAAGTTATCCATTTTGCATTTCATAATGTTCTCTATTTCTTCTTTGGCCATAAATTTCTCTTTTCTCCAAGGGTCTGACAGGTAAACTATTTATCCCTTGTTCTCCTAATTTGCTCATAGTATCATCCTTTATGATGAAATCATGTACCCATTTTGACTTTATATTTGTATGGGATGTGAGATGTAGGTCTATGCTGAGTTTCTGACATATTATTTTCCAATTTTCGCAGCAAATTTTGTAAAATAGTGAGTTTTTATCCCAGAAGCTGGAGTTTGGGGTTTATCAAATACTAGATTACTAAAGTCATTGATTATTATTCCATGTATATTTAATCTCTTTCATTGATTCATCACTCATTTCTTAGCCTGTTCCATATGGTTTTGGTGACTGTTGCTTTACTATAGAATTTTAGGTCTGATAATGCTAAGCCACCATCCTTTGTATTTTTTTTTCATTAATTCCCTTGATACTCTTGACCTTTTGTTCTTCCAGATGAATTTTGTTATTTTTTTTCTCGATCTATAAAATAATTTTTGGCAGTTTGGTATGGCACTGCACAAGTAGACTAATTTGGGTAGAATTGTCTTTTTTATTATATTAGCTCAATCTATCCATGAGCAATTGATATTTTTCCAATTGCTTAGATCTGATTTTATTTGTGTGAATAGTATAATTGTATTTATATAGTTCTTGTCTTGGTAGATAGACACCAAATATTTTATTTTGTTTACATTTATTTTAAATGGAATTTCTCTTTCTATCTCTTGCTGCTTGACTTTGTTTTTAGTAGCAGATAGATAGAAATGCTGATGATTTGTGCAACTATGCTAAAGCTCTTGTTTCAAGTAGATTTTTGGATGATTCTCTAGGATTCTCTAAGTATATCATCATATCATCTGCAAAAAAATAATAATTTTATCTCTTCATTGACTACTCTAGTTCCTTTAATTTCTTTTTCTTTTCTTATTGCTAAAGCCAACATTTCTAGTACAATATTGAATAATAGTGGCTGATCCTTCTTAATCTTATTTTTTTTCCTCTGAAATGAACTCCAATACATCCTCTCTATCTTGTTGATACAACTATGTATCTCTCCTCTTTAGACTGTGTGCTCCCTAAGGGGATAATTGGGGGGTTTTGTCTTTTTTATATTCCCTAGTATTTTGCACTGAGCCTAGCATGAGGGGATGTTTAATAAATACTTGATTTAAAGAGGCAAGATAGGAAGCTGTTAAAATTATTTGCATCCTAGATAACTATGGATAAAGTACCTTTTGATGGACCAAGATGCAGAGAATGTTTGACAGAAGGATGAACTCAGAACCCTTTTCAGCCTTTGCTAGCTAGATCTCCATAGGAAATCAATGAAGCTTGTAATAAATGCCCATTTTGTGTCTGACTGTGCTACTCTCTGGAAAAGAGAAATTCAATGAATTCAATACAGTTATCTCTTCTCACCAGGTGCTTCTGATGAGGTGCTAGGTAACTAGGTAGGGTAGGGGTTGGCAGAGAAAGCCTGAAGTACTGATAAAATTACTCCCTGAAGTAAGCAGGGAAGGACACTGATAGGGATCAGTTCAGCCTTATAGTCCCTCCCTCTGTGGAGCTTGTGGGTAGCCCCTTCTTACTGTGTCCAGCCAGAAATCCAAGTTATGTCAACCCCCTGAGCTAAAATTTCCCCTATAAATCTGTCCATGGGTCACGCCATTTTTACTGAATCCCTTTGGATTAACCTACCATGGTACTCTGCCTCATGGTGTCTTTTCCCATCCTTCCCCCATACCACATGGTGTTCTCCCTCATGTCTCATGATGGCTTTCTCCTTCTTATAACTAACTCTTTTAGGGTGCTAAACTCCTCTTCGGATTTAGCCTTCCAGTTAAGGGCATCCTCAACGCCATGGGGGTTCCCTTTCTCCTGGTTAATTATGAGTTCCACTAGGGAACTTGTCCTTTCCATTTTTAATTGTTATATAATCTCCTAACTCTATTTCATATTTACCATTCCTGGTGTCTATTGTATTTCTTCATTTTGTCCATAATCTCTTCTCTTAACTAAATTTACCTTTTTCCAAAGAGAAAGGCCATTGTGAATTCTTCACATGACAGAACCCTAACATTTAGTGACTGAATGTCAATCTCATCATTTGGTGCGAACCTCAGACACACCTTTTGGAACTAGGAATTGCTACCCTGAACACAACATTTGTGCCGAAATTGCTCTCCTAAATCACATCACTTCTATTCTAAGGGAAAGACAGACAATAAGGACACATATGATTATATATAGAATACATATAAAGAGAATAAATGCACAGAGGCCACTAGCAACTAGATGTCAGGAAAGCTTCATGGAGAACTAGTAAGTCTTGAAAGTTGAAAAAAAAGAGGTAGAAATGAGCAAAAGTATACAGACGAAAATGGAAAGTTATATGTGTACAATGTGGTCAGAAAGATCTTTTGGAGCAAAGCCGTGAAGGCCTTTGAAAGCTAAACACAAGGCAATTTCACAGAATTGGGATGTAAAGAGCCATCTTCATCCAGAGAGAGAACTATGGAGACTGAATGTAGAGACTTTTTGTTGTTGTCTGTTTGTTTAATTGTTTTTTTTTCTTTCTCATGGTTTTTTCTTTTTGATATGATTTTTCTTGCATAGCATGACAAATATGGAAATATGTTTAGAAGAATTGCACATGTTTAATATTGGTTTGTTTGCTGTTTTGGGGAGAAGGAGGGAGGGAGACAAATTTGGAACATGAAGTTTTACAAGGGTGAATGTTGAAAACTATCTTTTCAAATTTTTTTTGAAAAATGAAATACTATTGGAGAGGGGAAAAAGAAAGCTCAACAGAAGCATTACTTTTTTATCCCCAAGGTATCCGGGAATTGATGGAGTAGAGAAGTCAGATGGGCCGATTCATAAAACAATCACTTTGACAGAATTTGGGTAGATGGCTTGAAGTGGGGAGAAATTTGAGGTAGGAAGACCTAGTAAGAAAGTTTTGCAATAATCCAGGAGAAAGGTGAAAAGGACCTGAAATAGGGTAGGAGTCATATAAGTAGAGAGAGAGGTGTGAGAGAAGTTGGGGAAGTCAGAACAGCAAATTTTGGCAATTTCCTGGAGGCAGGAAGCACCAGAGAGTGAGGAGTTGAGGTAACAAAAGTGGGAGAAAGGAAGTTAGTGCCTTCTATCAAAATAGAGAAGTTTGGAAATAGAGTGGGAGTGCAGGTATGGGGCTAGACTGGTGGGAGAAGAGACAGTGACCTTTGCCTCTGATTCAGCTGTTGGAGAGAATGGAAAAAGTTTGGAAATGGAATCTGGTGATACCCATAGCTATTTGATTGCAATTAGGTGAAGAGTCACCTGAATGACAAATATAGTCTAGCTTTCCAGAGACTAAAATCTGGAGATAAGAGATTTTAGTCCTGGAGATAAGAGAATGAATTCTCATTTAGGAATTTGAGTTAGATCTCCAGTAAGATCCAAACCAAGGACTCAGAAATTTAAAACTAAAGACATGTCTTGAAGAGACGGGCTACTTAGCTAGAAGTTTCCTAGCTCTTTGTTCATTTACCTTGGTGGTATACTTTCCAGGGATGTACACAATGATAATAAGTTTGTACACAAATTGCCAGAGCTAGCTCAGTGTTTGGGAGACTCCAAAGGGAAGTGTGGGAGAGAAGAGGTGTTAGACTGACCACCAAACTGAAGATCTACAGAGCCATTGTGCTGACCTTATTGTTTAGGCCTGTGAAATTTGAACAGTATACCAGCACCATTCCAGGAAACGGAACCACTTCCATTTATGTTTTCTGAAGATTCTGAAGATCACCTGGCAGCATGAGACACCAAACACTGAGATCCTTCCTTAAACTAAATTCCCTGCCGCAAAGAGTGCATCTCTGTTGGGCTGGGGGCACATGGCCCAAATGCCAGTTGGACACTTGACCAAAAGACGATTTTATGGAGAATTCACAGAGGACAAGCGCTCACATAGGGTCAGGAAAAGCTTAAGAACTTCAGAACTGATTGCATGACATGGGAGTCACTGGCACAGGCTAACCCAGAATAATGTGACCTTATCAGAGAAGGTGCTGGGTGCTATGAGCAAAGCAGAGTTGATGTAGCTCAGAAGGATTGCCAGCTGCACATGGACTATTTGTGCCCAGCTTGTGATCGAGCCTTCCAAGCGTGTATTGGTCTGATCAGCCACAGTAACTTGATGTCCTTGTGGCCCTCTTTGGGAATTAAGGGCACGATCCAAGAGCTCTTTATTCTAAAGAGTCTGGTATCTGCAACTAAGAATTTTCTATGGGAGATGAGAAGTCTCCTAGCCAAGACTGGGAAGGAATAAGATAAGTTGTTCTATAAGATGGCAGAGGAAGAGTAAAGTCGTGAAGAGTTTTTTCAGCCAATCCCTTCCCCAGTACACTCCTGTGGCCCCCTATTGATGAGGGCAGGGTAGCCCTCCCCTAGATGGCAAGTAGTCCAATATATGTGAAATATTAGCAAAGCTCATCATGAGCAGATCTTTTATAGAGAAAATACAGCTTTGGAGGTTTCTCAGAGAAGTAAAGGAGGGACTTCAGAGTGAGGGAGACCTGGCTAAAAAGATATTCTAATAAGTATCTCAAAGGTTATTTAAAGATGTAGAGATTTGGAGATAGGGGTTGATAAAGAGTTCCATCTTCACAGTCACTCTATCCAAACAGGATAATCTGGTTATTGATTACAGCTGATAATAACTAAGTGGGTTTCTCCCTTCCAGGGAAAGAGAGTAAATCCACATCATTATTACTTTTAGGATTATACACAAAGTCTGCTGCTTAGCTTTTATTTATTTATTTTATATTTAACTCTTTTTTTAATTAAAGTTTTTTATTTTCAAAACATACACATGGATAATTTGTCATCAATGACCATTGTAAACCTTTGTGTTCCAAATCCTTCCTCCTTTCCCTCCCCGTTTCCTAGGTGGCACTGCTGAGCTTTTAAAGGCCTTCACCACCGAGCTCCTTCCTACCTTTCCAGGTTTCTTACAACTTGAATCTCCTCCACACTCTATGATCCAGCCACATCCACCTTCAGCCTGTTTCTTGAACATGACATCATCAAAGCCATATACATTTATTAAGTTTCCAATTAAATTGACGGTACCAGTCAAATCTATCAATAAAGCAAGATCTCTTTAAGATCTTACTATGTGTCAGACCCTGTGCTAAGCACTGGAGATACAAAATGAGGGAAAAGATAGCTCCTGCCCTCAAGGAGCTTACAATCGTGTAAATAAACATGTGCAGAGTAGCTATAAACAGGAGAAATGGGAAATAATCCACAGAGGAAAGGCACTGGAGTTCAGTGAGCTTGGGAAAGACTTCTTGTACAGGAGGATTTGGGCTGGGACTTGTTTGTCCTTCATTCTGGAACAGGTCCATGACATCAGGGAAGGAATGCCATGATAGGCCAGTGAATTGGGTTTGAGTGATGGAGATGGTGCAAGGTCACCGGCCTTACTTTCTCCTCCAGAGCCATCTGGGTCCAATAGCGAGATCAGGATGATAGCCAGAAAAGTCAGCAGGAGGAATTGCTCTTCCAGGCAGAGGAAAATGCCTCGAGCCAAAAGATGGAGTGACATTCCTGGAATTGCTGGGAGACCGCTGGCACTGGACAGAAGAATATATGTCAGAGAATGAGGTATGAGAGACTGGAACTGGTCAGGTTAGCAAGGTTTGGAGGACCTTCTCTGCCTCCTGTTCTCCTCCCTAGCAAGCTCCCCAACCCGGTGATTGTGTCACCCCAATTCCCAGCCAGTGCCAGCTGTGTCTCTTATTGTAATCTGTCCTGCCAGTTGCTAGAGCCATTGGATCTGTGAGGGATGTAGAAGACCTTTACTCAGAGATCACTCAGTAGAAGGCAGAAAAGTTGTTTATTCACAAGATAAGAAAAAGAAAGCTCCTGGTAAGAGGCCTAAAGAAATAGTAAAGATACACAGCTTTTATACAAGAGATTACATCACACAAGTAAGAGAGCACTGAGAAGGGGAGGGGGAGGCATCTAATTGGCTGTCGCTATCTGGAGTGATTGGAATGGAAGGTTTCAGTTTCCCGAAATCTCTCTGATTTCTAGGAAACTGAAATTATCAGGCCTTCAGGCTTCAGATAGACAGTGGTCAAGCTAATAGACTAAATATCGATAGATGACAAATACTGATAAATGTCATCAGCTCAGGTTAAATAAATATGTTTCTAGCTGGCCAAAGCTCAAGTAAATATGAGCCTGCACATATTATACAGCTCATAGGGGAAACACAGAAATAATGAAAATAAAATACAGAAAAAGAATTCATACATTCCTGTAAGTTCTTCACCTTTTCTCTCTCTATTCCATACAGATCAAAGACCACATCCTGGGGGACTGAGCCCTTTTTGCTGCAGAACCTCTGCTCTGGGCCCCACTCAATCCTCATTGATTAATATGGCCCACCATCTCTACCAGCCCCAGACATGCTTTTTCACCTTTCACCTTTGGTCTTCTGTCCCCATCACCTCACGCCACCTTATTCCTAGCTCTGAAACTCCAGTCAAATCAATCCTGCCTGCTTCTATCAATGAACACTCACCATCCTCGTGACTTTCCAAACCAAAATTCTCCTCTCTGGTCAAGATTCTTTCCTCTCATGTGAATGTACGTTCCTCAAGGCCAAGGCTTGAGTGTGTTAAAATTATATCTTCAGGTTCTACACACACACACACACACACACACACACACACACACACACATACTCCCTCCCAGTCACTAGAGTAAGCTCCTATTGAGGGAGCATAATTTACAAATTGTACCATGTATTAACTAAAGTTCCCATCCCGGTAAGACGGGCTGCATCAGCCTATTGATTAAAGTCCTGGTCCAGTGCTGTGTAAATCTCACACCAAAGTCAGAGTTCTTCAGTTGCAGAACATCAAAAACTAGTGAACTGATGACTTTGAAGGATTACTGATAACTTTGAGATGACTTAGGTAGGTTAATGAATTAACCCCATGGTGGCCCAGATAGAAGCTGGTCTATTTCCCTCCTCCCAAAAAACTCTATAGAAACTCTGATTTCAAGTCCCTGCCCTCCCTCCTCCTCCTTCCCCTCCACAGAAGTCTTCCTCCTCCATTGGAGTCATGTTTCCTGGCGCTCCCTATTCTGATCCACAGTTCTATGGGTGATATTCTCTGCCTCTGCCCTGTCCATTGTCTTCCTCACACTGCCTTCCTTCACCATTCTGTTTGACACCCCCAGGATGCTGTCTGCCTCTGTTTCCCTGCCAATCCAAAACACCCAATTGCCCCATTTCATAAATTAATTATCAATTCAATTTGTCTTGCTTTTATATCTCTTTCCTGACACTTACTACATTAAGTAGAACACAGTAAGAATTTAATAGAATCTCTTTCATTCATTCATTAGAGCTAAGGAGATCTGTAGGGAAAATACAGAAAAAAAATAATGGAAACAAATAGCAAAAAAGCCATTACCCCTTTTCTCTTTCTACATGTTCAATGCTCCCATCCACTCCAATGAATTCAATTATTCTCTACTGAGGCAAACAGGGTTGAGTAACTTGAGTAACTTGAGTAATTTGTATTGTGTACAGAATCACACGATAAATGTCTGGGTCACATTTGAATGTAGTTCTCCCTGACTCTAAGTAAGAGTCATTCTACCCACTGAGCCATCTCACTGATCCTAAGTCCTTATTTCAGCTACCACTGGGCTGGGGTCCTGAAGGTGACTCCCAGAAGTCATTCCCCATTGCTTGGGTCAGTCCTGAACTCTTGAATACCTGGATGACAAAGAGCTACTCTGAACCTTTGAGACTCACAAGGTTGGAGGGTCATCATGAGCAAAGGACACGTCAGATTTTCCCAAGAGCACTCAAGCAGAGATTGCGACTTTTCTGAATTGCCTCACAGCAAATCAAACAATCTCCCTTTCAACACACAGTCTGCAGGCTGGACCCGGTCTATGAATGTCCATGAATGCTCCAGGGTCTCTCTAAAGCCCTTCCCTTCTAGAACATTGTGGAGTCTCCCAGAAACGAGCTCCCTGCCTCTCCTGGATGGAGAGTTGTATCAGCTAAGCAAGCTGATGTACGTATCTATCGCCTGTGTGCGTATTAGACCCTGGCTATGGGAGGTTCATAGGTTTGGAGAAGATCTGGTCCAAGGTCCTCCTGTTGCAGATGAGCCAAGAAGAGCAAAATTACTCACCCAGAAAATGCCGCTGGAGAAGTGGGAGTGAGATTGGTGATTATTGGACTCACCTCGATAGCCAATCAATTGCTAAATCTTATCCATCCACCACATCTCAAGCAGGTTCTGCCTTCCTTTAGCTCTTTGCCTTCCCACTTAGTAGCTGGTCCTAGGTGGGCTCCCTGTGGGCTTCCATCCTGTTTCTTCCTCCTGGGCAGTCCTGGCCACGTGGCCCCCTTGGGGTCTCTCCCATAAAGTGCTCAGCCTGGTTTTCCAACCCCCTTCTGGCCCTATTTCCTCTGACTCTGTCCCCCACGTGCTCTGTTCTATTCCTTTTTGTTCCATCTGTTCCATCTGATGCTTCCCCCCTGCTGGGGACAACTTCCCTTCTTACCTTGATCTCTCAGAACCTGGAGTGTCATTCAAGGCTTATTTCAAGTGCCATCCTCCTTCTCCAGGCTCACTACTTGTCTGTGCTTTCTCCCTTTTAAACTTACCTGCCATTTACTTATTTGTTCATCTGTAGTCTGTGTCCCTTGTAAGCTTCTTGGGGCAGAGTCCGGTTTTGTTTTTGTTTTTCCATTTTGACTTAAGTAAATCGAGTTTGGACATAGACTCAAGAAACCCCAAGTTCAAATCTGACCTCAAACACTTATTAACTGAGTGACCCTGAGTTCTTTAACATTTCTCTGCCTCAGTTTCCCCCTTTGTAAAAGGGGAATAATAATAATAATACTTACTTCACAGCTTTGTGGTGAGGAGGTTCGGACTTCAGAAGACCTGAATTCAAATATGACTTCAGATACTTATTAGCTTTGTGACTGGGCAACTCATTCAACCACTCTGAAATTCAATTTACTTATCTGTAAAATAGGAATTAAATTAGCTCCTACCTCCCAGGATTGTTGTGAGAATCAGATGAGATGCTGTTAAGTAAAATACTTTGCCAACCTTAAAGCGCTATATAAATGCCAGCTATTATTATTATGGGCACCTAAGTGGTGCCAGAGTGCACAGAGGTTCAGGAGGACTCATCTTCTAGCTGTATGATCCTGAGCAAGTCATTTAACCTATTTGCTCAGTTTCCTTATTTGTAAAATGAGCTGGAAAAGGATCGTTTTTCAAGAAAACTCCAAATAGAGAATGACGAGTCAGATGTAATTAATAGGATTGAACAATAAGAAAAAAATTATTATTAATATATCCCCATCAATTAATACAGTGCCTTGCACACAGCAGGTATTTAATAATGTTTATTGACTTTTATTTGATTGAATTAAATAATTGGATTTTTTTCTTGTGACTTGTGCACTCCTGTCTTGTCTGCTAAATAAATTTCACCTCTGCCCCCAGAGGGGACAGGCATCCTAGAGTCTGGGAAAGTTGAGTAAGTTATCTGGAGATCTGAAGCAACATGAAATGAGTTGGGCAGATCTCATTAGATGGTGATTTCATTTGGTGTACTAGTGTTCCTGACATGCCTTAATGATAATTTCATTACCCTTCAAAAAATAGCAGGAACCACAAAGGAAAATCACTATTCTGAACCTGATTCCAATTACAAGGAGGAAATAGTTTCTGAAATAGAAACAACAGGAACTCTGGGGGCAAGTGGCTGACTCAGTCCATCACAAGAGTTTTGGAACAAAGGAGGAGAGGAAAGTCAGATGTTGTCTAGCATGTGCCCTAGATTTGGGGAGATCTTATTTCAAAGGGGCAGAAAAAAGAAAGGTAGGAGCCAGGGACTTCATAATTTTCAGAGGAAATTGGCCAAAAAGGAAGTTCACAAGAATTAAAATTTTAAAACCGTCATAAAAATTATATCATTCATGCCTATGTTTTGAAAACATAAAGCTTTAATTAAAAAAAAGAAAATACATCTACAAAACCCCAAGAAACATGAAATAAAAATAAATAAAAATCATATCAGTGAAGAGGGAAAGGGGAGGCTGACAAAGGATTGGGAGACTTATTCAAAAGATAGAAGCTAGAGCAAATATCAAAGGAAATAATGATGCATACATAAGTAGTATGTGTTTGTGTAACAATGATGTCAGGGGCACTAAAGCTCATGACAACCTGAGACTTGAAATTAATTCTAATTGTGTTCATATGGGTCCTGTGTGTGTCTTGGCAGGTAGACTCTCAAAGATTTTATCTGTCTGCAGTTGTTTTAAATGGAATTTCTTTCTTTCTCTTAATGCCAGGTTTTGTAGGTGATCTGTAGAAATGCTGGTTTATTTTATGTCCTACAACTTTGCTAAAGGTTTTTAATTATTTCCATGAGTTTTTTTTAGTTGACTCTAAGCATATCATCTAGGAATATCATTATATCATCTGCAAAAAGTGATACTTTTGTTTCCTCATTGCCTATTCTTGTTACTTCCATTTCTTTTTCTTGTCTTTATTGCTATAGTTAACATTTCTGTTGTTTTGATTGTTGAAATCTCCTAAGATATCTTGTGGTTTACAACGCAGAATTCTTTCTTAAGTTAGCATTTTAAATACAATTTTGAATAATAGTGATGATAATGAATGTCTTTGCTTTGCCTCTTATCTCATTGCAAAGGCTTCTGACTTATACCCATTACACATAATGCTTGCTTGCAGTCTTAGATACTTCTTGTCACTTTAAGAAAAGTTCCAATTATTCCTATTCTTTATAGTATTTTTAATAGGAATGAGTGTTGTATTTGGTTAAAAGCTTTTTTTGCATCTATTGATATAGTCATAAGATTAGCTTTTTAAAAAATTATTGATACGATTATTTAAACTAATAGTTTTCAGATATTGAACTAACCCTTCATTCCTACTATTAAACCAACCTGGTCACAGTGTATAGTCTTTGTGATATGTTGCTGTAATCTTCTTGCTAGTATTTTATTTAATTTTTTTGCAACAATATCCATCAGGGAAATTAGTTTGTCTATAGTTGTTTTTTTTCACTGTTTTTGTTCCTCTTAGTTTAGGTATCAGCATCATATTTGCATCATAAAAGAAATTTGGTAGAACTTCTTTGGCAATTTTTTCAAGTAATTGATATAGTGTTGGAATTAATTGTTCTTTAAATGTAAGGTAGGATTCACTTGTAAATTTATCTGGTTCTGGGATTTTTTTTTCCTAGGAAGGTAATTGATAGCTTGTTCAATTTCCTTTTCCCTGATATGATGATTTAAGTATTTTATTTACTTTTCTATTTATCTGGAAAGTTTATATTTTTGTAAATATTCTACCATTCAACTTAGGTTGTTAGATTTATTGGCATACAGTTGGGCAAAATAACTCCTAATAATTGCTTTAAGTTCATCTTCATTGGTGAAATTACCCCTTTTTTATTTTTCATACTGATAATGTGTTTTTTCTTTTTTAAAATTTCCAATATTATTTTGTTTTCCAAATACATGTAAAGATTGTTTTCAATATTCATATGTGTAAGATTTTGTGTTCCAGATTTTTCTCTCTTCTTCCCTTACCTCTCCCACTCCCCAGATGGTTTCTTTTTTAACTTAAAATCATATTAATCAGTGATTCATCCATTTTATTTTCCCTACTTCCCCATCCATAAAACCAGATTTTGGTTTAATTTATTAGTCAATAGAATTTTTACTTTCAATCTTATTCATCTCTCTTTTGGTTTTCTGGGAAACTATTTTGATGTTCAATTGAGCATTTTTAATATGTTTTTTCTAATTGTTTAAATTTTATTCCAATTTATTGATCAGCTCTTTCTCTCTTTTATTGTTATAAGCATTTAGAGAAATAAACGTTTCCTTTTGCATTGCTGCATCACATAAATTTTGGTATGTTATGTCTTTGTTGCAAGTATCTCTGATGAAATCATGGATAGTGTCTGTGATTTGTTGTTTGACTCATTCAATCTTTAGGATTAGATTTGTCTGATTTCTAACTAATTTTTGATCTCTGTTTCAAAGGTCCATTATGGAATGTAATTTTTTTGGTAAATATGTATTTTTAAAATTTACAAAACATATGCATGGGTAATTTTTCAACACCGATCCTTGCAAAAACTTCTGTTCCAACTTTTCCCCTCCTTCCTCCCACCTCTTCCCCTAGCTGGTCAAATATATATTAAATATGTTAAAGTATATGTTAACATGGAATGTAATTGTTATTGTATTATGGTCCCAAAAAGGTAAATTTAATTGGTGAGAAGTTTTTAGGCTTAAAAAAGGATTAGTTTTTGTGAAGGTGCCATGTACACCTGAGAAAAAGATATATTTCTTTCTATTCCCATTCATTATTCTCTGAAAGTCTTATCACATCTAAATTTTCTAGAATTCTATTCATCAATATTGCATATGCTTGATTGCACATGCACAACCCATATCAAAATGTTTATTGCCTAAGGGAAGAGGGAGGTAAAAAAGGAAGGGAGAGATTTTTTTTAAAAAAAAGAATGTTAAGATCAACCAAATCATTTCCAATGGAGCAGTAATGAACTGAACCAGCTATGCCCAGACAAAGAACTCTGGGAGATGACTAAAAACCATTACATTGAATTCCCAATCCCTATATTTATACATACCTGCATTTTTGATTTCCTTCACAAGCTAATTGTACAATATTTCAGAGTCTGATTCTTTTTGTACAGCAAAATAACGTTTTGGTCATGTATACTTATTGTGTATCTAATTTATATTTTAATATATTTAACATCTACTGGTCATCCTGCCATCTAGGGGAGGGGGTGGGGGGGTAAGAGGTGAAAAATTGGAACAAGAGGTTTGGCAATTGTTAATGCTGTAAAGTTACCCATGCATATATCCTGTAAATAAAAGGCTATTAAATTAAAAAAAAAAGAATGTTAAAAATTTAATTGGAAAAATGCTAATTAAATTTCTTATTTATAGACATGCTACATTTTATTGCACAGATATTGTGGGGAGTTTTGGGGTTTTTTTTTTTTTTTTGTCTTCTTAAAAATTGAAGCTTTGTGGTAATCCTGCGTCAAGTTTTTTCATTATATCTGTTATGGTTATCTGTGATCAATGATTTGATGTTACTATTATAATAGTTTTATGGTGACACTATGTGTTTTCCTTTATTCTCTTCTCTGTTGTTTATCTTCTTTTTTGTTTTATTTTGTTTTGTTTAGCCTTGCCGCTCTTCAAAAGGCTTTTTTGCTTGTTACCACTACCTCCTTTAATGTGTCTTCCCTCTTATCCCTACTCTCTCTCTTCCTAGCTGCTTCTTTTTCTCTTTTCCCATTGGGTAAATACATATTCTTCCCCACTCTGAACTAATTCAAATGAGGGTGAGATTCAAGTATTGCCCCCACACCCCCCTCATGAATTTCCCTCTCCACTTAAAAAAAATTCTTGATTTGAAGGGAAAAAATCTCTAAGAAGAAATAGGACCTCCAATCAGGATGATGATAATGGACAATGGGGGTGATTTAATTTCAATCTCTTTCCTCTTCTGTAAGTCAAACAATGGATATTTATTAAACATCTATTCTGCACCAGGCTCTAGGTTGAGAGCTGGAGATATAAAGACAAAAGTGAAAGGAAAATTATTTTTGGATATAGAAAAAGAGAACCAAAAAAGAGTTAGCTAGAGTGGGAATCAAATTAAGTGAGAAGTTGGTCAGACAACATCTAGATATCTTAAAATAGTTCAAATCATGAAGTCTAAACTAATCTAGAGCTGGAAGATAGCATTGCTAAGCTAATATCAATGAACACTGAAAAATCTTGGAGGATGGGAGAATGAGAGAGGAGCCACAAAACTGGAGAACAATTTTCAGAAAAAAAAAAGAAAAAAGGACCTACATCTGTGATCCAGAAATAAGGGTAAGTACAAAAATAGGCAAGAAGGAAATTCTGTAAAGGACTAAACTAGTATTGCAGCTGAAATGAGACAAATGTTTAGAAAGGAGCCTTTTCTGATTCAAGGAAAATGTGTAGAAAGCATTGCTAGACTTATGAAAAACCAAGGTTTGATTGTAACTTAGATGCAGATCATTGAACTTTTAGAAACATTACAATACACATCTCCTTGGTTTTCAAAGGAAAAAGAATTAGATCCAGATGAGTGGAAATTAGTAGGAGAGCTTTTATACCCAGACTATGATGCAGAACATGGGAAGACAGGGTTCCTCTTGGCAAAGGACTTCCAGAGAGACTCATTGATGCTTTCACTGTGGTAAAGTTGGGCATCTGAAAGCTCAATGTAGTCATAGAGATAGAGTGAGAAAACAGGGTGAGAGAATAAAACCCAAAACCCTGTGTTCAAAATGCAATCAAGATTTCCACTGGGCCTCAGAATGTGGATTGACCCAGGGAAATGAGAGGCAGGGCCCAGTTCAAATACCTCAAACAAAAAAACAGGTGGGGTATGATGGCAGCTGAGGTTACACCCAGAGAGTCTTTAGAAGTTCAGGACTCTGACATGATCAATCAGCAAAAAAGCAATCAGATGGCAGATGGATTACAAGTGGGGAAAATACAGGCTTTTTAACCCAACAGAAGGGCACTATCCAGTGCGAGTAGCTCCAGTGTAATCACCAAGTGATGAAGAGAGATCCAGAAAATGGCAAATGAAAGGGGACCAGATAGGCTAACTGCTTGGGAAAACGGGTTTGTTTGTATCTCTACAGATGGAGAAGGAATTAGATGGGTCCCAACAAGCTGTATTTGCCTTGTCCATTGGAGAAAGACAGAAAAAGAGAAAAACCTCGAAACAAAGGAGAAGACCTAAAAAACATCTGACACTGAAAGAGCATGGCTGATGATAGGACTGTTACAGAACTTCAAAACCCACAGGAATCATTGGATTCCCTGAGATGAAAAATTGTTGATAAGTCTGTTGTAGAACTTGAAAACCAGCTGGAATCATTGGATTCCCTGAGTCATGATAAGACTGTTGCAGGACTTCAAAACCGGCAGAAATCATTAGATTCCTTGAGATGAAAAATTGTTGATAAGACTGATGCAGGACTTCAAAATCTGTAGGAATCATTGTATTCCCTAACACAAGATGAGACTACTGCAGGACTTCAAAACTTGCAGGAGTCATTGGATTCTCAGACACACGAAGTAATGTACAATAGATTGGTTTTGGACTATTCTAGGACTTATGGACATATATAATTCCTTGTGTTGATTTGTGTTGTTTGTTATGTAATAACTCCCATGTTGATGGATTTATGTATAACTGTTTCAAGTGAGACCCTTTAGAAACCCATTAATCTCTTTTGATTCCCCATTTTCTTTTGGTTTTCATCTCCCTTACTGAGACATCAGGGAGGGCATGATCACTTCTTTTTTTGGTGTTTTCACCCCTTTTTTGAGGAGTCAGGGAAGGCGTGATCACCTCTTTTTTGGGGGGTTCTCACCTTCTTGAGAAGTCAGGAAGGGCATGACTACCTATATTCTAAAACAAAAGAAAGTAGGAGATGTTATGGGCCAGAACTCTGAACTTGAAACCAGGATTCTTACAAGGTACTAAGTGGAATTGATGAGACAATGATTATGTAGTTTAGCATGGTGTTTAATGGTTCTCAAAGTTCAGTATGATTGATTTAATCTTACAACAAATAATGGTTTCCTAGTGATATAATGATTGGTTTATACTCAGTCTAGAGCATATAAGCTAGGAGCCTCAGCCAGATTCATTCAGAGATAGAGAAGACAAGTAGACTGGAGGCTGAAGCACAAGCCCTTGGACTCAGATTCATTCATCCCATCTCACACCACTTTGGTGGCAGGCTCTCCTCCTGCATTTTCTCCACTGAAACCAAGACTCCAGAAGGCCTTTAAGAAAGTTAACCAGGTCCCAGGAGACAAGACTTTGAAATAGCTAATAAAGGATTTGGACTTTAACTCCTAGCTACTCGTGTGGTGATTAATCTGCTGAAAGGAAGACTGTCCGAGACCTCCAGAAAACCAAACTAAGAACATTACAGGAGACAATATGCAAAATTACAGATGAGCTAACTTGACCTTAATTCCTACCAAATCTAGAATACATTTGTTATAGGTGTGGGCTCTGTATGTGTGCCTTGTTTGGTAATTCACTCCAGATAATGAAAACACCCCAAATCAGCTTGTGGGTTGTCTTCCTTTAAGCTGGTAGAAAGACAGTGTGTTACTAAATTAATTATTCAGAGAGTGTGTATAATATTTGAGAAGTTTATTATTTGGGGTCATCAACCAAGCAGTCTTGCAAGAAAGAGCTGGTTTCTCTGGTACCACATGGCTGGGCAAATTAATACCCATACTTGTCATTTTTTGAATTTAGACCAAACCTTAGACTAGGAGATGATGATGAAGTCATTCATATATGTGTTTATATAAGGTGTATTTATATATATGTATGTGTATCTATCTATCTATCTATCTTTATCTATATATATAGAGATAGATAGATAGATAGACATATATATAGAGAGAGAGAGAGAGAAAGACAGATATATATATGTAGATGGTCTATATATCATATAGTCTATATATGTGTATGTATCTGCATAACACATGTATATGTGCACACATATGTATATTAATATAATACATATATTCTTCATATATATACATATTTATCTGAATGTATATACACATATATTTTAAAGTAGATAATCTATAACTTCAGAATTCCTATCCCATGTTTGAGATCAAATTTCTAAAGTACTTTCATAATATTCAATTGACTTACTGTAACCACATAATTTTAAAAAGTATAAAAAAACAAGGAAAAATTTTAAGCTCTCCTACATGGAGAGCTTTGCCCCCCATCTCCTGTAGTCCTCCTGAATTATCTCCCTGCTCTTGGGTATCTGGGGAAAGGTCCTAAATATCCCATACCCACAGATCATGAGAAAGAAGAAGTAGTATGTGGGAGGAGGAGATTCTGTATGAGTAGGGCGCCCCAGCTCTGGCTCTCTAAGTTATAGGAAAAGCAGAGAATGAGGTTATCTCTCTATTCTCTGATTCATCACCACCACTTTCCTAATGGTGGGCAGTTTCTGGCACTGAGTCTCCTCTGGTTTCAATCCTCACTTCTATTCCCAATCTGGTTGCTTCCTTTGCACTGTCTTCACCATGACCCTGGACAGGTGCAGGTGCAGGCCATGAACACTGGTACCATCCACAGAAAAATTAGGACCCTCTTTGGAGCACTGGAACAAAGCTTCTGTAGAAATTTGAGGCTTTTTAAAATGAAAAGACTTGATCCTTTCCCTTACCTGTTTCATTTCTTACATTTCCCCAGACAAGAGATTATGTAATAAACTAGTGTCTACCCTAGAGGAGAAAAGGAGAAAACTCACCCCTGACACTTAGAAGTCCTCAGAAGAGGAACTCTACAGCTTGTTGGAGATGGGAGGGGATGCTATGGTCCTCCAAATCCATGCATATTGGAATCCTCTAGAGATGACTTCCCGGCTTTCCCTTTCTACATAGGAAAAATCTCCTCTCTCATGTTCCAGCTGCTCTCTCCTTATCAGGGATTCCAGGATAGTAATTATGGGGAAGAAGATGCTATCTCATTCCTTCCACCTTCAAATCCATACCTTGGAATCTTGGAATGCAGTGGTTAATAGAGAATGATAAGAAAAAGGGACTAAAACATTTTCCATTTTACTCAAGGTTGATTTTTTTGAAGACCCTGGTCCAGATAATTATAGCCTTAGGTCCTGAAAGGATTGACGGATGTGCTTTTGATATTTTAAAGGTCATAGAAAATAGGAGAGATACTCAATTATTGGAGATTAGAACATAATGTTCTGATTTTTAAAAAAGGGAAATAACAGAGTCTGCAAACTCTAGGTCACTGAGCTTAACCTCAAATACTGGGAAAATTCTCCAATGACTCATTATTTCATTAAGAACAGTTTATTCCAGACTAATCTCATTTCCTTTTGTGAGAAGTTTATTAAACAATCTCTATCTCCTAGATAAAGGAGGTTCTAGATTTTAACAAAGCTTTTGATAAAGCATCTCATACTTTTCTCATGGAGGAAAAGGTAGATGTGAATTAGCTTATAAGATCAATACATTCAGAAATAGTTGAATGTTTTCTTGTTAACAGTTCAACATCAGTGGGATCAGTTTAGAAATGATTGAGAGTGTTCTTGTTGGCTGAAAGTGTCCTTAACAGTGTCCTTAACACTGTCAGTATGATGCATTCAGAAATGGTTGAAAGTGTTCTTGTTAACAGTTCAATGTCATATATTTTTAACATGTTTAACATATATTGAATTACTTGCCATCTGAGGGAAGGGGGTGAGGAGAATGGGGTAAAAAATTGGAACACAAGGTTTTGCAAGGATCAATGTTGAAAAATTATCCATGCACACTGATATATTGTTGGTGGAACTGTGAACAGATCCAACCATTCTGGAGAGCTATTTGGAACTATGCTCAAAAAGTTATCAAACTGTGCATACCCTTTGATCCAGCAGTGTTATTACTGGGCTTATATCCCAAAGAGATCTTAAATGAGGGAAAGGGATCTGTATGTGCACGAATGTTTGTGACGGCCTTCTTTGCAGTGGCCAGAAACTGGAAACTGAGTGGATGCCCATCAATTGGAGAATGGTTGGGTAGATTGTGGTATATGAATGTTATGGAATATTATTGTTCTGTAAGAAATGACCAGCAGGATGATTTCAGAGAGGCTTGGAAAGACTTACATGAACTGATGCTGAGTGAAATGAGCAGAAGCAGGAGATCATCATACACAGCAACAAGAGTGATAGACGTGGCTCTCTTCAACATTGAGATGATTCAAACCAGTTCCAATTGTTCAGTGATAAAGAGAACCATCTACAGCCAGAGAGAGGTCTGTGGGAGCTGAGTGTGGCCCATAACATAGCATTTGTTATGCCATTACATAAGATGTAACCATGGACATGTGTCTCATGGTTCCACAGACAAGATGCAAATGGCGCACTAGCTCGATAATCTCCATGTGTATTACATACACATATATATACAATATATGTGCCTATATATGTAATATGATATAATACATAATGTAACAATGTAACATAACACACATAATAATATATAATAATGTAACAATACACACATATAATATAAAATATACCATACTCATAACATAAAATATTGTATATTACATATACATGTACATACATGTCACACACATAATACACATAGCATATATACCATATAGTATATACCACATAGCACAACCACATACATAATATGAACATATATAATGACATGTAGTATATGTACATGTACATATATGCCATATATCAACTATAAACACACCATGCAATAACATACATACATGTATATGCACACATATCCTACACACAACACAACTCATATCACATACATCCTATATGTACACAATGTTACCCAATAACATATACATATATCATATACATACATATGCACCATATACACACATCATGTATATAATATAAACATACCATACAATAACATGTACATATGTATACATGTGGATGTATATATCCTATACACAATACACTTACATATATATCATATACATCCTATATGTGTACAATGTATATCCAGTAACATATACATATATCATATATACTAACACAATATATACACGCAATCATGCATGTAATATGAACAGATAATAAAATAACATACACATAAATTATACACAGATGCACATATATACATATCATATACATTATAGCTATATATATGTGTGTCACATTATATATCAATATAGATATAGATATAGATAGTTTCTTCTCCTCCTGAGCTATGTAATCCAGAGAGAGTAATGGTAGTTTACAAAGTAGTTTGTTCAGACAAGGTGAGTATTTTTTTAAATGAAAGAAAATTTACAAAGTAAAGAATGTGTCTTTCAGCCTAGCCCGAAGCCAAGGGAAGCTTGTATTTCCAACATCCTGCTGGCCATTTATGTCCGGATGGCCAACCAACAACTCATAGTCAACAAATTCAAAACTGTAATCTACTCCACATCATGCTTCCAAGCTCTCATGAGCTCAACTGGATCATCACTCAGACCACTGGGTATCTGTTACAAACATCATCATTTTCTCACTTAATTAGGCTTAAAATCTCAATATCCATCCCCCCAGTCTCCCAGCCCCTTCCTTTCCTCTTACACCCAATCAGCTGCCAAATCCTGTGGACTATTTTTCCACAGTATCTGGCATCCCTCTGTAACATTCCATTCTCTGTGTTCCAACCCCAGCTCAAGGCTTTCATTGTCATGGCCTGGAATATTGGAATATGATGGCTCATCATCCACAACATACCACCTAGCTGTGGGTGTACCCCAGTTCTTTGTCCTTGCCCCCCTTTTCTCTTCTTTTTCTTGGTAATCACAACCATTCACATGGGTTTATTTTCTCTTTGCTAAGGCCTCCAGGCCTACATTTTTGGCCCCGGTTGCACCATCTGCTTACTGGACATTCTGAACCAGAGATCCTATTGACATTTCTATCACAAAAGCTAGCATTTATTTAGGATTTTAAGGTTTACAACACACTTCACATAGGTTAGCCCATTTGATCCTCACAACCTTTGGAGAAAAATTTTATTATTTATTATCAATCAATTGATACTTTAATATTAACTATATTTTTAAAATTTCAATATTAACCTCAATTAATATTGTATGAAATTAATACCATATAATAAATTAATAACTAGTAAATGTAATATTAGGACATCTTAATAAATTTAGTTAAAAGTTAATTAGATAAGTGATATTTAATATTGTCCTCATGGATGAGGAAAACTGAGGCTAATAGAAAATAAGTGAATTTCTCGGCTAAGTGTTTGAGACAGATTACTAACAAATCTTCCTTACAAGGAGCACTACCCTGGAGCTGTTTGCCATTTCCTTCTCTAATTCATTTTATAGATGAGGAAACTGAGACAAACAGGATGAGAGGAGTATACTGGTATCTCAGAGTTGTCTTAATGTGCATTTCTCTGATCAATAGTGATTTGGAGCACCTTTTCATGTGACTACAAATAGTTTCAATTTCTTCATCTGAACATTGTCTGTTCATATCCTTTGACCATTTATCAATTGGAGAATGGCTTGAACAATTATAAATTTGGGTCAATTCTCTTTATAATTTAGAAATGAGACCTTTATTAGATCCTTTGGATGTAAAAATGTTTTCCCAGTTTATTATTTCCCTTCTAATCTTGTCTGCATTAGTTTTGTTTGTATACAAGCTTTTTAATTTAATATAATCAAAATTATCTATTTTGTGATCAGTAATGATCTCTAGTTCTTTTTTGATCACAAATTCCTTCCTCCTCCACAAATCTGACAGTTAAACTATCCTATGTTCTTCCAATTTGTTTATAATCTCATTCTTTATATCTACATCATGAACCCATTTTGACCTGATCTTGGTGTATGGTGTTAGGTGTGGGTCAATGCCTACTTTCCGCCATACTAGTTTCCAATTTTTCCCAGCAGTTTTTGTCAAATAGCAAATTCTTAATCCAAAAGCTGGGGTTTGTCAAAAACTAGATTGCTGTATGACTGTTTTGTTCTGTGAAACTAACCCATTCCACTGATCAATTCCTCTATTTCTTAACCAATACCAAATGTCAATGCTCATTTTTATAAGAGTTTGTGTTCCAAAATTTCCCCCCTTACTACCCTCCTTCCCGATACAGAAAGTAATCTGATATAGTATATGTATGCAGACTATTATCATCAAAAATGGTGACCAGAAAGATATTGATTACCTACCCATGGGCCCACTTTTTCATATATACAAAATCTTTATGAAAATGGGTCTATTCATGTATTAGGGGTTGTTGTCATACAGTCATGGCCAACTCTTTGTACCCCCATTTGGAATTTTCTTGGCAAAAATTTTGGAATGGTTGGGCCTTTACTTCTCCAGCTCATTTGACAGATGAAGAAAATGAGGCAAGCAGGATTAAGTGATTTACATAGGATCACACAACTAGTGACTGTCAGAGGCTGGATTTGAACTCAGGTCTTTTTGAAAGAATTTGGACCAGAGAATTATCTATCTTCTCTGCTTCCAAGATCTCCATATTGTCTGCAATTTTATCGGAGTGTGAGAAAAAAGAAAAAAAGAGAAATAGATCTGAAGGGAGCAGGAGTTAAAGAGGAAGAAATGAAGGGTTCATGTTTTTATATTTCTGGCTTTAAAAAAGTAAGACTAAAAGGGAAGCCAAGAAAACCTGGATTCAAAGCCTACCTCTGACATACTCAAGTTACTTGACCTTGTATGAGTCATCCAACTTTTCAGTGCTCCAAGGAACTCAAAAGACTCTAGCAGGTACAACTATTTCCATTTTTAATTCTCCATATTAGAGGTCTCAAGTTCCCAGCCTTCTGACCTCCAAATTCCTTAAATCAAATTAAAAAGTAATTGGGAAATGTTTAACAAAATAAATAAAAATGCAATACAACATAGATCATTTTAGTTTGTGACTTTCTGAAGCAATATTCCTAGAGATTAGTTTAATACCACTGCTCTACACCATTGAAATCACTGTGTTGATCAATCATTCAATATACATTTCTTAAGGGTTTACCAGGTACCAAGTACCACATGTGTTAAGTCTGGGGATAAAAAGGTTACTCCTGCCCTCAAGGAGTTTACAATGTAATAGGAAACTAGGCAGGATCAGTTGGAAATAATTAATAGAGGGAAGGCACTGGAATTAAGGGTGGATTAGGAAAGGTTTTAAAAAATAAGAGAAAGTAACTTTCATAGGCTTTCAGGTTTGGAAGGGACCTTAGACCTTTTTTTTTTTTTTTTTTTTTTTTTAATAGCTTTTTATTTACAGGTTATATGCATGGGTAATTTTACAGCATTGACAATTGCCAAACCTTTTGTTCCAATTTTTCCCCTCCTTCCCCCCACCCCTCCCCTAGATGGCAGGATGATCAATACATGTTAAATATATACATTATAAAGTAAATACAAAATAAGTAGACATGTCCAAACTGTTGTTTTGTTGTACAAAAAGAATCGGACTCTGAAATAGTGTATAATTAGCCTGTGAAGGAAATCAAAAATGCAGGCGGACAAAAATAGAGGAATTGGGAATTCTATGTAATGGACCTTAGACCTTTAATCCAGTGCTTTCATTTTCCAGATTAAGACATTGACCCAAACAACAAAGTGTTTTGCCCCAAAGTATCCAATGAGTAAATATTAGAAATGGGATTCTGACTTGGGATCATTGATTTTTCATCCATTATCCGGATTTCCATCACACCTTACTGCCTAGTCATCGAAGTTTTGTGACCAAATAAGAATTAGACATGGGGCTTTAGCCACAAAACTTTAGATTACAAAGACACAATTAACTAGGGTAGGGTGTCTGGGGCTTTGTCCTAAATGTCCTTCTAATTTTTCATGATAAAAATCCCTTGAATTTTATGTCTTGTGAGTAAAAGGAACAATCAATTCAAATAGGAAACTGGGATGAGATGTCTGGTAAGCACCTCACTGCTCCCTCCCCTGGTTTCCTCATGGAGTCCCTTAGATGATAGTGCTGTCCTGGGGCCTATTTCCTCATGGAACCTTGAGTCCAAGGTCAGTGTCCATTTTCTAAGTCTCTATTGCTTGACTCCTCCCACATTGCTCTTCACTGACCTGTTCTTTAAAAGTGCTGGCCCTAGGCACTCTGAGTGGGTCTTGCCTGACTACAGAATTGTTTGTTTTTTCTCAGTCTATTGTTGTTCGTGCTTCTTACAACATTGGGGTCAAGATTCAATGTGTCTGACTATTGTTGTTCAGTCCAATTCAAACTCAGAAGGCTCTCCACAGATCAGCCATAACCAGTGCATTTGAACATCTGTAGTGTCCTGTGATGTTCACTTCTTTATTCTGTTTTTTTAATCTCTCCAGTGAATTTCCTCTTTTGCTCTGATTTTTCTCTCTCAATATGATTCATAAAGCAATGTGCATTAAAAATTAATAAAAACTTTTTTTTTAAAGAACATTTGGAATGGAGAGATCTCCACATTTGTGCATCTCAGGTCTCCCTTGTACCTGCAGTTCTGCTTTGCTTGTACAGCACAGTGCTTTCTTTGATGCTAGGTGCTCCTGTGCCAGCATCTCTCAAGTCCATAATCAACCCTAAAGTTCTTCAGAGAGACCTTGCGGGTGTCCTTGTTCCACTTCTGCTGACACCCCCCAGGAGCACCAGCCTTGTGTGAGATCTCCATAAAAAAGCCTCTTAGGTGACATTCCGGCTATCTAGCCAGAACTGAGTTCTCTGCAATAGAATCTGAATGTTTGTCATTTCAGCTCAGGAAAGTGCCCAGTACCTTGTCTTGTCAGGTAATATTCAGAACCTTCCTAAAACAATTCAAATGCAAATGGCCTTTGGTAGCATGGTACTGGTCGCCTGCCCAGATTTCACAGGTGTACAACAATGAAGTCAGCCAATGGTTCTGGGGACCTTCGGTCCAATACTCTTCTCTCCCACACTCTTTTTCAGAGATTTCCAAATACTGAGCTATGTCTGTGTCAACATCATCCTCATTGTGGACCTCCCCAGAAAGAATATTGCCAAGGGAAGTGAGCTTTGAAACTGGGAATTGTGAGAACTTGTGTAAGATTGTGGCCAAATTGGGTCACCTAGAAAAGTTCATCAGTGTTGTGTGTCAATTTCCATGCAACATGCTTTCATGGATTCTGGGCAAATTAGGATGATGTTCTCATGCTTCCTCAGTCACCAGTGAGTGGAGCAGGGTGGTGGGCTTGCTCCCATGCTTTTTTGGCGTGATTTTTTCAGCAGTTAGATCCCTTCATTGGGGATGAACACAATATTAAGGTCAGTCCCTGTACTGATTTTGACCTGATTTTTCTTGTACAGCACAATAATTGTGTAAATATGCATACATATATTGGATTTAACATAAATTTTTAGCATGTTTAACATCTATTGGATTACTTGCCATCTAGGTGAGGGAGTGAAGGGAAGAAGGGGAAAATTTGGAACAGAAGGTTTTGCAAGGGCCAATGTTGAAAAATTTTCCATTCATGTGATGATCAGTTCTGTTGGATGTGGCTCTTTTCAACATCGAGGTGATTCAGGCCAATTCCAATGGTCTTGTGATGGAGAGAGCCATCTGCATCCAGAGAGAGGACTGTGGGAACTGAGTGTATATTTTCAGTTTTTAATTGTTGTTTGATTGTTTTTTGTTTTCTTTCTCATTTTTTTCCTTTTTTGATCTGATTTTTCTTGTGCAACATGATAATTGTGGGAATATGTGTAGAAGAATTGCACATGTTTAAATATATTTTGGATTACTTGCCATCTGGGGAAGGGCTAGGGGAAGGAAGGGAGAAAAAAACTTGGAACACAAAGGTTTTGCAAGGGTGAATATTGAAAATTATCTATGCATATGTTTTGAAAATAAAAAGCTTTATAAAAAATTAGTGTTTTTTCCCATCAGTTATTTGTAAAAACAATTTTTAAGATTTGTTTTAAAAACATGAGTTCCATGATTTTTCTTGTGCAGCAGGATAATTGTGAAAATATGCATAGAAGAATTGCACATGTTTAACATATATTGGATTACTTGCCATCTAGGGGAGGGAGTAGGGGGGAGGGGGAGAAATCTGGAACAAAAGGTTTTGCAGGGATGAATGTTGAAAATTATCCATGTATATGTTTTGAAAATAAAAAGCTTTAATAAAAAAAAACTTTGAGTTCCAAATGTTTTCCCTAACTGCCTCCTCACCCCACCCCATTGAGAAGACAAGCAATTTGATATGTTGTACATGTCTAGTCACACAAAAATTTCTATATATTGTGAAAGAAAACATAGATTTTAAAAACCTTCAAAAAATAAAGAAGGTAAAAACAAAGTATACTTCAATTTGTATTCAGATATCATCAGTTCTTTCTTTGGGGATGGATTGCATTTCTCATCATAAGTCCTTTAGAACAACTTGTCTTGGATCATTGTATTGCTGAGAATAACTAAGTCATTCACAGCTGATCATCTTGCAATATTGCTGTTATTTTGTACACAGGACATTTCACTTTACCTCAGCCCATAAAAGTCTTTCCAGGTTTTTCTGAGATCATCTAACGCATCATTTCATTTCTTTTTTTTTTTTCCAGAGGCAATTGGAGTTTTTCTGAGAGCATCTAACTCATCATTTCTTTTTTCTTTCTTTCTTTTATTTTTCTTTTTTTCTTTTCTTTTCTTTTCTTTTTTGCTGAGGCAATTGCCCAGGATCACACAGCCAGGAAGTGTTAAGTATCTGAGGTCATATTTGAACTCAGGTCCTCCTGACTTCAGGCCTGGTGCTCTATCCACTGCCCCACCTAGCTGCCCTTAACTCATCATTTCTTTATAGCACAATAGTATTTCATTATAATTACACAAAAATTTGTTTAGCTATTCCCCAGTTGATGGGCATCCCCTCAATTTCCAATTCTTTGCCACTAGAAAAGAGTGCTATAAATATTTTTGCATATATAGGTCCTTTTCCTTTTTATTTTTTATCTCTCTAGGATAAAGAACTAGTAGTGATATTGCTAGGTCAAAGGGTATGTCAAAGGGCAAAACTATGTTTTAAAACCATGCATAGCTTTTAATCCAGCAGTACTACTACTGATTGGGTCTGTATTCCAAAAAGATCAAAAAGGAGGGGGAAAACCCACATGTGCAAAAATGTTTGTGGCAGCTCTTTTTGTGGTGGCAAAAAATTTGAAACTGAATGGATGCCCATCAATTGGGGAATGGTTGAATAAGTTGTGGTACATGAAAGTAATGGAATATTATTGTTCTATAAAAAATGATGAACTGGCTGATTTCAGAAAGAAAAGCTTACATGAACTCATGCTGAGTGAAGTAAGCAGAACCAGGAAAACACTGTACATAGCAACAGTAAGATTGTATAATGATCAACTCTGATAGGCTTAGCTCTTCTCAGCGACTCAGTCAGTGAACAAGGCAATTCCAATAAACTTTGGATGGAAAATGCCTTCCACATCCAGAGAATGAACTCTTGGGAGACTGAATGCCGTTAGAAATGTACTATTTCCACTTTTCTTAGTTTTTTTCTTGTTTTTCCCTTTTGTTTTGATTTTTCTCTTTCAATATGACTCATATGAAAATATGTAAAAAAAAGTATGTGTATAATCTTATATATATATGTATATACATATAAAATAACTATAAAATATTTGTAATATTTTATAAATATATATCTATTTATATATAAACAAATATATTTATATGTAATATATAAATATCTATTTATATATAAATAAAAATTAAAAATATAAAAATAAAATTTATAGAATGGGAAGAGTTTAATCCATCTTCCATAAGATAATTGTTTAAATATTTGGAGGTAGCTATCAAGCCCTAGCCCCTATCTGTGAATCTTATCTTCTCCAGGAAAAACAATCCCAGTTCCTTCAACCAATTCTGGCCAACGTGTTTCCTCACCATCTTACTTCCACCCTACTCTGAGATTATTTTAACATAATATTTTGGGGAACTGATCTTTGATTCATTGGTGTGGGAAGCAGGGATGTATATGGAAAGGAACCTTGATTCTGGAGTCCAAATCCCAGTTCTGCCACTTATTAATATGTGACCCTTGAGTAAGTCCCTTCATTTTTCTCAATCTCAGGTCTATCTATACACTAGATATACAATATCTCATCTATACAATAAAGGATTGATCCAAATGACCATCAGGTTCTTTCTACTCTAAACTATGACCCTTTGAATACCTGGTGCTCATCTTTTCTTCTAGAACAATAATATTCCACCATAATCACATAACACAATTTGTCCAGCCCTTCCCCACTTGATGGACATCCCCTCAATTCCATTTCCTTGCCACCATAAAGAGATCTGCGATAAACATTTTTGTATATGTGAGACCTTTTCCCTTTTTAATGGTCTCTTTGGGATATAGACCTAGAAGTAGTATTACAGTCTTTTAATTTATTTTTTATTAAAACTTTTTACAAGACATATGCATGGGAAATTTTTCAACATTGACCCTTGAAAAACTTTTTGTTCCAAATTTTCCCCTCGTTCCCCCATCCCTTCCCTTGGATGGCAGATAGTCCAATACATGTTAAATATGTTAAAATATATGTTAAATCACATATATATACATACACATACACATACATATTTATACAGTTATCTAGCTATACGAGAAAAAATGGATCTAAGAAAAAAAAAAACCTGAGAAGGAAAACAAAATGCAAGCAAATAACAACAGAAAGCGTGAAAATGCTATGTTGTGGTCCACGCTCAGTTCCCACAGGCCCCCCTCTGGGTGTAGCTGGCTCTCTTCATCACTGAACAAGTGGAAATGGTTTGAATTATCTCATTGTTGAAGAGAGCCATGTCCATCAGAATTGATTGTCATATAATCTTGTTGTTGAAGTGTATAATGATCTCCTGGTTCTGCTCATTTCACTCAGCATCAGTTCATGTAAGTCTCTCCAAGCCTCTCTGTATTCATCCTGCTGGTCATTTCTTACAGAACAATAATATTCCATAATATTCATATACCACAATTTATTCAGCCATTCTCCAACTGATGGGCATCCACTCAGTTTCCAGTTTCTAGCCACTACAAAGAGGGCTGCCACAAACATTCTTGCACATACAGGTCCCTTTCCTTTCTTTAAGATTTCTTTGGGATATAAGCCCAGTAGTAGCACTGCTGGGTCAAAGGGTATGCACAGTTTGATTACTTTTTGAGCATAGTTCCACATTGCTCTCCAGAATGGTTGGATCCATTCAAAGTTCCACCAACAATGCATCAGTGTCCGTTTTCCCGCATCCCCTCTAACATTGGTTACTATCCTTCCCTGTCATTCTAGCCAATCTGACAGGTGTGCAATAGTATCTCAGAGTGGTCTTAATTTGCATTTCTCTGATTAATAATGACTTGGAGCATCTTTTCATATGGATAGAAATTGTTTCAATTTCTTCATCTGAAAATTATCTGTTTATATCCTTTGACCATTTATCAAATGGAGAATGGCTTTAACTATTATAAATTTGAGTCAGTTCTCTATATATTTTAGAAATGAGGCCTTTATCAGATCCATGTTTTTCCCAGTTTATTGCTTCCCTTCTAATCTTGTCTGCATTAGTTTTATTTGTACAAAAATTTTTAAACTTAATATAATCAAAATTATCTATTTTGTGATCAGTAATGATCTCTACTTCTCCTTCAATCACACATTCCTTCCTCCTCCACAGATCTGAGAGCTAAACTATCCTATGTTCTAATTTGTTTATAATCTCATTCTTTATGTTTAGATCACGAACCCATTTTGACCTGACCTTGGTGTACGGTGTTAAGTGTGGGTCAATGCCTACTTTCTGCCATACTAGTTTCCAATTTTCCCAGCAGTTTTTGTCAAATAGTGAATTCTTATCCCAAAACCTGGAGTCTTTGGGTTTGTCAAATACTAGATTGCTGTGGTCATTGACTATTTTGTTCTGTGAACCTAACCTATTCTATTGATCAACTACTCTTCCTATTAGCCAATACCAGATGGTTTTGATGACTACGGCTTTATAATATAATTTTAGGTATGAAACAGCTAGGCTACTTTCGTTGGCTTTTTTTTTTTTTTCATTAATCCCCTTGAAATTCTTGACATTTTATTCTTCCATATGAATTTTGTTGTTATTTTTTCTAGATCAGTAAAATAGTTTTTTGGGAATCTGTATAGCACTAAATGAATAAATTAGTTTAGGGAATTTTGTCATCTTTATTATATTCGCTCGGCCTATCCACAAGTACTTGATGTTTTTCCAGTTGTTTAGATTTGACTTTATTTGTGTGGAAAGTGTTTTGTAGTTTTGCTCATATAGTTCCTGACTTTCCCTTCAGCCGGTCTCTTTAAAAGCAGAATTTGAACTCAGTCATTCTGCCCCCAAGGCCAGCTCTTCCCCAAAACCCCACCTTCTTCACTACAAACACCCCATCTAAAAAGTGGCCCCCAGATGAGTGAGCACGGTACTACAAGTGTGCTTAGGTAACACATATCTCAATTCTGGACATTCTCCCTTTTTTAATGCACCCAAGCTCTTTTACCTACCACATCCCAGTGCAGGCTCAAGTCCCGGATTCAAGTCCCACCTTTGATGCTTGTGATGTAACCACACCCTAACATCCTAGTTTACAAATAAAATACCTGTATTACCTCCCCTAGTGGGTTATCCTGCTGCTCAAAGTTGATGTATACAAAGTAGTTAGAAAATGGGAATGCTCCGTGTAAATGTAGCAACACTTTTTATTAGTGGAACGGCTGCTGGATGGGTAGTTCAGGGCTCTGGCTTTGACTCACAGTTAGTACTGGCTTTACCAGTAGAGTAACTCCACAGTTCCTCCTGCACCCAGGCTGGGAAGTGAGGGTGTTGGACGAGAGGGCTTTTGACATCCCAGCTCCAGCCATCTCCCTCTGTGAGTCAAATGGGAGTTTTGTTGTGATTGCGATCTCTTCTGATTCTCCTTCCCTGATTAGGCTCTTGCTAAACTGAACCTGGTTACGGTACTGAACCTCTCCCTCCCTTTCACATTTCTGTGCCATTAGCACACCCTTCACCTGGGGGAACAGTTTCCCTTCCCACTTCTGCTGTCGAAATTCTTCCCATCCTGTTAGGGCCATTTCAGGAGGCTCTCTGGTTTCCTGCCAGCAAGAACTCTGATCTTCTCTCCTTCCTCACATCATAGGATCATCAGTTTAAAGCTTCAAAGGACTGGAGAATACTCACCTCAACTCCCTCACTTGACTCAAATACTCAAATGAATAGGTCATATTATTGATTGAGAAGTTCTCACCAAGGGTCTTTCTTGAGCATCTTCTCCCATAAATTCATCCATCCACACAATTGAACATTTAGCTTCTGTTTCTCCAGGCAACGAGAACATCTGGTGCACTCCAGTTGTCCATCTGTCATCCCTCACCCAAATGATCAATCTTTCTTCTCTTCCTATTGTTCATTTCCATGACTTCAGCCCTCCTTTGAAGTTTCTCATTGGTTGTGTTGCAGCCTTCTTACATCCCCATGTAGCATGGGTTTCTGTGGTTCGTTTTTAATTTTGTGAAGACCATGTATTTCATATTTTGCTACCATATAGCAATACCAATAAAATATTTATTAAAATTATTTCAAAAGTATTAAAAAGATTGGTCTTTGTTTTCCTGGAAAACTTGGGAGCATTCAAGTAGCTTTGGAGGGAGGAATAATAAAACCTGAATCTAAATCCTGTCTCAGACCCTTACTATCAATACAACCCTAGATAAATCATTTAACCTCTGTCTGCCTTAGTTTTTTCATCTGTAAAAATGGGTACCTTCGGGCAGCTAGGTGGTGCAGTGGATAGAGCACTATCCCTGAAGTCAGGAAGACCTGAGTTCAAATCTGGTCTCAGGCACTTAACACTTCCTAGCTGTGTGACTCTGGGCAAGTCACTTAACCCCAGTTGCCTCAGGGGAAAAAGATTGTTGAGAGGATCAAAAGAAATAACATGTAAAGTGCTTTACAAACCATAAAGCACTCTATAAATGCCAGCTATCATTAATTATTGCATTAAAATTAAGTTGTAAAAGCACCATATTACTAATTATACAATGCTTTCTATCACAATAGTAGTATTATATAGCATCATAATATTGCTACTATAATCGATATGATTATAAATTTATTTGTCATATAACAATATAATTATAGTCTACCATATATTGTGATATAATAATGATTATTATAATGGATTATGATCCTATTACAACAATATACAACATTACAATGTGGTTGCTATTTAAATTATTCATTTTAATATACATTAATAATTAATCCTTCATAATTTCCCTAAGGGAATCCAGCTAGCCTCCTTCTGTTCAACTCTGGACTCAACTCACACTGCAGGGCTATTACCTGTTGCAGATACCATCCTTACGGCCAGTTTTATAGTTTGCTCATCCAACTGGGTGTTGCAGTCTGGTCAATAGACGCTCTTATTCTCTCTGATCTTTTCTCATGGAAAATGAGGCTCCTATATTTTGTGTGGTTACAGATTTCTGCCAAGAAACGTGATCATATTCTGGGCTTGATCTGCCAATGAGAATAACCTGCCACTTTCCTTCTCTTAAACCCTCCCCTGATCCCTACCACCACAGCGAGAACACAGTTGGCAAGCATCCTTCTATTTTCCTGTTTTATGGGTCATGTGATGTTGGTGATCTGAGAGGAATGGGAAAGGGTTATTTCTGTTATTCTATTTTTCAAGGAATCTTAAATGATGATAATGCAATTGGATGCAAAACATGTTTTTGTGAAAAGAGTCAGTATGGCAGCATTTAGTTTTGGGAATCATCTGCTTTTTTTTCATAATCAACAAACAATAGGGACTATGAATTCTTGCATGTGGGGAAGTCTTTGTGTAGAGTCGTGTAGTGTGTTTGTATGTGTGTGTGTGAGTGTGTGTGTGTGTTCCTCTCTATTTTTATGCCTGTCATTTTCTGGGTGTGGTCGTCCTTTTTATATCTTTTTGGGTTTTTTTCCTATGGATGCTCACATTTCTCTCTCAAGTCTAGTCTATTGCTCTCTAAGTCTCTTTCCCTGCTTGGATGTGCTTGGATCTCAGTTTATCTTTCTCTATGTCTTCCTTATGGCTCACAGCCTTTCCCTCCATGCTGCTGCTTTTTTTCTGTCTCCTTTTCTTGGTTACTGTACAAGACCAATGAGATCCTCCCCCTTTCCCCCATTTCTTTTTAATTTACCTCCATTTCTTTTGCTCCCTACTTAGATTCTCTTCTTTAATTGACCTTTTCCTAGAAAGGAAGTTAATATTTTATTATCTGCTTTAGTGTAGTGAAGATAGAGCTCTTTAGTCTTAATTTTTAAAAGCAGATGAGTGGAATAGTTTATAGAACTATAGTTAATTAAGTTTCAGTTAATGCTACAGAATTGACTCCCAGTTTATTTTTTGCTGTGATCCTGGGATCTAAGATTTCTCTTCTCTGATCTAGTTGAGTTGGCTATTAAACTTCACACATAAAGTGGATTCACTTCAGAAATCTCTAAGCACTTCATAGATAAATGCTGTTTGGCCTTCATTTTTTTTTCTTAATGTATCTGAGTCTTGGTTTCCTCATCTTCAGTTGGGGAAGAGAAAGGAACATCAATGTGGGTGCAGATACATGGATGCAGGACAAATGTTGCCTGCTCTACCTGCTCCTCTGGTGTTGCTAAATGAAACTCCATGGTAATTTGCATGACCAATGGTATGATGAGAGTTGAAAAGAATTTGCTAAAAAAAAAAAAATGTCCATTGATATGGGACTCTCTCCTAATTGGTGGAGATCAATGCCCCTGTTTCATGAGGGGCAGGGTGGAATTGGCTGAAGGGTGAGAGGATAGGTAAGGTTTCCATTTTCTTCCATTCTTTTCGAGTTCTGCAGTCATGTCAGGTGTTTCTGGCTTCCAGCTCCAAGAGAAAAAATAGGACATTCCTACTGAAGGGAAAACAACTTGAGAAGTCTCCATCATGTCCCTATCCCAGCCTGTTCCACTAGAGACTTTGGGAAACATCCCTTTGGGTGAGATCTAGGACTACTGGTTGAGCTGAGTTACCTGGTTCTCAGCATGAACACTCTTCCACCCCATGTTGTTTGATACATATTCTCATGCAGAGACTTTCTTTGATTTACTTTTTGCTCTCAATTTGGATAAATGGGTCTCTTTGCTATTTTGTATGTGAATTCATTGTGGAATTGGTATTTGGAGAGAAAGGAATTAAGCCTTGGATCTAAAGCTTGGAGTCTACTTTCTCCCTTATTCCCCAGTCAAAGAAGCAATGATTAGAAGTTAGATTGAACCTAAGAAACACATTCCCTAAAATAATATTACTTAAGATATAATTCTATTCCAGTGACCCCCTGTCTCCCAGGAGAACAAAGAAACCAAGCTTCTGGCTCCAACTTCCTGCTTCCCTTCCTCACAGGAACTAAATTAATTTCCCTTGGGAAAGAGTGGGGAGAACTAGATTAATCTCCTTTGGGAAAGAGTGGGGAGAAGCTAAAGATGTTTTTCTTCTGCTTCCCTTTGAACCACACACCAACACTCCTATGCCACATGTCCAGGACAACCGTCACTATGGATGTATCAATTGGTCTGGAAGTGAAGGGAAGAAAAGAAAGTGAAAAAGCAAGTTCTCTGCTGTCATGAACAGGAAAGAGGTCTCCATAACTAAAGAAGTCTTCTGACATAGTGGTGACAAAACTCAGATAGAAAAGGGGCTACTAAATCATAAAGAAGGAGCCTCGACTTAGAAAACCACATATTAACAGGTCTATGTTTCACTGCATTTTTATTTATTTCATTAAATTATTTCCAAATCCATTTTGATCTGGTTTGGCCACACTTGAGAGTGTTGTGGGCTCCATGGGGAAGCCCATTTGACACCTGTGCTGTAGCAGCAGGAAAGCAGGTCAGTACCGCCCAGCAGCAATGATCTCAGCAGCTCTTTTGGGAAACAGCAAGTAGCTACTTCACTTGGTTTTGAAATTTCATTTGATCTTCTTCAAAGTTACTAGATGTTCCTGAGGAAAAGGAATGCTGGAAAATCCATATAAATATGGATGCACATATTGGATTTAACACATATTTTTATCATGTTTAGCATATATTGGATTATTTGCCATCTGGGGAGGGGGTGGGGGGAAGCAAGGGGAGAAATTGGAACACAAGGTTTTTCAAGTGTCAGTGTTGGAAAAAATTATCCTTGCATATGTTTTGAAAATAAAAAAAATTCAAAAAAATATATATTGGATCAATTGTTACCGAGGGGAGAAGGTGGGGGGAAGCAAGGGGAGAAATTGGAACCCAAGATTTTTCAAGGGTCAATGTTGAAAAATTATCCTTGCTTATGTTTTAAAAAAAATTCATAAAAAGAAAAGAAAAGGAATGCAGAAAAGCAATAGTGATTGATAGGAACCTCAACCATCTGAATTGGTCTCAACATATGAAAGTGAATTGTCCCAGAGTGTAGGAATCTGTGTAAGATGGAGCTGTTTTGTATATAAGGGATTTGGAAATTAGATTGGATTATAGAAATGGCTTCTGGTTAAGATAGTGACATGGAATATTCAAGGCAGACTTGGATTCTCTGAGGGACCCCTATTAACAGTAAAGAAGAGTATCAAATAAAATTCCAAAATCAAAGAAAAACACCATTCAGCTCTTCCATCCCATAGAAGATGGTGCAAGGAGATGGGACTTAAAATATGGGCTTCTCCAGGGATCAAAGACTCTCACTGGGATCTGGCACAAAGAAACTAGGGGGAGGCAAGGATTTTGGGAGGACTGGGAATACACTCCAAGAGATCAGACAAAAGGCAACACCCCTTGGGAGGAGCTGCTACAAGGCTATGACCCTGTGGAGTTCACTGTACCAGGAAATAGGAAAGATCACTGGGGAAGCCCCAGAAAACAGGCAGAATATGCAGACTGTGGTGGTGGGAAGAATTTAGGAAGCAGAAAGCATCCAGCTGCCCACTCCAGGATGGCCCTGGAATCCATGACAAGACTGTGGAGGCAAGGAAGGTCTTCACTGAGGCTCTGGGGCAGCAACTTCAGACACAGCCGAGGCAGAATCTGGCTCATCCCTCCAGCCCAGGAGTGCAGGAGGAGACAGGGCCGGGGCCTCTCTCCAATAGCACAGAAAAAGGCAGCACCTGATCCTGGCACAAAATCCTAACCCAAGCAGGAAAAGTTCGGAGGAGTGGGAAGGAAGAATCCCCCTACAACAAAGGCAGCTAGAGGGTGCCATTGTGCATGGAGTGCCAAGTCAGGAATCAGGAAAGCGGCACTTCCCGAGTACAGAGGAAGTCTTAGACCTGAGCTGGCCAGTCACGTCAGCCTGTGTGCCTCAATTTCCTCATCTGTAAAATGAGCTGGAAAAGGAAATGCCAAATTCATCTAGTATCTCTGCCAAGAAAACCCCAAATGGAATAACAAAGAGTCAGACTTAGTTGACTGAATAATAAAAAAGGAATATCATAGGTTAAAAGAAGTCCCAAATGAAATTCCAAATAAAATTCTGAAACAATCACAACTAGAAACTTAAAAAAAAAATTGTCCAGCTACAAGGGTGCTAAGAATGGATAGGAAAAAATAAAGGAAGAATTAAAACAAAAGGCAGGGAAATGAAAATAGAAAAGTTGGAATGAGAATAACTTAAAGAAAAACATAGATAAACTTGTTCTGTAACTGATACCTTGAAAGGAGAGTGGAACAAACAGAACTTCCTGTGGATCAGGAAATAAAAATATTAGAACAAATACATATCTGAATGTGGTACCATATGCTGTAGTCTCTACTGCTGGAGAGCATGAACTGGTGGTTCTCAGGAGTTGGGGAGTTCTGAGATGCAGGAATGCTAAAACTGATTTGGTGTTCTCACTAATTCTGCCATCACTACACAGTAAGTCCCCAGGAGTGAGGCCGTTAGGCTCCTCATGTAGAATAAATCAGACCAAGCTTCCATGCTGATCAGCAGTGGGATTAGACTTGTTAGTTGTTACTGTACTTTCAGCTTGGGTGAGATAAGGAGACCCAATATATATATTTGCAAAAAAAAAAAACCTAAAAAAGAACAGATGAGATATTTACTATCAAAAACAATGAAAAAAATATCATTTAGGAATCAATGGACCCTCTCAAAATTATGACCAAACAAGAAATATGAATACCATATTTTATAAATGGTATTTTATTTTTTCCAAATACATTTAAAGAAAAATTTAACATTCATTTCTTTAAAATTTTGAGTTCTAAATTTTCTCCCTCCTTCTTCCCTCCTTAAAATGGTAAGCAATTTGTTGTACATTATATACATGCATTATGTAAAACATTTTCATGTTAATTGTGTTGTAAGAGAAGAAACATAAAAAAACACAAAAATAAAGACAGTGAAAATAAGATGTTTTGATCTGCATTTGGACTCTATCAATTCTTTCTATGTAGGTAAATAGTATGTTCTATCTTGAGTTTTTTGGAATTGTCTAGAACCACTGTATTGCTAAGAAGAATTAAGTCTTTCACAGTTGATTTTTTAAAATTTTATTATAGCTTTTTATTTACAAATTATATGCATAGGTAATTTTACAGCATTGATAATTGCCAAACCTTTTGTTCCAATTTTTCCCCTCCTTCCCCCCATCCCCTCCCCCAGATGGCAGGTAGACCAATACATGTTAAGTATGCTAAAGCATATATGTACTAACAGTTATTTTGCTGTACAAAAAGAATCGGAGTTTGAAATAGTGTACAATTAGCCTGTGAAGGAAATCAAAAATGCAGGCGGACAAAAATAGAGGGATTGGGAATTCTAAGTAATGGTTCATAGTCATTTCCCAGAGTTTTTTCGCTGGATGTAGCTGGTTCAGTTCATTACTGCTCCATTGAAACTGATTTGGTTCATCTCATTGCTAAGGATGGCTAGGTCCATCAGAATTGATCATCATATAGTATTGTTGTTGAAGTATGTAATGATCTCCTGGTCCTGCTCATTTCACTCAGCATCAGTTTGTGTAAATCTCTCCAGGCCTTTCTGAAATCCTTCTGCTGGTCATTTCTTACCGAACAATAATATTCCATAATATTCATATACCACAATTTATTCAGCCATTCTCCAATTGATGGGCATCCAGTTAGTTTCCAGTTTCTGCCCACTACAAAGAGACCTGCCACAAACATTCTTCACAGTTGATTGTTGCACAGTGTTACTGTTACTGTATGCAATGTTCTTCTGGTTCCGCTCATTTCACTTTGTATCAGTTCATGTAAATCTTTCCAAGTTTTTCTGAAAAGGGGATACCATATTTCAAGAAATCATGAGTGAAAATAACAAAAACTATTAGAGACAGAAAGCAAGAAGAGAAAGAATCTATCTGTCACTTCCTGGAAAAACAAACAAAATTACACATAGTCAAAAATGTCACTGTCAATATCCAGAGTTTTTAGATTAAAAAAAAACTTCTTAGTACAAAGGCAGAAAAAAATCAAGTATTAAGGATTTATTATAGTCAGGAACATGTAAGGTAGCAGAAATTATTATCAAAGAAAGGAAATCTTGAAATATGAAATGGTAAATGGTAAAAGAAAAAGACTTAAAACCAAGAATAACCAATCCTGTAAAATTGAATATAAATGTATGTGTCATAGAGAGGAAGGTCAAAGAAGGAAGATCATACCATTCTGATTATACATCATTTCTTTCTTTCACCACTTTCTTTTTCCTTATAATAGCAGGGACTGTCTGGGCAATGGGTAAAAACATTAGGATATTATGGGAGAAAATAGGCACCCAATAGTCAAAAATATGATTCTGAATGGAATGAATTCACTCATAAAACAGGAGAGTAGCAAATGGATTAGAGGGCACAATCTGAAACTCTCTCTGTGTATAAATATGTATATATAAATACATATGAATATATAATGTATATATGTATTTATACATATATACACATATATGTATCTATATATACATATTAATGGAAGGATTTTTTTTTTACAAGAAGCACATTTAATACATAAAGATTCAAAGAATTAAGATGAAGTGATAATTTAACATCTACTGGTCATCCTGCCATCTGGGGGAGGGGGTGGGGGATAAGAGGTGAAAAATTGGAACAAGAGGTTTGGCAATTGTTAATGCTGTAAAGTTACCCATGCATATAACCTGTAAATAAAAGGCTATTAAATAAATAAATAAATAAAAAAGAAAAAGAAAAAAAAAAGATGAAGTGATAGCATAGAATTCTATTATGTTTGAGGTGAAGTTACTCAAGTTGGGATAGCAACTGTTATCAAGACAAGAAAACAGTCAAGAGAAACATAGCCAAAAGAGATAAACAGGAAGACTATATTATGCAGAAAGGCAAACTTCCTGGATGTGTGACCCTAAGCAAGTCTTAACCCCAATTGCGTCACCAAAAAAAAAAAAAGGGAGGGGGGAGATTTCTCTTCCTACAGAATTAAAAACTCAAGAGGTTTAAAATTGGAAACTAATAAATGGGGAATAGCTAAACAAATTATGGAACAGGGTAGTAATGGAATACTTTTTGACCATCATAAATGATGAAATGAACAATTTCAGAGGAAACTGGGAAGACCTCTAAAGAACAATTTTTTGGTTGTGGTTGTTTATTTTCTCAATTGTATGTGATTTTTGGTGACCCCATTTGGGTTTTCCCCCCAAAGATAAGGCAGTGCTTTGCCATTTCATTCTCCAGGAACTTTACAAGTGAAGAAACTGAGGCAAACAGGGTTAATTGACTTGCCCAGGTTCACGTAGTTGGTATTGTGTCTAATGAGAGATCTGAATGCATGAAGATGATGTTTCCTGACTTTAGGTCCAGCAATCTATCCATTGCCCCACCTAGATGTCCAGAACAATTTATGTAATGATAATCTCATGAAAATAATGACAACAAAATACTTTAGAATAGAATCAGAGCAATAATAAACCATAAGTTCAGAGGATTATAATTGAAGCCCGCTATCTTTCAGAGAGATGATGGATTTAGCATGCAGAATGACAGATAGTTTGGCTTTAGCTGATGTGGAAATTGTCATTGCTGAATGAGATGGGTTGTATTATGAGTATTTGTTTTATTTTTTTAAAAAATATTTAGTGGGAAGAACAGTGGTAAGAAATGACAATTAGTGATTGTAAAATAACATATTTTTAAAAGTTAATTTTATATGCTCCTAATGGAATAACATCTAAATGCTTAAGGAAATAGTTAATTGACCTACAAAGAGAAACAAACATCAAAACAATAATTGTTGGGCACCTTAATGTTTCTTTTTGGATTTGGACAAATATTTTTAAATTACTTGCATCATAAAATGAGAGAAGTAGGAAATCGATGAATCGGGCATACTACTAAAAAATTGGAAAAGCAATAAAAGCACAAATAGAATTCTGAAAATGAGCAAAATTTTAAAACAGAAAACAAATATGTAAAACTTGGAGTTGGTTTTTTTTAGTCTTTAAAAATAGATAGATGATTAATTAATAATAATAAAACTAATCATAATAATAATTGAATAATTAATTAAAATAGATGAATGCTTAATTTTTAAAAGGGATAATTCAAATCAGTATCAAAAATGCAAAAAGAGAAAAGACAATAAGAGAGTTGTTAGAAACTATTTTTGCCTAATTATGTGCCAATAAAACAGATAACTTGAGAGAAATAAAAGAAATATTCATAAAAATATAGAATCTCCCAATTAATAGAACAAGAAATAGAGAATGAAAAAAACTGAATCTAAGAACAAAAAAAAAATGAACATGCCACAAATGAACATCCAAAGGATAAATGTCCAGGCCTTAATATGTTTACAAATAAATTCTCTCAAATGTTAAAAAAAAAAAAAAAAAAAAACAATTTCAATACTGTAGAAATTGCTTGAAAAAATAAAGGAAAAATGGGTATCGCTGAATCCTTTAAAATAAATATGGCCCTGATGCATCAACTGATGAGAGGTAAATAAGAGACGGAAAACTGCAGACCAGAAACACTGATGAATATCAAGGCATTAATAACATAAATCTGATATAGGTTAAACAGGTACGATCCTTCTAAATATATTTCCATATTTATCATGTTGTGTAAAGAAAATCAGACCCAAAGGGGAAAAAAAGCCACTAGAAAGAAGCAAACAAACAAAAGGGTAAAAATAGTATGCTTTGATCTATAGTTTTCTCCATAGTTTTCTCTCTGGATGCAGATGACATTTTTTCATCCCAGTCTATTGCAATTGTCTTGATCAATGTATTTTTTGGTTGTTGTTGTTGAGGCATTTGGGGTTAAATGACTTGCCCATGGTCACACAGCCAGGAAATGTTAAGTGTCTGAGATCAGATTTGGACTCAGGTCCCCCTGACTTCAGGGCTGGTGCTCTGCCCACTGCAACACCCAGCTGCCCCCAGATCTATGTATTGTCGAGAAGAGCCAAGTCTATCATGGTTGATAATCACATAATCTTGCTGTTACTGTGAACAATGATGAACTCCATTTGTCCCCTCTTATTTATCTCCCATCACTCAGAGATCTGCCACTCTCTTCTCCATCTCTCTTTCATAAGATAAAGCCACTTTACCCGGACTAACCCCTCTCCTTGTTTGAGTGATCCCATTCTATCTTGTCTCCTCCCACAGACTGCCTCCATCCTCTCCATTCTTTCACTTATTTTCATTCTCTCCCTCTCCACTGGCTCATTCCCTATAAACATGTCTATGGCTTCCCTATTCTGAAAACACCCTTCCTTGACCCTTCTACCCCCAGTAGCTATCATTTCTTTGTAGCTAAACTCTTCAAAGACAGGGCTTTAAATATCAAATCCAATTGATCATTCTTTGAGCCCTGATTGGCTCAGAGTGAATATAAATGGCTAGAAACCTAGAAGGTCTTCCCCTCTCAAATTGGATTTCTTTTTTTGATTAGGTAAAAAAAGTCATTCTCTGCCTCATTTCTTACCTAGCCTTAATCACTGAATGGGCGTTGCCTGAGTCAAACTGAGACCTATTAAAGACCCATAAAAAAGACCTAAAAAAAAAAAAGACCTATAAAAAGCCCCAAGTCTCCTGCTGCCTCCAGAGCCATCTCCAGTCATCCTGATCTATATCTGGCCACTGGACCCAGGTGGCTTTGGAGGGGAAAATGAGACAGGTGACCTTGCACAGCCTCCTTCACTTAAATCCAGTTTACTTGCACGTCACATCCTCCTTCCCAATGCCATGGACCGCTTCGAGAAAGAAGGACAAACAATATACTACATGCCCCAGTGAACCCCCAAATGGTCCTCCATGGCTAGGAGAATTCTCAGCTAAAACAAGGGAAATAGAACTAGAGGATCATAAAAGACAAAATGACCCATCTTGATTACAGAAACTGAAAAGCTCTGGTACAAGAAAAATAAATACATCGAGAACTACGTGACTATTTTGTTGTTTTTATTGGTCCCTCATTCTGAACGAGCATCATTACATCACGAGGGGAATGTCTTGACTTGTGAGTTAATTGAATCTTAAGTGAAATAGCTTGCAAAGTATCACCCTCACTCTGTCTTGCAGTCATTACACAGCTATGCAGTATGGTGCACAGAAAAGGCCCTAGACCTGTAATCAAGAGCAGCTGAGTTAGTCTTGTCTAAGGTACTTCTGAACCTTGGGACCTTGGGCACATCTTTAACCTCTCAGCTTCAGTCTCCTCATCTGTAAAATGCAATAATAATATGTGCACAGAACTATTGTGAACATCAACCTCGATAGCGTATCTATAGGTTTTTCCAAAGCTTGAAGTGTTATATAAATGGGATCTGTAAGGGAAACAATCGATTTGAAATAAAAAACAGCAAATTTCTCTAGAAAGGATCTAACATGGAGGATATACAAAGAATTGATTCACACGAGTCAGATCAAAAACCATTTGCCAATAGATAAATGGCCAAAATATCTCCACAGGCAGTTGACAAAGGAGGAAATGTGAATTATTAATAACCATGTGACAAAATGCTCTAGATCATTAATGACAAGGGAAATGCAAATTAAAAGGCTAAAGTGAGAAGGGAGGATATTCCAGGCACATGGCACAACCTGCGCAAAGGCACGGAGATCAGAAATGAGGGCATATGGAAAATTAGAAGGCCATTTGAATTGATAGTGCCAGTGTTGAGTAATACACAATAAATCCAAAAAGTAACATTTGGGGCTTTAAATACCAAACACTGATCATAGTGAAATGAAAGCTTTGGGGATTTATTGAGCGTGGAAGTGACGCCTGAATTTTAGGAGAATCACTGTTTCTCTTGTGTTGTAATGCAGGAGAAACTGAGGCAAGATAGAGATTAGAGAATATTTAATATTTAATTTGAAAGGGAGAGATTGACTGGGACCAAATGGATCCATGGTTGGTCCCAGGGCTGAATGAGACTATCGTCTGTCAAAGAATCCAGCAAACTGAGCTCTCAATGACATATATACATGTGGCTCAGACACAGGGGGTAGACCGAAGCAGGGGCAGAATCAGGGTGCTGAGAACGGGAACACGGGACTAACAATCAGGTTCTGACAGGGGAGGGGAGCATGGGGGACATCTGGTAATTGGGATTAAAGAGTGGGGAGAAGCACCCAACATTCTGACAGTGTCTAAGATAGAAGGTCTTTCTTCTTATAAGGATCATTATGATTAGGAGGGAGGGATGGTTGAGCAGAACAATTATAAACTGAGGCAGAACAATTCAGGGAAACCGAGTCAGGACAATTAGGGAAAATAAGTCAGAATAATAAAAGAGAACTGTGGCATAATAGTATGGAGGAAGGAGAATGAGGAAAGGGAGGGAGACCAGTTAAGAAGCAATATAATAATCTAGATGAGGGATGGTGAACAGCAATAGCGGGCCACTGAGCAGAGAGAAGGGGCAGAAGCGGATGTGGAGATGTGGAGATAGGAGCACAGGATATGACAACTGACTGAGTCCGTGGAGTCAGTGAGAAGGGATGAGGGGTTATATGCACCAGGGCTGCCAGAAATAGAGAAGTGACAAAGGATAATGAGTTCTGGTTCAGACTTCTATAGTACAGGAAGTTTTAAAAATCTAACATGCAATTTATGGGCAGGACTGGAAAATAACAACTAATGGAGGGATTGTGAGAAGGCTGGCTGCACTATTACACTATTAGAGCTCTCGCTTTCTGTGATTGGACCTTTCTGTAGAGCTCTATGTAAAGCCACCTAATGTGAATTTGTGGCAGAAGTGGGGAAAGAAGGGATGGAGAGAGATGGTAAGGAGGCCTTAGAGGAATGGGAGGGGGCCAGCAGAGGGTTCAAGAAATGTGGGGGGAGGAAGAACAGATAGGAGTCAGGGCCAGACACATGGGGGCCTAGCTGGAGATGAAGAAGGTGGGGGCAAACCCACGGGGCTGGAAATATAGACAAGAGATTACAGGACAACAGCCATGGGCCAAGGACAGACAAAGGGTACCTAAGTGGGGAGGCCCTGAAGACAAACGCAAAGGGTCTGACATGCTAGGAGGTGGGTGGGTGGGTGGGTGGGCACAAAGATCTTTTCTTTTAGCCCTGGAGGTCTCAAGCCAAGTCCCCACCCAGCAGCAGCTTTCTTGTTATGCTTGGAAGGTGGGGTGTTTTTGAGGGGGGGTTGGATGGGTGCTGCTGAGCTAAAAGGGAAAATGAAAGAGAAAGGGAGAGAGAAAATGAGAGGAAAGAAGAGGGGAGAGAGGAGGAAGGAAGAGGGAAGGAGGGAGGAAGAAGGAAGGAAAGAGGAAGAGAGAGATGGAAGGAAGGATGGAGAAAGAGAGATGGAGAGAAACAGAGAGAGTACTGTATAGTAAAGTTAACCCAGATAGTTTTTTGAAATGCAAATTTCTTTCAGAATCTTTATGTAAAGTCAAATGTGCATAATGCAAATTTACAGAAAGTAAAAGCTGTTTGTACATTGATAATGGAGCTATGAATTTTTTAAAGCTTTCTAGAAAATAAGAGTCACTAAAATATAGCTAAAGTTTTACCCAGTGATGCTGCTATTAGTCATGTTCCTGAAGAAAGTCAAAGACAAAGGAAATGGAGTCATAAGTATAAAAATGTTGTGGACGAGAATGAGGAATGAAGGATGGCCCCAGAGTTGACAATCATAGGGCTTTTGAGTAAGGATAGTGAGATTTCGATAGAACAGCACATTTGAGAAGTTTCCCATGCAGGGCTGCGGCTCAGGAGGAGCCATGTGCATTGACAGGTTCATTGAGCCCATTGAGGCTGATTAGACATTATAAAAAGGAAAAAAGGGAGCCCACTCTCCCATATGATGGTAATTCAGTGAAGGAGACTAAAGATGGAGTAGACTGAGATAGTCAGAAGGAGAATTAAAAGAGAAGTATGATAAATATCCAAAAAAGAGAGGGAGCTGAAGAAAAGGATGCTCAACAGTGTCAAAAGTGTTGTAGAAATCAAGGAGAACGAGGACTGAGAAAATATTGTCAGGTTTGTCAATTAAGTATTAATTAATTTGTCAATTAAGAGATCTTTCATGACTTTGAAACAAATGAGTTCAGTTGAGTAATGAGACTGGAAGTCAGACTACTTGGGTTGAGAAGTAAATGGGGAAAAAAAGAGAAAATGAAGACAACCAATGTTAAAAAAAAAAAAATGGGGGGGAGGGAGAGTATGGCTGAGAAAGGGAAGAGGGGTATGGGATGGTCCCTACGGGAGGTGATGAGATTCAGTGAAGGTTTTTTATGGATGGGAAAAATTTGGGTATGTTTGTAAATAATAGGGTATTCTACTGCACACTCTGACTATGTTCCAAGGTATGTTATAAGGCTCAGTGGGAAAATAGATGTGAAGATGTATTGAAAACTGTAAAATCCTGTAGCAATTAAAGATCATATATGAAGTAACAGCTTTAGCTATAGAGCTAGTCATCTCTGCTACAATGATTTTTTTTCCTTATGACATCTTTTTTTTTTTTTTTAATTGACAAAACATATGCATGGGTAATTTTTCAACAATGACTCTTGCAAAACCTTCTGTTCCAACTTTTCACTTCCTTACCTCCATCCCCTCCCCTAGATGGCAGGTAGTCCAATACATGTTAAATATGCTACAATGATTTTAACTGTGGCTAACCAATCAAGTACAGTTAAACTAAGACATTATTATTTAGTGTAAAAGAAAATAACTCTAAAAGACAGCTAAACTCAGATTAATTACAATGATTCATCTCCGTTCTAGAGAACAAATAGGTGGAGGATGTTGCTTCTGTTGTCAGATATAGTCAAATTGTCAATCAAATTTTTGTAAATGTTTTTCTTTCTTTTCTGGGATGGTTCAACGCATTCAGTCAGTCAGTCAATCAATCAGTCAGTCAAAAATTTCATACATTATAGGCACCGTGCTGATTGTAGTGTCACAGACTTGGGGGAGATGCTTTGTACCAATTTTTCTTACATGGCATTTGACTAAATATTTATTTCAAAAACTAATTGAGTTGGTCTATTAAATGGTGTCACTTAATAATCATGGTAAGAAGCACACTAGTGGGGGCTCATGTGCCACATAATTAGAAGGACATTTCCAACCCCTCAGGACTAACATAGCACAGCCAGCCACACACTGGGGACCTGACTCTTTATTATGAATGGAAACTGGGATAGTTGTCCCAAAGCATCCTACTTTTAAGAAATTTGCATTTGAATGAGCTTTATACACATACCTCCATACATATATACACACACATATATGTCTTTGTATGTCTATGTATATATGTGTGTATGTATATATGTACATATATATATATATTTATATGTGTGTGTCCATATAACTTAGGACTGGCCAATGAGCCGAACCCTAAAACTATGCATGCGGAATGCCACAGTGAAATTCCTCATCAAAAAAACCCGGGATGCTTTTAAAGGGTTGTGATGATTTCTAAGGAAATGGCTAATTCTTATCACTAACCATATGGGGAACGACAGTCCCTTTGATTGGATGCAATTGCAGAACCAAAGTGGAGGGAGGAGGGTGTTTTCAAAGCCTTAGGCAGACTTGACTTCTCTTGGTTTGAGTTCTTCCTGCCAGATGGGTCTGGGGGGGAGATTAGGCTGCTTCTCTAAAGGGAAAGACCTCAGACCTTCCGTACAGCTGAGGCCAAAGTGTGGCCCCATGAATCCATGGGCCTCGGTGCTTGATCTACCTCTGGAAGGAGTTGGACGCCTGTGTCAGAGTTCATAGGCAGACTAGCCTCATTGCCCCACAGATGGAGAAAGGGGCTTTAGGTGCCAGCCCCAGCAGCAGCTGAGGCAAAGGGCCAATTAGCAACGATGGCCATTTGGACATCTGGATTGGGTGGACCAATGCTATGGAGAAAATGGGATGTGGAGTGTGGACCACAACATAGCATTTCCACTCTTTGTGTTATTGTCCGCCTGCATTTTTGATTTCCTTCACGGGTTAATTGTACATTATTTCAAAGTCCGATTCTTCTTGTGCAGCAAAATAATTATATAAATATATTGTGTTTAACATATATACTTTACATATTTAACATGAATGGGACTATCTAGGGGAGGGGGTGGGGGAAGGAGGGGAAAAATTGGAAAAGAAGTTTTCGTAAGGTTCAATGTTGAAAAATTACCCATGCATATGTCTTGTAACTAAAAAGCCATAATAATAAAAAAAGAAAATGGGGTGTGTGAGCCCACTTTCCCCAGAGACTGGGGTAATAAAGGGGATGATATGCTCCTCATATTTCATATTTGTATATTTCATATACAAATTGTTTTTGTATTTTTAATAATATATATATTGTTTATAATCCAAAGAATAGAAATGTATAAATTTTCAAATACAAATTACAAAAATGAAATACAATGCTTGAAATAGCAAATGTTGGCCAAGAACCTTTGTTCTTGCTCTATCTTTGAATCTCTTTATAAAAGGTCATTGATGTTGATTGGTCCTGATCTCTAGTTACTGGCACCTATCACTGTTAGGAACACTTAGAACAGAACTTGCGCTGGTGGCTTTAGAGAAAGGATACTCCAGTCCTTGATGGATACCCACCAGAATCTTGCAAGTGAACATCTAGACTGCGAGCACAGAGAACACAAGCTACACATAAGATATGTACAGAGTAGATGGAAAGTCATTCCAGAGAAAAGGGCACAAGTTGGGGGTGGGGAAATTGAAACAGGTCTCTTGTAGAAGAAGGGGTATGAGCTGGATATTGAAGAAAGCCAAGATCCTTTTTCTTTCTTTCTTTTTTTTAATTATTTTTAAAATGCCTTTTATTTTCAAAACATATGGATAGTTTTCTACATTCACCCTGTCCACACACAGGGAGTGATGAGTGGGGTGTGAGGCTGAAGTTGTCAGCCCCGGGTGATCGGGAGCATGGCGGTGCCCTCAGCAGTGAAAGGGAGATAAAGAAGAGAAAGAGAAGATAATGAGGCAGGAGGGAAAATCACAAGTTCTCTGGGAAGACTCACATGAACTGATGCTGAGTGAAGTGAGAAGAACCAGGAGATCACTGTACACAGTAACAGCAAGGTTGTTCAAAGATCAACTATGATAGCCTTATGCAATATAATATACATTGTATTTTATATTGTATATGTATATCACATATACATATACTTATATATTATATATAATATACTATATAATAATATAGTAATACAATAGCAATACAGTGATCCAAGACAAGTGCTGAAGAATGGAAAATGCCGTTCACCTCCAGAGAAAGAATGAAGACTGAATGCTGATTGAAGCAGACTACTTTTACTTTTTTCATTATTTTTCTTTTCTCATGGTTTTTCTCCTGTGATCTAATTATTTTTTTTTATAACATGACTAATGTGGACATATGTTTAAAATGATTATACATGTTTAACTTACAGCAGATTAATTGCCATGCTGGGGAGGGGTAAAGGGAAATCAGAAAAAAATGGAAATCAAAATATTATAGAAGTAAATATTGAAAACTAATAAATAATTTTTTAAAAATAATGAATTCTGTTTTGGTCATATTGAGTTTAAGTTCATCTGAATAATAGTTTCTGGCTGGGACTTCCTTTCGTCTCTTGAGAAAATTTCTCAGCTATTTAGCATGAGTCAGTCAGTCAATTAATATTTATTAAGTGCTCACTATAAATCAGGAAGTGTACTAAGCATCAGGATACAAAAAGAGGCAAAATATAGTCCCTGTCCTCAAGTTGCTTACAAGTGGATGGAGGAGACGTGGAAATAATAAGAATATCCACAAAGTAAGCAATGGATAAGCAGAATAAATGGGAAATAAGGAAGAGAAGGAAGGCAGGAAGAGGTTGGGAAAGGCTTCTTGGGAAAGGTGAGATTTTAGGTGGGATTTGAAGGAGTTCTGGGAAGCCAGGAGTGGAGATGAGGAAGAAGAGCTTTCCAGGCTGAGGGGATGGACAGAGAGAACATGTGGAGGGGAGAGACGGAGGGTCTGGAGGTTGAAACAGCCAGGAGACCCATGTCACTGGGCGGGTGGGGAGATTGGCAGCAAAAGTTTGCTCCTGATCTGCCCACAGCTTCTTCTATCAGTTGGGAAGAAACAATACGTGTCGTTACTTGTTCAGTGAGTCAGGCAATGCACAGGCTGTGGGTTGGGATTTGGTTTTCCCTCACTTTCTCTAAGTATGTCACCAGATATGAAACTAGCATCGGCCTCTTTTATTTCAGCTTGGAAAGGATTCTGGAAATTAATGGCTGGGTAGGAAATCATTCACTCCATCTCCCCCTCCCCCCCAAAAAAAAGAAAGAAAAAGAAAAGGAAAAGGAAAAAAAAAGTAAACTTTCTTAGTGTCTGGGGCCCGGCCCTTCCAACAAAACAGGAAAATGGGACTTGTAGCCACTTGTCACTTCCCAGAGAATGAATGAGCAGAGGGGACTGGGGTGGGAAGAGAAACATGGAACATCATGTGCTCAGCTGAGAAATGCTTAGAGTTTGGGCTCTTCATAACCTTTGAAGGAGAATTAAGAGAAGCTTCATCAAATGTCAGATGCTGAGACAGGATGGGACTGGGCCAGTTGGTAGCTAAGCAAGGAGCATCCATTGCCTTCATTTGGAAGATCATTCTTGTACCATGAGAAAACAAGGTGAGCTTCCTAACTGTGTGATCCTGGGCAAGTCACTTAACCTCATTTGCTTCAGCAAAAAAAGAAAAAGAAAAAGGTGAGAAAATGGGCTGTCCTGCCCTTCCTTAAAGAAGTGGAAGACTGGGAATGTGGCACCCTGTAAGTATTGTTGGGGGTTCAAAGGAGAGCCCAAAATATTGGGGTTCCAGACCAGCGACATCAGTGTCGCAAAAGAATGTGCAGACTCGGACCCATCTCCAAGTCAAGGGGCAAAGTTTATTATAATTGTGATGCCAGTTACAGCGGGCTCAGTTCCAAAAGAATTTAGCAAAGAACCAGGAGCAAGAAGATAAACTTAGAGGAAAAAGACCAGATGCTTCATGTCACTGATAAGCCAATTTTATGGCTTACAGGTGAGTTTGAGGAGTAGTCTGATATACACCCCATTATTGTCTCAAAAACTTTGTGATCCCTGACCCACAGGCCCGCCTGCCAGCAATGTTGGTGGAATTACAGCACTTCCAAAGGCAAGGGACTTTTCAGGTTATCTCTACATCTTCCCTAAAAGCTAGGAGAAGAAATATATCATTTCCAACTACATTATTCCCAAGGCAAAATCCCATAGTCTTAGGATTATTACTACATTCCCCCTAAAAACTGCACCCTAGCCCTATCAGGCATAGTTTTACTGACCTGATTGTAAAAATCTTTAAATATCTTTCTATTATAGTTTAACTGGTTTTTTTGGTTAGTTTTACTGACCTGATTGTAAAAATCTTTTAAAACCTTTCTTATAAGGAATAACTTGGAAAAAATAATAAAAGAATAGTCTACTTGGCGGGTGAGGATAGATGGCTCTCTTAGGAAATGAAAATAATGTAAAAAGAAGACATCAGTAAGGTTATTTTTTTAAAAGAAGATAATTATATACATGGCAGGAATAGAGTAGAGGATTTGGGATCATGGATACCTGAATTCAAATTCTACCTCATACACTTATTAGCTGTTTGACTTTATGTAAGTCACTTAACTCTGCCTCAGTTTCCTCATGTGTAAATTAAGTCTGTTTCCCCATTGTTGTCTCAGTTGTTGGGCAATACCTTCTGTCATTGCTAAACCCATTCTACATATTTTTCAGGATTTCTAATTTGGTTGCCTCATCCCTGCCTAGTTGATAGAGAGGGAGCTGCCTAGAAATTGTTTTCTTTCTTTCTTTTTTTTTTTTATTTAATAGCCTTTTATTTACAAGATATATACATGGGTAACTTTACAGCATTAACAATTGCCAAATCTCTTGTTCCAATTTTTCACCTCTTACCCCCCCCCTCCCCTAAATGGCAGGATGACCAGTAGATGTTAAATATATTAAAATATAACTTAGATACACAATAAGTATACATGACCAAAACATTATTTTGCTGTACAAAAAGAATCAGACTCTGAATTATTGTACAATTAGCTTGTGAAGGAAATCAAAAATGCAGGTATGTATAAATATAGGGATTGGGAATTCAGTGTAATGGTTTTTAGTCATCGCCCAGAGTTCTTTTTCTGGGTATAGCTAGTTCAGTTCATTACTGCTCCATTAGAAATGATTTGGTTGATCTCGTTGCTGAGGATGGCCTGATCCATCAGAACTGGTCATCATCTAGTATTGTTGTTGAAGTATATAATGATCTCCTGGTCCTGCTCATTAGAAATTGTTTTCTAAATGAATTCAGTATCACACCTCAATTCAGTTTAATCTGTATCTTAATCTACCAGTGATCATGGTGATTTATGAATCTTGGACAAGTTGTTTGGGCTGGGGAACGCCATACCATACCAAGTTCTGGTCCTGGAGTCAGGAAGACTTATCTTCCTGACTTCAAATCTGTCCTCAGAGACTTACCAGATGTGTGACCCAGGATAAGTCACTTAACCCTGTTTGCCTTGATTTGCTCATCTGTCAAATGAGCTGGAGAAGGAAATAGGCAAACCACTCTAGTCAAGAAAATCCCAAATGGGGTCACAGAGTTAGAAACGACTAAAAAATGACCAAACAAGTTATTTGCCCTCTCTGTGCCTCAGTTTCCTCTTCTGTAAAATCAAAGGACTGGGATAGGTGAGTTCTCGGGTCCCTTTGAGCTCTAACATTCTAGAATTCAAATGTTGACAGCAATCTTCAAATCTTATTGGAATATTTAAAGAATAATTGGGAGTGTTTTTTTTTTTTATGATGTTGACACATGTAGAAGTTCCCTCTAAAATGCAGATCATGTTCCATCCATGAGGTCACATACTAAGCGACTCTTGCCTCCGTCCTCCCAAAGCAGTCCACCTACTGAGATCAGTTTTAAAATTTCTTATTATAAAAGGAAAGTCATTTTAATTAATTCTTTTAAAAATTCTCTTATCTCAAAAAAGCATACAGCCTGGAGAGACTTTAGATATTGAGTTCTTTTTTTTAAAATAAAAATGAGAAGCAATTGATGTGCATTGTCAAAAGTCTGTGTGTGTGTGTGTGTGTGTGTGTGTGTGTGTGTGTGTGTACCTCCCCCCTCTCTCTCTTACACTACAATAGGTGAGCACACCTGCCCAGGAACAGCAGCCACAAAGCTTGGGGCTTGCTTTTGTCTCAAAGATTATCTTCCTTCAGCTTTAACACCCAAGTTGTCTCCCCCTGTTGGAAGGTAAGCTCCTTGAGGGCAAGAACCGTTTTCAATTTATTTGTTCGAATTCTGTGCTCAGCAGTGGTATCGGCCCTTGGAGGTACTTAATAAAGTGCTTTGCTAGATCAGTATTAAAAGTCCAGATGAGGAAAGCCAGAAGAAAACCTCCAGAACATCTTTCAGAAGCAATGGCCTGAAATGGATCATGGGTTTTGTTTTGAGCAACTCCCGAGGCGCCAGAGACAGAAAGGCACAAGTTAGGGAAATCATGGAACAGTTGCCAGAGCAGGGAAAGGGAAACTGATAACATTGTTTCTGTGTTGTTTCTCAGGATACCGGGCTCTGAATCTGTTAAAATTTAACCCACCTAGATCCATCTCACACTGGTACAGGAAAATTTCATCATATTCCTATTTAAAACAAAGCAAACACCTATCCCCAGGACCACAATAGGCTGCTGGCCCAGGATTGGGATGAGAGAACCTCTGTGCTGTGCTTTGTGCACAGAGGTAGGCTCTCCCACTTAAGCCACTGTGCCAGCTTAGTCACTGACATGCTATGAGAACTTGGCAAGCCATTTTATTTTGGGTGTTTTTTTATCATGAACTTAATAGTCATCAGCAAACAGAAACATCTCAAAATATAAGAATGAACAACAACAAAAAAGAGGTTGGTAAATGAAATCATCAATTCCTGACTTAAAAAATTCAAGTGCAGATTAAATTTAGCAAGGTAATAATAAGCCAATAGTAAAATCACTTAACCCTGTTTGCCTCAGTTCCTCATCTTTAAAATGAACTGGAGAAGGAAATGGCAACCACTCTAGTGTCTTTGCCAAGAAAATGCCAAAAAGGGATCAGGAAGAGTTGCAATAACAAGATTGCCCTGTTTGTTTCTGTCCCCTTCTGAACTTTTTTGCTTCCTTTCATTTTTAAATGTTTTACTAATGTTCTTTTCTTTCTTTCTTTTTTATATATCACGTTCCCCTAACTCATCCTCTAACCCCATAGAAACCCTTCTTTATAACAAATATCCGGCAGAAAATGTATGTGGATATTCCATACCCTTAGTTCATCTTCTCTCAGTGAGGGATCAGGAAGTATGCTTCCTTAGCAGCTTTCTGAAGTCACAATTGACTACAGTCCAGATCAGTATTCTAACATCATTCAAAGATATTTTCCTTTACATTATTAAATCATTTATTAATTATTCCAGTATTTCTATTCTCTTCAGGCTACATAGTTCATGAAAATCTCCTCAGATTTCTTTGGATCCTTTCTATTCATGATTTCCCATAACCCTCTGATATTCCATCATAGTCCTGTACCACAGTTTGCTTAGCCATTTGCCAATTGGGAGGCAACCTTTTGCTTTCTATTCTATGCTACAACAAAAAGTGTTGCTTTAAAGTATTTTTTTTTTACCTTATGGATCCTTTAAGTCTGCTTTCAACTTTATTTCATTTCTCTGGACAGTCTGAGACATAATAGGTACTTAGTAAATGTTTGCTGAATTTTATTGCGGAATTCTCTGCATCCCAGTTTTCTCCTTTTCAAAATGACAGAATTGAGCTAGCAGTTCTTTAACTTCCCTTCCAGTTCTAATTCCATAGGCTTGGTGTTAGTTACATTGGGTAAAAGCTAAGGTTTGTGGGATTTGGGGCTAAGGGCTTATCTGTTAATCAATCAACCAACAGTCCTTTATTACATGTCTCCTCTCTGGGCAAAAAACCCCCAAAGAAACAATCCCTTCTTGGTTCTTAAGTTCTAGTGAAGGAATGTAAAAACACACAGTTAAAATATAACATAAATTTATAAGTATAAGTAAATATTAAGTGAATACATACAAAGTAATTAAAGACAAAGTTCATACATGCAAAATAATTAAAGACAAAGTAATTGGGAAGGAATCTTACTAACAAATGGGATCAGGAAAGGATCAATGCTTGGGCTGTGTCTTAAAGGAAGAAAAGGAGGATCTGTTCCAGTTAGAGGTGACCCATCAGCGCAAAGCCACGGAGATTAAGCCGGAGTGTTGTGTGCCGAGAACAGAGAGGTGGCCAGTTTGACTGGATTGCAGAGTATGAAAGGATAGGTTGGGGACAGAGTTCTAAAAGACCTTGAAAGCTAAAGAGAGGAGTTTATAATTGAACCCAAAGGCAAGAGGTAGCCAGCGGAGTTGATGGAGGGAGTCCCACGGTGAGATCGGCGCTGAAGGAAAATTACTTTGGCAGCATCGGGGCAGAGGAACCGGGGAAGTGGGAAATCTCGGGTTCTTGACCTGAAAGTGGGCTAATTTAAAGCCCTTCACAACTTGGCTCGAGACTGCCTATCTAGATTTATCACGTACTTTTCCCCTCTGTGCACTCGGGCCGAGCTGTTCCCATCACCGAGCCTTTGCCTAAGCTGTTCCCCATTCCTGGGATGCTCTCCTTCCTCACTTGCCTCATACAATTCCTAGCTTCCCTCAAAGCTCCCGTCCCAAGCCAGCCTCCTCCTTGGAGAGGCCTTTCCCGAGTCCCGGCTGCTAGTGTCTCAGCAGCCGTGCTCTTAAACCGCCATTGACGCGTTCGGCGTACGTTCCCTAGCTGTAGAATGGAAGCCCCTGGAGGGCAGAGGCAGCACTTTTGTTTTGGAAGTCCCCACTGTCCAGGACAGGATGTAGGCAGACGCTTAATAAATGGTGCTGGGTTGCTATCTGTTGTTTCCCCCCATATAACGTGATCTCGAGGGGACGGGCTCGTTCCTTTTTGGCTCAGGATCTTCAGCTCCGAGTGCGACTTAAGGAAATGTCAGCCGATTGATGGATCGGTTGTCCCGGGGTGTTTATTTCCCGGGTGGATGGAGGGGAGGAGGCGGAGGGAGGCTGGCGTCTGGGAGAGGGTGGTGGAAGGGATGGGATTGGAGCGGTGAGATGGTGGGTAAGGGGTGGGGTGGGACTCCGGAGAGGGCGGGCGGCGTGGTTCGAGGTGGCCGGCAGCCAATTCGGTGACGGAACGGCCTCCTTCCCCGCGGCGCCCGTCCCCCAGCGAGCCCCTGAGCCCGCGGGCTCTAGTCGGGGCTGCTTGGCTCCCCGGAGCCCCGCGAGGGGCGGAAGGGAAGGCTCCCTCGGGGCGGGGCCAGCTCGCTCGCTCCCCGGCTCTCCGGGCTGGGACTGCCGCCTTTGGCCAGGGCTGGGCCGGGCGCGCGGGTGGGGCGCAGCTGCGGCAGCCTCAGCAAGCAGCTGCAGTGCCTTGCGGGCCGCGGCCCGGCCACGTCCCGGGCTCCCGGGCCCCGCCGCTCCTCCTCCGCCGCTGCTAGGTTAGCGGGGCGCCGGCGGCCGCGCTCTCCTCCCGGCCGGGGGCCCCCCCTCCGTGACGCGGGGCCGCGGGCTCCGGGGGCGCCGGGCTGAGGGAGCTCGGGGGTGGAGGAAGGTGGGCGGTGGGAGGAGCGCGGCAGGCTGGACGGGACGGGACGGGACTGGGCGGGGCGGGCCGTGCCGGGCCTGGCCGGGCTGGGCTCCGGAGCGGGACTGAGCCGAGCCGAGCTGAGCCGAACCGAAAGGGCCCGAGCGCAGAGCGGCCGGCCGGGGACCCGCTGCGCCAATGCCGCTGACGCTGGTCTTCTTCTCCTTCTCCTTCCCCGGCTTCTTCGTGCTCTGCGCCTGGGGGCTGCACCGAGCGCTTCCCCAATGGACCGTCCTCGACTGTTTGACGTTCAGCAACAGGTACGCGGCCACGGTCTCTCCAGATGTTGCAGCGCTCGCTGCCCGTGGGGGCTCCGGGGACCTCGGGCTGCCCGCGCCATGCTGCTCTAGGCGGGGCTGGGGGGCGCGCGGCCGGCAGGAAGCCGAGGTGGGCTGTCTGCCTGTCCTCCTCCTCCCTCCCGCCGGCCCAGCCTTTCCGCAGACCCTCAGCGGGACGCGCGCCCGGCGCGGAGCAGCGCGGAGCTTTGGGGCCAGTGGGGATCCGGCTCTCTCGGGGGCTGATGCCCCAGGGGAAGCCCTTGGCTCTGCAGGGAGTGGGGACGTCCCCAGCGGGGCAGAGCAGTGGCTCGTCCCAGTTGCCCCCATTGGTGAAGTATTTCTTGTCTCTTTCTCGCCCTTTCCCTTTTATCCTGTTAGGCTCGTTTCTTCCATCCAGGCTGTCCTGGCCTCTAGCTCCGGGCTCCTCATTGTTCTGTCCTGCCCTGATGTAGTCTCTTGCAGGTAAGTGCTAATGACGGGGGGAGAATAAACATCCCGGCTTCTTAGTGCGTGCAGTCACCCCCTGAGCCGTCCCACCTGTAGTCATGGGAGGCAAGGAAGGACTTTCCCGGCTCGTCCCCTTCATCCGGTTTCCTTTCCCACCTTCGAGAGGAAATCCTAGTGAACACTAGAGCATGGATTCATAGTCATTTTCAGTCGTGCTCGCCTCTTTGTGACTCCTTTTGGGGGGCTTCTTTGGCAGAGATTCCATTTCCTTCTCCGGTTCGTTTTACAGATGAGGAAACTGAGGAAGGGTTAAGGGACTTGCCCAGGGTCACACAGCTAGCGTCTGAAGACGGATTTGAATTCGGGTCTTTCTGACTCCAGACCTGGTGCTTTATTCACTGCGCCACCTACCTGCCCTAGGGAGTATTGATAATGGCCTCATACGGGGGCAGCTTTTGAAAGAAACATGGTCCAATAAAAATAAAGAGAATGGAGGCTTGGGTCCAACCTGAGATAGTGTGATCCCATGATAAAAAAAAAAAAAAAATTCGCTGAGATTTCCTCAGTTGCACATGAGAAATAATGCACAATTTCAAGGGCTATGATATAAGTAAATAGGCTTTAAAAAGAAAAGTCTTTTTTGTATAGGTGGGGGGCCACGGGTTTAGAATAGTGCACATACTGTCGGGCAGGATTGATGTGAGTTAGTTTTGCTGAACTGTTTTTCTTTTTTTATTCTGTATTAGAAGAGAGAGTTTCTTGGGGAAAGAAGGGGAGGGGGAGGCATATGTTTTAAAGTGAAGGTGATCTAAATGCAAAAGGTTTAAAAAAATAAGACTAAACTTTTTTTTCCCCAAAAAAGCAAACTGTTAGTTAGAACCTAGATCTCATAAAATCTTGAAAAAAATTATTATTGCTTTTTGTTTTTACATCAGTCATTTCCCCTTAGCCCTTATACTCTCCCCTCTACTCTCTTTCTCCAAAACCTTTCTTATAACAAAGAAAAATATTTAAGAAGTCAGCTGCTATAACAGTACTTAATGATGTATATTGCATTCCACATCAGTAGTTCCCATTCTTCTCCTGAGAGCAGAAACTTATTGTTTCTTCAGACCAATAATTTAAAAAAAAAACAACAACAACATGTTTTATAGTTCAGTGAATTGGAGGTCTAGGTTCTTTGAAATGTCTCCATTTTTTTTTTTTTTTGTTTTTTGGTTGGCCCATTGGCAGTGCTAATGTAGTGGATCTTTCTGGTTAAAAATAATCTTCCCTAGTTCAGGTGACCCCGCCCCTTTTTCTAGACCTGGCAAAGCTGGGATTCTTGATCCTGAACTCCCTTTCAGAGGCCCATCTCATGTATGACATGTCCCAAACTAGGCAGGAAGTGGGGAAGTCCTCCTCTGTCCACATCATACAAGAGTAAGGTGTTTAATTCAGTGGGACACATTTCAAACAGAGATCTGAAGGTCTAGGTGTGACCGACCTGTGGCTGTGAATTTTCAGTGACTCTGATGACTTTAGAATATTTTATTCCATGTCTCTCATATGCTTTTCCCAGCCCCAAGCTTTTGTTCTGGGCTAGGTTATACGGTGGTGGGAAACTGATCTTGAAAGCAGTTTGCATTGCCTTTCCTTGGTCCCCTTCATTTTGAAATGGGTTCTATTGGATGAACTCACTTTATAGAGACTAAAGGAGGGCAGAATGAATTTAGTGTGTTAAAGCTGGAAGGGAATTTCAATCCATTTTACAGAGGAGGAGAATGAGATCTTGATAATTGCCCAAAGTTATGCTCTAGCTTTTAATATAGTTCTTTGGGAAGGGACTGCTTATTGGTGCTTGCAGGCACCCCCTTTATCAGTACCACCTGCTGTTATAGGAAGTAAGGATTTACTGGTCGCCTCCCCTTCACCCAGTTCCCTTTCCTTTAAAACAATGAGGAAATTCTAGTGAACACACTAGAGAGCAGTGACTCTCTGATTCTGGCTCTTTAAGTCCAGGAGAGACAATTACCTTGGAATCAGACAAGACCGATGTCAGACTCCCTCACACTGGCTGTTTGATCTAAGATGCATCATAGAACCTCAGAATGCTCGTATGACATAGCTCACAGATTTGTTGAAAGGAAAGCACTTTGTAAATCCTGAAAATTCAAATAAAAAATGAGCTAAAAAGAGGCAGAGGGATGGAGGTCTGATTCTGCCATCTACTAGTTGTGTGACAGTGGACAAATTTATGGCTTCTTCTCTCAGGGTCCCGGGCACCTAAGAATCACAGGTGGGCCACTGACCTGCACTGGTGGAGGGTGTTTTAGGCAGTTCCCTATACTGATGAAATTACTTATTTGTGAACACCTTCATTTCACAAAGGACCGGGAAGAATCCAAGATCACACACAAATGTGTCACAGGCTGAATCCGAATGCTGTTCAAGATGAATTCATCTCCTGGCCTCGGATTTGGGGCTTGTATTCCCTTTGTCTCTTTCGCTTGTAACTAGGTGATGTTACTCTAGGCTGTGGATTGAAAGGGAAATGGGCTGTCCCTTTCTCACATAGGAGGAGTCCTTGGCTCAGAGGAGCTTTCTCTCTTTGTGAACTTGAGTATTTATTACTAATAACGATAAACATATGGCACATGTACTTGTGTTTCAAAGATAGCGAATGGGGAGATTGTGGGTAGATAGAGTCTCAGTGTGCAGAAACTCAGTATGGCTGATAGGAGATCAAGGACCGCTATCTCTTAACTGTACTGTGCCTTGGAAGGAGATGAGGAATGTGCCTTCAAGCTGGCCAGTGGAGGACTGGCATCCTTAGTTCTGGAGGCAGCTACGCGGCCCAGTGGCTAGAGCGCCAGGCCCGAGTCAGGCAGCCCTGAGTTCAAATCCTATCTCAGACACTCAACTATGTTTGCCTCCATCCTTATCTGTCGAATAAACTAAAGAAGGAAATGACAAGCCACTTCATTATCTTTGACAAGAAAAGCCCAAATGGGCTCACAAAGAGCCCAATGTGACTCAACAACAACAAAGGAAACACGTTAAGTTGAAGTAGTTACCAAAATACCTAAAAATAAAAGTTCACGAATCCCTGATTTAGAGAGACATGAAAGCCCCCTGGGTGTCTGATGGACTCATCTAAAAGGGGGATCAGCCATAACTGGGAGCAATAGGGGGAGGGGGAGTGGAGGTAACAAGTGAGCCAGGTTTGAGCTATATCTGAGGAGAAACTTCTTCCCAACTGGAACTGTCCAAAGGTGACCTGAGCTGCCTCAGCAAGGTTCAGTCTCCTGTCACCCGAGGGCTTCAGTCAGAGGTGGGATAACACTCTCCTCCCATCCAAGTTCACAGACTCCGGGTAAAGCTTGTCCAGCTCTGAATCCAATCATCTAACCCTGGTGATGGGGGGATGTTGTAAAAGCTCTTGAATCTCCTGAAAAGTCTTCATCAAATACCCAAACATTTTACTCCCACAGACTTATTTTCCTTGTTTGCTTTAACTACTTTAATCAGGGAGGTACACGAGGGCATTTCACTCCCTGGCATCTGAATTAATTTCTTTCGCATTATTCACTCACTTGAAACTCCAAAACCCTGTGAATTAAGTAGAGCAGGTGGTCGCCATTCCTGATGAGACTGAGACTCAGAGTAGTGACAGATCTGTCTAAATGCACAGGGTCCGGACCAGAAGCCGGGTGTCTTGTTATTCACTCAGTTAGCTCTGAAGACCTTTGTCCCAGAGCTGTAATTCTGTGTGATGGTAAATAATGGAGCTCTCTGAGCTTCCCCTTCAAGACCAGACCGGGCTTTCCCACTAGGCTTTCGGGACTTTCTTGTGTTTCCAAAGGTGTAGTTATTCTAATTGTGGAATTGCTCCATGGAAGCTAAAGATGAGCCATTTACCAGCCACACCTCTTCAGGCATTGCACGAGCAAAGCCAGGTAATTGATTCATATTACAGCTACTCCATTCATTGCGGGCTTGATTACAGTTCCTATTGTTTGCTCACGGCGTAATTAAGGAACAGGAAGTCTGGGGACCAGCTCAGTAGGAAGACTGCACCGAGGGCTGCCTCTCTCCCAGGATACCGAGGCTGGATTTTATTATTACACGTTTAGATACAATTTTTGTATGTGGAGTGGTTAGTCATTAACTAGCACCGGGGCCACCATCGCCTGCTCCGTCTCAGGGCTTTAGTAAAAGATCCTTAGGAAAGGGCTGACACTACCCACAATGTCCTAGGGCAAGCAGCTCATAAATTCATACCAGCCCCTCTGGAAAAACCACCATAACTTGGTTATTTTCACACTGGTGACATACAGGGGGACCCAAGCTGGAGTAGCAGGGAGAATTATCACCCAGGTCACCGAGTCACTGGTTACGGCCACACTAGGGCAGGGGTTCTAAGTTCTAGTCAGATGGATGTCTCAGAGATGGGGAACTGAGGTATGTACGTGGAGGCTTGGGGTTCTCAGACTACACAGCTTGTGAGTAACGGCACATTAGCCCCGCTGGAGTTAGACAGCAAACAGGAGCTTTGGTCTAACTCCCACATCAGTTTCTAGTTCTGCCTTTTTGCATTTGATTTTGAGGATTTTTTGCCCTAATACATGGTTGATTTTGGTGTAGGTTCCATGTACCACTGAGAAAAAAGTATACTCCTTTCTGTCCTATTCAGTTTTTTCCAAAGGTCTATGATACCTAACTTTTCTAAAATTCAATTTACCTCCTTAATTTCTTTCTTATTTTCCCACATCACTTTCTTAGAAGGGAGTATTGGTGACTTTGAGGGATGGGTAACTTGTATGTACCACAAAAGGCCAGTTAAGTCCATTACAAGGGACCCGCTGAACAAGACAAAAGTGACATATTGGATGGCCTCATTTAAGAAGTAAAGGATGTTGAGTAGGTTTTTGCCTTCTATCTGGCTCCCTCATCCGCTATCCACAGCAAATGGTTCAGCAACTTCCTTGTGCCTTTTCCCTTTGCTGTTTCTTTAGAGGTGTTCCCTTGCTGGCGAGCATTTGGAGCGCTCTTTACACAATGGTCAGTCCCGCACCCCAGTCAGGAACGGGAAGATCCCTGGCTTTCAGGCTCACAGAACTGGCTTTGAGAATCTTCATGTGCTTCCCTCTAGGCACTGGCTTGCCCGAGAATATGTGTGGGTTTTAATTCCGTACATGACTTACGACCTTGGCGCCATGTACATTTGCTACTGGTACCGAAACCGAGGCAAGGATAAGAAGCACACTCTCGCCATCTTTAAGAGGTTCCTCAAGCACGATCGCCTCATGCTCACGCACCATATCTTCATTCTGGTTATTCTTGTACCCATTGCACAGGTGAGTGTTCATGGGACCGTGTCGCCATCGTTGCCAAGTCAACTTGTGTTCCGGAGGAGCAGGGGATGTTTTCCACGCTTAGGGAACCGTGGCCGTGCCTCGAATGCCCTTTGCCTTTCCAGTCTCTTTTGTTCCCTTAGTTGGTTGGCTCCAGTATGGCTGCCCAGCTCCTTATGCCAGCCATGTAAAATGCCAGCACAGAACCATGATGGGTATTTTTGGTCCATTTAATGGTCATCATAGCCCAGGAATTCCCTCTTTAGCCAACCTTCTCATTGTTTAGCAAGGCTTGTCCTTAGCCTGCAGGCAACATTTGGGGCAAACCTGTCATCCAGGCTCTTCCTATTTACACTTATTTGGTGCAAACCCAATTATTTAAGCAATTATTTAAAAAAATGAAAACTGCAATTGGTCGCGTGTTGTCTATAATACCAAGTAACTGCTTTCTTTGCATGGGACTGATGTAGTATTTTGACACCACGAAGGTGAAATTCAGGAGAACAAGAAGTAAGCTTGCTTTTTGTGTGGCTGGACCTGGACTCCTACGCTTGCTGAAAGGCGAGACAGTAGGGGACTGTAAATGGGTGCCTCGGATGCATTCTCCTGGCTGGGGAGCTCATTGCCCAGGGATGGCAGCAGCTTGGACACTGTTGCCTTGACCTCCATGTTCAACCGTTGTGGCCGACCTGGCTCCCATCACCTGCCTGGCTCCCGCCGCCTGCCTGGCTCCCACCACCTTCTCTCTCTCCAAAGGCACTTTTCTCAGGTCCTGATATCTTCTCACTTGTAGGTACTACGGGGAGAACGTGGTGACTTCTTTGTAGGCTGTATCTTCACAGCAGAATTCAGCACCCCGTTTGTGTCACTGGGCAGAATTCTGATCCTGGTATGTGAAGAATCGGGGTCAGAGCTGGATGGGAGTATTTAGCCAAACCTTTCATTTTACAAAGCCCCAGAAAGTTGGTCTGCTTCGGATCATCCTGCAAGCTAATGCATGGATGACTGTATTATACAGACCGTGTTTTATCAATAAATTAGTCACAGATTAATGAGGTAGGAGATCCACTGGGTGCTGGTGGAGGGCCCAGCGGGCCACCCTCTTTCTGGGCTCTGTGGGGAGGTCATCCCTATCACTAGAACATGAAGGGCATGCCCAGCTGTGGTCAGAGCTTGCTCTTTCTATATGAAGGATCCCAGAATCTTAGTGGGAGAACCTGGGAGCCCATGAGCGCCACAGTCCCTTCTACAACAAACCCCACAAGGGAGGGAGCTTTTGTCTGAAAGCCCCGAGGGAGGGGGCAGCGGGGCCCCTCTTCCGGTTCCAGATGCTTCTCATGCTTAGGATTCTTCCCCCTTTCTGTCAGGCATGAAGTTGTGTCTGCATCTGCTCCCCCCGGGGCTACACAGGCTAACCACCAACCTTCCACATACCCACCTTTCGAGTACCTCAGCCTCAGAATAGCATTAACACTCTCACACACACTCACAGACACACAGAGACACTAACACACACACACAAACACACACACTCTCACATAGATATACACACAGACACACATACTCACACACTCACACATACATACTTTCACACACTCATACACACACACACTCACACAGACACACACTCACACACAGACACTCTCACATACACACAGACACACGACTCACACACATTTAATCTAAGCAGTGGCTGCTGGTCGAGCCCAAAGGCTCCCCTGGCTCCAGCCGCTGATGAACTTTCTTCTCCCCGCTCTCTCTTGCAGCTGAAGAAACAAGACACATTCTTGTACAGGCTGAACGGCGCGCTGACCCTGGTGACCTTCTTTGTCTTCCGCATCCTCATCTTCCCCTTCATGTACTGGTCCTACAGCCGGGAGGAGAGCCTGAGCTTGTGGGAGACGCCGTTCCGCATCCCCTTCTTGTGCAACGTCATCAACGCCTTCCTCATTGCGCCCCAACTTTACTGGTTCGCTCTGCTCTGCAGGAAGGCGGCCCAGATGTTCAACACTTCCCAGGCCAAAAAAGACAGTTAGTGGTGCCCGTGACCCAGAGCGAGCAGAGAAAGGCGTCTCCCCCCCCGGCCGCCTCTGCACCCCATGGAACCGTTCGGGCCTTGGATGGGCTCTGTCTTGTGGGAGTCAATAAGGAGCAGACGGGTCGGGTTTTATAAGGAACAATCACGTTCTCTCTCCACTCTGCTTTTTTTTTTTTTTAACAGAAGCACATTCGCACAACTACAAATCGTGTTGTGACTTATGAGGAGCTAAGGGGTCTGGCTTATGACCACCCAAGGCTGGGACGGATTTTGTGGCGGGGTATAAGCTCGAGCTGAGCCACAGAAGTCCTGGGGGAAGAGACCCGGTGATGAGCTAGCCTCTGCTGGGCTATTTGCGTGCTGGCTTTACAGCCTGCCTTTCACACATCCTTCTGCTCACCTCCTTTGATCAAGGAACAGCCAATTCTGGGCCAATAGGACCAAAGCAACATTTTGCTGATTTACTTGTGTACATTGTGGGAATAGGGCCAGAAGACCTGGGGCTACATTTTACTTTTTTCTTTCCTAGGCTGACATTGTAAGCCTCAGATGCCCCATTTCCCTTTACTCTTACCCTGGTGCCAGTGTTTTGACACTCACTTCCACCTCCCCTGGGCTGGGATGGAAGGGGAATACTACCGAGGAGCCAGCAATTTTTATGGGATTGCCAGTTGTATCTGTTTCAACTTCGCAAGCCAAATTAGAGAAATCAGGACCAACTGGCAAACCATATTCTCCCGACTGCTCCCTTGCACCCAGTCTGTTCTGTCCGTATGCAAAGGACTGCCTGACATCTAGTAAAACAACAGGATTTTAACCTCTTCCCAGCCTATGCCTTACATACTTACCTAGATGAGACTCTAGTGGCCTTAAAAAAATTCACGTCTGGACTACTGAGTGTTTTTTCCTATGTTCCTTATAACTTAGTGTTCTAACCAGGAGTCCTTGACAACTTAACTACCTTCAAAAGGAGTCTAATACAAATATCCAAGCCAAAAGGATCACTGGCTACCTTCCCACCCCTCCTTATGGCTAACTATCCTTGTCACCAGCCCCCTTTCAAGAGGGAAGTCCAAGTGCCAACTCTTAAAACATTTCTCAGAAAAATAGGATGTTTTAGTCATTATGCTATGGTAAAGTGTTTTTTATGTTAGGATTTTTAAAAATAAGGTGGCCTTCCCATCAGTTGTGATTCCATTGTCTTTTAAAAGTGGTAGCTGACTTAACAGCAAGGACTTGTTTCAGACTCTTGCTGTCTCAGTCTGATGGGTGCTGTCTGTTTTTCTGAACCTTCTAAAATGCTATACAAGTTGTAGAAGCTTGTTTTGGTGTTGTGTTTACTGATAATTTAACTGAAAGAAAAAATTCCCTCAAGGAGATTATATTATATTAATGTTTTTCCTATTTACTCTCATTGTGAAAGACATCAATAAAGATTTCTTTTTAAAACCATTTGATGGAAGGGGTGACCATTGTCTCTGCTCCTATTTTGACTCAGGGAGAATATACCTCCTGAGTATTTTCAGTCTAAGAGGGATTTCCTGTAGCTCAGGCCAATGTGGTCTTAGGGGACGCCACAGGAGGATCCCAGCTGTCCCATTTCCCTTCAAGCCAATCTCAGTGAGGAAATTAGCCAGGAAGCTCCAACCAAATGACAGCCAAACTCTGGATTTCCAAAGGACAGGCCCAATGAGAGTTCACTTTTATTGCTGCTGCCCCATACAACAAGAGCATCCGACTCCTACCGGCACTCACTTTACACTTAAAACAATTTCTCCCATCTCCCTTCCCTCATAACCTGTGAGTCAATCCATTAGCCCACTTGTTGGGGAATGGATCAGGAGGTCTGGTCCTAGACAGAGAGCATCCTCTCCAGCATGACTTGAGGCTGCCACAAGTCCAGTGAGGAAAATTTCAGAGGATGTTGGAGCCTAAGAGTGGTGATCTGGAACCAATTATAAAAGGATGGGAAAAGTTCAAAAGAAAAGGTAAATTTTATTATAACTATTACAAATGCCCAAGAAAGTATTTCCTTCTTCTTTACATACTGTACCCCTGGTATATCTTGCCTCTCCTATCTCCTATGATTGTGAAAGGAAGTTTTTGTATCCCGTCTAGCCCTGGGTCTGCCTCACTTCCATGGAAGACCTGCATTTCCTGGTGTGGGTCATCAAAAGTTGTTGATCTTCTGCAGCAAAGTTTTCCGCTGTTCCCTTGGGCCAACGTTTTCAGCGATGGATTTGAGAAAGTGCTGCTCATTTGCCTTCCGGAGCAGGGCGTTTGTGGAGGTGTCACTTTTGCTCAGGACATCATAGTAAGAGAGGATCTCCAGGGCTAGAACGTAGAGGGGCTCACAGACCTCCTCAGGAAGCATGGCCATGATGTGGAGGATGTGACAGAAAAGCTGAGTGTAAACAAACAAGGTTTCTTGTGTCAAGTCTTTCTCCTGTCCTTGGGCCCATGGGCACAGGGACTGGACCTTGACGGAGTCAAGTAGGTCGGTCAGGCTGCTGCAGATGAGCTTGACCACATGGCTCCAGCCTTCCGTAGGAAGCCAGTTGGAACAGCTAGGGCTGCAAAGGAACTGGAAACCTCTCAAGAAGAGCACAGAGAGCTGCAGCTCTTGGGCAAAAGGTTTCAAGTTGAGCAATGGAACAAACTGGACGTACTCGAGACTGTACGGGACGTGCAACAGTTGTTTTTGCAACAGACTCTTGGTCAACTGGTGCAGGCATTTCCACTCGTTGGGGCTACACCAAGGCAAGACTTGCACCAAGGCCACCAGGAAGCCCTTGCTGAAGAAGCTGACCTCCTCGGGGTTGTTTGTATCCACCGCCAGGAGGGAGAGCATGTGCTCACAAGTGTCAGCGGAGATGCAGCAGCACTCCATCCAGGCCAGAAGGCCCGTGCCGGGCCCATAGGCAGGGTGATTCTGGGAGGTCCAGTCATCCTCAGAAAGCTTGCAGATCTCAAAGAGCGTGGCCGGTACCTCACACTTAAAATGACCCTTAAAGACAGTCCGTAGCCGCAAGCCCACGATCCAGTCCAGCTGCTCCGTTTTCCGGTGGAGCCAGGACAAGGACTTGGTCCAGTTCTCTGGACTGGGGTTCTCCTCCTTGGGCAGCACCACCTCCGAGAGCTGCTCCAGGATGCTGATCACCATATCTTTGGACTCCAGCGAGAGGTGCCGCTTTGCCTTGGGGTGCTGCCAGTATTTGGTGTAGCTGTCGAGCAGCTGGCACAGGGTGAAGAGGAGAGGGAACGGGGAGCAGGAGAGCAGCCAGGAGCCGTCCGAGCATGGCTTTGCTTCCAGAGCCTGAACAAAGATCTTGAGACAAAGGTCCACCTCCTCCACATGCAGCATCAAGTAAGGAAGGACAAACACTTTAATCACTTCCTCTGGTGCCAGAAGAGGGGTCAAGGGGATGGTGCTAGTTTCCTGCTCTGGGGGGTTCATCAGATAGCCAAGGAACTCCAAAAACTGCTTCTCCTCCTTGGCCGACGAAAGCTTCCCCCAGACGGTTTCTTTGAGGCACGAGGCCAGCAGAGAGGTGCCTGAGCTTGGCTCCTGCTGTCCCTCGGGGAACTGGAGGGCGGGGAAGGCACTGAGGATCTGAGCCAGGAACCTGTGGGCCCCGAGGTTCACCATGGCGAGGCTGCACATCTTTTTCACCGTAGCTTCCGGGTGCAGCACGATCAGCCTGGACACGGACGTGATGGCTTTGGCGAGGCCCTGCTCAGAGGCACTCTGGGTGATCTGGTTGAAAGCCATGTTCAGATCCTCCTGGAAGCCCTCCATGTAGGTGGCCAGCTTCTCAGAGAGGCCCTTCCATCCCCAGGAGCTCAGGATGCCCGAGAGCACTTTGTTTTTATCCAACAAAGAGAGGTCAGAGTAACAGTCCAGGATCAAGTTGGTGACTTCCTCCGCCTTGGTCGGCGAGATCTCTCGGCCCGACGTGTCGATCGTCGTGACCGTCTCCAGCAGCTGCAGGACTAAGCCTGGCTCCCGGAAGAGGGCCTTGTTGTTCACAAGGCAGTCCAGCCACTCGGCCGAGAAAGCCCACTTCTTCTCAGAGGCGAAGATGTAGCACATCTCCATGTGCCGGTCCATCTTCTGCCCGATGATGGCCATGGCGATCGAGGCGGTGATGTCCTCCGAGCTTTTGTCTTTCAGGATCGTGTTGGTCTTCCTCAGGAAGTTCTTCACGCACTCGGCCAGCTCCGAGACGAGCTGCCCCTCATCCTTCGAGAGATCCTTGGTGTCCTGGTATCCCTTCAAGTTCTGGTTGAGGGAAGTCAGGCTGTCACAGAGGCGGTAGCTGCCGTAGCTCAGCCTCTGGCTACTGTTGAGGGTGGCCTGCAGCTCCTCCCCCCACTGCTGCAGCAGGCTGTGCAGGTAGCCGAAGCCCACAAAGAGCGTCTCGTTGGGCAGCTTGGCCAGCGAGGTCAGGCTCACGTCCCGCTCGGCCTCCTTCACCTTCTCGGCCAGGCCCTGCTGGTGGTAAGGGTTCTGGGCATCAGAATTCCACAGGGAGATGACAGTTGCAAGCTTGTCCAAGTACACGGTGATGGACAGCTCCTGCGGGTCTTCCTCTACCAGGGCGAAGACAGTCAGCATGTCGGCCAGGTTAGCCACGGCGCAGCACTTCAGGCTGGGGGCCGTGATGTTGTTCTGGATCTGCTTGAGGCCGTCCAGCAGCACCTCTAACAAAGACATGATAGGGCAGGCGTCCGGGTCAGCCTTGAACCTCTTGGGCGGATGGGAGAATTCGTCTGAAGATGATAGGTACTTGTGCGCCATTGTCCGAAACTGGGTGAGCAGGGGGTCCTTTGGATCAACTTTGTGCTTCATCATTTCCCACCAGACATCCAAGAAGAAGGTGACGTCTTCTAGAGAGGTGTCGCTGGCCACGTGCTCCACAAAGCGTTCCAGTTCTGAACGGCAGATGTTGGAAGGCAAGGCCATCAAGAGCTGGATGAACAGCCCCGAGGCCTCAAGGGACTTGAGCAACTCAAAAAGGATGGTGTGATTGATGGTGGGGATCATGTTCCCCACCGAAAAGAAGATGTCTTCTTGCCACCGAGCATCTGTGTCTGAAGGTGTGATGGGGCAGGGTTGGAGGACCTTGGCCCAGATGATGATCAAAGCTTTCTTGGTCCAAGCCTGGGGGTGGGACTGGGCAATTGCAGAGGAGATCTCTCGCAAGGCTTCAATGATGGGCCGTCCAACTTGCTCCCAGTCGGACTTCTTGAGTTCTGCCAGAGCCTTCGGGCTGAACAGCTGCTCGGCCAGCAGGAATCCCCCATGAAGAATGGTTGTTTCTTCACAGATATTCAAAGGTCCTGGACAGAAGGAAAACAGGCAGGATGAGCAGAGGCAATAAACACAAAGGCTTCCTGGAAAAGGACCCTTTCTTCTTAAGGAACTGGCCACCTAAAATAGGTTCCATATGCCAAAGGGCATCCTCATATGCACTGACTTGGCACCTCCTGCTTTGCCCCTTTGCCACCTGGAAACAATTACAGAGCTATGGCTATTAGGGTCAGCTGGATCCACCAGTTCTTTGTTCTTTCAGATATGCGTGTGCACAATAGTTTATTTGTGTATAGATGGATTATGTGTGTATATACATGTAATCTCGTACACAACAACACACACACACACATCCCTAACAAGCTTTCAAAGAGGCTCAGATTTCAAGGAATAATTTCTTTTCTATCAAGAAAAGCAGGCTCTGACTGAAATCTGGCCAGACTGGGAGAGCTGAGGGATCAGTAGGAAATGCTTTTTCATGGACAGGAGAGGAAGAGGAGACACTTTTTTTAAAGAACCTGTGTGAGGTTACATGGTGGAAGCCAAACCCTTTTCCTCTGGTGATCTCAGGCATAAGGGTCGGTCCCCATGGGCTCCAACTCAGAGGCCTCCTTCAAGAACAGCCCAAGTTGCCTTCTCTCTGGTCAGCCCCCAATCATCTCACTCTGCATTTTATTTTGCACAAGCTCCTATGTGGCCTTGGCGTTCCCCCCCAGGACACGAGCCCCTCTCGCCAAGGACTGTTTCATTCACTGTATCTGCATGCCCGGCACTAGCAGGCCCAAGCTTTCGATCCCACGCGGAGCTGGTGGGGCTCCCCCTTACCTGTGAAGCCAAACTTGACCTGCGTGGGGCCTGCTGCCCCCCAGGGCTTCCTGCAATTCTAACCCCTTTGCTCCCGGAGCATTTCGGATCCGCTTCTGTCTCTACTTCTCTACCGAACATGGACCTGGCCTCCAAACCAACGCATCTGGTCTCGCTCTATGGAGCTGAGGCCCTGAAAGGTGACTCACCCAAGATCCCACAACTAGCAAGTGGCAGCCAGGACCGCAGGGGCCATCTCCGCTTCAAGGCCAGAGTTCTGGGATGTTCTCCCTGCCTTCTACACGCCTCACTGAGAATTCTCATTCCCTCCCTTCCACTTTTCTCCCTGGCCAGGAATTCCTCCGAGCCCCCTCTGTGCCGGCCCCTCCCCCAAGCTCCTGCTCTCTGGGGGTCGCCATTCGGCCACTGTCAGGTCAGGTTTCCCGCTGAGAAGGGCCGCCTTTCCCTGCCCCGGCGGAGCTGCTGAGGACCGAGTCCTCAGAGCCTTCCTCGGGGGTTCTCCCCCAGTGTGCACGTCCTGCCTCTTTCCTGGGGGTCTGCGGGCCCAGCGCAGCCCCCTGAGCGCTCCTGTAGTGCCTGTTAGGGGGGGTCTCTGTAAAAGGCGCTGGAGCCCCCTGCTCTTCCTCTCCCACCCGGGCCCCGCCCGCCGGCCGTGGGGTCTCCTCGGGGCCCCTCCCGGGCAGAGGCCCCTCCCGGGCAGAGGCCCCTCCCGGGCAGAGGCCCCTCCCGCCAAGCCCCGGTTCCCAGGGACGCGGCGGAGAGCGCTCTGGGGGCCTGGGCGGGGGCAGACGTGACGGGAGGCGGGGCTCCCTGGGACCCGGGGGTCACGTGGCCAGCTCTCGGGGGCGCCGCGCCGCTGGGGGGTTGGGGCGCCCGGGCAGGGGTGGAGCGCTCCTGGCCGCTCACCCTCCGCATCCTGGGAGTCAGGGGCCGGGGCGGCCCGCGCGGGGGTTTTTGGGAGGAGCGTGGGAGTTTTAATCAGTTACATGAGCGGGGGGGGGGGGGCCTGGCCCCGTTCCCGCCCGGGCGCCGGGAGCCCGCACGTGGTGGGGAGGCTGAGGCCTTGCTCGCCCCTCCGAGGGCGCCGTTCCCTCCCCGCGGGGGCTTCCTGGCTCGGCCGCCTGAGCCGCGGGCTCCCGCCGGCATCCCGCCCAAAGGCCGGAGCCCGAGCGGGCCGGCGGCGGAGGCGGGAGCGCCGCGGAGCTCAGCGCGCATGCTCGCCCGTGCCCGCGCCCCGAAGGAGCCCAGGCCCGCCCGGCTCGCTCACCTAGGTCCATGGCGATGGCGGCGGCTCCGGTCCCCGGCGGCAGCGCTGCCCTGCGGGGCTGGCCGCTCCCCGCCCCCACCGCGGGCCCGCGCCGCGCCCGCCCGAGGCCCGCTCCCGAGGATTGTGGCGCGGGCGCCAGCGCACAATGGGGAGCGCCGCTAACCCCCGCGCGCGGCCGCTCGGCCCGCAGTCCCAGCTCCGCCTCCGGCCTTCTCGGCTGCGGCCGCGTCCGCTCCTCCAAACCCTCCTCCTTTCCCCCTTTTCTCTTGTAGTGGGTGCCTGAACCGACCAACGAGACCCAGTGCGGCCTAGAGGGGCTCCCCTCCCCCTTCCCCTTCCCCTCCCCTTCCCCTTCCCCTCCCCTTCCCTTCCCTTCCCCCTCCCCGCCCCGACAGCGCCCCCTACCGGCCCGGATCATCAACCAAGGAGTCTTCGAGTAAGTAGCGGCTAACGGGCGGCCGGGCGTGCGCTCGTGCGCACATGACCCGACCTGACCCTGACCTGACCTTGACCTGACCTGAGCACAGCAACATAGACGGAGATGCCCCTCCCACCCAAACACACAGAATGCCCGTAGACGCCCCTCCCTAGAGCCCCTCCCACTCAGACACATACACCCTCCTACAGACATAGTGTCCCTCTAGACGCCCCTCCCATCCAGACATACACAGTGTCCCTCTAAACGCCCCTCCCACAGACACAGGGGTGCTCCTCTAAACGCCCCTCCCATCCAGACATACACAGAGTACCCCTCTAAACGCCCCTCCCACAGACACAGGGGTGCTCCTCTAGATACCACCTCTCCCTACAGACACAGCAGCCTCATAGAGAGCGCCCCTAGACAGCCCCTCCCATAGAGAATCCCCTCATTGGGGCACAGAAGGACCCCTCCCCAAGGGCCCAGCAGCCCTCAATCTCCTTTCCTCTCCTGTTGTGGCCCTGGGGGCTGGGGCCTCACGGCCTTGCTCCTGAGTGGGGTGGGCCTGGCCTTGGGCTCCCAGCACTTAGACTGGCCCTGAGGTTGGACCTTTAGGTTTATTTTGCACTTTCTCGGGCTGGTCCTCGGCTCCAGGGGGCAGAGAAAGGCCCAACAACGCTTGACTGGGCAGAAGGCAGAATTCCAGGCCCGAGGTGTCCCGGTGATTGTCCTGCTATTGCAGGCGAGGAAACTCAGTCTCAGGGAGATGGAGTCCCCTTTGTCGCCCTCCTCCACCAGCCTCCCCCTCCCTCACAGGTGTTTCCCAGGCCTTTGTAGACACAAGAGGGTTTCACTTTTCACCTGTTCAGAGGAGCTGCCCCATTTATCAAGGGCCGCTAAGCAGAGTGCTGTCAGAGGTCTGCGGGCGAGGCCTTAGAGTAGTGTCAGGACAACAAAAAGTCACATATAACCATAAGGCAGAGGACGTTTAGGTCATGGGGAAGGTCATGATTGCCTGGAGAGCAGGACGGAAGAAGCTTCACAGAAGAAGCAGCATTTTCTCTGGGCACTAAATGAGGCCTGTGGACTGTGAGAGGCGTGTGTCAGTGTGTCACAGATAGTGACCGAGAGAAATCCTGCTGGATCCCTCCCGGACATCCGGCTGCGTGCCCCCGGGCTTCTGGACCCTCCGAGCAGCCCCAGGCACCTCTTCACTGGGAGTTCCTCATGTGTGATCTCATTTGAGGAGGTATTGGGGATCGTCTTATCCTCATTTTGCAACAGAGGAAACTGAGGCAGGCCGAGGGTCACACGGTTAGTAAGTGTGCTGAGGCTGCCTCTGAACTCTGTAATCCGGCACTGTTCATTACATCATGAGAATCTCAATAAAAAGTGGGGAAGGGGGAGACCGGTCTGTTCCAGCCTTGACAATGGAGCCAAGGAAGTCAGGATCCTCCTGCGCCCCCAGGGCCGCATTGCCCTGCACTTGTAGGTTCTCTGCTCAGTACAGTTGCCTTCGGATCTCATACCGAAGGAGCTCCTCAACACGCTCTTAAGCTCGGTGCTGAGCAGCATCTGTGTCCATGCAAACACCCACATGTGTCATTGACATTTTATTGAGCTCTCACATTCTTTTTGGGGGGCTCACACAAAGGCCCCCCTTCAATCCAAGAACTCTCATGCCTCACTTAGACACACTGATCCCCAAGTTCTCCAAGACCCCCAAGAGCCTTTGATACTAACTCCTGTCCCAGGCCCCGCTGCCGTTCCCAGCCGGCCTTGCTCAGCCTCTCCAGCGCTCCCTGATACCACTTAGGTCCGTGGCACTAATCATCCCCTTCTGCCCCACGGCCCGGAGTCACGTTCTCTTGCAATTTCTTCTCTTCTAGCCCTTGAAGACCAAGTTTCCTTTCCCCTAGAGCTACCGACAAATAAGCCCACCTTTACAACCAGTAGCATCTGATGGCCCAGGTAGAATTTGAATTGGCATGTGCAGCAGTTAAGCAGCTGACAGGCCCCGTGACTGACGAGGAGAAACTGGTAGTGTATAGCTACTACAAGCAGGCCACCATTGGGGACGTCAACATCCCCTGCCCAGAAGTCACCGACTTCAAAGCCAAAGCCAAGTGGGAAGCTTGGAACTGCCGCAAAGGGATGTCCAAGCTGGACGCCATGAGGGTCTACGTGTCCAAAGTGGAAGAGCTAAAGAGCAGACAGTGTTAAAAGAGACCAGCCTTCCCAGGAGGGGAAGAATCAACTTAATCTTGTTATGGAGGGCGACTGAATTCCTTTGAGACCCTAGGAACATAGCTAGGAACTATAACTAATAAATCGCTTTAAAAGGCAAATCCCAAATGTGGATTTGTGACTTCTTTGGTGGGGGGAGGAGCAGGATATGGATCTGCTTTGGGCCTGAAAGAGCCCCGAGAAGGGCTGATCCCCAGAGACCTCCCCTCTTCAGAAGCTAAGCTCTGTAAGCCATCCCCAGTCCAGGTTTGGTCTGGAGCCAGCTTTGTTCTGCAATGGTCTATGGGGCTTGTAAGATACAGCTCTGGGAAGCCCCATTTTTGTTAGGGAGAAACCATGTTAATGGCAGTTTTAGTGAGCAAACTATGCCCTGGGTCTTAATCCTGGTTCTGCTCTTGACAGCCACTAATAACACCCTGAGCAAAGTTGGGCCATATTGTCCAAGTTTTTAAAAGGTAAAAGTAGTTCCACCAGCCCCAAAGACATTAGTAGAGATGAAAATGACAGTTGTTGTGTGGGTGTAGAGAGCAACCTGTTGTATATAAATGCAAAGTTCTTAAAGCTTCCACTAGAAGCCCAACATAGTATCAGTTTCCCCACATCCCCTCCAACATTCGTCATCTTTTCCTGTCATCTTAGCCAATCTGACAGGTGTGTAGTGGTACCTCAGACTTAATTTGCATTTCTTTGATCAATAGTGATTGAGTACCTTCTCATATAACTAGAAATGGTTTTAATTTCTTCATCTGAAAATTGTCTATTCATAAACTTTGACCATTTATCAACTGGAGAATGGCTTGATTTATAAATCTGAGTCAATCATGTATTTTAGAAACGAAGCCTTTATCAGAAGCTTTGAATATAAAAATTGTTTTCTCAGTTTATTGCTTCCTTCTAGCCTTGTCTGCATTCGTTTTGTTTTGTACAAAAGCTTTTTAGCTTAATATAATCAAAATTATCTATTTTTTGTTCAATGATGAATTCCAGTTCTTTGGCCATAAATTCCTTCCTTCTCCACAGATCTGAGAGGTAAACTATCCTTTGTTCTAATCTGCTTATAATATCACTATGTCTAAATCATAAACCCATTCTGACCATCTTGATACATGGTGTTAAGTGTGGGTCAATACCTAGTTTCTGCCTACCAATTTCCAATATTCCCAGCAGTTTTTATCCCCAAAGTCTGGGGGTTTTGAGTTTCTGTGACATCTATTTCTTAATAGTTATCCCCAGAATCTTTCCCCTCCCCCTTACAGAGAAACATCCCACACAACATAGTATTTTAAATTTCAATTTTTCAAATGACATGTAGTTTTCAACATTTATTTTTGTAAGATTTTGAATTCCAAATTTTTAAAATTTCTCCCTCTTTTACCTTCACCCTTGCCAAGACAGCAAGCAATCTGTATAAGTATTATGATTTTTTTAAGAGGAAAAAAAATCACAACAGAAGAGATACATTGAAAATTTCTGCTGAAAGACATTCACCAAGTGGGGGAAGAGTTGGGAGTATCTTCTATCATTTTATTTTCACTTCTGATTGGTCTCAGAATATAATCTTCCCTGGGAAGACATATCTAAGCAAAACGAACGTGCCCAACTTGGAATCCCACTATTTCTCCAACTAGTGATACATGAATGCACTCGTCCAACTGCTAAACTATGACAAAGATTACAAAGCTTTGGAAAGCCCTACAAGGAAAACAGATCTGTAGCAACTTAGGGTTTCCCACTGTAGCACTCTCCCAAAATGACCACTTTTGCCACAGTGTTTCTGCGATCCCAGGATGCCCACCATGACCAGCTTTATAGCCCCTGCTCTAAGATCCTCCTGTAGTGTCTATGATCAGAAATGGAAACAGAAACGACTTGGGGCTGGTCTGCCTCTTTCTAGGTAGACATTAGGAACAGAGGCGCCTTGTGGCTTTAAATGCTGGGATCTCGTCACTGAATGTGACCTGAAAAGCAAGATCGTTTTCAAAGGAATTCTTCTGCCTTTGAGGGAGGGAAGCCTCCTGTTTGGTCTTACAATCTGACAGCCACTAGGAAAGCTGCTAGGGGCCAAAGATGGACTGGACTGTGACCTATGGACACCGTAATGCTGTTCCTCTGCCTCCTTCCTCTTCTGGCAGGCTGGGTGGGCCTGTTTGGGCCCTTTTGCAAGAAATGATAGCTATCTAACAGCAAAGCTCCTTTGGTGATGTGTTGGACATCTTTATAGGCTGGGTAGAATTTGGTTTTACCCAGTGTACCCACTACTGGTACCTGTGTTTGTGGGGTTGGGGGAGGGGAAAACAACCACCCTCAATTCCACACTTAGCACCTAGATTGATCATGGAACATTTAAGAATTTAGCAGTGATAAGACTTCATGGGCTTATTTTAGTGTGGGGGAAAAGTCAGGTCAAAGACGTGGTTTTGAAAATTTAAACTAATTGGAAGTTTTTAAAACAATGTGTGAAATTGCCAAACAGTCTATAGCAACCAAAGATAGTTCCTTTTTGGTCTCTGGGACAGTCAGCAGGGAATATCTTTGATTTTCTTACCTCAGAAGTGGTTTGGTGTCATGGAAAGTTGGGCTCCCAGAACCATGACCACCTCAGGCATAGAAGCTGTGCAGCACCTGTGCCAGACCCTGCACAAACATTTCATTTAATCTTCACAACCACCAGGGAAAGTTGAGGAAACTTGAGTCGGAGGCCCAGCGACACAGTTTGGTGAATATTTGCCTGAGGTTAGACTTGAGCAGCCTTTCTGACTCCAGGCCTCGTGCTCTGATCACTGCTCTACCTACGGGGTGTCCACCTTCTGGCCACACACTTAGAAAAATCAATACCCCTGATGTCGTTCAATGTTTCCAATTAGTTTTAATGCGACTGCTTCTTGTGGGTTTGCTCTTTAGTCAGTCGCAGAGATGACAATCTGCCCAGGCAATCTCTTCCCTTGGGGAATGCCGGATGCTGATAAAATCGCTGGTTCAGTTCCTATCCCGATATCCAGCCAGATGCTGTCAGGACACTGGGCCTGATGCCATCACAGAGTGTGGGCTATTAATCCCTCCTGGCTATGTGCAAATTGTGCATTAGAGGAGCTGGAAGGGGCTGCCTGGAGAGGTAGAAGTCCTTCCTTGCTAGATGTCTTTAAGGCAGAAGCTAGACAACCATTTGTAAAGCATGGAATCCTTTTGGAAATAAGTTGGATTAGAGAACCATGGCCTTTCCATCTCAAAACACAGAACTGTGACTTTTCTGTTAAGAAATTTACTGTAGTCCAAGCTGGAGTGTCTTCAATATTTATTTACTAGCCTGTTTGTCAAGTTCCCAATCATGGGTGCCCTTGCTTCTCTTCTAAAATTACTGACAAATCCAAATTGGGTTTCGTTGTAGGCAAGTGGGGAGAGCTGCAGGTACCCCTGAGGGTACCTGCAATAACGCAGAGCCCTTTCCCCTCAAGAGATGCTGAGGAAGGCAGAGGAGAACATGGGCCAGCTCTTAAAGATCTCATCTAATTCTGAATACAGAACATTCTTCTGAGTCAACAGAGGTGAACATATGGATGTTTATCTTTGAAATGTACTTTTATGCCTGTCCTTGATGACTAGGGGATAGGCCTATATTTTACATCCAATAATAAAGCTACTCTGTGACCAATAATGAGTAGAACTGATCAGTACCTTGGTCTTCCCATCTGGTAGGCACCCGTTGCTTCTTCCTTATGTAGGAAATGGTTTTATAGGTTCTTTCTGACTAAAGAATTACTGAGGACCTCAAACATTCAACTACCTAGATAAAAAAGATGTACTTTGACCCCGCCCTGTGCAGAACGAGTGTCACCACATCCCCAGGGTGTAAGCAAATGGGCAATAAATTAGTGGGTATTTCCCTCTTAACCTTCACAATGGGTAATTAAAATTCCACAGGCATACCAAGTGTGGGCACCCTGTGTGCTGGATCCTTACCACAAGCCCAGGTACATAAGGCATGGGGGTGTTGCCACTGGCTGGTGTACCCACTTTAGTTTGAACAGTTCAGGAGAAGGCTGTTGGGGAAAAGCCTTAAGATGGAAAAAAGGAATAGAATTCACAAATCACTGAAAAAACTGAGAAGGAAATTGACAATTCAAGGTCTATGTAAACAATTCTCTTCCCCACATAGAACATAATTGAACCATTAAGCAGAATAAATATCACTATCAAATCACCTTGAGTAATCATATACTTTATTTGTATATTATACAGAAAAAAAAAATGTACCATCTGTTCTGGAAAAATCCTGATTCCTAACTACTTTCTGATACTCTGTAGCATCATTTGAAATATGAATTAGGAGTTACAGGGATGAGTGAAAATCTTCCCAAGTCTATTGATATTCAAAAGCATTGTTAAGGTTGTATTATAAATCAAGGTTTTCTCTTAAAATCCCAGCTTCAGGTGGTGATGAGTAAGAGCTCACAGTTTAAATTTTAATGTGTGGCTCTGAGACAGCCCCGTTCCATCCTCTTTATGAAAAGAATTAACCCATCACTGCTTTAATTCCTGAGCCTAAGAATCAGATGTACTGATTATAAACACACTATTTGGGGGGAATTTTCTCCTTTTTGAAATGAACAAAGCCCAACCCTAGTCAATTGAATATTAAATGAAATCTCCATACTCAATTATACTAAAAAGGGACACAAAACACTCTTATAAATCACAGGGAAGACTGATTTAAAAGCTAGTACTATTTAAATAATTTCAAGAAATTCAAAAAGAGCGGCATTCCATTTTCCTTTGGTCCCACAGAAGTTTGAAAAGTGGAGAGGAAGATGGCCCATAAAATTCTTCATGCCTTCTCCACTTCCCACTTATGAATCTTCTGCTTACCATCAACTTACTACTTTGGTGTTCTTTTGGGATAGTGAACCCATGTCCTTCATTGACAGAATCTGATTTGACTGACTTTTTACATCAAGTTCTTTTAGTAAAGAGCTCTAGGGTCTCTGCCTTAGTCACAGTATCTGCTCAGACTGGGGCTCCAGTTCTGGGAAAAAGCCACTATTTCTAAAGTCCTGGCAAATCGTGAACTTGCTGAACCTGTCCCCCCACCAAACCCACGTAACTAATCTGTGATCATAATGGTGGGCCTACGAAAGGAGACAACTTTAAAGATCCAGAATTGAAATTTCATTAAGACACTTCTCCCCAAAAGGCACAAAGACTATGTCCTTGGGCCCCCCTTAAAAAATAAGAGCCTCAGGAAACACTCCCATCTCTAGTGCTGGATGGGAGTCGAGACAAACAGCTTAAGTCTTTATTCAAATGATGTCTTCCATTATCCAGAAGCCTTCGGTATGTTTTTTTTAGCAAACCACTCATCACTTTTGTCTGCTGCCATTGCCTATCCAAAGAGAATTGAGGGAAGATGGTAGTTATAATGGAGGCAAAAATACCTGGAATGGCACGAAGGGCTCCCCAGCTGAGAAGTGGGGCTATTAGAGCAGGAGTGACTGGCCGAAGGGGCTAAGTGCTACTACTGGCCACCCCACACCGCCAGCTCCCAAGACACAGGAAGCATAATGGAAAGAAGAGCAAACTAAAAACCAGACACTAACCACCGTATAATTATTTTGACCAAACTGGGCCTCAGAGAACAGGGAGAAAATATACCACTCTCCCTTATTTGCAGAGATGGGAGACTACAGATGAGGAACACAGAATATACTTTAGATTCAACTGACATAAGTTTGCTTTGTTGAACTCATTTTTCCTCAGAGATGGCTCTCTGGGGAAGGAAAAGGAAATGAGATATCTGACAATGAATGTGATAAAATGCCATTAAGTATTAAAAATACCAACTCAACCTCTTATTCTCCTCCCTTAAATCAAGTCAATAATAATTAGGCACCTACTATGTGCCAAGCATTGTGTAGGAACTGGAAATGCAAAGAAAGGCAAAGACAATTCCTGCTGTCTTCAAGAGTACAGCAGACAAATGCTATGAATGTCCAAGCTCTGGATAGGATAAACTGGACATAATCAACAGAGGAAGGTCAAGGTGCTCCGGTGAAGGAAACTGAGAAAGGCTTCCAGGACAAACGATCTGAGCTGAGGTTTAAAAGGAAACCAGGAGGCAGAAAGGAGCAAAGAGAGCAAGGTAGGCTTGGGGGGGACACTGAGAGAAAATGGCCTTTAAAGCTCAATAATGAAAAACTTTCTGTAATATGGACCAAGCCTGGAAAAAACCCCTTGCTGGCATCTCTGGCATCTTCCACATTGGTACTTGCTGTCACCCCAATAAAGCAACAGACCTGGTTCTCTCCAGCTCCCAAAACCGAAGAAATGGTTTTCCAAGTCAGAATCGGAGCACCCTAGCAAGAGTCACTCCATCCCAATCCAAGGTATTCCAGGACAAGGGGAGCAAAAAGGGACATGTATTTAGAAAATAAACAAGACTCACATCATCCAACAATTTGTTCCCATTTGGATCCATCTTGGAAAGTTCTCGAAATGCTTCATCGCCCACAAAACAAATTTCATGTCCATCCTAAACAGGACAACAAAGGGTCAGTCTGGGCCTAAAAGGTGGCTTGATGGCCCGGCCCCGCCCACAGGCTCCTCCTTACCGGGTCGGCCAGAATGACCACCTGGACCGTTGCTTTCCCGGGTGTATCCAGGCTAACGAGGGGAGTCAGAATCTTTTGGTTCTCCTTTTTCATCAGTGCTTCTATGTCTGGTAACTTAAGAAACAGAGACAGCGGCTTGGGGTCAGGAGGTGCTCCCTGCCAGCCTCTGCCAGGTGGGGCAGGCAAATGTCAAACAGAGGGAGAGAACCCTGGCTCCCTTTGTTTGCTTTCGGTATCTCAGCTGGGAGGGGTGGCCAAGAAGGGGCAGCAGCCCCCTGGGAACGTGGGGCTGTGGAGCGTGGCAGGGCTCAGGGCAATGCTCTCCACCAAAGACTAAACAGGAGTGAGCCAGAACCACCCAGTCACTCAGGGGGGGAGAGAGAACAGGGGCTGGGGGAGATGGGACAAGGGGGAGATGGGACGAGGGCCAAGTAGGGCTGTCAAGGCCTGGGAGCAAGGACGATGAGAATGGGTTACCTCTCTCTTGGGGCAGGAGAAAGCAATCCTTCCAAAGGCCGTCCCATGATCCACAGCTCCCTTGATGCCCTGTAGCTCCAGCTTGCACTGAAAGGAACCCGGAGACGTCCAATTTAGAGGGTGGCTCGAGCCTCCCCGGTCCGCAAGGGGCCCAGCCCGGCGCTCACCTGGCTGTCTGCGTAGCCCAGCAAAGCCCGCTGCTGCATTTCGTCCTTCTCATACACCGTCATGCCCAGTAGGTCCGACCAGTAGTGCAGGGACGTGCCCAGGTCAGACACGGCCAAGGTCACTTTCAGCACGGGGTCTATGGGTCAGAAACAACTCTACTCACCCATTCGTGCCTTCTTGTTCCTCGCTGATTAAGCCCCAGCCTAATCACCCACATTCATCATCTCATCAAGGGTTTGTGGGGATGTGTACACCAGCCATGAGAACAACAGGACCCTGAGCAGGGGCCTGATCCCCCATGTCCCTGCTCGCTCCTCTCCCTGTCCCCCCCCAGGCTCCCCAAGGGAAGACCACCAGAACAACAACGGGGAACGCAGTACTGGAGGGTTAGGGTTAGGGATGGGGAGGAGAGACCAGAGGTCAGGGACCCCCTTTCATCTGACCCATGAAAGGGGCCACAATCTTTGTGACAGGTCCTCGAGGACTCCGGCTCTTTTGCAGGTGTTTAACTTGATGGACTGGCACTAACCAGCTCTACCCACAAGGCAAAAGGCAGCTGACAGAGCAAGTGGACACCCAGACCCTCCCAGTGCCCCAGATTCTGGCTTCATTCCCGCCTCAAGAGCTTGGAGGTGGCAAGGCTGAGGAGGGGCAGAAGTGCCTCCTGAGACACTTGGAGACAGCCTGGCTCCGGAGAAGAGGAGCCAGGGGGCAGAAACCACCCCCTGTGCCCAACCTGCTGAGAGGCCTTCTTCCCTTTGCACTTGGCCCTTGGGGGGCAGGAGGGCACTGCCCAGTAAGTACCTGATGGGGGCTGACTGTGGTTCTTTAAATAGAACTTATATCCTCCGGGGGCTTCAGTTTCGAAAACTCCCTCAGCGATCTCCCGCAGTGGCCACTCGGCCTCCTTGGCCTTGGAGACGGCCTGGCTGGAGACCAGGGTGAGGCCCTAGGACAAAAGCATACCAGAGTCACTCCACCTGATGGCCAGGCTGATAAGAGGCTCATTTCACCTCCAGAGCAAGATAAGGCTCAAACCTGTGACTTCATCTCAGCTCAGTTCCCCTTCCGATCAGCAGCAGCCAGGGTGGGGGTGGGGGTGGGGGGGTGGGGGAAGGAGGGATTTCCCAGAAGATAAGTTCTGGTCAATCCCAAGGAAGAGACCTGAAGAAGTCAGTGCATCTCCCCACCAAGATGTAAGATAAGCCATCCATTGCCAATGTCCTCTCAGAACTCTCTGAGAAATGGTCCCACCATCTTGCATAATCGGCTCCCCTCTGACCCCGGAAGCAGACTCCTCTCGAGGCGTCTAGCGTGGTCACAAGTCAGGAATCCCTGCCTTGGACAGCCCTGTGTGTCCATGACAATTTGGCTGCCAATCAGGGCCGTGAGCAGTTCCCTAGGACACTAGCAGAGGCTGTCTTCACTTGCCCTCCCCGGCCTCTTATTCCCCCTCCCCAGGCTTTCTCCTGGGCCCCCCACTCTTCCCCTGGTGACCGTGCCAGAGTCACTGTGAGTGGGTGGAGACAATGCTTGGCGCCAGCTCCTCCCGTACGCTGATACTCAGGCTACACAGGAACTTGTTCCCACCTCCAAACCTTCCAAAGTTCTGTCACCTGAAAAGGTGCCATCAGAGCCCAGTCTGTATCCTGGGGTTGTTTGGGGCACCTCCCCCTCCCTCCCAGATGACCCGTATTTTGTCTCTCCCGCTGGTGTCCCCGTTAGAATGCGAGCTCCTCGCACTGAGCACATGGGGGGAGAGAGGGGGGTGTGTGTGTGACACTAAGTCAGGGCACTGTGATGGATTCCTTGCCACAAGTTCCCTCAACCAACGAAATCAGCTAAAACAAAAGAAGACCCGGGACGCCTGGTGTTCATGTAATTCTTACTCAGGCAGCCCAAACCTTGGTCTTGAGAAGATCCAGGAGTTGGTTCTGAAGCCTGTAACCGTGGGTAATGTCTACAGGGTCCCAGCCCTTCCCCAAGCCTGGATAATCACTCATCCCACTCTACAAAAGCTGGACCTGGGCTTGCCAGGGAGCTGACAGGAAGGATCAGGCTGAAGAGGACACTGACAGTGCCCATGGAGGAAGCCTGAGTGATTTGGGTCCTAAGGCCTAAGACTCTGAGTCTGTGAAATGCCTCAAGCTATTACCCCTTCCACGCTGCCCAGCTTCAGGAAGGGGGGTGGGGAAGCCGGCCTTCTTCTCGACCCTATAGTCCGGATCTCTCCACGGTGCCCGTGGCTGTGCCCCAGGCCTGGCAGGCCTTCCTGTTCACCTGTTCTTTTGAGGCTCAGAGTGGGTGCCATCTTTCCTCTCTGAAGCTCTCCTGATTCCCCCCCAGCTCCTAGAGTCCTTGTGTCAGACATTTACCTGATGCTTGCTGACTGACTACAGAGGGAGTAGGGAGGGGGAGAGAAGAGCTAGAGCAGGAAAAGGGCTTAGGAAGGTCTGAGGCCACAGTACAGGTGTGTTCCCCAAAGTATTATGGAGGGCTCCCCCTCAAAGCCAGTCTCCAATCCTTGTCTCTCTTTTCCCCCCCTCCTCCTGAGCTGGGGGCAGGGCCATTGATCCAGGTGGATGATCTGTCCTCCCCCCAAAGTATTATGGAGGGCTCCCCCTCAAAGCCAGTCTCCAATCCTTGTCTCTCTTTTCCCCACCTCCTCCTGAGCTGGGGGCAGGGCCATTGATCCAGGTGGATGATCTGTCCTCCTGAGAGGCTACAGAAAAACCACAGGGGAAATTCATGATCCTTACCAGGAAATCATTGCCGAGTCGGTAGTCGCCGATGCCGTAATTGTAGGTCAACTCTGCAACAAAGTGACTGTCTTCAGGCCCATAGCCCACCATGGTTTTACTCCACTTCCCATCATAAGGCCTGGAAGCAAAGCCAAAGAATAGTGACAACAGGAAATTCTTCCTCCAGCCTCCAGGAAGCCAGCAGCTATGGCACAGAAAGGGCTCCTGGGAAGGCCCAGATGTGAGCCCTATGGATCCAAGAAAAGCACCTGTTTAAAAGTTCTAGGTTTCTAACATGGTTAAGTAAGCCTCCAGCACAACTTGAAGATTTTGCCTTTTAAAGCTGTGACCACTGTCTAGGACAGAAATCTTAAAATTTAGCATTTTGAGCCATTAGCTTGTTACCCAGCTCCAAAAGATGCTCAGTGGTCCACCAAGGGCTTACTTGTACATTTCCATAAAAACTGGTCACTTTGAGAAGAGTGTTTTCTACTTATTCACTCAAGTGATGACTTTGTAAAGATTCAGAACTCAAGGGAGCTAATAGTTATTGAGTCAATAAGTGCTTAGTAAACACCGACTTTATGCAAAGCACTGTGTATTTGGGACACAAAAGCAAACACTGCCCTCAAGGAGCTTCCAGCAACGTGGGGAGACCAAGAACAGTAATCACTAGGACACAGAGCCCTGAACCATGAAGCTAACTTGTTCCCAGAACTGGTCTTGAGGAGGCAGAGGATCTCAGGTGAAAATGAGGATGGAGCAGGGATGGCTTGTGGAAAAGCAAAAGAGATGACATCCCTACCTACAATGAGAAGGGATGCTTTAGGGGTTATCCAGTCAAGTTCCTCACTTAATAGATGGAGAATGGAGGCCCATAGTGACCAAAGGAATAGCAGAGCAGGGTCTGACACGCTCAAGGTCCTTTGCCCTCAAATACAGGGATCTTTCTACATCTTCATGACTCACCCCAAAGTCATGTTCCACATGGTCCCATCCTGTTCCTCATTACAACAATCCAAGCCTAGGGACTGGCTGCTTCCTGGCCCAGAATGTCCACCTTCTTTTACTGGCTCAGATTTCCTGCTTTCCCTCAAGGCTTGGGGGAGGGGACAGAGGACAGTATCCCCTTAACAAGCCCTCAGTGGCTAGTGCCGTCCCCAACTCATCCTGTGTCTGTTACACACACACACACCCCTCCCTCCTGGCCAGACTGTGAGGGCAAGGACGGCTTCCCTGCCTAGGACACAGCACACACTATGTGCTTGCTTACTGGCTGAATGCAACTCCAGATTCCCATCACGGCTTAGCTCAAACACAGCAGCGAGGATCAACGGGGACAGATACGAAAAACATTTGGGGGCATCAGCAGAAGCAAGACCTCAACGGATTTCAAATGCTTAGTCTGACGCTTATATTTGATCCTGAGGTGACAGAACAGGGGCTCCTAACTTCTATCCCTAAAACTTTTGATAACTGTTTTAATAAAACTGCTTTCTTCTGTAACCCCATATGTTTTATTTCATGCATTTAAAGCCAGGGATGAGGAAAAGGGTCTCTAGGCTTCATCAGGCTGCTGCCAGAGGGGTCTAGGTCACAAAAAAAGGAAAGAATCCTTGACATAAGAAACTACTAAAAACTTCCGAACAGGAAGTGACATCATTAAGAAATAACATGCCCCCTGAGGTGGGGGACTATGGGTGTGGAGTGAATCCTGCATACAATGTTGGACGGGGTTGGTGTGCGGCTCTTCAGAAGGGGGAGGGACACATTGGGAAATACAAACATATAGAAAAGTGACCTACCCGTTACAGGAAGCCTTGCAGCCTTCCTCGAATTCCTCGTGCCGCAGGATCTGTAAGGAAGTCAGTGTCAGCTGCCATGTTGTGTGGCCAGAGGTCCGCCCGGACCTCCGTCACCGGAAGACTCCACTGCTTCCGTCTCAGTTCCAAAGCAGCGTCCCCTCCACCAAGGCCGGCAATCTGAACTCTTCTGTAGTGGGCCAAGGGCAGGGGCGGTAACGCAGATTCAAGGCCACCCAGAGTAGGGAGGGGAAAAGTGGGTGGGTGTCCTTCTTTGGATAACTGCTCCCTTGTGTGCAAGCGCACACACACCCGCGTGCACGACGTGCAGGAGACATGGGGGCAGCCTTTCTTTCCATCTTGCTACACTAACTCCTTGCAATGCTCTTGCCCCCCAAAGTCCCCCATGCCAACCTTCTGTGCCTTCCCACTTGCGTTCTGAGAACCTGGGGTGTATAAGGCCTTGTGCTGGGTGCCATCAGGAGGGAGATGGGAAGGGCACTGGCCTGCAGTGTTCTTTCTAGCCGGGGAGATACGATAATGGCCGGGCCCACAGATGGCGAGAACACTCTGGTTGGGGCCGGGGCTCCAGCAGGGCTCTGCACAAGGGCTGAGAACCAGACTGGGGGCCAGTTAGTGCACAAACAGGTGTAATACAAGTTAGCGTGAGGACAGGGAGCAAAGAGAGCTTGGGGGGAGGGCATTCCCTCTAGCTGTGTTAGGGGACACTTGGGGGGCAAGGCCAGCCCAGGACAGGGAGGAGGCTCAGGGTGAACGGAGACTAAGAACAAGGAGTGAGGCTCGGAGTCGGGCCTTCGTTCCCTGTTCTCCGATGGCCTCATGTGGTAGAAGGTGACTCTGCATCCCTGAAGTCCGCAGAGGTCCTGCTCCAAGAGGCACCAGGGAAGCGCCAAGTTCCTATCACGCCCCAGACACTGGCCCTCAGGGGCCCGCAGCCCAGGGAGGAGCCGCCCACAGCTTCCCAGCGCTCCTCATCCCAAGCTAAGGAGATCACTTGGCTCCCCCCGCTGGGGGGAGAGGGGGGAGGCAGGGGCCCGTGAGGAAGCTGAGAATCCTGGGGAAGAGGACTTGGGCCTTTTGGGTCTTACAATGACCTTGGAAGTGGAAAGCAGGGGAATGAAGCGGGCCTTGGGGATGGGGGGTAAACAGAGGAGAGAACAGGACTGTGGCTTGGAGCCAGGATGACAGACCCAGAGCCAGGGGGAGGGAAAGGAGGTCGTCTTCTCTGGTCCAATTCTGCCTGCCTTTCACCACCTGCCTTGGGGCACACTCCTTGGCCTGTTTCACTACGGCCCTTGCTCTGCACACCTGCCAAAAGGGTCAGCCCTACGGTTCTCTTCTCGAGGTCAGGAGACGGGGCCAAGGTCGCACACTCACAACCGGGGCACGCCCCGCCCGCGGGGGGGAGGGGCTGAGCCGGGCGAACCACTGAGAGCTGAGAGCCTCAGCCTGGCGGCCTGCGAAAGGGGCGGGGCTTGTTCTCTCCGATGCCCCGGGTCTTTCAGCCCTACATCCCGGCCCCTCGGCCACGCCCCACCCCGAGCCCGGGGGCCACTCCCGCCTGACCCCTCAGGCCCCCTTTCGGTAAGATAAAGGGCTTTGGCTGCTTGGCCCACGGGGTCCCCAGCGGCGGTTGGGCGCCCGCTTTTCCCCGAGCCTCAGTCTCCCTATCTGCAAAGGGAGGGGGTCGGGCCTCGGGGGTCGCTCCCGGGCCCGCGGGCGGCCTGACCGCCTACTAGCTGCCCCGTCACCTTCATTCCCAGCAGGTCCCGGTAGAAGCGTGTGGTCTGGAAGCGGTTGCCCACTTTGAAAACGAAATGCAGCGCGCGGCGCGAGGCCGCCGCCACGGCCGCCTCCGCCATCCCGGGGACTTCTTCTGCAGCGGTGGGCGCGCCTCCTTCCGGCGCGCGCTGATGACGGAGGCGTCCCTAACGCCGGCGCGCCCGTGACGTCCGCGCAAAGATGGCGGCCCTCGGGCTCTCCCGTGGCTGGGGGCTTCGAACGCTGCTGCTCGCTGCGGGGCCGGTCTGGGGCGGGGGGACGCGGCGCGGGGTGCGGGCCCTGAGGCGGAGGCCCGTGAGGGTGCTGAGCCCCGGCCAGGGGCCGGCGGGGACGGTGGTGAAGCCGGAGCCGGAGCGGCGGAAGAGGGAGAGCCCAGGCTCGGGCCGGGAGCCGGGGCCGGAGCCGGAGCGGCGGAAGAGGGAGAGCCCAGGCTCGGGCCGGGAGGCGGGGCCGGAGCCGCCGGCAAGCTCCGGGTCGTGGGAGGAGTTGGGGCTGCGCTACGAGCGGGCCCTTCCGGGGGACCGGAGGCTGAGGTGAGCCCCCCCCCCCCCGCCCTCTTCTCTTCTTCCTCCCTCCCCCCTCCGGCCTTTCATCTGCGCTGCTCCGCATCCCCCCGGGACTCCTCCCTTTCTTCCTTGGTTCCGCCGCTCGGTGGCCCCTCTCCTCGCCCCGTGCCGGGCCCTCGGCGCCCCCAGCCCGCTCCCTCCGGGGCCAGAAGGAGTGGGTTAGCGCCCGGCCCGGAGGTGAAGCCCCCGGGCCTTCCCTGCCCCTCCCGGCATCTTCCTGCCCTCCTCTGTTGACAGATTGTTCCCCTTCCCTGGAATATCGCCCCTCCCGCCTCCTTCAGGCGCAGCGCTGGCCCTCCCTCCTCCCTTTCCCCTCGGCTCCGCTAACTCTCTCCCGCAGAGGCGGTGAACGCCCTCGTTGGTCCTTGGCGTCCAATCGGACTCGCCCCCCCCCCCCCCCCCCGGGGTTTTCTCGGCAGAGATGCCGGCCCATTTTACAGATGGGGACACCGAGGCAGGGAGAAGCGACACGCCCGGGATCCCCCCGCCCTTGGCTGCCGCAGCGTGGCGCCTGGTTTCACAAAGCACAAGGCAGTTAAGGAACAAGCGCGAGGCCGTCACCGCCTGAGCCTCCGCCTGGCCGCGCAGTCTCGCTGCTGTTCCCCCTTAACAGGGTCCGCTGCGTGCAAACGGGCTCCGTTAAAACGCTCAAGCGGCTGCGTGTGAAACTACCCCTCCCCCCCAAAGCGCAAACCCCTAAACCCCGCGTTGTCTCCGACTTGGAGATGGAGCATCGCGACCTCCCGCGCGGGCTCTGGCCGGAGTGATCTGGGCTTCCGGGCCCGCGAGCCCCGCACCGTCGGCCGGCCTGCGGGGGGTTCTACCGGTCCTCACTCTCCCGTGCGCGCGGCTGGGCCGTCTCAGTGGGGAAGGTCCCTCCGGGCCGCGAGGGGGCGCGGCGGAGGGAGCGCCGACCTCCGACTCTTCCCGGCCGTGGGACCTGGGCGAGTCCCTCACCCCCAACTGCCTCGGGAAAAAGGGTCCTTTGGGAGTCAGGGAAGCTCGCGAGATGAGCTCTCAGAGTCCGCGCGCCCGTCCAAGGGCTGCATCTCCCGGGAATGGCAGAGCCGGACGCGGAGCAGGTCCTCCGACTCCAGAGCTGGCCCCGGCCCAGAAGGGAGGATGGGACGGAGGTCCCCCGGTCCGGCCCCGCCCTCCCCGCGGCCCCGCCCTCCCCGCGGCCCCGCCCCCCGTGGCCCCGCCCCCTCCGGGGCCCCGCTTCTCGCTCCCAGGGAGCCCCGGACTCACGGGCGTTCCTGTCTTCCTTCCCGCCGCAGCAAGGTGATGACAATCGTCAAGTCTCGGAGCTTCCGGGAGAAGAAGGGGAAGATCCTGCTGGAGGGCCGGAGGCTGATGGCGGACGCCCTGAGAGCCGGCGCCCAGCCGCAGACGGTCTTCTTCAGCCGGCTGGAGTACGTGAAGGAGCTCCCCGGGGACAAGCTGAAAGGGGCCAGCCTCGTCAAGGTGAAGTTTGATGAGATCAAGGAGTGGTCTGACCTCGTGGCTCCCCAAGGAATAATGGGTCAGTGGCTCGGCGTGAGTGTGTCTCGGCCTGCTGTGCCTTAGCTCGGATGTCTGGCGCGGGCGGGTCCTCGGAGGGGCGGGGAAAGCCAGGCCCGAAACCGGTCCGCTGGGAGGGCCGGGCAGGGTGTGCGCTCGGTCCCAAGGGACTCTTGCTTGGGCTCACCTCTCCCTGCACGTCCTCTGGTCATCATGGTGGTTCTTCACTAAGAGTCCTGTGAGCTGATAGCGCCCGGCTCCGAGAATGGCCCCGCCGCCAAAGAGTCTCTTTTTCTTCTCAAGCACCAGCTCTTTCCGTTCCGCCCCTTCGGCGCATGGAAACTAGCTTTTCAGGAGGAGGGGATGAGGCAGAACTTTTAAGAAAAGGTAAAGAGATTTTCGAGCTCTGCTGCTTAGGATGTGCAAGGTCGCAGGCCCCTCAGGCTCGTTTGTCTCCCTTTGGTCTGAGAGCACCGAGCTAGGCTGGGGCCAGAGCCCCCACGGGGGCTCCCCCAGGTGAGCTCTGACCTGCGGACGGCTTCTCTTCCAAGGAGCTTTGCAGGCAGTCTCCTGAGGCATCTCTCGGCCAAGGAGTCGCGGGCTCAGTGTGGTGAACGCCTGCTTTGTCCCCTTAGGCATTTTTGCCAAACCTGACCACGCTAAGATGAAGTTTCCGGAGACCCAACTTCAACATTCTCTGCCCTTGGTGCTGATTTGTGACAATCTTCGTGATCCTGGAAACTTGGGCACCATCCTGAGATCTGCTGCTGGGGCAGGTTGCTGCAAGGTGCTGCTCACCAAAGGTAAGGGGCTTGTTTGCCTGGGGGCTCTGACAAGGCAGCTGAGCGGCTGGCAGTGACTTTGGAGAGTAGCACTTAGAAGCAGGTACCCGTAAAGGGATACAGTGCCAGTGGCAAAGGGTGGCTTTGTGTCTGTTTCATGGCTCTCAATTCTAGAACTTGGGGGTTTGTATGTAATTTTCTGTACCAAGAACAGACTCCAGATGAGAACCAGCCTTTACAGGTTCTTCTTCTAGGGAAGGTGAAGACCCTTGGATTTAAACAGAACCACTTCCAAGTCATAGGATAACCCGAAAATCTGAAGGAACCTCAGTGGCACCTAGTCCAACTTCCTTCATTTAATAGATGAGGAAACAGGCCCCTGAGAGGCCAAGTAACCTTCCAGTGTGTCAGAAGTTGGACTTGAACGCGTGTCCTGACTCCTGAGCCAGTGCCTTTTTCAAACTGGGCCCCGGTAGGGGGGCGGGGAATGAGTGGATTGAGATATACGTTGACATTTGGGAGAAATTTGTGAGGTTAAGCAGCCACGCTGTCTTCAGACTGGATGTAAATTGATCTTGGCACCAGTCGCTGAGACATGGCTGAATTGTGGCCTACAAGCAAGCCTATAATTGTGGTCCTGCTGCCACCTCAGAGATTCCCCTTGTTTTTTCCTGTTTTGTTATTTGTTACTTTGAGGAAGAGAAATTTTTCTTCTTTGGAAGGAGAAAAACTCAAATCCCCATGAATCCCAGCTGGTGTTCAAGTTGATACTGGCTGCAGTGCAGGGGACAAAGTTCTGCTTGCTAGAATCCCAGGTATCATGTTAAGAATTTAAACCCTTCTCCAGCTCTTTCTCTTCCGCTCCTCCTAACTACCGTCCCTCCCCCCTCCCCGACCCCCAGGACTGGGAGGCTTCAGATGCCCCAGAGGCTCGTGAAGCTCTGATGGGAGTCAGAGCCCCAGGGGGCCCTGCTGGAGAACAGTCTCCTCTTGGCTGCTCTTCCACCTCTGGGGCAGACAGGAAACCCGCTTCAGCTCCACCCTCCGTCCCTCATCACATTTTTCTGACTTGCCTACTTGACATCTGATGTTGAGATGAAAAGCTTTCCAGAAATGATTGTGGAAATAAACCACCTCTGAGGTACTGCCTCAGATTCATCAGATTGGCCCAGCAAACAAAAAAGGAAGGTGATCAATGCTGGAGGCATTGTAGGAACACAGGTATGTTAACGGGCTGTTGGTGGAGCTGTGAACTGGGATTGCTTTTCTGGATTTGGAACCAGGCCCAAAAAACTATTAAGCTGCACATTCCACTTGACCCAGCACCATTGCTACTATTCCAGCTCCTCATCCCAGGTAGAACAAAGAAAAAGGGAAAGGGCCCATACAAACAAAAATATTTATAACAGCTTCTTGTTTTGTTTTTGTTTTTGTTTTTAATTTAATAGCCTTTTATTTATAAGTTATATACATGGGTAACTTTACAGCATTAACAATTGCCAAACCTCTTGTTCCAATTTTTCACCTCTTACCCCCCACCCCCTCCCCCAGATGGCAGGATGACCAGTAGATGTTAAGTACATTAAAATATAAATTAGATACACAATAAGTATACATGACCAAACCATTATTTTGCTGTATAAAAAGAATCAGACTCTGAAATATTGTACAATTAGCTTGTGAAGGAAATCCAAAATGCACGTGGGCATAAATATAGGGATTGGGAATTCAACGTAATGGTTTTTAGTCATCTCCTAGAGTTCTTTCTCTGGGCATAGCTGGTTCAGTTCATTCCTACTCCTTTGGAGCTGATTTGGTTGATCTCATTGCTGAGGATGGCTAGGTCCATCAGAACTGGTCATCATATAATATTGTTGTTGAAGTATATAATGATCTCCTGGCCCTGCTCATTTCACTCAGCATCAGTTCGTGTAAGTCTCTCCAGGCCTTTCTGAAACCATCCTGTTGGTCATTTCTTACAGAACAGTAATATTCCATAATATTCATATACCACAATTTATTCAGCCATTCTCCAACTGATGGACATCCATTCAGTTTCCAGTTTTTAGCCACTACGGAAAGGGCTGCCACAAACATTCGTGCACATACAGGTCCCTTTCCCTTCTTTATGATCTCTTTGGGATATAAGCCCAGTAGTAACACTGCTGGATCAAAGGGTGTGCACAGTCTGATAACTTTTTGGGCATAGTTCCAAATTGCTCTCCAGAATGGTTGGATTCGTTCACAACTCCACCAACAATGCATCAATGTCCCAGTTTTCCCGCATCTCCTCCAACAATCATCATTATTTTTTCCTGTCATCTTAGCCACTCTGACAGGTGTGTAGTGGTATCTTAGAGTTGTCTTAATTTGCATTTCTCTGATTAATAATGACTTGGAGCATCTTTTCATATGACTAGAAATAGTTTCAATTTCTTCATCTGAGAATTGTCTGTATAACAGCTTCTTGTGATGGCAGAGACAGGGAAAATGAAGCAAACAGAGCCATGGGAACAATTTAGACACTATTAACCACAGCACGGATACAAACAACTCTGAAAGATTTAGAACTCGGGTCAACACAGTGACCAGTCACAATTCTGAAGCATGCTGCTGCCCAGCCCCTAATAGAGGCAAAGGGCTCAGAAGGCAGCTCGAGGGTTTTGAAAAACAAGATCAATGCAGAAATGTATTTTATGTGATTAAAAGCAGGTTTTGTTGTTATTGTTTTCTTTAAAAAAAAAAAAAAAAAAAGTGGGAGGGAAAGAATGTCTCAAAGTAAAATCAATTGATTAAAAAAGAAAGTTGCTGGGCTTGCACCACAGTGGGCCACTAAGGAAGAGTAGGTAGAAGTGAATACACTTATGGTAAGGTGCCTACTGTTTTCCTGCTTTCCAGTTTTCAAGGCAGGATAGGGGACTGGACTTTTTTTTTAGGTAGTAAATGGGAGTGAGAGGAGAGGGCAAAGAAAAGGGCCTGCCCTAGAGGCAAAAATGGGTAGGGTCAGCCCCACAAAGGAATGGGCCCTCTTGTGATCAACTCCTTTTAGTCTTTTTGTTTTTAAATCAGTAAAAATCCACTTTCATTCCTTCTCATCCCTTCATCATAAACATATGTATCGTCGATCAAAACAAATTCCACTTCAGCCATATCCTCAAGAAATATATGTTTGTCTCAGTCCTTTGCCTCTTTCAGGAGGTAGTTCCATTTTGAGTCCTTTGGAATCGTGTGTGGTTGGTCACCACACCGGGCAGGGTTCCTAAATCTTCCAGAATTGTTTGTCTTACAATATTGTGGTCATTGTATAAATTGTTCTCCTAGTTCTGCTTACTTTCCTCTACATCATATGTACTTCAAAGTATCTCTGAAACTGTCCCGTTCCCCAGTTCATATAATAGTCGTATTCTGTTACATCCCTATACCATAATTTATTCAGGCATTCCCTGAACAAGATTCCCATTCTATGTCACTATTTTTGTTCATCTTTAGAGTTTACTTTCCTTAGGAGTTTTAAGTTCCCCCTTGTCATTTCTCCCCTTTCCTTTTTCCAGTGAAATATATTTTGGTATTCACCTTTTTGTGTTTTATTTTCTCCTTTGATTAGTTCTAATAAGGTTCAAGTGTTAGCTGATCTCTCTCCTTTCTTTTTATTTAGACTTAAATCTGTATTCCCTAATTATTTAAGATCATTTTCCCTAACCTTCCTTCCCCTTCCTTCCTTCATCCTCTTTGAGTATATTCCTCTTCCTTCTCTTTCTATTCTTCTAAGATCATCAAAACAAAATAAAACAATTTCCACACCTTCTGCCCAATTAGGCTCCTTTTAGAGTTCAGAGGAGACACAAGTAATATCTCCCCATATTTGAATGCAAGAAGTTTATCCTTGTTTAGTTCTTTTATACCTTTTTATATTTCTCTTAACTCCTATGTTTGAACTTCCAAGTTTCTGTGCAGTTTTGGTCTTTTCATCAGGAATGCTTTGAAATTGTCTATTATGAAAAACTCATTTTTTCCCTTATAGGATTATAGTCCGTTTGCTGGAAAAGTTATTCTTGCTGAAAGTTCCCATCTCTTGCCTTCTGAAATGTCATATTCCAAACTCTCTGCTTCTTTATGGTTGGTAGCTGCTAAATCATATATGATCCTGACTGTTGTGCTGCTTAGTATTTGAATTCTTTTTTTCTGGCTATTTGCAGTATTTTCTCTTTGACCTGGAAACTATGAATTTTGACTTTAAAAGTTTTTACTTTGGGTTTTCTTTTCAGAATTAGATTCTATTTCTACTTTGCCTTCTGATTCTAAAACATCTGGGCAGCTTTTTTTTTTTTTAAGTTATCTTGAAATCTTTTTTTTTTTTTTAATGGCATGATATTCAGGTAGTCTGAGGATTTTTAATTGCTTTTCCCTAATTGGCTTTCCAGGTCAGGTGTTTTTGTTATGAGATACCTTACGTTTTCTTCTATTTTTTCAGGCTTTTCACTGTGTTTTAACATTTCTTGTCTCATGGAGTTATGGTCCCTTCTAATTTTGGTCCAGTTTGTTGCTTGGGCAAAGTTTTGTTATGCCAAACTCTTAATTCCTTTTCCAAATCTGTTTCATAGTTCTCAATTCATTTCCATTTTTTCCCTTCTTGGGCCCTCATCTCATTGACAAGAACATTTTAAAACTTCATCCTTTCCAGGAGTTCTAATTGAGTCTGTGTTCAGCTGTGTTTTCCCTTGGAGGTTTTGCGTGTCACCGTGTCGGTCATTCTCTTCTGGCTTTGTAGTCATCTCAGTAACTTAACAACTGGGATCCTTTAGTCTGCTCCTTCTTCCAGCCTGCTTCCTGACTTGGGACTCAATGTTGGGGTTGGGCTCTGAGAACCCCTGGAAGGGAGGTCTGGCCTGGTCCTGTTGCTGCTTTCTTCATGTTCTCAGGAGAGCCCAGGCCCCCAAATTCTGGGGCAGAGTCTGATTGCTGCCCCTCGGTCCGAGTTCTGCCGGTTCTGACCTGGGTTTGGGTCGAGGCAGTGATAAATGCTGCTGGACCCTGCCCGTGTTGGTCGGCTACAGCAAGAGTGACTCGGGCTTCCTCTGGGTCTGGGATTCCTGCCCTGATTCCCTGTGTAGGCACAATCTGAGCCAGAAGCTGGAACCAAGCCCCCTTTCTGCTGCTTACGTGTTCCTGTCCTCATCCTGCTGGGACCTCAGCAGCTCCTCATCCTGAAACACCCCCTCTTGGCCCGGGCCCTTCCTGACCCAGCTCTGGGCCCTGGGTCCCGGGTCCCAGGCTGCCATGGGCTCTGTCCCTATGCACCGGCGAGGCCCTTCTCTCCCGGTGGCAGGGCTTTCTCCCCAGAGCTGTGTCCCTGCCCTCCCGAGGTGGTCTCTGGTCTTTGTTACAGGAGTGTTCTTGACCCACTCAGCTCATCCGACCGCAGGGTAAGTTTTGAGGTCACTGTGGTCATCGTGCTTTGAGGGGTCAGGGTCTGCCCGCAGTGGAGACTGCCCTGGGAGGAGGGTTCCGGGGTCGCTGGAGGAGCGGCCAGCAGAAGTGGCTGCTGACCGGGCAACCGTTCCTCGGCCCCCCCACATCGCTGAATTCTCCCTTCTCCTTTGCAGGCTGTGTGGACGCGTGGGAGCCCAAGGTGCTCCGGGCTGGCATGGGGGCTCACTTCCAGGTGCCCATCATCAGCAACCTGGAGTGGAAGCATGTCCCCGACCACTTACCCTCAGACACCAGGGTCCATGTGGCCGACAACTGCGGCCGGCACGCCGGGGCCCAGCAGTCCGGCAGAGCCAGTGACCAGGGTGGGGTGTGTGACCGGCGCTTTCAGAAACATCGCAAATACCAGGAGGAGGAGCTGCGGGAAGCAGTGCCAGCCGGGAACTGGCTCCCGGACCTCAAAGTCCAGAGCTACGACATGGCTTGGACAGAGGCGCCGGTGGCCATAGTGATAGGGGGGGAGACCCACGGGGTCAGCGTGGAGTCCCTGCAGCTGGCCGAGAGCACCGGGGGCAAGAGGCTGCTGATCCCTGTTGTGCCGGGCGTAGACAGCCTGAATTCGGCCATGGCGGCCAGCATCCTGCTCTTCGAGGGGAGAAGGCAGCTAAGAGGTGGGGGCCCCCAGGCCAGGCTGATGGGCGGCAGCGAGGACCCCACCTCTGCTCAGGACCTTGGTGCTCTCCAGGAGGAGTTTTCGCGCTTGAGGAGCTAGGGGGCCGTTGGACAGTCACCTGGTCCCCAGTTTTCTGATTATACTTTTTTCTTAGAACCTGCAGTGTCTCCAGTGCTCATGCTTTTTTGGAGAAAATCGGGGAGGGCCTGGGCCCAGGGTGGCTTCCCCAGCCTGCCTCTCCTGCAGAACGCCAGCAGGGGGCAGCAGCAACAATGGCCGGGAAGGAAGAGCATCCGGGCTTAAACAGGAGATCCCAGCGGCTTCCCCTCCTGCCTGGAAGCCTGGGGGGAGGGGTGCGGGGAGGGCCATTGATCCAGATGCCTTCTGGGGGCATGGGGCCGAGAGGCAACCTCTGGGATCCCCTATACTAAGACCGTTAGGCGGTGGAGCAGGTGGTCCCAGAGCTCCTCTGGGCCGGGCCGGGTTGTGCTGAGGCCCAGGTAATAAGCAGGGCCCCTCCAGACACTGCTCACCAAGTTGGTGGGTTTTATTAGGGGGCCGACCTCTCACCTCTGACCTGGTGTGGCCCCACAGATGCTGAGCCGGGCAGGGAGGCCAGCCTTGCTGCCAGCTGTCCCTGTGGAGGGGCTTGTCAGCAGCCAGGTGGGAGCAAAGGCCCGAGGAGGAGGCTTCCTTCTGGATAAGTGACTGCAGCAGCCTGGGCCCTCATGCTCGCCTGGTATGCTGGGAATGTGTCTGCTGCCGGGGTGCCATCCCCCCACCCCCGCGGCCCCCTGCAGAGCCCGCTTTTGGAGGGCTTCCTTCCCCCTGCAGACGCCAGCTCCCCTCGGGGGTTGTACTCTCAGGAAAGCAGGATAGTTTCCTCTTAATTTGCAACGACTCGAACCAATGTGGCCCAGTACTTATAACCTTCTGTCCTCCACAGGAACAATTAGGCAACCTGAGAATATGTCAGGGACTCGGATTACTACCCACAGGCTCCGTGCCTCTTCCCTTCCCCCAGGGGAGGGGGATCCGGCCAAGGCAGAAGGTGGTGGGGTAGTGAAGATCCTGAAAAGGGCGAGTAGAAGGGTGGTCTCAGAGTTAGGGAGGATTTTGGGGTCTCACCCCTCCTCCCCAAAAGGAGTACACTTGACCAGTGGGCCTCTGGCCTCTGGTAGCAAGTCTTAAGTTTGTCCTTGGCAACTGAAACCTAAGCTCCCATCTCTGCCCTGCTCAGGAACCACTTGGTCCTTGCATGTTCCCCTTTCTAGCTACAGTCCTGGCACCTGCCGTCCTTGAGTGAAGGGAGCCATGGTTGCCTTGCTCAGGCTGATGGGGATAGCCAGGTGTCCCTGGGGGACAGAGCAGCGTCTGTTGGTGGGGAATGTGCGGAGGGTTCTGCCCGGTCTCTCACTTCCCAGACTGAGCAGCCGTGGCAGCTCAGGCCCCCGGGGCCTCGTGCCGGGAACCCCGGAGAGCGCAGATCTACCACAGATGCGAGGGAAGCAGGCGGCCGAGTGCTGCCATGGGCTTACTGGGCCGGATGGTGGGGGACGGTGCACACGAGTGTCATACAGATTTCTACCCCCACACAAGGCAAGAGATTCCCTCCCCCAGCCTGCTTTTGGCCAACCTTTCTCCCACTGGGGAGGACTCATGTATGTTTAATCTGAGCCACCAGGAACAGCCGTGGCCCAGGGCTCGGGCGCCATGAAAACAGCAGATGTTTGTCCCGGGGTGGGGAAGGGCGGGCCATGTGCCAGGATTTGGGTTCAGTGGTGGGGAGGGGCTCTTCTAACATCAAACTGGACACAATGGGCCTCCGGGCTGCCCTGGGTCACCTGCTATCCCCGCCAATAGACTGCCCTCCTGGGCTGCTCATCCTCCCCCGCTATGTTTAGAGAGGGGCCTTCTCCCAGCAGGGGCACGGGGGTTGGGGAATGGGCACCCGAGCTGGAGAGGCTGAGGATTTCTGGGGTGTCGGCTAGCGGGCAGCTGGCGGGTAGGGGTACGACCTGCTCCAAGGCTTCCTGCCCATGGCCAGCTCAGCCGGGGCGAGCAAACCCGGCCTTCCTACATGTGCTTATCCTGAATTTAGCTCTGTCTTCCGGTCCTGGGGAAGGCCTCGGACTCACTTTGGGGCCCTGGGCATATGAGGCCATGAGGCACAGCCGGCCACGGGTCCCCTGCCCACCAGAGCTGCTCTCTTCCCAGCGGGGGAACCAGCACCCCAAGGTTACCTGCTCAGTGCCTCCCAGGTGATGCTAGAGGGAGGCAAGCCAATTGCTTTCAACTGTTCAAAATGGGGCTTTGCTCAGGAAATCCACGATCGCCGAACAATCAGGAAGAACAATAATTGTGGAAAACCTCTCGAAAAGTAGCAGCTCCTCATCTGCTCCATGGCAAGGAAACGGATGCGTTAAAGGGGGCGACATCAGCAGTTGCTCAGCTGTGTTACACCCTCTCCAGCACAGGTCTGAGCAGCAGAAAGTCAGCGCCAATGCACTGCGGGTCCTGTTCCTGCCCATATGCCTCGGTATATGCCTTGGTCTCCTCTCCGGTGTGGAAGTGTTGGAGGGAACCCAAGAAATAATTTTTACCTAAAACCTACCTGAAGCATGGGTACCTTTATAGTAACCCTGAAAAAAGCTGCTCTTCCTGCATATACTTGCAGTAACAAAGAGCTTCTACCTCACTGGAAAGGCCCAGAGTACTTACATCTGTCCACAAATAGCTTCTAATCATTTTCTGCTCTTTGGAGACAGATTAATTCTTCAAAGATTTAAAAGTAGCTTTATCATTCTTAGATAGTTGGAAAAAGCTCAATGGAGCTTCTTGCCCAACTCCCTCACTTTACAAATGAGGAAACTGAGGTTTGGAGAAATATAGTCCCTGCTCCAGATGACACAAGGACCAAAGAACAGCCAATATTCCCGTCCCGATCTGTAGGGACCCAGGAGGCACAGGGGGCTTGAGCTGAAAGGTGGCAGCTTTGGATCTCATCCTCCATTTTCTCCTGAGGTGATCTTGGTCAGTCACTCCTTTCTGAGCCTTCCTCTTTGGGGTCTTGGACTCTCCTCCTCCCTCTCCCATGCTGCCTCTCGTGGCATGGCTTCCAGGTGCCCCCTTACTATTCTGAGGATTTTGCACTTGTCTTCAGAATCACAATAATCTCCCTTTTGGGGCATTTTCCCAAGTCATGGCAAGCCAACAAACATCTTTTAAGTGCCCACTATGTGCCAGGTACTGTCTAAACAGCTAGGATAGAAAGTCCCCATTTTCCAGACGCTCACGCTGATGGGAGTGATGACACACAAACGTATCCTCAGAGACTGAGAGTAGCCCTTTCTGGTACATCTTAAATCAACGCAAAATCCTGGAGCAAAGGGACCTCTCCCCAGCCTTCACCTGGCACTGCCTACCAAAAAAGTAGACTCTTAGTAAATGCTTATTGTTTGCATGTATATGTACAGGTCTCTGCAATTATAAGCTCCCTGAGTGCAGGGACTATGGTGATTATTCGTACCCCAGCACCTAGCAGAGTGTTTGGCACATAATAGTGCTTAATAAATGCTTGCTCAGTGAATGGCTCTTGGGAGTCAAATTCAAATTCTGAAACCAGCGATGTGGGCTGGACAAGACAACTTTTCAGACTCAGTTTCCTGATCTGTAAAGTAGACTTGCCCTACTTCTTAAGGTTATTATGAAGAGAAAGCACTTTGTAAACTTTATTATATGAATGAGTTCTATGCATTGCTGGGGATTTCTGGTGCTGAAAAAGAATTAAAAAAAAAACAAACTTCAGGTGTCAGAGAAACCTTTGTCTTTCGTATTATATTATGCCTGAAAAATAAGGACGACCCGCTGGGCCCCAGCTAGCAGCTGATGAGCCCACACTGCCTCTTGGGAGAAGCCCAGGAAGGATCTTGTCCTCTAAATTAGATTCTGCCGTCACCTGCCTTGGGCTGTAGATTTGTCCACATGTCTGGAAATATTTTTTTTTTCCCTTTCACAACATCACTGAAATAGAATTGGAAATCTAGAAGCCCTCAAGAGCAGGGCCTGGTCTACATCGAGTGGGGCGTTTTTAATATGGGGTGCATTCTATAGCATGTGTGGAGAGGGCACGCTTGGCGATAGCCTAGAAGAATAAAGGGCATAGACATAGCGGGGGTTTTTTCATGCTCAAAAACATGAGCTTGGAAGGAACTTGGGGAGGCAATCTAGTCCAGCCTCCCTTATTTTTGAGAACTACTTGGAGGGATTCTGCTTTCCAGGCCATCCCTCCCCCACTCCCATGTAATATTGGCCCCCCCTTAGGGTAAAATTCCAACCAAAATAGCCATGAAAGAAATTTACCCAGTATGTTGTTTTCCACATAAAATGCTCCGAAAACAAAACAACAAACCTTTTGTTTCCTGGAAAATACTGGGTTTTACCCTCCACGCATGCGCATATGCCCCATTAACCCTAATAACAGGGCTAATAAACAGCTGCCATTTGGCCCCAAAGACAGCAGTTTTCACTCACCAGATTGCTCCAGGGAAAGCTGGAATGTCGCCCTCTTCACCCCCTCCCGCCCCCCCCCCCCTTATTTTTGTCCCTGTCCAGGTCAATAAAGTGGTTCATGGAAGAAGCAAAGGAAAAAACCCATCCTCCCTTAAATTACAACCTTCAAAGGGAAGGCCCAGGGGCACCTTGGGAACCTGCAGCTCCCTGGGCTGGCAGACCCCACAGGAACTACCCCCCTTCCCCGGGGCAAGGCTCAAGATGAACATCCTGGAGTTTTGTCTGCTCTCAACCCACTGTTTGCAGCTCTAGGGTAGTCCAGAATTGGGGGAAGGGGGAGGGCTGGCCTTGCTCACGCTGGGAATGGGGGAGCTGGCACGGCTCACACACACATGGGGTTGTGTGTGCGTGTGTGTAACAAACACATGTGAGGGCAGACGTGTTTTCTTCTTAAGCCAAGTAACTATAAACAACTTGAAAGGGCCTGTCTGGGCCGCGCGGTCCGGCTGATCGGTTCTGGCCCACTTCCCCGGTCTTTATGATGCCAATCTGTTGCTTTGGGAATCATTCTACTGACACCAACATGGCCTGGATATGGCTGCGGGGAGGAACAGGGAAGGAGAGCCTTTCAGAGTCGTTAGATAAGAGGGAAAAAATAAAGCCTGCATTGTAACCACTGTAAGTAAAGATGGTGCCCCTCGTGGTAATGGGCCACTGTGATTTAGGGAAGGGGAGCCCTGATGCCACTGAAATGGAGAATTAAACCTTCCAGTGCCATGGGTCCCTGCGGTCTGATTTCTGTTCCCCGTGGACCACATCCCACCATTGTTGTCTGCTAAGCAGATCCTCAATGCCAGTGACAGTGGTGAAAGTCTTTGTCTAGCAAATAGGTAAGGCCTGATCTGGAAGTCATTGTGGAGAAAACAAGTCGGGGGACCTTGGGGTAGCAGTTTCAGTCAGTCACCTCCCTGACTTTTACCAACGGGGCGCGGTTTCTTGCTGCCGGGAGCTTTACAGAGGGCGCAGGGGATGTTTTAACCTGCTTCTAATTAGTGACAAGAATTTTAAGGTATTCCTGAGCTGCTCTGGGGGAAGTGCTCCTACCACCCACTTGGTTTGCACCAACATCTGTCTCGCTCTTGGGCAAGGGCCAGGCCCCTGTTCTGCTCTTGGTGGTATTATAGCTTTAATTTCTTTATCCCAGTGGAACCACTACAAGGAACAGATGCATGAGGGGAAGAGAGCCGGCCTTCGGCCATGTTGCAAAGTAACGTATGCTTCCCTTCAAACAGTTTACGCTCCTTGGGGCGGACTCCAGCTGATGTAGCTGGCAGGTCTACCAGAGCCAGAATTGGAAATGCCAGCAGAGGCCCGGAGATAGCCCGGTTCGTTTTTGGTTTTCGCCTGGTGTCCACTTACGGCTCCTGCAGGGGCCGCCTGGCAGAAATCCTCATTCCTTTTGCTTCAGGGGACACGCAGCTGCTCAGTGGGACACAGGATCCTTTGCTGGCTTGTAGGAAAGATGCAGGTGGAGGCCTCCCTCCGGCTCCCCTTTCTCTTCTCTTTCCGCCCCAATGGAAACATTCAGCCAGCCTCAACTCACCCTGAGACGCGTTTCAGATTTAAACTTGGCGCACCACAGTGCAGGCCACGAACTCTTATGTCCCAAGCCCAACTGAGCTTTAGGCCAAGGTCAGGTTTGAGGGCTTCCAACCACTGTCCGTATCTTTTATTTTTTAAATTAGAGCCAGATTCTCCCTGCCTCGCCCAGGCTAGAAGCGCAGCAGCTACTCACAGCCCCGATCCTATGTCCCATCACGATGGGAGCCTCCACTTACTCTGTTTCCAAACTAGCCGGTTTGACCCTCCTTAGGGGCATCGGTGGCCTCCCTTCTCCCCGCAGAGATCTTACCTTCTGGTGCTAGACTGTGATCGTCCAGCTGGTTTATAGCCTACGGGGAGCTCAGACTTCTGGACAGAAGGGATTTAGCCTCAGGCTCCCCAGTAACCCCGGGGGTTCCGGCATCTGCCACCATATGGCTGGGCTTTGCCCAAGACTTCTGGGTAATAGCCTCAGAGGCACGGCCTGGACAGTGGGCAGGGAGCAGCAAGACACAGCTGCGGGCCCTTCCTTATCTACTAGTTCTCAGGGAAATCACAGGATCACCACCTCTCGGCTGACAGCTTCTCAGTCGTTCCGGCTACCAAGTTCTTACCCTTCTCCTGGATCTCCAATAAGGAAGGGCCCACCCGTGGGTAATTTGATGCCCAGTCCAACACCCAATACCCAGAGAACTGAGATGGAGACGAGGGGGTCAGGGCTCTGGATCGGGGCATCTGTGGGCAGCCCACAGAGGGCTGATGCCCCTTCTGGAGACCACAGGGAAGGGATTCACATGGCTGGTAGTGTTGATCCAGACATGGGTCCTAAATGCCGATGAGAAAATAAGAATTGTTCTCTCCTCTGCCAGGACCCAGCAGCCTTGCGCAAACAGCTCCCAACCACGCACTTCTTGGGGGTGAAAGCGGGGGGGCTGATGGTGGACGAGTAGCCGACAGCTCCCTTCCCAAAGGAACTCTACACGCCAGTGAAAAACCCAAAGGTGCCTGTTTTATTTTTAAGTGACTGCATCTCAGACCTGGGCCATCATTAGACTAACTTCCTACCCTTTGAACTACATGAACAAAACAACACAGCAAGGGCGCGCAAAGTCAATAGCTTCCTTTAGGGAGCTGGGTCTTCCTGTGAGCAGTCACCCCAAGGGGCTGGGGGCCCTTTCCCAGAGGCCGGTCCGTGCCCACGGCGGGGAAGGCCTGACACAGCTCTAGGCCCAAGCTCCTGGCTTCAGAGAACACTGCTCCTTTGGATGCCTTCTGGTATGGGAGGGAGGTAAGATGTGGGGGCAATAACGCTGGGTTCAGTCTGGGAACCTGGATTCAAATCCTGGCTCTGCCACTTACTACCTGTGGGAGCTCTGGCAAGTCAGTCCGCCTAGATGGGCCTCAGTTTCCCCCTGTAAGGATGGGGGCTATGCTAGACCACCTCCGGGAAGGGATCTGTCTTGTGCTTTTCATCTTGTGGGAGCCGAGGGTCCCAGCAGACACCCCGGGGGGGCTCTCCAGTGCCACCTTAGCCAGGGGCCTGGCCGTAGGGCTCGGGCCCCTCTGAGGACAGACGGCACAAGCCCTTGGTCGAGGAACCAGGATGGCCATGAGTGTGACTAAAGGCAGCGGGGGTGTTCCTGGGAGAAGGTGGGCCCTAAAGGTGGGGGAGGGGGCAGAGAAGAGAGGGGCTCCGAGTTCCCTCTTGGCTCAGGACGGCACCCGAAGGACCTGAGGAAGCCGTGACCTCCCTTCCCCGAGCCAAGACCAGCCTAACTGATGGTGGGCACCGACACCCAGTACCCCCACCCGCCAGCCTCCCGGAGAGTCCTTGGGTATGTGCTCACGAGCGGGTCTGGGCCCGGAGAGGGACTGTGGTCAAATTACCCGCCTGCTTGCTGCCTAACCTGGGGGGGGGCACCCCGGCCAGGATTTCCCTGTAAAAATCCCCGTTCTGGCCCAGATGAGTCAGTGCGGAGCAGGAGCCGTCTCCAAGACACGGACTCTTGCCCCTGAGAAGGAGGCGCCCCCCTCAGAACTTTAAAAAGGCACCACCAGGAGCTCACACACGAGGGCGAAGGAGAGCGTCAGAAACAGCTGAAAAGTCCAAGGGCGTAAAGGGGGAGGAGGCGGCTGAGTCTTAAATAGTGTCCAGGGAGGCCCCGGTCCCCTTAGATGGGCTCTGGCTTGAGCTTCTCTGCTAGGAAGTCGTTCACAAAGGCCTCCACGATGACCGGCGTGATCTCCTCCACGTCCATCACGTACTTGGCCCGGGCCGACATGTCCAGGATGGTGAGCAGGGGCGCGGCCTCGGGCAGGTTGGTGTAATCCCTCAGGGAGTCGGTCATGTCGTCCTACGGGAGTGGCAGAAGGGAGACAAAACCAGCAGTTGGAGCGGAATGAGGCACGGAGACCCCAGCCCAGTGGGCAAGGCCCGGGGGACCCGGCCTAGGATGTCGGACAGGGAGCCCCCAGCACAGTGGGTAACAGGGCTGGCCTTCTCTGCCTGACCCAGCTGAGCCCCCTGGGGCACTTTTAGGCCCCAGGGCGAGCCGTCTCTTCCCCTGGACTCTTTGGATACCACTAAGCAAGGCTGCTCATGGCGGCTCTCTTCTGGTCCCTGTGAGTCTGTTGGACAGCCGGCTCCTAAGTGGGCCCAGCCACCCTGGGACCGTGGGCCCCATTATGCCTCCCTCTCTGCTCAGGGCCCTCTGGCTGTAGAGCCCTCGCTGTCTCTCCGGCCCTCAGGGAAGGTGGGTCCCCCAGCAGCCGGAGCTGGCTCTGGGTTGGTCTAAGAAGCAACGGGACACCTGGTTGTCCGCGGGAGAGTCTCCCCCCGGGCCAAGGCCGGACTCTGGGAGCAGATTTGGGGATCCTCCTGTTGCCCTCCCAATCAGGATCACAGATTTAGAGCCAAAAGGATCGCCAGCCCCTCATCCCATATGCAAGGGGCAGAGACCGAAGAAAGTGCCTCAGCCAAGGTCACTAGGGAATACATATTAGTAATAGGATTTGAACTCGGGCCCTAGGATGGCCAGGCCTTGGGCAAGTGAGGTGACTATGGGGTTGGCTCCGGTTTTCTGGTAGAAAGGCAGGATTCCTCACTTTCCTGCGCCTCAGTTTGGTCATCTGTAAAATGAGCAGGCTGGCCTGCTACTCTCCTACTGCCGCAATCCCAGGGGCTCCCATCACCGCTGAGATAAGGCGGCCCCCGGCCCTGACCTCTCTCTGTGGCCATACTAATTCCCTCCCTGCATGCCCCCTTTGGCTAGCCACGCCCCCTTTGGCTAGCCTGGACCTTTCTGTTCCACCTCAGGCTTCTATGCTAGCCCCAGTGCCCAAACCCCAACATCTGAGGCCCTTCCTAGTGCCCTGGCCGTCCTTCCAGTGCCCTGGGCTGGGACTGCTTCGTGTGGACCCCCCCTCCTCCTGCTCCTCCTTTTCCTTCTCTTTGTTTTCTTCCTCCTCCTCCTCCCCTTCCTCTTCTTCTTCCTCTTTATTTTCCTCCTCCTTCTCCTCTTCCTCTCCTCCTCCTCCTCCTGTAACTCTCCTCTGTTGCACCTCCTCTTTATTTTCCTCTTCCTCCTTCTCTTCCTCTCCTCCTCCCCTTCCTCCTCTTTATTTTCTTCCCCTCCTCTCTCTCTTCCTCCTCAGCAAGCTTCTCTCTATCCTCTCCTGGAGGGCAAGGGCCTATTTCCATCTGCCTTTGGTCCTGGTGCCCCGCACACAGGAGGCCTAGATCACCGGACTCTCCGGCCCGTCCCGGCCCTCGGAAGCTTGGTTGGCCCTTCCCTTGCCCCCTGCCCAGGGTCTCGCGGGCCCTGCAGCCACGTGTTCTACACTCCCCATCAGGACGTGTGGCTGAGAAAGGCCATCACTTTCCAGGAGAAAACCTGATTTTCCTTTCTGGAAACTGCGGAGCGTCTGGGAGAGCCGGGGGGGGGGGGGGGGGGGGGGGGGGGGGGGAAGGGACCCCGGAGCTCGCACTTGTGCCCCTGCTGGGCCTCAGGCCCCACTCCCGGCTGCCCTTTATTCTGGACCACACCAGATAAAGGGTTCGGAGGTTAATCCGTGGGAGCCGCCCCCGGGCCATTTGTGTGTGGGGCCGAGGGCTCAGGGCCCTCTCGAACCGGCTTTGTTTCCCCGCAACCTCCGGGCTCATCGGTCCGGCCTGCAAAGGGGCCCAGACGGGCTTAGCCCCGGAGACTATGGAGGAGGTGATGAATGGGTGATTCAGGGTGTTCAGCCATTCTCTCCAGCTGTCCCTGCTCGCCTGGGACCGAGCTCAGCGTGAAACATGGACGTGGCGGAGCTCCAGCCGCGGGGAGGGTGAGGACGCAGGCGCCCGCTGAGGGGGACACTTATGCACTTCCCCATAAGAGGCTTAGGGATGGGCTGCCTGGGGAGAGGCGGGGGAGCGCCTGGGAGGATGCGCTGGGGGAGGGGCGGGGAGCTCCCGCGCCACCGCGGCCATCTTGCGAGGAGATTCGCCATCTCTGTGGGATGGAGCCCGTCCTCCCTAGCAAGGGGCAGCTAGCCCGGCCTGGTGGCGAGGCGGGGGAGAGGCCCCCAGAGAGCACCGAGGCTTATTTGTAAAACGGCATGTTCTCGGGCTTTGGGTAAAGGCGCTCACCCCTCCCGCAGGGGGCCACTGTGCCGGCCGGTCAGGGAGTGACCCTCCCAGGGCAGACGCGCCGTGCAGGGGTGAGCTAAGGAGGCTCTTCCCGGGCTGCAGAAGCCCAGAGGGAGGCCCCGGGGAAAGGGCCCTGGCCCCTTGGAGCTTGCCCAGGCCGGCTCCGGCCTCCCTAGAACAGAAGGGCTCTCCAATCTCCCCCCTCCCTGTGAGAAGGTGCGGCTGTGACCATGGAAGCTGCAGGAGGCTGTGAGGGAGGCCCCTGGTCAGGCCAGTGTGAGAGCTGGGGGGCGGGGGGACCGAGCTTGCTGGGAGCGGCTGCGTGTGGGACTGCGGGGGAAGCCAGCTCTGCTGCTGGGGCTGGCTCAGCGCCCCTCCTCGGCCCCGCGCCCGGGCTGGACCCCCTGCCTGTGGCCCTTTCCCGGGCTCTCTCAGAGAGAGGGCGTGGCAGTGTGGGAGGGAGGGGCCCAGGGCAGCCTCAGTCTGCTCATCTGCCAGATGGGCCCACTCTCGGTCTGTGGCTACTGACCATGCTGGAAACCCTCCCATCTCTGTCTCCCCCAGGGAGAGCAGCGTCTGCAGTGGAAGGAGCGGGCTTCAAACCCTGCCTAAGAACAGCCGGGGGAGCTTGGACGAGCCTCGGCCTCCAGAGGCTCCGGGTGGAGGGAGGGGCTCCGGACCCTGAGGGTGAGAAGCCACAGCCCCAGAGGCAGAGCGCCTCCTCGGGGGGCTGGCAGGCCCAGCTCCCTCCGCGGCTTCCGGGGCCCCCACAGACAAGCCCGCGCCGCCCGCTCACCTCTCCCGCCACGAAGAACAGGAGCGGGGCCTCCTCCTCCTTGGCCTTGTACTTGGCGATGATCTTCTCAGCGATCGGCTGGATGAGTTGCTTGGCTGCGTCAGACTCACCGTCGTCCTCGGAATCTGCAGGGGCAGAGACGAGGAAGCGCCCTGTGACCGCCGAGGTCCCCCGGCCCCCTCGGGCCCCCCCTGGCCCCCGCTGTAGGACACGGACCCTCTCTGTGGTCACCCCGAGAGGCCGGGGCTTGAATCTTCCCTCAGCCGCCCGACTTACCCCCTCTGTAGAATGGCCCTGCTCGGCCTCTAGATCTAGGACCCAGTGTCAGAACCTCCATAACTGCTCCCAGACCACCCCCCCACCCAGAGCGACCCAGGGTCCAGGGGACAGACACAGGGAGACGTGGCCAGTGATCCCAAGGGTCCCAGGAGGGAGAGGCGGACGGGAGGCAGACCTAGGCCCCGGCCTGGCCCCACGTGGCCAGAACTTGGCGTGGCTCTGGGATGCCCTCATCGGGTTGGTTCTGGGAGCTGCCCAGGAGGCCGTGGGACATGCAGGAGAAGCCCAGGGGAGCCGGGGCAAGGCCCAGCTCTGCCGCCCGGGGCACCGGGATCTGTGGGCAGGCCTTTGTCTGCCTGGGCCTCGGGGGCTCCCCCATAAGACAAGGAGGATGGGCCAGAGAGTGTGTAACCCGGGGGTTTGTTCCCAGCCTCTGTATAGCGGAAAACTGTCTGAAAAGGGGACTGGGGACCTCCTCGGGCTGGAGCGGCCATGGAGACTTCTTGGGGCTCTCCTGAAGTCCAGCGCAACCCCCGTCCCCCCGAGCGGGGCCCAGGGGCCACGGTGGGAGGAGTCTCAGAGCCTGAGCCGCAGGCTGAGGTAACCCCCACCGGGGGCTGCGACTGGTCTCTGGGGAGAAGGGAAGGTCTGGGCAGAGCCCCATGATTGAAGGGGCCCAAAAGGTGGGGGCGGGGAAGCTGCCTCCGAGGCCCCTATTGGTGTCGGGGCCGGAGTCGGGACACAAGGGAGATCCTCGGCCCGGCCTGGCCGGCTCCCAGCCAGAAGCCAACAGGAGGGGCCCCAGCCCAGAGAGCGGCGTGGGCAAGCCTTTGGGGCCCAAAGCAAAGCTTGGCAATGGGGACAAAGGCCTCAGGTCCCGCCTCAGCAGGGACAGAAAGAGGCTGTGGGAAGGGGCCTCCCCAGCCCCCCCCCCAGGCGCCAGCCCAGTGCCAGGATGTGACCCTCCCCCCCACCCAGGCGCCAGCCGAGTACCAGGACGCCCCCCCCCACATGGCCCCCACTGGGCTCCATACCCACAAAGAGGACGAGACAGGGGCCCTCGTTGAGCTGCACGGCGTTGGAGTCAGAGAGCTCCAGCACAGGCTTGGGGTGCCAGGGGAACTCTCGGCAGTCCTCGTCATTCAGGACCTCCACCCGGCCCTGCCGCGTGATCATCTCTCCCTGGGGGTCCAGCACGATGAGCGTGGGGATGCCTGGGGGGAGAGCACAGACTGACTCTCCCGCTGCCCGTCCCAGCCACTGGCCCTGCCCCCACAAGGCCGCAGCCTTGGGGAGAACAGGACAGGACAGAGCAAGGGGGGTCCCCTCCCCGTCTGGCTAGGGCTGGTCACAGACACATGGCTCCCGCTCACTCCAGCAGAGAATGTGGCTGAGTTTGTGGCTGCCTGCACCCGGTATCCCCCAGTGCCCCTTGTTAGAGGTTCCCCAGACAACGCCCCCGGGAGGCGAGGAGGCCACCTGGCCGGGGTCTCCACAGGCTTGGACTGATCTCGGTCCCACTCTCTGCAGCAACCACTGACGCCCACAACCCCCGGCCCACCAGGATCTGGGGCAGCCCCTCCCACCCCACCCTGCACAGCTCCTTCCCCTGGGCCAAATCTGCTCCCAGTTTGGACCTTGGGAGGCCAAAACGTCTCTTTGTTTTTCCTCTACATCTTCATGGCTCCTTTACTCTGTGGGATCAAAGTCTGGGCCCGAAAGGGACCCGAGAGCGGGGCCAGGGGCATGTACCCGAATCCCTCCAAAAGAAAAGGCCCGATCTCCTGGGGCAAGGTCAAGGAAGCCCTCCTCCCTCTCGATGCTCCTCCCGTCTGTGGCAGAGGGCACGGCCGCAGACACTCCTCTCCCACCCTGGCTCAGGCCCTCGCTCGGCAACAAGCCCCCGACGGCCCCGCTCCCGGCCCCCCAAGGACGCTCTCACTCATTGGAGATTCACTAAATATCGTACAATAAAAGAGGCGCCGGAAAGCTCCCGGCTGGCACAGGCTTTCAGAGAGGGAGCTCTCACAGCCCAAAAAGCTGAGCCCAGGAGGGCCCAGCCCTCAGCCCTACGCACAGAGCTGTAGGGAGGAGCAGGAGCCCCCGGCCAGGGGCCCGGGGCACTGTGGCTCTGTGTGCTTGGGGGCCTGGCCCCCTCCCCGCAGGGCAGCACAAGCCGGGCTCTAAGTGGCCCAGGAGTGGGTGGTGAGAGGGCACGGGCGGCCTGTGCCGGGCGGGGGGCAGATGGACACACTAGCGCTTCTCCAGCTCCACGGTGCCCAAGAGGCCCTCGGTGCTTGGGGGGGGGGCGCCTGCTCCACCCCCACCCTGCCCAAGCCAGCCATTGGGGCCCGGCTGGCCACAGGGCGAGCCCACAGACTGGGAGCTGTGGAGCCAGAGGGAAAGGGGCTCTGGGTGGGGCCTGGTAATGGAGGCTCTGAGCACCAGAGGGCAGCATCCAAACACTGAACCCCACAGGGAGCGGGCCAGGGAGCCCCCGAGGAGGGGGAGAGGCTGGCAAACTGCCTCTGGGGAGGGAGGGCCAGAGGGGGAGGCTGCATGCACTTCCTCCAGGGCAGCTGGGGGGGGCGGTGGCCCCAAGACAGGGGCAACCTCCTGCCAGGGCCAGAGGCCGCTTGGGGCACATTAGATCAGGTTCTCAAGGCATTCGTGGCCTTCCCCAAATCCTTCACCCTCCCTTTCCTCTCCGTAAAATTAGGAGGCTTGTGTCATCGCTGGGTTTGAATCCCGCCTCTGATTCTTGCCACCTAGGCCTGGGCAGGTGCCTGTGCTTTCCGAGCCACAGTTTCCTCAGCCCTAAACCTGCATCGGCTGCCGTTGGTCCCGCCTACGGGTCTGTATCTGGGAGCAAAAGCCCCTCAGGGGAGGGCAGAGGGCGCCTTTGCCTCGCGGTGTCTCCCGGCCCAGTGCAGGGGCCTCCGAACTGAAGCTTGCTGACTGGCTCCGGAGAGGGGTCCCTTCCCTCTCCACGGATCTCAGCCCCGGCTTCAGTCCTGGGCCGAGTTCAGCCCCACTCACTGCTGAACACAAGACACTGTGGGGTCTCAGGCAAAAGCCTCAAAGACCCTCCTCCGCTGGAGGGAAGGTTCCGGGGCCAGGGGAGGTCTCCCACAAGCCTCAGGTGGCCCTGCTGCAGCAGGCTGAAAGGGAGGGAGGGAGGGAGGGAGAGAGAGAGAGAGAGAGAAAGAGAGAGAGAGAGAGAGAGAGAGCGAGAGAGCACCGAGCAGTCTGGAGAAGGCAGGTCTGGGAGGAGGAAGAGGTCAGGAAAGCTTTTATGAAGAGGGTGACAGTGGCCTGAGCAGTACGGGGAAGAGACAGGGTTCCCAGAGGCTGGAGAATGGGGCAGGGCCCAGGGACTGATGGGAAGAACAAGGCCTCTGGGCTGCAGCCGCCGGGACAGACGACATGTTGGGGGCCAGCCAGGAAGGGCTCGGAAGGCTCGTTGAGTCCTTGGAAAGGCCTCGGGGGCCCTGGCCCCGGCTGTCTGTCTCGTGGGCAGCGAGGCCGAAGCCCAGGATCTCACAGACACAGGGAGGCTTCGAAGCAGCCTTGCAAGGCCTGAGATGCAGCCCCCGAGCCAGAGCTTCCTCCTCTACTTCCATGTGGTGAAGCTCACACTGGAAGGCCAGCCCAAAGCACTTTGCCAGCCCCAAGACACCATTCTATAAATCCAGGGTGAGTTCACAGACGAGAAAGCAGAGCTTGGGTGGCAGGTCAGGCCCCCACGACCAGCACGGGGCGGGCCTCCCGGCAAGTTCAATGCCCCCTGCAGCCTCTTCCCCGGTCGGGCCTGCAGCCTTTTCTGTAAAAAGGGGAGGGATGCCCCCCCCCCCCCACCCCAGAGCTTGACTCCGGTCAGTGTGGCCCGTGCTCCCCTGACCAGGGGCCTATATATTATTTACAAAGACACCTCACAGATGCTGCACAGCCTCCGACTCCAGGCCAGACTCCACTGGATGCCCGTTGGTAGACTCGGCCCTAACAGGCACCGGGGGGAGGGGAGGACCGTGAGTATCCGCAGGGGGGATGGGGAGCACCAGAGCCCTTCCCATCTGGGGCCACAGCTTCCCACAGCTGCCCCCTATCCCGGCTCTCTGCAGAGGCCTCAGAGCCTGCCTCCTTCCATGGGCCAGCCTCGACTCCAGGGCCATCGGAGGGTCCCCAGTCCAGCACGGGCCAACCGGGCCTGGAGACATGTCAGGGGAAAGCTTCAGGAGTCAGAGGGGGAAGCTTCTGCTGCCAGCGGCCTCCCGGGCTGCCCTAGGCATGGTGTGGCCACCCCTTTCTGCACTGAGGAGAGGGGGGCTGGCTCTGTGAGCCCCCTGCCCACTCTCTAAGCCGGCATTTCCTCTTCTGCCTAATGGAGGAGTGAGCCGGTTTCTCCAATGCCTCTGGCTCAAATCACAAAGTTTTTCTTCCGCAGCACGTGCACGGCCTGCAGAAGCAGTCGTGATTTTATATATGTGGGTATTTTTCTACTGATGCAGACTTTCTCACTCTGTAATTCTCAAAAGAAGGGAACAACTTTCTCATTTCTTTCCAGGAAGAAAGGATGGCAGAGGAAGGATCACTAGTTCACCAAGTTACTGACAAACAAGAACCAAGCCAGTTCCTGCCCTTAGGGAGCTTCTGCTCTTCTCAGGGGGCCGGCGGCTGACCCAGGGGGCTTCGGACACAGTGGCTGCAAGATGGTGAGTGGAGTCACAGGGAGACCCACGGTCACCTTATGGGGTTTCTAGGAATGGCAGGAAGGAAAGGTGGCGAGAGGGGCCGGGAGGATGGCCTGTCCCATGGCGGGGAGGATGGCCCATTCACCTTGGGGAGGATGGCCTGACTCACGGCGGGGAGGATAGCCCGTCCAGGTGGGGAGGATGGCCTGTCCCACGGCGGGGAGGATGGTCTGTCCCACAGCGGAAATGGCCGAGGGCAGTAGTGATGCAGGTGGTCTGGGTCGGGCCAGGAGGCAGGCCTGCAGTCATCGCTGCCCGGTCTGCCCTCTCCAGCCCTGCTCTTGTCTGGGCCGAGTTTGCCTGACAGCCTTGTCGCTGGGCACAGGGTCTCAGCTTTGGTCTTAATTCTGTCCAACTACAGATAACATGAGACCCCAGGATCTTACAGAACCTTGGACCTAATGTTTCACACCTGTCGAGGCCCAATCAGGTGTTTGTGGTTGTTCTTGGCGAGTCGTTCTCGGGTCCTGCCTGGCTCTTCCCAGGCCCATTTGGCCTTTTCTATCACTGAGGGGGAAGGGGGGAAACTGGACGTGTCCAAGGTCATGCAGCTGATTGGGAAGGACGGAGACCAAGAACCAAGCAAAGGCCTTTGAACAGCAGTTGGGGGGGAGGGGGAGAGGCAGCCACATTGAGCAGGTCTGACAGGTGGCGCCTGGGAAAAGCCCCTGGATCGGCCACCGGGGTGGGTGGGTGGCCACAGAGACAACGACCTTCTCAGAGGCTCCTGGCTGACAGGGGCAGGCCAGGCCTGGGCCGGGAAGGGGTGCCCACCTCCCAGGGCTACTGGGAAGCCCAAGGAGACGTGTTCGGAAACCTCTCTGCAGACCCTCGCGCTCCTGGCCGAGGAACAGCCCTGAAACAGCAGCACTTGCCCTGCTTGCTGGCCTGGCCCCAGACACTGGCCAGGGGGCGGGACTGTGAGTTTAGTGCCCACCTCCGTCAGGAGCCCGGACTAACTGGGACCCAGAAAACAGAGTCCTCCCCCTTAAAATCCCTGCCATGATGTTCAGCAGCTGAAGTGGATGGGCTCCTGCCAACGGAAACATGAAAGGAGAAGCCGGACCATCTGCTTTACTGCTGCGTCCTGAGGACTGGGGCCCAATGCTCGGACTTGCAGCCAAAGCCTCCTGGATATGCCGCCTCTCCCTGTTCCAGGGTGCTTGAGAACGGGGCTGTCTTGCCTTTTACTTGAGCCCAAGCAATCAGCAGGGCACTTGGCAATTAATTATTACCATTCTATAAAGCATTTGGAACTATGTCCCCAGTCTTTAAAGTGTTTATACATTTGTGTTCTATTATTCAAAGGGACTCAAGAAACGAGGAAAAGAACCCAAATGTATACAGGCACCGGTGAGTGTTCCCCCCAGAGAGGGAAGGAGTGCCCCCCCAGAGGGAAGGATTGCCCCCCGCGGAGAGGGAAGGAGTGCTCCCCAAACGGGAACTGGCAGAATGAGGTACAATCCCCGCCAGTGCCCGGGTGAGGCGCTTTACAACAGGCTCTCATCTGATTCCCACAGCCACACCCGGAGGTGGGCCCTGCCATGATCCCCCGACCGTGGGGTTCAGCAACGTGGCCCTGGCCACACAACTGATGTGTCTGAGGCTGAATTTGAATTCAGGTCTTCCTGACTCCAAGCCCAACACTCTGCTCCACGAATGGGGATGGTTTGAGAGGAATGTGAAGAATTGTATGAACTGATGGAAAGTAAAAGGAGCAGAACTAGAACAATTTACACAAGAACATCATAAAGACAAACAAGAACTCTGACTGGCGCAGGGCCCGACCACGATGCCGCAGGACTGACCAGGAGCCACGCATGTCATGGAAGGTGTTTACCTGGCTGTGCACTTATGTGAGAGGGCTGGGTTCTCTTCTAAATGGAAGGAGGGGAGGTAAGAAGGAAAGAAAATAAAGGCTTGTTCACTGAAAAACAAGCAATAAAAGGTCTGGGAAGAAGCTTGCTCTGTGCACTGATACCTCAGTAATGCCCATTATACTTACTAGCCCTTTCCCTCTCTCCCCATCGAGTTCTCTTCTCTCTTTCCCCAACTCTCTCCTTCTCTCTTTCCTTTTCTGTCTTTCCCCTCTCTTGTTTTCCCGCTGTGTCTTTCCTTCTCTCTCCCTCCTCCTCTCTTTCCCTCTCTCTTCTATCTCTCTCTTTCCTTTCTCCTTTTCTCTCCCTCTCTGTCTCTCATTTCTGTCTCATTTCTTTCTTTCCCCTCCCCTTTATTTGTCTCTCTCCTTTTTTCTCCTTTCTCATTTTCTCTCCCTGTTTCTCTCTCCCTCTGTCTCCATCTCTCTCCATTTTCTTCCTCTTTCCCCTCCTCTCTTTCCCTTTCTCCTTTTCCCTCTCTCTCTCTTTCTCTCTGTCTCTCCCTCCGTCTCCCCCTCTCTCTGTGTCTCTCTCTGTCTCCCTCTGTCTCTGTCTCTCCCTCCGTCTCCCCCTCCGTCTCTGGGTCTCTCTCTCTCTCTTGTTTGATGGTCCCTCCCCACTCCCTTGCCTGGGCCCCCGGATCCTGGCTGAGCCTTCTCTCTCTGCCCGGTCCGCAGTAACTCTCTCCGCATTCTCCACCTTGGCTCACATTGCTGGCGCAGCCTCCCCCCCACGGTCTGGGCCCTGCCGGCCCTGGCCCACCCCCCCCTCGCTGCTCTGTGACACCCCCGGACCGCCCGCCCGCAGCTGCCTCTGCCTGAGCCGTCACTGCCGCTAGAAGGAAGTTTCCCGAGGGCAGGCCCGAGGCCCCGCCCCCTCCCTGAGAGCCCCGCCCCTTGCTGAGCTGCTGCTGCTCCGCCTCTCGGACCACCCAGGCACAAGGACCCTCCTTTAAGGCAGGGACTGCTCCGATTTGAGTTCCCAGGCTCTAGGCACAGCTGTGCCTCCGTCAGGTGCTTAATGGTCTCTGCGCAGGGAGCTCCTTCTGCCTCAGTTTTCCCTCATGCACAAAGGGAAAAAGAGCCCGCGGCCCGAGTGCGCCCGAGGCAGCCCTGCCCACAGCGTGGGACCGAGGGCTCGGGGACGACCCCACTCCCTTAAGGGGCTGCTTAGTCTCACGCCCAGGAAACTTTCTGATCAGGCGCCGCCCCTGCCGCTTTCCCAAGGCGCGGCCCGGCGGGGAATCAGACGCTGCCCCTCCCCCCTCCCCGGAGATGGCGGCTGCGCCCGGAAGGCGGAGGGTGGGGAGGCTGGCTCCGTGGAGGCTCTGCCCCCCTCCCTCCCCCAGAGGGGCCCGCGGGGCCAGCTCACCCCCAGGGACAAATGCAAAAGGGGGGGGGCTGGAAGGGCGCCCCAGCTGGGCAGGAGGGGCGGGGGGCCCCTGGCGATGGGCGGGGCCCCTGGCAGGTGGGCTCTCAGGCGGATAAGCGGCCCCCTGGCGGTGGGGGCGGGCCCCTGGCGGTGGGGGCGGGCCCCTGGCGGTGGGGGCGGGGCCCCTGGCGGTGGGGGCGGGGCCCCTGGCGGTGGGCGGGCCCTCTGGGGGAGGGGGCCGCCGGCCCCCTGGCAGGCTCACATCCTACCTTGGATCCCGTAGAGCCGGTTGAGCCGTGACCTCCGGGCTTCGTCGGCGTACGGGACGGCGAGCCAGGGCATCTCGCTGAAATACTGGAAGGGTCCCCGGACCTGGGAGAGGGCCCGCGTGAGCGCTCCGCCCGAACAACCCCTCCCCCCCGCTGACGCGTTATCCCCCCCCCATCCCCCGCAACCCCCATCCCAAGGGCCGCCCGGGCTTCGGGGGGGCCATTCCCAGCCCTGTTCCCGCCGGGCCTCCCTCCCAAGCTCCGCCCCGGGAGGCCCGGCCGTGTCCCGCTGGCCCTCCCTGGGGAGCCCCACGTCAGGCACAAGCGGGGGACTCTCCTTCCCGGACCCCAGGGATCGAGGCCGGGGGGTCAGGGGCTTGGTGGCCCTCCTTCCGGGGGGGTGTCAGGGGATCACCTCCGGGTCCCGGCCCGAACGTTAACCCGCGGGCGAAGATGATCTCGAACTTCTGCCCCGACTCCTTGATCTTCCGGTAGGACTCCACCAGGACCCGGGTGAGGCTCCGGCAGGGCGGGCACTGCAGGGGAAAAAGGCCGCGTTTTTGGCGCCGGGGTCCTCCTCCGGTCTCCGGGCCGAGAACCCCCGGCAGGGGCCGCCAGGGCGGCCCTGAGGTCGGGACGGTGGGGGCGCCCAAGTTCCGCCTCCGACCTCGGGGCCCCCCCCAAGAACGACCCATGGGGGAAGACAGGGGGCAATCCCCCCGGCGCTCAGGCCTCGGCCAGGCGCCCCTGGTGCCCGCCCCCCGGGGGCCCCCTGGCCGGAGGGGCCAGGAGGACCCCAATGGGAGGCAGCCTGGGGGGGGGGGGAGGGGAGAAGGGAGGGGCCTTCCCACCCAGTGGGCCGGGCGCCCACGTGAGGCCTCCAGGCAGCTGTTCCCGGGACGGCTGTTTCTGGCAGGGCGCCCCGGGACTTGCAAGGGCTTGGGCCCCCAGGGGAATTCCAGACCTGAAACGGGGCAGCGGCGCAGGCCCGCGGAACCCGCCCGGCGCGAGGGACCCGCCCCACCCGGGAGGGCCATCCGGGCCCACCGGAGCGCGGGCGGCCCCTCCAACCTGCCGCTCCTCATCTGCAGGCGGGGAAAGGCCGATGCCCCGCTGCCGGGCGGTGCCCAAACTGGGCCGGATGGCATCCGGGGGCGGGAGTCCGCCCCGGGCTGGGGCCCCGCCGCCCCCGGGGCCCCTTTTCCGGGCAGGGGCCCGCCCCCGGAGGCGGGAGGTCCCCAGGGGAAGGCCCTTGCATAAGGCCCGGTGGGAAGGGGTTAGAGGTGGGTCACCAATTTCCAGGCCGTTGCGGAAACTATGGCAACCACAGCCCCTCCCCCCGGGGCGGGCGGCTTTCCAAGTGGGCCGGGCTGGTCCTCGGGCAGCGGACGCTCAGTCAGGCCTCCCTTGGGCCCTGGGAGAATCTGCCAGAGTCGGTCCGTCCCATCCCCCCACCCAGCAGGAACAGGGGGGTGGCGGGACCCCGGGAAAAAGGCTGGGAGAGGCCCCCGGGGGGCCGGCCCGAGCGCCCTGCTGCCCCGGCCCCGCCCGGGCAGCCTGCTGGCCCCCGGCCCCGGGCCCGAGCAGCCCTGGCTGCCCCCCCCCCCGACAGCCCCTGCTTCCCCACCCCCGGCCCGAGAGCCCCGCTGGCCCCCGCTGCCCCGGCCCCGGCTTCCCGGCCCCAGCCCGGGCCCCAAAAAGGCGAGAAGGGGCGGCCATTGGTCGCCTGAGGTCATTTAAACACCGCGGCGGATTCCAAAGTCCTTTCTCCCAAGTTGGCGCTTTGACAAAGGCTCCTGAAAACCGCCCGGGCGGGCCCCTCGCCTCAGGCAGCCGGGCCTCGAGCTTTCAGGCGTTCCCTTTACCCGCTCCCAGGCAGCCCGGAGGGACAAAGGGGCCCCCAACCCGGGCCCAGGAACCTCGCCCGAAAATGGGCCCCCGGGCAGGGGGTCCGTGGGGACCCTTCAAAGCCCGCCGCCCCGCCCCCTCCACTTCTCCCTGCTCTGGGCACTAACCCTGAGGCCCCTGACAGCTAATTAGCAGGTGCCGCCGCTGGGGACAGTCACCGACTCTTAGTCACCGGCTGTGACCCGCGGCAGGACCCCGACTCCTCCCGGGTCACATCCCCCTAACCCTGGGGTCGCGGGGGAGAAAGGGCCGGGGGGCCGGGAGCACCGGGGCAGCGGTGCTCAGGTGGGACCTCCCAGGCGTCCCCGACATCCCTTCCCTTCCCTTCCCAGGTAGCCATCCCTCACAACAGAGAGGGAAATGGATTCAGCAAAATGGACTGGCAGACTCGGTGGGCACAGCCTCATGTTTTTTCTGGGGCCCAGTGAGGCCGGTAGAAGTTTTGCTTTTGTGACTTTTTCCATTTGCAATGTTGTGAAGGCTGCAGGAAGTCCCGAATCCAGACCCAGCCTCGGACAGTGACTAGCAGGGTGATCCTGGCCAGGGCCACAGAACTGCTCCTGCCTCAGTTTACTCAGTTGTAAAATGGGGCCCAAAACCAAACTTCCCTCCCAGGGTGCTTAGGGAAATCAAAAGGGAGAATTTTAGTAAAGAGCACACTGTGCCCGGAGTACCCAAGGGGCTGTGAGCTGTTTTTATTTATTTTTATTGTTGTGATTAGTATAACTATTCTCCTCTTGGTCCTGCTCCCTTTTACTCCATATTGGCTCATCCTAGTTTATTTTTAAATAAAAATTGGCCAAAACTGGGAAAATTCAGTAATCATTATGAAGAAAAGATCCTTTTTAGAGCAAGGCAAATCCAATTATCTTTAGAATATATTTCTATTTGTCTATTAGATCATACCTGTTGTTGCATGCTTTGTACTTTGCTTACTGTACAGCTTAGGGCTGAGAAAGGACAGAGGAGGCCCCCACAGGCTTACCTTCGGGGTCATCCCGGATCACCAGCAGCCCATTTCTGCACACGACCTTCCCCGTGGTAGCATCGATGAAGATCAGTGACGGAATGTTGGAGATTCGGTATTTGTTCCATAGTTTAAGCTGTAAGAAAACAAGAGGAAGTCGGTCAGGCCCCAAATACATTCATTCATTCATTCATTCATTCGCCAGTGAGAGCCTCGAAAGCTGGGGCGGTTCCATTTTGGTTGGCCCAGACCTTAGTGCAGTGCTGAGCACACAGTAAGCGCTTAATAAATGCACATCTGTGCTGTGCCAGCTGCTGTAAAGGGATATAGATGTCAGAGGATCTCGGAAGTCCTCCAGGGCCGGCCAGATCCGAACATGAAGGCCAAGAAAGCCCAGATCTTGCGCAATTCCTGCCTAATAGATGAACTAAGGATTGATATACCCAGATTAAGAATAATGTTCTTTCAAGCTTTCCAGGCCTAAGAGGAGGGGGACAGGCAACAGTGAGATGAAGGCAAATGTACAAGACACCCTTCCTTCCTTCCCTCCCTTCTTCCTTCCTTCCCTCCCTCCTCCCTTTCTTCTTTTCTTCCTTCCTTTCTCCCTCCCTTTCTTCCTCCCCCCCTCCCTCCCTCTCTCTCTCCCTCTCCCTCTCCTTTTTTCCTTCTTATTTATTTATTTGCAGGAAGCTTTAGACAACCTGGCTACTTGGGCAATGATACTGGGAATCAGCCTGACAGAAGGTGTGACTTTTTCAAAGAAACAGAGCTGCGCCCTAAATCCAGCCTTATACAATACAAACAAAGAAAACCTGAAGCTGCTGCCGTTATAATATTATATTTTAAAATCAGCATTAGTTTAGGATTCAGGAAGGGAGGAAAGGATTGTTCCCGAGGATCACTCAGAAATAAGGGTTAGCAGCTTCGGGCCTCAGAGGGCCAAAGATGGAAGGCTGCCCTGAGCCCCGTGGCGGGGTCCCCCAAGAGCGCCCCGCCAAGGTTTCCTTCCCTGCTCTGGTTCTCCCCTCGGGCCAGAGACCTGGCTGGCTCCCCAGACCAGAAATGAAGTTACAGCCACTTAAAACACCAATGCTGCAACATTCCAGAGAGCCCAGCTGGGATTTGGCTTAAAGGTCCTGAGAGAGCTGCGGTTGGACACACACAAGACCATCTCACTGGGAGCACAAAGATTAGCTGTCGTCCAAGGCCTGCTGTAAAGGGTGGGCTGGGAGCGCGCCGGTGCTTGTGAGGGCCCAAACAGATTGATTTTGATGTCAAACCGGAGGCGATGTTGCCAGCAGGTGGCCCTCTGCTGATCCTCCCGTAGGGGCCGACTGCAACGAAGCGATGCACGTGGGGGGTGCTTGCCAAGACTCGGGCTGCCCTGCTAATGGTCCCCTCAGCCTGGCGCGGCTTTCCAAGGTCCGCCGAACACTCGAGAAGATGGCTCTTAGGATCGTTTTAGCACGTCTGACCTCGGCTCACCTCCCCTTCTAAGGAACCAGCTGTCACGGCCACTTCCCGTCCCCACCTTCGTTTCTGCTGTTCTAATTTTCTCCTGTCCCTCCTAGAATAAAACCAGCCTTTCCGCCTTTGTGCAAAACAGAGCAGGAGAGGGGGGAAAGCTCAAAAATCCTCACTGAGCAGTGAGTGGAATCTGGGAATTATTCAGACTCCCAGGCCCAGATGCTACCTGAGTCTTGAGATTGATCCCTTCCCTTTAGGAAGGGAAATGGCGCTAGCCTCAAGCCTGGGTGGCCGAGTCTCTGTGTGGAAGCATCCCTGAGGACAGAAATATCCGCTGTCTTGTGCAGCGGATATTCTGGAGGGTTTAATCAATCTTATGGGACCGAGTTCTTATTCCCACCCTTCAAGAGATTCCTGATTTCTTTGAGGTAAGGACTCCCAACAAGGACAGCTCAGTCTCTTCCTCCTTAGGAGATGGCTTTGTGTGGGGGTCAAGATATTCATTCCCTAAGGACCAATCCTCAGATATCCACCCAGAATCAGGCTCCCTTAAAGCCTGTCTGGCCTAGGGAGATGATAGAGTTTGTGATCCATTCGTATGGCTTTGGAGAACCTGCGCCATCCATTATCCTATATAATAATATATATTATAATAAAGTGGTGGAGAATAAACAACTAACACAACCATTTATGGAGCACTTTTAGGTGTGCAAAGTTATTTATATGCTTCTTCTTTATTCAATCCAGTTATAGAGCAGACGCCCAGGAAATATCTGGTTTCTCTCTCACCCCATGTCCCCAGCTTGCCAAGTCTTTATCCATTATACTCCTACATCTGTTTGCACGCTCAGGTCTTCATCACCAGATGACTATGATAACAGCTTCCTCACTAGTCTCTGAAGTCTTGAGGGAACATGAGGATGCTGGGAGCTGGAGGTTAGGAAGAGTCCCTAGTTCCAGGCAAGGAAGAAGGTTTTTTGGCAAATGAATGGAGGCAGGAGATGGAACACTGGCTAGAACACAACACTTGAAGGAAGTGGAAGGGAATGTGTGGCAAGCCAGATTTCTGAGGACTTGAAACTTTTCCTTAGTAAAATTATTATTTTTTTTGCTGCAACTTTTACCCACTCCCTCTTGTCTCGTTCTTCCAGAAGATGAACCACTAGTCAAATATCCCTGGTAAAATGCAAAAATTTTCCCTTTACACTGGGTCAGTTAGGTTGCTGTGCAGTGGGGAGAGTGCTGTACTTGGAGTCAGAAAGATGAGTCTAAATCTGGCTTCAGACATTTACTAGATATATAGTCTTGGTCCCTTTACCTCTGTCTGCCTTAGTTTCCTCAACTGTAAAATGGAGATAATCATAGCACCTACCTCTCTCCTGGGGTCACAGTGAGGTTCAAATGAGGTAATATTTGTAAAGTTTTCAGCACAGTATTTAGCATATATATAGTAGGCACTTAAATGTTTATCCCCTTCCTTTCTGTCTCCTCATCTACAAAATGGGGATAATCATAGGTATTGGTAGGGAAGAGCAAATGAAGTGATACAAGTAAAATTCCTGCAAACTCCACATGCTACATGAATGAGAGCAGTCACTTAAAAGAGTGAGCCTCTTGTTACTTGGGAGGGATCCTGAAGACTTTATGAGGGAGCACTGGGACGGCTCCCGGTACCACAGTGGCAAACAGGCAAGGTGGAGCTGGAGCTCTTTCTCTCAGTCAACATTACTTAAGAGTCATATTACAGACCAAGTCCTATACTAGGTCTTGACCATTTGTAAAAGGGAAAGCTGCAGAAGGACATACTTAGAAGTGCAGCTCAGTGATGGTGGCTGATAACGAATGTGTACTGGGTGGGGAGACGGGCGGAACAATAAACTCTTCCCAAAGTCTTACTTTACAGAGGACTCAGAATTTCCCAACTAAGTCCCCATTTTCCATCAGCTGCAATGCTTGGGTACCCAGGGACCTCTCCTTCCCTTTCCAAAACCCTCCTCCTTTTCAGCTTTGTTTTGTGTATTGTCTTTTCTCAAGATTGTAAGCTCCTTGAGGGCAGGAACTGTCTTTTTTCTAGTGAGCATCCCCTGTGATGCACAATGCCTTATATGTAGCAGGCACATAATAAGTGCTCATTGATGACTAGCTCCGACCCCTCCCGGTGGAAATGACCCTTGCCCTTCACTCTTGAGGACCAAAATGACATCATCATGCTGCAGTCAAAGCACAGTGTGTCCAATGGTGGCCGATCGGACCAGCACAAGCTCGGGGGTCTCCATCACAGATTGTCTCTATCATAGGAAGTCTCTACCATAATTCACATGGATTTCAAGGGAGACGTCTCTAAATTTGCATGTGTCAGTTTTCTATTAAGCAATTTTAATTCCACTTTGCTCACAAAGCACCGACCCTTCTTTGGCATGGCACGCCATGTTGGGCAGCCCTTTGGCAGTCTCCCAAGTCACACAATCTATTCCAAAGTTCTTCAGAGAGACCTTGCAATAACTACTTTTCTGACTGCCAAGTGTCTTCCTAGTGTAAGATCTCTCACTCTCCCTTCTTGTTGGTCTCTCCTTAAATCCCAGTCCATGTAATTCCAAAGCTTGCTGCAAGGGAGCACCCACAGTTTATTACGTTTCGTTAAATGGAAGGCAGTGTGGCTGATGAGAAGGTACCCAATTCTTCAGGGTTAAGTGATTGCTGCTGTTGAGTTTTCTGATTCCATCACTCCCAAGGACCTCCGGATGTGTCGAGCAGTCTGTGCCCAATCTTGCACTAAAGTCACCCACAATTACAGCTCGTTCTCTTTGATTGACAACTTCACTGATGACGAGGGAGTCTGGGGCTTCATAAGTTTTTCTTTGACCTCCTCAGGGTTCATCATGGCAGGAGCATTCACACTGATGATGGTGGCAAGTGGTGCTTTCCAGCAAGCAGCATTTGATCTGTCGCAAGCCTGTCTTTCACTCCTCTTGGCAGAAATAGAAGCTTGTTGACTAACCTAGTTCTGACTGTGAAATCTATGCCGGCTTCCTGGCGTTCCCCTTCTCTGCAGCTACCCCGAAAACCGCGGATCCAGGCACCAACGTCGGTGAGCGGGCCTTCAGTCACCAGCCTTGTTTCACTCAGGCCTGTCATTTGGACACGATCCATTCCCAACAAGAGCTGTTCGTCTTTCAGGTCTACTGAATTTCACGTTCTCCATGAGTATGCTGACATCTCGTGTATCAGTGGTGAATGAAATCTACCAGCCACAGGTGAGGTGGAAAGCAGCCCTCACATCGCAGTACCCGTTTTTCCTGAACCCAAACCCCTCTCTGACTTTTAACAAATTAGCCAAAGTGCTGGGCAGAGTCTGGCCATTCCCTCCAGATACTTCAAAGACCAATAACCACTCAGAGGAGCAAGCCACCCCCCCTCTCTCCCTTCATCTGATCCTTTGAAGTCATTCAACTGACTCATTTCCTTACTGTGGAACTAGGGGAGGGAGAAATGGGACTTGTTCTCCCAAGGCAGGTGGGATGTTTACCCAAAACATCTTCTACAGAACAAACAAATGCTTTCTGACGTGCTTTTCTGAGATCCAGATATCTCGTAATGTAACAAAGACAGTCAGCAGAATCTGTCTTTAAATTGCAACTGGAGAGATTTGCCTTTTTCTCTACCCAAAGTGGTTTGGGTTGGGCTCAGCATTTGATTCTAACAGAGATCACTGCTATATTCCTTCCATTTTGGTCAGGATGACTCAAGTGTAGAAAAGTCAGAGGACTGAGAAATTTAGCTGGGGATGAGCCAGTGGAGTGAGGCAGTCAACCCTGGCTGCATCCGATAGTAAAAGACTTACATGCTCCATGCCGATCAGGGATCTAGTATCCACTTGAATAAGGAAAAGGAAAAAAAAAAACAAAATCCAAACTGACTTTCTCCAAGGCCCAGCTTGAAAGTCAAGAGGCCTTTGCTAGGCCCCACAGCTGCTCCTGCCCTCTCCTCTAAGATTATCTCGTGTAAGCTGGCTGTACTTTTTCCTTCTACACTTCTGGCACAAAGTGTTTAATAAATACTTGTTGGCTGACAAAACTACCCCGAAAGGTAATGATCCTGATTCATACCTCTATGGCTTGGAACGGCCAACTTATTCCCATTCCATGATTGTTTCTCTTCCTCAGGCACTTGTGGGGTGACCCTGATGTTTGTCCCCCAAAGAGGACTCCAATGGAATATGAAGCCCAATGATCCATAAACCTCCACTGCTATGGGAGATCAAGTCCATCAGTTTTTAGGACTTGTGTCTTTCTAGAAAAGTGAGAGTCCATTCATTCTTTGAAGGGTGGAAACTGGGGAAAAAAAGAGTCCTGGGAATATTGCCTTAAGTTGGTGAAAATCAAAAGGATGACAAGATGGGTGGGACCGTCCAAAAGGGAAATTTGGGCTATCAAGTTACTCGAAAAGTCTCAACTCCTCCCCTCTGGGAGACTGGTTCTAGTTAGCTATTCAAAAGCTGTGGTCTGAGCCATCAGCCTAGGAATGCCGGCCAGAGGAAAACGAGGACTTTAAAAATAACCCCTCTGAACAATGACACAAATATCAAAAAGGAGCAGTGAGGGGAACCAATGCATTCTGTTAAAATGCAAAACAGCAGAGCCAAATCACAAATTAATTTGAACCCAGAATAAGCTTTGTGAATGCCCACAGATGCCACAGGAAAATGCCCCGTCAGCCATTTCTGAAAAGCCTCCGCTCTGGAGGATGACCCAGAATGTGCCTCTTGCTGGGAGGATTTGATCTTACACTTGACTGGGGGGGGGGGGGGGGGGGGGCGAGTCTCAGCTCTTGTTTCTTAACAGCTGCTGTAAATCTGCGGGATCAAGCCAAAGCTAACACAGATGTGGGATTAATCAACAGGCTCCTTTAGATGGATCAGCTGATCCTTTTCCGGCAAACTCTGAAACTTATCCAGTTGCTAAATAATATTTTCTCCTTTTTTGCAGGAAGCTGCTGAGAAGTAGGTCCCCCAAATGTGCCTCCGCTCTGTCCAAGCAAATGTGGCCGACGATTATCACTCACCCAGTCTGACGATCCTAAAACCCTCCTGCCACCCACACCTTCTGCTAAATAACGCGATATCACCACGATGCACGGCAGGCCCAAGGGGCAATGACCTGGCCATTGCTTTACATCGGGTGCTAAACTTTGCTTTCAAAGCATGACACTGAATACGAAACTTAGCCCTTCACCGGAACGCTTCATGAAGACCACGGTCATTATGTTTTCTTGTCCTGAAGGCCCTTAGTAGCCTTTTCTTCATTCTTCATTATTCATATTATAAGGCTTCATTATTCAACATACTTTTGGGTAGGATAATTGCATCATCCTTTTAGAGCTGGGAGGGACCTTAGAAGGCATTTAGTCCAACCCCCTTTTGCTACAAAAAGAAAATGGAGGCCCCAAAAGATTAAATTACATGCCCAAGGTCACACTGGTAATGACAAAGCTTCCTTTGGCTCCACTCCAGAGCCCCTCCTGCTACACTAGGAGAACTGCTGGCTAGTTTTTTTTTTCTTTTTTTAAATTTATAATAACTTTTTATTTTTCAAAATATATGCAAAGATAGTTTTCAATATTCATCCTTGAATCTTGTGGATAGAGCACCAGCCCTGAAATCAGGAGGACTTGAGTTCAAATTTGGCCTGGCTGTGAGACCCTGGGCAAGTCACTTAACCCAATTGTCTCAGCACAAAACAAAACAAAAAAACACTTTTGTTCTAAATGTTTCTCTCTCCTTTCTCCTTTCTCCCCTTCCTTGGACAGCAAGCAATCCAATATGGGTTAAACATGTGCCATTCTTCTAAACATATTTCCACATTTATCATGCTGAGCAAAAAAAAAAAAAAAAAAAAAATTGATCAAAAGGGCAAAAAAATGAGAAAGAAAAAAAAAAACAAGCAAGAAAACAAACAAACAAAAAACCTGTGATCCACCCTCGGTCTCCATGGCTCTCTCTCTGGACATGGATGACTCTTCCATCACAAGTCCCCTGGAATTGACTGGCTAGTCTTCGACATCTTCTCCTAGCTACATGTGTCTCATGGTAGCCCAACCAAAGAGATGCCTTTGTCCCTGATCCTCCTCTGAGGTCTAGTGCCTCAAGGAGGGCAGAGACAAAGGTCCCATACATCCAAGTACTTAGAGCAGCACCTTTTATAGTAGCAAAGAATTGAAAACAGAGTAGATATATCCACTGGGAAAGAGTTAGACACATGATGTGTGAATATAATACAATATTACGGCTGCATGGAAACGTGAACTTGATGAATATAGAGAAACACGAGATTTGGAGGCAAAGCGGAATAAGAAGAACCACTAGAGTGATGTAATGTAAGGTAATGACGAAAGAATATCACAATAAAACCAGCATGATGAATGCTGGGAAATGCTCATCTCTGAGCCAGGCCCCAAAGGAGAGTATAAAAGAAGGTGCCTTCCTCAGTCAAGTCTGCAAAGAGATGGGCACTGGGTATGGTGGGGGATCCGATGCAGGTGCCAGCTGGAGGGATAGAACTGCTTTTTCTCCTCAGCTTTGTTCTTTGTTGCAATAGATGGCTCCCAAATGGTAGGAGGGAAGGATTTATTAAATAATGTAAAAGCAGACCATAAAAATAAAAATATTTAAGTTTTAAAAAGCACTGACTGGTGGAGTTGTGAAATAATCCAACCATTCTGGAGACTGGTACGATGCCCAAAGGATAAACTCTGCACACCCTTTGACCCAGCAGTGCCATTACTGGGTCTGTAACCCAAGGGAACCATAAAAGAGGAAAAAAGACCCACACATGCAAAAATATTTGTAGCAGCTCTTTTTGTAGTGGCAAAGAACTGGGAAAGGAGTGGATGCCCATCATTTGGGGAATGGCTGAATAGGTTGTGATATAGGAAGGTAATGAAATATTATTCTATAAAAATGACGGACAAGTTGATTTTAAAAAAGTCTGGAAAAATTTACACAAACGGATGCTGAGCGAAACAAGCAGAACCTGGAACACATTGTACACGATAACAGCAAGAATGTGTGATTAGCCACTATGCATAATTGGTTCTTCTCAGCAGTTCGGTGATCCAAAGCAATCCCAATAGATTTTGGACAGAAAGTGCCATTTGCATCCAGAAAAAGAACGAGACTGAATCTAAATCAACACATGCTAGGTTCACTTCCTTTTTTTTCCTCTTATTTTTCCCTCTTATTCTCATCTTTCTCTCCCAACAAGATTTATAAAGCAAAGTATTAAAATAACTAATTAATTTTTAAAAGCACCACCAACAAATAATTCTCCTTGCCCAAAAAAATCAGCCCAATGATGGTCACACAGTCCTTAAATGGTTGAAGCGACCAGAGGCAGAGTAGATAGCACTCTAACCTGGGGCCAGGAAGATCTGAATTCAAATGTGCCTTCAGCCACCTACTAGCTGTGGCAAGGCAAGTCATTTCCCCTCGGCCTCAGTTTCTGCATCTGTAAATTGGAGAGAATAATAGCATCTACCTCCTGGGATGATTGTGAGAATCCCGCAAGCTATAACTGTAAGTGCTTACTTAGCACTGCTTGGCACACAGTAGGTGCTATAATATAAATTATATTTATATAATTGTTATCATCATTGTTAACTAGGGCATTTCTCAGTAACTAGCCATATATCCTCTTCCCATACTCTCCTCCCTCTCTTTTATCCTTACCTTATCTCAAGCTAACAGGCAGAATAGTTAATGCAGAAGCAGTGCATTCAGCTTTGCTCCTTTTACTGACTAGGTGACTCTGGGCAAGTCACTTAGCTCTCCTCCTCAGTAAAATGTTCGGTCTGGTCAGCCTCTGAGGCCCCTTGCTGTGACTGTAGCTCTGAAGCTAGCAAGCCCCCAGAAACCCCTTGATGCAGCCCCTTGCTATGACTGTAGCTCTGAAGGTAGCGGGGCCCCCAGAAACCCCTTGATGCAGCCCCTTGCTATGACTGTAGCTCCGAAGGTAGCGGGGCCCCCAGAAGCCCCCTGATGTAGCCCCTTTCTATGATTGTAGCTCCGAAGGTAGCAGGGCCCCCAGAAGCCCCCTTGATGCAGCCCCTTGCTATGACTGTAACTCTGAAGGTAGCAGGGCCTCCAGAAACCCCTTGATGCAGCCCCTTGCTATGACTGTAGCTCCGAAGGCAGCAGGGCCCCCAGAAGTCCCCTGATGCAGCCCCTTCATTCTGCCCGGCTATTAAGTGACAGACACTGACTACAAACTCACCAATTTCCCGACCGCACAGGCTGGAGCCAGTCTGAGGCATTATTTTATGACAGCAAAAGCCTCTTAATCATTTCTGGAGATAACACGGTCAAATGGACACAACACTGCATCGAAGGCAGAGGATGGGCCTTAACTCCAGGCTTGGCTACTTACTACCTCTGGGTGACTCTGAGCAAGTCCTTCCCTCAAAGAGGGAGGCCCTTCCTGCCTCCGATCTAGATCCTGTGATCTGTGACTGTGAGGGAAGCCCTCGTCACTCCCAGTCCTGTCTATTCATTCACCAGGTGTCCCAGGGCAATCAGAAGCTAGGTGAGGGAGACCCCTGGTTGTCCATTGAACTGGTCCCCCTGGTCCTTAGGAAGGATTAAAGAGGCAAGAACAGGTTGGTTGGAGCAGGTTACAAATAAATCTGATCTCCTTTCTCTCAGCTTTGCCCCAGGGTGGGAACAGCTCAGGCTTGCCAAGGGAACTCATCAGCAAGAATTGAGCAAGGAAGGAGAACCCAGAGAGGAAGTTCAAGTCCTTCCATCGTCATTGGGCTAGGAACAGCCTTGAAGGCCGAAGGAAACCCGGGGAAGCTTCACCACTTCCCCAGGGAGAGTCATTATGGCATTAAAAACAAACCAGTAAGAAGACCCAGCTCCCTCAGGCTAGGTCAGGGTCAGTTATTTATTCTGGGTGATGGACCGGAGTCCGAAAGATCGTGGGTTCAAATCCAACTGCTGGCATTTGCTGGCCAGTCACCCAACAAACATCAGTAAAATGAAGTGGGGAAGAGTGGGACCTGGTGGCCTCCAGAATCCCTCCTAGCTCTACATGGGTGATCCTGGAAACTACACGGGTCTTCCATTAAATGCTTACTTTGTGAAAGTTGGATACAAAGATATTCCCTTTCTCCCAGAGCCCCTTCTCAGGACATTCTGTGGGAGGAGGAAAAAGGCCTGGTACACAAATAGCCCTTGTGCCGAGTGTGTGTCTCAGGGGCAAGAGCGAGAATGTTCTTCTGGGGGGCCCACGGGTGTCTGGTGGTAGCAGCTGGGTTGAGCCTTGAAGGGAAACATTTCAACAGGTGCAGGAGGAAGGGGGACACAAGCCTGTAAGAGCCCGGAGTACGGCAGGAGCAGCGGGGAGAGGGCAAGGCCGCAACAGCAGAAACGAGTGACTAGAGGACAAGCACGCCGGCTGGAAAGCCAGGCCAGGGCCCAGCTGGGCCCCGAACGCCCAAGGCCACGTGTCAGTTCTGAGGGGGGGGGGGGAGTCATTAAGGGTTTGGGGCTGAAAGCTCAGAATGCTAAAGTGAAAGAGCCAGTGAAGAAGGGACGGACCAGAGGTACAAAGAAATGAGGCAACAGTGGCCCCCGTGAATGACTTACATGCGCACTGTCTGAAGGGAAGCTAACATGGACCTTTCGGTCACCTCCAGGCCAGGCGGGCACCCACGTTTTGCTGACTTCCTGAACCTAAGGGGCAAATACTTGCTTGCTGGGGCCCGCCCGTACGTTAAAAGGTGTTAACCTGTCAGTGGGCTTCAGCAAAGGAACGGCGCCCACAGAGCTTTGGGCTTCCACGTCTCTCTGCTGCTCCAGGGCGCCCCAGGCCGTCGTCCCAGAAGGTCCAGGGCCTTCTCTTTGTTCGAACCAAACATTGCCCCTCTCTGCCTCTCAAGCCCCCTTTATCAGGGTGGCTAAAAGGCTTCCCACACCCTTACTCCTCCACTTAACGGATGGATGTACTTCAGTGGGGGGAGTCCCGGGCGAGCCATTCAGGGGCTGGCCATGTCCCCGTTTTCAGCCTAAGGCCCATGTAACAGGATTTGGCTCCCTGGCCAACACAGCCCAAAGACCACATGGGTCCTTAATTAACAGCATCTGATGAGCATGAATGGGGGCAACGACTCTTAAAGTCTCCGGCATCAAAGGCTGACCAGGCAACACCAGGGATGCGACCTGAATGTGGAGGGTTCCCTCAGGACGACTCCGGGCGGCCCCACAGCTCCTCTCCTCGGGCAGGGGGGGAGCCGAGGAATGGAGGCCCATACCCCCCCTTCCCCTCCCTGCATGGACAGCTCTGGGGGGACCGTGGAAGTTGGTGAAAGCAGAGAGGCCCAACTCCAAGCTATAATATTTCAAATCGAACCCACACGGCCAACTCTAACAATGGAAACACGATGCTTGCAGGGCGGCTGCGCTGGGCAGCCTTTGTTTTCGCTCGAGGCGGGGAGCCCTGGAAAAAGCAGAGGCTCCCCAGTTCAAACTGTGACCGCTGAATGACGGGGGTGCTGACGGCTGCCCGTGGGCTGCTTCGGAGTGCCCGGGGAGAGCCAGAATGCAGGCTGCCGGCCCCCAGGTGCCACAGCAAAGCTAGGTGGGATGTTGCTGGGGAGGGAGGGCAGGCCGAGTCCCCCGAGAGCCACAAAGGGGGGGGGGCTGGCTAAAGAGTTCCTCAGGCTTACTCCAGAGAGATGGAACTGGTGACCTCCTCCCTCCCACATGCTTCCCTAGAGGGAGTTAGTCAATTCTGTTCACAGCCCATTAATCATCACATTTAATTACAACAAAACTTCATTTCAAAGCAATTCCTGCTATAAAATCTCCTCCTCAAAAGACCCAGCCTGAAACTGGCTTCAATAGAGGGAGCTAGAGAAAAGGAAGAGAGCAAAAGGCACAAAAAGGTTTTCTCCCTTTCCCAGACTGTCCTGAAATACGACACAACAGCCAGGAGTTCTCCTCCAGGCCTGCACAGGCTTTGCAGAAACGAGCTGCTGTTGGATCCTCACAATGACCGGGACGTGGGGGCCGCTATGCTCGCCCTCGTGGTCCAGGCGAGGGAACTGAAGCTGAGAACGGTTCTGGGGGCTTGCCCGGGTCACCCAGCCGGGAAGTGTCGAATGAGGAGGACTCCGGTCTTTCCAGGTCCAGGCGCAGCCCTCTATCCACCGGCCCCTCAAACCCACATCCTCCCATCCTCGGGGGTCAGGGGTCCGTTCAACAAGGGATCCTTGGCCCTCTTCCCTGAACATGGAGTTTGGGACCCGCTGATGGGGGATAAGCTGGTTCTGGGCAGGCCTTCCTGAGGCTTCGGACCAGAGCCGACCCCCTGGACGTATTTTTATGCAGCCCGTTTTCTCCCCGATGATCCGGGGTCAGGGCCCTTCTCGCTGTTCCTCAAACACAAACTGGCTCTGAACTTTGGGCCCTTTCCCCGGCAGAGGCTGAGGGAAAAGCGCTTTCTCCCCCTCAGCCTCCTGGCCTCTTGTGAGATTTAGCTTGATTCTCACCTCCTCCCAGAGGCCATCCCTGCTCTTCTCCCCCGCCCCCCCCCCCCCCACGAGATCACCTCCTCAGCTGGACCCGTCTCGTCCGCACTTACTCCTGCCCCAGTTGGGCCCCCCACGCATCTGGCTCCATCCCCAAGGAGGGGTGTTTCTGCCTCTCTCTCTGTCACCGAGCACTAAACAAAGGCCGGTGGACAATGGTGTCCCGTGTGCCTTTAGCACATGGGGAAGCCGCAATCCCAACGTGTGACCTGGAACCACCGGGCTCCCTTATTCCTCCCCCACCTACAGGCTCTATTAGCAGGACTTACGGGGACCTGTCTTTATTCTATACCATTTCCCCCCTGACCTCCCATGATCTTTGGCTTTAAAAATCACAAAATGGGGGGGGGCCCAGAAGCCTCCAAAGATGATACTTAAAAGCGCTCGGTCACTAAAAGGCTGTGCACACTAACCCTGTGATCCCGGCCCTCTGCCAGACCCGGGACTTCTGGGCGTTTATGGTGCCAACTGCAAGAGTCTCATTACGGCACAAATACAACTTCCTGCGTCAAGAACAGAAAGCCAGGAGATGAGCAGTCTGTTTTCCGTACAAAGCAACATATGGCTCCCAGGTGCCGGCCAGCACCACAGAAGGGAAGGAGCAGCCGGTCCTTTTGTCAGTCTCGCTGACGAAAGGGATTTCCTAAAGCCAGCGCCCGGTGCACAAGCCTCCATCGTGCGCAGGAGTCCAGACAGCAACGGGGCTGCCAGGAGCAACAAGCCAGTGGTCACAGAAACAGAGAGGGAAGCAACAGAGGCGACCTGGGGGCATCAGCAGAGGGGTCTGACGGCAAGTAATGACAGGACAGAGATTCAGAAAGTTCCCGCTGCCAGTCAGTCAACAAGCATTTATTAAGCGCTTACTGTATGCCAGCCACTGTCCCAGCCTGGGGATTCAAGGAAAGACAAACGGCCCTGCCCTCAAGGAGCTCCTGTTCTATTGTCCTGTAAGAAACAACCAGCAGGCTGAGTTCAGAAAAGCCTGGAGAGACTTACAGGGACTGATGCTGACTGAAGTGAGCAGAACCAGGAGATCCTTGTACAGGGCAACAAGAAGATTATGAGATGATCAATTGTGCTGGACGGGGCTCTTCTCAGCAATGAGGTGATTCGAGACAATTCCAATAGACTTGGGATGGAAAGAGCCCTGAACATCCAGAGTATGAAGACTCTGAAGATTCAAAGTTCATGGTATTTTCACCTTTTCTTCTTGTTGTTTGCTTCTTTTTTCCCCCCTTTCTCCTAGTTTTTTTCCCCATTTGGTCTGATTTTTCTTGCTCAGCATAATGAATATGGAAATATGGTTAGAAGAATTGCACATGTTTAACCTATATCAGATTGCTTGCTTTCTTGGGAAAGGGGATAGGTAGATGAGGGAAGAAGAAAAATTTGGAACCAAGTTTTACAAGGGTGAATCTGGAAAATATCTTTGCCTGTATTTGAAAAAATAAAATACTATTTTTTTTAAAAAGAGGAGCTCGATTTTAATGGGGAAACAACAGGCAAATAACTAAACACATGTGGATATCTACAAAGTAAATGGAGGTTTCTGGAAAGCCATCTACTTTTTGGAGCCTCAGCTTTCTCCTCATGTAAAATGCAGGTATCGGTCTTTTTGTAGATTATCCTGAGGATGCAGGTGAAAAAAGACCTCTGCATCCTGCAAAGAGCCTCCTGTAAGGGAGGGGGATTTGGGTTCATCCCATTTTGGAACCTTCTGTGGACAGCACCAAGAACACACTCCAGTTTAGCTAAAGATATTATGAATGGTGTAGTTTTTCAATTATTTCCTGGAAAGTTTTATTTATCTGCTCCTCCAAAAAGATCTTATCATGGGAAGTTCACTTTACAATATGAAATTCATCAGCGCATAGAGAGGTCTCTTAGTGTTTTCATTGAGAAAAAACTCCAAATCCTTAGGGGAACTTGGCTCAGAAGAAACAGTGAGCCCAGGAAAGGAATTGTACATGGAAGGAAGAGTGAGCTTGTTTCCAGACCCTCAGCCCTCTCAGTGCCAGGACTATGATCTCTAATCTCACCCCCTGGAAGCTCCCTCTGGTTCTGATGTGCTCCAGGTCTCCATCCCTCTCCCCAAGCTGTCTGCCTCAGTTTCCTTAGCTGTGAAATGAGAAATATAATGTAATATACATACATATATATATGCATATATATCTATATTGTGAAAATAGTATGTTGTGATCCACACTCAGTCTTTTCTCTGGGTGCAGATCGTTCTGTCCGTCACCAGTCCATTGGAACTGGCCTGAATCATTTTGCTGTTGAAAAGAGCCACGTCCATCAGAATTGATCATCATATAATCTTGCTGTTGCTGTGTACAATGTTCTCCTGGTTCTGCTCCCTTCACTCAGCATTAGTTCCTGTAAGTCTCTTCAGATCTCTCTGAAATCATCTTCCTGATTATTTCTTACAGAACATTAATATTTCATAATATAAAATTCCAAAAAATAATTATCTGTGAAATGAGAATAATAAAGAATATTACTTTGGCTCCCACCCCATCCCTCACCAGGCTGTTATAAGGATCATAAAGTACTTAGCACTCTACCAGGCACTCGGTGAACTCTAGAGAAATGTTAGCTATTATCATTATTCTTATTACAGTACAAGGTCTTTGAGGGCAGGAACTATTGCACTGTTTATATTTATTTCTCTACAGTACAACGCTTGGTACAGAGTACTTGCTTACTGAATGTTCTACCATCAGTCCATCAGTCTGTCCCTCTGTGGACTCTCCATCCCTGTATCCATCCATCGAGGAACACGATGATCTTGTCCTAAGGGACCTGCCCCAGACCAGCACTGCCATTCACAGCCAATACCGTGGTTAAGTGCTACAAAAGGCCTTATGTTTCTCTAGCACCTCAGGTCGATTGGCTAAGGACTCGAGCAGCAGACTGAGGAGGCAAAGGTACCGGCCAAAGCACGCAGAGAGGAAAGCCCGGCAAAAACAAGGCTCTCCACTAAGAATCCCTCCCCAGAGAAAGCCTGGAGAGACTTACAAAGTCCAAGCAGGGCTGGACGGCGCCAGGGCCATGGCAGAAAACGGAATCACTTCCATCTGAAGGACCTTAGGAAGATTCTGAAGATCACAGCAGGATAAACTACCTGACACTGAGGTCCTCGCTCAAACTGAACTGCCAAGTCTTCCAACTCTAGCACAGAGAGCTCTATCGCAACTCTGTTGGGCGGCCAAGCTGCTCAAAGGGCAAACAGACGCCTTCAAAAAGACTACTTTATGGAGAACTCCCACAGGGCAGGGACTCACGTGATGATGCAAGGACCCCCTCAAGCTCTCGCTTAAGAACTGTGGGTGGCAGCCCCCTAATATCCAGAAGCCCACCCCTCTCCTTCCCTGGTGGGCTCATGGGTCATACAGCAAAAAGGGAGCTGGGCCTCTTCCCTGGATCTTTCACCACACGCCGCCCCAGCCCTGCCAGAAGGACTGTCTGGGCCACTGAACCTAAGCCCGGCCGGCTCGGTGGCTCAGAAGGCCCCTCTCTGAGCTGCCTCCCCAGGTTGCTTTTAGGAAATGCTCTGCAAACACTCAGATGTCATGTACAATCCCGGAGCTTAAAGGCCAGCTCTGGAGTCAGAAAGCTCGGCTAACATGCTCCTTCTGTTAATACACCAGTCATGGAACCATATGGTACCAACCCAGCAGAATGGCACTGGGAGTTTACATTTTTTGTAAGTCTATGTCAGATACTACACTTTTATAGATCAATTACATTTCATAATCTCTTCTCTTCTTCCTCCCAGAGAAAAAGTATAAATTATATATTGTAAACCACAGTAAGGAATTTTAAAAAAGAAGAGGAAAAACGACGCAGCAAAATAAAACAATATATTGAAAAGATTTGGCATTGAATGCAGTATTCCACACCCTCAGTGAGGATATTTCTTTTATAAAGAAGAGGGGAGGGGGAATCTGGAATCTCCACTAAGAATCCCTCATATCTTTTCTTTGGGGACAAGTCTGGTCCTTAACGATTTTGCAGCATTCATTTTCAAATGTTTTGTGGCTGGGGTCCCATTTACATTTCTGCAGTCGCTGTGTGTGTTGTTCTGCTTATCCTGCTACCTTCCCTTTGGATCAGCTCATGAGTTTTCTAAGGCTAAGAACCCATGCTCATGACATTCGCTGTTTTTGTTAGGGTTAGCCAGGGGTAAATGATAAATATTTAACAACTAATTTGCTAGAGGGAAAAAATGCACAAGACATAGCTTTAAGTGTAATCTAAAACATTAACATTTTCTCCATGACTTTCGTAAGCCTAGACAATCAACAAAATAATAAATCAAGTCCTGATCTGTAGCATTGCCAATTTTTGAGATACAAAAAACCCTGCTCACGCTGAAAATTTAACCATCAGCTCATGTTAGCCCCTGGTTATAGCAGCAGTAATATTCCACCACATTTAAGTACTACACTTTATTCAATTAACTGCTCCTCAACTGATGGGCAGATCTCGTGTCTTCAGTTCTTTGTTGCTACAAAAAGTGCTGCTGATCCCAATAAACTTTGGATAAAAAACACCATCTGCATCTGGAAAGAGAAGACTATATTCAATATTTTTCCCCCAATTTTTTTTCCTCTTGTGATTTTTCCCTTTTGTTCTGATTTTTCTCTCCCAACATGATTGATTAAAAATTGTGTATTTTAAAAGTTCATATACATGCATAACCAGGAAAAAGTAAAACAATTTTTAAAAAAGTGCTGCTATAAAACTAGAGCATATATGGGACCTTTCTTTTTATCACTGACCCAGTGAATTCACCCAGAATTCTCTGGGACCAGCCCAGTAGTCAGAAAGAGCTTGTTCTTCTTCTAACACTTCTTAACTATATAACCTTGGGTGAAATCAGTCTCCTCATATGTAAAATGAAGGAGTTGGAGTTGAGGCTTCTAAGGTCTCTCCAGCCCTTTGAATGTGATCCTATGATCCACTGCACCAAGAAAATGCAAATCTCAACAAAAAATAATCTCTTCCATTATAAATGTTGAGCCTTTAGAACTGTGTGCTATGTTCTTTTTCTTCATATTTCTGGCTTCTGGGAGTGCCCTATGTATATACAGCAGGCACTCAACAGATGTTGACTCCTGTTAATTATAATGTGACTGTGCAGAGAGATAAAAGAAAGAAGGATAAAGCAGGAGACTGGATGGTTTCCACCGTCTCCTCCAGCTCTACAATCTATGATCCTTAGGGGCGTCTGTTTCTTGAAGCATGGACTTCTTGGATTTGTTACTGGATCTGTTTCTTTAATTGTAAAAAGAGAAAGTGAACTCAGTGATCTCAGAGATCCCTTCCTCTAAATTTCTGATGCTAGGATTATAATAGCAATATTAGTAGTTAATAATTAACTAGTAATTAATCAGCAATTAGTACTTAGTAACAGTAATTACTAGTAATTAGTAATACTAACATATAACAGTAATACACACAAACACATCCCCCCCCCCCTGAAAAACTCTGGCAACATTTAGTGGGTTGGGAAAGTACCCACAAATTTAGCTGTTTGAGTACATGGGTTAAGATTTTTTTTTTGAAAGATTTATTTTGAAAGCAAAAATAAGAGGAGGAAAGGTGGTGTCTCTTGGAATTTACAGATGTTTATCATTTCAGCCACATACCTGTCTGTCACTGGTCCCTTTTAATTTCCTGGTTCTGTTCTTTTATCACTTGTTGCTCGAGCTGGGCAGGCTCTATTTTTTGGCACAACTCTCTGAGTACCCAGTTATCAACCCCTTGTTACCTCTTTTCCTGTGTCAGGAAGTCCCAAGCTGAGCCCAAGCCAAATGACAAGAGGAAGAAGAAAAAAAAAAAAAAGAGAGAAGCATTTCAAATGAAACGAGAAATTTCCAGCCAGGGGAAAAAAAAAAAGATCCAACTGGGCCAAGGCCCAGGATGGAAACATGACCAGCTCTCTAGGGGTTTTGTAAGCTCATGGCTCTACATGGACCTGTGGAGACCAGCGAGCTGCAGTGGGGTCTGCCTGCTGGCCACGGCCCCAGCACAGGGTGCTTTTCGTCCACATTCTGGGGATCGGGAGGCACCAACAAGATGCCCGTCTACAGAAAAGGATTATGGCTTGTGAAGCATTTCTTGCTTCAATATGGCTGTAATTGCTTTTCATTGTTCCCCTTCTCAGACTCTAGAAATGAAAGGGTTGCAGAGCACAATGAAATAAATAACAGGGAGAGAAAGGAGGAGGGAGGTAAATTGTTTGGAAAGGAGAAGACAGGGTGGAAAAGATGAAATTCAAGACAGATGTGAGAGCCACAAACACATGTGTCCTTGAATTTATGCATCCAAGCAATTCATGCAGACTATGGAAAAAAAAAAGCTATACACTCAATAGAGAAATAAATTTGGAAGTAAATGAAGAAAAAAGCATCAATTCTACATGTCTTCGCCCTTACAAAGAAACATCAATTCCCATTTCTCTCTCAGGATGTCAGGGTAAAGTTAGGGGCTGAGGGGAGTCAAGGGTCTGGGATAAAGAGATATTAATTAAGTTGGGGATCTCCTTGAGTTTACATTATCATCTATCATCCTCAACAACGTGATGGCCCCCCAAAACACTGATTCTTTTAAATCTCCACAAGGTGCTACCGCTGAGACTTCAGTAGAAGGTCAAAAGCCACAGCCCGGGCCAGGTTGACGCCTCAGCATTTAGGGGGGGAAAAAGCAGGAAGTTTAAATGGGAGTTCCCACCAAAACACAAAAGTGCTCAGATTCTGGAAGCAAAGTCATTTCCACAATGGAGTCTCCGCTGGCCACCGATGTGTTTCTCACCGGCTAGCTCCAAAGGGCTGCTGCACAATCAGATCCAAACACTTCCTTCTAAGAAACAATACTGGCGATCTGCCTCGCTGGTGAAAATCCCAGTTTCTGATTACAGGATAATTGACTAAGAATTAGGGACAGGAGGAAGGCAATCCTAGGGCCAGGACCGGGTTCTGGGATGGCAAAAGCCTCAGGTGCTGGGGATGCATGAGCTGAGAGGGGATCAAGCTGTTGTTAGTCAGCAGGCCGGCCCAACCTTTTCTGAATTCTGGAGCATCAGATTCGAAAGTTACAGAATCACAGATTTAGAGCTAAAAGGGAGCCTAAGGAGGGGTGATCGAGCTACCCCAATCCTTCATTTTGCAAATGAGGAACGCGAATTCCACAGAGATTGGTATTTTATGAGGAAAGTGTGACGCCACTTTCAAACCTAACCCAAGTTTAGAATGAGCCAAACCTATGAATTGCATTGTATAAACAGGAAAAAAAGAAAAAGTTTTCAAACCTACCTTTCATTTTGTCTTGTTTGTTAACTTCTATTTCTAATACCAAAAACGGTCCCTGTATTTGCCTTTAAATTCTGAAAGCATTTACACACTCGGAGAATTAAGTACGTGGACGTATGGACGCGTATTTACATTCATTCTGAGCCAATCAGGCCTCAAAATAATGACCGAGTAGGGGTTGGGGAGGGTGCTATTACTGGCCAATCAACCCCTTAAACCCAAATCACTGCCTGGCACACAGAAGGCGCTTAATAAATGCTTGTTGACATAGCTTCCAAACACCTCATTTATCACCCACTTGTTGACATGGTTTATGCCATGTTTATAAATGGAGAAAGTTGGTCTCAGCTGAGGGTACGCTTCTTGGCAAGAGGATCTTGTCAATCAATGGGGGAGAGAGGGAGGTGCCTGCCTTGGATCCCCCCCATTTGCCAAATGTAATGTTTAATATTATAGGCACAGTAGCAGAACATGTGCTAAGTGAGCCTATAACAAACTCAAAGCTTTACTTGCCCCAAATACTTATTTACAAGGTACTTTGTGCCTTTTCAAAATCTCTTCCCAGGCTATATTACTAAAAACCTGTCAGGGAAGTAGGGGAGACAGGAATCCGTCCTGTCAGTCAGTTAATAAACATTTGCTATTGTGTACCATACACCAGGCACTGTCTAAGCCCTGGAGACACAAAAACGGTTCCCACTCCCCAGAAGTTCACAGTCTAACAGGAGAGAGCAAACACTAGTGAGCAAACAAAAAAGCAACATGCAGACTAACTAGGAAATAACTGGGAGGGGTGGGAAAGGCTTTCTGTAAAAGGCAGGGTTCTAGATGGGAATGAAAGGAAGGCAGGGAAGGCAGAGGATGGAGGTGAGGGGAGAAAGCGTTCCGACAGCCAGAGACAAAGCCTAGAGGTGCGAGATGGAGCTGATTTTGCTTGGAACAGCCAGAGGTCGGTGTCCCTGGATGAGAGAAAACGTGGTGGGGAATAAGGTATAAGAAGACCAGGAAGGATGTAGGTTATGAGGGGCTTTGGATGCCAAATGTTAGATTTTGTATTTGATTTTGGAGGTAATTGGGAGGCATTAGAATTTATTAAGTATGGGGGGGATATGACGTGGTTATCTGGTGGATGGGGCTCTTCTCAACAAGGAGATGATGAGAACCATCTACACCTAGAGGGAGGACTATGGGAACTGACTGTAGATCACAATATAACATTCTCATTCTTTTTGTTGTTTGTTTGCATTTTGTTTTCTTTCTCATTTTTGTCCTTTTTGATTTGATTTCTCTTGTGCAGCAAGAGAATTGTATAAATATGTAAGCCTATATTGGGTGTAATATATTTTTACCATGTTTAACATATATTGGATTACTTGCCATCTGGGGGAGGGGGTGAAGGAAAGGGGGGGGAATTGGAACACCAGTTTTGCAAGGGTCAATGGTGAAAAAATTATCCTTGCATATGTTTTGAAAACAAAAGGCTTTAATAAAAAAAGAAAAATTGCCTTAGTAACTGAAAGGAAGATGGATTGGGAGGGGAGAGACCTGAGGCAGGTAGACCCTCCTCCCTGTCCCTGGCACTATTACAATAGCCCGGATGTGAGGTTATGGGGACTTGCATCAAGGCGGTGCAGTGTCGGAGGAGAAATGTTATAAAGGCCAGATCGAAAGGCCTTTGCAACAGACTGGGCATGACGTAAGGAATGGGAGAGGGAGAAGTCCAGGTTAAGGCCAACATTGAGAGCCTGAGGGACTGGGAAGACTGCAGTCTTATTTTAAAGAGAAAAGAAATTTGCACAGGGAGATGGGTATAGTGGAATGGGCCCAGGTCTCTCAGTTCCGGAATGGGGGGGTCTTTCAAACAGACTACCAACTTGTGAGCTGTACCACGGCTTAAATGTAATTGTAAAAACCGCATAAATATCCAGAGCAGAACAGGGGTAAAAAGGCCAGAGGCCATCCACAGCAGACTGCTGGATATTCCTCGAGCATCGGACAGAGTCTCTTGCATTCTATCCTTGGAGGTGGAAATAAAAAGATTCGGACTGGATGCAGAGGCTGAAAAGTTGGACTTAAGGAGGAGTCATTAATGAGCTGATGTAAATGAGAGGGAAGGGCCCAGGGATCCGGATCGATCCTTTGCTCTCAACATTTTTATCGGTGGCCCAGAAGAAGGAACAGAATGTCATAATTGTCAGGCTCACAGAGGAGACAGGACACAAAACAATGGTGACAGTTACAGGGCAGCCCTGGCAGGGTGGCCAAGGGAGGCTCGGTGACTGCGCACCTTCAGCCCTGACCATGTCACCAGGAGCACCGGGGTTCAGAAGGACACTGATAAACCCTTGTGTGTCCAGAGGAGGATCTTTAATCATTCATGTTGTCCAGTCATTTCAGTCATGATCCCATTTGGAGTTCCCTTGACAAAGCTGCTAGAAGGGATCTCCATTTTCTTCTTCAGTTTATCTGACAGAGGAGGAAACTGAGATAAACGGGGCAAAGTGACGGGCTCAGGATCACCCAGCTAATAAAGGTCTTCCTGATCCCAAGCCCAGAACTCGCCCTCTAGCTGGTCCCTTAATTGAAAATATCAAATCTAAAAACCAACCAACCAAAAAGCCCAAACTGAATTTAAAAGAAAATTCATGGCTGTCAACGGACACACCCAAGATAAATGGGCTGGCGCCTCTGAGCAGCTAGATGGCTGAAGGAGCCGGGCAGATGGGGAGGGTGGTGTATGAAGGGCTTCCCAAGAAGCCCAAGCCCAGGGACTGGCCCAGCCAGCATTTCTGAGGTTGGAGCTGGACGGCCTCCTCCTCCAGGACTAAAATGTCCAAGTGAATCAGGTCTCGACTATGTATCTGATCACTCCCCCAGGAAATTTAAGCCGCCGTGGCTTTCTGAATGGAAACCACATACAAATTGATCCACCATACCAGGCTTTCCCAGGCCGCGGACCGGCTCTCTCAAGGCAGCCATTGAGCCGGCCTTGGGTGGAAGGCAGACGAGAAGCTCCACAGGCGGCAAACTCGGCCGGTCCAAATGGGGCCGGACTGTAACGGAGGGAGCCAAGAAGTCTACTTAAGAGTTACATGGCACTTTACATATACACACTCACTTGACTGCATCCTTACAACAACCTTGGGAGGTAGGTGCTGTGATGTCCCCGTTTGTGGGTTCCAAGAGTCTCTGAGCTGGAAGAGGGCTTAGAGACCGTCGGGTCCAACCCCCTCCTTTTACAGAAGAGGAAACTGAGGTCCGATGTAAAGGGCCTTCTTCAGGGATCCACAGCTGCTAAGTGGACGAGGCAGGATTCAAATTCAGGTTTTGTTGACTCAAAGTCCAGCATTCGATGTCACATGTCACACGGACTCTTCCTCTAGGTTCCCATTTGAATGTCCGCCCAAACAAGAGGGAGGAAGAATGGCTGCCACCTTTGGGGAAAGAACGCAGGGGGAACGGTGGGCAGGACAAATGGGGAGGAGGGCTGGCCTTGCAGCATCAGTGCCTTTGGGAGGTAATAATAATGTAATAATAAATAAGTCAGGCAGTAAATCCGGAAGCCCCGTGAGGCTGCTGACTCAGAGCCCCGATCTCTGGTGCTGCTGGGCAGTGAAATTACTTCTGCTCCACAAACCCTCTAAGTGGGAGCTAGGGTTCCCGGTGGCCCAGCTCCTGCTGTTTCTCCAGCAAGGAACCTTGTAAAACTAACCGCTAACCAGAAAGCCAGCAACTGAAGGGATGGTGGGCAGTACCACTGGTGCCTTCCAAGAGTGGTTGGACTCTTCCCACCCTCCCCCCAAAAAACAACCTTATCTTTCCCTCTCCTTCCTCTCTCTGCCCTTAGCAAATGTCAGAAGGGTCTAAAAATCAATCAATTAATCAAAAGCATTTCAGTGCTTATTATGTGCCAGGCACTAAGCTAGGAACTAGAGATTTTAATTTAAAAAATTCAAATAACAATAATACAAATAAGGGTGTGTGTGTGTGTGTGTGTGTGTGTGTGTGTGTGTGTGTTAGGGACAAAACGGTCAACAACCATTTGTTAAGTTGCTTATCATGGGCCAGGTACCCCACTAGGTTCTGGAGATATAAAGAAAGGAAAAAACAGTTCCTGTTTTCAAAGTGTTCACAGGGAGACAATATGTAAACAACTCTGTAAATTAGTGATAATAAAAAAGAAAGGCCCCGGCACTAAAGGGATTAGCACTTGAAAGTCTAATTATCGGGAAGCTCTGGATATTTAAGAAAGTCTGAATTCTCAAGGAGGACTCTCAGAAAGCTGGGTGCCATTGGATCAGATTTTGGCTTCTGGAATAAGGGGGATTCAACCATTTTCTCACCTTCTACAGGAAGTCCCTCCAAATCTTCTCCATTCCAGAGCCTTCCTTCTATTAATCATATCCTACTTATCTTGATTATTGCCAGATTGTATTTGTTCCTTGCCCCCCTTTTTGTATCTGTAGACTTCGGCACAGTGTGTGACACATAGGAAGTGCTTAATACCACAAAAGCCCAGGGGCAAGGCTGAGGGGGGTAAAGGCTGATGTGGACAGAATCTCTTCCTTCTCACGTAGGGGCTGCACTAGTTACTCTAAGAAGGTGTCTTCTGTTCCAAATAATGATGAGTGCGATGATGCTGAAGAAGAGGAGGAGGATGGTCATAGTTAGCATTTAGACGGCATTTACTGCGCTGCAGGTTCTGCACCAAGCACTTCACCAATTTGATCTTCACAACCACGGGAGGCAGGAGCTATTACTACAAACCTCCCATAAGCCTATTTTCCAAAATGCTTTCTGTGCTGAGCATGATGGGAAGAAACTGAGCAGCCCAGCTATCCTGCTTCTTTGGAATACTGAGTCAGCACAGAGCACTAGGAAATCCTCGGTGAAAGGCAGCATCACTTTTTTTGTTTTGCGAAAGTAAAGATGTGCAAAGCAGTAGACTTCCTTAGTTACAAATTTAGAAAGAGGCAATTCAGTAATAATAACTTGAGTTTCTCAAGTTAGGTAAGTGGCACTTCACAGGCAAATGTCAGGAGTTCAGGGAGGCCGGGGCTGACCTGGCAGGGGGATGTTGTGGCCCAGCCAAACTCTATGACCCAAAGCTAAGACCTTCTCTAGCAAAGCAAATCAGAAAATTTTAGAGAATTCTTCCCCTCTCTGAAATGGGGATTTCAATGACTCTTTGTTTCTTCTCTCAAGTTGAAAGGGATCATCCTTAACTGATAATACTGACAAGAATATTCCTTTTTTTTTTTTTTTAATTAATACTAAATTATAAGGGGCAGATGTCCTGCTGACAGGATTAAGGAACAGAAGGGCCCAGATAATCTAGAATGGGGGCTCTTTGAGAACAGGGATCCTGTATTTACCTTTCATTTGCATCTCCAGGGCCTACCATAGAGTCTGAATAAGTCATGTATAAGAAAATACTTTATAAATGCTCTCTGATGGATTCATCCATTCTACCTGGAATTTGTGGGTCCTGACCTGGCTCCTGCCATATTCCCTCAGCCCAGGGCAAAGCAGTAAGCTAATAACACCACTCTCAGTCTCGGCAAAGCATTCCACGATGTTAAATAAGGCCACTGAAGTATTACGCCATTTTCATGATTAATCATCTATATTAAGTTTGCTGATCTCTGGTCAGTGTGAATACATTAATCCCCTGTCAGAAAACACCAGCAACAACAAACTTTGCAAGAGAGAATGCAAAATAAAGAAAGAAAATAAGCCAAACAACCCCCAATCCTGGGCAAAAGGGAAACCTCAGTATCCTTTATGTGCAATGTATCATGAAACAAATGGATCATTTAAAAGGACATTCTGGAAAGCCAAGAACAGGCGGCGGCGGCGGAGGCAGCTGTCGGCATCAAATCACCACCTCCCCAAATCCCACTGGGCAGGTCAAAGTGTAGCTTCCCCAAAGCACACACTCCCGGTTCCAATCCATGCTCAGCTTCCTGGCTTAAAGGAACAAGGTTGTGAGTAGTGGACAGGGCAGTTAGTGAGCCCAACATAAACCAACTTTCCAAGCGCCTAAACTGTTGACAAAAGGGATATCACTGCCTTTTTAAAATTACTGGCCCAAAGCCGGAAAGTATCTGAGGCTATATCCCAGCTCAGGTCTCCGGGACCCCAGGCCTGGGGCTCTATCCGCTGCACTCCCTCGTAACTCCCAGACATAAATAGGGGAATATAACTAAAGTCAGTGACATTAGCAGAATTCAGATAAGGTGATTAAAGGAATTAGACAAGAAGGAAACAAAATTATCACTCTTTGCAGATGGTACGATGGTATACTTAAAGAATCCTGGAGAATCCACTAAAAAACCTACTAGAAACAAGAACAAAAAAGAATTATTGGTTCTAAAAGACCATGTGAGTTCAAAGATTGGCTGTGACCTTGGGGAAGATATTTTGGCCATTCAGATCCTCAAGTGAAAAGAGACATGTTCAAGCTGATGTTTAAGGCTCAGCTCGAAGAAGAAGCTGATTTCTCATGAACCTGAAATTCAGAAGGAGGGAAGATGCGGAAGGGGAGGATCCTTGGCCAAGTTACCGGGAGAGTTCAGATGGGGAAATCAGTCTTGAGGCCACTTGGAATTTAGGGATTTGTTTGTGTTTCTGGTGGTTTTTAATTGCTTCTAAAAACTTCCTTAATGTCAGGGAACCAAAAACCAACTGTCCAATGTTAACTTCCCAAGATATTTATTCCAAAGCAAAAACTTGCTTGTGGCCACTTTGTTATGTTATGCATGACGGGATTAAATGGAGATAATATTGTCCTGGAGGGAAAGGGAAACACAAATCACTCAAGAACAAAACACTAGCGGCAATAAAATGGCTGGGAAGGGAAGCACCTTATCAGCTCAGTCAGAATCTGTTTCACGGATCCACAGACAGGCTGCGGGATCCCACGGTGGAGTTCCTCTCTTGTCAAAACCGATTAAATGCTCCATCAGAAGTGCCCTCCAACATCTTCATTCGATTTGCCAGGGCTGCATTTCAGATCCTCCCCTGCCCTCCTCCATTGTATCGGTCCGGGGTGTCTTCTGCCACTGATACAACTTTGCAAATTAGCAGGCCCAATAATGGAGCAGTTAATAAATCCCACACCCCACTTTTCCTAAAGCATTTCCTCTGCTCAGGATTGCCCTCAGCCCCCGGAGCCTCAGATCTTGCCCATTTGAAAATAAGGAATGAGCGAGCCGGGCCCTCCTTCCCACAGATGGGAACAAATAGTAGCTCTGCTTCAGATTGTTCCTCGGTTCACCCTTGCCTTTGAGGAATTGTAGCTGGATTTAACTAATTAGCACCCCAGCCACAGCACAAAAACAGTGATCTCATCAAGACATCGTCCCTTAAAGCCAGGGAAACTGGCTTAGAAACCCATGCCCTACCCCTGAACCTCCAAATCCTAACTACTCCTTCAAGTGCTAACCTAGAAGTAAAGAAGGGCCGAGTGCAAGTCCCATCTCGAGACGCTGAGAGAGTCACTCCCAAAGCTACCAAACTGTGCATTAATCACCCTTTGATCCAGCAGGGCCAACCCTGGGTCTGTACCCCAACGGAATCACAAAAGAGAGAAAGGGACCGACTCGTGCAACAATGTCTGTAGCAGCTCTTTTTATGATGACAAAGAACTGGAAACTGAGTAGATGCCCACTCGTTGGGGAATGGCTGAATAAGCTGGGACATATCAAAGTAATGGAATATATTGTTCTACAAAAAGTGACGAACAGGCTGATTTTAGAAAGGCCTGGGAAGATTTCCATGAACTGATGCTGAGCGGAACAAGCAGAAGCAGGAACACATCGTACACAATAACAGCAAGAATGGGCGATGATCGACTACGATAGATTGGGTTCTTCTCAGCGGCTCAGTGATCCAAGATGGAAAATGCCATCCACAGCCAGAGAGACTGAATGTAAATCAAACACAGGCTATGTTCACTTTTTTTTCTCTCGTGATTTTCTCCTTTTATTCTTATTTTTCTCTTTCTATTGGTGGAGTGAGAGCAAGATATGGGGGCTTACATCTTTACATGATAATGCTGGCTCATAAGCTCATAGATTTAGAGCGGGGAGGTGCCATTAACCCCATTTACTGGTGAGAAAATTTAAAGTTAAAGCAACTTGCCCAGATGAGGCAGGATTGGAACCCAGGTATTTTTCACTCTAAGTCAGATATGCTAGGCCAGGAGTTAGCAAAAATAAAGATTTATCCCATATAAAGATGTAAGATGCATTCCCGACTCGGGTTTGGCCCTGGAGCCACAGTTTGCTGACCCTTCTCCAGCCACTACACCAGGGGGCCCTCATCTCCACTAGCAATGCTGAGGGCTCTCCCGACCATTAGGAACTAAGCAAGGGGCCTAGCACACAATCCCTCGCACTGTAAAAGAACAGTTAATGGAACAAAGAGGAAAAAAAGGAACATCTTTCCTTTTGCCTCAGAAAGCACTTGGGCCAGTGAGAAGGCCCAGTGGTCTGGGCCCTCGTCAGGATCAGAGGTCTGAGCCCCCGTCCCAGAGGGCAGGCGAGGAGCAGCCCTGGCCCAAGCCGGGAGCAGCTGCTTTAATGCATCCGGCCGGACTCCTGGATGGCCCTTTGGACTTCTGTGAAAATGGCAAAGTGAGTCATTGCTTCTTGTCTCTGCGTCCTTTTTGAGAATTTCTATCACAAATCTGTTTTCCTTTAAAAGGCAGCTATTCATTACACATACAGGGCTACATCAAAGGCAGGAAACCCAGAGAGAGAGATCAGGCATTCGTGCAACTCGCTGCTGCTGGAGGTTGTGAGACCTTCCAAGAGCTCCTGGTACTCCAGCTGCCGTCTAATCCCCTCTGATCAGGAAGCTGGACCAGAAGCCTGGGTTCAAGAGGGGAGCTTGTTAGATCAGTTCTGAGCCCTGGGCGCCGTGTTCTGCTGCAAGAAGCGCTACTCGGCCCTACCCATCTCCACTATGAAAGAGAAAGAGAGTTCTTTCAAGTGGGGGACACGGCCGGTGTCTCAGAATCGAACAGGTCGAGCTTACAGAAAATTTCCAAGAGTTCCTCGCCACCTTCAGGATGAATTTGCTGCTGAATGGTCCGTTCTGGCATGTTAAATTCGGACTTTTTGGAAAGGATCCCTTGCACAAAAATAGCATTTCTAATCCCTGAGAAGTGCAAAGCCGAGGAAAGTGCAGATTCTGAATCTAACCCCTCAATGATAAGTAGAGGGCTGGGGGAGCAGGGAAAGAGGAGACACAGGAATAAAACTCTCAAGCAAAGTTATGACTTCTCTCATTCTTCTGCCAACCACAAACAACTGGAAGTTAAGTTTCTTTTTCTAAAGCAAGCCTGAGACCCCCAAAACCTTCTTTTTTCAGTTTTCTATAGTCTAGATCAGAGGTCAGGCATTTACTTGCATCAAAGGAAGAATGCAAGATGACTGGGGAGGGGTGCCCAACTACCTGTGACTCTGGGCAAGTTGCTACACATCCCAGATCCTCAGTTTCAACTATAAAACAAGAGGGATGGACCTCTGGGGTCCCTTTCAGCTCTGATTCTAGACACTCACAGATATCAGTACACTGGGCTTTCAGAAACAAATCCAAGAAGTGATGCAGCGTGAAATGATAACGTGGAAGAACCATTTATACAATAACTACAACCTCCTCTTTTTTTTTAATTTAAAAATTTTTTTAGTCTTACTGAAAATCATTAAAACGATGACAATCTAAATTAAGAGAATGGACCCTGATATCTATTAGTATCCTGGGTCAACCTCATCTTTTAAATTAATTTTTAAAAACTAACAAATTAACTTCTCTCCCATTTTTCCATTGGGGAAAAAAAGAAACTCTTGTATCAAATATATATAATCAAACAAATAAAACTGGCTCATTGGTCTTGTTCCAATTCCACACAGGGAGTTCATCTCTGTCATGACATGGGTTGGACCAAGGAAACAAACTAACAACAGCAAAAAGGTGAAAATACCATGCTTTCATCCACATTCAGCATTCATAGTTCTCTCTCTGGATGCTGATGGCTCTTTCTATCCCAAGTTTATTTGAATTGATGATGAGAAGAGCCAATTCCATCAGAGTTGATTATCACATAATACTGTTTCTGTGTATAATACTCTCTTGATTCCACTCACTTCACTTGGCATCAGTTCATATATAAGTCTCTCCAGGCTCTTCTGAAATCAGCCTGCACATCTTTTCTTATAGAACAATAACATTCCATTACATTCATATATCATGACTTATTTAGCTCTTCTCCATCTGCTGGTCATCCACTCAATTTCCAGTTCCTCGCCATTATAGTAAAATGCTCTTTCAATTCATCTCGTTGATTTTTATTAGTTCATAAAAATCTTCCAGATTTCTTTAAAAGCCACGATTTTCACCATTTTGTGGGGGATACAACGGCATTCCCTAACATTTACACGTCATATTTTGTTCAGCCATTTCCCAAAGAATGGGCGGCTCCCTTAATTTTCCGTAATTTGCATTATAAAAAGAGCAGCCATACACACATATATTTTGTCTATTTCCTCTTTATTTTATTTCCTTGGAGGGTATGGGATTAATATTGGTCAAAGAGTATGCACAGTCCAGTAATTCTGGGTATGACTTACAGCAAAACTCTTACAGATTCTGATCGATACACTGACCAATCACAATTCCAGAGGATTGTGGATGGATCATATTTTCCACTTTCCGGCAGAGTGATGGTAGGCTAGAGGAGCAGAATGATGGGAAAGAAATGAATCCAACACAGCTGTTTTAGATAGTGTCCTTAAGTCCATGTAAAAACCTTGTTGCTAACAGAGATTCAGAAACCTCGGGTCTCCTCTCTTCTCACTCTAGGCAAAGAGGGTTTGCTGAGCAGAGGTCAGTGTGGCTCTCTGACCATTGCAAGAGAAGATCCTGGGGGACCAAAGTCCAAAACATCAAGTTGTGTTCATTCTATAACAACCAGGATGACAGGAAGATACAAAAAAAGTCAGGAAGATACAAAAAAAAAAAAGTTGGGACAGATAATCCCCAGGAGATGGACCAGGAAGAAGCTGTAGACAGAGATGGACAAGAGGCACTAGGTGGGATGGAAAGGGAGCAGCCCATGGAGTTAAGAACCTGGCCTGGCTTCCATTTTAGCAGCTCCTTGTACTTCCGAGACAAATCAATGTGGAAGAAAAGGCAGGCCTGAGACTGGGTGGTCTTTGGGACCCTCAGAGATGTAACATCCTATTATTTAGGACAAAACAAAACACACAAAACAACACTATGAATCATGTCAATTAAGACAGTGCAGACTAATAATAATAGCCAAGCACTGGACTAAGTAAGCATTTTACAATGATTATCTTATTTGATCCTCACAGTAAACTGGGAGGAAGGTACTTATAGGTGTTATTTTCCCTGTCCTACAGGTGATCATAATAATAATGATAATAACTGACATTTCTATAGTGTTTATTAGGTGCTGGGTACAGTGCTAAGCATTTTAAAATAATCATTTTTATTTGATCCTCCCAGGAGCTGGACTCAATGGCCTCGGAGTTCCCTTCTAGCTTGAGACAGCCAGGATCCTTTTGATCCTATGACTCTCTATTTCATGTTTGGTTTTCTTCTCTGACCATTACTAAATATTCTCCCAGGAGAATAAATTTTGTTAAAGATCATTCCTCCAAGGGGCAGCATTTCCTGTAATTCACTTGTGTTAAAACAGAAGAAGGAAGGCTTGAACTTAGCTTGGAAGGGTCAAGGGGAAAACTCAAAATAATTGTTTATTTTTCTAATTAAAATCAAACAACAATTGGTCCCCAAGGAGGAGTTCACAGGAGAGGGGTGAGGAACCAAACCCTTCCTGATGGTTTTCCAGCTTAAAGGATAAATGAGAATTCCCATTTTGCATCTTTACCACCCACTCCTGGGCCAAGGGTCCCAGAAACAAATTAGGAATTTCTATTGTCTGTCAGATGCCTCATAGGTTCCCTGAGAAATTGAGAATAATTAAACCCAGAGGGAAGAAGTTGGCCATGGGGCTGAAGCTCAAAGCTGAAGGAAAAACTAGACAAGAGTAAGCCTTGGTGTTTCAACTCTCTGGAAGCTCCTTCTCTCTTCCTGCCCAACTGAAAGAATCAGGGGAGAGGAGATTACCCATCAGCCAGGTTTAATTTAGGGGCAGTCATGGTAGCTGCTATAGTCAGTCTATGATCTTTATTTTTTCAATTTTATTTTATAGCTTTTATTTTCAAAACACATGCATAGATAGTTTTTACATTCATTCCTGCACAACTTTGTGTTCCAAATTTCTCTCCTTCCCTTCCCTGACTTCCTCCCTAGATGGCAAGTAGTCCAATATATGTAAAACATGTACAACTCTTCCATACACATTTCCATAATTATTCTTCTTGCTGTGTACAATGTTCTCCCGGTTTTGCTCACTTCACTCAGCATCAGTTCTTGTAAGTCTCTCCAGGCCTTTCTGAAATCATCCCATCTTTTGACCTTTATAAAAACTAAACAAACACTTGCAGAACTCTGGGGGAGGAAGCAAGGGAAAGAAACACAAAGCAAGCCTTTTCTGATGGTTTCTTTTTTTTGCTCTGAAGTGGTTCTGGGAAGGACGGCTTCCTGGAAGACGTGAGATTGAGAAGGGAACCTGAAAGATTAAAAGGGGGGTAGCCTCCCCTCATGGAAAACAGGAGAGTGGGCCGGGAATAGGATACACAGAGAGTGAGCAAGAGAGAGGAAGCCCACAAAGGGGGGGCATTTCTTGTTTGAAAGGCAGAAAATGCCCTGGAGACCAGGAACCAAGGGCAGAGTCAGGGAAGAACTCAACTGGTTCAACACCTACAAGAACCCTGAAAGATCTTCCAGGTTCTGCCTGGCTCCAGGAGGCAGGTCTAGGAACAAATGGGTGGAAGCTGGAGGAAGCAGAATTAGGTCTCGTGCAAGTTACCCCCAGGAAGGGTGAACGGCCCGTTACTGAGCCGTGGCTTTGGCCAGGAATTAGGGCACAGAACTCAAGGCAAAAATATCTGGAAGCCTCTAGATCCTGCTGGTCACTGAGAAGGGAGGAGACTAAAGACAGGATGGAATCGAATTCCTCTGGCATCAAACTCCTGCAAAAGAAATACAGCTTCTCTGGCTCTTGGTGAGCTCTAAGTATCAATGGCTGAGCTCCAATCTCCCAGGCAAACAACAGCCACTACTGAACTTCTACCACATCCTTTTCCTCACTCTTGGAAGACAACAGATGCCCTAAAGTACCTTTTGAGAAAGAATTTTCCAACATGCAAAAGTTCCTGACACCCATCACCTCAGTGCAGGAGAGCTGAGACAAACACAGGCGCAATGGGAAACAAACAGGACATAAAAATTCTCCTTTGTTCCTTTCCTTTTTTCAGCAACTTGTGGAGGAGAGTGTGGAAAAATCCATTTTACCTACAACCTCCTAGAATAAAGGTTCCAAGTTTCTAAAATCAGAGCCAGGGGAAAGCTGAGATTTGTCCCAATATTCGGTTTTAGCTGCAGAAGTAGCAATGGCACACGATTCCATTTATATGGCAAACCTTGGCGCATATTCATCCACTGGGAACGCCTCTTGTCCACGCCTATTTCTCTCTGTTACGTCTCCCACTTGAAGGTAAACTTTCTGAGAGCAAGCACTGTCTCTGTAGCAGTCGCAGAGCCGGGCACAGGGCCTGGCACAAGTAAGTCTTTTTTTAATTTATTTATTTTTTATTTAATAGCCTTTTATTTACAGGTTATATGCATGGGTAACTTTACAGCATTGACAATTGCCAAACCTCTTGTTCCAATTTTTCACCTCTTACCCCCCCACCCCCTCCCCTAGATGGAAGGATGACCAGTAGATGTTAAATACATTAAAATATAAATTAGATACACAATAAGTATACATGACCAAAACGTTATTTTGCTGTATAAAAAGAATCAGACTCTGAATTATTGTACAATTAGCTTGTGAAGGAAATCAAAAATGCAGGTGTGCATAAATATAGGGATTGGGAATTCAATGTAATGGTTTTTAGTCATCTCCCAGAGTTCTTTTTCTGGGCGTAGCTGGTTCAGTTCATTCCTACTCCTTTGGAGCTGATTTGGTTGATCTCGTTGCTGAGGATGGCCTGGTCCATCAGAACTGGTCATCATATAATATTGTTGTTGAAGTATATAATGATCTCCTGGTCCTGCTCATTTCACTCAGCATCAGTTCATGTAAGTCTCTCCAGGCCTTTCTGAAATCATCCTGTTGGTCATTTCTTACACAACAGTAATATTCCATAATATTCATATACCACAATTACAAGTAAGTCTTAACAAGAGCTTTTTGGGGAGAGAAGTCTCACAAGGCTTCCATGGTAACACACAAACAACAAAACCCGGTACGATACAGCATGTGGGCCAGATGGAGACTGCAGGGATCTCTTAGGAGAGAATACGTTTGTCACCACGGCTGGACGGGGCTACCCATCACCCAGGTTTTCTACTCTCCCCTAGCTGCCCGTCACCGTAGCACGCTCTTGTAAACATCGCTTTATCACATAAAAAACCAAGTTCACAAAGCTAAAAACCAAATTTCTGAGCCACGATGAATACAAGCTTACCCAGTTTTTACAGAAAAGGAAACTAAGCTTCAAAGCCACTAACTTTATTGCAATCATTCACAAAGTGGGCAAGGAGCTTGGGATGCAAAAGAACATACCTTCCCAAAAAAGTGGGCTCAAGCTGAGTTTTTTTTTTTTTTTTTAGATGATACACCATTTAGGAGGAATCCATTCTGCTTGAACCTATTTTAAGCCAGAGTTTTCAAATAACTAATAACAAATGGGCTTCAGTGTTGTGGAGGAAATCACCAAATCATATCATCCACATGACTTCCATGTTTGATAGTGGCTCTCGGATCAAAGATAAAATTGTCTGTTTACAGCCTGCCCCTTCCTAGTCTTATGCTTTCCTCCTGTCTAGTCACACACGTCATTCCCTTTCCTGGCTGTCCCCCTTACCTGCAACTCTCTCTTTCTCATCTCTACCTCCCAGCCTCCTTCAAGTCTCAGCTGAAGTCCCAATAGACACAATGCTTGCTTGTATGTAGCTGTTGTCTCCCGCCATGAGACTGGAAACACCTGTCCAACAGGTGCTGTTTAGTGCCAGGTACGTAACAGGTACTTACCTAGCTGACTGGCTGAAATAACTTAAAAAAACCCACAGACATTTATTTAATTACTATGTTCCAAGTACTTTGTCAGGCACGGGGGATACAAAGACAAAATACAATCCCTGTTCTTATGTAGTTTGCAGTCTATTGGGGGAAAATAACATGGACACAATCAACCAACAGGCACAGATTAAACCCTCACTGTGTGAGTGGACAGAGAGTTAACCTTAAAACCAGAAAGTTCTGTGTTCAAATCCACCTCTGATAAATACCGGCTGTGAGACCCTGGACAAATCACTGAAACTTAATACTCTACCCAACTCTCCTAAGACTATAATTTTCAAAAGATGATTTTCCTCAATGGGAGACGGCTATATCAATGAAATCGCAGGACCAGCCCGCCATGTTCCCGGCACGATGGCAGGTGATAGGGACACAATACCTGCCCTCAAGGAGCTTGTATTTTTGGGGGGAAAGAGACACACAACAGGTATGCAAGCAAGTACAGGACGAGGAAACTGAGAAGAAAAAGATCATTCTTATCTGGAGAGATGAGGGAAAGTTTCAAGGAAAAAGTAGCATCTGAGCTGAGCCTGGAAGTAAGAAAAGGATTCTGGGAAATGAAAGTAAAAAGGGCATGAATTGCAGGCAAGGGGAATCTGAGGAAGCAGAGTTTGGAGATGTTTACAATACATAATCTTTGCAATCTTGAGTGGCCCCAGTTTAAATTGCAAAGATATGACACTGAGTTTGCACATTCAGAAGGAAAGCAGTGTAATTCTTTGAGGACGCACTTAAGGCCAGTCATCATTTTACAATGTTCATAGCAAGCAACGATAAACTGAAGAGAATTCAGCAAAGAGAAACTGCAGTAATTCAGGATCCAGATATTAATGAGGAGTTTCATTTTAAAAATCTATGTTAAATAAAAACTATGGAACTGGGGAAGTGATAGTCACTGGCAACCATCTGAAAGGGCATGTCAAGTGGGCCGGGAAAGTTCTGTAATTAATGAGGTGACCAGAGTACACTGCAGAAAAATTAAGTAGAAAGAACTGGGCCAGAAGCTAAGGAAGAATTTCTAACTGTGAGAATTAACAGGATCTCCTTGCAGAACACTGGATAAGAATTCAAAGGAAAAAGGGGAGGACTTTTACAGGGTCAAATGAACAACTGGCAAGAAAATTTGAATCAAGTTCAACAGACGCTGCTGGGTAACTAAACTTACTCAGGCTAAAGCACACACATGGCTTTTCTTTTAACAAATGGTAAACTACTAAAGGGCATTTTTTGCATAGACTACCCCCCTACAATCATGCCTTTTCATTTTCTCCATTCATTGACTTTGGTGGTGGTGGGGGTTGTACTTGGTTAAGATTGAAGGCCTACTGTGAGCACAGTATAGCACTAACTGGGACTGGAAGGCAAAGAAAGAAAAAATAAAAAGAGAACATGGATAGAGAACTTCAGATGGCTTTCTGTACTAAATCACAAAGGTCTTTGGGATCACAAAAAAGTGTAGGTCTCATTTTTCCCCCTTCCCCACAATCCTCAAAAAGAAGCTTCATGCTGACTCTTTGTTCTTGGAGCTCCCCCAACAGAGAGCTTCAAATTTCCATTATACCCGGAGTCCAAACTCCTCCCATACACCCTTCATGGCTTCAAGGACTGAAGGCAGAACTTCTGGACCAGAAAGCCAAGCTTCATGTCCATCTGAAGAGAAGGACTTTCCCTGGAACACTCCTCATGATTCCCTGGACACATTGGCGATTTTTAGGTTCCTACTTACAGTTCCTCAGTGCATGAGGAAAATTGGTTTGTAATGATGGAAAAGTCATTTGTTTCTCATGCCCCATTCAGGCTGTGGGATGCTGAGCACTTCAGCTCTTGGGGACCTCCCTCTTCGCACCTCCAAATAGGAGAGAGTACTGGAGCCTGGATTGATTGCTGGGAGTTTCCTCACTCAAAAGTTACAGTAATCAAATTCTAAGTTCAGTTCCCTACTCCTATTCTTACCTCATAAAGTTAATTTTTTTTTTAATTTCCTCTGTCACAAGACCAGGTTTCCCCATTTGAGCTGGTGCTCTTAAGACAGAATGATGGTGTGCAGGTGGGATCTTTATCCGACTATCCATTGAAGGCGATTTTTCCTTCCTCTGATTTATTTTTCTTTGCTTACTATTTATTGCCTAGAGATTGCCTTATTTCGTGCCAAATCCAACAAATTTAAGGCGTGAAAACAAAATAACTCTTAAGCTGGAATAAGAGATATGGTTCAAATCCTTTACATCTTCCATCCGGAGAAGTTCTCGCAGGTGGGATGACAAGGCTAACTCAGGAGTGAGCAGATCATCAGAGGGCAGGTACGTCTGCTACTGCAGCGTGACTAAGAACCGACAGTAGGAGCAGGAGCAGAAGTGGGGAAATAGTCTGTTTCATGGAGCTTCCATTCTACAGAGGAAGATAATGTGTACAGATAAATTCTTACAGAGCAAAAGTGGTGTTTTCTTTTTGAAGAAAGGCATTCGTAGCCGAGTAGAGTTTGAATAGAAGGAAATAATAATAATAATAAGCATTTATGTGGCATTTACTATGTAAGCACTTTACAAATAGCATCTCATTTATCTTCGCAACAACGCAGGGAGCAACGTGCAATCATACTCCTCATTTGACAGAAGGTGATGCTTGAATAGAATTGTGAAGAAAAAAAAAGGAGGATTTTGAAGGTGAGGGGAGAGTGCATTCTAGCAAGGGGGATTAGAGATGGGAGGAACCACGTGTGAGGAAAAGTAAAGTCATTTTAGCTGGACTGTAAAATGTAGAGAAGGGAGTAATGTATAATACAACAGGCGAACTAAATGACTTTATGTTTTTAAATGCACTTAAGAACATTTCAAGTTTGCAGATGTTTTAACCAACCAATCAATAAACATTTATGAAGTGTCTGTCGTCAGGCTGAAAGTGCTAAAATTAAGTACCAGGAGAGGTAACTGGAATAAGGTGGGAGAGCGAGGTAGGCCACATCTGACCAGGAAGACCAGAGTTCGAGCCCTAATTCAGACACCTCCTAGCTGCGTGACCCTGGGCAAGTCATTTAACTCTGTCTCAGTTTCCTCATCTATAAAATAAGCTGGAGAAGGAAATGGCAAATTCTTCTGTATCTCTGGCATGAAAACCCGAAATGGGGTCACAGGGAGTCGGACATGAAACTACTACTCACTAACAAGTGCACCAACAAGGAGGAGCATCCTAGGCCTGTTCCAGAGCGGGGCAGACATTGTGTGTTGGTGGGAAAAGGAGGCGAGATTGCCGGGAATGGGGTTTGTGGGATTTGGGTCAAGACAAAAAAAGTAAGAAGGCAGCAGAGGGTCAGCGCCCTGCGGTTCCAGTGGGTCTGGGTACCTTCTGGGATTTGCCCTGTTAAGGTGAAAGCCTGCCATGTGCTCCTTTCTCGCTTTTCTCAGACTCTAGGAACCAATGGAAAGAAGGCATTTTCCACTTCCAATTTCCCACGTCTTGCCTCCGGCTCTCTGGATTTCTCTCCCCATCCCTTGCAGCCCAGCCCAGCCCAGCCCAGCCCAGCCCGAGTCCCTCGCTGGTTCTGCACTGCTGACCATCTTGAACAAAGGCCCGGGACAAGCCTGTGGAACCTGGACTGGAGGCGGCCATTTATGCAGCACCAAAGAGTTCTGGTGGATCAAGGAAGAACAGAAATCGGGTGCCTCCGGGTGAGTAAAGGCTGCTGCTTTCTGGACCCACTATGGTTCTATTACCATACAAGCACTTCTCAAGCTTTATCCCTTTTGAACTAACTGGGAAACAAACTGAATTTCTGGTGGGAGGGTGAGAGAATGAAGGGCAAACTTCAGGACGGAGTCTCTTGGGCTTTGGCTCCTGGCTCCCCTAACACCGGTTTGATTTTCACAATTAAAGAAAGAAATAACACTGGCACTTTCCTTCCACCGAAGCTGGTGGTAAGGGCTTTGTCCATGAGGAGCAAAGGGAAAATTCAAAGCAAGTAAGCTGTGGTTTAGACACCTGATACTTTCAGATGATTTTTTATATAGAAGGGCAAGAAGCCCAGAAGGAGGAATTGCTATATGAGAATCAATGTTGCTAAGCTACGAGGAGTCACTGTTGTGAGTTAACAGTCAGGGACTTCTCCTGGAAGAAAGAACCAGCAGGGAAAGGGAGGAGGGGGAGGGGACTAAATCCTCTAACTGAACAACTTTAAAGATTCTAAATCCCAGAACTAATTGTTGGGGCTGGACAGCCCCAACCCAGGGAGGTGGACCCTGCTCCTTTTTTAATTCTCTAGAAATGGTGAGAAATATGGAAAGCGGACAAGTAAAAGCCCTTACAGTTCTGGTTGCTAAGACCACATCAAAAATGTGGATAATTGGGAAAGGAGGTGGCCGGCCATCAGTGAGAACAAGGGATAACTGAGGGGACGGCCGAACGCTGGCGTGGCATCTGTGAACTATTAAGGCACCCAGAAGAGGGCCTCTAGCACGCTAGGCTGAATCTAGGGAAGGTTATGGCCAAGAATGACGTGGGATGAGAAGGCATGAATAGTCAGGCTCTGCACACGGGATGGGAAGACCAAGGAGACCAAGGGTCCACTGTATTATTCTGAACATTTCCTACCTAACCAATCTCTTCTCACTCACTTTGACTTAATTTCCTAGAGGAATTTTTTAATCTTATTTTATAATCTAGTCTAATACTTTTACCTGTGGATCCAATATAGCATGAGGTGTTTAATAAACATTTATTGATTGATAATTTCCAACCTGAGGAACAGGACCCAAGGAAGAAAATGTCAGAAGATCTGGGGAAATAAGTCAGTATCTGAGTCTGTCATTACTATGCTATCTTTTTTTTTTTTAATTAAAGCTTTTTATTTTCAAAACATATACATGAATAATTTTTTAACATTGACCCTTGCAAGACCTTGTGTTTCAAATATTCCGCTCCTTCCCCCACCCTTAGCTCTATATGGCATGTAGCGCAATGTTGTTAAACATATTAAAAATATATATTAAATGCAATATATGTATACATGTTTATACAATTATTGTGCTGCAAGCAAACAACAACAGAAAATGCTATGTTGTGATGCACGCTCAGTTCCCACAGTCCTCTTTGGGTGTAGATGGCTCCCTCCAAGACCACTGGAACTATTACCATGCTACCTTGCTCACCCTTTCCCATCCTCTTCCTCCAACCACACACTGGGACACTTTCCAAATCCTTCTAAAGCTCCACAGCCATATATCCTTCAAGTCAAGATGCCAAGAAGAAAATCCTTTTTCTTTGTCCTAACTAGCTCTAAGGTAAACAAGTACAAAAGAGAGAGTGTGAGTGTTACCCAATTAAACAGGAATGCAGTCAGGGCAGCTCCGTGAGCACGGTTTTCCATGTGTCCTATGCCTTTGAAAGTGAGGCAGCTCCATTGCCTGGCCTAGATGGAGCCTCGGAGGAGGAGGAAAGGTGTTTCCCACAAGTGTCTGTGGGCCATCCCGTCCCCTCACAAAAGAAACAGAAAGAAAGAAGCCCGAGCTGAAGGTCCTGGGGATGTCACCCGATGGCTGGAGAGGCAGGAGGGAGTGCCTTATAGCCAGGAAGAGCAAGGGGCTCTGATGCTGGCTAAAAGGAGCTGAGCCAGAGGTCAGGGGGCTTGTTCTGCTTAGGACTTATGCTTCCTAAGTACCTAGGATAAATGACTTAGGATAAATCACAACCCATCTGCATTTCAATTTCCTCATCTGTGATTTTAAAAAAAGAGGAGGTTGGACTCTCTAGATCACCACCAAAGGCTTTTTTTTTGTGACTTCCAAGGTTGAGAGCCCAAAGGCCAGGCTCTTTAAACGGGAAACAAACCTGCAATAAGCAGTGACCGAGGCACCCGAGGGCAGAGCAGAGAGCCATGTCCAGTCCTTCCCAAGGGCTCCTGCTGAGTCTGCATCTGTTGGTTCCTAGAAATTCCAGGCTCAAGGAAGCAAGATCTGGAGCTTTTCTCCAGGCTGTGGAAAAGGAGGTGATGTTAAGAGTTGAGGGCGTTTCAGAATCCAAAGATGGAGAAGTGAGAACAGCCCCTGACTGCCTCTGTTGGTCACTGTCTCTATCCGTGCGCTACTGGACTCTTAAGTCCAAAAGAAAGACTGAGGGAAGTGAGAAATGTGGAAAAACAAATCCCCAGAAGCAGAATGACCAAGGGGGTCTCTGCCCTAAGCTGTGGGTGAAGGATCGTGCCTGGCATTTAAAATGCTGGTGAAGGAGATAAGACAGGTCACCAGCTCAGGCTGTTTATTGGGGTTTGAAGGTTCAGATAAAAACAGTGGGACAAAATACCTTCTTCTCTCACTGAGAATTGTCTTTCCAAGTGTTTTGGGGATGGTTCCTGGCTTATCTACACAGCTTTTCCTTATGGCTGAGGGGCAAAAATTTAGCTACTTCACAATCTTTACTGTTTAAAAGAAATTAAATGTTAGATTTTAAAATTTAAATTTTTATTTAAATTTAATCTAAAATAAAAATTTTTATTTAAATTTAAAATTGAAATTTTTAATTTAAATTTAAATGTTAAAATTTATATTTAAAATAAAACAAAACAAACCTAGATCTAGATGGCATACTAGAGCAAGCTCCAGCACTGGAGTCAGGAGGACCTGGGTTCAAATTTACCCTCTAAGGTATACTAGTTCTGTAACCATCAGCTAGTCACCTAATCCCAAATGACTACAACCTCTCCCTGCAAATAAAGATATATTCAAAATAAAAATGGAGGGATGGAGAAAAATAAAAAAAAAAAAGGAAAGGAGAAAACCGAGATGGATCAAACCTCTTGAGGTCTTAATTTAGATATTTGATTTGAAATGACAAAAGTTAATGACTTACAGGTGAAGGATCTAATTTTGAAAAATGTTAAATGTGCCAATGTGAATTATGTGTCTGAATTTGCTTACTATGAAATAAGCTTGATTAAGAACAAATTCTTTTTAAGATGAGAAAAAAAAAAAAAAACAATAACCAGCAAGCTTTGTGTAAATCTCTGGTGCTGTTCTCAATTATCCCTTTCCCTCTGAACCTCACAAAGTATCAGCAGGTGGGAGATAACTGAAGTTTTAATAAAACTTGTTTTATATCCCTCGCAGAATCTTTTTGTTCTAAGAAGTCCCCCCCCCCACCCCCACCCCGCCCCGCTCCCTAGCCCAAAGATGCCTCACAAATGAGCTGATTCTGGGAGTTTCCTAAGCAAGTCAGTTTTTGGTTACATTTTGGTTTGGTGAAAAAAGTGGGAACATCACTTATGAGAAAAGAGCAGTACAGATGACTCATATTTAGATTCTGGAAGCAACAGTTTGATTTTTTTAGGTTCTCTTCTCATTTCTACCGGGAGAATAGAGCCTTTTTTCTACTCTGAAAAAACCGTACGGGGTACCCAGAGGTCTCCATGGTTGATGCACGCTAGCCAAGCTCTCCCAAGCAAGGCTCGGAATACAAGGAGTCTGTCTGTAGGGCCGGAGAAATCTTTGCCCTTGGACATCAGTCACCTTTTAGTCCCCTCCCTAACCTTCTGGAGCTCCCCACAAAAAGGGCTCTCTTGATTCACTCTGGGAACTCTGAGCTCATTTCTTCTAGAGCACAACTCCCTCCAAGGATCTCCAAGTCCTTTGCAGATATTAATTTATGCAGGCTCAAAATAGCTGAGAACAGGAAAACCCTTTCCCTTTTCAAATGGGGTAAGTTCCTGAGAAGTTAAAGGCGTGGATCTGAATCCAGAACTCCGGACATTCTGTTCAAGCCTGAGCAGAGTGAAATTTATCTGAAGCTCATCAAAGCTGAAAGAACTAAACAAAAGAGGGGCAAGCAGGTGAGGGGCGAGGAAGGAATAGGTATAAAGCCCGCAGCGAGAATGTTTTAAAAGGCAGATTAGTTTGCCTCTGATTCTGACTGGCAGATGACCCTGGAAGATTATTGAGCCTCTCTTCTGGAAAATGAAGGGGTTGGCGTTGAAGGCCTCAAAGGCCACTAAAAACTGATGATTCTAGGAGATGGGAATCTTCCTGCTGCTCTCCGGCCTGTGTCATGGCCCAAGCATCAGGTCCCTTGATCAGGCTGCTCTCCAAATTTAAATCCAACCCCAAGAAGCGACAACGGTGTTCCTTCTTCAAGAGTACTTGCTGAATGGAGGCCCATCGGCTGGAGAAGGGGTGAATAAATTACGGGACATGAATGTTATGGAATATTACTGTTCTATAAGAAACGATCAAGCAGGAGGATTTCAGAGACTCACATGAACTGAGGTTGAGTGAAATGAGCAGAACCAGGAGAATATTGTGCACAGCAACAAGATTATGGGATGATCAATTCTGATGGATGAGGCTCTTTTCAACAATGAGATGATTCAGACCAGTTCCAATGATCTTGTGATGAAGAGTCATCTGCACCCAGAGAGGAGTGTAAATCACAACAAGTATTTTCACCTTTTTTGTTGTTTTGCTTGTATTGTGTTTTCTTTCTTATTTTTTCCTTTTTGATCTGATTTTTCTTGTATAGCATGACAATTGTGGAAATATGTACAGAAGAATTGTACATGTTTATTAACATATTGGATTACTTGCCAACTAGGGGAGGAGGTGGGAAGATGGGAGAGAAAAAATTTGGAACACAAGGCTTTTCAAGGGTGAATGCTGAAAATTATGCATATCTTTTGAAAATAAAAACTTTAATTAATATCAATAATAAAATGATATCATTATTAACAAAGTTAATAATAAAAACTAATAATTAATAAAAGTACTTGCTGAACTAGTTCCCTTTCCATACAGTCTTCATGTTGTTAACGTATAACAGCACTACATTTTAAGTTGTTAAACACTGACTAAAATGATCCACTTTTCCTAGAGAAGAAGCACAGACTCATCCCATTTCCGTGACCCCTCATCCAAAAGTTTTGAGCATAGTCTTTCTCTTTTCCTTCCAAGTTCTCATTCCTCAACCAGCTGAGATTTCACTTCCCCAGATTTCTTTGATGATAAGAATAACCCAACGGCGGCTTTGACTCCCTGACTAGAGTGTAATCATTAATCCGCTCACTCCACATCTCCAGCAGCTCGGAGACATCCCAGAGAATTTTCTTTTTTGCTAGGAGACGGATACCTTCATGAGTCTTACTGTTTTAATTAAGTCAGCCCTCGCAGAGACGTGAATATAGCCGATAAACAGGGGATTTGTAATGGAAACACTAGCATCCTCAACAATGGAGCCGCAGTCCCACTGGCACGCACTTTCCTGAAAATAAAGTTGGCAGCGATCACCGCTGTGCCCAGGAAAAGACTTTCTATGGGGAAAGAAAACAGCCTTCAGTTCCCAGCAGGTCCCGGGCAAGCCCAGGCCGAGCTTGATACAGAATCTGAACACCCTCTTCTAAAAAGAAAGGGGGACGAGGGCTGCTCCCACCCACTCTCACCCTGTCAGGAAGTGCAGCTGGCTACAAATCAAAGCAGCCTCCTGGACCTGGGGTTCCCCTTGGGAACAGCAAAACACAGCCAAGCGATAAGGTTGCTACGGGACTAAAAGAGTGGGTCATTAGCTGTCAACGTGGATCTTGTTATAAAAGTCAGAAAACACATTCTGTTTTCCTTTTGAAAGGACCTTCTGGATTCTCCTCACTTCTCTGTGAAGGTGGAGGGCTAGGGGGGGTGTGATACACTGTATACAGTATCAAACCGATTCTGCTTCATATACATGGCCTGGTTTTGCTGAATTGTTTTTTCCCCTATTTTTTATTCTTTGTTACAAGGGAAAACTCTTTCAGAGGAACAGAGGGAGAAACTATAGGTAAAGTAAAAATAAGACAGAAAGAAAATTATTTTAAAATAAACTATATCAACAAAATAACAATTTTTAAAGGTATCTTTTAAGCTTCCACTCTTGCTTCTTTGCAGTAGTAGAGGACCAAGGGTGTGGAACATTGCATATGTCAGATTTTTTTGCTATTTTTGACTATACTTGTTGAACTGCCTTTTTTTTTTTTTTTAAATAAGTAATAGCCATATGGGAGTGTGGAGGGAGGGTATGCTGGAAAACAAAAAAATATCGGTAAAAATATATTTTTAAAAGAGAGAAAGCATTTTCGAAGGTTATCCAGCCAATCAGGAAGAAAAAAGCAGTCATTCAAATTTAATGCAAAAAAGTTCTATCTTGCCTGCTCTTCCATTACCAAGAGGAGGCGTGCAGGAAAATTAAACAGGGTAAGTAACCTCTTACGTGATTTCTAGCTCCAAGGGGGCTGGGAGTGGGGGTCTCAAAGGTCCATTCAAAACTATATATTACTTGGCCAAACCTTAAATGAATCATCCTATTTAATATTATCAAGACTTGTTTGGCAACATGTAGTTGGAAGTCCTCCATATGTTATATCAGGAAAGCATAATTTTATACTTTTTTAGATGGAGAAATAAAAGTTCATTAAGAAATTAAGTTATTATATATTGGATTATTTGCCATCTAGGGGAGGGGAGGGGGGAAGGGAGAGAAAATTTGGAACACAAGGTTTCTCAAGGATCAAAGTTGAAAAATTATCCACGTATATGTTTTGAAAATAAAAAAGCTATAATAAAAATAAAGAAAAAAAATAAAAATAAATTAAGCTATTTCTTAATGTTTATTGAATTTCCAAAGGGTATGATAGACTTAATACTAAATATCAGAGTCTTTGCCTTTAAAAAAAAGATAAAAGAAATATTAGAAGTTCAGTGATGGAATACGGAAAAAATGCTGAACTTAGATTTATAAAGATTTCATTAGAGCATAGAATCCAGAACTGGAAGAGACTTTTAGCTGAGGAATCTGGAGGGAGGGTCCAAGGATACAAGGAAACAGAGGAGAGATTCAAGCCAGGTCCTTGGATTCCAAAACTGGTGCTCTTTCCCTGATACCAGATTACCTTCCAAGCACAAACAAGTCTCTTTATCTAGGTCTGAAGGGGAATAATATTTACATGTGTGTGTGTGTATGTGTGTGTGTGTGTAAATAAAATACATGTGAATATGTATGTATATGTGTATATATATATATATATATAAATAAATACAATACATGTGCGTATGTGTATACATACATATATATGTATATATATCTATTATATATATACACACACATAGATGTAAATATACAAACACACATATTCACACAAGTAGAGACATATATATCCATACACGTGAGCTATTCTCCCTATTGTTCTTGCTGAGGAAAGCCGTATTTCTTTTTCTGTTATGAAGGGACCCTTCCTGTGTGATCCTGGGCAGATGGGATCTGGGTGGGTGAGAATGGGGACATCAGTTGGGTGAGAATGTTTACATTTGTTTCCTCCTGGGGTTCTGACTTTGCTTAAGTATGGGCTGAATGGCTGGGGGAGGAAGAAGGCAGTGAATTTGTGTGGTTCCAAATGATGTTACAGCTTTAAGGGGGAAAAATGAATGGTATTAATTCTAAAAACTTCTAACAACTGGGACTGGAATTAAAGGTTAATACTGAGCAGGGAGGCCAAAAAATCACTCAGACGTATATGCCTAAAAAGGAATACAAAGAAAATTTGTTGCTTGGACTTCCTTGCCCCCCCCCCCCCCCACATGGCAATAATCCTTTTAAGAATTCAGAACATTCTGCTGAACTAATCTCAAAACCTCAGTGAGGGGTCAGAAGCAATCTACGGGTTTGAAGCGTCTGACTGGTTTTAATCTGTGAGTTAGACTCTGCAAGCTTCTTTCTCAACTCGTTCTTTAATATATGGCCTGGTGATGTGAGCGCTGGCTTTCTGCGCCTAGGAGCTGAAAATATTTTCAGGGTCATTACGCCAACTTTGGAGCCGGGCTTGGCCCCGGAACCCAACGCCACCATTCCCACCATTGGGTACAACCCAAATCTCTGGGCCTTTGGCCACATGGGTCCATTTTCTCTCATCTGCTCAGAAGGCAAGTGTACCTAGAATCACAACCAAATGCTAATGTAATTTAGCCTTTAGGCAGTGGCAAAGATGTCTCCCTAGCAGCAGTCATATCCCTTTAAAAAATGATTAAATAAACAAACAAAAAAAACAATTAAATATCAGAGATAACATAATCTGGAATCTGGCTCTGGAGGATGCTGAAAGTCCTTATGAGAGCCCCCCTCCCCCCCAAAAAAAGGAGGCAATGGCTAATACAACTCAAACTTATTAAGAAAAAATCAATGGCAAAAACTGTTTGGCTGAGAGGCATTTCTCATCCCTCCTCCAGATCAAAGTTCATTGAACATAATCCCCAGAATCAGGTCTTCAGGAGCCAAAGCTGAGGCCCTTTCCATCCATTCTGCAACTTGCTTCAATCTGGGGGTTGGGAACTGGGAGGGGAGCAGTACTTTTTAAGGGGAAAATAGTTATTCGATAAATTTACAGCAAATGAAGCCCCATGAGTATCAAAGAATCAAGAATGTAGAACCTCCCTATACAACACTCGGTTGGCCATTAATCCACCATCCCGAGGTGAAGCAGGAGTTAAGGTCTTTGAGTCTGGCCACATTTGCAGACATAAAACTCCATGTTTCCTCGATTTTGTGGGCTGAAGTCAGACTTGTAACATTAACTTTAATGTAATTTTGGGGGGAGGTGATTCATGCAGCGTGCCTGCCAAGAATTTTAATAATTAGACTGAATTAGGACGACTCTGTCTGCACATGTCTGACAACATCTGCTTAGGGGATAGTTATCCTGGAAGTGCGGGAAGGCCCAGGGAAGGGTAGGAAGGGCACTGCTCAGATGGGATCCGGAGCTGGGAAGGAAGCCTTTAGCCTTAAGAAGGAAAGCTGGCTCATGGGCGGCTCATCAACCCAGGCTACTTACTACAGCTTTATGAAATGCTCCTAGCAGCAGGGGACAGTGGGTAGCAGGAGAAAAGGAAGGGGAGGAGATGGAAAGGGAGGAAAGGAGAGAAAGGGGAAATAAGGAAGAAGAGGGGAGGAAAGGAAGAAGGAAAGAGGAAAAGAAAAAGAAAGGGGGAGAGAAGGAAGGAGAAAAAAGAGAGAGAAAGGGAAATGAGGGAAATGGGAGAGGGATGAGAGGAGAAGGAAAGGAGAGGAAGAAATAGGGAGGAAGGAAAAAGATAGCCTGGAGGATGTGATGCAGTGGGAAAAAACATGGACACTCTGAAGACATGGGTTCAAATTGCAGCCCTGCCACTCACTGTGTTATTTTTGTCAAATTCCCTAAGTATCTGGGTCTCACTTTTCTTGTCATTAAGTGAGATAGTTGGTCTAGATTGGAAGATTCTCCTTTCCTCCCCGCCTCCACTCCCTCTCTGTGTCTGTCTGTCTGTCTGTCTGTCTCTCTCTCTTCCTCTCTGTCTTTGTTTCTTTCTCTCTGTCTCTTTGTGTCTCAGTCTCTGTCCCCTTGTGTGTGTGTGCATATGCAATGGACCCCTTTGGGCACAGTCTGGTGAACCCTATGGACCTCTTCCCAGAATAACATTTTTAAATACATAAAATAAAATAAACAGGATTATAATAAGGAAGCCAAAGATGTTGAAACAGTTATCAAAATATATATTTTTAAGTTCACAGAATTAGATGTTCTCCAAGGCCTCTTCCAGCTCTAAGTCTATGAGCCTGTAAACCGGAGGAGGTTCACAGAATCACAGAATCTGAAAGCTGGAAGGACCCCAGTGGCCACCTAATCAACCCATATGTAAAAGGGAAAAAGTGTCCACAGGGGAAAAACCCCTCCTCCTACATTACATTCTACCATGAACCAAAACATATGCAAAGTGTTTATCTTCAAGGATATGTCCCAAAACAAAGACAATGTCAATGTAGCAAGTATTTCCTGGAAGAGAAGGTCAAAAAACGACATTACGGGAAATTAGGCTCTCGTGTTTTTAAAAGCTTTTTCTTCCCTGGGCAGGGACGCTTTTGCACAAGAAGCATACCCTGAACTGCATTCTCCCTCCCCTCCACACACACACACACAACTGAACAGGGAATTACACACACACAATAAGGCCTCTAAAGATTAATCAGGGATTTATCACGATGAGCTCAGAGACCCAAACAGGAAGTTTCTTCTGATTAATATGAGCAGAGAGAAAGCACCCTCTAAAGCTCTTCATGTAACTGATAATATTCAGAATTTCCATTAACTGTCTCAGGGATGGACTTGGTGGAGTGCGGAGACAACAATCAGAGCCTGGAATCAGATGCCTCTGTCCAAACGCAGGGTTTGTGCGATATTTGACAACTAGGACACCCTGCGATGAACATACCCCTTTCCTGGAACAGAGGTCTCCTGGCTGTGACCAATGCCCAGCCCCCAGGCAGAAGGACGGCTTGTATCTCACTGCCCCCCACGGCCGGCCTTGGCTTATCACTAGCACGGCCACATGGCCTTCAATGCTTCCCACCCCAGCCTTCCCCCAACGTCCCCCGGTGCGTCAGAACTGAAGCCAAACCAAGCACCTAGAGATGCTCAGTCAGAACTCCTGCCCACCCCAGAATCCCCGCCCTCTGAGACCTCTGGGGGCCTGCAGTTATCTTACGTTCCCTTTCCAAAATAACTGTGGAGGGAGGACAAATGGGAGCGTGGCCAGAGCCCGGCTCTAGAAGCTGAGGGCCTGGTTTCAAACCCCAGCTCTCAATGTCCTTGCTGTGGGACTGTTCCCGGGCCTCAGGGTCAGCACCTGGGAAATGAGGGGGGTTGACTTGGAGAGACCTCCGGGGGTCTCCTCCATAGCGGGGGGCTTCCCTTCCTTATTCCAATGGGATTTCCCTATTTCTATTCTTCTGGGTTCTCAGGTTAATTTTTTTTTCATCCTTGATTCCCTATTCAACTGAAACGGCTCTTTTCTAAATTACCAATGATGTCTTATGTTCCAAATCCAAAGTCTCTTCTCCCTCCTCTTGATCTCTTAGTTTTCTCTTGTCTGAACTGAACCTGGCTTGGTTCTCTGTTTGGCTGACCATTCCCTCTTAGCCCCCTTTGCTGGATCGCCTTCCATAAAACACCCCCTTGCACTGAACGGACCTCAAAGCTCGGTCCTAGGCCCTCTTTTCCCTTTAACTTGGTGCCTCCATTAGCACCCACAGATTAAATATCATCCCCAGACCAAAGATTCACTGATCTCTAGATCCTGGTCTACAGCCCACATCTCTGGCCTATCCCAGTTAACTGCCTAGTGAACATTTCAAACAACATGAAAATGTACAAAACAGAACTCAGTTGTTTCCATTCAACCCATTCCTCTTCCAAATTCCCCCCATCCCTGTTGAGGACACTGCCATTTTTCCAGGCACCCAGTTTTTTCCCCACTCCAGCATTAATCTTTTTTAAATTTATTTTTTATTGAAGTTGCTTTTATTTTCAAAACATAAAGCAAGAATAATTTTTCAATATTGACCCTTGCAAAACCTTGTGTTCCAATTTCCCCTCCTTATCCCCACACTCTCCCCTAATGTCAAGTAATCCAATATATATTAAACATGGTAAATATATATATATATATTAAATCCAATATAGGCATCTATATTTGTATCATTATCTTGCTGCACAAGAAAAACCAGATCAAAAAGTTAAAAAAAAAAAGAGAGAAAGAAAATAGAATTCAAGGAAATGACAACAAAAAGAGTGAAAAAGCTACACTGTGGTCCACCCTCAGTCCCCACAGTCCTCTCTCTGGGTATAGATGGCTCTCTTCATCACAAGACCATTGGAACTGGCTTGAATCATCTCACTGTTGGAAAAAGCCATGTTCCAGCATTATTCCAAATCACTCGTTTTTCTTTATTCCATATACCCAATTTGTCACAAATCTCATTGGTTCCAAACTCCACAATATCTTTCCTCTCCATCTCCTTTCTCTCTACTCTTGTAGCCATCACTAATTCAGACTATCCCCACCTCTCTCTAGGACTGCTGTGAGTCTCCTTACCCATCTCCTTGCTTCCAATCTGTCCCCACTCTCTGGGCCTGAATATCAAACCGTTTCCTCCTGGCATTTGGTGATCACGAATGCCCAATGCCCACGTTCCTGAGTGCAAAGTGGAATGACAGTGGTACCCTAGAACCTTTTCTAGAGAAGAAGCAATAGAAAGGAATTGCCGTGAACTTCTCCAAGGACCTGGGAAATGACGCATCTGTTGGTCTTGCCCTCGGCTTCTTTCTAGTCTTCTCCTATTTTTCTCTTTCCTTTTTTCCAGAAATAATTTGGGTATTTAAATAGTAGTTTTTTTCTGATTTGGCAAGGATAATGATAATGAGGGAAGCTGGGGCATAAAGGCAATGGAGTTTGAAGAGTTTGGGGAGAGTCCAGCTCTGCTCCCCCGTTCTGAACCAAGCCCATGTGACTTGTGTACTTACTAGTCATAGGACTGCAGTTAACCCCCCTAAAATCCTGGAGCCTTCAAATGCAGCAAACTGACCACATCATACTGCCTTTTTCTTTGGTTTTTCATTGTGAAATAAGCAGGCTGAGCTGTGTTGCCCAGATTTTTTTTTAAAAGGAAGACAACAGAGTCTGTAAACTATAAGCCATTGAGCCTGACTTTGATATCTGGGAATTAGCAATAATAAAAAGCTTTGTTATATCAAGGTCAGATCATGCACGATTCATTTTTTTTTAACAGTTATTAAGCTCATAGATGAAGGAGTTGTAGATATAATTTAGACAGCTTTTAGCAAAGCAAGTAATAAAACATCTCACACTATTTCTGTGGGAAATACCTAGAGATCTGGGCTAATACAATTAGAAGGATCTGAAAGTTTCTGAATGGCTAGATACAAAGTGATGTGAACAGTCAGGTGAAACTGGGCGCCGTTCAGCTATAAACAGCTGTTCATGGTTCACTGTCACCTAGCAAGAGGTCTCCCGAGAACTGTGTGAGGGAGCTGGGTTTGACCTTCGGGGTTTAACATTTTTATCAATCACTGGGATAAAGACAGAGCTGGTATTGTCTCCAAATTCACAGGTGACATGTAGTTCAAGGAGCTCAAATTCTAACGGGGGAGACAATGTGCAAATAACTAGGTCTCTACAGCATAAAAGCAGAGCAGCTGGAAGATAAATCCAGAGGGGGAAGAAAATACCAACAGCTGGGGGAACCAAGACAGCGGGACTTAGACCGAGTCTGGAAAGAAGCCAGGAAAACCAAGCAGTCTACAAGAGGGAGGCAAGAATTTCAGGATTGAGGGTCAGCCAAGCCAAATAAGGAAAAAGGAGATGAAAAAGCTCGTTCAAGGGACAGGCTGGTGTAACTGAGCTGCAGAGTGTGTGAGAGAAAGATTAAAAAGACTGAAAATGTAGGAAGGGAGACTTTAAGAACACTGGTAAGTTGGAAAGCATTTGAGAAAGGCTACCAGAATGGTGAAGGCTCTTGAGTTTCAGGCCATGTGAAGAGAGCCTGAAGGGCCTGGGGGTGGTTACTTGGGGAAGAAAGGATTCAGGGGACATGATAACTGTCCCCAATTCACTAAAAGGTAAAAGAAAGGGGAGGCCTTGTTCTGGCTGGTTTGACTGAGGAATCAGGAGCGAGGGCAGAAAGCTCAATCAGCAGGAAGGCTTGATTCCAGCACCTCCTAGCTATCAGAACCATCTGCCTCTGGATCGCTGGGATTCCCCTTCCTGGATGAGGACCCGGTCAGGGACGTCACGAAAATTCCTTCCTGGGATGGGCCGGATCAGATGGCAGCTGGGAGTCATGATTCTAAATCTATATTTCTGACGTTCTTCCCAGCTCTGAAAGCTCTGGTACTTCCAAATTAGAGAAGCCATTGTTTAGTTTCAGTGATCTGCTGATTCTCAGGGGTTTTCTATGTAGGCTGCATCAAGAGAGGTTTCAGAAACAATGATTGTGCTATAGATGGGTCTGGTTCATTTTAGGAAGGACATTAACAAACTGGAGATCACCTGCTCTAGGAAGATGAGCTGGAGGACTGAAGAGGAGATTAGGGGTTTTCTTAACAAAGATGCTTGGAGGAGTTTGCCGTTTCCTTCACCTGATCATTTTACAGAGGAGAGAACTGAGGCAAACAGGATTAGAGTGACTTGCTCAGGATCAGCCAGCTAGTAAGAGTCTGAGGTGGGAATTGAACGGACTCTGGCACTATGGCACTCCCTGGGTGCCCTAAGAAGGACGATACCTGACTTCAAATATTTGAAGGGCTTTTACATTGCCAGGGGAATGTTTGCTTCAGGAGGCACAAGTAGGTACAAGGTGGAAGCTAAAAGGGAAATTTAGACTTCTTTTAAAGACAAACTTCCTAGTCATCAGAACTATTCAAAAATGGAACAGACTGTCTCAGTGGTTTTCTTCTCATATGAAATCTTTAAAAAAGGTATTGATATCTTTTGTTTTCACCTCACCTAGATTTCCCCCCTGTGATCCTCCCCTTTTGCCCCTCACAGAATTCCATCCCTTATGACAAAGAAATTTTAAAAAAGACAAACAAAATGAGGAAAATCATTAAAACTAATTAACATATGAAGAAAAAAATTGACATTATATGTCATATTCCACTGATGAGGGAGGTATCTTCTCCTATTTCTTCTTTAGGCTGAGGTTTTTCTTTTTAATTTTCACCTGGGGTCTTTAACCAAAGGCCAGATGACCACTTGTTAGCTGTATTGTAGAGGAGATGCTTTTTTCAGGGACAGGTTGGCCTCTGAGGTTCCTTTCAACTCAGATATTCTAAAATTCTATGAAAATGCTGAAGGCTCTGAATGTTACATTTTTGAACCAAAGACCAAAATGGTTAGCCTCTAACCAACATATCCAACTATTCCTAATGTCATGTTAAAATTTAATGTCACGCTAGTGACACAAGGTGAATGATAAAATTAATCTTTGTTCCTCAGTTTTAATTCTATGAGGAAAAACTGAAATCTCCAAGTATACAGTCCAATATTATATTCAACTGCTACTCCCTCTAAAATACCAAGCTTTTAAACTGTTTTATATAAGAAAGAGGGAGAAGAATTATTTTAAAAATGGCAAAAAGTTGCCAAAGAAAATAACTCCTTAATAATTAGAATTGGGCAAGGAGAATCTAATGACTTCATAAGACAACAATAACACACACACACACACACCCCAAAAGAATTTTAAAAATAGGAGAACATGAAATATCTCCTTAGAAAAACAACTAACCTAGAAAAGAGATCAAAGAAAGATAATATAGGAATTGTGGGACTAGCTGAAAGTTATCACCAAAAGAAGGGAGTCTAGAACTATAAGAAATTATTAAGGAAAATGGAAAATTTCCCTGAAATTTTAGAACTAGAGCATAAAATAGAAACTGAAAAAAAAATCTACCTTTCACCACCCGAGAGATTCCAAAATGAAAACTCTCCCAGGAATGTTTAGCTAAGTTTCAAAGTTCCCAGGTGAAAGAGAAAATATTTCAATCAGAAAGAAATAATTAAAATATTGTGGAGCTACAGTCAGTATGATATAAGATTTATAGCAGCTCCTATAATAAAACACTAAAGGGCATGACATATTCCAAAGAGCAACCAAGAATAACATTGGTGTAATCTTGCAAGTAAAAATATGGATATTTAATTAACTAAATAGGCTTTCAGATATTGAGGAAAAGACCAGAACTAAATAGAAAATTTGACAAGAATCAGAATATAAGAAAGACTAATTATAGGGGATTTAATAAGATTAAGCTATTGAAAAGGTTATATGGGAAAAGGATATTTTCAACTTTTAAGAATATTGTCATTACTAGGGTAGTTTGAAAAAGTATATCTAGATAGAAGGCTTAGAGTTGAGGTGATTATGATGGGATGATCTTAAAAAATAAAATTTAGTAGGTAGAGGTAAAATGGAGCAAATAATCTCATACAAAATAGACCTGAGTGGAAGTGAAGGGAAGGATGAGTAAATATAATCATAGGAAAAACTTCTCCAAATCATTATTAATTACAGAAATGCAAATTAAAATAACTTTAAGATATTATCGCATATATCAGATTGGCTAAATGATAGAAGGGGAAAATAACAAATGTTGGAGGGGATATGTAAAAATTGGGACACTAATTCACTGTTGGTAGAACTATGAACTGATCTAATCATTTTGGAGAGCAATATGGCCTTAAGTCCAAAGAGTTATAAAACAGTATATGCCCTTTTACCCAGCAATACCACTATTAGATTTGTTTCCCAAAGTGATCAATGAAAAAGGAAAAGGACTTACATGTTCTAAAGTATTTTACAGGAGTTCTTTTTGGGGTGGCAAAGAATTATAAATCAAGAGCATGTCCATCAATTGGGGAATGGATGAATAAATTGTGGTTTATGATTGTGATGATATACTACTGTGGTGTAAGAAATGGTGAGCGGTTTGATTTTATCTAAAACCAAGCAAACAAACAACAACAACAACAAAAAGGTGAAAATACTATGATTTAATCCATATTCAGTTTCCCTACATCTCTCCCTGGATGCAGATGACCCTTTCCATCCCAAATCTATTAGAAGAAGCAGGTTGATTTTTGAAACACCTAGAAAGACTTGCATGAAATAATGCAGAGAGAAATGAGAAAAACCAGAATATTGTATTCAGTAACAATACTATTCTAAGAATAATGGTGAATGATCAAATTATTATGAATAATATTAATATTCAGATCAACTACACAGGATCTATGAAGGAAGATGCTATCCACTTCCAGAGAAGTATGTATTATATGGTTTATACACACACACACACACACACACACACACGTGTCAAATGTTGGCTTCTCTAGTGTATGGTTGTAGAGAAGGAAAGAGATAGATAGCAAGAACTATCTCAAAATGGAACCCCCCTCAAAAAAAAAAAGGAATGGGGTAGAAGCTTTGCAATTTAATTCTATTGAGTCTGTTATATTTTAGGAAAGTGACTAGATATTTCCTTTTTAAAAAAATAAAATTTATTCATAATTCTTATTTTTATAATACCTACATTTTCCAGTATCTCCTTTCCACCTTCCCTCTTCCCCTCCTCAAGAGCCATACTTTATAAGAAGGAATAAAAAAAGAGAAAACCAATTTCTTAGCCAGAATTCCAAACTGCTTTCCAGGTGGAATAATTAGGCCAATTTATAGTTCTACCAACAATGTATTTATTGGACACTTTCTAACTAGCCCTCTGTCTGTAATCCTCTTCTATGAGTGTCACTGGATCTATTCATGTTCGTGTCCTTTGTGCTTAGGACAGCAGTTTGCTCAAAGAAAAGTTTATTTTATTGAATTTAGGGAAATTGATGAACTGCCAAAGGTGCTAAAGACAAACATAATGCCCAAAACATTAATTATGAAGCTGACTGAAACAAGATTTGGATAGTTTATTATCTCAGGGGAGGGAGACCGTGAAATGACCGAGAAGGTGTGGCTTGGATGGAATATAAATTTTCATCCCCTCAAGGAAACATGTGGTGAGAGGTGCTCTAGGGTTTGATGTCCCAGAGAGCAAGTCCTCTGTTTGTAGCAGCCACATAATCCCAAAGCCACATTGGGAAGTGCCTGCAATTTTGTTCCACCTCTGCTCAGAGGTGTTCTTTCATATTCTAAGATATGAAACATGGGTTAAGGAGCTATTAAAAATAATGTCTGTGACCTGCCTCTAGTTATACACTAACTGGAAATGTCCCATCCAATAGATCAAAGTGTGGCTTTCCCAAAAGGGCTTAATAGAAACTAGATTTTTTTGGCACTCAGAAATAATGAAGTCAGACCAATTTACCAAATGTTAGTGACTGTGAGATTCTAAATAGAACTCATGAAAGTATCATCATAAAATTCTCCTCAACGAGAGGCATTTTAATTGCCAAGAAAACATTAAAATTATTTTTTTCTTCTGAGGCATGGATGATATCACAAAGACTTTCAAAATTAGGTGACTCCCTCCCCACCAAACTGGCTGATTGTGGGTTCAAATCACATTCCTCACAGACCTTCTAGGAGCCAAAGCCATGATACTTAAATTCTGATCGTCAGAATGGCAGGAGAAAAAGAAATTATTACCAAATGCTGAGTTACTTTTTAAAGTATTTATTAGCACAAGGCACTTTGTATATTTGCTAACACATCTGACAAATTAAAAACAAAAACAAAAAATACCAAACACCAGAAAATCCACTTTGTGCAGATATATAGCAATATTATTTCTGTGAATTAATGAATACTGACAAAAGATCCTGGTGAAAAACTGGTTTCAGGCCACCTGCAACTCTTCAGGCAATCATCTACCTTTGTAACACTTAACCCCAACCAAACTTCTGCCCTGGATGACTTAATTTGGGATGGATTTACAAATTTAAAGGCTTCCACCAGGAACACTGAGCAAGGCAGGTTGCTAGAGAAAGACAGTAGAAGGATTTGGGGCAAGGCTCTCCAGGAGAGAGATAAGATAAATGCATGTTGTTCATGCTCTACCTCCCGTGATGCCTGTTTTGTATAGAAAGATTCTCCTCATCACCCTGGGAAAAATTCTGACTAATCCAAAAGAAGCCTGCTTTATTTACTTACTTTTTCTGTTCACATCCTCACAGCATTAGCACAGTTTTGAACATGGTAAGATGTTTAAGTACATTCCCCAAACTTTCTAATTTCTTCAGCAAGTCTTCCTTACCCTTGATCACTCCCTCCATTCTACTTAGAAAGTAGATTCAATTTAGAAAGTCATTTAATTTTATCACTTTGTACTTAATACAATGTTATTTTTAAAAATAACAATACTATTTACATACTGCATTAAAGTTTGCAAAGCACTTCCCATTAGCTACCTTCCTTTTTCCCCATGCCCCACCACATTGTGCCTCCCCAACTAAAGTATAAGCTCCTTGAAGGGCCCCTGCTCAGTATTTTATTCTTTTTCCTCCATGTTTTAAATCTATCCATGATCTCTGCATACTCTTAACTCTACAAAGTCTGGAGGGGCTCAAATTCATGATGATTTGAGTTTCTGAGATCAGAAGTCAGACAGATTTTTAGCCAATCAGTTTGCAAACTTCAAAGTATTTGGCAAAGCCTTCTCTAGGATTTGTGAGAATTGGGCCAAGAAGCAAGGAGCATCAAACCAAATGGCTCTCGGTCCAGGGTGAAGTCCCTCTTTGAATTGGCACCTACAGATGACACTAATCCCACAATCCCTTAGTTTACCTTTAAAATCCCATCTGTCCGCCCCTGTCGATGGGGTCTGATGAATAACAAGGTTCTAATCCCCTTTCTCCCAGGTAAGGTTCTGGAACTGACTAGGGCTTCCCTTTGGGTTTACTAGAGGAGCAGCCACAGGACCAGCCCAGACCTTCCCTCCAGAAATGCACAGAGCCTAACTCAATCATCGAGTATGAAGACAGGAAATCATCTAAAAGAATAAGCAAACAAAAAATGGATCCCAACTTTTAAAGTTATTATGGTGAGAAGAATGCTCAAGACAAACCCAAAAAGAATCATTATTTCAAAACATCTATAAGCAAAGCTTCTGCCTCTGAGAAAAACAAAACTTGGACACAAATTCACCTAGAATTCTTGAAAAAGATGGAAAAAAGGGTGTTTTCTATCGTTAAAAATGTTTTTATGAAAGAAATGAAAATACTAGAGAAAAATTAGTTACAGAAGAAAAAATTGGAAAGGGAATTATCAGTTGTCCCAAGAGGTACTTTCTCAAGCAATAAACCCCTTGAAAATGAGAATGGACTGAAGAGAACCAATGACTCCATAAGACAACAGCCAAAAAAAAAAGTTAAAAGGCTAAAAAAGGGGAAGAAAAATACAAGGCATTTCATGCATATTTGGAAAACAGATGAAGTCAATAAATCATCAATAAACATGTAAGCGCCTGCTATGTGCCAGATACTTTGCTAAGTGCTAGGGATTCAAAAAGAGGCGAAAGGCAGTTCCTGCTCTCAAAGAAATGTGTCATCAGATTACATGAAAGCCATGACCAGAACAAGGGCTAGATATTATATATCAAGAAATCTTAAAAAAAAAAAAAGTCTGCTCAGATCTCATAGAAGAGAGGCCAAAAGGAAAACAGAAATAACCCACTGCTTACCTCCCAAAAGAAATCCCCAAATAAAAACTCCAGGAATATTATAGACAAAATCTGGAACTTCTAGATCAAAGAAAAATTACAGTAAGCAGTCAAAAAAAAATACTAAGTAGCCACAGTCAGGATCATAGATGATTTTAGCTGCTGTCACCATAAAGGATGGGGAAGTTAGATGATGTATTGAGTCTAGACTCAGGAAAGCTCATTCATCTTTGTGAGTTCAAATCTGTGTGACCCTGGGCAAGTCTCTTCATTCTATTAGTCTCAATTTCCTCATTTGTAAAATGAGCTAGAGAAGGCAATGGCAAACCACTCCAGTGTAAGTGCCAAGAAAACCCCAAGTGGGATTACCAAGAGTCAGACACAACTTGAAATGACTGAACAACAAAAACACAAAGAAACATATAATGTTTCAGAAGGCAAAGGATATGGAGTTACAGCCAAAAACAATTTACAGAGAAAAATTGAGTATGTTCCAAAAAGGGGGGAAAAAATGGACCTTTAATGAATTGAGGACTTCTAAGCACTCCTAAGGAAAATGCCAGAATAGCTTAAAAACTCTACAGTTAAAACACAGGAGTTAAGAGAAACACAAAAAGATAAAAATAATGAACCATCACAGATGTCTGAACAAGGATAAAATACTCAGATTCAAATGTGGGCAGAGGACGCATGTGTCCCCTCTGAATGGTATCATGATCAAAATTCACAGAGGAAATCTGATTAGACAAAAGGTCTAATTCTGTTATGTCTTAGGGAAAAAAAGGAGAAAAAGAATACGGAGGTGGGAGAGGGAGAAAGGAAGGTACAGGAATATTATCTTATATAATTGGGTAATACAAACAAAATTCTGCCCAAAGAGGAAGGGTTAAAGGGAACGGGTGACACTTGAACCTCACTGTCACCTGAACTGGTCAAAGGAAGGAAATAGGAGGGAAAGGGGAGAAAGGAGAAGGTGAAATTTGAGGAAGGGTTAGTAAAGGATGGATTAGTCCTAGGCATAATAAATTGTAAGGAGATGCAAAATTTTATAGCTTTTTTTTGAGGTAGCAAATAACCGGAATGAGAGGAATCCCATCAAATTCAGGATGGCTAAAAAATTACAGCATAATTGTTGGTGGAGTTGTGAACGAATCCAACCATTTTGGAGAGTAGTTTGGAACTATGCTCAAAAAGTTATCAAACGGTGCATACCCTTTGATCCAGCAGTGTTACTACTGGGATTATATCCCAAAGAGATTATAAAGAAGGGAAAGGGACCTGTATGTGCACGAATGTTTGTGGCAGCCCTTTTTGTAGAGGCTAAAAACTGGAAATTGAATGGATGTCCATCAGTTGGAGAATGGCTGAATAAATTGTGGTATATGAATATTATGGAATATTACTGTTCTGTAAGAAATGACCAACAGGATGATTTCAGAAAGGCCTGGAGAGACTTACATGAACTGATGCTGAGTGAAATGAGCAGGACCAGGAGATCATTATATACTTCAACAACAATACTATATGATGACCAGTTTTGATGGACCAGGCCATCCTCAGCAACGAGATCAACCAAATCATTTCTAATGGAGCAGTAATGAACTGAACTAGCTATGCCCAGAAAAAGAACTCTGGGAGATGACTAAAAACCATTACATTGAATTCCCAATCCCTATATTTATGCACACCTGCATTTTTGATTTCCTTCACAAGCTAATTGTACAATATTTCAGAGTCTGATTCTTTTTGTACAGCAAAATAACGTTTTGGTCATGTATACTTATTGTGTATCTAATTTATATTTTAATATATTTAACATCTACTGGTCATCCTGCCATTTAGGGGAGGGGGTGGGGAGTAAGAGGTGAAAAATTGGAACAAGAGGTTTGGCAATTGTTAATGCTGTAAAGTTACCCATGTATATATCCTGTAAATAAAAGGCTATTAAATAAAAAAAAATTACAGCATATAATCTGATAGAACACTACTAGGCCATTGTGTTATTGCTGTTTGTCCTTTGTTCTTCAAGATCCGTTCAACAGACAACCTATTGTTGTTGTTTAACATCACAACATCAGGGAGGGGATGCCATGATGGGCAAGTGAACTGGATTTAAGTGAGGAAGGGCAGGGTCTCACTTTCTCCTCCAGAGCCATCTGGGTCCAGTGGCCAGATATAGATCGGGACGACTGGAAATGGCCTTCTATTGTGTTGTAATAAAGGAGGATGGGTTAGTTTCTGAAATCTGGGAAGACTTGTATGGACTGATGTAACATGAAGGGAGCAGAAGTAGGAGAACAATTTATACAGTGACAATGTTGCAAAGACAATTCCAGGAGACTAATGATGAAACATGTTACCCAGCTCTTGACAGAGAAAAGCCCCAAAATACAGAATGAGACACACACATGTATGTATACACATATACTGCATGTAAGCTGGACAAGAAGGCTTGTAAAAGGATGTAAACAAAAAACGACAAATAAAAACTGGACAGAAGGCTGTAAAGAGAAGGCAGACACACAAGTCTCTATTAAAAGGCAGAATATCATTTCTGTGAACTATAGGAATATAGAGATCGGTCCTGATAGGGATAATCACAAAATGGCATTTGCACAAAGTCATAAAGTAAGAATGAAATTTCAATAAATAGAAGTGTTTATCTCAGGAAAATTAGTGAGGCAAGATGGAACCATACAATCCAATAAGCACTTATTAAGCATTTACTATAGGATACTACTGGATAGATGGGTAAAAGAGGGGGACAAGTCAGTGACTGTTCTTAATTGTCTGGCAAGGTAACTTGAAGAACTGTGGTACTGTTAATAGAAACAGTACCATCATGGGGAAGAGTTCTTTGGGGAAGGTTTTTTATTTAATTTCTTTTTTGTTATGAACTTGACAAACAAAAACCGTCAATAGTTCCATATGCAAAGAACAGAAAAAGAGAATTGCACATGAAGCCATGATTTTTCACTAAATGCAGAATGGCTGACCATGTTATGGTAAATGAATATGAAGGAACACTACTGTACAGGAAAAAACGGTGGAAGGGATAGAGGTCTGCTAGATAAATCTACTTCAAGTAGCCATGGATCTCCTTGAGGAGGCTCCATGACATTCTGGGGCTTGCTGCAAATGAGCATGTTATTTCCTCAAGAGAGCTACCATTTGCAGGGAATCCCTTTTCGTCTTGTATTCTAAGTATAACATCCTCCATGACAACTGTGAATATCTTTTTATCCCAATATCCTCCTGATGATAGTCTTTGGCTGCAAATCAAGGAATACCACGATTTCAAAAAAACCAAAATTGTGGATGATGCAGAGGCAAAAAGGGCAATGAATGAGGGACAGAAACTCCTTAAGGAATAGAAATAGTGGGTTATAGCATGGTCAATGATTTGTATGGAATAAATGTAAACCATACTTTCAAGAAAACATGTGAATAAGGAGAAGGATCATGGATACCCACAAAATGTTAAAAGACCTAGAAAAAAGTTTCCAGTTTTGGGGTAAATCAGAGGTTCGAGTTTTATGGGAGCCATGGACAAGAGTAAATGAATGAAAAAGTACTGGTCTAAGCACAGGAAATACAAATAGAAAAAAAGGAAGACAGTTCCTGCTCTTAAGGAACTTACAGGGCAGTGCAGTGGTGCAGGGGATAGAGCACTAGGACCTGAGTTCAAATCCAGCCTCAGATGTTTAACACTTCCTGGCTGTGTGACTCTGGGAAAGTCACTTAACCCCAATTGCTTCAGGAAAAAAAAAAGGGGGAACATAAATTCCAGGGCTGAGAGACAACACACATGGGAATTGGTGGCCAGGGTAAGGTGTGTTACTAAGGAAAATCACTGGAGGATGAGCCACAGGACCATTGATTGACATGTACCAGAACATTATTGATTTTATTATCGTCCCCCAGACAAAGGTAGAAAGCAGGAGGAAGGAGAAATAACAGTGGCCTGAGACTGGGTTGGGCTAAAAAGACAGCCAGGATGGGCACTGGACACAGAAGCTGAATATGGGCACATAGAGTGAAGGTGGCCAGGGATCCATCAGAATAAGAATTCTAAGGATAAGAAAGGTAAGACTGAGGTGTCCATCAATTGGGGAACGGCTGAACAAATTGTGGCATATGAACGTATGTAATGGGACACTGCTATTCTATAAGAAACGACAAGCAGGATGATTTCAGAAAAACCTGGATAGAATTACATGATCTGAAGCCGAGGGAGCAGAAGCAGGAGAACATTGTATACGGTAACAGCGACATTGTGCGGATGAATAACTTTGATAGACTTTGCTCTTCTCAGCAATACAATTAGCTAAGACAATTCTAAAAGACTCGTGATGGAAAATGCTGTCCACACCCAGATAAAGAACTATGGAGTCTGAGTGGATTGAAACACACGATTTTCAGTTTTTTTGTTCTTTTTTTTTCCTCGTGGCTTCTCCCTTTTGTTCTGAGTCTTCTTTTACAACATGACTAATGTGGAAATATCTTTATAGGATTGTTCATATATAATCTATATCAGATTGACTGCCAGCTCGGGAAGGGGTAAAAGGAAGGAGGGAGGAAAAAATGGAAATCAAAATCTTATAAAAGTAAATGTCAAAAACTAACAATAAATTTTAAAAAGAAAGAAAGTAAAGATTGTGATTTGGCAGAGAGAGAAACTACATTGACAAGATCATGGATTCACCTACAGAAAAAATAGTGATAAGAAGAGAGGAAGGAACTGACCGTCATGAGTGGCTGGGATTTTCTATTAAAGCATGAAGCAAATTTATCTGTGTGTGATGATGGTTTAAGGAGACAGACAGACATGGTAGGAAAATAAATAATACTTAAATACTTCAAGGAAATAAGGAAAAAGGGATAGGAGACTAAAAAGAAATTATTAAAAGGCTTATTAAGTAGCAACGAAAGCCTTCTATGGATAAGATGAATTTATAGTGGATTTTGTCAGGAAGTTTTTGTGACCTTTTCTAGTAGCCAAAAATTGAACAAAGAAAGTGAACTATTTATGGTGCAATCCAGAATTAGAGATGGACACAGAAACCACTAAAAGGTCAAGTTTGGAAAGGGATTCTAGATGCTAGACAGGTCAACAATGAAATGAAAGACTATGGAGCAGAGTTTGGGCCATTGGGTCCTATCTTCCAAATTCCTCCTTTTCTTTTCCCCGAGCTCCTAAAACTTAGGTCACCAAGAATTCAGATAGAGTATCTTATTTCTACATTTAGTTAAATTGTGTCTTGAAAAGAAATATCATGTGAGCAGACTGATTTCAGAAAAGGCTGGAGAGACTTATATGAACTGATGCTAAGTGAAGTGAGCAGAACCAAGAGAACATTATACACAATAACAGCAAGATTATGTGTTAACCAAGTATGACAGACTTAGTGCTTCTCAGCAATATGGTGTGATCCAAGACAATTCCAATAGACTTGGGATAAAAAAGACCATCTGCATGATGAGAGAGAACTATGGAAACTGATAATGGAAGAAAACAGGTTTTTTTTTTTTTACCTTTTTGTTTGTTGGTTTGCTTTTTCTTTGTTGTGAAAGTTTCCCTTTTGGTCTTTCACAACATGACAAATAGGGAAATATCTTTAAAAGGATTAAACTTTTGTATAACCTGTATCAGACTGCTTGCTGCTTGGGAAGGAGGGAAGGTGAGGGAGAAAGGGAGAAAAAAATTTGGGACACAAAATTTTACAAAAATTAATGTTGAAAACTACCTTCACATGTATGTGGAAGAATAAAATACTACTAAGGAGAAAAAATAAAGAAAAAGACACACTTTTAAAAAAAGAAAGAAAAGACACATCTTGAAGTGAGAAAACTGAGGGAAAGACTGAAGTTCCAAGAGTTCCAGGCATTTCTTCAGCTGCCAAAGCATTGTTTCAGTCAACTGGAGAAAAAGAACAATAGTTTTACTCAAATCACTTCCAAGGGAAAAAACCTTCAGTGCAACTCAAGGCCCACTTTTCTGGAAACTCTTGCACATGGACAATGGAAACAAGAAGTTTCATCTCCCCCAAGCACAGCATCAACTAGAGAAGGCTGGGAGGTGTGTGCTGTTTTAAGGTCCTTGTAGCTCATCATCCTATTATCGTTTCAGCCCTTGCCATCTCCTTCACAATTTCCTTAAGCTGATGAAAATAAACTCATTTATGGATGTAATTTTACAATACACACACACACACACACACACACATATAAATGGTACACATACATATACACACACAAAGGGCACAGTTGTGAGCTGAATTATGAAGGTATGATATCTAAAAAAATAAAATTAAAGAGTAAGAGGAAACACTATGGAGAATGGGATAAATTATTTCATATAAAAGAAGCAAGAAAAAGCTTATACATTGGAAGGAGAGATGGGGGAGATTGGGATACAGGAATAAGTGAACCTTACTCTTAATATAATTGGTTCAAAGAGGGAATAATATATACACACAATTGGGTAGAGAAATCTATATTATCTTTCAGGAAAATAGACGGAGAAGGAGACAAAAGAAGAGGGGAGTGACAGAAGGGAGGAAAGACTGGGGATAGTCACAATCAAAACATTTTTGAGGAGGGACAGAGTGAAGAATAGAATAAACAGAGTGACAGATGGAAAAAGGATGGGAGGAAATACATTTAGCAATCATAACTGTGAAAAAAATTTAAAGCAAGTCTGACAAAGGTCTCATTTCTTAAACACAGAGAACTAAGTCAAATTGATAAAAATAATAACCATTCCCCAATTGATAAATGATCAAGAGTTTTCAGATGAAGTAATTAAAGCTAGCTAGAGTCATAAGAGAAAGTGCCCTAAATCACTGACTGAAGGAATGAGAATTGAAACTATTCTGAGGCACTATTTCACACCAAAAATGGATTGGCTAATAAAGATAGAAAAAGGAGAATGACAAATGTTGGAGGGGATGGAGGAAAAATGAGGCATTAATGCATTGTTGGTGGAGTTGTGAAATGATTCAACCATTCTTTAGAGCAATTCTTTAACACAACCATTCTTTATGCCCAAACAAATATTAAACCATGCATATCCTTTGATCTAAAAGTGCCACTAAGTCTGTATTCAAAAAGAAAACAAAAGGGAAAAGGCAGACAGCAATTTATAGAAATTCTGTTCTGGAAGCATGGAGCTGGGAAATGGGAGGATACTTATCAACTGACTAAACAAGCTGTGGTATGTGACTATGACAGAATAGTATGTTGTAAGAAATGATGAGTGGGATGCTCTAGAAAAACCTGGAAAGACTTATGTGAGTCGATGCAAAGCAAAATGTACTCTGTACAAAGTAACAGAAACATTGTAAGATGATTGTAAGACGAAAAGTGAATGATTTGGCTGTTCTCAGCAATATAATGATCCAAGACAACTCTGAAGGACTTATGATGAAAAATTCTATCCATGCCCAGATAAAAAAGTGAAGGTCTCTGAATATAATTTGAAGCATACTTTTTTTTGTTTGCTTTCTTTTTCTTGAGGTTTTTTTTTGGGAGGGGTCTATTTTTTCTTTCACAACATAACTAATGTGATAGAATCTTTTGTATTATACGTATGTATAACCTATACTTAATTGCTCGCCTTCTCATGAGGGGAGGGAGAAAGGGAGAGAACATGGACCTCAAAATTTTAAAAACAAATGTTAAAAATTGTTTTTACATGTAATGGGGGAAATAAAATATTAAGCAGACTTAGCTACTCTAGTTAAGACAATGATACATGATAATCTAAAGGACCCATGTTGAAATACACTATCCATCTCTAGAGAGAGAGAACTGATGAATTCTGAGAACAGTATAGAGCCTACTTTTCCACTTTATTTTTCTTGCCTTTTTTTTGGCAACAGAGTTAATATGGAAATATGTTTTACATGACTTCTCATGTATAATTGATATCATATTGCTTGCTTTCTAAATGGATGGGAGAGACAGAGAATTTGGAACTCTAAATTTTTAAAAATGAACGTTAAAAATAAAATTTAAAAATATTTAAATTTTTAAAATAAAACAAAGACTTAACCCTCTATTCAATTAACTTCAATGGCCCCCAATCACCTTTAGGATTAATAGAAAATTCTTTTTTAAAGGCCTTACCTGATCTTTTCTTACTTTTCCAGCTTCTACTTTGTTCCTTTTTGCGTATTTTATGGTCCAGTGACACCAATCTCCTTGCTATTTATTCCTCAAAGAGATCACTCCATTTTTCACTAACTGCCCCCTCACTTGGACCATTCTCCCAAGTCATCTCTTACTGCTAGCTTCTTTGGCTCCCTTCCAGTCCCAGCTTCTATAAGAAGCCTTTCCCAGTCCTCCTGAATTTTAGTGCCTTCCCACTGAGATGACCCCCAATTTATCCTTGTTTATAATGTGTTTCTACATAGTTATTTAGAGTGGGCTCCTCTGAGAGTGGGGACTGTCTTCTGCTTTCTTTTGGGAGCCGGGAAGGTGGGTGCCCACCTCCAGGGCTTGGCACAGAGCTTGGCACACAAAGCTTCTCTCAGCCAGTTTCAGATGGTAGAACCTACTTCATAGTGTTGCTTTGAGGGTCAAGTCAGAAAATACATGCAAAGTGCTTTGAAAACTTTAAAGTTCGTCATTTAAAGGGCAAGAGCTTCAAACATGGTCCCAACTTACCCAGAGTCTACCAGCGGGCACTGGAAGGAGATCCTAACCTGGCCAGTGCCAGGACACAGCGTGCTTCCTGCTCTGATCCTACTAGAATTCTCCCTTCCCTACTTTTGTGAGCAGACTCACACCCACGGGACTTGGATGAACAAGGAATCACCAGCCACAATTCTTCTATTAAACAGAACAACACCTTGCCTATCACTGTCTGCCATGTCACTGGGCCTAAGGACCTCTGGGTCTTTCCATCTGCCAGTTCTATAGCTGAGAAGCCTGTGTGTCTTTGTTGTCTCACTCAATTATACGAGGAGAGAAATATCTCAATTTTCCTTTGTTATTCCCAATGTTTAGCACAGTGTCCGGCCCCCAGTAAGTGCTTAGCAAATGTTTCTACATTCCACTCCATGGTTACTAAGTCAGGAACATATGAGTGTGTTCTAGGAGAATCAAACCATATAGGTTAGTGAGCAAATACACCAAGAAAACCAGCAGTATTATTCATCTGGTAAGGATTTCATCATATGCACAGTCATTCTTATGCTTCCATAATTAAGTCTAAGCAAAGGAGGAGAAGCTGTGGGTGGCAGAAGGGAATGGGAAAGGCAAGAATCACAGGGTCAGCAAGCTGAAATCTCAACCCTTCTCGCATTGGATAGAGGAGGCAAAGGAGGCCGGCAGAGGTAGAGCAAGTTCCTCAAACTGCCCTGCTGGTACAAGCAAAAATTAGAGATGGAAGGATCCTAAAAGATCCAGTATCCCCTTCTTCAAATGAGAAAATAGAGGCCCAGAAAGGTTACATTATTGGGCAAAGTCAAACTAATAATAAGCAGTACAATTGGAATTCCAACCCAGGCCCTAGGAGTTCAAATCCAGAAACAAATTTTATACAAAACCAGTTCTTGTAGCAGCAAAAGTACTGCCACAGTTAGTTGGTTTGTACAGTTGCACGTCCTTTTTCAGGATGAAAGAAAATAGGAAAATGTATACTTCACAGATTCTTCACTACATTATGTTTCAGTCTTCTCGGTGAAATTGCCAAACTTCTTGGCCTTTTCTTAATTTTCAACAATTTTTTATTTTTCCAATTACATGTAAAGATAGTTTTCAACATTCATCTTTATAAGAGTTTGGATTCCAAATTTTTTCTTCCTTCATTCCTAACCTTTCTCCCAAGACAGTAAGCAATCTGATACAGGTCATACATACACACAATCATTTTAAATATGTTCATTAATCATGGAGAAAAATAAGAACAAAAGGGGGGGAAAACTCTAAGAAAGAAAAAGCAAACCAAAAAAAGGTGAAAATAGTCTTGTCAGTCTCCATAGCTTTCTCTCTGGATGAGAATGGCACTTTCTATCCCAAATCCATTGGAATTGCCTTCGATCATTGAATTGCTGAGAAGAGACAAGTCTATCATAGTTGATCATCACATAATTTTGTTGTTACAGTGTTCTACTGGTCCAGTTCACTTCATTAGGAAGTTATATTTTTTTCCACCAAATTAGAAAAAAAAAATTTGTAGGAGCCACAATGGGTATTATCTGGACAGTAATATGAAACATAGATGCCTTTCTTTATCCATTTAGTTACTATATGATATTTTAAAACTCCATCAAACCAAAAGAGTTCCTGTCTAACCAAGGAAGGATAGCTATAATAGTTACATGAGCCTCTACAGTGTTAAGAAAAAGAGCTGCAGTATGGACCCTGGGCTCCTAGACGTCTGGTCTTTATTAAACTGATTTTCCCTCCCTTCTCTAATTGTTTGGAGAAAGGGCCCCAAGAAGAAAATCTGACCCAAAAAAATCATCATTGGAAGTCATTAATGAATGTCATCACCACCTTATTTTTTTCCCCCTCATTAGATTGGAGACTTGTAGGAATCTTAGTTCTAATCAGTGTAAGGGTCAGGAGTCAGTGTTTGACTTTGGTTCCAACTGAGTAAGCTTTAGTTACTTAATAAAGGGGATTTGTTTAACATCTTAGCCCTTAGAAATCACATTTTAAAAAATATTAAAATTAAGAATTGCACAGATTTAACATATGTTGGATTGCTTGCTGTCTAGGGGAGGAGGGAAAGGGAGGGAGAAAACTTGGAACACAGGGTTTTGCAAGGGTGGATGTTGAAAACTATCTGTATATATTTTGGAAACAAAAAGCTATTTTTTGAAAAAGAAAAAGAAAATTATGAAAAACAAGTTTATTTTATGTTTGAAAAACTTTAAGCTATGATTGTATGTGATAATTTTTAGAACAATGAATGCAAAAATGAGTGTCCATTTTGGGAGGGAAAAGGTGTAAATTTTCTGATTAAATTGTATAATGGCACAGTAGGACATCCTTAACTTCACATCTCTCCCAGCATAAAGTCATTGTTAAAAAACCCTTTGAGAGCTTCCTCGGTTTTCCTGAAGGTCTCTTCATGCATTTATATTCAAGACATTCTATTTTGAAACAGCTACTCTGCTAACGGTGACAATCTGCCCAACCAAACTAGTAGATGACGGAGTGTTGCTGTAAAAGATGGAGATGGACGGCACAGACAGTGAGTAATGAGATTATTTGAGAGAAGGCTAATTTAATAGATGAATATTTTTATAGTATTATGACACTGGAGGGGATAGGGTATCCTGGATAGAGAGCAGGCCTTGGGAGTCAGGAAGTCCCTCCCTCTTCTGTCTGACACATGTCGGTAAGCTGTGAACCCAAGGCCTTCCCCAAAACTTGGGAGCTGGAAATCAGGGAGGATCTGCATAGGGAGAGGGATTCCCTACACCTGTAAAATCACAATCAAAGCAAAAAGCAGTGTTTTATTCGGGGGACTCAGATCAGGAATTCTTTTGTAAGTAACTTTCAAAATAGGGGATGCAATACAGAAAATTTGGACAGATGCCCATGGTTTTTTTTGAAACCCAGACTCCTAAATAGAATTGGAAGGGATCTGGGAGACTGTTGAGCCCATTTTCTGGGTGATGACAGTGAGGCCGGGAAAGCTGAAGTAACTTGCCCATTGTTATTCAGGTAGGATTTGAACCCAAGTCTTTATCTCAAAACCTGCCATTTGTTGTCAGAACACACTGGGAGGGCCGCTCTGGGAATACCATGGGGCAGTAATCTTCCTCGTGACACACACTGGGACGGAATATTTTAATTTTGTAGGAGCCCCAGAAGGACAAGGCCACAGAGCCCGTGTCCTGGAGAACACCCTCCTCCCTTCTCCCCTACCCACCATGGCACAGAACACCCTAAAATCAGCACCTCAGGTTTCCATGATTCAGTTAAACAATGTGCTCCCTGCCCGAGGACCTAGTGAGGGTCCAGAGACATCCTTGGTAACAGGGACTTTGTGCCCAAAGAGCACTGGGGGAAAAAGGCAGGGACCCTTACTCTTAATGACCTGGGGCAAGTGAATTTCCCTCCTTGGGCCACAGTTTTCCTGAATTATAAAGTGAGAGAGTTGTACCCAGCAGGCTGGGATCTAATTAAAAGTCCCATTTGGGGATCTGTGGGTGGCTCTGCTTGAAAAGGTCAAAAAGGTGGGTTTGGAAGGCTCGGGGTTCATCGGCAAAACTAAGTATTTACTGGGGACAGAGGTGGGGGGAGGAAGGAGGAGACGGCTTTGGTTTGGGAGCTCCACCAGTGCATTTCAGTTAAAATTGCGACTCTGTCCTGAGAAGATTAAGCCTTACTTGTACCTTGGGGTGAATGACTTTGATGAGAACCTCGCCTATTCCTTGGAAGAAAAAAGAAAGAAAAGGGTTTCCACAGAGTGAGGAGGAAGAGGAAACTCTGGAGCAAGAGGGCTTTGGATACTGAGAAGGCAACATGAAGGCGATGGGCATCTGGAAGTAGGGAGACCAAAAGCCCTTGGGAAGCTGGGAAGATAAATTTCAGCCAGCTGACAATTTAACCTCAGGTTGTAGAAGTCTGCTAAGAAATGAGAACTAGTCTGTAAGGCTATGAAGGTTAGCTTCCCCGATTTATCTCTTTTCTTGCTAAAAGAAAGAAAAATGAAAAAAATGAGATTTTTTAAGGGAAAATGGTTTAATTTTAAGAGAAATATCTTAATTAGATAATATCATTTAAGTCATAACATAATTTTCATCCTGACCTTAGCCCCTACAATAGAATTTTATTTCACTATCCAGAAAGAACAAAAATATGTACAGATGTGAGAAAGATTTCACTCACTCTCACACACACACACACACTCTCTCTCTCTGAGCCTCCTCTGTTTCCTGTGTTATCAGTAGTTTTGGAATTTCCTGTTCCATGGGATCTAAGAGCATTATTCCCAGATAAATGACCAGGATCTGTCGTAATTCCCACTGAGGGAATGGAAAGCTTGATTCGGGGGTAAGGGAGAAGTGGCCAGAGATAATTGGGGGGCATCAAACCCTAGGTGACATCATCCTGATGGCAGTGACTTGGGGATGGTGGGTCACGTGACAGGTGGGTCAGCCACCACAAGCACATGGCCATTATGTCTCGATAGCCCCGGATCAGGTTTCACAGGGCAGGCAACCAACCATTCCTCCCCATGTGATGAACAGGGCTGGAACGGGTCTCCTGGAAGCACAAAAGGCCACAGAGGGAGGGAGCAAAGCCAGAGGTGGGGAAACAAAGTGGGACTTCGCTCTCTAGGGGCCTTCCTCAGGATCTCCGCAGTCCCCCCAACTGGGGTTCTCTCTCATTTATTTGCCTTAACAGGCTAAGGAAGCCCTGGGAGAGGTTGGGCAGGGCTGGGTAGTAGGAGTCTGGTTGATCTGTCCGAAGGAATAGCTGTCAGGAGGGGGGCAGAGCAGCCTTTTCTTGTCTCCGCGTTCTTGCAGCTCACTGGGTTGTATTTACTAGGCCAGAATTTGGGGTTCCCAGCTACCAGAGCAGGAAACAGAAGAGGAACTCGGACCTCCTTGGGTTAGAGGTCCAAAGCGCACCGGCTCCGGGTTCCCATCTCGGACCCTGCCCGGGCGAGTTCGAGGCACTTGCCTCCTCTGAATGCCAGATCTCCCTCCAGTGCCCGGTGGCAGTCCCTGGGTAAGCTGGGGCCACTGACAGAGAACAGCTCATGTTTGAAGCTCTTGCCCTTAAATGACAAACGTTAAAGTTTTCAAATCACTTTGCATGTATTTTCTGAGTTGACCCTCAAAGCAACACAGTGAAGTAGGTTCTTACCAAAGGCAGCATAGAGCTTCCATTCAACAAACATCTACTGAAAACCTACCATGTGCAAGGAACCAGTACTAGGCTGTATTTTGTAAATAGCATATATATAAGAAATATTTGTTAAACACTACGTCAAGGAAATACTAAACACGTCCTTAGGTGCCAGCATATTAATTCAGAAAAGAAACTTATTTTCCTACTGATTTTCTTTGTAAAAGCAGAATTTTCTTAATTCTAAGTTTTCCTCTCCCCACTCCATTCACTGATACATTTATATATTTTTAAATACCCTCAAATCCCAAACTGTGCCCTGGCTCCTCTTGGAACTTGTCTCATAATAGCTAATACAAGTGGGATGCAATATTACTGTTTACCAGTAGGTTCCACCACGGAACTTTACTACTGAAGCCTGAACATTCCTTAAATTCAAGGGCTTCAAGTTACATGGAAAAGCAAACAAACAAGCGAACAAACCGAACCAGAACCTACCAGTTCCCCAACTCAGCGGTCGCTCTGGATGATCCCAAGGGGTACCCGCCAGCACAGCTTGAGGGAGGGGAGATGGGTGACAGTCAGAGTCAGAAAAAGAAACTTTCAGGGGAAGACCAAGATTTTCCATCTCAAAGCACAAGATACTTTGTCATCAAGGCTTGTGGAGGGTTTCAAAGGCAGTTTGCTTTAAGGAAGAACCTTAGCAGAGGCAAGTAAGCACACGGGAGATACCTGAGGAAATATGTGTTGATTGATCGCCATCCAATCTTATAAGTTGACTGTCTATATCTTCCCGATAATTATAAACTTCCCAAAGAACGAGTCTTCTTCGAGCTGAATGGAATCACAAGTATTGACTAACAACTGCCTCCAATCTTTCAGCATATCCAGCTTCAGAGATGAACACCAGAACTAGAAAACCTAAGAAAGAACTCAGAGCCATGTTTGTCCATCTTGTAAATATAAATTACACATAAAACATTTTCAATTTTCTCAAACAGATGTTCACCCTAATGGTCTCTGGGAAGTTAGTTCTAATTCAAAGGGAAATTTTTCAGAACAAACAATGGAAGAACAGTTATACTTTATTTTATAGTAATGCTAATAACCGGTTTCACAGATGTTTTGTGTATCTTCTAAAGTATGAATTCTGGATTTCTGCCCCGAGGACATAATTTACAATGATTACACAGTTTTTCCCCAAGAAAACTAATGGTTTTTTCCCTACTCAAATATGTCCATAGATTAAGTTTAATATAGTTTAAAAAGAAAGTACTTTTTAAGCCACACTGGGAGAAAACCCAAATTCTACCACTTTACTTCCTCTTTCACTCTGAGAGAAGATGCCTAAAATGTGTTCAATCAAAAGACAACTGAATCTCATTTACACTTACCTGTCTCAAGGCTTATAGCCTTATTTAAACATTCCATTATCTACTATTGCTTCAGTAACAGGATTCTAATGGTGAGATAGGCCAAAATAAAATTCTAACCCAAACAATTATTTCTGTCACAATAAAATTTCCTTGGGGAATCACTGTCCTACCAAAGGCAACGCTGAAAAGCGAAGGGAAGATGCTCTACCTTCTCAACAACAAGCATTTGTTAAGCACCTACTGAACGTCGGGAGCTGGGATACAAAAACTAAAATGAACAGATCTTGCCCAAATGGAGCACAGTGTAGCAAGGGAGACAACGTGGATGTGAAGTGTGCACAAAATAGATACATGCTACAAAAAAAAAAAAAATGAAGGTAAATCTTTTTTTTAGGGGGAGAAGGAAAAGTCTCACGGAGAAGGGATCTTTGAGCAGAGTTTTAAAGAATGAAAAACATCTTAAAAGGTGGAAGTGAGATGAGATGACCATCAAGGAACCATGATCAAGTGATAATGTGTTGTTTATTATATGTTGGGTATTGAGGACAAAAACTAGAGTCCCCACCTTTGACAAGTGCACAGTGCACTCAGAGCCAAATAAATAAACAAACAAACAAATAAAAGGTTCTTTGGGGGAGGATCCAGGAAGGGCCCCCAAAAACAGAGACAGCCTGAGCTAGCTTTGAAAAAAAAAAACAAATTCTCAAAGACCGAGGGAGTTCACTTTAGATCCAGGAAATAATTTAAGAAGCTCAAGGAGACAATCGTATGTGAGGTACAGCAAGAAGGCCAGTGTGACATGGCCTAATATCTGAAAGAAAGTAATATAAAATGATTGGAAAGGTAGATGGGAACCAGTTTGTAAAGAACTTTAAAGACCAAGCAATTTCTAAATAAAAGTGTCAGGTGGTCACTCATTTATTCAAATAAATATTTGCTTTACCACACAAGAATATGACATAGTTGTTATCCTTAGTACATTTATGAATGAATGAAAAAAGAAATGTATCTCTTTTAGGGCAGTTAGAAGGAATATACTGAGAGGGTGTGGTTATAAGTTGATTTTGATGTAACAATAAAACATGAATTATGGGATTTAAAAAAAGGATTGTAGGGAGAAGAGGAAAGAGGGAGGCAAAATGGGGAGTAAATTATCACATGAAGAGGCATAAAAGATCTATCCAGAGGAAATCATAAAAAAGAGAATATAATCTACATTTTCAAAAATATTTATAGCAGTTTTTTTGTATCGGCAAACAATTAGAAAATGAGAAGATGGATGTCCATCAATTGGGAAATGGCTGAACAAGCTGTGATATATGAATGTAATGGAATATTATGGTTCTATAAGAAATGACAAGAAGGTTGACTTTAGAAAAACCTGGAAAGACTTGCATGAAGTGATGCTGAATGAAGTGAGCAAAAGCAGGAGACATTGTACATGGCAACAGTAACACTGCATAAATACTGAGCTCTTCTCAACAACACAATAATACAGGGCAATCCCAAAAGACTCATGACAAAAACGCTGTCCATAACAGAGAGAGAACTATGAAGTCTAAATGCAGATCAAAGGCTACTTTTTTTTATTTTTGTGGCTTTTCCCTTTTGTTCTATTTCTTCCTTCACAACATGACTAATGTGGAAGTACATTTCCATGACCACATGTATCAGATTGCTTGCCGTCTTGGGGAGGGGAAAGGGAAGAAGAAAAATATGCCTTAAAATCTCATAAAAATGAATGTTGAAAACTATCTTTACATGTAATTGAAGCAAAATAAAATACTATTTACAAAAAAAGATATATTGTATGCCATAACACAAAATGGTAGCATGAGAATATATAAATACAGAAATGAAAATTACAGAAAGTATTGATAAGGTTAAGTCACTCCCCCATACTTACATTTTAAAAGTAGATTCTTTAAAGGCTAATGTAGAAAAGATCTGCCTAAGTGTCAGTAATAATTACACAGGACTTTATAATAGTTTACAAAGTTGTCACATAGAAATACTCCTTTCCTGCTCTGGAGCCAAGAATGAGTCACCTAATTGCCAAAGTCACAAAATCTCAGGGCTGAATGAGATCTCCAAACTCTCCAATCACAACCTAAGTGAAAAAAAAGGAATTTCCACCAGCATATCATGTGGTACAAATGAACAGTCTCCACCAGACCTCTCCTGGGAGCCTCCAGGGCTAGGGAACTTAGACCCTCCACTTTGGGACAGCTCTGTGAGGAATTGTTCTTTGTGCAGACCTGAAACTGCTCCCTCACCGACTTGTACTTATTACTCCCAGTTCTGTCTTCTGGGAGAGAGAGAACAAATTTAATCTTTCTCTTACCTCGTTACCTGCCATCCTCTGAATATGTTCCCCATGTGGGGCCTGGAAATAAACATGATACCATGATGTGCTCCAGGCAGGGCAGATATACAGCAAGGCAGCATCACCTTCCTCATTTCACACGACTGTCTACGTTGCATCCGACACAGCCCACTAAGGCCCAGGTTTTTTTCACCTGAATTACCTAGCTCTGCTTTCTCCTGTCCTGATTGTTGCAGTCATTCAGGTGAGTTTTAGTAGGTGCCCAGTAAATATCTCTCTCTGTCTCACTCCCTCTTTTTCACTCTCCAACTAAAGCAATATCAAGTCAATCTGAGTTGCCACCAGAGAGATTTATCCTGGAGCTCAGGGGAAATGGGAAACTCCTCATGTCCTGCTGCAAGAGGTCAGAGTTGCGGCTTGCTCCTGCCCAGGTGTAACTGCTGAGGAAGGAGTGAAAATGAGGGATGTGATTACAGATGATGCTCAGTCTAAACATGAAGAACAACACACTTACCAAAGAGGAGGGGTTTGGGGGATGTTGGACAATTACTGGTAATGAAGGGCGGACCGCCACGGCTAATCCCACTAGGCTGAAAACTCACATCCTGCTACTGAAATCCCTTGTCATGAAGGCCGGGCGGACACATTTTTCAGTTGCTAATATGAGTAACACCCAAGGAAGGAATGCCCCAAACTGCACTTGGGGGAAAGTGCTGAACTAAAGCCAGCCAAGGGCCACGCCAAAGTTGTTATAGAATCCCAAGTAATTTATCCAGGGAATATTTTTCATGGGCCTAGAGACCTGTTCTGCCTCTGCGGGGAAGCGCTGCGAATGGATGAAATGTTAGACTTGGAGCCAGAAAGTCCTGGGTGCAGATCCTACCTCATCTACTTACTAGTTGGGTGACCCTGGGCAAAACATTGAACTTTTCTGGCCCTTGGTTCCTTACCTGTAAAATGAAAGGATCAGAGTAAAAACACCTAAGCAAGGTCTCTTGTAATTCCAAATCTATGATATTATTTTACAAATCAAACACCTTTTTGTGTTTATTTTTTACTTCAAATAAGGGGGGGAAAGCCTTTTTATTCACATGAACTTTCCAATAAACTCAAATCTAATGCAAAAATCTTTATATTTTGTTCCCCTTATAGGTGCTTTAACCTGTGGCCACATCTAGGGTTCCTCTCAGGGCAGAGTCCAGCCCCCAGTGAGCCTCCTTTGGGCTGCTCTCAGCGTGTACTTGCTCACCCTCATAAAGTGGCCCCCAGAGGGGCTGCTCTCCTGGGGGTTGGGGGGCACATCCCCGGGGGGCCACTGTAGCAAAAAAGGCCCATGAGCAGTCAGCCCGCAGGCCCAGCTCTCAGCAACGGCCCCGCAGAACCATCAATCCCCAAACGCTCTCCTCCCAGTGCATTCTCCCACCAGTCACCTGGTGCCCGTGGGTACAACGGGATGGCTTTTTGGAGAACAACAGGGGCTGAGGGGGCCCACGTGCAGGATGTAAACCTGGCAAAAGCTACGTGGTGACCCTAGGGGGTCCCTTACCTTAGAGCTCTGCTGCCACACCGAAGTAACCCACGACCCCCGTGCCTCTCTTGGACCTATGCACAATCTCATTTGATCTCGGATTCATATGACCTGCTGTCGGCGACTGCAACCCAGCTGCTTTACCTCGCTGGGTCCCAGATCCTCCTCATCCTTCAGACGAGATGATGGAGTGTCAGGACCCCCTCCAGCTTTAAATCTGTGATATCAGAAACCCCGTAAGGGAAACATTATCATTCCCATTTTAAAGATGAAGAAATTATGCTCAGCCAAGTGAAAGGACTAAGGTCACACAGATAGGGAGTGTAGAACTCTAGCCACAGCCATAAAATGAGGAGGCTGGAACATCTCTGTGGTCCCTTCCAGCTCAAGCCCCTTATCCTACAAATTCCCTCAATTTCCAAAGGCAAAGCACCGATGCTCCCAGCTATAAAATGAATGCTTTTTTTTTTTTTTCCCTTGAAGTCATTTTGCAGGGCAGAAGTGAGCATGTTCCCTTTCTTTTATGAAGACAGCATCAAAATACCTCGGGGTTTGCATCTGAAGGACTATAGGAAAAAATGTTTTCCAAACTTAGACTTTAGAACCCATATCAATGCAAGAACCAACCACAGCTGAAGAGGACCATGGTGAACAAAGGTACCTATCTAGTTGACAAAGATGGCAGAGATCAGAATAAGACAAATGATCTTGGACTTGTCTGACTTGGGGATTTATTTTTACTGTGCATATTTGCTACAAAGGTTTTGTTTTTCCTTTTTTTAAAAATGGCAGTGGGGGAGGTAAAGGGGGTCAAGAAAAGGGTAAATATAATGGAGAAAAAAGAAAAACAGAAAGGAAAGAAGAATGGAAAATAGGAGGGAAGAAGTGAAGACAGAAAGAAAAAGAAAAGAAGAAAAAGAGAAAACAGAAAGGAAAGGAGGGAGGGAGAAAGAAAAAGAAAGAAGGAAAGAGAAAAGAAAGTCACGAAGCATTTTTCTTAATGTACAGAAGAACAAAAGGAAGGGCACAAAGAAACATAAGCATAGAACAACTTTGAAAGTTACATACTGGATTATATATTTAAAAAGAAAAGCAATTTATTCAAAACAGAAATTCATAGTTTCATGTAACCTTTGCAAATCTACTACTTATGGGAAAAATGCTAATGTTGTTTGGTGTTTAAGGTCAGCAAGGGAGAAATGAATTAAGTTAACAAGATAATTACTCACAGAGAGCACAGGAAGGAAGAACAGGAGATGATTCTGTGCATACACTGAATTTGTGGAATGGACAGTAGAAAACTGAATGGGGGGAAGGGAAGGAGCAAACTGTCAGATAAGAACTAATTCTCTAAAGCAAGGCAATTAGAAAGCCTATTTCCTATTTCCAGAGGAAAAAACCATAGGCCTGGTGCTAATACAGTTGGGGAACATCTTTCAGGCCAGCTTGAGATTGTGCTGAACAAAAGGATTTCCATGATCATTGGCGTGAATCCATTTCCTTTTCCTTCAGCCTCTCCTTGTTGCCATTCACTCTCACTCATTGGGCATCTTTATGTTGACCTTCCCCTACACCAATATCTAATTAACTTAAAATAATAAACTTTCAAATATTCCACCAAGCCCCACCTTTATATGAGCCTTTTCTGACTCCCTAGCTGCTAGTCTCCTTCCCTTTCCAAAACTACATTTATGTCATAGCAATTTTATTTTATTTATTTTTAACATATTATTTGATGAATTATGTTGGGAGAGAAAAATCAGAGCAAACGGGAAAAATCTGTCACGGGGATTTTAGCCGTAACTGTATTTTGGCTAAAACAATATAAGCGCTGAAAAGGAAGGAGCTGCTTATTTAATCATCCTTTGCTAGGCCAATGTCTGAAACCCAGCAAGGACTTAACAAATGCTTGTTGACTCTCTGAGGATGGTCTATTTTGTTCTTAAATGCTTGGAGTTATTACATAAATACTAACATATTAATGTTTGGGAAAAAATCGGATATTTTGCTCTCTACCACCCTAAATATCCTAAATACTAGGGCTTCAAGCAAAGATATTCCTTATCCTTTATCAATTGAAAATTAAGTTTAGAGATCAGGGTTTGGCTGCCCACTCACCTACAATTTACAACAAAGAACAAAACGTTATATATTTCTACCATGTTTAACATATATTGGACTACTTGCCAGTGGGCGAAAGGGGGAGAAACTGGAATATAAGGTTTTGCAAGAGTTAATGTTGAAGAATTATCCGTGCATATGTTTTGAAAAATAAAAAGCTTTAATAAAAAAGAACAAAATGTTACCCATTTGAATCTTAATTCTTCAAAGCTCCAGATTTCTGCTTATCTTTCCTATGTACCTAGACTGTTTTTATTCAGAATAAAAGTGCTTCCCAGGAAAACAAGGATTAGTTATTAGTAACTTTAGAAGCCTTTAGACTTTAAAATCCATTCTCTAAAGACGAGGCCAAAGCACACAAATGAGAAGCCATCTCTGTGCCGGATGCCGAGGAGGTCATAAACACAGGCTCAAACTAAGCCAGAGCGGGACCGTGGGGTCTCGGCCAGGATCACCGACGGCCGGCAGCCTGGGCATGTGCACAAGCAGCCATTGTTCCCGGGGCCCTCTGCTCTCCCCAGAGAGCTCGGCCACAGCTCACAATGGGGGCTCTCCCGCAGCAGGTGCAACTGAGCATGGATTGCTGACCTCCTGGGAGGGAGCCAACTTCTCATCCCAGCCCCACGACAGTCTCCCCCCCCTCCCCCCCCAGCCTTCCACCGCCTGTCCCCGCTGGCTCTTGCAATCCTCCTGCCCATACCCTGGTCACTCACGTGCACTCTAAGGCGGACGTTTAGTTTTAAAAGGAAAGCAAATTAAAATAAATGGTGAGAATTTCCTAGCACCCTTTTAGAAACTGGACAAGTCTTTATTGAGTCTCTAAAAGTAAAGTGCCTAAAATTCTACACAACTTCTTTGATCAACTTAAGGAAGATTAATTTGTATTTGTGTGTATAAGAGAGAAAACATTCCAGATCAGGGTTTGGGTCACACATTAGCCCCTTATTTAGTTCTATACAATCAACATTTATGAAACATCCACAACATACTCATCACCGTGAGCAAGTTGGGAGAAGAGGATCCCGGGCGCAGAAGCTGACAGGGCCCGAGAGTCACGCTCTCCTACAGAAGCCCGAGGGCCAGAGAAGCCCCCCAACATCCCGCTGCTTATGCCTGTGCCCGCAGGCAGGGCCCTTTCCCAGACTGCGCGCCGCTCCCACATCGCAGGACAGAGCTTCCTATTTTGACACCAGACGTGGGGACTGGCTCCTGACAGAACCCAGCAGGTCTGTAACTGGCTGTGTTGGCTTTGGGAGCCTTCCGCCTTTCAGCGGGGACGCCGGCCCTGGGAACTGCACCTCCGACATGTGCCATCTTGTGCTTGGAGGTTGCGGAATACGGGCGGCTGGGTGCGTTGCTCACACGGAGAGGCAACGTTGATTCGCCATCTCATGCAGGGTGGTGGCTGTCAGAGACCGATGATGGATGGAGCATCCCCTGCCAAGCTGCCAGCCTTTTCAGCCATTGAATCCCTCCCTTCACCTGCTCTGTTAAACCTGGGAGCCCCAATTAAGAGACCGATTAGGTACCGGTTTTTCTTTGGGACTTTGGAAAAATAACATGTATTTTTTTAGACATGGAGCCAGGCAAGTACATGTCATTTCTCAGTAAAAAAGGGGCCGTCTGTGCCACATAAGAGCCACATCTGAAAAGCTGGCCCACACGCTTCTGGCTGCCGAAGAGGCTGGTCTGGCCGGCTCCCAATCCCAGTCACGGCCCTGTTGACTCCCTGCTGACTTTCTGGTCCGACAAAGTCTTCTTCTGCTGCCGCTCGCTGCTGCATCGCCCAGACTTTTAAAAGTTTCACCCACTTGGAAAGTCTCTCAGCTCCTCTGCAGAGAACAGCGAGCGAAGGGCACGGAGCCACGCGGTTCTCTTCCCAGACCGGCCGCCCCTGCTTTTGCGAGCACTCTGGAGTCCTTTGCCCCCTTGCCCTTTCCCACCACACCAACGTCCTGCACTCTCTGTCCATGTTCCAAATCCTCTCTTGTTTGGGGGCTGCTGACGGCAGCTGGAGAATGAGGAACCCAAGTCACTCAGCCTCACAAAAGGTCCAGGCCCCTGACCCCAGCCAAACCTCCATGCTGGCCAGCAGACAACCCTCCGAGCTTTCCCCACCAGCTTCCAGGCCCCATTCTCCCTGCTTCCCTGGGACTGTGACCATCACCATTGTGCTTGTCAGGGTCCTCCCCCAGCCTGTGAGAAGGCTCCATCTCATAAGCAGATAGAGAGACGAAAGGGGCCGCGGAGGTCCCGGAGAATGGGGCTTCTTAAACTTCCCACTCACAAGCCTTTTTGCCCAAGAAACATACCCGGGTATATAGGTATATAAAATAGGTAAACAAACCAAACGTTTACTCATAATAAATCACAATTTTGCTACCTCCACAGTCAGTTACAAGAGCCCACATGGGATGGTGACCTACAGCTTAAGCAGGATCTGGTCCAGATTATGGAGGAAAGGCAGAGAGACAAGGGATTCGCCTAAGATTCCTCAGGGAGGGATATCAGAGGTGGGACTAGAATGCAGATCTTCAGCCCCAACCAACGGGTCTTTCTTCCTCGTCGGACTGCTCTGGGCCTCTCTATGCTTTTCCCTTAGTATAATATTGTTTAATTATATCATACTGTATAGTAGAATATAATATAATAGTTCTGACTGTTCTCTGTGAAGCCCAAGGTCACACAGGTGGGATTTTGTCCTGAATCTTCAGCTTCCAAAGTCACCCTTCCTCTCAGAAATACAATCTTTTTCACTGTTTTGAAGAATAACTGGAGCACAGAAGCCTTCAGAATTAATAAGTTAATTTAAAATCCTAGACTAAGAGTTACTTACCCACTGCATGAGGTTTACCATCCCCTGGGAAGAGCTGGCAGGGGCACTGCTTGCAATTTTGTGGGCTCCACTATTAGAAGGCACGTGTTTCCAGGGGGATGTAGGGGGAAACCATCAGAGTCTCCCATGAACAAGCATTCTGTTCTCCTCACACCCTCCCAACAGTTCCTGATACTGTGGAATCAGAAGCTCTGGGATCAAAAACGAGCGAGGAGAATGGAATGGAAGAACAATGTAGGGATCCTGTTTTTTAAATGCAGCTAAATAGGATCGTGAGTTCTTGTTTCATCACAGTTATACAGAATGTGAGTGAAGAGCCTGGGAGAGCAGAGAGAGGTGGGCCAGTCCAAGGAAACTCACTAGGGTGGGTGGTAAGCAGGGCTTGGAAGGCCGGCAGGGCTTGGAAGGCCGGCAGGCCTGAAGCCTGAGCAGGAGGAGGAGACAAGGATTCCAGGCGGAGGAGGATCCAGGGTAGACCCTGGTGGGGAGTTTATTAAGGCAAGTCTAGAGTCGTCAAGCAGGTTTGCTAGGAAGAAATCTGGAAACCACAGTCACTAGTATAATTACATAAAGCAAACTTGACTGAGAAGGAGGAAAGTGGATAAAATAGTATGTGTTGATTAAGGAGAATATTTACAGAGGTCTTCCTAGTCATTTCCATTCCCCTCACCTTCTCTCTCTCTCTCTCTCTGTCGGTTTCTCTCTTCCTTCTCTCTCTCTCTCTCTCTCTCTCTCTCTCTCTCTCTCTCTCTCCTCTCTCTCTCTCTCTCTCTCTCTCTCTCTCTCTCTCTCTCTCTCTCTGTGTGTGTGTGTGTGTGTGTGTGTGTGTGTGTGTGTGTGTCTCGGTCTCTCTCTTTCTCTTTCTCTGTTTCTGTCTGTGTGTCTTTCTGTCTCTCTCCCCTCTATGTCTCTGTCTGTCTCTCTCCTCTCTCTGTGTCTGTTTCTATCTCTGTCTCTCTCATTCCTCTCTGTCTCTGTCTTTTTCTGTCTCTCTGCCTTTGTGTCTCTGTCTCTCCTCCCCTTCTCTCTGTCTCTATCTCTTTCTGTCTCTTTCTCTCTTCCCTCCCTTCTCTCCCTCTCTCCCTTTCTCACTCTCTTGCTCTGTCTCTGTTTCTCTGTCCCTCCCTCCCCCCTCTATATTTCCTTCTTCTATCTCTCTGTCTACACACACACACACACACACACACACACATACACACCCCTCTGCTCCCACTGTACAGACCCTAAGAGGGGATTGTGGAGACAAACATCAGAGGGAATCCAGCTGACAGCCCAGAGCCCATCACCCGTCACAGAATTTACTGGGTGTTTCATTTTGTTTTAAAGCACAGACATCTCCCTCCTTTGGCCCTGAGGGCGGCTGTCTTTGGGAGAAGGGCCCAACTCCAGCACAGCCCCACCCCAGGCTCCCAGACCCTGCCCCAGCCCTGACTGGCCGGGCCGGACCTCGGGTGCTCACCCACAGAACCAAGGCCTTAGCCTCGCACCTCCCTCACAAGTTCCCTCAACTCTCTCTGCTCCTCTGAGGCCGTGAAGACATTGGGAAGAGAAGGAAGGAGGCCTGGAACGGACCTGGCTTAGGAGAAATGTAGTCCGCTATCAAAGTGTTCTTTTTGGAGGGCGGGACGGGAGGGGGCCGCAATAAACTCACTCAGAAGGACTAAAAAAACCTTCAACAAGCGAAACTCTAAACCACCGGAGCCCCAGGCACTGAGAAAGCCCAGGAGTGGGGCCAAGAAAGCAGAGCTCCCCCGGCCCGGGCAAAGGCCTCCTGCCCCAACAAGCTGCGTGCCTGCAGCACGCCCGCCAGTGCCAGGCAACAGCCTCCTTCGGGGCCCTCAGGGCCGGCCGGCCTCGGATGCCCGACCTGCCGGGGCCTCCCGGGCAAAGGCTCGCCGGGCACCCAGGCGAAGGAGTACCTGACCCCCTCCAGCCCGGGATGACCCCACGGGCGGTCCGAGCCTGCCTGCTTCCAGAGGTGGAGGGACGACCTCTGGGGTTACCCCGACTCCTTCAGGGGAAGGCCCGACTCTTCATGACCTTTTAACTGGTAAAGTTCCAACTTTACAAATGAGAGCTAAGACACATTTTATAGAAGTGAAAAAGGTGAAAACAGCCTCAGAGAGGGAAAGGGAATGTGGAGCTTCTTCAGTCAAACCCCCATGTTTTAAACATGAGAAAATACCAGTAACAAGAATAAAAGCTTCCATTTTGTAAAGGGCTTGAGAGGGAGAGCGGTATAATGGGTGGGCCAGGGGGCTTGGAGTCAGGCCAGAATTCAAAACCTACCTGTAAACATTTCTTAGCCCCATGACCAGTAAGTCACGTTAGCTCTCTGTGTCTCAGTTTCCTCATCTGTAAAAGTGAGAGGCTTAAGCTCAATGGCCTTTCCAGCTCTAAACCTGTGATCTTATGACTGACTAAAACAATGAAAATGGAAATACCAAGAAAACAGAACATTTTGGACTCAGAAGAGTTGAGAATTAGGCCCTTCCTCCACAGAAGGAGGAGACTAGGGGGACAGAGCCGCCCTGGAAGATCTAGTCAAAGTATCGGCTGATTTGCTGCGCTTATTCTGTTCTCTTTTTTTAGTTTGTTATGAAAGCCGGTTTGCTGGGTGGGGAAAGAAGAGGGAGATGTGTTCAAAGGTGAACAGGCCATCAATAAAATAATTGTCAAAATTTTTAAAAAGAAAAAAATGTACCAAGTATTTTCTTCACAAGTAGGGAACGCAATACCGTTAGTCTCTGAGAATGAGTCCCAGCCAGCCAGAGCAGGGCTGGAGCTAGGCCTGGCAGGAGGGACTCTTCCTTCTACTTGACACCTGAAAACATACGATAAGAAAGAGGTGGTTGTTTCTGGTCTTGTTCTTTGTCTTGTTCCATCAGGCGCTTTTCCAGTACAACATATATTTTATGAGTATTATATCTCCAGCCTTTAGGTATTTAAATAATACTTTATTTCAGATATTGTTTTTTTAAAGTTAAAATTCCCTGAAAATGAGGATTCTTTGTTGCTTATATAATTCCAGCACCTAGCACAGGGCTTGGCATACAGTAGGTATTTAATAAATGCCTGTGGATGGACTGAAGTTTATATGGACATTCCCTTTCTTGTCAGCAATAATTGTGTCTCAGTAATAATCAGCGGTGCTATCTCTCTTGCCTGTTCTAGTTTAGAAACAGAAGTGCAGTGGAAGGATTCTCAGGCTCTTTCTCCGGTCTGAAAGACGGCCAAAGGAAATCGATCTGTCCCGGGTGACAAAGAGAAGGGTCCTTCTGTCTCTGGTGTGTGGCTCTGGGAGTGAGGGCCAGCCCAGGACTCCCTCCCCATTCCAGCGGCCCGGGGCTTCTGGGGGTTCCCTCTGTTCTTCTTCACACCAAGTCACACTTGTCACACACAGTAACGAAACCAAAAGGCTGACGAGAGAAAGCCAGACGGGCAAAAACTCATAAAAGCAAACAAAAACAAGAGGAGGCTTCTGAGCTCTCCTCCTCCTTCTCGGCAAGGAAGGGAAGGTGAGAAAATTACTCATTAATATGTGTGTGTGAGTGTGTGAGGGTGTGTGTGTGTGTGGGGGGGGTGATCCTCCAAAAACAACTCCAACAGGGAAGAAAATCCCTAAGAAGCATTTCCTGAGGGGGATCATCCCACAGGAGTGATGAGAACGGGAGACAGAAAGGACCTCTCCTTAGCTCCCTGTCGCTGTGGAGTTCCCTACAGCACAAGGTCTGAGTGTTACATCATTAAGTGACACAAACTCCTCCCCTCCATCCTCCCTCTCACCGCTCTCCCAGGTCCGGGGCACTACGGTTCCCAGCCTGGGTCTTCCCCCCTCCGAATCTCTCGTGAGCACGCCGCCACCAACCCATGCTGGCCACCCCGAGAAGGTCCGTCTGAAGGCCGGCTCTGCTCCTTGCCAGCCATGACCCTTCCCATCAGCTTAGATCCCCTCTACGACACCTTTTGTCTCTAAATCTCACGACCACTCCTCTGCTCAACAACCTTCGATAGGTCCCATCTGCTCCTGCCTCAGAGGTAAACTCCTTCTAAAGTTTTTACATATGAGGAAACTGAGATACAGAGCGTTAAAGTGACTTACTCGGGTCATGGAGCTATGGGGAAATGTTCACAGGCAGGATTTGAACTTAAGATCATAGTAAAAGGAGTTTACCTTTTAAAGTTCTCAGTAACTTATCACCCACTCTCCCAGTCCAATTTCCCGGCTCCCTCCATTGACTCTGCTCCAGTCCAGCTGCCTCCTCACTGTCCCCCCCGACCCCCACGTACCTTCCCTCATGTGACATGTTCCACCCCTGGCTCCCCAAGTCCTAGCACAGGCTGTCTTCATCCTCTAAGGGTCCTTCCCTCTTCTTGGAAGTTCTTAATAGTCACAAAGGACTTGGAGTGGAAAAGGCCTTGAAGAGCAACTCCATTAAAGATGGAGGGAACGAAGGCCTCCAGAAGAGAGGTGACTTATACAAGATCACTAAGGTTTGTGGCCCTGCCTGAAGGACAACCAGGTCTTTCATTTCTGCCTTGTGCCAGAAATGTCTTTTATGGGAGGTCTCTGAAAGCAGAAGCTGCCTCAGCTTCTCTCTCTGCTTGACACACAGTAAGCCCTTAATAAATGCTTTTTCATTCATTCACTTTTCTAGAGCATTCGAAGGTTATGAAGCACTTTTCTCACAAAAGGGCTGTATGGGAGGTAGCCTTGCTATTGTCCTGATGCAGCTGGGAGCTCAAGGCCAGACCTTGCTCCGCTTCTTACAGCCTCATGGCCTTCATTATTGCTCCATTTCGTAGAGCCCTGTCCACTGGCTGACACTTTGAAGGAAGGGAATGTGGCGCTGCTCCCCCAGAGGAGCGCGGCAATCCCAAGCGCTCATTGGGCACTTACCCACCGACTTCCCCGACGGTACAGCAGCAGCTTGCCAAAAGGGACAGGGCGGTTGGGACGCCACCGAGGGCGGGCCCTAATGATGCGCAGTACCAGGTGCCTTCAAGGAGAGCTCATTATAAAACCATCATCATCAGCGGACAAGAGGGTTCCCCCAAGTAACTAAAGATTTCCTTTTCACACAGAAGACCTTCGGTGGTAATTTAATATGGATATTCTACTATTGGGAGGGCTTCTCCCAGGGGCTACTAAGGAAGCCAGAGGATGGTCCCCTCTTTCCCTCTGCTCCCCCATCTCACAGATAGGCCCCACCCCCTGTCTCTTATCATTTCCTACTTAAAAACCTTTTCTTTTCTTTTTTTTTTTTCTTATTGATCCCTTTAGTCTTAAAGCTTTCTTTGGGCTTTCATGTGACAAAAACTGGTCTTTTAAAAATATCAACAACCTCTCGGTCTTTATTCCCTTCTTCTCTGCATACCAAGTCAGTCACTAAACATCATTTGTAATGATTCCTCTCAATTTTTCATTACTAAAAAGTGACGAATTAATATGTCCAAATATAGCTCCCACTCCTCTTGTTACAACTCCTGAGTTTTTCTGGATACCCGATAGTATCAGAAACAGGATTTCACAGCATCATCTTCCTACAGCCAGCCAAAATATCTGCCATTGTTGTGCCAACGAGCATTTATTAAGTGCCCCCTGTGTACAAGGTCCCGCATTAGATGCTGGAAGTTTGTAAGAGCTGTCACATGGGTGGCGCAGGTAAGTACATTATCTTGTTATCCTCATCATGTTTTATGGGACATTTAGCCTTATGGTTCACCTTCACCGCCACTGAATCCAGTTTCATATAAAATGTTAAAGGCCAGTAACTGATTTTAAAAGAATATCTGCAAAGACTTAACCAGAGTGTGAGATGGGGCAGCTGGGTGGTGCAGTGCATAGGGAACCAGGGATAAGTCAGGAAACACAAAAGGAGCCACAGGACCTGCCCAAGGTGACCCAGCTGGTCAGCAGCAGGTCTCAGCTTTTTTATTTTAAATTTCTATTTATTTATTTATCTATTTACTTACTTACTTGTTTGTTTGTTTATTTTTAGGCCTCAGCTTTTTGCACTCTCTCTCATGGAGGGTCAGCTTCCTGCAAAGCCGCTGACACAGACCCCAAGACATACTTGCTAACTGACTAAGTCAGTATTACTGACACCATCCAGCCTCGGAAGTCTCACTACTTTGCATGGCCTTCAAAGGTAGGAGAGTAGCTGGAGGGAAGGGGCTGCTCAGGGAGTCAGAAATTCCTCTTCAAACCCTGCTTCTGACATCCTGCCTCAGCCACTTAGATGTGTGACCCTGGGCAAGTCATTTAACCAATACCTACCTCAGTTTCCTCATCTGCAAAATGGAAAAAACAACCCAGGGTTGTCAGGAAAATCAAATGAAATAACACGTGGAAAGTACATGGAAAACCAGAAAGCACAATACATATTAGCCATTATTATCATTCTTAAATGTGAAATATAGACAAAAGTACCTTTTGATATGTCACCGACAATGAGGAAAACAACATAATTCCTTTTGCCTTTTCCTTTCCTTTATTGCTCTTCATTTCCCTACATATGAGAAAAATGTTTGGAAAACCCCTTCCCACGTCTTCCCGAGCAGCCAGAGCCTTCTTTCTGTGGGCCTGTGCGCGGAGCCCCTCAGCTTCCTCCTTCTCTCACCGTGCTCCCGAGTCCCCCCGGCCTCTCTCTCCTCTTGACTGCTCTGTGCTCACACACCACAGTACAAAGGCATCCTGGAAGCCCTGCATATACCATGGGTAAACAGCAGCTCCGCTGTCACTCAGCCAGCATCCATCTTCCCACACCGAGGCAGAGCAGCTGGGCAGGCCGTGACGTAATCTGTGCAAATACTGGCCCCCCACTTGGAGGTGAAGCAATTAGTGGGTCGATGACAGCCTGCCTGAGGAATCACCCAAAACCAGAACTGCTAAAAGCAGATCTTCTACTCAGGAGGAAGTTCCACCCGCCCCGCAAGCCCAGCGTCTCTGGGGTGCACAGATCTATCCGGCCCAGCGTGGCCTCTTTTAACTAGCAAAGAGACAGAGGAGTCGGGGTCAGCAGCACTGACTAAAGCTAGGAAATCAATGGGATTTTTTAAAAAACCGAAGCAGCAGAGTCAAGAAAGAATACCAACATAATCCCTTAGCATAATTAGAGAAAGGAGGGAGGCTGGAGCCATGAAAAAGCATCAGTCTTGCTATTTTAAGCTCAAAATATAAATTGTGACCCACGTGTGCCAAAATGTTTATGGCAGGTCTCTTTGTAGTGGCAAGGAACTGGAAGCTGAGTGGCTGCCCATCAGCTGGGGAAGGGCTGTATGAGTTCTGGTGTATGGATGTTAGGGGATATTTTTGTTCTATAAGAAACGACCAGCAGGAGGATTTCTCAGAGAGGCCTGGAGAGACTTACAGGAACTGAGGCTCAGTGTGACATGAATAGAACCAGGAGATCACTGTACATGGCCACAACAGGATTATATGATGATCAATTCTGATGGACGTGGCTCTTGTCAACAATGAGGGGATTCGGGGCAATCCAATAGACTTGTGATGGAGAGCCATCTGTATCCACAGACAGGACTATGGCAACTGAATGTGGACCACAATATAGAATTTCCACTTTTTTGTTGTTATTTACTTGGTTATTTCTCATTTTTTCCTTTTTGATCTGATCTTTCTTGTGCATCATGAAAATTATGGCAATATGGATAAAAGAACTGCACATGTTTAACATATATTGGATTACTGGCTCTCTGAGGGGGAGGAAGAAAAATCTGGAACACAAGGTTTTGCAAAGGTGAATGTTAAAAACTATCCCTGCATGTATTTTGAAAATAAAAAGCTAATATTAACCAAAAAATATATAAATTATGGTGATAAATGTCAGAGAAGTTGAACTTTTTTCCAGAACTTAGATAAACAGAAGAGTCTGTTTTCGCTCCTGAGGGTCACTGGCCCTTCCAAGCAGGGGTTTCTGTCACTCTTCATCCAAGGCCCAATATGGAACGTCTCAGTCGTTAGTCCCTGGCCCTCTGGAGACAGCTACAAGTTAGAGCTCTGGCTTTAAACCACAATTCAGAATTTACACTGATATGTTCTGGAAGAAGGAACATACATGCATACATACATAAACATACACATACATGTGTGTGTTTCGATGTATCCATCTCCATACTTATATCTATATATTCAATGACAAATATGAAGGCTCTGAACCCTGGAAATAAGCTTGGCGGGGTCGTGGGCACGACTCTCAGGTGAGACTTACCCAACAAAGGCGCAGTTAGCAAAAGCCGGTTACAAGTTCCCAGCGGCTCTCCCTGACAAACCACAGCTCTATGAGAAGCACACTCTCCCTCCTCCCAAGAACCCCCTGAGCAGAGGGTTGAACAAAAGTGCAGGCACTTCCAAATATGGCTTCGGGATCACATGGCTGCCTCAGACAGAGGATCTGCTCTCTGGGACTCAAACCCTGGAGCACATGTTTCCTTGAGGGGATGAAAATGTCTGTTCTCGGTCATTTCAGGGTCTCCATCCCGGCAACTCCCATGCAGTGGGGGACTGCACCACACCAAAATAAACTCTCCAAATCCCATCTCAGTCAGTTCCGTAGCTTCTGATTTGGGCGCTTTATTTTTGTCTCTAACTTCTTTTGCAGTTCATCAATTTTCCCAAATTCAATAAAATAAACATTTCTTTTTGCTTTTCAAGACTTAAATGTGCATTATCGGAGATTTCAAGTAAAAAAAAAAACACCTAGGAAGACATAGGAATTCTTTGTTTATTTGCTGGCTGAGTTACATAGCAAGAGCCGGGCCCGAGAGAGGGACAGACTGAGCGCTAGTATCCGAAGAATGCAAAAGGAAAACTATCTGTGGGATACAGACGGAAGAAAAGTCCCGGGAAGAAGAATGGTGGGTGGGCTCCGAGATGCCCCGTGGGAGGCGGGCCCCACACGGATGAGGTCCCAAATCTCCCGACGAAATATCTTCGCCCGGTCCGTGGAAGAAGCTGGGACTCACCCCAGAGAGACTAGAACAAGTTTGTACTGGCTGCTCTTCCTCGTTGTGGGCATGGGAGCTTAAGGCTGGGGCATTTTCCATCAAACAGCCTTTGAGACTCGGGGCCGGTGGGGTGTCAGCTGTGAAAAACAAACAGCCCGCTGCAGCCACCTCGGTGAGTCCAGGCTGGCCACGTTCCACTTCCATGTATGGAAATATATGAAAGTAGTAAAACCACAGGCATGAGCCCGGGCAGGGCGCGGAAGGCGGGGGCCGGCATTCCTCCAGTCAAAGCAAAGGATGGGCCCGGGGTGCCGACACCGCCAACCTGTCCCACTGCGGGCCCCTCCCCTGACAGACACAAGGGGGAGGCTGCCAGGCTTCCCTGTGCAGCACGAGGAACAGCGCTCCCCCCCCGTGAGCCCCTGTGGGTCCCACTGCCCTCCCTCATCCCCTCCTCAGACCCCTCAGGAATTCTGCACAGGCGGCTTGGGAGCCAGCCTCGGGGAGGCCGCTCACCCCGGACCCCGTCACTTGCTAAATCCCCTAACCCTGCTAACGGGCCAGTCAGAGGTGACTTCTCCCCCGGGGAGAGGCTCAGAGGCTCCCCCCTTACAGGAAGGGGCCAGGCCCCCCACTCTTCATCTCTCCCCTTTGGAGACTTCCCCGGCCGCTTCCTGACTCTGGCATGAGTGGGAGCTCGGGGAGCAGGACCGCCCAGCCTTCGGGGGCAGATGATGGTGAGGTAGACGGCCTTGGCACCTGCAGGTCTGACTCAGCCCTGACCACTGGCATCCCTCTGGAACAAACCCTTCTCCTTCTCCCGCAAGGGAGACCTTCAGGCGCTCCCAATTCACCAGTGAGTGGTTGTCCCACCCGGGCCGGGCTGAGAGGCTCCCTGGGAGCTCACACGTGTCTGGGGCCGGGGTAACTCGGGGAGTGCGTTTGCTGGGCCCCGGAACTGAGTCCCCTGTTGGCCTGGCCACGATTCTCTTCCAATGTACTGATATCTGTGGTTGTCGGGTACGGAGGGAGAGGGCTCGGGCTTGCAGAGGCAGGTGGGGAGAGGGCGGGACCCTGAGTTCGGGGTCAGGCCCAAATCCGGTGGCGGGGTCTTGGCTAGGCCAGGTTCTCTCTGAGCGGCAGGGCCTTTGTCACGCTTCTGAGTTCTAGGTCTGTGCACGATCCTGCAAGTACAGGCTGACCAGAAACGCTTCCGCGGGGTCCCAATGCCCCCATAATCACAAATAAGCCTTCTCTGCAGGGGGATAAAAATGGTGGAAGGCCGGCTGAGGAAGACGCTGCCCTCTGCGCTGCTCAGAAAGACTCCGAGCAATAGCTCTCTGGACCCCAGGTCAGGTCCAGCCCAGAGAGGGATCCCTTCCACGGCGGCAGGCGCTGCCCCACCGGCATGTCTCCGGGGTCCCAGAAGGCGATGCCCTTTCAGCAGCCTCGGCTCTACCCCATCCCGGCTCTTAAACTGGCTCCTCTGCCCTTCACAATCTTACACCCGGGCCACACTCTCACCGAGGAGCTTTAATTCTTAGTCAATAAATAATTCACATTTCCCTTGGGACCTCCCAGAGCCCGGAAGCAGGGACAGGAAGTGAGGCGGGATGACGCTGTCCTCTCCCCAAGGCTGCGGGACCGCACATCCCGGCGTCAGTCCCAAGGAGGCAGCCCCGCAGGGGAAACACGGACATGGTTTCCTGAGGGTTTCAGAGCGCTGCAGATGATTTATTCACAAGAAATTACTTCTGAAACTCTCCCCACCCTGAAGAATTACACCCACTGAGCCTTCCCTCTAGTCTGAACCCTTCTGCTGCAGGAGTTCTCCTGCCCAGCTGTCATCATTCCGGATATTCATGAGTCCCAGGATGAACACTTGTCAAAAGCTGCTCTGGGCCCAATCCGCCTTTCTGATGCTTCCTCTTGTGCTCTTCCCCGGCCCAGATCCCCTCCACAAGGCAGCTGGGCCACTCCCCGTGACACTCGGAAGTGCGGGCCCTCGGCCTTCCCCGACTCCTCCCTCACACCCCGCGCCCCTTGGGGCAGAGATGCCCCCCAAGCGCTGCTGGCAGCGACATCACCTGCCGGCTTCTGCCCCCACGGGCACCATCCAGGAGTCCGACGGCTCTTCTCCCCGGCCCCGGGAAAGGGCTTCCGCTCTCGGAGCCCTGGACACAAGGTCCAGTGACGTCCGGCAGCCGCCAAACTCCCTGTCCTCCTCCCCTCTGCATGTCAGCCTGGCAGTGCCCCACAGGGCCCCGTCCTCCACGAGCACAAAGTAAAATCTGTGAGTCTGCCCCCGGCCTCTCCCGCCTCCTTCAGACCGGGCAGAGAGTGCCCAGGGGAGCCCAGCGAGGAGAACCATGGAACCGCAGCCAGGCCCCTTGTGCCCCAGCTGTACTGATGGCACTTCTGGTCTGATCAAGCCACCCCTCCCCCTCTTTGCACCTCAATTTACACAGGGGGTGGGCGAAATGAACTCTAGGTTCCCTCCCGGTTCTAAAGCGCCTCAGTCCTGAGAAGGGCAAGGTCAGCTCTGGTTCTTCCCACGGTGACCAAGTGCAGCAGAACCCCGGGGAAGTCCTGCAGGAGCTCCCTAGGGCTTCTCCCCTCCCCCCCCCCCCGACATTGGAGAGCAGCCTGCACCTGGAGAGGCAGCAAATACCGACCGGTAAACTTCCTACTCTGGGACCCCAACCTGGCCGGGCTGGCCCCAGAGAGGCCTTCTCAGGTAAGGCCCGGACTGTGCCTCAGCCCAGCTCAGGGCCAGGGGAAGGTCAACTGCAATAAAACAACATTACGTTTCACATTATCTGTGCGTGATATTGTGTATATTGATACAGGTTGTTGGCGAGCATGAAGCACAACGTGAACGAGAGCTGCCGTCGTTCCTGCCCCGCAGCGTAAATAACAGATATTGCTCCTTAGCACGGAGAGAGCCGCCTGGCAGAAGCAGCCCTAGATGGTGACGCAGGGGCTGGCTCTGAACCCTTCCAGGCTCCGTTTTCCTCTCCGTGAGATGAAGAGCCTCCAAGGCCCCTTATGGAAAGTCTAAGAGGGACTGATGGACGGAAGGGTACCTGGGGCACAAACAACCTGGAGCACTGAGCCGCTCAGCCCACGGTTCCTCTCTTCTCCTTCCACATGCTATAACTCCCGGAGTCCTTCTCTGTCCTCCACGGTGCTCATGGTTCCTTCCTTCATCCTGCGAAGAAGACAAGGGCCTGCCTTGTCCTTCCGGATATTCCTGACAATCTGTAATGAGTGTCTTAGACAAGGCAAACTCCTGAATGTTCGTCGGCCGATTGGTCTTTGCTAGAAATAGTCAGAACCAATGAAAATTCAAAACTGTGAAAGGAAGCTCTCAGTTACCCACTCAGCCCATAAAAATATGCCCCCGGAGAGTGACACAGAACTGGTTTGGGGGCTTCCAACTAGTGCACAAAGCGGGGGAAGTTCCTAAAAATTTCCAGCTCCATTATCCCATTTAATTTCACAACTATTATTGATCCCAACTATTACCGCTAATCAGTGGCACATGTCTATTGCACTACACAGAGAAGCTTTGGCGCATGTGCGTGTTTGTGAGTGTGTAAATGTGTATGTGTGTGGTGAGTGTGTGTGTGTGAATGTGAGTGTGTGAGTGTGTAAATGTGTATGTGTGAGTGAGTGTGTGTTTGTGTGTGTGAGTGTGAATGTGTGTGTTTGTGAGTGTGAGTGTGTGTGTGTGTGTTTGTGAGTGTGTGTGTGTGTGTTGTTCATTCTTCCTATTCTGTGCCAAAAATCGCCTCACAAATCTATACCTTCAGCCAGAGCCCAGAAACAGGCCCTCATCCTCTCCTGCCTGAACTACTGTGTCCTGTTTGGCCGGAGCTACAGTACATAAACATCCTCCCTTCCAAAGAACTGCCACAAAACTTTCTACCGCTTAAGCTAAGCAGATGTTACAACTACACTGATGCGGTTCATCCTACAAAGCATCTTAGAACATTTAAAAACAATTTAAAAGAATCCTGACCATTATAATTCCTATCCTCATAGTAACAGTAATACCTGAAAAAAAAAAAAAAGACAGAAAAGAGCATCAATGAATCCCTTAAAAAATATATAAAAAGAGAGCAGAAGAAAGTCCAGAAGGTAACGCAGCCAAGCCAATATTTAAAATATTTTTAAATAATAAACTATACATAGTAGAGATTCATGCAGTACTCTTTTTCTATTCTTTGAAAGGGAGTTTGTTTACATTTGTCCGATTCATCATCATAATAATAATAATAATAATAAAACAGAATTAAATCTGCTTCTCAAAAAATATTTCAGGGAGTCTGCTAATAATCTCCCTGTTCCTGCTTATGGATTTCAAATGTTGAAATTAAGCTTTTGGGTTTCCTAGAATTGCTGGGCCAATTCACAAGGCCACCAATAATGTGTTAATATTACTGTTTTGCCATAGTCTCTCCCATCATTTGTCATTTCTTTTTTTTTTTTTTTTTTTTGGTCAACTTAGTCAATCTAATGGATGTTCAGTAGAAACAATTTCAATTTGCATTTTTCTAATTATTAGTGATTAAGAGCATTATAAGGTAGACTCTAGCTGGACCAAGGGTTTGTGAAAGGAAGTAATGTTTCTTATATGGAGATGTTTCTTACCAATCCATGAGCATTAATTTAGTGCCTTTATGTGGCAGGCTCTATGCTAAATACTAGAAATTAAAAAAAAAAAAAAAAAAAAAAAAAAGGTAAAACAATCTCTGTTCTCCATGACCTTTTAATCTATTGGAAGAGGTGGGAGCAGGAAGGGTAGGGAAGGGAAGAGAGATAAAGATATATACAAAATAAATAGGGTCTTGGAGGAGGTGGGAATAGGGCAGTACTAGCAACTCCAGGAGTTAAAAATGGCTTCTTGAAGGATACAGCTCTTAAGCTGAGACCTGCAGGTAATTCAGGGCTCTAAGAAGCTCAGGGGCAGCCAGAGGGCCTTACAGAAATTGGGGTTATCCTGTGCAAATGCAAGGAGGTAGGAGATGGAATGGGGGTCATTTTTAGCCTCCTTGTTGTTCTCTTTCAGAACTGTCTCAATAGGTTCTAATTAGGAGAAAAACTAAATACAACATAAGAAAATTGAAATGAGAACATCTTAAAGGAAACAACTAATTACTGATGTGGGAGTCATTTCTGAATCATCTGTTTATAAGTAGTCAGATTGTCTATTAGTTGAAATAAAAATTAAAATCAAGACTAAACAAGAAAAGTGGATAAAGATGAACAGAGACTGTGTCCAATTATAATGGCTAAAACATAACCTTTTCAAATAAGTAGTTAATGCCTCCAAATGGGCAAGAAGCAAAAAAAAGTGATTATTATGACCATATCCTCCAAAAACTGAACTGATATAAAGCAACTACCACACTGAGGAGTAGAAAGAGCTCAGAAACAGCCTCAGCCCTCAAATAATTGGAATTTTTTGCCAAGTAAAGGAACACGGCCGTCAGGGTCAACAAGGGTTTAAAATGTAAAGTTATTTGTGAAATATGACAAGAGTAGGATACTAGAACTCTACAAGTAATATTGCCTCATGAAACAGAAAAGCAGTGGAGAATCTGAAAGAGATGGAAGGGCCTATGGAGGACACTGAACCCAACCCTTTCAGAAGGTCCAGAGTTTAAGTGACTTATCTAAGGCCCAAGAGTTTATCCCATTATAAATGAAGCAGGTTAAACCACCAGATAACCATGATATCACTTTCTGCCCTAGAGAGAGAGAGAGGGATGGAGACAGAGACAGGTGGATACATAAAGAGCTGGATGGGCAGCTACATAGTTAGGTAGATACATAAATACTTACAAAAATAAAACATGGATACTTCCATACATACATGGATGGATGGAAAGATACAAAGTTAGGTAGACAGAGTGAATGAACATTTATTTTACTACCTTTACTATGTGCCAGGTACTACACTAAATTGGGGATACAAATCTAAGAAGACAAGATAGTTGATATCTTCAAGAGTTTATGTTCTAGTGGGGAAAAACAGCTTTTAGAAAAGTGGATAAGAGAATTCAGATGCATGTGGTAGCACAATATGGCAAAAGCCCAGGAAATGATGGGCCTAGGCAAAATAAAGTTAAAGTTGATTATCCATCCAAGGTTCTGGAGGGCATCAAGACCCTATTTTTGATTTGTTTTTAATGAATAAATGAAGATCCTTTATTGAATGCATACTAAGTGCCACAAATTGTGTTAAGGCATGGGGGGTATACACATATAAAACAATCTGTCTCTGTTCTCATAGAGCTGATTTTTTCTTCCCCCCTCCCACTTAATAAAATTTCCCCCAATTACATGTAAAATAGTTTTCAACATTCATCTTTATAAGATTTTGAGTTCCAAATTTTTCTCTCTCCTTCTCCTTCCCTTCCCCAAGAGAGCAAGCAATCTGATATGGATTATACACATACAATCGTGTTAAACATATTTCTACATTAGTCATGTTTGTGAAAGAAAAATCAGAACAAAGGTTCTGATCAGAAATCAGAAAAAACCACAAAAAAGAAAAAAGGTAAAATAGTATGCTTCAATCTATATTCAGACTTCATACTTTTTTTTTTTTTTGGATATGGATAGCATTTTTTACCTTGAGTCTTTTGGAATTGTTTTGGATAACTATTGCTGAGAAGAACTAAGTCTATCAAAGTTGATCATCATATTACGTGGCTGTTTTCTGTGTAAATTGTTCTCTTGGTTCTTACTTCACTCAGTATCAGTGAAGTCTTTCCACATTTTTCTGAAATCTGCCTGCTCATTCTTTCTTTTTTTTAATAATAGCTTTTTATTTTTGAAATACATACAAAGATTAATTATGAAAATGTTGTAATCATAAATCCCCTTTTCTTTCCCCTCCTTTCCTGATAGAGAAGGAATAGGAAATAGGAGTGACCAAGGAATTAATACATTATCATCAGAACTTTCCTCAAAGTTGCTGATAAGATGCTAACCTGAATTGGTAAAAGTTTTCCCATGTATGAGTTGCTGCTATCAATGTGCACATTCTACTACTAGAAATGTTTTCAACATTTACCCTTGCAAAACCTTGTGTTCCAAATTTTTCCACCTCCCTTTGTCCCACCCTCCTCTCCTAGACAGTCAGCAATTCAATATAGATTAAACATGTGTAATTCTTCTAAATATATTCCCATATTTATCGTGCTGCACAAGAAAAATCAGATCAAAAAGGAAAAAAAAGATAAAGAAAAAAAGCAAGCAAACAATAACAAAAAAAGGTGAAAATACTATCTTGTGATCCATATTCAGTCCCCATAATCCTCTCATTGTCTCTCTCCTGAATCATCTCATTGTTGAAAAGAGCCAAGTCCATCACAGTTGATCATCACATAATCTTTTGGTTACTGTGTGCACTGTTCTCTTGATTCTACTCACTTTGCTTAACATCAGTTCATGTCAGTCTCTCCAGTTCGTTCTAAAATCATCCTGCTGTTCATTTCTTAAAGAACAATAATATTCCATTACCTTCATATACCATAACTTATTTAGCTATTCCCCAATTGATGGGCATCCACTCAGTTTCCAGTTCCTAGTCACTACCAAAAGGACTGCTACAAACATTTTTGCACATGTAGGTCCTTTTCTTTTTTTATGATCTCTTTGGGATATAGGCCCAAGAGCTGCTCATTATTTCTTGTAGAAAAATAGTATTCCATGACATTTATAGATAACAACTTGTTCAGTCATTCCCCAATTGATGGGCATCCACTCAAATTCTTTGCCATCACAAAAAGCTGCTATAAATATTTTCATACATATGAAAACTCTAAATGTTATAGTAGTAATGATGGTTCCCCATTCACTCAAAATTCTAGGCCCCTCAAATAAATCTATTTCTATAGCTTAATTGAAACAGATACATATATCTGTGTGTTGTTATTTACACAGAGCATAAACCCTTAAATATTCTCTATTTCACCATCCCTTTAGTATATAAGATCCCTGTAGGCAAAGATCATGTTTCCACTATATTAAAAAAATGTATGTGGTGCATAAATTCAGTCATCAATATTGATGATGATATTGATGACATTAAAAATAAAATCTGCCTCATTTCCAAGTCAATTTGAATTTCCACTCTAAAACTTTATTCTCCCTTCTTGGCTTATTCTCAGTCAGATCTGTAGTCTGGCTTTCATAATTCCTGTCTTTGGTCTACTTAAACATCCCCCCCTAGCAACATGTTAGAATATCATATGAAGTATATCAAGGCTTCCCTTGTGAACCTTGAATAGGATTTATAAGCAGTTTTCCTTATTTAATGGCATAACACTAAAGAACCAGAAGGTTTGGAGGTTTTGTACATAGTATTTGACAAAAGAGGTTTTGACATGGAACTGGTCCATCTTCCAACAATAGATGTGAACTTAAAAACTTGTAAAGATCGTTTTTCTACTTTGAATATTTTAAATGCATCATGAGCACTTATCATATAAAGTAAGCCTTTGCTTTCCTAAGCCCCAAATATTCACTCAGCCCCTCAATTTATCTGTTTTGTAACTTTGGGGTTTTGTGCAGTGTTGTGTTTTTTTTTTTAAGTGGGACACACTTCCCCCACAAAAAGCCTATATGCAATGGAAAATGCCTGAGACATCTCCATAAAAGGCACTGCGGACACAAATGCCCCCTCACTGAAAAATCTCTTTTTCTTTTATGAATCTGACCACTCTTGAAAGGGAAGATTGACAGCTTCAAAGAATGAACTTCTTAATTTATCCAAATGACTGGGCAGCAGTAGTGGGAATCTCACAGACACTCTCTTCTCATTGCTATAGGTCAATACTATGGGGGCCCCCTCTCTCAAGAGACTGAAAATGCTTTCAAATGTCTGTCCAGATCATATCCCCCCTAAGCTTGTCAGAGGGAGCCACTGAGAGAGAGAAAAACAGAGAGGAAAGAGAAAGTGAGAAAGAGAGATGAAGAAGAGTGAAGAGAAAAGAGAAAAGGGCAGAGAGAGAGAAAGGAGAGAAAAAAGACAAGAGGAAACAAGAGGAGAAGAGAAAAAAAAGGAGGACAGGTGGAGAGAAAGCAGAGACAGAGGAATGAAAGAGACTGAAACACACAGAGAAAAGAGAGAGAGAGAGAGAGAGAGAGAGAGAGAGAGAGAGAGAGAGAGAGAAAGAAAAGGGCAAGGGGAAAAGTCTGTAATGTAACTCCTTGTCTTCACTAGAAATGAGATCATTACTGAGGTATTTCACATAAATTAGAGGTAATGATTAGTGATATCTTGGGCTTGTTATTATCCAACTAAGATATAACTGAACACGGAGAGCTTGCCTGCCATTAACAAACATTAAAATTTAATTCCTTTTAAAAGTTTCTTTTAAAAGGGTTGCGCCTACAGAGTGAGCAATGGAAGGGCACTGAATTTGAAGTCAGAGAGTAATTCAGATCCAGACATGCTCCTTACTACTTGTGACCCTGGACAAGCTGTTTAACCCAAGACTCAGTTCTTCATTTTTTAAAATGAGAAGGTTGGACAAGATGTCTTTGATGCTCCTACAATCCTTCTGAGAATGGAGGAAAATGTTATTAAGGTAAAAGAAAAAGTCACTAATATCTAGCAAGACATGAAATATAAACTGCATTTAAAAAATAAAAAATACATAAAACAATGTTTATATTCATTTGATTGTACATATATACAAGTGTACACATCATACTACAAAGAGATACAAAATGCCTTAATCACACAAAGAAATTTAAGCTCATACCTCCATTTATATGGAGAAATAGATTTAGATTATCTTACAAAAAGGTTCATTATTGGGTATCTGTACTTTAAGAGTCTCAAAATTCAAGAGTCCCACCAAAATAGGTCCAAATAAACTCCTGAAACTTCAACAAAGCTACATAAAAGAAAGTGCCTGATTAAAAAATGTTCAGGTAGTATTCCACAACATTATTCAAATATTTGTTAAAGGCTTACTATATGCAAGACATGGTGGTAGGAGCCATGGTAGATACCCCCCAAAAGTTCCGGATTGTGCCTTCCAGCAAAGTATAAATTTTATAAGTATAAATTATTACCAGGAATCAAAGGAATGGAATGAGACACCTCAGAAAAATGTTTTTTTTTTAAGTATAATATTTTAAAGAATAACAATGCATCATCATTGGGGAACATTTCAATTGGAAGTTTACTGTAAAATGATGGAGCTGAAAACTGAAATGTATTGAAAACACTCCTGAAAGGGTCTCCCGATTCAAAGTCATTCAGAGGGATGTTGGCAGCTACACCATGATTTCCGTGGACATTTTACTCTGTCCAGTCTTTATACTTTACATCAAACCTTGAGCAATGAGTAACAGATGAGGGGTTGGTGCTGCAAGTCACCATGATCAAAAGAATACTGTGCTGAATGGATCACACTTTAAAGGGGGTTATGTGAGGGGGGGCAGTAGGATGGAGAAAAGGAATATCTTCTGATTTTAAACAGATTAAATCCATACAGATTTTAATCCTAGGGACTCTATGGGGGTGGAATGAGGGGAGTGGGAAGTGGGAAGAGAAAGCAAAACAGAATCATCTGGATAAAATTCCTGAAGAAAAAAGTGAAATTTTATCCCCCACACAGCCAATCTTACCACACCCAGCTTGAGACTACTCAAAAACAGCCCAAGATAAAATTTTCTGCCTGTGGAAAAGTTACAGGAATCTACCTTCTAATGGTGTCTATGCTCATGTTTCAGGGAGAGGCAGAGGTAAACTGCTTTTCTCTTTAGGAAAAGTTTTCCTTTTCTATAATATAAAATATATAATACAGCTAAACTTAAGTGTTTTTCTAAGTTTGCTAAACTGTTGCAGTACATATAAAAATATACTGTAAATTTGGTCTAAGAATGAGCAACAAAAAATTCAAGTTTGTTTTTAATCACAGATGCCACAGAACTTAAGAGTTTCCATTACATGGTTTTACTGTGGAATCAAAGAACTTAAACAACTTCCAATTATTTCCAATTCTTACTAGCCTGACATTTTACTGAGGGCTGGAAATACAGATGGAATTTTGGGCTCACTGCAAGGCCCCCAAGCCCAGCTTGGATAGTGTTGTCTCCCTTCAGAAATTAATTTGTTGCATCCTTCGGTTTGCTCTTCGAGGACAGGAGCTCATTATTTCTTTTATTTTGGTATCTCTCGATCTCCAGAACCTGGTAATTCTCCAAGGAATCTTTCCTAATCTTCTCCCATCCAAGTACTAATGCCCCACCTTCCCAAATTACCTTGTATTTATTCTTTTTATATATATACGTATCTCCTCTGATAGAGTGTAAGCTCCTTCAACTCTGAAGTACCATTTCACATCAGGCAGATTGGCTGAGATGACAGGAAAAGATAATGCGGAATGTTGGAGGGGATGTGGGAAAATTGGGACACTGATGCATTGCTGGTAGACCTGTGAATGAATCCAACCATTCTGGAGAGCAATTTGGAACTATGCTCAAAAAGTTATCAAACTGTGCATACCCTTTGATCCAACAGTGTTACTACTGGGCTTATATCCCAAAGAAATCTTAAAGGGAAAGGGACCTGTATGTGCAAGAATGTTTGTGGCAGCCCTCTTTGTAGTGGCCAGAAACTGAAAACTGAATGGATGCCCATCAGTTGGAGAAATGGATAAATAAGTTGTGGTATATGAATGTTAGGGAATATTATTGTTCTATAAGAAACGACCAGCAGGATGATGTCAGAAAGATCTGGAGAGAATTACACGAACTGATGCTGAGTGAAATGAGTAGAACCAAGAGAACATTGTGCATAGCAACAAGATTATGTGATGATCAATTCTTATGAACATGGCTCTTTTCAATGATGAAGTGATTCAGGTCAGTTCCAATGGACTTGTGACAGAGAGAGCCATTTGCATCCAGAGATTATGAGGACTGAATGTGGGTCACAACATAATATTTTCATCTTTTTTGTTGTTGTTTGCTTGGCTTTTTTCTTTCTAATCTTTTGTTAATCTGATTTTTCTTGTGCAGCACAATAAATGTGAAAATATGTATAGAAGAAATGCATATATTTAACCTATATTGGATTATTCAATGTCAAGGGAGGGAGGAGTTGGGAAAGGAGGGGAAAAATTTTGGAACACAAAGTTTTGCAAGGGTGAATGTCAAAAACTATCTTTGTATATTATTATGAAAAATAAAAAGCTATTATAAAAAAAGAATGTAAGCTCCTTGGGGAAAAAAGAGAAATTTTTGGATTTTGGTCTATTTTTAGCACCTAGCATACAGAAGATGTTTAATAAATGCTTATTAGCTAACTGAGTATAATATACAGTGATGAGGAAGGCCTATAAAATGTGAACAAAAAAGCACAAACTTTCCCCCCTTATTTTATTGTGAATACCTTTTTCCAATGGAATTCTAGATGCGCATTCTTCAGTAGTAAGTATCTCTTGAAATTTCTTTAAGAAGAAGAAATCAAGAGCCAGGGACAAAAGAATGTGAATTTGAGAACGTTTGGTGTTTTGTTCTCAGTCAATAATACCAAGTATGAGAAAACCTTATCTTCTCTTTGCTTTAAGTTCTTCAATAGCTGTTCCTTACTTCCACATTCATTTTCTATTAAAAACACCTTTTAAGATGTCAAACTTCTAGGCTTCCTGCTGTCTACCTTGTGGGACACTAAGAAAATTAATATGAAAAGAGCCCAGAGTGCATTGCAAATGACTTAAAAGAAAGGGGATAAACATACAGTAAATATGAAATGTTTCTTAAAATCACACTTATAGGTCTATAAACAGAAGGTAAGTGATTAAACTGACTTGAAAAACGCCCATTCTGCTCTCTCAGTTTAAAGGACGATGCATCTGAAATTGAGAACTGAGTTTTTGAATTATTCTTCCTACTTTCCTTCTCATGATCAGTTATTTGATTATGGGGCAATGCACTGTACAATTTAAAATAGTTCGAGCTTTCCTTAGCTGGGACATCTTTTATTTCATTCATTCATTTATCTATTTTGCTAAGGCAATTGGAGTTAAGTGATTTGTCCAAGGTCACACAGGAAGTGTTGAGTGTCTGAGGCCCGATTTGAACTCAGATCCTCCTGACTTCAGGGCTGGTGCTCTATCCACTGCACCACCTAGCTGCGCCCATTTGTTTATTATTAATATTAAATTATCATTTAAATATCTTTAAAGGCATTCATTAAGTGAAACCACATACTGCATAGCATATATGTGATCAGAGTTCAATTAACACTCTATTGTAATAATATAAAAATACTAAGAACAAGCTGATGGCTAGGAAAAAAAACTCCTTAATTATCTCCTTAAAGAGGAAAGAATGGACTATTTAGAGAGTAGATACTAGAGAAGGTATCAGATTTATCAAACTGCCAAACTTTATCAGGTTTCCCCTAACTCAGGAGCATCTAATACTCTGTACACACATCAAGCTAACTCACCTCACGCTCTTAAAACATTTTAAGTTAGGGGGCAACAAATTGTTGAGTGATTCAATTCTTGGTTACCCTATGGAACAGAAAAATTATTAAACTCAACTTAGAAAAAAAGAAAAAGTATTCATAAATGCAATCTTTTTCACAAATGTTCTTTTTGAATGAACCATAAGGTTTTTTTCCCCTCATTCCCCACTAAAAATAAATCTTTAGCTGGCTTGTTTAAAGAGTTCCAACTGGATGAACTTTTAATTTCTAAGGTCTGAAATTCCTTTTATAACAAAGAATCTCAATGCATTATTGTTTGCATTTGTTTGTCTATTCTTTAGAGTAACCATTCAGAAAATTTAAAACTGTATTTTTTTTTTACTTATAAAATATCCCACGCCCTTTATGTATGCAAGCACATCTATAACAATGCTTTTCTTTCACTGACTAGGATAGATAGGGAGGGATGGGCAAGGGACAATTTTCCTGGAAACTTCAAGTTTAAAAAATTGTGATGCTGCTGAAAGGGGTGAAAAGCAACCTTTCTTTGTCTCTAATTCTGGATCTTTGGGGGAAAGAGGAGAGAGGTAGAACTCATTTTGATTCTTTAAAATTTTTCTCATTTCATAGCTTTATAATGCCACCAAATTTCAGAAAAGGAAAACCACCATTCACATTTAGCTGGATAACCACGTGGTTTCTCTTCTCATTCTGCTTTTCTTCATAAAAATAAAATGTATTGATATTCTATAATTTTTTGGTGGCTGCAAATTTCCTTTTATTTACTTACATCCAGCACTGCCCTTTACAGTTACTAGGGACTTAAATAAATGTTGGTTGGATCAAATGATTCAATAAGATTTTAATTGTTTAGAAAATAGTAAAACACAAGGTAGAAACAGAACAAAGAAGCCTGATGAAGTTAGAAGGCTTGCCAGTAAGAAACTAAATCAATTCAAAATCAATTTGTTCAACAGCGTCCTTAAACATGCATAAAGGTAAAATTAATTAAGCACAGGGCATTAAGCACTCTAAAATCAGCCAGGTGAACAGATGAGAAATAAGGAGTTATAAAGTACAGCAGCAAATTTTCTTTTCCTGTTAATCCTCCCAGCTCAGCCATCATGGGCTAGAAAGGGTGATAGGGTGTCCAGTTTTTAACCTGCTCCCCAAAACAAAACTGCAGAGAGGTCTTGTTTAATTTGTGAAAGCCCCTTGTTCATGAGTCCTGGCAATCCCCCCGCCCTCTGCTCCCCAGCCCCAACGGGGCTAGTGGAGTGCGTTAGGACTGTGGAGCAATAAAGCCCAGGGTTTACAGGGTCACTGACAGAGCCAGAAAATGTCCTCAGGGGCCAGTAAGTTCATATCACTTTTCATAAATGAGGAAACAGAAGCACAGAAAATTTAAGCAACTTGCTCATAATCACACCCCTATTCCCTGAAGAGAAATCTAAGTCTTTTTTGATGCTAACCACTAAGCACATCAACAGTGTCAAAGTCAAATAGCAATGAGGGGCTAACCTGTACACAAGGGTCCCTGGGAACATACTGAATTAGTCTTAAAATGTAATGTAAGCCATATTTTATCGTATTTTTGTTAAATATTTCCCAATTACATTTTAATCTCCAAGTTCCCCTAGGGATTGTCGCCAGTGATGTGTATGACATTTCTGCCTTATAGCATCTCTCAATCTGTCTTTCTGTATAAAATACTGGACTTCAAAATCTTCCTCCCCAAACTTGTATAGACGTAAGATGAGCAAAAGGGTTGGGTAAAACAATGGAAATCAACAATATCGGCCCCAACCCTCATTTTTGGCTTTACTTTGGCTTAGCTATTTTAACCACCATCAGACTACAAATCAATACAACAAGCAAATGCTGCTGAATGAATGATACCTTTGGAAATTTTTCATGGTATTGGCTATTTGTCGTTGTTGCGTTCGTTCGTTCGTTCATTTTTTGTTTTGCTTTGTTTTTTTGAGGGAATTACCACCACCCTCCAATGGTCTGGTGATTGTGTAATTTGATAAATTCCAAAGTCAAAACCAGACCTAGAAGGATGTTCTTTGGAGCTCAAATGGCTTGATATCTGAGCAAACCTTTCAAACAGAAATCCAAAGCCCATCCTGCTCGGCCAAAGAGAAGAATTTTCCTCCGCTACAAATGTTTGCTAATCGCTCTGCTGCATCATGTTTCCAATATGGAGAAAACACAACCCTGTAATCTACCAAACTGACCAAATCTGACGGACTAGTGTAAGCAGAATAACGTCTAATCATCTTAACAACCACAGGATTTTAAGGAGAGCCAGCTGTACAGAGGAAGGCGCATGCACTCAGCCAGTGGAGATCTCAGATGGAATCCTTCCCCCCACTTACTGGCCAGAGGACCAGGAACCAGTCATGGGCTTCTAGGAATCTGCTCAGTTATAACATGGAATGATAACGGCATTCAGAGGCAAGATAACGGCAGAGGCTAAAGTTGGTACACGGTGCTTTGCGAATCGTGCACCTTAAAATGACATTCAAAAGCTGCTGCCCCGTAACCATTTCTGCCTTCATGTTTTGACTTCAGGGGCCTAAACAGCCTGTGGACAGACTAGAAAATAAAACAGAGAAAGATTTGTCATTATTAGTGATATCCTGGGGCTTAAAGAAACTGAGATTTCCTCCGATCCCCTGTTCTCTCAGCTGTTTCATTTATACATCTTCATTTCCAATGAATAAAAGTTTCCAATGAATAAAAGTTTAAGTAAAAAAATTTAAGTAAAAAGTTTGGGGGGGAGGGTTTTGGGGGAGAGCAGGAGTCACCACCACCTTCCAATGACTTGGTGAATGTGTAATTTGATAAATTCCAAAGCCTCAAGTTGTGGTAACCAACTACTCTGATTTATTTCCAAGGTATGTGGGGTGTGATTAAGTAACTAGAAAGCAGAATGAAAAAAATCTGAAGCAAATATCTGAAAAGGTCAACACCTGGGGAAAGAAAGATATTTTGCTTAAGTCTTCTATTTTTATTTTTTAATGTTATATTGTACTTTTACTTAATTTGTTAAAATTTCCCAATTACATTTAATAGTATTTTATTTTTCCAAATACATGCAAAGTTTCAACATTCACCTTTGCAAAATCTTGTGTTGCAAATTTTTCTTCCCCCCACCAAGACAGCAAGAAATCCAATGCAATTCTTCTAAACATATTTCCATATTTGTCATGCTGGGCAAAAAAAATCAGATCAAAAGTGAAAAAATGAGAAAGAAAAAAAATCACCAAGTAAGTCTTTTAAAACTAGACTGGGCATAGTTCTGAAAAACAGCCTCCCATGACACCTATCTCCAACCTAGTTTTCTAGGGAAACAGTTAAACACTCTAACTATTGCAGCCTTTTATCCTACGTTATTTTTTATTCTCTCTGAAGTGAGCATTTATGTTCTCTAAAGTCTTGCTCTTCCTATCACAGTATGTACTGAGTGTATGTAATGCTTTTTCTAAACATGTTTGTCTTGATTATCCTTACAAAGCCACATTTTACTTTAAAAATATTTTATTGATGCAATTTGTATACATGCTACAATTCCATACTTATATATTCCCTTTATATTTCCCTCTCTTATTAAAAATAAAACAATTTTGAAAAACTGTTCAATAAAGAGCAGCTGAATAAATTATGGCATATGAATATAACTGTGCAATAAAAGTGATTGAAAGGAATGGTTTCAGAGAAATATGGGAAGATATGTGTGAACTGATGCAGAATGAAGTGAGCAGAATCAGGGGAATGATGTAATGGCAATAGCATTGTAAAGAAAAACAATGTTGAAAAATTTAACTTTAATCAATGTAACCGCTTGATGAAGCCTGTTCCCCATCTGAAAAAAAGAGAATGGACTAAAAATACAGAATGAGACAGAAATTTCCTAACATGGTCAATATGTAGATCTGCTTAGGTGACTATTTTTTTCTCCTTTTTTGGGGGGAAGAAGGGAGAATTAGGAGAGGGAAAAGTAATTTTTATTTAATAGCAATGTTATCAAAAAATGTATTAATGAAGCATCTTTTAAAAGTGCACAGAAATGGAGGAGGCTCAGAGAGAAACAGACAAACAGGATAGTTTTGGGAACTAATATGTTGATTTAGAATATACTTTAAAAACAAAAAGTAATAAATTATATATAAAGAGAGTTATAGGTTTACATATAATGGTTTTTTCCTATTCTTTGGATACAAAAATGTTCATGTTTGTTCACATTTGTCAAATGTTAAATTTATCCAACACACTGACCAGGAAGGAATGAGAGTCATAATATTCCATAACCACAGTCAATCTCTGCTGAGGGAAGGAAACATGTTCCAGCATCAGTCCTCTGAAATCAACATCGGTCACTGCAAATGATCTGATAGTTGTTGTCTTTTAGTGTTATCTTTATTTAAATAACTGTGCATATCATTCTCCAGGTTCGGATCCCTTTGTAGTACATCAGTTTCTTTGAATTATTCATATTCATCATTTCTTAATATGTAATAATATTCTATTATATTCAAGTAACACGATTTTTTTGGCCATTCCCCATAATTTTTTCCAGTTTTTTACTGCTACAAAAAGTACTGCTCTGAATATTTTAAAATATATGGAAATTTTTTCTTTGATTTCTGAGAAACAGATGCTCAGATCAAAGGAGATGGACAGGTTAGTAATTTTTCTCACATAGTCTTCAACTAACTTAACTGACGGGTTCAAATTCTTATTTGAAAGAATATCTTTTTTTGGAGGAGAAAAGGAGGGAGGAGAGAGGGAAGGAGGAAAAAAAAAGAGACCCAAATTCACTTTAACAGGGATGATTAAAAAAAAAAAAACTTTACCTTTTCATATGGGTCATATACATTTCAGAGGATGGAGAAATTAAAATTTTTTAAGGACTTATATTTTATAGAGAGAGATCTTTAGGACCGATTGTATGCAGATCTTTCACCATCCAAAGTATTTAGGAGTTCCTGATCATTCTAAGAGGACCTAAGGTTCTAGTTTTTTGTGTGCTTTTTTCTGGGACCTCCAGGGTCATTCCAAATAAAAAGGTAATGGATAATATAATTAAAAAAAAACCTTCTAGAGTAGCCATAGAAATGAACCAGCCTTCCATGAGTGTACCAGTCAGACCAGAAATGACCCACAAACACTACAGATCAGAGTTGACTCCTAGTTTATTTTGTGAGGAGTGGAACTAAACACAGTTATAAAGAGTTATAAAGAGGAAGGCACTTGCATTAAGGAGGGAGATCAGTCCCTTTAAACCAAAACAGGAATGCCTGGAGCCCAGTTCTAAGCATCCAATGATCAACAGTCTTAGCCGTATGATACACAGATGGAACATCAGTTAGGACTTTCTTTGCCCCAGAGAAGGATGAAAATGATTTCTCAACTCTTCCTGAGCTAGATGAATATACCAAATATCAAAAGTCCATATGTATATCAACTTTCCAAAGAAAATGCACTGTCTTCTACCTAACATATAAGAAATAAAAATGACCAAAAACTTACTTATTAATCCAAGAAATTCTGTCTGTTTGAAAAGGATGCTTTCAAACAAATCTGATATTTATGAATCTAATATCAAGATATAATTGCCCTAGTAAACTTAACCTACAAGATACTATTATCTCTTGGTTAAAATTTTCAGTCACCTCCATAACATCAGTGGTACGTAAAAAACAACAACATATAAAACCTCAAGCATAAATTACTTTTAAAAGCCCCTTCTAAAACAAGCATGAACAGATTAAACCTTGGAGGGGGCAGTTAAGACCCCATAATCTTTATATGTATTATTTTCTCATTGCACTTATAGGGGTACATGGCTGAACAGAAATGCACACAACACATAAGGCTCATCTCTGAAGCTGCTTACTATAGAAAAAGGAAGTGAACAGAAAAAATACCACATGGCATTTTCTTTTTCCTGCATAATTTTTCAATTTTCTTTAGAGAAATGCCCACCAGTAAATAATTAGAACCATAATCCTGTTTTTTTACTGGAAAGAAGGATGTGGAGGGCTTTAAGGAATACTAGTTATTATTTTCCTGATGCTAAGTTAATGGAAATTTAGAAAAATTCATAATCTCAAACATTTGTTTCCTTTCAGTGTGAAATGCTGTTTTTACAATGCAAGAAAAAGTGCAGACTCAGTCCAGGAAAAAGAGGGAAATATCCTGATCAGTTCTACTTAGGATACTACACAGGGACTCTCTTCACTACTCTATCATTTATATTAGTATTAATTAATTACACGTCATGTCTCCCAGACCTCTAATACCTTCAATTTCAGAAAACTAAGCCATGCTATAACGTCATCAGAAACCTATCTAGAGTGTTTCTACTTGCATATTGCCATGACTAGTTGGTTTGCGGAGCATCCCATTTCCCATCTCCAGGCCTTCCCACAAGCTGACAGCCTTTCCTAGAATGCACTCACTCATTTTCCTTCAAAGATCAGCTCCCGTGCTCATTCCCTGTTCCTGAATCCTCCCATCTGCTGGTACCTGACTTTTCCCTCCCTAAATGACCATGTATTTATTTTACTATGTACGTGTCATATCCTCCAGTTGAATGTATGCTTCTCAGGAGCAGGAACTTTGGATTCATTAGTGCTGCCCTGCACAAGGAGGGTACTTAAATGTCTGAAATCACTGCCATCAGAACTGCAAGTTCTTCTGAGGTCATGGACCCCAAAGAGCAGAATCATGCTGCTTCTACAGTGTCATTTTCAGTGATGAGGCAGGCTTGCTGTTTCACAGTTCAGAAAGGGGCAGGGAGAGGGAGAAAAGGAGGGAGAGCTATGAAAAGGTTCCTGGTCACTTACAAAGTCCACAGTTCAGAAAGGGAGGGAGAGGGAGCCCCTGAAAAGGCTCCTGGTCACTTACAAAGACCACAAAGACTTACAAGGACCACAGTTCAGAAAGGGGCAGGGAGAAGGAGAAAAGGTGGGGGAGCCCTGAAAAGGTTCCTGGTCACTTACAAAGACCACAGTTCAGAAAGGGAGGGAGAAGAAGCTCCTGAAAAGGTTCCTGGTCACTTACAAAGACCACAGTTCAGAAAGGGAGGGAGAAGAAGCTCCTGAAAAGGTTCCTGATCACTTACAAAGACCACAAAGAATTACAAGGGGACCACAGTTCAGAAAGGAGCAGGGAGAAGGAGAAAAGGTGGGGGAGCCCTGAAAAGGCTCCTGGTCACTTACAAAAACCACAGTTCAGAAAGGGAGGGAGAGGAAGCTCCTGAAAAGGTGTAAGTGACCAGATCTCCTGGTCATTTACAAAGACCACAAAGACTTAAAGACCACAGTTCAGAAAGGGGCAAGGAGAGGGAAAAAAGGAGGGGGAGCCCTGAAAAGGTTCCTGGTCACTTACAAAGACCACAGTTCAGAAAGGGGCAGGGAGAGGGAGAAAAGGAGGGGGAGCCCTGAGAAGGTTCCTGGTCATTTACAAAGACCACAGTTCAGAAAGGGGCAGGGAGAGGGAAAAAAGGAGGGGGAGCCCTGAAAAGGTTCCTGGTCACTTACAAAGACCACAGTTCAGAAAGGGAGGGAGAGGAAGCTTCTGAAAAGGTTCTTGGTCACTTACAAAGATCACAGTTCAGAAAGGGGCAGGGAGAGGGAGAAAAGGTGGGGGAGCCCTGAAAAGGTTCCTGGTCACTTACAAAGACCACACTTACAAGGACCACAGTTCAGAAAGGGACAGGGAGAAAGAGAAAAGGTGGGGGAGCTCTGAAAAGGTTTCTGGTCACTTACAAAGACTCACACCCATTCCTTTTTCTAACTGCTATATCTGCTCAGGATTCTAAAACCTTTGCAGGCCCTCAGCTTCGCCACATCAACGCCATTCCCTGATGATGGCACTGCCTGCATCCAACATATCCAGGCAAATGCCTGGTATCCTTGACTTTGAGCACCATCCCTCCTTCTCTGTACTCCCACAGCCAGATTTCAGGCACTCAGAGTCTCTACAATTGCTTAAATGGACACCCCGCCTTCGGTCTCTCCATTCTCTCATCTATTTTCCCACAGCTGCCAAAGAGATATATTTCTAACACACATGTCTGACTATGTCAGTCCTCTGTTCAAAAAGCATGCTTGGCTCCCTGTTGCTAACTCCATTTTTGGCAACAGAAAGCCCATCTGACTCCTGGGACAAGACTCCAGGTCTGAAACCAAACTAGATGCCCAGGCCCTGGAGGGAACCTGGAACTGCAGATGCTTTGGAATGTGCACTCGCTGCTTGATTCCAGCCCAAAGAGCTCGCATTTCCGGACCTACTACACATGACTTCCCTTCATATACTGTAGACCCACTTGTTGCCCTTCACTCATAACAGGCCTAAGGACTGGGCCACGGCAAAACGCACCCTCACCCCCACCCCCAATCTCAAATGCATTCTTCCTTTATTTCTGCCTCTTGAAAGTCTTTTAAGTTTCCTTCAAAACTCATCTCCTAGATATTGAGGCCTTTTCAGAGCTCCCTATCCTCAGGAGAAATTAACTTCTGTTTATTTTCTATGAATGTATATGCAAAAGATAGATATACGTGAGCTATAGATGGCTCTTTATGTGGTGTTTCTCCAACAGAGTATAATGCTGGACTGTTTTTTATCTTTCTAAGCAGTACTCTAACACATAGCCTGGGATTCAGGAGGTGATTAATAAATGGCTGCTGATCCCAGCATCTTTAATCTATATTCAAGAAATCCAATTAGAAAACCCAAAGCAGCATTGTTTCCATAGCAGAGATGACTTTTGCATTGAGTGAGTTTTGCAGAATATTTCACTCTGTTATAAACAAGGGGGGGTGAAGTCTGTGGTCACCGAGCTTTTTCCTATATCAAATTAACTGGTCCATATGGAAAGAACTTTCAACTACTGGCATCCTTAATACAATTTTCTTTCAGTAGCTCGGTAAGCATTTGCTAGAAATGAATGATTGTTGAATACATTTGTGTTCTAACCAAATGAGCCCAGATCCATGAGAATATACAATATTCATTTTCTAATATGAAAGATAACAAACTTTCCTCCAAATCTTGATTCCATTCTTTATCAGTGAAAAATACTCAGTAACAGATCTTAATCTTTTAAAGATTTTACTTTAAGAGTATTTTGGCAGTGCAGTACAGAGTTTCAAATGCTAGCCAATTTTATTAGCTACTCAATGAGAACACTGATTTTTTTTTTTTTTTTTTTTAATGCTAGGGAACACTAAAATTGGCTATAGGGAACATAAGATAAGCTTTTGGTAAATAACTTTATAAACCTGACATTTTCCCCCTTAAAGAATTATTTTTTAAAAAAAAACAACACAAACATCCCAGTGCTTTTTATTTGTCATGCATGCTTATAATTTGCACATATTAATAACTAGCTGCACAGTGGAAAGAACAATGGGCCTAGGGTTGGAGCACCTGGTTCTTCTCAGAGTTCAATACTGTCTTGGAAACTTCCAGATTATGTAAGCCTGGGCAAGTTGGGTCTGGACAGCCAGTATAACAAGGCTCACACACTACTTGTCTCATGTGATTGTTGTGAACAAATGTGTAGCTAAATCAAAAAGTGCTATATAAAAAGTGTCATATCAATGTCTTGGATTATATAGAAAAGTATGCAAAATAATCCAGACTATAGCTTAAATCCCCAAATTTACCTTATTTAATTGCTATGCTATAAGAAATGGTGAATACAGAGAAGCACAGAAAAACGTCTTTGAGCCAAAGCAGCCTGAAGTAAACCAGGAAAACAATACACATGGACTACAACATAAATGGAAAGAACAACAAAACGATCCAAACCAAATATTATGCAATTAATGGCCAGGTCTGAGCCCAAAGAAGAAACAGCCTCTGTCACTTCCTCGATCTTTGGGGGGGCCTACAGGTGTGGAACACTGTAGAAAGGCAAATTTATAATTATGTTGGGTAATTTTTCTGACCAATTTTTTTCCTCCATTTGAGTTGGTGATGGGAGGATACAATGGGAAATGTAGGTGAAGTATAAACAAAAGATATCAATAAAAATATATTTTTTTAAAAAAGATTAATTTATCCAATTAGGGCAGAGTAATGAGGAGTTGTACCAGTTTTCACAGTCTACCTCAGTGCCTTGCAAATGAAGATGTTGAAGTGGTGAGAAGCCTTCCCAATATCAAATTTACAAAATTACAAAGGAGAAAGCCTTCCTGTTCCGGCATTGTGGGTAGGGGTCAACTCCCCTCCCCCACAACAAATTTATTAAATTGTGTTATCTATTTCCAAGCTCAGAATGGTACCTCCTCCACTCTCAAAGAACAAAGATTTATTCCAGACATTTAAGACCACTTCCTAAGAGAGATTTTTGCTTTGCTCCTTCAACCTAATTGAGTTTTTAGGCAGATTACTCCTACCTAAGATACGGGTTTGGTGCCAACCCACTCACTAAGTGACCCCAGATATTCCTCCTACACAATTCCCCTGATCACCTCATAAACTGAATGTCTTAGAAGAAAAGGTCAATAGTTAACGATTCACAATTGACTTGATTTTATTAGTCACTAAAATGAAACATCCGGCCCCAAACTTTTCATTTTATTCCATAAATGCCCCGTTCAAAGATACCTTTTAATCCAGATGAACTATTCTCCATGATTTGACTCGTCTCCGGAGTAATTCAACCGGCAGTCAAGTGTCAATGTCACCCATTTTCTCATTTCCACAAAATCTTAAATCTCCAACTACCAGCTCGGGACCCGAATCTAAGACGAAAAATCTCGTGCCCCCTTAGAAAGGGGAGCTGGAGGCAGGCACCGTGCACCCGGCAAGCAGCTCTCCCTCCGGCTAGAGGAGCCTGATGAGTGAGAGCTAGCCCACAGGGCCATGGGGTGTGTGTCTAAGGGGGGGGGGGCTTCTTGGGGCAAGCATCCCACATGGTGAAAAAAGCCCCTCGTTGGCCTGATGCTGCGCAGGGAACGACCCAGGGACTAAGGGAAGCCTTCCCAGGCGTTCAGGGCGCTTCTCCTAACCTTTTGTCAGGATCCCTTTCACAAGGCGGGCGTATCGGGGCGCCGATCACCGCGGCATCGGTATCAACGATGCTGGTTCTGGAAGCTTGCTCCCGGGAGGGAAAGGAGGAAGCCTCCCAGTTCCGGCATTGTGGGTAGGGGGCCAACCCCCCTCCCCCACAACAGACCAATAGATCAGCTAGAAGTCAATAGGCTGAGGCGGAGGAAGGGGCCCCTCCAGCAACATCTGGCCGGCCTGGGCTCCGTCCTTTCGAGTGGGAGAAACCGATTTCCCCAATGGGGCCCAAGAAGCTTCTTCTTGTCCGGGAATCTTGGGGAAGAGGGAAGGGGGCACGCTGGGCCACTGGGAAAGCAGTCGGCGCTGGGTCAATGGCGCAAACACGGTGGGGGTGGGAAAGGCAGAGAAAGGAGCGAGGCGAGCCTGGACAATCCTCCCCCGACGCCGCCCCCCCCTCGGACCGCGATCGCGGGCGCGGGGAGGGGGTCTCGGCATTCCCGGTCTAGCCAGTCCCACTTTGGGAATCCGCACCGACACGGAGCCGGGGGCGGGGCGCGGATGTCAAACTTTTTGCCGCCCGCTTCCCCGGGAGCCCCGGGAAGCCCGGTCTCCGCAGCCCCGGGCGAAGCGGGCGGTGCGGCGAGCACGGACCGGCGGCGAGGGGAGAGGGCAAAGCGGAAGGATCGTGCCCGGGGGCACGAGGCGCGGGCCAGGCCGGCCGGGCTGCGGGGCGGCGCGCTCGCAGGCGTGCCTGGCCGGCCAGCGGCGGGGCCGGGGGCTCACCTTCCGGTGCTTCTCCTTGTAGGGCAGCGCCAGCCACGGCATGTCCCGCACGAACTCCTGCCACTGCTGCTGGTCCTGGTCCGAAGACACGAACACGATCTCGAGGCGGCGGCGCGGCTCGGGCTCGGGCTCCGGCTCGGCGGCGGCGGCGGCGGCGGCGCCCCCGCTGCCCGGCCCCGGGCCCGGCGCGTCCCCCCGCAGGCGGCCGTAGAAGGCGGTCAGGCTGGCGCTGAGCTGCGCGCAGGGGGCGCTCAGGCTGCAGCCGAAGTAGAGCCCGAGCAGGGAGATCCCGCGGGCGCCCAGCGAGTGCACGTCCACCTCCTCGCCGCCGCCCGCCACCAGCTTCTCGCCGAGCAGCTCCACCAGGAAGCCCGACATCCTGGAGCGAGCGCGCGCTGCGGCTGCCGCCCGGCCGCGTCCCGAGGCTCCGACCCAGCGAACTGCGGGCAGCCGGCGCGCAGGCGGCAAATGCGGACTGGGAGAGCGGCGCCGTCCGCCCGCCCCCTCCCCGCCCCCACGCCGCCGCCGCCGCCGCCGCCGCCGCCCGACTGCCCGCCAGGGCCGCTAGGGGGCTCCGTGGTGCCGCGGCGGCGCCCGCTGCCCGGGGGGCTGCAGGCAGGGCCGGGCTGCGGCCAGGTGGGAGCGGAAGGGGCCGCCCCGGGAGGGCAGCGGGCGTGCTGGGGGGTCCAGGCGCCCCAGGACGCTCGATCCGGAGCCGAAGGGCACCCAGAGGCCCATCCCCTTCTCTGACAAATCGCGTGGGAGGGTGAGAAGGCGAGGGGTGAGCTGGGACCCGAGGCGGGCAGAGTTCCAGTCCGGCCCAGACGCTTACTAGCTTTGTGACCCTGGCAAGGCCGTTAGCCTGCGTTTGTCTCCGTTTCCCAGGATTGTCGGGAGGCTAACCCGGGAAATAATCACAAAGCGCTTAGCCGGCGGGAACCGCACAAACGCTAGCGAGTACATCAGCGGCAGGGATGGGACTCGAACCCGAGTCCTCTGCGGACTTGCTGTGCTCCGGAACACTCGCAGGCTCTTGGGCTTAGAGCTGGAGGAGACCGCCAGGTCCCAGCCCCAATCCCGGTCCCTGCCGGCTTTTCCTCTGGCCCCCGAGTTCTCTCCAGGCTCTGTCTCCGGGTCTGCCCCATGATGCGCCCATTGCAGCACCCCTGCCAAGCCAAGCAGCCTTTCCATCTTCACAGAAATCCCCTCACTTCCCATCATTCCCTTCCCCCCCCCCCCCCCCCCCCCCCCCCCCCCCCCCCCCCCCCCCCCCCCCCCCCCCCCCCCCAGCCCCTTTCCCCACCTCCCGGCCTTCCTCCAAAGCCGAGTCCCAGTTCCCGCCGGCCATAAGTTGTCAGGCACTGGAAGTGCAGGGAACCTCAGAGGCGGTCTGGCCGGGCTCGCTCAGGCCCAGAGGGGACCATTCAGCCGACGTCTAAAACCGGGCGGCCAGTAGTGCTGCTCCTCCCGGCCCTTTCTTCTCCTCCGTGAGCCTGAGGCGGCAGTTCTGTCTCTCTCTCCCCAACTCCCGTTTTACCTTTGGTCACTACCACACAATCAGCCCCCTTAGGGACCACGCCTAAACCTTCTGCTAACTAGCGCATAGGCTCCTTGGAGATGGGAACCGTGTCTCCCCGTAACATCCATCCTTCAAGCACTCAAGTAAAGCGACACTTGTTGGTGTCGCTGGCTGGTTTCACTGAATGGACGCACTGTGCAGTTTCAGAGCAGGCCAGGGGCGCATTCACCAGGGAAGAGGGGCAAGAAAAAGTGGACATCTCAAGGCATCTCACCCCTGCTACCCCACCATCTGATGAGCACCTAAGTGGCACCCAGCGGCACCAGGGCTCTTAACAGGTGGGTCTGTGATTCAAATTCCCAGGTCAGCAGGCAAAAGACTCAGTCCCTAGGACTGAAATCAGAAAGGAACCTTAAATATCATCTGTTCCAAACCCCTCATTTTTCAGAAGAGGAAACCAAGGGCCTGAGTGCACCAGAATGAGTTATCCGGTGCTGTTTACATTTGAACCCAGATCCCCTGACTCAAAAATGTTCTTTACCTCTACTCTGTGTCAAGAGTACCAAGTTTTGCTGTCCAGATCCAAGATCACAGTTACAAAACACTGGGGCACCCCCAACCTTAGCTTTTTAAATGGGGATACCCCAGAAATCGTAAAAAGTTTTTCTTGGACTCTACCACCATCTAGTGGACAAATCCCCAAACAAATGTCGACATTCCAAACTCCAATATGAAAACAAGACACTACCTTGTGCCAAGCAGAATATTTTGATTTTCTATAGTGGCTTTCCACCAACAATCTTAAAATGCTTTACGGGAGCTAATTTAAGCCTCAGAACATAACCACAACTTTCTGGCACAGGAAGGAAAATTCAGGGCTAAGATTCTCAATTTTGTTAGTGTAGAACAAGGCAGTACTTGGATTTTCAATTCAGTAAAATGTTACCACATAACCCAAGAAAAGATTGAAGGGAAAGCCAAGAGGAGAGGAGAGGAACAAGATACGATTTATATCTCCTTATTTTCACCATTAGTACTGTTGCTCACTATGCATGTGAAAATCTTGGGACTGCCTGTAATTACAAGGAAAATTATTGTCCTAATACACAGCATAGATGGATTTCCATGTTAGTTTTTAGAAGGGGTACGCATCAATGCATTGGTCACTATGGTGACAATATTAACTGGTTACTGCCTAATTACACATAGATATGTATGTTCAATTATAGATGAAATGTTGGGTTTTTAATTAATTCACTTGGGATGTTTACATAACATGGCTAAAGGTTCCTGAATGTCTCAAAAGTTGTATGTGTGAATGCTGCAGCTTTTTGATCAAAACATATTCATTAATATTTATAGCAGCTCTTTTGTGGTAGCAAAGAATTGAAAATTAAAGGATCACCAATTAGGGAATAGCTAAACAAGTTGTGCTCTATAAATGTAATGGAATACAATTTTTTAATTAAAAATAATGATCAGGAAGATTTCAGAAAAACCTGGAAAGAATTATATGAATTGATGCTGAGTGAAGTGAGCAGAACCAGAACATTGTACACAGGAACAGCAGTTATTCAATGATCAACTATGATTGACTTAGCTCTTCTCAGCAATACGATGATACAAGACAATTCCAAAAGATTCACGATGGAAAACACCATCCACATCCAGAGAAAGAATTATGGAATTTGAAACCATATTGAAGGATACTATTTTCATTTTCTTTTGTTTCCTCTTTCTCGTAGTTTTTCCCTTTTCTCATTCTTCTTTCATAACATGACTAATGTGGAAAGATGTTTAACATGATTGTACATGTATAACCTATATCAGATTGCTTGCTGTTTTGGAGAGAAGGAAGGAAGGGAAGAAAAAATGGAACTCAAAATTAAACAAAAGTGAATTTTGAAAACCATTTTTACATGTAATTAGTAAAAATAAGATAATATTAAGTACAAAAAAAAGTTTTTTTTTTAAGTTTGGAATGGTAGTATCTTAAGGGAAAAAACCATATTTGTTAAGCCCCTTTCAGCATGTTTTAAAGCACTCTTTGAAGCATGTTAAACATAATTTTAAACTCAAGCTTATAGATACGCAAATACGTTACGTGTCAGGAAAAGGGCAAGTCCATTTAGCTGGAATGGTAAGAGAAGAGGGCATCATGGGACTTGCAAGTTCAGGCAAAATAGTGAACTCATGATTATACTACTTCCTTTGGCTAGTGTTACTGATGTATAGGGGCAAGCCTGAAATAAAATGGCTGTGTGTGTGCATGTGTGTATTTAGCACTTCACTTTTAGTATTTTACAGGAAAGCACTTTCCACTGGAGTGTGTCCAAACCAGCATCTGGCACCTGGGAAAGTGAGAGTTTGAGCCTACTACACATGAAATAAGAATCAGTGTAAATAAAATTTAGAGAATCACTGGTAAAGCAGGTTTTGGTTTGAAGCCAAGTGCACCAGCTGCCTTTTAAATTGGTGTGGAAAGGGGAATTTCCAATGGAAATGATTCCAGAATTCTAATACTAGTGAGAGCTTATTATAAAAAGTAGCCCAATGAGGCTAGTTTAGCTTCCTAAAATAATAGTTGACATCCTTTGAATTATGGAGAGCACTCAATGTTTCTATGGATAAAAAGACTAACTGCAAGAAAATGTCCCTCCTGGTATTTAGCAAGTTATACATATTGGTCATTCAGGCATATTATTATTGCTCATATATTCATGACTTATAACATGTTTGGCAGTATGTGGAAATTAACATTTACATTTATGGAGCATATTGCTTGCTCACAACAACCTAGTGAGATTGTAGGTATTATTATTCCCATTTCACTGATAACTAGAAAATAGATCCTAAAGGTTAAGTGACTTGTTCAATCATGGCAGAAGGGCAGCTCCAAACTGTTTCTCTGAATTTAAGCCTAGGGTACTTTTCACTAGCCTAACATTGCTTCCAATAAACAAGATGTGTTCTGTCAGTTGTAAGGCACTATACTCAAAGGCATATGAAATCATATATGCATACACTCCACATATATATTTATTCTTTTTTATTACAGGTTAAATCCTATTACAATGAAGATTTCTGTCAAAAGTATCCTATAATTTATACACCACAATACACACAAAATGGATGTTTGGATTGAACAAGAAATTTCATGCCACAAAAATAATTCAAAGAGATTAAGATTGGGTACTTTTCATAACTATGGCTAGTAGAAAAGTTTTAACAAAACAAGGAAGGAGGCAGTCTCCCAAAAATGAATAATTTCTGTCACATGAATTTGAAAGCTTTTTTTTTTTTTTCTTATTTTTGGCAAGGTAATAGGGATTAAGCGACTTGCCCAGAGTCTGTGTATACAACTAGTAAGTATTAAATGTCTCAAGTCAAATTTGAATTCAGGTCCTCCTGACTCTAGGGCCAGTGCTTTAGTCACTGCGCCATCTAGTGGCCCTAAAACTTTTGAAAAAACAAAATGAATACTGCTAAGATTAGAAGTGAAGAGTTGAGTGAGAAAAATCTTTGCATTAAATATCTTTGATAAAGATCTGAAAATCTAATGTTTATTGGATATAAATATAGATAAAATATTCCCAATGGATAATTAGTAAAAGGATGTGAACAGCTGTCAGAAGAATTACAGATTTCTAATAACCAAAAGCTTGTTCCAGCTCACTAATAAATAGGTGAAATGAAGATCAAAACAACGCTGAAGTTTTACTTTACACATAGCAAATTGATAAAAATGACCAAAGATGGAAACAGTGAATGCTAGAAAAGCTAAGGAAAGAAAGGCATATTAAGAAGCTCTTGATGGAACATATGATCATTCTGGAAAGCATTTCAGTATATATACATGTATGCAAGGATAGGTGTGTGTGTGTGTTTTTAAGTGACTAAAATGTTCATATCTAGAGATTCCACTGCTAGATACATATCCCAAGGAAGTAAAAACCAGAAATAAAGATCTCACATACACTAACTTATTCCGTAGTAGCAAAGAGCTAAAAAATAAAAATAAAAAGATTCCCATCATTTTAAAAATATCTAAACAAATTACGGCATATGAATGTAATGGAATATTATTGTGCCATAAGAATGATGAAAATAGGGATTTCAGAAAACTCTGGAAAGACTGATACGATGTGACAGAATAAAACAGGACAACTTGATACACAATAACTACAACAGGGTAAATGAAAAGAACAAAGCAATGGAATGGAATGGTAGATAATTCAAATGCACAAGAATCTTAGCTCTAGAAAGACAACCATGTATCTCACTTCTTTTCAGAAATGAAAGACTAGGGGCATGACTTGTTACATATACCATTAGATTTAGTTGAGTTTTTGCTAAGTTTTGCAGAGCAAGCTTTTTTTCCCCTCTTTATTTTAAAATGTTTTGTTATGATGAATGGCTCACTGGATAGGTGAGGAGGGAAGAACATATTAAGAAAGGAAGATGATTTTTTAAGAAAAATCCCAAAGAGATAATAAAAAAGGAAAAAGAACCCACATGTGCAAAAATATTTGTAGCAGCCCTTTACATGGTGGCAAGGAACTGGAAACTGGTTGGATACCCATTATTGGGGAATGGTATATGTTATGGTATATGAATGTTATGGAATATTATTGTTCTATAAGAGATGATCAGCAGGATGATTTCAGAGAAGCCTGGAAAGACTTATATGAACTGATGCTGAGTGAAATGAGCAGAACCAAGAGATCGTATACAGTAACAAGATTATGTGATGATCAACTCTGATGGATGTGGTTCTTTTCAACAATGAGGTGATTTAGGACAATTCCAATTGATTTGTGATGGATAGAGCTATCTACACCCAGAGAGAGGACTGTGGGGACTGAATGTGGACCGCAACATAGTATTTTCATCTTTTTTGTTAGCTTGGGTTTTTTTTTTTTTTTGCTTTTTCATTTTTTTTTCCTTCTTGATCTGATTTTTCTTGTGAACACAATAAATGGGTTAATGTATTTAGAAGAATTGCACATGTTTTAACATAGATTACTTGCTGTATAGGGGAGGGAGTGTAGAGAAGAGAGAAAAATTTGGAAAACAAGATTTTGCAAGGGTGAATGTTGAAAACTATTTGTGTTTTGAAAATGAAACCTTTTTTTAAAAAAGAGAAATGAATGGCAGATTGATTTCAGAAAAGCCTAGAAAGACTTACATGAACTGATGCTGAAGTGAGCAGAACAGAACACTCTACACAGTAAAAGCAAGATTATGTGATGATCAATATAATTGACTTAGCTCTTCTCGGTAATCCATTGGTCCAGGACAATTCTAATAGACTTCAGATGTAAAATGCCATCCACGACCATAGAAAGAACTATAGAGATTGAATACAGGTCAAAGCATACTATTTTCATCTTTTGTTGTTGTTTATTGCAGTAATGGACCAACATAGCATATTTATGTGATTTTGTGGTTTTTCTCCAGATGCTTTCGGCAGCCTCTGTATAAGAGCAAAGGTGGCAAGTAAATGGTAGGAATGATCCAAGGTTGAGAGTTGGCACTTATTGTATGATAAGGGGGCATTTGTGAGGGAGGGCAACATAAAGAAAACATGACTCTCCTTGTGGCTCAAGTTGAGGAACTGTAAGGTATGTTGTTTGATGGAGCATCAATATGTGTGCTGCCAGTAGAAAGCCAGGAATTGAGAAAAGACCGATTGTGAATCAGGCTCTGCACTCTCTGATGAAAGACAAGAAATGTCCTGGAGGTGTGCAGATACCATCAACCGTCAGTCAGCACGTTTTAATTAAGACCCACTATGGGCAAGGCTCTACTATGGAAAATACAAACTATTCTATCAACATGTTGATGAAGGAAAAAGGTGTGTTTTGAAAACTTACTTTGTTGTCAGAACTTTCATTGCTTGAGGTAAAAATAACACATGGAAGCCTGCTTGTATAACATGGGCCACACAAGACATGTACAGATATACCCCAACTGCTTCTGACCTACCCCACGTTCCATCCAGCATCTGGGCCCAGTGGGGGCCCCCAGTGCCCTGGCTGGCCCAGTGCTAACAGGTCTTGTCCTCTGTATGACCGAAGATCCAGAGGGTCATTTAGGCCTCCCTTGTAGATTGGCAGCAAGGTAGGGGGAGAAGCAGCTTCTTATTGGCTCTCTTCCTTGGGCTCTCCATGTGGCCTTGAGTAACTGTCATTTTCAGTGATGGGTACAGAGGGGCTGGCCCCTTCTGTCATCATGGTCATGATACTCAGAGAACTGAGGCTTAATTGAGTTTCCTGCCTGAGCCCAGATTGTGGCTCTCTGTTAGTTTTTATGTTTCTTAAGTAGGTGATTGAACATTAATCTCGATATAAAAGTAGCCAGACTTGGAGTTGAGAGGTCCAGGGGTATATCAGGAGAGGCTGACTAGCAGCCAGGGTCTCCCTGTAAAAGGGTGACTGGAGTTGTGTGGACCGAACAGAAGCAAGAGGAAATATGGTCGTGCTCTCCCACAGTCTCACAAACTGCTTTATTTCCTACTGGGATATAAGTACCATTCTCTTTTGAGAGTGATTGTTGTTGTTCAGTGGTACTAGATTCTTCACGATCCCATTTGGGGTTTTCTTTTCAGATACCATTTCCTTCTCCAGCTCATTTTACAGATGAGGAAACTGAGGCAAATAGAGTCAAGTGACTTGCCCAGAGTCACCCAGGGAGGGAGTGTCTAAGATTTGAATTCATGAAGATGAGTCTTTCTAACTCTATCCTGTGTGCTACCTAGCAGTCTTCTTTTGAGAGTTATAATAGTAGTTATAAGTTAAGTGACTTTTGTGGGAGTTTTATGAGTTAAAGAGTTAGAAAAATGGAATCTAACCTCTCTTATTAGACTCTCTCATTAGAGGCTAGATTCTCCCAGGACTGAACCTGTTTCAGACCACCTACATAGGTCCGTAGATCAGAGGAACCCCTCAGTGGAGAAAGGAGTAGGTGGAGTACTCCATCTCCTTGGGCTCAGAAATCATTTCTTAATGTTAGAACAGAATGTCAGAAAAGGAGAAATTACAGTAGGCAAATATTTATATTAGGTGGTACTAAATATAACCAAAAAATATCCAATGTGATGGAATCTTGGATTAGGAGAGACCACAATTAGGAAGAAAAGGAAGGTACAGATGCACTGAGTCAGGGAGGGAAAGAAAATTGTGGTGGTGGGGAACCTATCAACCAGACTTGGAGTGGAACAAAATTGACTGATCAGTGAATCTGGTCCCCAACAGGTCAGCCTTTTCTAAAAACATCATTGTCCCCAGTGGAGCAAAAAGCCAAGACTACCCCTCTAAAATGAATTGCCCCTTATCACTCCCAAAGGGCTAATCAAATTTATTTTAAGAGCTTGAAGTATGTGTAATTTGAGAAAAAAAAAACAAATCACGCTTTTTGAGCAGTCTGCATTCGAGTACTAAAACATAACTATAGACAAATCCCTGAGTCTCTTCATTTGTACATGATAATTCCTGGACTATGAGCCTCACAACCTCATGTTGTGAAGAAAGCATTTTATAAACAGTGGTTTGCTATACCAATTTAGGCTGGTCATATTATACATGTAAGGAAGTTCAATATTTGCAAAATGGAAATAATAATGCCCAGGATGCTATGAAGTGGCTGCTAAGAAGTTCTTTGCAAACCTTCAGGTCTGACTTATATAAGTATCAGTTATGGTAAGGTAAACTTGAATTCTTATTCACTACTTCTTAGTAGTGGTGATTGCAGGCTATGGTTAATTGATGATGGCTGGCTCCCCAAATAATAAATGGTCAAAGGATATGAACAAGGATATGAAAACAAAAGTTTTCAGAAAAAGAAACCTACCAATAGTCAAATGAAAAAAGTGTTCGAAATCACTGCTGATTAGAGAAATGCAAATGAAAACAACTTTGAATTACTACCTCACACCTATCAGATTGGCTAACATGACAGAAAAGGAAAATGACAAGTACTGACGAGGATATGGGAAAATAGGGACACTAATGCACTGTTGGTGAAGTTGTGAACTAGTCTAACCATTTTCCAGAACAATTTGGAACTATGTCAAAAGGGCTACAAAACTGTACAAGCCCTTTGATCCAGAAATATTATTAGGTCTATAGCCCAAAGAGAACAAAGAAAAAGAATGAAGACTTAATGTATGAAAATATTTTTAGCAGCTCTTGTGGTGGTGGCAAAGAATTGGAAATTGAAAAGATGCCCATCACTTGGGGAATGGCTGCGCAAATTGTGTCAAGATTGTGATGCAACATCACTGTGCTATAAGAAATTATAGAAGGGATGGTTTCAGAAAAACATGGTAAGAGTTATATGAATTGATGAAAAATCAAGTGAGGAGATCAATCTCCACAGCAACAACAATATTGTAATAATAATCGATTCCAAAGATTTAGCTATTTTGATCAATATATTGATCCACGACAACAAATCCAAAATACTCATGATGAAAAAATGTTATCCACTTCAATAGAGAGAGAACTGATGAACTCTGAGTACAGCCTGACTCATATTTTCCCCTTCAAATTATGGTTAATGTAAAAATGTTTTGCAAGACTTCATATGAATAAAGGATAACTTTTTTAACCTTTTCAATGGATGGGGAAGGGTGGAGGGAAGGAGAAAATTGAGAACTGGAAAAACAAAGGACAATTGTTGGGCTTGGAGTCAATATAACATAAGTTCAAATCCTGACATACATGTAGGAGTTATATGACCATAGGCAAGTAATTTAACCATTCTGAGACTCAGTTTCCTTATGTATAAAATGAAAGATCAGCCATGATGGTTTGTGAGTTCCTTTCTAGTTCTAAAACTATAATCTTATGGTAAGAACTAGAAATAAAGTGTTTATAAATTGTGGTTAAGTATATGTAATAGACTATTACTGTGCTATTAAAAAAAAATGACCATGAGAATTCACAGAAGCATGGGAAGACTTCTATGAACTGATGCAAAATAATATCCACAATAGGTATAATGTAAATAATGATTAAATTTGTCTTTTAAAAAAAAAAGGATGAGAAAATGGATCTTCCTCTCTGCTCTGAAGATAGGAGACTAAAGATGTGCTGAAATATTACATACACCATGGTGTATCATCTGTGGATCAGATTTTACCATGTTCCAGATACTTTCTTCTACCTTTCCCTTTGTGAGACAATCTTTTTCATCTCTACCCAGTACTTAGCAAAGGTTTTGTGAATTGTAGCCATTTAATAAATGTTTATTGGCCAATCACCATTGTTGCTTATTTTTGCTGAACTTCTTACTTTTCCTTCTCTATTCTTTTATAACTTTCTTTTTTTGGAGACATAATCCTGGGCAGAGGTCATTTTTCTTCCTGTCCTGGGAGTGACTGAAATTATTGTGAATTCCAAATTCTACATGCAATTCCTCCCCTCCAGAGAGCTCATGAACTGAATCCTGAGGTGGTGGCAGGAGCAGTTAGTTGGATATTGGCTGTGAAGTGACTTTTCTAACTTCTGCTGAATTAGTTCTGATTTTTTTTTTGCCAGCTAGATAAGTTGTATAAATAATTGCTGTTGATCTATATGTTGCCTCATTTGCAGAGTGGGGTGGTGCCATTGGAGTTGATAGACAATTATCTAATTTAGCGTGGTTCAATATGATTGATTTGAGCTTAGAAAGAGAGCCATGGGTAACCCTAGAGAACTTCTAAATTTAGTTCTCTATACCATTAATTTTTTAATTTTTGATAAAGATGCACTGGCTCCAGCAGACAGGTTTTATAACCCACCAGAAGAGCAGTGTCCAGTGCGAGCAGCTCCACTAGATAATTGCCAGGTGATGTGGAGAGATCCAGAAAGTGGTGAATGGAAGGGACCAGATAGGTTAACTGCCTGGTTCCAAGAGATCTCTCCAACTCCAAGTAAAACTCTCTCGAGCTCCCAGAGTTTCTAGTAACTCCTCAAGTAACTAACTCAAGTCTGTCCCATAAGAAGAACTAACTCAAGCTCCAAGAGCTCCCTATATATGTGATCTCCCAAAAGTTAACTCCGCCTTTTGGAGGGAAAGGGATTCTGGGTTATCTCCCAGAGTGCAAAACCCAAACCCTGAACTCTCCCAAACGTGTACTTAGATACTTATGAGCTCTCTAAAGGTGTGAACACAAGCATTGTTTCTATCAGTTCCACTTAGTACTTTGTTTCAAGTTCTGGCCCAAAATATCTCCTTCTAAGATCAAATCAACTCCAATGTCTTAACACTGTAAAGATTCCAACATCGTGGGGATGGGGAGAACTGCAGTAAGAACAGTGTTTTGACATTGGTATAAGAGAGATATAGAGAAGTCCAATTCAGTCCTGGTACTCTGATGTACTTTCTTCTGCCTAGGGCTCAAATCAATTATTAATCATCTTTACAAACTTCCCAAAAGGCAGTTTTCCTAATGATCTCAGGCTAAAACAGGTCACAGAACATTCTGCGGCCTAGGATAAGGCTGGCTGGCCTAGTGAGTCATCTGCCTCTCTCCCACATCCTTTTCCCAGGCAGGTCCAGAGGAAGTTCTAACCAGGACAGAGACATGGGTGGTGGCCAGGGAGTGGGGGCAGCGAGGAAGAAAACAGAAGGTCTGGCTAGACCTGTGCTGGCACTCACATTCCAGAGGTGAGGGTCAGAGAAGGGAGTGGATTTTTTTTTCCCTTTTGGTTTTACTCCCCACCTCCAAATTAACAAAGAAAGACAAAACTTTGTCACGAGGGATGTTGGTGTAGAAAGGAGAAAAGACACAGATGGAAAGGAAGGTGACCTAAAAATAAAAAGTATCATTAAAGTCTATATTCCAAGGAAATCATAAAGGAAAAGGACCCCCGCCATGTGCAAAAATGTTTGTAGCAGCTCTTTTTGTGGTGGCAAAGAATTGGGAAATGAGTAGGTGTGCATCCATTGGGGAAGGGCTGAATAAGCTGTGGTATATGAAAGTAATAGAATATTATTGTTGTACAAAAAAATGCTGATTTTAGAAAGTCCTGAAAAAATTTATATGAATTGATGCTGAGCGAAACAAGCAGAACCAGGAATATACTGTACACAGCAGTAGCAAGATTGTGTGATGATCAGCTATGAAAGATCTGGTTCTTCTCGGTAGTTCAGTGATCCAAAGTAATCTCAATAAACTTTGGATAGAAAATGTCATCCGCATCCAGAAAAAGAACTATGGAGATTGAATGTAAATCAACACATGCTAGGTTCTCTTCTTTTTTCTTTTTCTCTCCTATCATTTTCCCCTCTTATTTTGATTTTTTCCTCCAAATATGATTCATAAAGCAATGTGTACAAAATAAATAATTTTTTAAAAAAAGTATCAATAAGACATTGGCTCTTTTTAAAAGTGTGTGTTCATCTTTCCCCTCAATTGGATTAAAAATTAGATTATCGTCTCCCCTCTACATCTACAACCCTGCCTGACTTCAATTCCAGGGAACAAGATACCTTGCTTCTCCCCCCTCTCTTCCCCTCCCCCTCCCCCTTCCCTTCTTCCCCTCCCCCTCTCCCCCCTTCCGGCTCCGGAACATCCTCAGGGAAGACCTCAGACCTCATCGAAGCCCTCCTTCCTTCTCTCTCACCGCTCCAGGCAAGGAGCCCAGGGTCACGTGGGAGAGCGCGGGAATTACGCCTCGTGCGCCCCTCCTCCAGGACTCCGCAAAGCGCTCCAACGGCCTCTAGAAGGAGAGAGAGGACTCTGCACAGCATTGTGCAGCGCGGACCTCCCTGGGAAACGTAGTCCCCGCATAACTCAGGCTGTCGGCCCAACTTGGACTACAACTCCCGTCACGCCCCGCGAGGCCGACATGTAAATAGGGACTATGGTCCGTATCTCCAACATTCCCTAACGGTTAATACCGTTTGACAATGTTTTGAGTCCCACGAAAGGGTCTTAAAAAAACCCCCCAAACTTCGCAGCTCTCCGGTGGCGTTGTGAGCGAGTGGACCGCGTCCGTATCACAGAACAGGCCAGGAAAGCCTTAGGGGGTGTGGCGAATCTGCCGCAGTAGAACGTCTGGCGGAAGTGCTGGTGGGGACGCCGCCGTAGCGGAAGGGGAGGCCCAAGGCCAGTCCGGGGCAGCGGGACCATGGCGGCGGCAAGCCGGGCTCCCGGCTCTCCGGGCACGGCGCCCGAGGCGGCTGCCGACGCCCCCCTCCAGTACAGCCTGCTCCTGCAGCACCTGGTGGGGGACAAGCGGCAGCCGCGGCTCCTGGAGCCCGGCGTCCTGGGCGGCATCCCGAGCCCAGCCAAGAGTGAGGAGCAGAAGATGATCGAGACGGCCATGGAGAGCTGCGCCTTCAAAGCCGCCCTGGCCTGCGTCGGGGGTGAGCCCCCGGGCCTGGCGGCGAGGGTGGGGGGCGGCCGGGGTCCTTAGCGGGCTCCTAGGGAACGCTGACGCTTAGGGTCCGGCGGGGCGCGAGGGCGACCTTCGCCGTGTCTCCTCCCCCCCACAGAACGTACCCCCGGCAGTGGCTTCCGGGGGGGGGGGGGGGGGAGCGTTAGGGAGCCGGGCTGCGGGTCAGAGGCGGCTCCGCAAAGCCTTGGGGGCGGAGAAGGCGAAGCTGAGCCGGGGCCCGCCCGTCGGTGCCCGGGAGAGCTGAGCAGGCCGGTGGCAGGGGGCGGGCTGGGAAGCCCCGGGCCGCTCTGGGAGCCGGGAGAAGGCTGCCCGGGCGCCCCGGCACAGGGCTCCGCGGCGGCGTCAGAGCCCAAGGGGCCCGGGGGCGCCGCCAAGGAGCCTCTCGGGAATTAAGGCTTTTTTTTATTTGTGGAAAAAGCCTTAATATTGAGTCCCTGAACGGGGCTTCTCAGTCTGGGATTTGGGGGGCTTCTAGAAGTTGGATGGAGAGGGAAAAAGCACACCTTGATTTTCACTTCTAAGTGAGAGGTTCTTTCCGCTCTTTAAAAGCATCGTTCTGATAAAGGCCCATGGCTTTCACCGACTCCTTGAAGAGGTTCGTGACTAATAAACGTGTTAGATTCTTGATCTGGACTGGACTCGCTGAAAGCCCGAGGGACAGGGGTGGGGTCAAACAATAAGTAGTGGAGCCAGAACTGAAAGTCGGGCATCGTTGTCCTTGTCACTAACCCAGCGTCGTTTCCATGACACCGTTACCGTAAAACGGATCCCCAATTGGAAAGGCGAGACTTGCCTGAAAAGCTGCTGTTAAAGGCGCCGTGCGGCATGCCCAGGTCTGATGAGAAGGGTGCCGGGAGTTCAGGAGAAGCCTGGGCTGCAGTGGGAGGCGCAAAGGAACAAGGTCTGGGAAAGCGGAAGAGGTGACTGCGCGGAGGAAGTAAGAAGCGCTGCCATTTCCAGTATTTTACGTATATTATCTCCGCTAAGCCTTTTACAGCAAGTCTTAGCGAGTAGATACTACGGGAGTTTTCATCCCCACTTTACAAATGGGGAAACTGAGACCTGGAGAAGTTAAAACGGGGCTGTGTGAGTAGCAAGAGTCAAGAGCAGCAGGATGTGGACCTTGATATTCCTGGCTTTAAATATCCAGTATCATGCTTCCTCTCACGCTTTCGAGGTGCTTCTGGACCTGATTGTGATGGTTTTTGAGCTTAAATCGTGTGGATTTTATTCTGTAGAATGTTATGAATGGGGGGGAGGGAAGAGGATATATAATATTTTAGATTCTTCTGATCACAGCTTGCCCATTACCAGATTCCTGTGAGCTTGAGGAACAGTTTCAGGCGGAAACTGTCAGGTTACGGGGCAGCTTTTAGAATTAGCTGCTTCCTATGCTTATAATCTCTCATCCAGGTTTGGGAGCCTTTTGTAACATAGTATAGACATTTTTTCATCTCCTACACTTGCCAGCATGTCTCACTGTGTTTAGTGATCATTGGCGTGCCCGCGATCATCTTTCTCACTCATGGCCTGTGAGATGTAATCCCAAACAGCTTCTACCTAGCTTGTCCTGTCTATGGACACTTTCCACTGCTGGCAGAGGCCATTTTGTAGTCGTTACTAAAAGTTACAACTTTTCTTTTTATTTATTTAGGATTCGTCTTGGGAGGAGCATTTGGGGTGTTCACTGCTGGCATTGATACGAATGTGGGCTTTGACCCAAAGGATCCATACCGAACACCAACTGCAAGAGAAGTTCTTAAAGATATGGGACAGAGAGGACTGTCCTATGCTAAAAATTTTGCCATTGTCGGGGCCATATTTTCCTGTACTGAGTGTCTGGTGGAATCAGTAAGTGATAGCTTTCTGAAAGATTTTGGTTTGTGGACATTAGCCTTTAGTATGTCTTCCTAATACAGATTGTGTTGGAGCTCATGTGCTGGAAAAGCATTTAGATACTAAAAATCGGAGACTTGTTTTATCAGCCCAGCTATTTCCCAGTGCTCTAGGCAGGCTGCCCTTTACCAAGACATCAAGAGCTATATTATTGTTTTTCCTCCTCATGAGGCTAGAAACTGGCCTTCTTTTCCATGAGAAAGTTATAAGATTATGATTTCAATTAAATTTCCTGTGTCAGGATAGTTAGGATGAGAGATTCTGGCATCCTTAACTGCTCTGCCTGTGTCATGTTGCCCTAGTGTCATATGCAGATGATGCCTTGGAAGCTTAAGATTTGTCTTGAGTTTGCAACTCAAATTTTAAAAAAGTGAATGTCAAGAATTAGTTTTTACATATAATTGGAAAAGAAATTAAACATTTGAAAAAATGAATCGTCTTTGAAAAAGATGGGATTCTCATTAGTGGGGAAAATGAATTAGCCAAGTAGAAACCTGAGATTTATTTCGTAATCATTTTGTTTGCTGTGTTTCTGTGATACTGACCTGTATTTCTCAAATCCCACAGTATCGGGGAAAATCTGACTGGAAGAACAGTGTCCTCAGTGGCTGCATCACTGGAGGAGCTATTGGCTTTAGAGGTCAGTGAACAGCTCTTGTGGGAGTGTTCTTTGTGACTATGGACATCTTTTCCTAAGGTTGATGCTCCCAAGGGCAGCCTGGGCATGTGTGGACACTAGATGACCATTATCTCCTTATGGCTGCAATTTGTGCAGTTGTTGTTGATGTTGATCATGTGTGATCATGTGTGGTCACGTGTGAATGTTGATGTGTGGTGCTTCAGTGTTATGGAGCATAGAGAAAAGAGGAAAGGATTTAGGACTCCATCTTCTGTCATTCTTTGGCAAATCTCTGGGCCGCAGTGGTTGGACTTTTCTAGTTCTAAAATCTGTGATTGTGAGTTCTGCAAAAGAATTTAGAGATGAGGACTAGTGCTAGTGAGCGCTCACTGGAATGGTCCTACTGAAATTAATTCCACCATTGGGAATTTTATCTAGGGTTCTTTCTTTTTCTTTCATATTTTTTTAAAAAAGAATTATTTCCCACCATACTACTGCATTCTCCTTAAATGAATTGTCCCTTCTGAAAAACATAAACTTGAACAAAATCTGATCAGCGAAACAGCCACGTCTCATAATAGGCTACATAACACTCCACACTGTGGTCCCCCACCTCTCTCCTGAATGGAAAGAGGAGATGTTTGTCCCTTTTTCCTCTGGGACCAAGACAGATTTTTGAATCAGTAAATATTGGAATATTTACTACAGAAAGACCTTTCCACCCTGACTCAGCCAACCTTCAGTCTTATTCCTGTGGTCACAAAAATTGCCTTGATACTGTTCTTCATACATCTCTGCCCTCTCTGGCTTTGCCCTGCCTTCTCCCATGCCTGGAATGCCCTGGAATCCCTCTTCAAGACTCAGCTGCCACATACAACCTTCTGGAGAAGGCCTTTGCTGATCTTTCCCTCTTAAATCACTTGGCAGATAGAAATGTTTGGGATAGAAGGCAGGGGCATGTGGTGCTGTGGTGTCCGGAGTGAAAAAGGGCTCACTTGTTTGTTCTGGTGAATTGTGTGTTTTACTTTTAAAACGTATCGTGATCGGTGTTTGCAAAGATGTATTGTGTCTGTTTGCATTGTTAAATATTTCTCAGTTAACATTTTCATCTGGTTCAGGCCCTTGGGTTAGACACTCTCAGGGAGCAGACGGTTTGAAGCTAGAGAGCCCTGAGTTGTGGAGAGGCTGCATTGTAGAAATCTCCTTGTGGGGGAGAGTGCCAGCCTGCTGGGATCGGGTGTGGCCCCTGGCACATGCCCCTATGGACAGGTCCGCTTGAGGGCAAAGGCATTTAGCCTCTGTATCACTGCCTGGCCTGTAGGAAGTGCTCATTAGGGCCTGGTGATGGCTTGGTTGTTCATCTCTTTGGGTCTGTCATTTTGAAAATAAGGGGATTGATTAGTTGATCTCTCAGGACCCTTTCAGCTCTGAATCCTTGATCCCGAGTTGGATGTTACTGTTTTCAACTTATTATTTGTATATTAATCTCTTGGTTCTTTTCTTAGAAATTAGAATTAATTCATTACCACTGAATTGCTCATATTGGCTCTTTTTTGTGATATAATACTTTTGTATTAGTCTCGTACTGTACTCTGCTCAGCCATTCCTCACTGGGCATCCGTGTTTGCAGGTTTTTTGCTACCAAAAAAGGTGCTGCTATGAAATCTTGACATATGTGGGAGGGGAAAGTCCTGCTTTGGGGGATGAGGACAGAGTGCATATGCCCCAGCACTTGGTTTGCTGGGGCAAAGGGTAGTGACTTTTCTTGCATAATTACAAAATGTTTTCTGATGTGGCGGGAATCCGTTGTCGCTCCCCCAGCAGCCTGTTACTGTGCCTGTGTCTTCACGGCCTCTCCAGCACTGACCGTGGCTCTCTTGATATCTTTGCCAGTCGGATGTGCATGTGAGGTCAAACTGTAGGTTGTTTTTTTTTTTTTGAAAGGCTACTTAATTCCTCTTAGCCTTGTGATGCTGCACTCTTTATTGTGGGCCATCGGCCCTCTTTGGGTCCTTTGAAGTGTTCTGGGAGACAGTTTCGGTTACCTGCCTGTTGCTCAGGTCCCCTGTGCAGGTGCTGTAATTGGCTATTTAAGCATTTCATGTTATAATTTCCCCTCCATTAACGTAAAAGTTACTTTGTCATCAAGCTGCCATCCATCGGTCAATTTCCATGGAGGCAGCAGGACTCATCAGTGCTCCAGCCACCATTACTTCCTGGCTTAGCCAGAGCCCAAATCCCCTTTTCTCTTTGTCTGTGATTGTTGAAAGCTTTGTTATTATTCCTCTTGCCCTTGTGCCTTAACCAACAGTTGTGTTTGACAATAGAGCGGGTAGAGCTGGCTGTTCCTCGGCTGAATCTTCTCCGGCCTTTGCTCCTGCCTTGGAGCAAATTGGCCGCCTTCCACCCGCTTTTAATCACTGCCTCAGGAATTTCTTCTGTAAACAGAGTCCGGTGATGGGCTCTCTGCTTTCCTTGTCCCAAGGCTGAGGCTCCTCCGGCTCCTGTTTTAAAGCACCTTTTGCTATGGAGCTGAACTGATGAGAGAAGCCCATGGACGGGTGGCTGCCAGGAGCCCCATTCATTGTCTGTGGCCTCTCTGGCCTCTGTGGAATCGGTTGGGGGGGTGTGTGAGTGTGTGTGAGAGAGAGAGAGAGAGAGAGAGAGAGAGTGTGTGTGTGTGTGTGTGTGTGTGTGTAGTTCTCCAGCTAGGCCTTACTCTGACATCTCTTCCCTCTCTTGGTTTTGCAGCTGGTTTAAAGGCCGGGGCCATCGGCTGTGGAGGCTTTGCTGCTTTCTCTGCCGCCATTGATTATTATTTACGATGAGAGGAGCTTCTCCTGGGGGAGAGCCCAGCACCTCACAGGGCCATGCAGTGCAGGAGGCTGCCTTCAAGGACTTTGTCAGACCGGGCGTCTGAAAGCTCTCCTTAAGTGGTGGGTGACACTAGTGGGCTGTTGGCCCCCGCCGCCCCAACTTCCTGAGCAGCTCCACTGGGCTGTTCCCAGGGGCTGGCAGCTCTCAGGATGATTCCCAGTCCTTCTCGGACTCTACGAGCTTGATGGAGAGGAAAGCCACAGAATGACCCCTTCGAAAAGATCAGGAACCATTTGGTGACTTCACAACTGTCCAGCTTGCCTTTATTACACTGGAAATGGATGTTCTTTACTACCCTATGTTGGGATATCCCCAGATCCCCTTATTTGAGGGAAGGGGGAGGAGGGTGTAGGGAACAAAGTAAAAGTTACTTGTTCCTTCTAGCCTGTTCTGTGGCTAGGGAATGGTTCCATCCTGTTGGCCATCCTTGCTGTGGAAATTGTATATTTAAATACAGTTTGAAAAGACAAATTTAACGGTCTTTTCTCTTTTGTCCAACTCTGCCCAATCAGGGCTCAGGTGCCTGTCATGTGGTCCCAAAGGAAAGGAGGTAGGAAATTCTGGCTGAAATTAGGCCCGCGGGTGCACACGGGGATGTGTCTGTTGTTGGAGAACACTGTAAACATTCTCACTGAGTGTGTTCTTGTGACTCATGGAATCCGCTATGACTAATGAAGAAACCCAAACCTTTTGGCTTACTGACAGGCATGTTTCCAATTGGCTGAGAGGGATTAGCTTGGTGCTCTTATTCCCTGACATTGCCTTAAGGAGACGGGTATGACCGCTGGCCATTCACTAGTGATTGAATCCCCTCTCATCCCTCAGTGGTTCTAATGGGAAGTTATTGAGAGGGTGCTCTTTCCTACCCATTCTCCAGCATCAGTCTCAGCTTTGACTGAGTCCAGAGCACCAAATATAATTAATGGCTACTGACTTTGCTTCCATACTGCTGTATTTGGCAGAATGTGTGTATTTTATACCTGAGACTTATCTCAGGGCAATTTGGTCCTGTCACCAAATGACAGATGACTGTCAGGGAAAAAAAAGCCCTTAGACTAGTAGTAAAAAGGGGGAGCCAGAGGAAGGTCAGGAGGACCTGAGTTCAAATCTGGCCTCAGACACTTAACATTTCCTGGCTGTGTGACTCTGAGCAAGTCACTTAACCACAATTGCCTCAGCAAAACAAAAAAGGGGGGGGGGGGGGGAAGAAGCAGGGAAATAGTTGTCTGGCAAGAGATGCTACTCCATTATGTCAAGTTTGAGCTGTTCTGTGTCCTAAAGCAAATTTAAAATCTGTGTGCCCTCTCACCATCGTATTAATTTATAAAACATTTTAAATTTGGAACAGAAGTTTTTGTGAGGGTCAATGTTGAAAAGTTGTCCATGCATATGTTTTGAAAGTAAAAAGCTTTAATAAAAAAATATATATTTTTAAAAGGACCCGCTAACATAGTAAATGCATCTTTGTACATGGAAGCAATTTGACTAGGCTATGCTGGAGAATGCAGTGACCTGGGCTGCTAGTGGGAAATGGCACTGCTCAATCTTTTAGCTTTGGCGCCTCAGGCAGTTAACCCTGCTGGCAGGGTGGACAGGCTGGGTCCTTCCATCACACTGTGCAGCCCCCTTTGTTTTCTCTCTTACCTGTGGCTCAAAGGTTTAGAATTTGAGTGTGCCTCTATCCCTAAGCAGTGTGGTACGAGACAGTAATAGCCTATTCTGTTCGCCGATGTCTCTTGTGCAAGCCAAGGTCCTCCAGATTTCCACAGCCTTCTGATAATGAATTCTAGGTAATCTCTCTTCTAAGACATCTTCCCCACCCCTATGTGTGTGGGGGGGATATTTAATAGTCTTGACAGTTCTATTCTTAATAGTTCTTGTAGAGCAAACAAGTGTGACCAGAGCACTCTAACATCCCAGATGGGCATTTTGGGAAGCACTATGAAGGTGAGAAGTTTTCTGATCTATGTGATTGTGTCAGGACCCCCAGGGCAGCCGGCTTGAGTAGCACCAGCCTCGCCTGCGGCAGGCATCCCTGAATGTCATTATGAATGAATCAATGAAGGGCTCTATTTCCCATTGCCTTTGAAAAGATGAGCTCTCTGGAAGTTGGTTCAATAAGCCGAGCATTGTCAGAATTGACTATTCAATCAGAAGAGGAGATGAATGGCTTCCTGTTTTAGATGGCCAGATCTATAGCATGAGCTCATAAACTAAACACAAATTTTCAAAGACATCTGTTCCCTATCTCCAGAATAAACATAGTGTTGGGCGAGCTTTGGCCTGTGTGAGCCAGCGTTAACCCTCCTGACACCCACGGGGAGGGCCTGAGGACTTCACTCTATTTCAGCCCCTTTATGGACAACCCTTGCCAGAGAACAGCCTCTGTCCTCCAAAAGAAAATTTGGGAAAATTGAGGAGAAAACCTCTTGTGCTGGTTTGAAAACAGGATCTCCTGCCTTCTCCCTCCCCCCAATCTGACCGCTTTGGGGCTCCTTAGCCCTCTGAACTTTGGGGGGACTGGCCTCCTGCCGGTGGAAGCGAGAAGTCGCCAGTTTCCTGGCCGAGACCAGCGTGGCCAGTGGCTAGCGCCAAGGAGCTCGCTCCACCACAATCTGGAAAGGGGCTGGACTCTAAGCCTGACTGTGTTTTTGATATGAAAGGGAGGTAGAGCCCAAACCAGCGTTCAGGAAGCTCACATCTGGATGCTGCTGACACATCTGGGTCCCAGGTCTAACCTGGAGCACGGAGAATGCAAACATCCACACTCCGGGCTGTTTTGTGCAAACGTTGGAGCTTTGCATTTTTATTAACATTTTCCTCTCACTTGTGGTTTACATCCATTTATAATAATCTACATAATTGAAACGACACAGACAAAAAAATATATCCTTAATGAACAGTCCTATCCTACCTGTATCCGCAAACCTCTCCAGATCTCCTGGGCCCCTGCGTGGAAGAGGGCAAGGTGATGTGGAGCGGGGGAGGACAGCTGCAGCCTGCTTTCTGGGTGCCTGGGCCACCGTGGCGGGGGCTGGGCCGTGCACTCCCTCGCTGCAAGCAGGGCTTTGTCCTGCCCTAGTACCTATCCCTTCTAACCATGTGGATTTTTTGATAAACGTTTCCCTCCCATCACCATCTTGCCCTCCTTGCTTATGCCAGTCTCCAGGTAGCAGCAGCCCCTCCCTCTCTTCTAGTGGGGGCTGGGATGAGAGCCCCCCCAGGCGAGCTCTCCACCTGGAATGACAGCAAGGCCGACTTGGGCGCACCAGGGTACTGGGGCCTCTGGACCAGGGAGCTTTGCTCTTCCCTGTCTCTTGCCAGTGGGCCTCCCTCTCCCTGACAATGCCGGAGCATGGCCACCTCCAGCCTGGGCAAGGGGGGAGAAAGGGGCAGAGAGGGAGGGGAGACATCTTTGAGGCACCCTCGATGAAGGTCTGGCCCCCAGCACCAGCCACGCAGGCTGGTCTCCAATTGGGAGAGGGTCTCCTCTTCCAAAGCACTCAGCCAGGGAGCCGGCTCGTGTCCCTGTCTGGAGAACTCCATGGGCCTGCCAGGCCTGGGCCTGGGTGCAGGCCTGGGAGCTCTTGGGCTCCTGGGGGAGGGGACCCAGCTTGCTCTCCCCAGTCACACCACTTTGCTGCTAGTGTTTGACTGAGGAGGGCAAGTCGGTGCCCCCCAAGGCCAGGCTGAAGAGCTCCCCACCCCCCTTTCTGTAGCTGGGCAGGAGGGTCACTGGGAAGCCAGAAAGGGCATCTGAATGGGCAGCACCATGGAGGCCCAGGCCTCGAGCTATTCCCATCTTGGGGGGGCCCCCACTGTAGCTGACCCACCCCTCCTGGTGGGGCTCAGTGGGCACAGGGGCTGCAGGGCCTGGCTGCGGAGGGGAGGGTCTAAGGCGGAGCGACTGAGGAGGTGGGAGGGAGGCTCCAGGGGGTCCTATTTGTGGCCCTAGGGCAGATGGCCCCCCAGGACAGATGCCCCTCGTAGCCCCGCCCTCTCTGTCCCTCTCCTTTCTAAGGGCTGTGCTCGGTACCTCTCACTTTTCAACTTGTGAACACAAAATGGGGGGAAGGGGCCCAAACTCCTGTGTCCCCCGGATTGGGGTCAGAGGAGCGGTTCTTCTTCAAGACCTTTGGCAGATGGGGATCAGGGAGAATGACCCAAACCCCGGCTGGACAGCAGGTCCATGAGTCTGACACAGAGGGCGGAATCCTAGGGAGGGGGGAACTGAAAGGTGGGGGAGAAAACGGGGGGACACGGCCTCCCGGCAATGGGCTTAGGCAGCAGCTCCCCGGGGGTCTCCGGGCCCCTGCTCTGAGCTGGGGATGGCGCAGTCCCATCTCACGGTCCGGTGCCCGCAGGCAGCGAGGCAAGGCTGGGTCCGGCACCTCCGAGGGCCCTGCCCCACCAGGGGGACCTGGCCCAGGCTTCACATGCAGGGAATGGGGCAGGAGCAAAGCGGGGCTCCGGGAAGCCGCGCCGGGGCAGGAGGCTTGGCAGAAGTCACAGAGCAAACGAAAAACCTTTGCATTAGACTCGGAAGGAACGAAAATGTTGAGGACAGAAAGCGGCGTCCGGGTGCCCGGCCCGCAGCCTCGGTGACAAATTTATGAGGGACGTTCCCGTGGGCATGGGACATCGGGCGCGAACACAGCGGGCGACAGGGCGGGGGCAGGACGAGGCCGGCTTTGTACAAGGCCGCACAGGAGGCGTGCGCCGTTCTCCATTTCCCTTGGCTGCTGCTCCATCTGTCGGGGGTCCATCGATTGTATTGTCAAGTCTGTGCTGAGCCCCGGGGCCTGTGGCGTCCGAGCCCCAGGCCTGGGCTAAACGTCTGTGGAGAAGTACAGTGTGTTCCGTTTCAGCTCCGCAAAGGAGATGGGCGGGTGCTGCAGGTAATAGAGGAGGACCTGGACCTGGGGGAGACAGGGGAGGGCGGTGAGGGGACGGCCTGGCAGCCCTGCTGCCCGCTTAGTCTCCCCTGGGGGGGGGCTTCAGGGCCGCGCCTGCTCTGGACCCCCCTGGTCTGCCTCTGGCGGCCTCCCGCAAGTGTTGGTGATTCCATTTAATAAACACGAAGGATGGCACCTCTCCACCCCCAACCAGTGCACAGACCTCGGCCTAAGGACTCGCCACCTTTCCCATCGCTGGCCTTCTGGGGGTGGGGGCGGGCAGGAGGGAGGGGAAGAATGTGAGGTTCAAAAATGTTAAAAAAAAAAAATGATTGGGAAATAATGGCAAAAATTTAACAAAATGAAATGTATTAAAAAAAAAAAATCCCATCCTCTGTGACAGGATTTGTGCCCACAAAGCTCGCTGCTGTCAGGTATTAGGGAGGCTTGGGGAGGAAGGGCCCTGAGTGAGCCCCGCCTGGCTCAGAACCATGGGAGTGGGAGTAGAGCGTGGAGAGGCCATGGCTCCAACACCCTCCTTCTGCAGAAGAGGGAGCGGGGGGGAGAGACTCGGGCTTCTGGGTGCCCAGTGGGAGACAGAAGGACCCCTCCAGGGATTACCTGTGCCATGACATCGTGAGACCAGATGTCCGAGGCCGAGGTCAGGTGTCCTTTGCTCTCTACTTCGGACGGTCTCAGTAATGTGGGGCCAAACACAGTGGCCAGGTTGTGCAGGGACATCTTGTTGATGGGCTCCTTTTCGGCAACCCTGGGGGAGAGGAGGGAGGTTATTTCTGCCCGGGACCCCCCGCAGCCTCAGCCGCTTCACGGGAGGCCGGGAAGGAGGCCCTGGAAGATGGGGCTGAAGCCTCTCTGTTTCCAAAGCATCCCATCACCAGGAGCCTCCCCAGGAGACCGAGGGCAGCCAAGGAGCTGGAATCCTTTTTAGGATGCACCCTGAAGGGACGTCAGGTTTATGGGTTACAGCTTTGGACCCCAAAGGTATCTTCAAGGTCATTTGTCTGAGCCCTGACTTCTGGGAGGAGAGGAGAGGCCGGGAGAGGTCAACCAGAGCTTGGCTGGTCGGGCCGGAGGCCGGGATGGCTTTGGGTTGGACCTGGCCTGGGGCCAAGGCAGCCTCCCAAAGCTGGAGTGCGGGGCTGGCCCCCCTTTGCTCTTGCGTAACTGGCCAGCTGCCCCTGCTGGTTTCTCCCTCTGAGCAGCGGGTATTAACTGCCGTCTGTGGCCAGTGCCCGAGCAGCCCTTGCCCCCCCCAACCTCCTCCCAGTTCCCTGACAAAGGACCCGTCTCCCCAACGCCACCTAAGAAGCGACAGCTGGGCTGTTCCCGTGCCCCCACTGCCCCCAGTCCCTCAGGAGTCACACAAAGACCCCTCTGGGGGGCGCCGGCATCCTCGGGGGACCCATGGGCCCTGCCCGAGCGGAGCAGCCCATTGGCTTGGAAACAGGCAGGAAAACAGGGCCGTGTCGGGAGGCAGCTGCAGCCTCCTCCGCCCCCAGCCCCACAGAAGTTGAGCCTGCTCCAGGGGACCAGATGTGGGAACAGGCTGTGCCCGGTTCTCAGGGTGGAAAAGCTAATGGATTTTCCCTTCGCCCTTCTCCTGGATGTTCCCGCTGCTCTCCAAGGCGTGGGGGAGCGGGACGGGACTCCGGCCCTGGCCAAGCCAGTGGGGAAGGTGCCCGGGACGGGAGGGACGTGAAACCCGAGCCGGCCCTGCGGAGGGTGGGAAAGGCTCGGCCTTCGGAGCTTCTGCTCAGCCTCCACCAGCTTGCCCAAGGCAGATTCTGGGAAACCAAAACCCCAGACCCTGAGGGGGACAGATGGAGGGGGATGGGAGGGCCGTTGCCACGATCCCTGGGAAGTGCAAGCCCCAATCCCAGGCTGCCAGCCAAGTTTGCCAGGCTCAGCTGGAAGGTGGAGAATCTTGTCTCAAAGACCATTTAGTCCAGTCTCCTGCCCCTAGTTTGTAGAGGGGGAAACTGAGGCCCAGGGACAAGAAGGGATAAAGCCAGTCTCACACAATCAATGAGCCTTGAGGGCAGATCTGATTCCAGAGTCAGCCTGTTCTTTCTGGAAGGGGGTCCTACCCTTCCTCAGGGTTACCAAGAGCCCCCTGCCCTGGGAGCCCCCTTAGCCTGGCCTCCCCCTCTGGGCAGTCAAGGAGCCATGTGGGCAAGCCCCCCACACTGCTCACCTTTTCAAGTGTTCTAGCAAGAAGAGGAAAGTGATAAGGTTGGGGTCGGGAAGCGTCCGGAGAAGGTGCATCATACAGTTTTCCTTGGCGGCAGGATCGGAGAGAGCTGGTGACGAGAAAAGGGGTCAGCTCCTCCGGACGAGCCGGGGGCTCAGGTCTCACCCCCAGAACCCCGCACTCAGCCCCAGAGAGCCACTCAGAGGATGGGCAGGATGGGCACCCGCTGCGATGCCCAGGAGTTATGTGATCATCCTGTTTCCCCAGGACGGGGCTCGCAACTCTCTGGACAGGAGGGTCTCCTTACATCCCTCCAGCTGGGGACTGTACCTACGGCTCGGCCACTCTAGCCCTATCAGCAGGATGGGCCAGTGGTCAAGCTGGACCTAGTCAGACCCCCGTTTTACCAAGAAGGGAACCAGGGCCCAGAAGGCAGATTAGCAGGGCCAGGACAAACTGGCCTCCCTGGGTCTGGGGGCACAGAAATAGAAGGTCGGCCCGGCAGCTGGCCCACAGCGCGCTGGTCTGGGTCTTTCATGTGCTGCGCTCTCGAATCAGACTCCGGCTCCCAGAGAGGAAGGCTTGGCTTGGGATGGTGAGTCCTCTAGAAAGACCTTCTCGTCCACCCATCTCACTCAACATGCACCTTTGCAATTGGCACAGCCTCCTCCAACATCCCCCCCTTTCTTTGCACTTGGCCAAAGAGGCAAAAGCTGCTTTGTTTCCTGATGCTGTTTTTAATAGAGCCGAGCTGGAAGGCTGGAGGAGGAAGGGCATGGGGCCTCATAGAGCTTGCTCTAGAATGAGACAACATCCCATCCCCCTGTCTCCTGGAGGAAGGTGGTTGGGAGTAAGGGGACCATGTCCCAAAGAGGGCAGGGACACAAGCTAGCCGCAGCTGAACCAGACCCAGGAGCTTTCTGCCCCATGGGCTGCTGTACTCTGATTGGAGTAAAATCTCACAAAAATGAACATAGAAAACTACATTCACATATAATCGGAAAAATAAACTGAGAAAAATCCCCCAAACCAAGCCGAAGCCATCCTGTGAGGGTCGGTTCCGTCCAAGGCCAGCCCCGTCCCGGAGGCAGAGCACCGCAGAACCAATGGCCTGTCTTACGGTTTGTAGGTCTCTACTAGACCTGGAAATTTTGAGAAATCTTTCAACCTAAACATAAGGGGGTGCAGCCTAATAACCAGCCAGGGCTATTGTCCTTTCCTAACTGTCCCTCACTCCCAAGGATCACCTGGACAGGAGCCCCAGCTGCCAGCTGTTAGCCCGAGTGCCCCATCGGAGCCCCGGGAACCTGGGTCAAATCTCACCAATGCCCTCCATGAAGGCCGGGTAGAGTCTGTCTGTGAGGAGGGGCTCGGGGAGCTCCCGGAAGTAGAGCTTCAAGGTCCCCGCAATGGCATTGATGTCCATGTCACTTAACATCACCAGCACATCCTTATTGTCTGCAGAGGAGAGGAGAGGAGGGGGATCAGTCACCCCCAGAGACCCCCAGAATGCACTGGGGCCCTCCCTGAGAAGGGCCCACTGGTCTCTATTTCAAGACTTCCAGGAGTGGCAGGGCCAGGGCTGCTTGTGCCAGTTTTAGACAACGGTAATTGTTAGAAAGTTTTTCCTAGTCTTGCCCAAAGTACACCTGGCAGAGCCAAGCAGAATCCTTCTACCTCCTTCCTGCCACTTCACCAATTTTCTAAAAGCCAAAATCTGTTTGGTGGCAGTTTCTACCCATTTGTCAAGAAGCTCCTCTCTGGGACCAGGAAGAATACGTCCAGTCCCGTCCCCCAAAGAGCACCCACTTAGCAACAAACAAGTCCTGGCAGCTCTCCAGATTCCCTCCCACTTGTCCCGAGGCGCAGGGATTTCGGGGCATTCGCTCCCTCAGACAGTCTCCGTACTTCCTCCTTCTGTCCCCAGGGCCAGCCTGGCTGGGGCCTCAGATGTGGGAGCCTGGTGACCAGCAGGCCTGAGGGGCTTTCCTCAGACAGGGTCCCTGACAAGGGGCACAGAGAGCTGGGGGAGCCCCCACGGCTGCCTCATCCGGCCCCTCACTTCACATCTGAGGAAACCGAGGCCGTGAGACTTCAGGCAACTCCAGGACCAAGCTCAGAAGCCGGCTCTGCTGGCCGCAGATGCAGCTCCAGGGAGCTGGGAGAGCAAGAGACGGGATCCGGGCTTGGCTGAGACGCGAGAAGAACTCCTGCCTCAGACACTTTACTGGCCGTGAGTCTGGTCAGTCCGCCTCTCACAGGCTCGTTTCCACGTGTGTCCCTGAGACAATGACAGCACTGGCTGCGAACCTTAAAGTCCACTGCAAACGTCAGCTGCTGTCATCTTTATTTGCACCATTACTCTGGTGCCTGTTTGGGCTGCCTCCCAATGTCGCTGTTGAGTATGGGCAGGGCCAAGGCAAGTGACCGGCCTGGCCGAGTACCGGCTGGGCCGGACTGGGTGGGGGAGGCTGGGCCCGTGAGAAAAGCCGCTTCTGGGAGCCAGACCCCCGGGGCCACCCTGATGCATAGGGAAGGTTGGTCCCGCCGACAGTCCCAGCTAAGCCCTCTGGAAAGCTCGGCACATTTTTTGCACCTAAAATCATGTTCAACCAAGCCTTGGTTTCCAGGCCACGAAGAGGAATCTGGGCCAGGAACAAGCAGCTCCGTGCCAGGATCTGCCTCAGCCTCCCGGCCCCCTCCGAGCTCCCAGCCTTCCTCCCTGCCCTCCCCTGCCGCCCTCCCAAGTCCCCCTCCCGGCTGGGGGCTGCTCCCCTGGGAGGGCCGGGGAAGGGCAGGGGGTTCTTCGGGAGTTGTTCAGCTCTCAGGGGCTCCCTGGTCAGCCTGGACCAGCCGGACTCTCCCAGCAGCCCCCTCCCACCCCCCCACAGGATCACATGAATGACACCGAGGACAGGGCCCAGTCTGTGAGAGCCTCATGGACACCTACAGGCTAGAACCGGCTTTAGTGGAACAGGGATTCCCAAACATACCGGCCCCTCGAACAACGAATGGTTTTAGGGACTCGACCTGCTAAAGCACATTTTTGGTGCATTTGCTTCAGTGTGATTGGTTTCCTTTGTGATTCTATGCGTCTTGTGCTTTTAAAAACATTTTTCTGGGAGCCCGAGGCCCGAGGGAGCCGTGAGACAAGAAGGCAGAGAGGCCCTGTCTTGGAGGGTGGCCCAGACCGTGGGGCCCCCGATGTTTCTCATGGGCCCCCAGAATTCCAGCATCCAGAGGCTGAGGGGCGAGCTCAGGGCTTTTGAATCTGACCCCCCGGAAGTTGTTTCCAAGGCTGCCCCTGTACCTGCGAGTCTGTGCGAGCAGGAGATCTGGTGGGAAGGCCCAGAGGCCTCCCCTGTGCCCCCCACTCCCTCCTCCAGCCCCGGTGCTGCCCCAGGACTCACTGGCGTCAAAGACGGCCTTCAGCGCCTGGATGTCCGTGGCCACCCCCGAAATCCGGTAGATCCCGATCTCCTCAATGCCTCTTTTCTCCACCTCCTCCACACACTGCCGGACGATGTAGGGCACTTTGGAGCGCTCTCGCCTGTGGGCAGGGGGTGGGCGGCGGTGACTCGCCAGGACAGCGGCCCCCTCCTCCCCCCCACAGCTTCGTCCCTGACCTTGGGCACCCCGATGGGGAGGGGGAGAACGGGAGGAGATGCCCCGGGGCCGGCTGGGTGTGGAGGGCAGGGGCAGGGGTGGCAGAGGGAGGGACCAGGCCCTCCTCTCACAGGACCCCAAGCAGGGGCACAAACTGGGGGGAGGCAGCAGATTAAACAGAAACCCGGGGGACGGGGGACGGAAGAGGGAAGAGGACTTTCCTTTGGGAAAACCCTAAGGGAAAAACCCTACTGAGAGTGAGAGTCTCCTCCTACGAGAGGGTGAGGTAGCTTTTCTAGGAAGGAAGACGGTTGGTTCCTAGGGGCAAAGACTTGCATTTCTGAGATAAGACACAAGCCGGGCTGAAGGTGTCCCAGCCTTTGCCCACACTCAGGATCAGGGGACCCCAGATTTAGCTCAGGGAGACCCCAGAGGCGCCCAGCCCAGCCCTCCACATGGTCCGGTGACCATGGTCTATAGAGGTGACAGGTCTTCAGAGGATCCGTGCAAGTAAGTCCCACAGTGGGGATGTGAGGAAGGCAGGATCGGAACCCCGCATCTCCTTCCCTGCCCCAACTGGCCTTTTCCTGGAAGTTGCTCCCTTTCCCCCTCACTTAGGGCAGGAATCTCACTGCCCCAGGGAGGACGGGGAAGGAGACTGGAACCCATCAACCATCACTTGTTAAGTGCCTGCTACAGGCCAGAGGCTGCGCTAAGCACAGGGAACTCAGGGACCACTCGGTCCCACCGCTCCCACGCCTTCACCTTACAAAGGAAGAAACTGAGACCAGAAACTTGCTAGCGGAGAGAGAGCTGGACCCTGAGTCTGGCCTCAGACACTTACAGACAAGTTTTTGCCTCAGTTTCCCCTTCTGTCAAATGAACTGGAGAAGGAAATGCCAAGAAAACCCCAAACGCAGCAGGTTTGAGGGGGGATTTGGCTTCCAGCCATTTCTCCTTCTCATTCATCCCTTGGGGAGGACACGAGGGGCCCGGACTGAGAGCTGGGGGGGAAGGTTCCAGGGCTGGCACATACTTTGTCACGACGCTGATCTTCACCCCGAACACGCCTGTCTGCTTTTTGGACGGGGTCCTCTTCAGGCTCATGTCCCGGCTGGTGAATTTCATAGAGAACTCCACCTTGATCTGCACCAAGAAAAAGGCCAGGTTGGGGTGGGCAGGGCGGAATAAAGGGCGGTCGGTGCCCCAGAAACCCCTCCGGGACAAAGGGAAGGTCCAGCAGTTGAGGGGCTGCCCCCTCCCTCCATGGCCAGCCCAAGGCCGCCTTGAGACGCCCCTGGGGCAGGGAAGAACCAACATAGGGAAGGCCCCCACTGTGCCAGGCTGGGTGCCCCCTGTCCCCAGTGACCTTACCCCATTCATCTCGATCACGTCCATGTGCCAGTTCTTTGTCTGCACGGTCTGTGGGTCCAGCTGCAAAAGCAGGAGGAAGGGAAGGTTAGACACTGTACGTAAGCACAAACCGAGCACTCGCCCCGAGTGCCCCTCAGACGGACCGTCCGAGAAATGATTCATTCCGACCCGGGAGGCAAGGTTGCTTCGGAAATAGGAAAACAGTGAACATCATATTGTAAAAAAAACAAACATCCAAAACCATACGATCGTCGCAGCAGACAAAGAAAACGCCTTGGACAAAAGACAGAACGCATTTCTGCTACAAAAAGTCCTACAGACAAGGAATCTTTAACTATTTAAAAGCCAAAAGCAATTATTTTATATAATGGAAAGATGCAAGAAGCCTCCCCAATAAGTATAAGGAGAACCGATCCTGTTTTATAGCTGAAGAGACTAAGGGTCAGAGGGAAAGGGGATGGTCCCAAGTTAAGAGACATGAGTCCCCCGGCAATCAAGGAACAGGAGGGGACGCTGCAGGGCACTGGGAGGAGATCACCTCGGGAGAAGTCTGACAGAGCAGAACAGAACACCAATCCCGGAGCCCCGAGACGTAGGGAGGAGAGAGGAGGGAGGAGGTCCTTGGATGGCAGGAAAGCTGCCCCAGGACCACCCAGAGTACTCCTCGCCCAAAGTCAGCATGCTTCCGGTCCCACTGTGGTCTTGTGAAAAGCCGGCGCTCTGGGGGACGACAGGCTGACCTCAATGACCAAAGGGCCCCAGTTTGAGTCTCCCCTTCCAACAAGTCATGGCCCAGGGCTGGGGGCAACTCCTTAGGGCCAGAAGTTGACCATGAAAGGCCAATTTGCACTGTCCGGGGCCACCTTTCAGGCCCAATCTCTACCCCTTAATCTTACCCATCAGTGACTCCCCCCAAATTGTCCAGGTTAGATGGAATTCTCTCCATCAGCCGCCCGCTCACTGCAGTCTGGACGACAGTCGGCCCTCAGTCACGTCCTGCCCCAGGCAGGCAGGGGATTCTGGCCGGGCCCCCCCTTCCCGGGCTTAGAACAGTATCTGACACAAGTTGGCTGCCTGACCCCTAAAATCCCCCCATACCCTTGTGGCAGTGTGCCCCCTCTCTGCAGAGGGCCCAGGCCTCCCTCTGCCCCCTACAATGACAGCTCTGTCCCCGGGGGCACAGGAACCGCCTAAATCAAGGCTATTTCAGGCTGTCATTTTAATACAGAGGAAGGCGGAGGGCAGCCCCGGAGAGGGACGGGGGCACATTTTCCAGCGAAATTATGTCTCTCCAATTGCTGTGGCTATTTATAACCCCTGGGAAATGTGCATTCTGCTATTTCCTGATTAGATTAGTGGTCTAGGGGTGGGGCAGGGGTGGGGGGCCGGGATGTCAGGAGGGGCTGAGCGCTAGGCAGGGGCCCTGCCCCCGTGGCACCTTCCTTAGCCCCAGATGGCTCAGTACTGGAGAGGAGCACCCGAGGACTCAGCACACAGTCCCAGAGCCTGCCCAAGAACACCAAGGCCACAGGAAAAATACGGAGCCAGCCCCTCTGCTCCCCACCGGAGCAGCCCCTGGCTCGTAGGGGGTTCTCTCTGGGCATCTTTTCGGACATCCAGAAAGGTTTCCAGCCCCTGCCCCAGGGCCAGGTGCTGGGGTCACAAAGACAGAGCGCGACTCTGTATTCCAGACTCCAATGGGGAGCTCCCGAGTGAATGTGCTTCTGCCCCTGCCCTCCGAGCTGAGCCCCTCTCCCCGGAGACCCCTGCAAATACCAGGAGACGGCTAGCCCGTCTCAGCCGGCCCCGGCCCCCACGTCCCCGGACTGACCCGCACGGCTCCGGTTCCGGAAGGCCTTGGAGCTGGTGTTGTGGTGGCCGGCCACGTGGCACGGACCCCACAACGCGGCGGAGGGAGGTGGCGAGGGAGGCACACGGTCCATGGGCAGACCGGGACATTGGGGGGGGGACACAGGCAATGGGGGGAGCGGGTTAGCTCAGATACATGTTAGGAGGGTTTGGTTTTGCTCTGTTCTTAAAGGAGGGGAAAGAAGGAGAGAAAATTAACTTTTAATTGAAAAAAGCAGCTTATTAATGGGGGAACAAAGGGAGCAAGTAAAATGGAGAGCGGGCTGCTTTTACAATCGGAAGGTCAGGATTCACGTCCCATCTTGGCCACTCACTCCTTGGGTGACCACGGGCCAGTCACTGCTGCTCCCGGCCTCATTTACTTCTGGTGGCCCCAAAGGGCTTTGAGAACCCTAAATCTCTAAGCCTTAGGATGACTTTCATCCAGCCAATGACAAACAAAACCAGCCCGTACCACAGGAAGGGAAGAGGAAGCAGAGGTGAGGAACAGCTGGAGGGGCTGCGATGGCAGGGAGAAGATGGGGCTCCCGATGTGGGAACACGGCAAGCTGGAGGAGAAGATGAGATGAGGGACTGGGCAGAGGCCGGAGCCAAGGGCAGCTCCCCCGGAGATGGGGCCCATCCTGTGGCCAACCAGGGTGAGGAGCCCCTGGGGAATAGTGACCACCGGCAGGACCCTCCCTTCCTCTGTGACACAGACACATACACACGCACGCGCGCGCACACACACACACACACACACACCTCCCTCCCTCCCTATTTTCTTCACTGTCACGGATTCATAAACAGCCTAGCAGGGTGGGACAGACCTTCAGGAGGGTCACAGTATTTATAATGTTAGGCCTGAAAGGGAAATTTAGTCTAATTTTCTCTTTCTCAAAGGAGGAAACTCAGCTGTAGGAAGCATAAAGTGGCTTCCTCAATCCAAGGGAAAAGAATGAACAGCGCAAAAGCCTTCCAGCCTGTTTTGTTTGTTCCTTCTTTCCTTTCTCCTTTATTCTCTCTTCTCTCCCTTCCTTCCCTCCCTCACTTTTTTTCCTTCCTTCCCTCCTTCCTCCCTTCATTTCCTTTTCCTTCCTTCCTTCTTTCCTCTCCCTCCCTCCCTCCCTTTCTTTCTTTTTCCTTCCTTCCTTCCCTTTCTTTCTTTTTCTCTCTCTGGATTCCAGCCCAGCCTTGCCCTCTATACATTAGTCCATGCTGCTTCCATATACAAAGGATGCTCCAAAAGGCTCTTTGGGATACTCTCTATATAAAAGCGTGAACTTCTGTTCCCTGTACATTTCCGCTTCCTTTTAGGCCAGCTTGGTTAAAAAGCTCCACAGGGAACGGACTTACATTCCTTCTGGGAATTGTTTCCTCCTGGGGAAAGCCCTGAATTCAAATCCCAGCTCTGTCACTCCCTACTCACCACAGGCAGGCCTCTAATTAATTAATTACTAGAAGGCAGGGAGCACAGGGAATGTTGAGAAATGACAATGGTATTTTTAAAAGGCATTAATAAAGTTAAAATAAGACCAACAAAAATTGTCCGAAGCGACTTCCAGGAAGGCTGAGGGGCCAGTCCCTGGTCTCCCTGTGGAGTCTGTTCCTCCCTAACCTGGCACATTAAAGTCAAAGTAAGGGGCTGAAAGACCCTTTTGTATCTGGTTTCATGTGGCAAATGGGAAGGAGTTAGAGAAAAGGGGAAGATGAAGGCCGGGAGACCAGTCCCTCCTCCCAGAGCTGGATACTCCTTCCAGCTGAAGCTCCCCCTGGTCCTTGTCCCTGCCTGGCAGATTTGGGAAGCCGTGGCCTTTTCATCTCAGCTCAGTGTCTGCTCCCACTCTCCCCTTGTCTCCCCTTCCTTTCTCCCTCCTCTCTCCCCGCTACGTCTCAGCTCCGCGGTTTCCACCTGCTCGCCCAGGACACGAAGCTGCCGACAAACATCGCAAGCTGGGGAGGCGAGCATCTGCGCCAGCCCTAATGACATCACCTGTGTAGAGTCCGCAGGGCCCCAGGAAATAAAGTGGAAGTGGACAGCAGGATCTGATCTGGGGCAAATCCTTCTGTTTCTCTGGGCCTCAGTCTCCTCCCCTGGCTTCCGAGATCCCTTCTGGCCCCAAGTCAAGGGCTACAGCCCCCAATGGATTTAGATTGTCTGTAGTAAGCATTTAATAAATGCTCATTTATTGGAAAGATCAGGGGATCCAAGGGGTTTCTGGACTGCTTCAGATATTCCCTGGTGACCGAGGTCACTGCCTGGGTCTCAGTTTCCACATCTGTAAAATGAGGAGATTGGACGGCCCTTGAAGTCCAACTTTGCCCAGCCTTTCTCTACACCTTCTCCTGGGGGCCAACCTCTTGTGGTGACCTCTGGACGGTCTCTGGGAGGCCATGAAGGAAGGGGCTCATGGGCTACAGGTGCAGAGCAGGAAAGGGCCCTTCCTGGCCTCCCAGCCCAATGCCGTCATCCTGCAGGTGGGGAAGCGGGGCCCAGAGAAATGAGGCGGACACAAGGGACAGCCGGGGCCTCGAGGCCAGCGTTCTTCCCCGTGAGCCGCACTGTTTTTGCTTCCCTTACTGGTGCAACTGAGAATACCGCCCAGAGAACCTGCTTTCTGAAAGCCGCCTTCATCGCATTCCAGGAGCCTGGGAACAGGGCCCTTGGGGAGGGCGACCCTGAGCCAAAGCCCAGAAAACATCTGGCTCCTTGGAGAAAAGGGATCAATCAATTTTACAAAGAGGCAAAAATAAATGTTTGCTGCCTGCCTTCAGGGAGCGTGCACTCGAAAAGCCGAGACCAGAGTGGGAGCAGGAAGAACAGATCAACTTCCGTGTCAACTGGGCGCACAAAGTGACCTTGAGAGGCTAGTGGGGTGACCTTGGGAGGCCATGGCTTCTCTCTGGACCTTCACTACTTTGGGGGGTATTTCACACACGGCTCAAGCCCCTCCAGCCTAGCCACACACACACACTCGGCCACGCTGCTCTCGCCTCTGAGCCTCAGTCCTACACCCAGGACGAGGGATGACGCTTTGAGATCAAGCTCCCTGTGCCCTTCCCCCATCACCATCCAAACCCTCCTGCTCTCACACGTACAGTCTGGGAAGGGGGCGGGCTGGGGGGAGCCTCTTGGGGGCTGGCGTTGGAAGGGAGGTGGGACAAAGTTCCCGATAGCGCCAGTCCGGCCAAGCTCTGGGTGCCTGCTCAGCTGCAGCCGTCAGCCAGGGCACCAGGCCTGTTGCCTCGGACCACAGGGGCTCCTCAAAGCGAGCCGGTGCTGGAAGAGACCCCCAGACTCCTTCACAGAGGAGAAAACAGAGGCTGGGCCAAGGGGGCCAGTCCAGACCCAGAGCAGCTCCGGGCCAGCCCTTCCGCTCCATGGGCTGGAAGGCTCCAGGACAACCAGGCTGGGAGGGCCGGAGGCCGGAGTCGGGGAGGTCCGTGTCAGGGAGGCTGGTGTCGGGGAGGTTCCCCCCCCCCGCCCCCGCCCTTGCCCCCCGCCCCCCCCCCCCCCCCCCCCCCCCCCCCCAGTGTCACAAAAAGATAAATACTGAGAAGCACCGACAGGCCCACACCCGGCTGAGGGCTCCCTGGCTGCTGAGCCAGGGCCAGCCTGTCATTGGGGGAGACCATAGGCGCGAGAAGCACGAAGGGGCCGGCAGAGAAACTGCGTCAGGAGCCGCCGCCTCCCTGGGCAGAGGTGCCGGAGCAACGTAACCGCCGGCTTGTGGGGTGGGAGAGGGAGACCCCCCCAAGGCCCCCAGCCCTGGGCCCGCATGTGGCCGGCACCCAGTGTCTCCCAAGGGCTTCTCTGCATCCCCCCAGAGTCATGTCCCCAGGCACAGATGTGTGCGCACTTTCCCCTGCACACCCAGCGCTGGATCCCAAGGAACTCCAACCCTGGCCCCGGGCCCTTTCCCCTCCCCCTCGTTTTTCTTCCCCCTCCCACCTAAACACAACTTTGAAGTCCCCAGTCCCACATATGGAAGGGGTTTGACCGGGCCCTGAGTGCGGCCTTTATTAGATCCAGGTTGGCCCGTCAGCACCGCCTGCCTGCTCCCCACAGCCCTCGGCGTTCCCCAGCTGAGCCTGCCCCCCTCGGCTTTCTAACCCTTCTTTCTGTTCAGTTTGGAGGCAGCCTCTGCTTCCCAGGGACACTCGCCCCCTCCAATCCTCCCCACTCGCCCTGCCCTGGTGAACTAATGAGAGAGAGAGAGAGAGAGAAATGTTTCAGGTTATGGAGCTCCTGGGATTGTGGAAGCAGGGCTGGGGCCTGCACTTGGGGTCTTGGAAAGACCTGCAAACTTCCGCCTGACCCTTAACTCAACCCAGCTTGCTCTCTTTTTTTTATTCTGGCCGGCCCAGTCTTTATTTATTTTGTTTTATAATGTATTTATTTTTTAATACTCAGCTTTATGAATCATTTTGGAAGAGAAGAATCAGAGCAAAAGGGAAAAACCACAGGAGAGAGAAAAAAAAAAAGTGAAAAGAAGTGAACATAGCATGTTCAACCTATCCCTTTCTCTCTCTCTCTCTCTCTCTCTCTCTCTCGCTCTCGCTCTCTTTTTTTTTTTTTTTTTTTTTTTTGCTGAAGTAACTGGGGTTAAGTGACTTGCCAGGGTCACACAGCCAGGAAGTGTTAAACATCTGAGGCCAGATTTGAACTGAAGTCCTCTTGACTTCAGGGCTGGTGCCCTATCCATTATGTTAACTAGCTGCCCTTCTCTCTCTTTTTTTCATTCTCACTGACTCGGTCCATTTTTTATTTTTATTTTGTTTTATAATTTATTTTTAACACACAGTGCTTTATGAATCATATTAGGAGAGAAAAAGCAGAGCGAAAGGGAAAAACCATGGGAGAGAGAGGAAAAAAAAAAAGCCAGAAGAAAGAAGTGAACATAGCGTGTTCAACCTCTCTCTTTTTAATTCTGGCTGACCCAGTCTTTATTTCTTTATTTACATTTTGTTTTATGATTTTTAACACACAGTGCTTTATGAATCATGTTGGGAGAGAAAAAGCAGAGCGAAAGGGAAAAACCATGGGAGAGATTAAAAGAACAGAAAAAAGGATGTAGCATGTTCTACCTATTTCTTTTAGGTAAGTTGTCATTGCTGACGCCATAAGCTGTCACCTTTTCCAGCTCCAAACAACTCCGAGGCTCTTCTCCACAGCCAGGCTCTGCGCCAACTACCTGGGAACCAGTCTAACCACCACAATTCAATGCCAAGAGAGACTGTGGGGAGAGAATGGCACGCTGGGCCTGGAGTCAGCCTCAGACGCCAGCTGGGTGAGCCTGGGTGAGGGGCTGGCTTCTCCCTGCCTCAGTTTCTTTCTCTGAAAGGGGGCTGGGGTCTCATCCAGCTCCACATATGCGACCCTGTAATCGTGTCAGAGGGCTTGGAGGGCACAAGGAATTGATTGGGATTTCAGAGCAGAACTGTAAGGCGTTCGCTACTCTAGGAAGCACATACACGACTGCACCCTTCCCAGGGAAATCCCCAGGGAGCCGGCCCGGCCTGACTTTCCCTGGCTCAGCTGCCTGTTTTCTGAAGGTCGGAAGACAGCACTGGAGGTCACAGCCAAGGGAAGGGGCCAGCTGGGGTCCCGAGACGGAAACTTTAGATTTATCGACAAGGCCAAATTCCTTGGAAAGCTATTAAGGAAGGGCCCGGTGCCCCACTGGCTACAGGGATCCTGTCCGTCCCTGCACTTGGACCAAACCCCTTCCAAAGTCAGCTCCACCCTGCCCAGCACAGTCTGCGTCTCCGGAGCCAGCCCAGGCTCCCACTGCTGAGAGAGAGCTCTCTCTGCCCAGGGAGCTGCCTTTCCATGTGCTGCTGGCCCCTCTGTCCTTCCCTGGCCCCAGCGATGCAGCCCCAATGCCCGGGCACTGCCATCCTCAAAGGCCATTCCATGTCCCTGCTGCTGCCGAACCAGCCCCACCCCGCCCATGTCCGCCAGCATTATCCGATGCCGGCCATTTAAGGCCCGCTCTCTGCCAGGTGCTACAGCCATAAATGCAAAATGAAACGAGACAGTCCCTCCCTCAAAGAGCGCACGTTCCACCAGGTTATACCTCAATGTTCTTTCTCCCCGTAAAGCACCGTAAGCTGGCCCTGGGGAGATGAAGCGAGATGGAGGGGCTTCGGCCCTGTGCTTATCGGTCTCATGATCCGGTGGGAGACGGGTCACGGACAATGGAAAGTGCACAGTCTGAGGGGCTGCTCGTCTAGGAGCGGGACCGGGCAGGAAGGGTCAGGTTATTTAAGGGCTTTTAAGGACAGGGAATTTTAAATTTGAACCTGCAGATAATAAGGAGCCACTGGAAATTAACCTTTAAGTCCCCTGCAACAGTCCGGGTGTGAGGGGAGAAGGGCCTGAATTGGGGCAAAGGCTGATGTTGTAAAGGGAGAATCAGATGAAATGCGTGGAAAGGAGGCAGGTGGACGATGAAGGCGGCCGGCCCAGCTGGCCAGAGGACCAGGGCCTCTGGCCCTGAGTAGAGAAAAAAGTAGCCTTCGAAAGAAGGCACTAGCAGGTGGGGCAGACAGAGGAGGTCCGGACCATGGCACCTCTGGGCCTGGAACACAGAGGGAGGCTGGAAGTGCTTGCTGAGGGGCAGGTGCACGTCTCAGGGATGGGTGAGCTCACTGGGCAGGGGCGGATACAGGAACTATCCACTGGCAGAGAGAGGGACGAGAACGGGGCCATCCCGGAGCCCATGGAACAGCCCGGCTCCCCCAGATCTGTTTGGGGACAGCTCCGGGCTCAGCAGCAAAGCTGATAGAGCCAGGGCTTCTGCGATATTTGGTCAGGAAGGAGAACAGCTTTGTGTGCAAACCAGAGAAGCCATTTCCTTTTTCTGACCCACACTGTAGGGCCCTGCCTCCACCTTAGGCCACAGCCCCTCCCACCGCAGCTTCCCTGCTGGGTAGGATCCTGTATCCCCAAGCACTCTGGCTAATTCTGCTGCTCTGGGGTCTGGCTGCCTCCCTCAGAGCCTCTCCTCCACCTTAATCAGCAAATGCAGCTCGCCAGATCTCCAATAGGCCTGAAGGTCATTATTGGAATCCCTGCTTCCCTCCAAAGCTGCAGGGAGAGGGACCCCGTTTGCCTCAGTTTACTCCTCTGTCAAATGAGCTGGAGAAGGAAATGGCAAGTCACACCAAGATCTTTGCCAAGAAAACCCCAAATGGGTCACAAGGAGTCGGACACGCCCGAAAACGAATGGAACAATAACTTTTTAATGGGTCCACATCAGAGTTCTCTCTCGGGGACCATAAATTCCCTGAGGGAAGGCAGGGACTCTCATTGGTCACGTTCATATCCTGCTTCAGTGATTTATATAAGCCGATGCTCAGTAAATGAGTGTTTGTGGAACTGCGTTCAGGTGCCCCATGAGGAAAGGCAAACGGCTTCCTATTGCTGGCCATACTTTTTTGACCCCTTTGGAAATAGCAAGGAAGGTAACGTGCCTTGGCAGGGAGAGCCCTGGGCCAGCGACCCAAAGGGGAGGTTTAGGGACCGGCTCTGACTCGGAGATCGGCTCCCAAGTCCTGACGGCACAAGCTAGCTGGGAGTGCTGTTTAACATCATGAAGACTAAAGGAAAACCTTTTGGAAAGAAAAGGGATTGTTGGCCAAAGGAAACTTAGAGCCTCCTTTTCTGGAAGATTTCAAAGGAAAAAATAAATCTCTTGTTCCATGTAATGGAGAAGGAGTGGGTCTATCCAAGGGAAGGGGGATACGTGGGCTGCCTCTGGGACCCTTCCCATAATCATGCTTTTCTACTGAGGGCAAACAAAGGGAATTCTTAAAGTCATAGGATCGCACATTTAGGACTGAAAGGAACCTTAGAGGTCCCCGAGAATCGGATTTTCCCAGATGAAAAATCTAAACACAAATAAGACCTTTGATTGCACATCCAGTCCTCCTTCCATGGGTGCAGCAGCTTAGAACTGGGGGAGCCCTTCAAGATCATTAGGCCTCTCATCCCGTGGGAATTAGGAATCGTCTCGAAATATCCCTGACAAATCGTGGCGGAGCCTCTGCTCACCAGGGACAGGGAACTGTTATCTCCGGAGGCAGCGCATTTCCACTTTTGGACTCCTCCAATCACCCAAGGTCTTCCTGCTTTGGAGTCAAAATCTGCCTTGTGCTATTTTTTGCCCGCTGGTCCTGGATCGGGCGGAGTTATTGCAGTCCCTCTTCCCTATGGCAGGTCCTTAAGTACTACAAGGGTTTATCTGATCCTTGCTGCTGACTAGCTGTGTGTGGGGAAGAGCTGCCACAATCTCTCAGAACCTCGTTTTTTGGCTCTGTAAAATGGAACCCTTGTCTCCCAGGGCTGCTGTGAGGAGCCAGTGAGTTTTAAAGGGCTTAGCAACATGTCTGACACATAGTAGGTGCTATATAAGTGTTACTAGAATTATGATCATTATTACATTCCGGAGTGATTGGGAGGATTAAATGAAATAATAATTGTTAATTACTGAGTAATGGTAAAGTGCTTAGCACAGTACCAGGCACATAGTAGGGGCCATTTAAATGTTAGCTACTTTACACACAAAGAAAAAAGGGGGGATGTTTGAGGCCATAGAAATATACTAAGGCAGACACGCTGGGGATGGTGTCCAAACATATGGTTCTGAATCCCACCTTTGCCATTAATCACCTGTGTGACCTCAGAAACTACTTAACCTTTCTGGGTTTTAATGATCTTAGATATAAAAATATAGGGAGGAAGCTGACTAGATGAGCACTAGAGCTTCTTTCTAGGTCTAAATCTATGATCCCCTACATAGACTTCTTCTTCTACAGGGAATAAGAGTTAGAGCAATGACCTTGTTGTACCCACAGAGATTAGCCAACAGCTGCCAATTAGTAGTTAATTAGCCTAAATAGTTTCGCTTTCTGTAGTAATAGTTAATTAGCCTCGGTGGTTGGGTTTGTTTGTGTGTAAAAAGGGGAAAATAAGGGGAACACTCCTTCCCCACCCCGTGGGGCTTCTGCGGGGAAGTGCTTTGTGAGCCTGGGAATTCTATGGAAATAGAGGTTATTATTAAGTTAGTGTAGCTGTGTATGTATCTGGGACAACCACTGTCATATGTTCAAGAGCTAGACCCAGAACTGGAGGAGGAAGAGCGTGAGTTATGGAGCTAGATCCAGAACTGAACAGGAGGAAGAGCATGAGCTATGGTAAGCTCAATACCAATTGAGGGAGAACTCCCAGCCAAGAGAAGAGGAAGCCAAAAGAGTTCTTTTAGCTCTGGATTGGAGTTGTGATTTCATCAATGCAGAGAACTCCCAGATGAGGAAACTCTCTCCACCCATGCAGCTTAGGACCTGCCCAGTCAACTTAAAACTCAGAGCTGCCTTTGGGTACCAAGGGGTTACGTTATCATTTTACCTGCCAATCTGAAAAAGGACGGTATATGCTGGCCCAGAGAGCCAGTGGGTGAAAAAATAAACCTAAGGTAGACTTTGGCATGCTTCTGATAATGAGAGCTATCTAAAAGTGGAAATGAGTTGTTTGAGTTGATAAGGGGTGCCTAGGTGGCCCAAGGGACAGAGTCTTGGGCCTGGAGCTGGGTAGAGTTCAAACTTGACCTCAGATGTTTTACTAGCTATGTGACTCTGAGGAACTCCCTTGACTTCTGTTTACCTCATTTTCTTCTCGGTAAAATGGAAATAATAGCATCTACCTCTCAGGGTTGTCATAATAGATCAACTGAGATAATAATTGTAAAGTGTTTATCCCTAGTACCTGGCACGTAATAAGTGCTATGTGAATATTAGCTACGCCAGTCTGTTTTTATATATGCCAGGTATTGTGCTAAGCTCTTAAATATTTTGTTATTCTATTAATAACTTCTTTAGCTTCATCGCAACATTATGAAATATTTAGGAAAGCCAAAGACACATCTCTATGGAGTCACAGGTTTATCATCTGCAGAGATTGTGTCATCAAATCTGGGATAGATTCTTCTGGGAGACAATCGGGATTAAGTCATTTACCCAAGAATCACCCAGGTAGTAAGTGTCTGAGGTGGGGTTTGAATTCAGGTCCTGACTTCAGGTGGAAGGACCACCTCGCTGCTTTCCTGAGATAGATTTGGGCTCGACATCTTTCGTTTTTATGTCATCTTCAATTTCACATCTATATTTATTTCTGTTTGTTTATTTATCCCCTTGCCTAATATCAAAGAAAAAGAGGGGGAAAAAAGCAATTTAGCAAAACTCGTTGACATCCTGATCTACATATAGTACTTCATACCCATAGTAGATTATTCAGTCTAAAGGGGTTTTCAAGGAGAATATCATAGAGCAGGAGGGGCTAATGGTAACAAGAGAAGGGCTCGCTCAATGGCGCTACTGATTCTTCCAGAGTTTCCTTAGTGACTCTTCATAAACTGTGAATCACCCTCAAGGAAGACCAACAGCTATTCCCCCAATCTGCCTCTCGAGGAAGACCCATCACACTGGCGCTGCCAGGCCCGAGAAGTCCCAGAGAAGGACATTTCTTTGTTCACTTTCTCCAAGCCCTAAGGGTAAGAGAATGAGTCCTGCTCCCTGGGAATTCCCACTCCTATGGAAACCCGGCAGTCTACAGAGATGAGATTATCATGAGCAACCTCCAACTCAGCCTCCTCAGTGGAAAGGCAACTTCCCACCCAAGTCTCTGTCTATGTTTCTCTCACTCCTCCCCCCACTTTATGCTAATTCTCTCCAAAAGGCAGCTTTGGGAGAGAACCTGACTTCCTGCCGGAGGTCAGAAACTCTCAAGCCTGGCCTAACTTGGGATTGCAAGCATCTTACTCAGTGGCTTTGTGACGGTGACCTGGAGCTGGGAGGTTTTCACACACAAGCTACAGTTCTCCTTTTCTCTAAAGCTGGAGTCTGTAGCCTCAGGAAGCTTGTGGGTAGGTTTCGGGGCGTCCATGAACTTGGATGAGAAAACAGGACATTTTTATTTCAACATGACTGGCTTCCTCTATAATCTTATGTATCTCGGGCTTCTTAAAACACTATTCTAAGAAATGAATGGTCCATGGGCTTCACCAAAGGAATCCAGGACATAGTCAAAGCTGGGAACTTCTACTCTACAACAAGTTTCAGAGAGGATATCAATAAGCATTTACCGGTACCTACTACGTTCTAGGTGCTGTGTTGTGCTTTTGAAAAATATTATCTCATTTGATCTTTGCAACAACCCTTCTTGGAAAGTGCTGTTATGAAACCTATTTTACAGTTGAGGAAACTGAGGTAGAAAGTAGTTCGGTGACTTATCTAGGGTCATATTAATTAGTAAGTGTGTCAGCCATTTTTCCTAACTATCCATATCCCATCCTGACCGAGGCATTGAAGGTACCAAAACAATCCCTCTCTGTCCTCAAAGAGCTTACATTTATCTGGGGGGTCAGGGAAGGGGGAAGGTCCCAGACATGGGTAGGAACGAATGGTCTTTTGTCTATTCTCATTTATCTGCCAGGGATAAATTATCATGTATGAGCAAGTTCAAAGATGAAAAGAAAACACACACACACACACACATACACAAACAGGAAATGAAAATAGGGGGAAAAAAAGTCCAAGTTAAATGCTTGTCTGTACAGTTTCTTCTGATATATGCCTGAGGAAAAAATCTGCGTCTAAGGTCACTGCTGGGCCCTGGGTCGCTTTGTGCATATCTCCCGAGAGTAGTGAGAGTTGGACTCTCAGGGGATCTGGGGGAGGGAGATCGGGGGATCAGAAACCTGGGGCTGGAAGGGACTGCAGAGGCCAGCTAGCTCCCCCAAAACCCGAGGTTCCAGGAGGCAAGGGGACTTGTGCAACATCACACTCAGTAGAGGGAGAATTTGAATCCAGGTCCTCTGACCTCAGAGCCAGAATTCTTTCCACTGAGCTACCCCGCCTTCCCACGAGACGCTGAAGGGATGGAGCTGAATTCCTTAATTCCACTCTGGTCAGAGCTCCCCGGCTAACCACAGATTACTTTAAACATTTGGATTCAATATTGTGACGTTTCACTCTACACTGAGACCTTCTCCTCAGCAAGTGGTCTCATGATGACTCATTCCCAGCTTCCTGAAGCCTTTAAAAAGGAATAGGAAGAAACTGGGTATTTCTGATAAATCAGATGCTACTGAATCCTTGGGGCAAAGATCATGAAGTGAATCTTCCTCCCAGTGAAAGACCAGTTTGGGGAACTGTCAAGAGTGAACCTCCCCTGGTAAAGCTCCTGCTTAATCCCTCCCCAGGGAGGAGCTAACCCCGCAGCCCAGGCCACTCTGGAAAAAAATAGGTTAATGCGGCAGTGGTGACAGCAGGGCTGGGAAAAGAGAGGTGGGCAGCGGGCCTGGCTAGAAAGTCGGCTTGTAGGCAGGGAGGCAGAAACAGGCGAGCAAACCCCACTAGGTTACCACGCAAACACTCGCATCTATAATACTGACCCACTTTGTCATACAGAGAATGCCGGAGGACTGAGTCAGCCTCTGAATCACGGATGCCAACTGCCGCTGCTCCTGGGAGAATCACCACGTGACCGACTAGGTGAAGTGACCCAGCGGGGCTGCCTTGGGGAGCCAGTCCTTCCAGCCCGCGGACCTGCTCCCCTCAGGGGCAGCTCTACCGAAGGCGCTCTACCGGGGAAAGCAAGCACAGGATACGGAGGCAGGAGGGCCAGCTTCCAATCTGGGCCCTGCCACGTATGACCCGTACTGCCCTGGGGAGGTCGCCAACCACAAAGACCGGCTCTGCAGCCAAAGGAGGTGGGGTTAAAATGCCACTTCTGATACGTTCTACGTCCAATAACTTCCTCAGATTTTCTGGGCCCCAGTTTCTTCATGTGTCAAGTGAGAGAGTTGGACTAAATTGCTTCTGAAGTCCCTGAATTCAAATCCAGCCTCAGACTCTTAACAGCTTCTAGCTGTGTGACTCTGGACAACTCACTTAACCCCAATTGTTTCCCCCCCCCCCCAAGAAAAAGACCATTGGTTCCAAGTTCTTTTTAGAGCATACATAGCATAAAGATGTATTTAGCTCCCTCATTTTACAAATAAGGAAACTGAGGCCCAAGGAGATTATGAAATGACTTGCCCAAGGCCAAATGTGTACTAAGCAGTGGAGGAGGGATCTGAACCTTGATCCACTAACTCCAAAAGCTCCAGCTCAGGCATCTTGGAGCCCATCCTGCTGCCAGCGTCTCATTTTATACACTTTGAGGTCACTTAGGAAATAAATGTCAGAGATTTGAATCCAAGTCCATTGTGCCCACTGCCTTCTGGTGACAATCCAAGTCACAGGGAAGACACCAAGGAGGCGAGCTGAGCTAGGAAATGCATGGGAAATTTAAGGCTAAAGGGAGCAAAGGGCCCTGCAGTATTGGCACGGCCCTCAGGTCACCCCAGGACACCTCGCTCAGGTGTAAGGTAAGTCTGAAGGCTCCTATTTTGGTAGCCTCTGTTCAGTAAACCTATAAAGTTGAGTCATCATCCACCTCGATGCCGGGGAGCGAGTGGCAAAAGAGGTGGCTCTGGGCCAGGCTGCTGAGGAGGCTGCTGAGCCACTGAGGACAGAGGGGAAGCAGGGCAGGTGAGGGAGGGAGGGCGGGCTCCGCACCAGGCTGCTGGCCACAGACAGCTGCCTCAGCAGCTGGGGGGACATCAGAGCTCTGGCAACCTGGTCTCCAGGGAGGCTGAAGGTGAGACGGGGGCCAGGGTTTGGCGGCTCATGTTGCAGGTCCTAGCCAGCACTTCCCAGGACTGATGTCACCTTTGCTAGGGCATATTTGTCCCCCAAAATCAATGTCCCAGAGCCCAGGGCCCTCTTGTTCTTTAAGGAAGTCACCGATCCTGTCTGGGCCTCAGTTTCCCCATCTAACAAAATGAAAGGGTTGGACTAAATCCAGAGCTCTTGTCTTGGAGTGACCCCTGGGTAGATTTCAGGGGGGATGAGGGGGAAACGACATCTCTAAAATTTAGCATGTTCTTGAATCATTCAAAAAGTTCTGAGAAGAATAAAAAAAGAGGTGACGTTCTCCTGGGTAGATGATCCTCGTGAGCCTAAAACCCTGCCCCGCCCCCATCCTGCAGGTGCTAAGGAGATGGCAGAGAAAGCACCCTTAGGATCCAAGGGTCCCAGCAGGCAGAGCTGAGGGGGTGAACTGGCTTTGGGGGTTTTAAAAAAAAGCCCCCTTTAAGCAGGGAAATGCTCACTCTGCAGGCAGGACCTGTGACCTAGGTTAACTAACAAGCACTTATTAAGCACCTTCTATGTGCCAGACACTGGACTGGCAGGGGGGAAGAGGGGGAGGGGCACACACAGATGGACTATTCTCTGCTCTCAAAGACTCTCCATTCCCACAGGAAGTCCCCAAGGAGGGCAGGGCTTAGCCTAGAGATCCATGCATGAAACCCCCAGGTGAGGAGACTTCCGTGGCCAAGAAAGGCCAGCATCTTCTCTGCAAATCCGGGGAACCCAGAACACTGAGAGCCTAAGCCAGTTGTCCAGAGTCACACAGCACGGTCACAAGCTGAGCCAGATGTGTAGCCAGCCCCCCCTTCCCCCTTTTAAGCCAGATGTGGAAGCCAGCCCCCCCCCCCTACTTCCCCCTGTTAAGCCAGGCTGCAGCATCCAGAGCAAAGAAAGCCTCACCCCGATGGCAGCCTCACCTGCATCCAAACTCAGCCTCTGCCCTCTGCAATACTCGGGCTCAGACATGGCATCTCCTGGGATACCCAGTCCCCTCCCTCGCTTCCCACACAACCAGAGAGAATGAAGACTCTGCCTTCCCCAGCTCCCAGACTCCCATTCTCCCATAGCTGGAAGGTGAAGAAGCCTAACTCCCTCACTGTACAGAGGGGGGCGGGGGGAGGCCCAGAGAGGGCGATTGCGGTAGCTCTGAAACCAGCTTCCCGGAGTGAGAGCCCAGTGTTCTCAGCTGTTACACAATAGTCTGCTTCTCACGTCTCCGGCTCTGTTGTAGCACAGAGGAGAGACGGGAACTGCTCATGCCCCCAGCCAGCCCTCCCAATCCCCCGAGTCTGGCTGAGAAGCCCCCAGAACCTTCACGCCCCACCGGGACCCTTCCAAGCAAAGTCCAATACACATCACTGACTCGGGGACTCAAATCAGCACGGAAAAGGGTAGTGGGAAAGCTGGGAAGTCTGGCCCCCTCACCAGAGACTAAACAACATTTCCTGGGCATTCCCGGTCGCCGAGAGAAGCGAGGCTCCTGCTTTCCCTGTCCCTGTGCCTGGTTCCCATCCAGATGTAGGGGCTGGCGCAGGGGGTCCTTTCCCACACCAGACAAAACCTGCCCCCCATGTCCCCGAGACGTGGCCAGATGCAGAGAAAGCCATGGCGGGGGTGGGGGATATTGGGAACAGCCATTAGTCATCACGTTAACGCCATTAGGTACAACCCCTCCCTCTCCTTCAGCCCATGCAAACACTTTTCCCCAGGAGTCACCCTGCTGGCGCTCCCGGCACAGAACAGCCCCTTGCCAGGGTCTACAGGTGCTGGGGCTGTCCCGCCAGCTAAGATGAGTCCCTGGCTTCGGGGGGCGGAGGTATCTCCTAAACGAGAAAGCAGGCTGGAGCCGGAGGGGGACCCCCCAAAGTCCCCCCGCTTTTCTTTCCCTCCTTCCGCCTGCGCCCCGTTCTGGAGACCCCGGGGAGACAGGGACAGACGGACAGACGGCACCTTTTGGCGGAGGAGTTTGCTGCGGACCCGGCCCCAGAGGCGGGCGCCCGTGTTGGGGGGCCGCTTGCTTCCCGGCTCCTCGATCCGTTCCAGGCAGCAGCCCTCCAGCGGTTCACACACCGAGTTCAGGTTGCAGTCGGGCTGGGCTAGGACGTCCGTCATTCTGGCGGTCCGCCCCCTCCCTGGCCAGACAAATTCCGCGGCCGCTGCCGGGAGCCCCGAGCTGGCTGGCGGCGAGGGGAAGGGAGCGAGCCTCCTGCGCAGGGAGCAGTCCCAGGGCCGAGGACGCGGCGGGGGCGTCGGAGGGAGCCTGCCCGGCTGGGAGCTCGCCCGGGGGAAGGCTCCTAGAGCCGGGGAGCAGCCCCCATCCCGCCGGAGCCCGTGCTCCTCCGCTCCGCCCGCGGCCTCCCCTCCGTCTGCCCTGGGGAACGCAGCCCGCGGCTCCGAGGCAGGATGCGAAGGGGCCACCGCGCCAGGGCGTCAGACACGTCCCAGGCTCGCGGAATACACAGTGCGGGAGTGAGCTGGCGAGCGGGAGGCCGGGCTCCGGGGGGCGCCGCCCCGCCCCCGGCCCGCCCCCCCGCGCCCCCGCCACTTAGGCTCCAGGCTGGCGCTCGGGGGCGGGGCTAGGCCGCGCACAGCTCCGCCCCCCAGCCACTCAGGCTCCAGGCTGGCGCTCGGGGGCGGGGCTCGGCCGCGCACCGCCCCGCCTCCGCCCCGCCCCCGCCCCGCCTGGCTTTAACTCTTCCCGGCTCGGCTGCCCCAGTCTCCCCAAATAAACTTTGAGCGGCCGAGACACACAATCCAGCCCCCCCTCGCCTTCTGCCCCCCACTGAGGCCCTCGGCGGACAGCGCAAGCTCCGGGGGGGGGTCCCCCACCGGGCGAGTCTGGGGGAGCCCAAGGACCCTTTCTCACGCTAATGACTTTAAATGACTCCCAAGAAACCACTTGGGTTGCAAAACAAAGAGCCCCTTAACCGGGGCTGCCCCTTGGCGCTCAGGTAAAGGCCCTCGGGGCCAGACCGAGGCTCGAGACGAGGGCGAAAGGAAGACGGGGAGAACGCCCCCCCTCCCCCCCCAGTTATCACTGACTAAACGTCTCCCAGGGTCCGGGCTCGGCGCCGGCTTCCGGCCACGGGGCACGCCCGGAGCCGGCCCTCCCCGCAGGGCGCTTCCACTCGGCGGCCCGAGCAAGGGAACCCCCCTCCCGCGGCGCCGATGCCGCCCCCTCCCGGACGCAGGCCTTTTTAATTGCCGTCACGTGCGCCGTCTGCGGACGGCCAGGAGCACGTGCGCGGCCCTCTCCGCCGGGGCTGGGAGAAACAAAGCTCCCCTTGTGCCGCCGGGATGTTTATTTAGGGCGCTCGCTGCCGCCGAACGGGAAGCAAACGCAGAGACGCGGAGATGAGCTCCGTGCGCGGCTCGGCCTTCCCAGCCCCCTCCCCCCGCGGGCTTCCGGGGCTGCGGCTGCGGGCGCTCTCCGGGGACGCGGGCACAAAGGAAGGCGGCGGCACCTGCCATCTGTGCCCGGCGCCCCGCTGGCAGCTCCCGGCGCCCCCGGGGCGAAGCGCTCCGCCAGCGTCAGCCTCCGACCAAGCGGCGGGGGGGAGGGGGGGCGGGACCTTCGGGGGAGCGAGGCCGCCCCCCGCCCCCCAACCAATCAGGGGCCCCGGGCCCCGAGCTGGGAAGGGGAGGGGAGCTTCCCAGGGCAAGGGCCCGTGCCGCGGGACAGGCCAGGGAGCCGCGCGGGTGCGTGTGAGAGAGAGAGAAAAGTCAAGTGATGACACATAATTACACCCAAGGCGAGCGGGCAACTAATTGGCAAACGGGTGGCACAAGAAGTTCGGCCTTAGGAAAACGAGGGGGTGCGAGCACGGCGGGGACTCCGACTTTCCCCGAGCCCCCGACAGCGGCTGTTCTGCCTGTCGGAGGAGGGAGAGCGGGGCGCTCAGCTCCCCGGCCGGGGGCTCCGCCGCCCCGGGGCGCCCTCAGGGAGGGTCTGGGCCGCCGGCTGCTCCCCGCGCAAGGCTGGTCCCGGCCCCGCAAGAGGACCAGGATCCTTCCCAGAGCGACCCAGCTTCCCATGAGGCTCCGGGGCGGCGCCCCTAAGATTCGGCCTGTAACAGACAGAGCACTGAGCTCGGAAAGCAAAGAACTGAGCGCAAGTCCTGCCTCTAAAGACGCTTCTCAAGGGGCAGTGAGGGGGCAGCAGTCAGAGGCTCTGGGTTCAAATCCCACCTCGGGCACCTGCCCATCACCAGCGGTGTGACCCGGGGCCAGTCGTTCACCCGCAACTGCCCGGCCGAAAACAAAATCAGGGGATTCACCGGCTGTGGGGCTCTGAACGAGGCGCTCCCGTCTGCTCAGCTTCACCCTCACCCTCTGTGAAATGGGGCTAACAGTGATGAGAACCGGAGCAGATAAGAGGAACCACACTTCTCAGATGTTAAGTCCTACGGACGCGCTGGCGATGAGAAAGAGGAGGACTGCGGAAGGTCCGGGACTGCGGAAGGTCCGGGACTGCGGAAGGTCCGGGACTGCGGAAGGTCCGGGACTGCGGAAGGTCCGGGACTGCGGAAGGTCCGGGACTGCGGAAGGTCCGGGACTCCGTTCCCGTGAGGCCGCCTCTGGCTTCCGGGGCATCAGGGTGGGACAGAGGTGGGAGAAGGAGTCGTGGCAGCGCAGGAAAGGGACCTCTGCAAGCAAGCAAGCAAGCAAGCAAGCAAGCAAGCGGAGGAGACCCTGAAGAAGGGGAGGGGAGGAGGGGAGGAAAAAGTGCAAAGAGGAGGAGGGAGGGAGAGGTGGGGAGGGAGGATGTGCTCTTCTCTCTAATTAGCTACGCGAATCCTACTCAATTTTTTGCCTTTTAAATTTTTTTTTTTTTTTATAATCGTTTATGATTCCAGATGACCCACGATGAGGCTGCTCCCGTCTCCTGACCGAGGAGTGACGGACTCAAGGGGCAGACTGAGACATAGCTTCTGGACGTGGGACTTTGCTTTGCTAACTGTTCGCTTGTTACAAGGATTTCCAATTTATTTTTGTTTTTCGGTGCGGGCAGGGGAGAAAAATAATTTTAATTAAAGGAATTAAAAAAAACCCAGAACGTTTGTTCTTCATTTGAATTGCCAGCATGGGGCAAAATTGAGTCTGGATGGTTTTTTTGGAAGTGTATCAGCGGACCTGGGATAAGGGCTCAAAGCAAATAAGGAATTCTTATCAAATACCCCCCACGGACTCAAGCAATCCATGTGCCTCCAGAGTCGGGTGGAAGGTGGGCAGCAGGAAGACCCCGATGATATCTGGTGCCCCGTCTAGCCTGCTTCTGCAGCATTTCCCTTCCTGGGCTCCGAATGGACAGGGAAGAAGCCCCGGGCACTGTACAGGAAGCCAGATAGCTCCTGTCCCCAAAAAAGGGGCTGGAGTTGGGACTCCCATCCTCTGCGGGGCCTTCCGAGGCAGGCTGAGCCCCAGGCCTGGCCGTGGGGGCTCCTCCCGGTCCCCTCCGAGCAGCAGGCCCAGACGGCTCCTCAGACAAGCCCTGCTGAGGACCTCAGAGTGTTCCCACCGGTTTTCATCCGTTCCTGCGGAGCGGGAGTGGAAGGTAGCCAGAGCCTGGATGGCAAGAGCCCCAGTGATGGAGGAAGCAACAGCTTTCCTATCGCCTCCGCAAGGAGAGAGGAAGAGAAATACACACAGATGTCTAGACTTGGCACCGGACTGGCAGTCTGAGAGCTGCCAGTATGGGACCCAAGGCTGCTTCTGCTGACCTGGCCTGCAAGGCTCCCAGGCTGAAGAGAACCAAGAGGAGGCTCACACCCGGAAAGAAAGAGCCCAGGGAGCCCTTGGGCAGGGGATCTTAGTAGCCAAGTTCATGCTCACTAGCTGTGTGATCCTGGGCAAACCACTTAATCCTGTGGGCCTCAGTTTACTCATCTGTAAAATGAACGAAAAGGAAATAGCAAACCTCTCCAGTGTCTGTGCCAGGAAACCCCCAAATGGGGTCAGAAGAGTCAGAGGTGACTGAAGAACAATAATTTTGATATAATTTTCTCTACAATCCTCTATTTTATGCTCTTAAAAACATCATTCTAAAAACAGGCCCACAGGTTTTATCAAAATTCCTTGCCAGAGGGTTCAACACACACAAAAAAGGTGAAGAACACCTGCCCTTAAGGGGTATTGGGGAGCCGTGGCTAAAGAGAACTCCCTAAAGAATCAGTCCACATCTCCCCCTGAGCCAGTGCTGTCTCCTCTCCATCACCCCAAGTCCAACGCAAGCCCCGCAGAGGCCAACAGAACTCAGCTTGGAATGCGGCAGATCTGTTGAATTGAGCCCAATCCCACTTTGCGGTATTCAGCTGGTTGTTAGGACAAGGCCCGTTGCCACAGAAACTTTCTTTTCCTCAGCTATTACTGGGGATTTTGTTTTCCTTCCCTTCACAGCTTGCTCCTGCTGGGCCCAATCATTTCCCCGTTCTCTAATTCTTCTTGGACTGTTCTAGGGCGAAGAAATCTCCCCTTTTGTTCCCTGTTAAAAGCAGTGGTGTCCTGGAGGGAGCAGCGGACAAAACGGACAAAATACCCCCTCAGAGGCTTGCTAGCAATGTGACCACTCGTGCCTCAGCTTCCTTCTCTGTAACAAAAGAGCTTGGAAAGCCCCTAAGGTCTCCTCTACCTCAAAATCTATTCCCTTGTGACCTTTCTGGGTCTCAGTGCCCTTATCTGTCACAGGACAGGGTTGGACCAGGCAGCCTCTAAGGTCTTGATAAATGATCCTCTCCAGCCCCCAGCCCATCTCTTCGCTGCTCACACGCGCAAGGGGTGGTGGGGCTCCTCTGCCCAGCTCCTGGGACGACCCTTGGAAAACAACAGAGGGTGACTGGGACTGGGAGCTGCCCGGGCTTGTATGGCAGAGAACGCAGCCAAAGGATGCCAGCCAATCCCTCCCAAGACCTGTCCGACGGCATGGCTGTTCCCCATCCCGGGGCAGCGTGTGGGCATAAATGATACTGCCAGGGAGCACATTTAGACCCAGATTCCTGGGCAAGGAACGAAAGACCGGCTGCAAGGAGGGCGGGGAGCAGAAAGGGCAGGTCCGGGAGGAGGGCAGGAAGAGGGAGGCTGAGAATGGGGATGTCAGACCCCGGCTCAAAAACAGGCGGGGGATGGACGTTCCTCTCCAGAAGGGACCTGCTGGAGTCTTGCAAATGGAATCAGAGGCGACTCAGGCTTGATGGAGGGAAGCAGGGAGGACCCCAGACAGAATCCTGCCTCAGATACTGATTAGGCATTTTTTTCTTAGCCTCCCTTTTCCATCTGTGAAATCCAATGGCTTCCCAGGTCACTCCTGGCTCTGCGCCCTCACCAAGGCAAAGCTGGATCCTCGCTTGGTCCCACACAGGAGGGCCCGGGGCCACAGGAGAGTCTCTGTGGCCTTGGGAGACCCTGCTCAATTCTAAGATTCAGTGTTCCGGGGCATCCTGGGGATTTCCAGTGGCAGGAAAGTAGGAAGGTCATATATGTATGTGAGTGTAAGTGTGAGTGAGTGAGTGAGTGTGTGTGTGTGTGTGTGTGTGTGTGTGTGTGTGTGTATACATGAGCTCCTCTGTCCTTCATTTTCAGAGACAGCCAATGACATCATGCAAGAGCCGGATTCTGAGAAGCAGTTACTCAAAGTCATCAGCCCCACTCTCCCCTCCAGAGCCTTCAAGGAAGTTCTCGGTCCGGAGGCCGGATGGACCCTTCCCAAGTCTCCTCCTCTCTCCCCTGTCCGAGCAACATCCCCTCTGGCTCCAATGTGGGTGGGGGGAGCTCTCTGCCCACCCTCTGAGGTCGGAACTCGGGCCACAGGTTCCCCAGGAGCCGGGCCTCTTTGGCCATAATTAGGGCGCACTGACAATCGACATTCCCCTGCGACGTTCTTCCTTGGTCTCCTCCCTGGCAAGGACAGCCTCATCTCTGCCTCTGGCAGCCGGCACTGTGCTTGGCGGAGAACATGATCTCAAAGTGCTGACTGCCTTCCCAAGGCCCGGCTTCTTCCAGATCTTCAGGATTCTTCACCGAGCGTTTCTGCTCTCCAAGATCTCCGGAAAGCGTCGCCAGGACAACAAGCGCCCCAGCCAGCTTTTCTAACTCATCCCCCACTGCTGCCAAATCTGCAGCCTCAACACCAGTGAAACCGGACTCGTTGCCGACTCCTACGTGAGCCCTTTTGATTTCCCACTGCCAGGCTCGTGCTGATGCAGTTCCTTTCCCCCAAATGGCCTTCCCACAACCTAGCTCTGCCTGTCCAAGCCCTAATCCACAGGATCTTAGATTTCAATCTGGGAGAGACCTTGGAGGACACTGAACCCAATTCTCTCATTTCACAGACAAAGAAACTGAGGCCTGAAGAGTGGAAGTGATTTGCAAAAGGATCATATAGCTAGAAACTATGAGTTGAGATTTGCTTTCCTAGCTTTACTGAGCCACTTGGCTGCTTCCCATCCCCACAGCCAGGAATCACCTTTCCCTCTGTCTAACAGAGAGCATCTTGGACCTTGTGCTAAAAGGCAGATGAAAGTTGCCTCATTACACCTCTTGGCATTCTTACTAGACTACTGACGTCCACCGGGCTGTGCCTTAGGTTTAATGATGGAGAATCTGTCTGACTCTTCCTGACCCCGTTTGGGTTTTCTTGGCAAAGTTGGCCATTTCTTTCTCCAGCTCATTTTACAGATGAGGAAACTGAGGTAAAGAGGGTGAAGGGACCTGCTCAGAGTCACATGGCTAGTAAGTGTCTGAGGACAGATTCAGATTCAGGAAGATGAGTCCTCCTGACTTGAGACTCGGGGTTCTAGCCACAGCACCTCCCCCCCGCCAACTACCTTCCCATTATGGAAAAAGCTGCCTCTTTTTACCAATGTGAAAAAAGTAAAATGACTTATCCAATGTCCCCCAGACCTGCGTTCAAATGAGGGCTGGCCAATTCCAAACCCAGAATTTCTTCCTCCCACAAAGCCTTCTTCCCCTCCCTCCTCCTTCCCCGCTCCCTGCTGCACTGCCAAGCTCTCTGCATTGGCTCAAAACCAGGTACTTGATAAATATTTGTTGAATAAATGAGCATTGAAGACCACTCTGGCCCTTCACTCTCAAAGAGAGAACTGTATTTCCTCTGGCCAGGGCCTTGCCTCGGGGCAGCATCTGCTGGCTTAGACTGGGGGGGGCGGGGGAGCGAATGCTGGAGTCCCCTGGAAATAGCAAACCTGAGCAAAAAGAAGCCCCTGCTTTTGTGGGTGATGAGACTGGAGGAGGAAGAATAACATGGATGAGGGGCCCCGGGCTCCAGTCAATCCCAAGAGCCCCGAGGATGAGGCTTGCTTGGATAAAACAGCAGCTGATTGGAGGAAAGCTGGCTGGCTGGTATCCATGGCAACCTCGGTGCCTCAGCAGATGGGTCCTGAGCGGGAGCTCTCTCCTCCTTCCTCCCCATGGGCCAGGGACTCTTTTCAGGTCATCCAATTTCCCCAGATGATAGAGACATCTCCTGTCTAGTGTCCCCGTCCCTCCCCCATCTCCCACTTTCCCAAGCTCATCCCTCACGGCTATTGTTCCACAGAGGCAGATCTGTTCGGATCCCAGCCTCTTCCCCCACAGAAAGTTCCCGAGAAGCATCCGTCTGAAGGAGAGCCACCGGCTCCCCTCGTTCAGACACGACCAGACAGCGAGTAGGGGCCAGACCTCCGCTTTACGCCCACCCATCCGACCGAGCTCGGCAAACAACATGTAGCCTCAGCCGGGCTAAGTGGAAGCCAGCCAGGGCCGATGAACAGACGCCAATACCTGATGGAAAAACCCTTTCCAAGGAACGTTTCCTATGTTTCCCTAATTCCTGGGTCTCAAAGCCAGAGGCAAATAATCAGGGCTGGGCTTCTGAACTTTTTCAGAATCATGTTTTTAACTGCACAGATTTAAATGCCTGAAAAGCTTTAAAAAAAAAAAAATTAAGGTTATAAAAGAAACGGTTTAAATAGAAATAAAGAAGTGATTCCAGCCCCACCTTTTATGCAGGTTCCCAGGCCCACAGAAATTCATCTACAATCCTCAGGGAAAGCCCAGGTTCAGAATCCCTGACCTAGCAGGATGCAAAGCTCAGAGTCATTTGTAGCAAGGTGCGAGGCTTGGGGAAATGACCGTGCGTGGACTTCTTTATCTGGGGAACAGGAAACGGAACGGTCTTCTCTGGCCCTCTAAAGTCATGGCTCAGCAGGCAGTCATCCAGGAGGCAGGGGCCACCAAAGCCAAGACCCCGGCTACAAAGCAGATTCTGAAATGGGAAGTGTCAGGACAGACAAGACAGGATGGCAAACCAAGGCAGAAAGTGATCAGGCTTTGACAGGGAGACCTTCTCCTTTCAGCTGAAGAAGGGACACAGGATGGTAGGCTGCTGGGGAAGGATGTCCCCATTCTCTGTTTCTGCTGGGGCACAGGAGAGGCGGGGCCGGGGTGGGCAAGGAGAGGGCTCCAACACCACACATCCTTCCCAAATGGGCATCCAGTGAGACTGGTGCTAGAGGTAGAAATACAAGGGACCAGACAGACCAAGCTGAAGGACTCACATGAAACTCTCTCTACTTAAAGGTTCTGTCCCAGAGAAGAAATAGCCAAAGGCAAGTAGGAGGGCTGCCAGCAAAAAGGCAGGACAAGGCAGAGCTGAACAGTGCGGTTTGGGAGAACTGGGGGCCTGGGCAATGGGATGTAGGATTTGGGAAAATGGCGGCACAGATGGCTGCCGAACCACTGGATGGGGAACTACTGCAGGATGAGGTTGGCGTGGTAAGAGACACAGAACAGCAGAGCTATAAACTGCTTGTGTGGGTCCTGCCCCTGGCACACAGCGGGCACTCAATACTTGTTATAGTGAATTACTTTACTGACCCGAGAGGCTGCCTGGCTGTGGCCTTTGATTGAAGGCCTCTGGGAAGGAGGAGCTCCTGAGCTATGGGCCAGACCATTCTACCTTGGGGCACTTCTACTTGAGCCAACCCTGTCCCCATGCTCTGGGGCCAAGCAGACAAGGCGAATCCTCCTTCTGTCTGAGACTTTGGGTTCCTTGAAGACAGCTACTTCTGCTGGGGCACAGGAGAGGCGGGGCCGGGGTGGGCAAGGAGAGGGCTCCAACACCACACATCCTTCCCAAATGGGCATCCAGTGAGACTGGTGCTAGAGGTAGAAATACAAGGGACCAGACAGACCAAGCTGAAGGACTCACATGAAACTCTCTCTACTTAAAGGTTCTGTCCCAGAGAAGAAATAGCCAAAGGCAAGTAGGAGGGCTGCCAGCAAAAAGGCAGGACAAGGCAGAGCTGAACAGTGCGGTTTGGGAGAACTGGGGGCCTGGGCAATGGGATGTAGGATTTGGGAAAATGGCGGCACAGATGGCTGCCGAACCACTGGATGGGGAACTACTGCAGGATGAGGTTGGCGTGGTAAGAGACACAGAACAGCAGAGCTATAAACTGCTTGTGTGGGTCCTGCCCCTGGCACACAGCGGGCACTCAATACTTGTTATAGTGAATTACTTTACTGACCCGAGAGGCTGCCTGGCTGTGGCCTTTGATTGAAGGCCTCTGGGAAGGAGGAGCTCCTGAGCTATGGGCCAGACCATTCTACCTTGGGGCACTTCTACTTGAGCCAACCCTGTCCCCATGCTCTGGGGCCAAGCAGACAAGGCGAATCCTCCTTCTGTCTGAGACTTTGGGTTCCTTGAAGACAGCTACTTCTTAGACGGGTCCTATTTTTCAGAACTCCTTTATTATGGCCCCATTAGAGTTTGCTGCCTGGAGGCTTTGTCCAGTCACTGTTGAAGTGACACTTTAAATTAAACATCCCCATTCTTTCTACAGATCCCTCTGAAGCACTATATTAAGCCCTTAGAAATGCTGGTGGCCCTGCTCTAACACTCTCAAGAGCCTATCATGTCCTTTCTACAAGGTGATGTCCAGGACTTGAGACCAAGGCGTGCTGGTGGCCCTGCTCTAACACTCTTGAGGGCCTATCATGTCCTTTCTACAAGGTGATGTCCAGAACTAAAGCCACCAAACCCAGTGGTGCAGGGGGTTAAGAGGGCTGCATTCTCCCACTGTTGCTGACTTGTAAGCTTGTACCCCTCCCAACCCCAACAATCTTTCCAAACCAACGTGGGGCTGGCCATGGCTCCCTCACTTTGTGCTTAATGGAGCTGATTTTTGGTTGAATGTATTTCTAGAACTCTATATTTATCCCTACTACAATGCCTCCAGCCCAACCTCCTAACCTGACTCAATCTTCTGGTTTCTGCCCCTGTCATCACACACATTCGCTCTCCCTCCCAGACCTGAGTCAGCTGCACACATCTGATAAGAAGTCATTAATAAAAATGGTAACCAGCCCAGGGCCCCAGAGACCTTGCTCCCTGTTGTTGACAATGAGCTGTTTTCCTCACTTTTTATCCTCCACGGACTGTCTGTGAGCAAGACAACAGGGATTATGTGTCCTACATCAGAGAAAAAAATCTAGGCTCCTTGTCAGTTACTCATTCATTTATCCATTTATCATGGTGAAGGTTCAGAAAAGGAAGAGATTAGCCCTGGGTTCCTTGAAGGAGCAGGTCCCCTGGCAGGAGCCGTACTGGTCTCATGCTGCCTCAGCCCCATCCTTGGCCGGGCTTGGCCCATCAGGAGCTCATGGATATCTGCCTGGATCTCACTGGGGCCTCCTGATTGGGGCGGCAGGACAAAGCCTCCTTCACAAACAAGCTTGCTCTCTGCTCCCCAAAGTCCACGCAGAAGGCTGGCAGCTCTGCCCCCTTAGAAACAGAGTCAGTCACTGAGAGAAATTGGGAGCTACGAGTTACCTGGGGCTAACAAGTCAGTCTGGGGGGAGAAGGAAGAGAGGAGGAAAGGGGAGAAAGGATAAAAGAAAGGGTAAAGAGATGGGGGAAGAGGGAGAAAAGAAAGGAGGGAAGAGGGAAGAAGAAAAGGTGGGGAAAGGAGGAGAAGAAAAAGGCAAGACACTGAAAGGGGAAGAAGAGAAGGGAAAAGGGAAAAGGGGAGAGAGAAAGGGAAGGAGAGGGGAAAATGAGAAGAAGGGAAAGGGAAGAGAAGGGAGAGAAAAAGAAGGGAAGAATCCACTACCCTCCTTCTGATGGCTGTTCAGAGGGAAAGGAGACTACCTGCTTTCTCAGGGAAAAAAGAACAAACAGCAGGTACTTTCCAGCCTCCTAAAGTTCCACAAAACCCTTCCCAGCTCCAGGATGCCCAATGCCCAATGCTCACAGGATCCCACCCCAATGGAAGGAAGGAATCTAATAGCACCATTTCACAGACTAACAAACTGAGGGCCTGAGAGGCAGTCAAGTAGGGCCAAGTGTGCTTGCCTGTACACCTACAGGAAGGGCTTATGGCACTGAGAGGTGAACAGACCCTGGGAGCTTTCACCAATGAGCCAATGGAGGCTCAGTGGCGTCCCACAATCACCCAGATAACGAGAAGCAGTCAGGATTTGAATGCCTAACTCTTATGATGGGCCATGAAAGCAAGGACCCCGAAGGGATCCCTGTAACGTTATCTGGGGAGTAAGCAGCAGAGGCAGAATTTGAACCCAGGTCCTTTGACCCCAGAGCCCGAGCTCTTTCTGCTGTGTCTTTCCACTTCCCTGTTACATAACAGTAAGTGAGCATTAAAGGTTTGTTACAGATGACCTCATTTGATTCTCTCTCTTGACAAGCCCATCTGGGAAGGGCTTTACAGATGAGGAAATGGATCCGTGACCCATTTCCACCCAGAGAGCCTCTCTTGGGCTATTCTAATCCCCACTGGGTCAGGGTGGGCTGGAAAGCCTACTGGTCGGGGCTTCATGCTGGGTCTGCCCTCCAGCACTGAGGCAGGAGCCCCAGAACCCAGAGAAGCTGCTTCCCCAGCAGGGGTCCAAGGGACCCCCAGGAGTCCTGCAGGTCATGGTGGCAGAGAGAAAATCCGCTGCAGTCCTCCCTGCCATGGTCTTCTTAGAACATCATGCTTTGCAGAAACTGCAACTCCCACACAACAGCGCATCGCCGGCTCCCCTTCCTCCCCAAGTTGGACAATTCCAGGCTTTCCTTGAGCCTTCCCCCAAGGAAAAGAAGCAGAGGGAAAGAAAGTACTGCGGGCAAAGTGTGTCTCAGACTTCTGCTAACCTTGGAGAGGGGGCAAGGGATGCTGAGCGAGCCGGCTGGGAGGGAGGGCTCAGCAGAGGGGCCGAGAAGGGGCACGGGGGGGGGGCCGCCGTGGCCATCAAGACGCCTCTGTTCTTTCCCCTTTTCTTATGTGTGGTGAGTCTTCCCCCACAGACACTCTCAAAAGCCTCAAATATGTTTCTTAAAAACATTTATATTATCTTCTGTCTTATGACCTTAATTTCCAAATCTACCCCTCGCTTCTCCCCAGCAAACCATCCTGCACAGTAAAGAATAAAAAAGATGAATACAAATTCAGCAAAACTGACAGACACAGATTGTGCCTCTGTGGCCCTGCCATCTTTCCAAAGCACAGAGGAATTGCTTTTTTTTTTTTTTTTTTTTACTTAGGATCATTTCATTTTTTATCATTTAGGGTCATAAATTGAGATCTGGAAGGCTTCTGGGAAGCATGTAGTCCAGCCCCCTGCCTTTGCAGATGAAAAAGACCTTCTAAGCTCTTTAAGGACAGGGACTGTCTCCCTTTTTTCCCCTTGGCACATAATAGGCACTTCATAAATGTTTACTCTGAACTGACTAGTGGGGATCAATCGCCCTGTGTGATCTGCAGCAAATTGCCTTCTCTGGGCCTTAGGGTATTAATGTTTTTAAGTGCTCAGGATTACAAAGGCAACCATTATATTATCAAAATATAAAGCACAAGATGAAACGAGCTCACAGTGAGAACCCCTGGAATAAATGATCCTTTCAGCCAGCATTGAAAAATCTGGCTCCCAGTTTATCTATAACTGGGAACGGGTGAGGGACGGGGGATGGGATGGAGGGACACCCTGGGAAACTGAGATAAAGCCTTCTAGGAAGAAACAGTGCAGGTGAAGCTCCCTTTTAAGCTGGAAGTTTATAACAGAAAATGGAATGAGCAGAGTAAACAAGGAAGAGGAGATAATGGCGATAATATGATTACTCAGATGAATAGAGTGCTTTAAATTAGAATGTACAAGGAGGTTTCCCATAACAACCCAGCAGGGTCAAACCTGGGTTTAGATGCCAGCTGCACTGTATTTACCACCAGGTTGAGCTTAAGTGAGTAAATGAGCCTTAATCTTCTCATCTGTAAAAAAAATTTTTTAAGGTTCATTAATTGCTATGATCCTACCAAAGTTCGAGCTCGTTTGTTAGCTTTTTTGTCTTTTAAACAGATGAGCAAAGTAAGATTCAGGAAGGGAAAGCGGTTTGTTCTGGGTCATACATGGCAAAGCTGGGACCCCAGCTTGGGGACCCCAAGGGTCTCTGGGCTGCTGTGCTACGGGGCTTCTCAATGTGTGGGGGTTTTGCTTCCATGATTTAAACGGTCATTTTTTAAGATAACAGAGTATCAAGATGCCCTGCCTTCAAACATCCTACCCCGGACACTCCGTGCCCATGAGCTAACTTAGCTGCTGCTTCTCCATAATGGGCAGAGTGACATCGGGCTGTCTGACAGTGTAATGCAGCACATACAGAGAGCCTGCTATACTGAATAAAGGTACTAGATGGTATCAAGAAGAGCAAAGTTCGAATCCTACCTTGAGTACTTACTAGCTTTGTGACCATGGAGAGATCAGCTGACCTCCCTGAGTCTCAGTTTCCTCATCTGTAAAATGGGGATCAGGTATCTGAGTGAGGAGCTGCACAGGGGATCAGGAAGATGCTACCACCTCAGCTTCTTACTAATGTCACTCCATTACCTGTGAGTGCCTTAAGGCCAGAGACTGTTTCTATTTTTCTTTGTTTACTTGGCCCCTAGTAGACATTTAATAAATGCTACTGGACTGAGAAGTGACTGTGAGCAAACCACTTACCTGCTTTGTGCCTCAGTTTCCTCATCTGTAAAGTGGGAAGAAGAATAGCATGTCCCTCCCCGGCTTCTTGTGAGATCAGGTGTCTAAAGCCCATTTAAAGTGCCAGTGTTTCTGGGTACTGTGTGTGGAGTGAGCAAGAGCCCCATTCCAGCAGCACCTCTGGTGGGACTCGGAGTCCCGGGCAGCCTCAGAAAGCTGCCCAATAAGCTGCAGGTGCCGGGGAGTAGTGGGGGGGGGGCAAACTCACACCTCCCGAAGGACCGCCCTGTAAATCCTGCCTCTGAGGGTTAGCAAGGGGTGAGCTAGTTATGACCCAACAGCCAAGAGCAAGGACGATGTGCTTGTCTTTTCTGTGCCCTTCTCTGTCCCACGTCCCAGCCCCTTTGCCAGAGATTCTGTAAACAGAGGAACCATGGGAGGACTGCGTGGGGGCAAGGATAGAGAATACGGCAGTACTGACCTTGGCAGCGGGCACAGGCTGGCTGCTCTGTGCCAGCCGCTGGGCGAAGGCTACCTCAGGAAGGTCACACTCAAACGGGGGAGACAACGGGCAAACAACTATGTCCAAACCAAAGAAGATGGAGTAATCTGGAGGGTGGTCTCCAAGGGAAGGCACAGAGGGGGATTGAGCAGGGCTTGCTGTAGGAAGGGTATATTAAGGCTCAAGCCAGCAGGCGGGGGGGGGGGGCAAGGAGGAACTCCGTGCTGGGCCATGGGAAGAACTGAGCAGAGTCAACCTAGAGAAAGAAAGGCTGAGGAGAGGAGAGCGGTTTTCATGGACTGTCATGTGGAAGAGATTGTGAGGAAATGACCAGGAACAATGTCTTAGGGGACTTAGGGAAGGCAGATTTCTGCTGGAGAAGAGGGAAAGGGCAAGGTTAGAAACTGGGCCTGGGAGGAACCCCTGGGCCTCTGATGTAGGGAATACCCAACTCCCTCCATCAGACCGTAAGCTCAACAGATCTGCCTCCTGAGCGGGGCAAGGGGGAATCCTTTAGGAGGAGACTGGTGTAAAGGCTTGCCTGAGTCTGGAGGGTGGGAAGAGAGTAACAGTAACAACATGTAGCAACTGTATTGAGGCTTGCAAAACGATTTGCCTACATCGTTTCATTGGATCCTTGCAACAATCCTGTGATGGAGGGGCAGTTATCCCCAATTTACAGGTCAGGAAACTGAGGCTCAGAGATCTGGACCTAGAAGGGGCTGCGGAGGTCATTTAGGCCAATACCCATATTTTACCAAGGCTCTCGGAAGCTTTAAAATGATCTGGCCATCCAGGTAAGCATCAGAAGGGTCTTCTGGGGTTTGGGGCTCTTTTCTCTGCCTCCTCTGTCTCCCAAGGCAGAATGGCCTCCTATAATCTTAATTATGTAGAAAAATACACATCCTCAAGCAGCCAACCTGTGACGGACCATCATGCCTTGAGAGAAATGGCCCTTGAGTTTTTAGGAGTGGGGTCCTCCATGGCATTTAGAGGTCCAGTCCCTTATCACCTGATGGCCAGACGTGGTAGGATTAGGACAAATGAGATCCTTGCAGGAAGCTCTCAGGATTGGGGTTTTTTTTGGGTGGGGGCATCCTGTCACATGAACACAATTTCTAACTGAGGAAGATCCAAACTCTGCCCTGATCTGAGCTGCCAACATGACGGGGGTGGGCACTTTAAAGTTTCTTGTGGAGGTTGTTGGTTTTGGGGTTTTTAAGGAAGCCATTTGGGGAGGTTTCCAGCTCTCTCTTTTTTCTACCATCCCGGCCCGGCATAGACTGTTCCTCAGTGGGGAATCTGGGCCATTGCTTCACTTGGAAAAAACGCCAGCAGCGCCAGGCCCAGCCCTGGCACAGGAGGATGGATGTCAGCGCGACTATCATAGGCGGCGTATCTGTGACAGGCCCCGTTCTGCAGGATGGTCTGCTTCGTACCCTGAAGGGTCAGTTTGTCATAATAAAGACTATTCTCTTTGGAACAGGGTGTCTGCGTGTGATTTAACAGAACAAATTTATAACTAAAAGGGGAAAAAAAGGAAGCCCAGGGTGGGACAAAGAATGATAGAGGATCACAAAACTACAGGCAGAAGCTTAGAGAGCGGCTGATTTAATTTTCCTCATTATGAGGGAACAGAGGCAAAGAAAGGTGACTCTACCTGGTCTCATCTGCCTCCAGGATCTACTCCTTCAAGGCAGCTAAATGGTACAGAGGGTAGAGTCGGCGTCAGGAAGACCCCAAGTGTGACTTTAGGCCAATGACTTAATTATCTGTAAAATGAGGATAATACCTACTGCCTGGGCTGGTTGTAAAGATAAAACAGGATATGTGTAAAGGGGTTTGCAAATCTTACAAGCTAATTATTATTATTATCCATCTTTATTACACCATGTTGACATTTTATGGTAGGCAAACATGGCATTTAATCTGGAAAGGATTATCCCCTTATCTTGAAAGAGGAACCAGTCTCGTGGGCATCTTGGCCCTGAGGGAGGCCCCCTTGCCTAGAATTCGATTCAATTCAACCAATAACATGGTTGTTGTTCAGTCGAGTATGACTCTCTGTGACCTTATTTGGGGTTATCTTGGCAGAGATACTAGAATGGTTCGCCATTTCCTCCTCCATTTTACGTTTTAGTTTTTCTTCTCTGGCCCATTGTACAGATAAGGAAACTGAGGCAAAAAGGGTTAGATGACTTGTCTAGATCATACAACTAGTAAGTATCTGAGGCTGAATTTGAACTCAGGTCCTTTTGATCACAGTCCTGATGCTCTATCACAGGGGTCCTCAAACTTTTTAAATATGGGGCCAGTTCACTGTCCCTCTGTTGGAGGGCCAGACTAGAATAAAAACAAACACTTTGTTTTGTGGGCCTTTAAATAAAGAAACTTCAGAGTCCTGGGTGAGGGGGATAAACATCCTCAGTTTGTTGCATCTGGCCCGCGGGGCGTAGTTTGAGGACCCCTCCTCAACTGTGCCATGTAGCTGCAGTGATAGAGAGCCAGGCTTGAAGTAGGTAAAACCTGGATTTGAGATGTAACAGAGAGTTACTAGGTAACCAGGAACATGTCCCCTAATCTCAGGCCTCAGTTTCCTGATTTTTAAAACGAGGAGGTGGAGCTAGATGGCCTCCAGCTCTGGATGTGGGTCACTATTCTCCTAGGATGGACATAGGCTGTGTGGCCCCTCGGGGATAAGGTAAGCCTGGGAGATGATTATTCACAGATCCATAAAGCTCAGGGGTACCCGATGCCATGGCTGAACCGAGGGGCTCGGGGGAAGGTTCCCACTGCCTCACGTATCCCCTCACCAAAGGCAAACCAGAGTGTCCATGGGTAAGACTGACCGGAGAGGCTCTTCTTCATTTTGGGCCATGAATTTCCTGGGAAAGCATTGGGTCTTAACGGTTCACATTCAGCTCTGGCCAGAGGGAGGTTAGGGAGTTAGGGGAGGTCAGAGCTGGAAGGGACGGAACCGCATCTATGCTGTGAGAGGAAGCCCAAGGGGCCGATTACTCGGAGCTAGTAGAACTCAGACCCAGAGATCCAGTAGAATAGCGGCTCCCTGAGATTGTTTTTGCCTGTCGCTGTAACCCCCCGGAATAGCACAGAGATTGCACACAGTAGGCGCTGACTGAGTTCCTGCTAATCCAGTGCTCAAATAACACTTCCCCCTGAGCTCCCTCTCCGACCTTCACTGATTTTCGTTCAGGGGCGAGAGTGAGGGAAGCAAAACAATTCCCAAGGACGCTCTATGTCTGGGTTAAGTGGAAGTCCATGGGCCTGCTTTGGGGAAAAATTGATAACTACATCTATCTCACCAGTCTGTGTGGTCCGGCACAATCCTCCATATTTTATGCATTTAAAAACCTAATTCTGAAGAGCCCCAAGGGACCTGTGAGGCAGGAGAGCTCTGAGCCCCCGCTCTAGAGCAACCCTTACTCACTGCTTAGCTCCGAGTCCTCTCTAGAGAAGCCCTTGGTCACCGCTTCTCTCTGAGCACTCTCTCTAGAACAGCCCCTGATGGCTGCTTAGCCATGAGCCCCGGTTCTAGAGCCAGCCATTGGTCACTGCTTTGTTCTGTTATGGCAAAAACAAAGACCATGGAATCTCCCCTAGATTCTAGCGATGGAGGATCTCCACGTCCCCTCCTCTTACAGACAAGGGTCACTGAGTTCTGTAGAAATATAGGGACTTGCCTAAGGTAACGACTGTTCAGGGACAGGTCAGGGAGCAGGGAGCCTCGAGTGTAAATCCTGCCTGATACTTCTGAGCAGTTACGTGACCACCACTAGGTCACGATTTCATTATCTGTAATCTGGGGATAACATCTCTATTCCTCGGGAGGCAACATGTCCCTAACACACAGTGCACAGCCTGGGTCAGTCCCAGCTGTCGAGAAGTCCCGATCTGTACCGAGAGAGGGGAGTCCTCATGGAGAGGAAAAAAAGAAATGCCCACCTCCCAGAGCTTACATTAGATAATAAGCATAATACCCACAGTGTGTATTTAAAATACCCAATAGCACGCAGTTATGTAGCATTTTTAGGATTCCTGACCGGATTTACAAACATTAACCCATCTGATCTCAGGGCAGCCTGGGAAGCAGGTGCGATTGTTGTCCCTACTTCAGAGCTGGGGAATGTAGGTGATTTACTCGCTACGTGAGTGTTGGAGACAGGATCTGACCCCTCAGGTCTGGGAAGCCCAGTGAGTAATTGTCAGCCATCATTAAAGCTGCAGTGACAGAAAACTGCACCCATAAGGTCTGCAGCTTCACCAGGCCGATGTAGGAACAAGATCCTGCCAACACACACAAGTAGGGCATCAGTCCCAGCTGAGGCACAGGCTGGGTGACTTGCCCAGAGTCACCCCAGACATCTCTGAGCCTAGGTTTTCTCCTCTCCAGACCCCTTGTTCTATCCACACCGCCTCTTTTGTGTTCACAAGTAAGTACAAACAAGGTCATCTGAGCAAAAGTGGGATATTATTATTAATTACAGAATTATCAACAAAGACATAATTGGGCAACATCATTATTAATAACGTGTAGAACAGTGGATCTGCTTCCAGGGGCCCTGAGGGCCTCATGGCATCTCACGGGCCCCGGTTCCTGATGAGGAATGTGCGGGCAGGAAGGATATACAGCGGGTGCATGTGAGATGGGAGGCCGGAGGCCCTCAGGAGGCTGGCTGCCTCGCCCGTGCTCACTGCTGGGGGGGAAGAGCCTCTGAATGCCTGGGCTCTAGAGCTCCATTCAAACCCAGGGACGCTTGGGAGTCCCTCGGGAGGGGCCAGGGAAGGGAGCACAAAGCAGAGGACAATGGTCCTACTCCCCCAGAGCCTGGGCTTCCTCATGTTCCCTGGGCTTGTCCCAATCAAAACAAAGCTGCCCCCGGCAGTCAGGGTCCCGGTCTCGTTCTGTGCCCTTTAACTACATGGGAACGGCGGCCACCATGGAGCCATGAAAGGAGGAGAGCGTCCAAGGGCTCCTTGTACCTGGGACGGCGGGAATAAGGAGGTCTCCAGTCAGAGGGGACGGATTCTGCCTGGGACCCACTCCATCATTTCCTTGCAGGGGAAGGTTAGATGGTCACAGGGATCCCTTTAATCTCTGGAGCTAGATTCTTTTTTCTTTTTTTAATTAAAAAACATTTTTTTTTTGAGCTAGATTCTTTCAACAGTTTACCCTACAGGTCCCTGTGCCCACTACCTTCCCCTGCCTCGGGTGACTTCTGTAGCCGGGCACCTTGAAACGAAACCAAGGGACAAACTGTCCCGAGGCCACCCCACACTCTGAGCCAAACGGCCCTGGGGACAAGAAAGGGGGACCCATAGACACGTGTCCCCTCGCAGTCACTGCATAGCTGGCCGTTAGTGACTGAGGACTGGGAGCTGATGTCAGGGGCAGCCTTGAAGCCAGGATCTCGCCTCCCTCCACAGTGCTCATCCTGTGCCCCAGGAAGCGGGCTCCGAGGCTCCCGAGCATGGGGGCCCAGCCACGGCCCCCTTACGGTCTGGAGTCCGGGGGCAGAAGTCGCAGCCCCCTCATTCCCCAGCCCCCACCTCACCACTAAGCCTGGGAGACTCAGGACGCCGGAGAATGAGAAGCTGCCCAGCTGTCCAGGCTGTCCGAGGCCAGGGAGAGTCCCTGCTACAAGTTCTACGGGTCACTTGCGGCGGCAAACCCTCTGTTCTACCCCCAGAAGAACCCTGTCACTGTAGGAATCAGAACAGAGCGAGCCCGATGGCTGACCTAGGAAGGGAAGCCCGTGAGGGGCTGCCCCCGGCACCTGGGGCAGATACCAGGAACCCAGAGGACGTCATTGAGTCCAGGAGGCAGGGACTTCCAGAGCAAAGGCAGAAAGGCCGACGAGGTGATTTATAAACCCAGAGAAGGGAGCTCCAACACCACCCAGTGCACCCTGGGAGCCAAGGGCCCCGTCCGTATGAAAGGTCAGCAGCCAGATCTGGACGCGGGTCCTCTGACTCTGAACACGGAGGCTCGGCTGTGGCGGCCTTTGGGGGGTCTCCGTGATCCTGCAGGAGATCCTGGGGCCTCCCTTGTCCCTGCCTGCCCTCCAGTCACTCAGAAAGCTCTTCCTCCCACCTCGCTCAGCAGCTTCGATTCCTCCAATCTGGCTCTGGGCCCCCTAGTTAAGCAGAAGGCGCCCAGCCAGGCCTGAGAGCGGGGCTGTTTCTAGGGGCTCCTACTGCACCCCAGAGTCCCGGACTGAATGAGTCATCTCTGTTCCTGGCCTGAGTGACCCAGAGCAGCTGCCAGCTTCCCCATCGGGGGCAGAAGGGCGGACCCTTCCCCAGAGGAGCTGCGGGGCAGGCGGCAGCACGAAGTGGAAGGAGGGGGGCTATTTTTTAGCTGAGGAGTTGAGTCACAGCTCCTCTCTGAAAAATGGGGGAAAACTGGGGCAGCACGGTGGCGCAGTGGGTAGAGACCCAGCCTCGAAGTCAGGACGTGAGTTCAAATTCAGCCTCAGACACTTAACACCTCCTGGCTGTGTGACCCTGGGCAGGTCACTTAACCCTAATTACCTCAGAAAAAAAAGGGAAAAACTAGATCCCCCTCCCCATCTTCCCCCAGCTCTCAGAATCCCGGCCCCCTCCAAACCCAAATCCTGCACCCCCTTCTCAGGGATGCCGCCCCTGACTGCCCAGCAGCTCCCCAAGCCTCCTGAGTCCTCGCACCCTCCAGGACCCCCAGGAGCTGCCCTCTCCTGCTGAGGGCTCCCTCCCGTGGCTTCTGAGGGGGAGGAAAGGAAAAGCCAGGCTGAGCTGGGGAGGGAGAACGACCCCAAGCCCGAGGCAGAGCAGACTGCTGGCCTTCTGCTGGTCCCTTGGGCCCTGGATCAAAGGTTCTCCCACACCCTGGAGCACAGGCCCTGCCCCCCCCCCGCTGAGGGGGTCCCCAAGGGGAGGCCCTTATCTGCAGGCTTCATGGGAAAGTGAGCCTGCCTCCCACTGGGGGCCTCCCAGGCTGCAGGAAGCCTCCAGCCACATTTCACAAATCTTGGGGAGCGGGGGAGGACGGTAGGGACGAGGAAGGGAGGAGGGAGACCAGAAGAGCGCACGGAGGGCTTCTCATCGCCCCTCCCCAGCAGGGAGCAGACCCTCTCCTCCTGCCCAACCTCTGAGGGATGGGTCCAAGCCTGGGAACGTGTGCATCAGTCAGCCTGTGGGGAAGGAGCATCTGGAGGAGGGGAAACATGGGGGCCGCTATCGGAAACAGGCCTGCGTCAACAAATGGCTGAGCCGCTGACCCCGGGTGGGGGTGGGGGGGTGGGCAGAGGCCCAGAGGCCTCCCACCGGGCGGCTCACCTTCCAGCAGGGAGGCCGAGTGGCAGTTCTGGCTGCTCAAACCAGAGCGATCCCAGAGCCTCCCGGTGTGAGGGGGCCTCCAGGCAGCCTCCAGCCCAAGAGGAATCCCGCTGGCGGGCCTTTCTCACAAACGGCTCCTGGCCTGTGCCTGAAAAGTGGTGGGGAACTCACCACCTGGAGAGGAGGCGGCCCCTGTTCTTCTCTTTGTGGGGAGGACGCCCTTAAAGTGCTGTGTAAATGCTGGCTCTTACTGTTAATATTTATCCTTATTAATTATTACATCATTATTATATAAACATCGGACTAAACCTTCCCCTGTGCGAGCTCCTCATTCTGCCTTCTGGGCCCAGCCAAGCTCCTCTTCCTCCCCTGGCAGAGAGACGCCTTTCCCTCCCACCCACCCCCCGCCTTCTCTTCTCGGGGATAAAAGTCCCTCCTCCCTCCCATTCAGGGGGCCAGGGTCCCTCCTCCGGCCCACTAAGGTCCTTCCTAAAACGGGGTCCAGAAACGAAGGCGGTGACCCCGGCGGGGCCGAGGCCGAGACCCTACAGGGGAGTCCTGACCTGGCCTTGCCAGCCTGTCTGTAAGGAGGGTTTTGCTGGTTTCCTTGGTGATTTTATTTTGTGCATTTAAAAACAGGGTTCTGAAGGGGGGGCAGATCTTCTCCCCAAAGGATGAAAAGCCCCTGTTCTGGGTGAAGGAGGCCTGGAATTAAAGGCAGGGAGGCTGGAAAGAGACCGCAGGGGGATGCCCCAAGACAAGAGACGGAGGCCAGAAGCAGGACATGGGAGAGTTTGCGGCGGGGAGGAGGGAGGAAGGAGAGCAAAGGTGGGGGTCGGGAGGTGACGAGGACTTTGGGGAACCAAACAGGGGGAATTTCCATTTGATCCTGAAGGCGATGGGGAGCCAGAGGAGCCCCTGCACCTAGTAGGGACTTTAATAAGGGCTTGTTGATTGACTTCCCGATTCCCACTCAGAGGAGGGCTGGAGTCCCTGGGCTCTCGGGTGCCCGCACAGCCTGGCTCCCTGTGAGCTCCCCAAGGGCAGGGCCCGAGCCCTCGCCCCGGAGCAGAGCCCGGCTGCCCACAGAGAACGAACCCAGAAACAGCCACACTCCCCTTCAGACCCAGATTTGTGTGTAAACAGCCATTATCTCTGTCCCGGCTCTTCCCTTCCCAGGATGATTTTTTTTTGACTGGCTAAAGGGGCCATTCTCTGCCCATTTCTCCCCCAGCCCGGACCCCCGATTTGGTCGCCTTATCAAACTCGTCCAGCTTAAAAGGGCCCAGCCCCGCTGCCTCCAGGGCCACTCTGCGGTCCTGCTGCACGTCTGGCCACTGACCCAGACGGCTCCGGGGGGCCTGGCCCAGCCCCCTCACCTTGATATAACCTGTGCGTCACAGCCCTTGTCCTGCGTCACAGCCCGTCCTGCCTGAGGGAGAAACAACAATCCCCGGACGGGGGCTTCCTCCCACGCTGCTCTCGGTCCCCTCAGTGCAGTCACATAAGGTCTGTCCCAGCCGGCGGGGCCGTCCCTCCCGCATTTGTCTTCTCTCACTTATTCATTCAACAAATGCAGATCAGGGACGGCCAGGCGGCACATGGGCACTGGCGGGGGGCGGCCGGGAGGACCTGAATTCAAATCCTGCCCAAGACTAGCCGTGTGGCCCTGGGCAAGCCGCTTAACCAAAAATCAGTCAAAATCAAAATCAATTAGAAAATCAAAATTAGAAAATTAATCAAGAAATAAAATAAAATAAAAACCGCGCCTCAATCCTTGCTCTGAGGGCTCCCATCCTCGGGGAGAGACCCAGCACCACTGCCCGAGCACGGAGCAGTCCGGGCGGAGCGACCAGGAACGTCGGAGCCCAACAGTTTTGGCAGGGGAGGAGCGGGTTGGGAGGGGGTGGATTCCGACCCGTGAGGACGGCGGTGACGAGCCCACTCCGGAGCAGGGAGAGGTGGACGCCGTGGGAACAGAATACTCTGTGCGCTCTCCAGGGCATCTCCGTGCTTGGCCCGGGGAGGGGAACCAGGCCGTTCTGAGGGACGGCGAGAACCCCGACTCCATCCACCCCTCCCGGGTCTCCCCATGTGACCATTTTAGGAGCTGCACCTCCGGAGCGGCCTGAGGCAAAGAGCCCCCCGAGGCCCAGAGGGACCCCCCCCCCCCGGACTTCAAAAGAGACCCAGAGGGGTTCAAACTGCCCACTGCAAGGCCCAGGCCGGCAATCCTGAGCCAGGGTTCTTTTAATATCAACTCCCAGGCAGTGAACATTTTTAAAAGTTTAAATATAAAAACATTCCCCCAGCAGCCTGTGCTCTCCTCCCTGCCAAACATAACAGAGATTCCCTGTCCCTGCCCCCGCCGCCTCTCCCCTCCCCCATCTGCATCTGCCACAGGGACATAATGATTTATGGCTTGTTCCCCTCGGGGGGCCTGGAGGGAGGGACAGAATGAGGGGGGGCTCAGGTGGCCCCGTCACCTCCCGGACCAGAGCAATATTTGGAAAACGGGTGGGGGTGGGAGGACTCCAAATTTCCTGTTAATTGGTGACATGGATGCCATTCCAGAACATCCTCTTCCTCTCCCAGCTCCTCCCCCCAGCAGAGAGAACAGATGGCCGGCACCCACTCCTCCCTCGGGAGCCGGCGGCGTTCTAGCAGGATCCCCAAGTCTCCTGGGGGCCACACCCCCTGCGCTAAGGGAGGAGGCGCAGAACAGACAGGACCCCCCACAGAGGACCCAGGCCTCCCACCCCCTTGTCTGGGCCCCCCAGGAACCATCCCGAACGGCTCTTGTCCCGGATACTGCTGCCCACACTAAGGGAACTGAGGGCAGCGCGCCCCCTCCCTCCTCCCTTGTGTTCGCCCCCTCTGTCCCTCGCTCCCGGTTTCTGTCTTTGTCTGTCTGTCTCCTTCTCTGTCCCTCTGCCCCCCTCCCCCACTCTCTCTATCTGTGTCTGTCTTTCCTCCCTCTATCTCTCTGTCCCTCCCTGTCTCTTTCTTTTTCTGTTCTCTCTCTCTCTCTCTCTGCCCCCTATTCTGTCTCTCTCCGTCTCTGTGTTTTCTCCCCCTCCCCGTGCACACTCACACTCACACTGTTTCTTTCCCTCCCCCTCCCCCCACTCTGCTCCCTCCATAAAGCAGCGCCAGCTTTGGTTGCCTTGGCAGCGCTGGTTTCCCTGGCGATGGTGCCAAGGAACAAGGAGCAGCCTGGCACTGAGGGCGCCGCGGTGAGGGGCAGCAGGAGGGAGGCAGGCAGGCCCCAAACTCCTCTGGGCTCTGGGGGGCCCGCCCCGCCCCCTGCCCTTGCCCCCTAAGTCTGGGACCATTGGCCATGTGCAGGTCCCAAGCCCGGACCCTCACCTTCTGCACTGCCCACAAGGGCCGCCCATCAGAACCCGGCGTTACCGAGGTCTCAGGCTCTATGCCAGCACAGGCCGGAGCCCCCTGCGGCCCGCAGTTGGGGGAGGGGGCCGGGGTCACTTGGAGATAAGCAGATGTGATGGGGCTGGGGGGGGGGACAGGTGAGTGAGCGCCGACGGTCACCGGGATCCCTCATGCTGAGAGGGGACGAGGAGGCGGGGTCCCCGGAGGGCCGGGCGGAGCCAGGATGCGACGGGCCCCAAGAGGCGCAGGTGGAGAAGGGGGCCCTTTGCCACGGCGGGGCGGCCCCTCACCCAGAATCCCAGAAGCCCATATACCGTCTCCTGGACAGCCAGCCAGGGACCAGAGAAACCAGAGAGACGAGGGGAGCGCAGAGGAAATGCCGGGGGTCTCAGCATTAGAGGGAAGGGGTTCTGGGGGCTGGGCTTTCTCTCTCAGTCCTTAGCGTTAATCACTGTGCCCGGTACCAGGAGACGCCCAGTCAGTGTTGACTGTGCTCCATGGAAGGGCCAAGAGGCAAGAGGAAGGAGGGGCTTCTGTGCAGACCCCAGGGAGGGGCTAAGGGAACACAGCCGGGGGACCCCCCCCAGCCCCCAGCGTCTGACCTGGATCTGCCCTTTGCCCATGATCTTGTCCACGATCTCGTTGTTGTCCTTGTTAACCTTGGTCTTGTCATAGCATTTCTCGTAGCAGAGGATCCGCAGGGACTGGGAGCCCTCCAGCTCAATCTCAAATTCCTGGGGGGCAAGAACAAAGTCACCAGGACCGCTCTACCCCTGCGTGCACTTAGGGGAAGGAGCCCCTCCGAGGTCGCCAAGCTGGCCCCAGGGGGGCCCGGGCAGGGAAACGCGAGGGATCGGAGAGCAGAGGGGATGGCCGGGGCAGGGCGCCCTGACCCACATCACCCTGGCTCTGGTCAAACCACAGGGGAGCGTGTGCTGCTACACCCTGGCATGACAGCGGCGGAGTGCCTGTCCCTCTAGAGCCGGGGCTCCCCATCTCTCTGGAGCTTTCTAGAGCTAGGGTTCTCCATCTCTCTGGAGCTTTCTAGAGCCAGGGTTCTCCATCTCTCTGGAGCTTTCTAGAACCGGGGCTTTCTCTGGAGCTTTCTAGAGCCAGGGTTCCCCATCTCTCTGGAGCTTTCTAAAGCTAGGGTTCCCCATCTCTCTGGAGCTTTCTAGAGCTAGGGCTTCTCTCTGGAGCTTTCTAGAGTCAGAGTTCTCCATCTCTCTGGAACTCTCTAGAGCTGGGGCTCCCATCTCTCCCTTTCACTCACCTCATTCCACTGGGGCTCCGTCGTGTCCCGAAATACCCTGGTTTTTGCTTTGCTGACAAAATAGCCAAACGAATCCACCTCTAACGTACAGTACAAGTCTGGGGAAGAAAGAGAAAGCAGAGGGACGTCAGGCTACGGGGGAGCAGGAATAGGGAGATGCTGATGGATAGTATGATACAATGGAAAGGAGCACAGAGGACCAGGAAATCAAATGGAACCTTGTGTGGAAATAACTTCTCTGATCCTCAGTCTCTTCCTCAGCAAAATTAAAAGGCTGGGCTACAGAAAGACAAGGAAAGAGCCCAGGACTTGGGAGTGAGACAGACTTCCATTTGAATCTCTTCCTCCTGCTAAGTATCTGAGTGATGGAGGGCTAGTCACGTCTTCTCTGAGTTTCAGTGACTTCCGTTAAAAAGCAGGGGTCAGACTGAATCATTTCGAGGCCCTGACAACCCTAAACCCAACCTTGGAAGATACGCCCTATACACGTCTCCCCTGTTTGGAGGGTAAGTGTCTGGAGAGCAAGAACTTCCCAAGAAAATAATCTTTAGCTGGAGAGATTTCAGCACCATAAAATGCAACCACTAAGGGGGGGGGGGGGGGGAAGGCCCAGAAAAAGGAAGGAATTCACCTAAAGTCATAGAGTAAGGGGCAAGGCCAGGCTCCAAAACTTGCTCTTGGAATTGGCTGTAACAATAATAATAATCATTGTTTCATTACCATTTTTAGCGTTATGTTTTCTCATTTGATCTAGATCCTCCCAATAAACCTGGGATATTATCCCCATTTTGCAGATGAGAAAGCCCAGGCTGAGAAAGTGAATTGCATGGACTTTTTTTGCTTCTATATCTCCACATCCTACACTTTTCTCTCCCTGTGAACCATCCTCAATGTCACAGAAAAAGAGGAAGAAAGGAATGAAAATTCAACAAAACTGATCAAGATATCAACAAAAATAGCCGTGAATCCCTACCCTCTGCAAAGGAGTAGGGGGAAAAATCTTTTCATGAAGTTAAGCTTCTTTTTTTACTTTTTTCTTCTTCTTTTGTTTTTCCCTGCACTTAAACCAGTGTTTCACCTATAAAAATCGTTTTATTAGCTCATTTGTTAAATGGACTTGTTATGGAAAAGCATTGTGCAACCCTAAATAAGTAGACTTTATTTTAAATATCTTATTTATTAAATATTTTAAATAATATCCAGACAGGGTGTACCTGACAGGTTCACTACAAGGGGGGTCCGGATGGTGGGGGCTGCTGGGAATTCACCTCCCCTGGGGTCTCCCCACAGGAAAAGGTAGCTCCCGGGTACTCCCCCCGGCACCTTTCTCTGATCATCGAGAGACACGATGGTGAACAGCTAAGTGGGGGTCACTGCTCTGAAGCGAGAGGTCAGGGTCCCGGAGATAAAACCCAAGTATTCCTGCTCTATTCGGCTCCCACAAATCATGTTGCTCCCATGAGCATCAAAGCTGAGCCCCGGGGCTGCTTTCCATCAGGAGGGATTTCACATGGCAAGAGGGGGACGGGGGGAGGGAGAGGCTGCTCTTCCTCCCCCCCCCCCACCAGCCCCTCGGCCTCCAGCCAAGACTGACTTATAGTCCGGAGGGCTCAGATCCCGTTGGGAAGGGGAAGGGGAGGAAAGAAGATGAATGATTCAGGTGAAATCCCCAAGTCATCCAGAGCTCCGGAAGCCTCAGCCAGGAGGGGGAGGAGGCTCCGTGTCTCTCTGCCTGTCTTGGAGCACGGATCCTTACTTTTAGCAAAGGAAACTGGGTCTGAACGGGCCATTTTGGAGCAGAAGATGTTCTTGGAAGCTCACCAGTCAGACGTAGCCTGAAAGCACCGGCCAAGTTCAAAAATAACCGAGGGAGACTAAATTAACCGTCCCAGTGGGACAGGAGGCAGGGGAGGATACTAATAGAAACAGGAAGGAGCATCTGAGATCACAGGCCCAGGCTTTAAAGATCCCGAGCCCAGTGGCCTCATTGAAAAACCTGTACACCACTAAAGCGAGCCACAAACAAAAGGCTAGAACAGCCATGCTGACTCTGATAATGGGACCCGGGGGCCGGACCGGGGAGCTGGGGTCCGGTGGCAAATAAATAGGACCCACCAGGAGACCCGTTTTAGCTAGAGAGACGTCAGCGCCACAAAATGCAACAACCAAGATGGGGGAAAAAGGCCCAGAAAAAGGAAGGAATTCACCTAAAGTCACAGAGTAAGGGGCAAGGCCAGGCTCCAAAGCCTGCTCTTGCAATTGGCCATAACAATAATAGTCATTGTTTAATTACCATTGTTAGCATTATGTTTTCTCATTTGATCTAGATCCTGCCAACGAACCTGGAATATTATCCCCATTTTGCAGATGAGAAAGCCAAGGCTGAGAAAGTGAATTGCTTAACGTTACCCAGCCAATAAGTGCCTGAAGTAACATTAGAACTCGGGTTTTTTGGTGTCCAAGGCCAGAGCTCCATTCCTTGTCAGTCCTAGCTGCCATATTTCGTTTTAATTCCTCACACTTTCACAAGAAGAGATAAGAGTAAAAAGCCCCAGCTCTGGATTCAGGAGACCTGGGTTCCAGTCTTCTCTCTGATGATTAATACTCATATGGCCTTAGGCAAATCAGCTTCATTTCCATCCCAGCCAGCCTTGATCAGGGACTCTGCTTTTTCTATGTCAAGACCCTCTCCACTGACTCTGTGGTGAAGCACCTAGGGAAGCCCCTTCTCAGAATCAGTTTTTGAAATACAAAAGAAACCCATTCTATTGAAATATAGCTGTCAAAATATTAAAAGTTCCAAGTCCACAGGTTCCCTGACAGACTGGCTAGAATTACAGGAAAAGATAATGGTGAATGTTGGAGGGGATGTGAAAAATGGGACACTGATACTTTGTTGGTGGAACTGTGAATACATCCAGTCATTCAGGAGAGCAATCTGGAATTATGCCCAAAAAGTTATCAAACTGTGCATACCCTTTGATCCAGCAGTGTTACTACTGGGCTTATACCCCAAAGAGATCATAAAGAAGGGAAAGGGACCTGTATGTGCACAAATGTTTGTGGCAGCCCTGTTTGTAGTGGCTAGAAACTGGAAACTGAGTGGATGCCCATCAGTGGGAGAATGGCTGAATATATTATGGCCTATGAATGTTATGGAATATTATTGTTCTGTAAGAAACAATCAGCAGGATGATTTTAGAAAGGCCTGGAGAGACTGACAGGAGCTGATGCTGAGTGAAACAAGCAGGACCAGGAGATTGCTGTATACAGCAAGAATAGGATTATGTAATAATCAAGTCTGATGGACGGGGCCCTTTTCAACAATGAGGTGATTCAGGCCAATTCCAAAAGACTGTGATGGAGAGAGCCAGCTGCATATGGAGAGGACTATGGGGACTGAGTGCAGAGTATGACAGAGTATCTTCACCTTTTTTTAGGCTGTTGTCTGCTTGTTTTTTTTTTTTTTTTCTTTCTCCTTTTTTTCCTTTTTGATCTGATTTTGCTTGGGCAACATGATAAATGTGGAAATATGTTTAGAAGAACTGCATGTTTAACATATATTGGCTATATCTAGCAAAGACTAAGTGTCTGAATTTAGGTCCTCCTGACTTCAGGGTTGGCAGCATTCTATCCACCATGCCATCTAGCTGCCCCTCTTTGGATGTATTTTGAAAAATAAAAGCTATTATTATTACTTTAAAAAACTCCTAGTCTAGTTTGTTTGCTTTTAAAAATCCCTTTCCAGTTTTAAAGCTACAATCTTATAAACTACATGATGTTAGAGCTGGAAGAAAACATGGAGATAATCTGGAGAAATCCCTCAGGATCTGAGGAAAGGAGACTGAAGCCTACTGGGAAAATGGCTCATCCAAAGTCACACGGTTGGGGAATGGGAAAACTGTCCCCATATTCCAGGTCCCTAATCCATGGTCTTTCAGGTTTGGCCAAGCCCTACACGGCTCTGTTCTACTGGGACAACCAAGAGCCAGTCAGTTCTTCCTGCTGCTGAGCCTTGCTGGGCAGTATGGTCCATCCCGAGCCCAATGGCACGGTCAGCTGCCCCCACCCTCCCTGTCCGAGCCTTCCCTGCTCCAACCTAAGCAGGTGTAGTCTTCCGATGGCCCTCCAAGTCCTTCACCTCTCCTGTTCTCCTTTACGCTCACCAAGGTCTTCCTTCAACTGCGGGTCCAGAATGGAGCCCTAACTAACCGTTCCCCGGCAGGGCTGACCCAGGCAGGGTACGATGGAAATAGCTTAACGCTGGAAACCACGCCTCCCTCTGTTAGCCTTTTGGCTGCCCTGTTGCCCCCCTGACTCAGCCTGACTCCTCCATCTCGTTCAGAGCCGCTGCTGTCTGGCCATATGTTCGCCATCTTGTACAAGCGCATTTCTGCATCTCGGTGTGAGACGGTGCCTTTTATCACTGCTGAGCGAGCTTCTTCCTCATTCAGCCCAAAGTCCCAGTGGGTCGGGATCCTTCTGGGTCTAATTCAACCAGCATTTATTGAGAGTCTCCTGTGCACAAGGCACTGGTTTGGGCCCTGGGACTACAGGGAGAAAACCAAAGGTCTCCGGGCTTATGCTGAATATTTGCTTGAATCATGGAGAACCGCAACTCAGAAGGCAAATATTCACACTCTCTCTCTTCCCTTCCTTCCTCCCTCTTTCTCATTTTCTTTTTCTCTTTCCTTCCTTCCCTCCCTTTTCCTTTGCTCCTTCCTTCCTTCCCTCCTTCCTTCCCTTTTCCTTCCCTCCTCCCTCCCTCTCTCCCTTCCTTCATTCCCTCCTTCCTTCCTTCCTCCCTCCCTCCCTCCCTTCCTTCCTTCCTTCTTCTCCTTTCCTCCTCCCCAAGAGGGCAAGCAGTCTGATTAGTTTACACTTGGGCAATCAGGTGAAATAGGGGGAAGCCCACCTCAGAGAGCCTCCCATTGTGCAGCAGACCCTTCCCCATTGAGCTGCAATTCTGGGAGTGGTGTTTAAGGCTCCGAGCCACCTTCCAGCCATTTTCTCATTGCTTCCTTATTTATGCTAGACCTCAGACAAACTGGACAACTTGCTATTTCTGGAATTCGGCCGCTGCCTCCCACCTCCACTCACCATTCGTTGTTTGGAATGTGTCCCTCGGGATGCCAGACTTGGAATCGGGAAAATCTAAATGCAAATTCTACCACAGATACTTACTGGTTCTGGACCTCAGTTTGCTCATCTGTAAAATGGGGATGAGGGAGGGAGCCTATGCCTATCACCACCTTTTAGGTCTAACTCATTTAGCCTCCCTCAGTTTCCTCAGTTGTTAAGTCAGAAAGATCCGAATCCAAATCCGACTTCAGATCCTCACTTGCTGTGTAGCTCTGGGGATATCTCTGGTCTGTGCCTCAGTTTCCCCATCTATGAAATGGAGCTAGGACAGGCAGCCCCAAGGTCCATGTAGCTCTAAATCTATGACCTTTTAACTCACTTAGCTTCCCTGGGCCTCAGTTTCCCCATCTGTAAAATGGGAGTGGCCGAACAGATGGCTGCTAAGGTCCATTCTAGCCCCCTCCCCAGGCTCCCAGGGCACAGGCACAAACCTCTGTCACAGACTGAGGCCCGAGAAGGGAAGTTTCCCCCCGAGTCACCCCGAGAGCCAGCAACCCTGCCCCCTTTGGGGTGCTCCTCCCCATGCCCCAGAGCCGGGGCACTTACTGGCCGACTGCTTGAAGCCCTTGGCGGAGTGGACGATGACGTGCAGGAAGCCATAGAGACCCGGGGCCTCATCATCTGAAACAGAACAAAAGGTGATTTTCGCACACTGGCGGCTCCCTGGAGACTCCAGCCGAGTCCTCCATGGAGGAGCCAAAGCCAAGTGATGGAGCCTTGGTCCGACAGCACCACCTGGTGGGCAGCGGGAGCACCGGGCTGTGGGAAGCAGCTCACCGGAGGCTGAGGCAGGGCCGGGGCCCAGAGGCTGCTTCTCAGGGCTGAGCTAGGCCCAAGGCCCTCCTCCCAGCTCCCCCCCAACCTCCCCGTCGGGACCGACCTCCTGGCCACACGCCGACCGGCCCGAACGAGCTCCTTGGGGGTCGAGGGCAGACTCTGGGCGTGAGTCGCCAGGGCCGCCCGCCCCAGGTCCGGCCTCTGCACTTTATTGGGGGCCACGGTCTGAGCAAGGGGGGGGGTGCGTCCAAGAGATGTTCTTACCGTCTTTATTGCTGGTGACGGGAATATTATGAACAGTTCGCAATTTAAAACAGGACCCCGTGAGCACCTGGAGCTCCACGGAACTCAAGACAAAGGCCTGGAGGTCTGGAAGGGAAGCAGAAGGGGCAGAGGGGTGAGGGGTCGTCACATGGGCCCACTGGGGCTGGCTTCTCCTCCTCTGGGGGGGCATTAGTGAACAAAGAAGAGCAAAGTTCTGGTCCTGGCGCCTGGGAGCGGGAGGGGCAGAGGCTGGGCTGCCCGCACAGGCTGACAGGGGAGGGACAACGGTCCAGGGGCTTCCGTGCCCAGTCTCTTCATTTGTGAAATGAGACGGTCCGAGGTCCTCTCCCGTTCTCAGAAGGGCAAGGACGTAGAGACGGCCCATCGGGAAGAAGGGGGGAGGGGACCCGAGAAAGGGCAGTGGGGTGGATGGGGAGGGGGCTGCTGAATGTGGCTCCCAATCACTATGGGCCCTACTCTTCCTTCGTGAAAGGAACGGAATGGGACCCACCCCACCCTCCTCCTGGGGGCCCAGGGGGGAGGGAAGAGAATGAGAAAGAGGGGAAACAGAGAGAGAGAGGAAGGTGGAGGAGGGAAGGATGAAGAGAATGAGAGAGAGAGAAAGATATGAAGAGAGAGAGATGAATTCAGACAGTCAGAAAGGCAGACAGAGACAGGGAGAGAGACAGGGAGAGAAACAGAGAGAGAGAGAGAGAGAGAGGGGAAGGTGTGGGAGGGAGGGATGAAGAAAGAGTGAGAAAGATTGGAACAAGGAGACAGAGAGAGAAGGGAGAGGAGGGAAGGACAAAGAGAGGGTGTGATCAAAACAAGGAGACAGAGACAGCCAGAGACATACACACACACACAGAGACAGAGAGACAGAAACAGAGACAGAAAAAGAGACAGAGAGAGAGAGACTGACAGAGAGGAAGGTGGGGGGAAAAAAGGAAGGACAAAGAGAGAGTGAGATCAAAACAAAGAGAAAGAGAAAAATAGAGAGAGACAGAGAGGAACAGATACAGAGAGAGATGCAGAGAGATCAAAACAGACAAAGAGAGAGAAACAAAGACAAAGAGTCAAAGAGACAGACAGAGAGAAAAAAAGAGTAGAGGAAGGTGGGGGAGGAAGAGAAGGACACAGAGATTGAAACAGAGAGAGAAACACAGAGGAGGAGGAGAGAAAAGGGGGGCAGGAAGAGAGGGAGCAAGGGAGGGAAGAGAGGGAAGGACAGAAATAGAGCAAAACAAAGAAACAAAGAGAAGCAGAGACAGAGAATCAGAGAGATAGAGAGAAAAAGAGGACAGGAAGGTGTGGAGGGAGGGAAGGATGGAGGGAGACAGAGATGCAGAGAGATCCAAAGAAAGAGACAAACAGAGACAGAAAAAGAGGAGCGGAAGGGAAGAGAAGGAGAGAGAAAGGGAAGGAAGGATGGAGAAAGAGAAACAAAGGGAGAGAATCAGACACAAAGAGAAAGTGAACACGAGAAGCTGAGAGCATATGGGGTGAGGATGCCATCACTACGCCAATGCTGTGGGAGGCCCCGTTGCCTGTGAGAGCCAAACTTTACCTTTCTTCTGCAGCTTCTGAATTGCTTCTCTCCACTCCGACCTCTCATAGTCTGAGGACAGGAGGAACAGGTAGCTCTAGAGAGAGGAGATGGGCACTCGTGGGTGGCTGGGGCTGAGCTCTCCCCAGGGAGCTGGGGGCAAGCAGAACCTGGCCAGGAACCGTGCTCAGAGCTGCCGTCCCCTGGGCGGGGAGTGGGGGCTGCTTCCTCACTGGCTCTGGCTTCATTTTCACCCTGTCCCCGGATTCTCTGCGAGAGAATCCCACCCAGAAGCCTTGGGTTCAAACTGCTGCCTCAGACGCCGGGTGGCCCTAGATGCCCTGGGGCCTCAGTTTCCTCACTAGTCCAGAGGACTAAGTCCTGATGACCTCTAGGGTCCCTTTCAGGAAGCCAGGCTTGACAGAACAGCAGAGGACACTGATTACCCCCTCCCCCCAGTCTCAAAGGGGGCTCCCCAGACAGTTGTCTTTAACCTTAACCCTTCGGTCCCTGCCCCTGCCCCTGCCCCTGGCCATGGCGGTCTGCTCACCTTTCCGTTGCGGTTGTGGATCCGGAAGGGGATTGTTGGAGAATTCAGCAGCAGTAAGAACTCATTCTCAAACATTTTCTTCTTTAACCTCTCAATCGCTCGACTCTGACCTTTGTTGGCTCTCTGTAGGGCACAAAAGGAGGGACCCCAAGTCACCCGGGTTCTTCCCCATTTAGAGCGGTCTGGCAAGAAGAATTCAAATCCTACCTGAAAAACTGACTCCCAGTATGAGCTCAGATGAGCCAGTTCCACTATGGGCCTCAGTTTCCTTATCTAGGGACATGAGGGGCCTGGACAAGACGGCCTCCGAGGTCTCCTCCAGCTCTAGGTCTAGGGTCCCCTGCCACCCCCATGCCCTTCTGCAGGCCAATCAGGTGAGAGATGCTAGCCTGGGCACCTTAATGGGGGAAGCCTTCCCTAGTGCAGAGGGGCCCAGGGCTCCGGAGCCCAGGGAAACAAGGCCTTGGAAACTTTCTGGTGAGGCATCCCCTGTTCCCTGCCACGGTGTTCTCGTTTGTGCTCTTCTTTCCCTCTGGAGCCCCTTCTCCTTGACTTAGTGGAAACTTATTAGTCTGCTCCTGTTTATTTAGAGATCTCAATGCTCCCCCAAGGAGGTTCAAGGACAGAAAGGGCCGGGGGGGGGTGAGCAGTAAAGACTCAGAAACAAATGGGCCCCTTCTTGGGGAATAAAAACACAGGAATAAAACGGAGGGACTGCTGTGTCTTACGCAAGGTGGAGAAACCAGGGACGCAGTTTATGTCATAATAATGATGATGTATTACTGTACACTGCCTCTAAAACCTTTGGCCATCTGTTTATCCCTTTGTTTCCAGGTAAAATTTCCCTTTGCAAACATCCGACCTTGATCCAAGGGGAGGGACGGGGTTGTTCAGACCTAGGCCAGGATGGGCAGGAAGAAGGCGACAGAAATAATTCAAAGTGTAATCATATGGAAAACATGGTCATGGGTTCCAGCCCAAACACATGTTCTAATAACGAATTACTATTTGCACTAACTGAGACCTGGTTGAGATGTTTTTCCATGCACAAATGATGAGATTATAAAGGAAACCAACTGAACTGAAATAGTCACCAAGATAGGTTCTTTCTTTTTCTTTTCTTTTCTTTTTTTTTTAAGTACACAGGCCTGGGTTAAGAACCCTCCTCCCCAGATTCACATTTTCCCTCAGTCTCACTACCCCTTCTCTACCCTAGTTACAGGAGAGAAATCCCGTGCCTTCCCTCCTCTGTTAGGACGTTGCTCTCAGTCTTTCCTTCATCCCCTCTCTCTCCCATAGCCTTAGTTTCTCTTTCTGCACTTTCTCTTTTCCAGTTGCTTATACACATGCTCTGCCAAATTCCGCCAAACCCTTCTAGGCCTGTCCCTTTTGCTCTCCTTCGTCTTCCCTGCTCAACTCGTCTGTACCCAATACTTTCATCTGCTCATTCCTGCTCTCCTGAATGTCTCCTGGTTGGGTTTCTGCTGCAACTACCCTCTAGAGCAGGGGTCCTCAAACTACGGCCGTGGACCAGATGCGGCAGCTGAGGGTGATTATCCCCCTCTCCCAGGGCTATGAAGTTTCTTTATTTAAAGGCCCACAAAACAAAGTTTTTGTTTTTACTATAGTCTGGCCCTCCAACAGTCTGAGAGACAGTGACCTGGCCCCCTATTTAAAAAGTTTGAGGACCTTAGAGACTGCTTGCAGGGGCAACTGGTGGTGCAGTCAGAGTGCTGGCTCTGGAGTCAGGAAGACCCAAATCTGGCCTCAGCCACTTACTAGTTAGTCACTGAATTCCAAATGTCTCCTCACCCCCTACCACTACAAAGCAACAACAGCAACAAAAATCCAAATAAACAAAAAGAAACTGCTAGTTAAGGATGCCAATAATCAAACCCAAAGGCCTCCTCTGCTGCTTTGGCCACCACCTCCTTCTGGGCCTTCTCTTTATACCTCTTGTCACTCAAAGCTTTTGAGCTCTTTACCTTCTTTCCGACCCCTTAATATGGCATTTCGCCTTTTTTCCCCTTCACTCTTGCTCTCTTGGGTATTCTCATTCACTCCCTTAGTTTCTGTGGCCATCTTTAAGTACATGATTCTCATTCTTAGCTCTCCCACCCCTGATCTCTCATCTGAGTTCCAGACTCTCATCACCAACTGCCTCTGGGGCAGGGGCGATTAACCCAGGGTCTAGAGGCTCGAGATTTCAGACAGAATGAGAAGTTGTTTGGGAACAATTGCATCTTTATTTTAGTAATTGGTTATATTTGTAATCCTATGTGGTTTTTTAATGCATTTAAAAAATAGGATTCTGAGAAGGGGGTCTCTGTGACTATAAGAAAGGTCCAGAACTGCCCTCTGGTGTTCCTCCTGGGTGGTCCCAGTGGCAACTCAAAATGCCTTGACTTGCTTTTTTTTTTTAACCTATTTTTCCTTCTGACTTTCCTATTTTTCTGTGGGACACCACTATTTACCCAGTGTCCCTTGTTTATAATCTTGGTGCTTTCTTTGATTCTTCTGTCTTCCTCTTACCTCTTATATCCAGTTATTCACTAAGTCCTATAAATTCTATCCGTACAATCTCCCTAGGACAGCCTCTTTGCCTTCCAGGTTGGCTACATACTCTTTTTCTACCTCCATGCTCCCAATCCACTTTTCAGTGTTTGCTAGAATCGGCTAAAGCCAACTAACACTTTTCCACTCAAAAATCCCCTACTCTAACCCAAGGAGAGTTGAGATACTTCAAACTGGTATGGAAGATCTTCTGCAACTTGTTGCCAATCTACTATTTCTAGCCTTATTTCATATTACTATTAGACTGTGTCCATCCAGTTAATCAACTAAAGGCATTTATTAAGCACCTACTATGTACTAAGGATGCAAAGACAAAATAATCCCTGCCCTCAAGGAGCTTATATTCTGTTGGGAAGATAACATGAAGAATAAACAGATATAGAAGAAATACGATCATTTGGAGTGGAAGACACCCCATTGAAGGTATGGAGAGTAGTGTGAGAAAAGTCTCAGATAAAGATAGAGCTTGAGCTGAGTTTTGGGATTTTACAGGATTGGGAGCAGCAGAGGTGAGAAAGCAGTGCCTTCAATGGGATGAGAGATGAAATGTCCAAGGAACGCCAGATAGGTCAGTTTAGCTGATGGTTGTGAAGAGGAATTAAGTCTGAGCTTGGCGAGGCAGACAGAGACAGTTTGTGAAGGATTCCATGTACCTAAGAAAGGAATTCTCATTGAAATCAGAGGTAATAAGCCACTGGAATTTATTAAGGGGGTGACAGGAGCAGACTGACCCTTCAGAAAAAACAAATCACTCTGGCAGCAATGTGCAAGAAGAATTGGAAGAAGAGAAATCACTTGGTAGACTCCACAAGAGTCCAGGGGAAAGTGTGGCTGCATGAGTGGAAAGAAGGGGACAGAAGCAAGGGCTGTCCACCCCAATCTTCTGCCCCCAGGAATTTCCACCTGGGTCCTGGCTTGCCCATCATGATGGATTCCCACATAAAAAAGCCTCCCTCCCAGGGAGGGAGATCCCTCCCTATCTACCCGAAATACTTTTTTTTATTGGATTAGCAGCACCTCAAAATTCAATTATCTCCCTTTGCTTTTTTTCATTAATTCCCTTGAAATTCTTGACTTTTTGTTCTTCCAAATGAATTTTTAAAATTATTTTTCTAGTCCTATGAAGTAATTTCTTAGCAGTTTGATTGGTAGGGGATTGAAGAAATAGATTAATTTAGACATATTACCATTTTTATTATTTTAGCTCAGTTTATCCATGATATTTTCCCAATTGTTTAAATCTAACTTTATATATGTGAAAAGTGTTTTGTAATTGTGCTAATACTGCATCCAGAAAAAGAACTAAGAAGACTGAATATAAACAACACAAGCTATGTTCACTTTTTTTAAATTTCTCCCATGGTTTTTCCCTTTTACTCTAATTTTTCTCTCCCAATACAATTCATAATGTGTATTAAAAATAAATAAATTTACTAGAAAAAATTTTGCCCATATAGTTGTCTTGGCAGGTAGACTTTCAAATATTTTATATTATCTACAGTTATTTTAAATGGGATTTCTCTTTTTATCTCTTGCTGCAGGGCTTTGTTGGTAACATATAGAAATGTCAATGATTTATGTGGGTTTATTTTATATCTTCCAAGTTTGCTAAAGTTGTTAATTGTTTCTAGTAGTTTTTTTTTTAATTTTAAAGCTTTTAATTTTCAAAATGTAAGCATAGTTTTTAACATTCACTCTTGCAAAACCTTGTGTTCCAAATTTTTTTCTCCCTCCCTTCCCCCCCTCCTTTCTCTAGTAGTTTTTTAAGTTGATTCTTTAAGCTTCTCTAAATATACCATGATCTCATCTGCAAAGAGTGCTAGTTTTGTTTCCTCATTATCTACTCTAATTCCTTTAATTTCTTTTCTTATTGCTAAAGCTAACATTTCTAGTACAATACTGAATAACAGAGGTGAAGATGAGCAACTTTGTTTCACCCCAATCTTACTGGAAATGTTTCTAGTTTATCTCCATTACATATAATGCCTGCTGATGATTTTATATCGATGCTACTTATCACAAAATTCGCCATCTCTATGACTCTCAACATTGTAACTGAATTTCTTTGATGGATTTGGGAGTCAAAGGACTGGGTTTGAATCCCTGCTTAATCAGTGTACACAAAGAGATATGGAGAGCCGAGTTCCAATCCTGCTTTTTTTGTGTGATGCAGAGGAAGTCATTTAAACCTTACTCAGTTTCTTTCGTTCTCTTCCAGCTCCAAATCTCTTTTTCTATGATCTTAGGCAATTCTTACTAAATTGTTCTGGGTTTTCCAGCAATGGTTCTTGGGGTGGGGAGTCACTAGTCTTTCTTACCTCTTTCTGGATTTCACTCTTGAGAGCAGAGATCTTCATCTTCATGTCCTCCAATTCATGGTCTGGGAAGGGGTGCACTTGGGGGCTGGGCTCTGATTCCTCTGGGGAGGGGAAAACCAGGTCGGCCAGTGGGATGTACCACTTACAGTCATACTGTTGGTGTTTCCTGCAGAGAGACGAGGCACAGGAAGCCATGAGCTGGTGAGTGAGCCCCCCTAACAGCATCTCTTGCCAATCAGAATGGCAGGTTGTGAGGTATGATGAGAGGAGGGTGACAGAGTCCCAAGGGCCCAGACATGGAATAAGGGACCTGTTGTCTAAATCCTGGTCTGGTTGCAGAGAGGCAAAAACCCTCTGAGCCTTTACTTTCTCAACTTTCTGAGCCTAGGGACAATGAGTGAAATGGGACTCATCCCCCAAAGCATTCTACAAACCACAAGGCACTGAAGAAAGGTGCGTCATTGCTACTATAAAGGAGTTAGGGTGTGATCCCGGATTTACCTGATGAATCCCTGATCCATGGCTCTGAGCTCAAGAGGGTTTGGGTTCAAATCCTGCCTCTGACACTACTGTGACCTTGGGCAAGGAACAAACTCCCTGGACCCCATTTCTTTATCCATAAAACAAATCATCCAATGATTATCTCCATGGCCTCTGAGGTTCCTCCCATCGCTAGGTCTGAAGCTAGGATTATAGGATCTGTTTGGAGCCTTCAGAGGATGGGCTCCCGTCACAGGTGCTGGCCTAGAAAGGAGACTATAAGCAGCTCTTGGTCTCTTTGTCCTTTCCCCTGTTTAAAGACGGATCAGGGTCTAGCAGAGGTGAATAGGAAGGTAGGGGGAGAGTAGCCTTTTCTTCCCCTAGACCCTGGCAATGGCTGCCTTGGGAGGAGAGCACATGGGGCTCACCCAAAGCTTTCTGAGTATGGATGACAGACAAGAGCTCTTGGGAGTGGGCTTTCTCAGATTAAAAAAATGGCAGCAGCCAGGACACTAAGAGCTGCTGCAGAAGCACATCAATCAATCAATAAGCAATCAATTTCAGTCAACGAGCATCTATTATGTGCCAGGCCCTGGGGATACAAAAAAGAAGAAAAAGGCTCCTGTTCTCAAGGAGATGATATAACCTGTTGGGTCTTGTCTTTTCCTTCTATGTGATCTCAAGAGCTCATGGAAAATATTTCTGGGCCCTAACTTCCTGTGTAAAAGAGAGAAATTCACTTTCTCTCTCTCTCTCTCTCTCTCTCTCTCTCTCTCTCTCTCTCTCTCTCTCTCTCTCTCTCTCTTTCCCTCCCTCCCTCTCTCTCCCTCCCCCCCTCCCTTCCTCCTTCCTTCTCTCCCTCCCTCTTTGTCTCTCCCTGATTTTCTCTCTCTTTTCTCCTTCCCTTCTCTTCTCTTCTCTTCTCTTCTCTTCTCTTCTCTTCTCTTCTCTTCTCTTCTCTTCTCTTCTCTCTCTAACTTAATTTTTCTTGAGGATTTTCATTTTCATTAGGGTGGGAGATCTATTTTTTTCACAACTTGACTTTTATAAAAATGTTTTGCATAACTTCACAAGTGGTTTCTTAATTGTGGGTGGGGATAAGGGAGAGAACTTAAAAATTTTAAAAACAAATATAAAAAAGTTTTGTTTCGAATGTAACTGGGGAAAAATATTAAATAAACAAAAGCTTTTAAATTTAAAACAACTAAAAGAGAGATAGTGTTATATCAAAATTTAGCCTTCTAGGAGAGAAGAAGATTTCCTGGGCAGTGTCAGTCTTTGTGGGTAACCGCAAGTTTAAAAGTTTGGGGACTTGATTTTCTAGAGAAACAAATGGGGATTTCCTGATATAGCCAACTACTTGAGGAAAGAATCACACCAGTCTGGCTGGGCCCCTCCCTTTCAAGTTTAGTTATCTTTTTAGGGGAATTTGTCAGATATATGAGTATTTTATGTGTTTCTGTGTCTAAGTGAGCCCAGTGTCTTCTGCATTTTCTGGACATTGAAATGAAGGCCGTCCTACCTCATATACATTGTTGCTACCTTGAGGACCTTTACAGGAGCAAGGATCTTATTACTAATAATATTTAGGGAGACCTAAACATAAGGTGTGGGCAGTGGATAGAGAACCAGCCTTGGAGTCAGAGACTGAGTTCAAATCTGGCCCTGGACACTTACTGGCTGTGTGACCCTGGGCATTTCACTTTCACCCTATTTGCCTCAGTTTCCTCACCTGTAAAGTGAGCTAGAGAAGAAAATGGCAAACCCTTCCATAAAACTCCAAATGGGTCAGGAAGAGTCAGATATGACTGAAAAACAACTGAACAACATATAAGGTGTGCCTAACATCCATGTTGAAGATTTCCTTTAGAGTAAACTGCAGTTGGGGAGTAAGAAAATAATTTTCAGGGGGCAGCTGGGGGGTACAGTGGGTGGAACACCAGCTCTGGAGTCAGGAGTACCTGAGTTCAGTCATTGGCTGTGTGATGCTGGAAATTCACTTAACCTCACGGGCTTGCAAAAAAAACCCAAAACAACAAAAAAGAAAAGAATTATCCCTTCAGGATTTGATCGTTTGATCCCAGAGGCTTTGTGGAGTTTGGAGCATGAGGTTAAATTACCAGAATGATGTACCCTGTGCCTAGCACTGGTCTGAGGTGTGTGTGTGTGTGTGTGTGTGTGTGTGTGTGAGAGAGAGAGAGAGAGAGAGAGAGAGAGAGAGAGAGTGTGTGTGTGTGTGTGCAAGAAGAGTCACGAAAGAAATGGAAATCGCCACAATCCTCATGGAATTTACAGCTTAATTATTAGGAGGAGGAAACCTTTAGAGAACTCCCCAGATGTTCCGTGCGGGAGGGGAGCCTGGGATGGGACACTGGTCACCGTACCCAAAACGCCCTCCCCCCCCCCCCCCCCCCCCCCCACAGCAGTGCAGGAACTCCCTCCAGGCTTGGAGACTCTAGCCTGTCTGGAGGATGTTCTGAGAGAGAGCCGACCCAGAAGCATCAATGTCCTGAAAGCCCCCAAGACTCCTGAGTCACACACGGCCTGGCCCTGGGACCCTCTGGGCCTCTGAGGGTGACATCCTGGAGCAACAGGCTCTTGGACTGAATGATTCCTCCCCTAACCGTGGCTAGCAAAGTCACCAGAAACCGAGGCCCGTGGAGCAACGGGGACCAGCGAGAGACTTTGGTGAAACTTCCCTGGTGGATAGGGGGGCCGTGGTCTGGAAGGGCCCCTTTGAGTTCAGACCCTGGGAGAGTAGAGATGGGGCAGAGGAGGAGCAGTAGGTTTGGGTCGAAGGGGGAGAGGAGCCCGCTGCACCTGTTCTGCCAAGGCCAAAGGGTGACTGACCCCCGAAATGGGGGATGGCTCTTGACAAATCTGTGCTCTGAAAATTTACTTTCTTTAAGGGATGGTGAAGGGATCTCAGGGACCACAAATGTCAACCTCCTTTTTTTTTTTTTTTTACAGACGGGGAAACTGAGGCCCATGAAGGGGAAGGACTTGCCTACGGTTGCTCAGTCCAATCCACAGCACCGTGGTTCCCCCTCAAAGCAAGAGTAACAAAGTGAACCTGTCTGGGGTTCACTGAGAAGAAGGGGGAATTTAGCCCAAGACCACAGGGGCTGCCACCCAGTAAAGATCAAGGGCAGACCTTTCCTGGCCTGGGGCCATTCCTGGATAGCTCACCTCCGATCATACCCTTCTGCCCCCTGACCGCTCAGCCTGCTCTGTCTTGGGGATGGTTTATAATCAATGTGCCATCATGGATCAATAGTTGGGCTTGAACATGGGTTCACATGCACGTGTCTCCAACATTTACCACCTGAATGAGTGGGCAAGTCATCCATGACCCAGAGCTCCCGGCTTCCTTCCTTATCAGGTGGGGATGGTGAAAGCCGCCCTGGCTGTGTTGGGGAGACTATCTGCAGGCCTTAAAAGGTGTCCTGTCCATGGGAGTCAGGGGGATACCCACTCATCTGACCCTGTCTCTGGCCTCCTGGGGTTCAGGGAAAGGGAGAGAGAAAGAGAGAGAGAGCAGGCTCCCCCTTCCCAGAGCTCAGCCGTGACCTGGGGTGCAGGCACATGGCAGGAAATGGGGCAAGCATGCAACTGCGACTTAAAAATTAAGTGAAGACTAAAAATAAAGAAAAAGAAACGAGAGAATTGGATCAGAAAGCTCTGAAGGGCCTGCTGGCCTAACCCCTTTATTTATGTCACCTTGTTTCCTTGGGGCTCAGTTTCCCCTTCTGAAGAAGGAGGGATTGACTTGGGGACTCCCAGCTCCAGCTATAGGGTCCCTAGGTCTGCTCCTTCCTCTCCAACCTTCCTTCTGGTCCACGGACAACGCATCTAGGTCAATTATGGATTTCTTGGGCCATTATAATTGGGCACATCTTGTTTCTCCAGTTGGATCTGGGGGCCTTTGGGGCTCCAAACACACCGAGTTTTTCCCGTGCCTGCTGCGGGCCTGGCCAGTGCTGGGCACAAAGTGGGCGCGCCATAAACCAGAGAAGACTCACCTGTATGTGTCACCTGATGTGTCCCGCCCTCCCCCACTGCTCCCTCCCACCCCTCTGTCCCTGCCCCCCTCACCCCACAGACGTCTTCTTCAGCTTGGCACACAGTAGGACGTCCGTGAAGAGGAAAACGTGTCGAAGCTTCCTCGAACTCTCGGCCATCTCCACAAGGAACCCATCCTTCACCAGCTGCCGGGTCTGGTGGGAGACAGCGGCAAGCCAGCCCCACTCAGAGGGGTGCTACTGGGGGATCGGCTAGGGGAATGGGGTGGGGGGCTAGTGCTGGAACCCTCATCCCGGAGAAGGGTGGGATCTTCCTGCCTGAGCCGAGGGAAGCCTCCAGGGGCTCTGCATGGAACCAAACCCATCTTCCAGGACTCTTCCCTGCTCCAAGGCTGCTCTTGTTCTAGCTTTGCTTCAGGAAGGGCAGATCCCTACTAATGGTGTCCCCCTTCAGCTCAGACCGGATTCCCAGGAGTGTTTTTAACATGGACGGACCCCCGCTCCTTCCTGGCCGCTCCGGGCCGCCCAAGCACTTGCGTCTCTGTGTTCGGCTCCCAGACTCCCTGCCTCCCTCTGCAGCACTTTTTGCCTCCCAGACCCATTCTCAGAATCAGAAATGGGGTCTTGGACCCATAATTATTTAACTGAATGGAGAGTACAAAGAGATCCAATTACACCGGCTTCATTATCCATGTATACCATTGATCAACCTTGAAATGTACCATTGATCAGCCACTGAAATACTGTTTTCAAGGTCTAGTGGTATTTATTACGCTTGATAAAATTTTTTTTTACAAATTCTTATTTATAAGAGTATAAAAAAGCACGTTCACAGACTCTAAGCTAAGACCTCTGCTTTAGAGGAGGGCTCTCAGTTCTGGGGTGCAGCCACACACCCCCAATCCCGAGGCGGCCCGAAGCATTGGAGGCTCTTGGGTTTTCGCCTGCAATGACCTTGGGGCCAGAGCTCGGCCAGAAGTGGAGCCGTCCATTTACCGCCATGTTTACGAGGCAGAGGTGAGCAAGCTGGGGCCGGTCCTTATGAGTGGCGTGACCCTGGGCTTGTCACAGTTTCCTCATCTGTAGAATGGGGACCTGGATTCAATAGCTCTAGGATCGTAATACTGAGTCATAAAATTAGACCCAAGCCTTCCATTCTCTCAGGATTGTTGCTGCAAGTTTCTAGCTATCCAGGAAAGGCTGTCATGCTGGGACACTGGACCGAAGCCGGTTAACACAGGGGGTGAGAAAGGGAGGGCCAAGAGAGAATCTGCTATGGGCTGGGCCCTCTGAGAGGTGCTCACCTCTCCCTTGGGGGTAGTGACTGCAGTCCGGCGGGGGTCAATGTCCTCATTGATGCTGGACAGGAAGTTCTGGGAGATCCGCAGGGCATCCTGGAGCAACGGGTAGTCAGGATGGTCCACTGGTGTGTGCTTGAGGAGGTCCTGCGGGGAGGATCCGGAGGGGAGGGCTGAAGGCTTCCAGAGGCCACCTCCCCTCCTGGAGACTCCGCTCCAGGACAGCCCCCTTCAAGGGCGAGAGAGCCTCTCTGCCCCTCAGAGTCCCCCTGGACGGCATCTCTGTATTGCCGAGGAACAGTGCAGACCATCCCCCTCCCCCAGTCCCATTCCCTGCGACAGGCAGGAAATGGAGAGCGAGGGAGAGCAGGGGACACTGGGTGAGGAGTAAATTGCCGTCCTTCTGAGCGAGGGGAGCATTTGGCCCAACGTCAGGCTGGGTGGCCAAGTTATATTTAGGCCCAAGGCTGGTTGGCATGGTTACCTTGGGCCAAGCAGGCGCAGTTGGGGCCAGGGACCCTCTGCCCAGCTCCCCAGATCAGCCGTTCTGGACACCACGCAGCCTTTGCAGCTCCGAAGCCTTCCTCCCTTGGACCCGGCTGCCCAGCTCCCTCCATCCCCTCCCATGTCCAGGCCGGTACTCACGTGCAGGACGAGGGTGCTCCGCGTGACACGGTCAATGGGCTTGTAAAGCAGCGCTGGATGGAGAGTTTGGGGGCAGAGGAAGGAAAGAACACAGGGGAGACGTCAGAGGCAAACAGGGACCCCACAATGCTTTGTGCCCGGTGGGATGTGGCAGGCAGAGGGCCAAGGAGCCCCCTTCCTGATCTCACACGAGCAGGGATTCTCCCCAGTGACTCCCCCCACGGTCCATTGTCCTCTTGGCCCCAGGAAGTGGTTCACGGATGCCCTTCTTGCTCCCGACCTCCTGGAATCATTGCATCTGAGCTGGAAGGGCCCCCCTAAAAACCCCCATTCCCCCATTCAGTTTTCCAACTCAACAAACACTAGGCATTCTTATCAAAGAGTCTGTTAACATTTAAGTGCCCACTCCGTGCCAGTTTCTGTGCTGAGCCCGTAACCCTGAGAGAAACCGCATGGTTCTGACGGAGGCTAAGGGGCTCAAGGAATTGGAAACCTCTGACCCTGCTCTGGGGGAACCGCCACAACTCCCACCGGCGGCTCTGAGAACACAGCGAATCACCCCCGCCCCTTAAAGGCCTGAAAGCAGCCTGCTCAGCCCCCGCCTTCTGTAGCTGATGTTCTGAACCCACAAATAGAACTTTACATTTAACTCGAGCTCACAGGAGCCCACCTTGTGTAGGAAGCTGACCTCGATGTCTCCCCCTGGATCCGGCCTCCCCCTGTCCAGCCAGTGCCAGCCCTTCACACGCTTCATAGGGCACGTTACGGGCCGGCAGGAGGCACGGCCACCCTGCCCACACAGAATGGCTGCTCCATCCCCGTCCCCTTCTTCCACGCTGCCCAAGGTAAGCCCCTCACAGTCAGGAGTGCCAGCCCCCTGTCCCTACCCTGGGCCCATCTCCTTGTGGAGAAGAGCCTGTGGCACTGAGGCTCCTGGAAAGGAGGGGGACACAGCAGGAGGCACAGAGGGGCAGGAGAAACGCTTCTGGACTTAGACAAAGGACAACTGGGGAGGGAGGAGGAAGGATGCTGGAGGACATCCTGACCCTGGGAACCCACTCAAGCCTCCGCTTCAGGCTGGGCACGGCCAATCTGAGCACTCCCCTGTCTCAATGCTCTCTCGATCTGGCCAGCAGACAAAGACGGCTGGGTTTCAATGGAGGCAGGTGGAGGCGGCAGCTGGTAGCCGAGTGTGCCAGTGTTTCCCAACTACTAATTAAAAACCCATTTCCCTCAAAAAATAGCCGTACCCTCTTCTCTCTCCCCGAGAGGGTCCAACCAATACCAACTCCAGATTTTAGGTCTCTCAAGGCAGAAAAATCTTCTTGGAGAGATAAGAGCCATGGTTCGGATCCTAGACATCTGGATGGTCTCCCTGGGAAGGGGCCCGGGGGTCTCAGTTCTGCAGTCTTCAGCCCGACCTTTGCCAGCACCCCCACCCCCTGACAAACAGCCTTCGCTATTCGCTAAGCAGAAAATAGTTTCCCTAGCCTCAGATGTAGGCTCCCAGCAGACCCCCGTGGGGGGCAATCTGTTCCTCACAAGCACAGGTGAAGTTCTCAAGCAGGGCGGCAGGGAGGTCCGGAGAGCCATCGGCAGCCTTCACTTGGCTCCCCTTCTGTCCCTGCCGTCGGTACTTTTGGTTCCAATGTCTATCGGAGTCTTTCCTGGCAATGCTTGGGCTGGGCCGCAGGGGCTGTGGCAGGTTTGGAGCACCCAGGCAAGCCGGGAAGAGACAGAGACGGACCGACACGGATTCCAGCAGGACATTGGGCGTCCCATCCCACCCCAGAGACATAGGGTCACAAATGGGGGCTGAGCGGAGGGACCTTGGGACAAAGAAGTGGAAACTAAGGAGGTGCCCCCAACTGGGGAATGGCTGAACCGATTATGGTCTGTGAGTGAGATGAGAGATGATGGCACTGTGAGGAGTCTTGAAAGGGAGGGATAGTCTCAGAGAAACTCACTGGGAACTGAGGCAGAGTGAAAGGCGTAGAGCTGGGAAGGCAATGAGAATGATCGTATAAATCAGTAACAGACAAAAGACCTTGAGAGACTTAAGAACTCTGATCAATACAGTGACCGGCCTCAGGAGACTCATGCTGAAAGACGTCACCCAGAGAGACCTGGCTCAAGCTCCAAGGGAGGCATGGATTGTTGGACACGGCTAGCTGCAGATCTGTTTTGCTTGTCTTTGCATATCTGCTACAAGGGTTTGTCTTTGTTCCCCTTCCCCTCCATGGGGAAGTGGGAAAGTGAATAAATTTTTATTCACTGGAGAAAATGTTTTTCTTCCTTTCTTCCTTCTTTCCTTTTTTCCTTCCTTCTTTCCTTCCTTCCTTTCTTTTCCTTCCCTCTTTCCTTTCTTTTCCTTTCTTCCTTCTTTCTTTCCTTCTTTCCTTCTCTCCTTCCCTTTATTCTTTGTACCCTCCCTCCCTCCCTCCCTTCCTTCCTTCCTTCTGTCACTTAGTTGAGCTTCTTCATTTTACAAATGGGGAAACTAAGGCCCAGAGAGAATTTGCCTGGTCACAAGTAAGCGACAGAAGCAATAGCCTTTCATGGCACTAACCTGCCTCTGGCAGATACCAGGATGAAGAGGAGAGGAGAGCTAGGAGGAGTAACAGGAGACCCAGGCCAGAGGGAACTGCCCTCCCGTCCCAGGTCCAGGGAATGCTGATGCTGCACTTTCAAGCCTTGGGTCCCAGGGGGAAGAGGTTTTTGACTAATCCTGCCGGCTTTCAGTTGCTAGAGAGACATCTGCACAATGAAGGGTCTGGTTTCAGAGGGTTATTAATACCACTGTTGCTCCCCCCTAGAGACTGCTGGGCTTGAAAGACCAATGAACCAAGACCCAAAATCTTTACTTCACGCCTGGGGGAGGGATGGGGTCAGACCCAAACCACAGCAGCTGTGCTGTGGGCACATTAAGGAGCCCAAGAAGTTATGGGGAAGACAGCAAGGGGAGAAGGACCAGCTGCCTGGTTCTCGGGACACCAGCAGACACGGGGTACGCTGTGAGTATGGCGTCAGTGGTCTCCCATCCATTCTCCAGAGCAAATACAGGTCCCTTTTAGAGCTCAACGCCTTCTCCTGGGGAGATGAGAACGACTCCATTCTCAGCAGTTCCAGCCTCTCCACCTGTTCTGGGGAAACCAACCTTCCTTCTACACATGGTTTATTCCACTTTTCCCACTTGCAAATCAAGAGATCTGCATGATACTCCCATTTCCTGGGATAACTCTTGCACCATGCTACCATGCCCTGCCTCCCTTCCCTCTTCAATCTTTCTGCCCCTTCCTCCTTTCAGGAAGCCTTCCCAGAAGGGACAGGAACAGGCCAGTCAGACAGCCCGAAGACCATTCATCCTTTCTGCAAAGGGAGACTAAAAAGCCAAAAAGACAGGACGGGCTCCATTCATCTTGGAGGGGTCTCTTTCAGCCAATCATTAGGGGAGGGATCCATCTGGCACTTGCCCATGAATCTCTCCCAGGGAACCAACTTGGTAAAATCCACCAGTGAGAAGAACCTGGAAACACCACTACCATCCATCCACCCAACTAACACACTTCCTTTGGGGCATCGTTTCATTAAGCTGACAATTAATAAACATTTATTAAACACCTACTGAGTGCACAGCACTGTGACAGGCACTGAGAGAAATTCAAAATTTAGACGAGACAGAGAACGTGACTTTATTATCTTCCTCTCCAACCCTTCCTCTGAACTTAAAGGGTACCGTCATCTTCCTTGTCATCCAGATTCACAACTTAAGAATTATGGTTACTCTTCCACATAGTTTGTATCCGATCAGTCGGCAAGTCTTGTGATTTACACATTAATCAGCCATCAAGCAATAATTAAGCACTAGCTGTGTGCCAGCACTGTGTTAAGTGGCTGGGGATACTAGTGTAAAGGATGAAAAATGAACCTTTCCAATTGATACGGTGAGAACTGTCTTGGCTCTGGAGTTGGAGGAAGGGGATGCAAGTTCTGCCTCTGTGACCTAGGATAAGACCAAACTTTCCTAACTAACTATCTTCCTAATTAAGTAAACTCAGTTTCCTCCTCTGAGGTCCTTTCCAAGTTCTAGGTCTCTGACCCAGCAGCCAAATTCAGGCCCTCACCTGGACCACTGGAGTAGTCTCCTGATCTCCCATCTATGGCTTTACCAGTCTATCCTTCACACAATTATCAAAGTGACAGTTCCAGCTGTGTCACTCCCTAGCTCAATAATCTCCAGTAGCTCCCTACTACTTCAACGATCAAATTCAAACTCTTGCTTTGCTTTTAAAGCCCATCACTACCTAGACTCCCGCCTGTCTCTACAGCCTTGTGACACGGGACTCCCCTCCCCTCACTCTTTGTTCAGCCTACAGTCCATACGATGATGTATCTGCCATCTTGTCTTTGCACAGTCCACCCTCCAAGCTTAGAGCATTTTCTTTTCAAATCTTCCCAGAATGCCCAATTCCCTTCAAAGCTCTGTTCAAATGCTGCTTCCCAGACAGAACTTTTCCTGATCTCCTCTCACCCTGCAACCCAACAATGACCTTCTATTTACTTTGGATATACACAGATCATTTGGTCTTCTCAGCTGACCATAAGCTCCTCGAGGGCTCAAATGCTTTCCCTTTCGTCTCTGCAGCCCCAATGCCCAGCACATAGCAGGTGCACTTAATAAAACCCTTGCTGATGGACGGGCCAGTAAAAGAAGGGACTGAGACTCCAGGAGAGACGATTTCATGTGGAGAATCAGAGAGCAAAGTCCTCTGTGGGATCAGAGAGAGGAGGGAGGCTTAGACTCAGGAATGAGGGAGAGAAGCCCCTTAGAGTCACAGAACCTGGTGCCATTCCCCAAATCCCAGCCCAGTCTCGGACCTGAAACGAAAGGGAATGCTATGAGGTCAAGGAGGAAGTTCTGAAACTGCAGGCCTTGCTCTGGCCCACAATCCTTGCCCCTTGTCAGTGAGAAGGAGGAAAATTAGGGAAATACAGGATTGGGGTTCGGTCCCCAGACTCAGCCACTGCTGAGGAGCAGATTGAGTGGGGGCAAAGCCCAAGAGTACCCGACTTCTGTGCCAAATACAGCACTTCCCATGGGGCCCTGGACCCGAGCACTTTTGCCTGTGAGAATGGGAGGACAGGGCATAGAGTGGGCTTCCTAGAGGATCCCAGAGAGCTGGGAATGACCTCAGAGGCACTCTGGGACATCTCCCTCATTCTGGACACAAAGTCCAGGGTGGGGAAGCTAATAGCCTCAGGCCATTAGAGAAGATGCAGAGCCGGGATCTGAACCCAGGACTTTGGACACCAAATCCAATGTTCTTTCCCCAGGAGTCAGGGAATGAATTTGGCTCTTTGAGCCTGGAGACAACGAGTGACTCCTCTTCCCCTATATGATTTATTGTCCCAAGTACTTCTCCCCTAGCTGGAGAAGAGCAGTATGGGCTTGGCAAGGTCCCTGCTGAAATGATAGTGATGCCATGGGGATGGCACCCAGAGACCCTGAAATGCTTATGGGAAAAGGGATATAAATCCCACTATTTGCTCCAACAAATATCTTCAGTGTTTGTCTATCTCTCTCTCTTTCCCTCTCCTTTCCTCCTTGCCTTCCCCCATGTGTCTGTTTCTCTTTCTGTCTGTTTTTCCCTCCCTCTCCTCCTGCTTTTTCCCTTTCCTCCCTCCTTCCCTCTCTCTGTTTCCCCCTCCCTCCTTCCCCTTCTGCCTCCTTCCATGTTTCTCTCTCTGTCTCTCTTTCTCTCCCCTCCCTCTTTTCTTCTCTCCCTCACTACCCTCCTGCCTCAACCCTCAAGACAATGAATGTAATTCTGGGTTCCCAGGGACTTGTGGGACAAACTAACGGAAAGGGGATACTGGAGAAATGGAGGGCATGAGGGGGGAGGGTTCCTTGGAGGACACCCTGGATCGGGAAGATCTAAGTCCAAAACCGCTCCTGTGACGCTGGGCAAACCACTGGTTGCTGCGTGCCTCAGTTTCCCATTTTATAAAGTGGGGGCGTTTGGGTTCTGAGTCCCATCTGGCTCTTGCTCCAGGATCCTGTGACCCCCGAGCCCTCGGCTTCCTCAGTTCCCCCAACTTATCCGCTGTTACAGGGCAGCACAAAGAAAGAAGCCCACATCCCCAGCCGGCTCTGCCCTCCTCCCCACCGAGCGCAGCGCAGACCGTGCCCAAGGCACTTCTAGGTTCGGAGGGCATGGCACGCCAGCTGCCAGGAGCACCCGCCTCCTCCAGGTGAGGGTCTCTCCATTGTGCCGGGCATGTCCCCACCCCTGTCCTGCTCCCCCGACCGACAAGACCTTTAGCTTGTCTCCGACCGCCTGGGGGTCCCTGGGAGCTTCTGGGAGGCCGCCCCACTCTCTGCCCCCTCCCCGTGCTGTCATTCGGAGGAGAGAAGCCAGCCCAAGGCACCATGTGAGCTCCCGTGCACACAATACCCTGGCAGCCCAGCCTTTCTTCTCCTGGGAAACAAAGAAGCTTCCAATTCCCCTCTCCCGAAGCCCGTGGCACACGCCCCTCCGGCCTGGGGTCCCCGGCCTCGGCCCCCAGACCCGCGCCGACCCTCCCGCCGCCTCTCTCCGGCCCACGGGGTCCCCGGTCCGGCGCCAGGTCCCGCTTTTCCTCTGTGTCCCTCACAGCCGCTTCTGAAAGTTCCCCCGAATCCCGTCCGAGCCTCCCCTTCCTTCCAGACCCCGGGGACGGAGCAGGGCATCTCAGTGCTCCGGCCGGCGGCGGCTCCCTGCCTGCGGAGGGGGGCGGGTGCCGGGGAGAGGGACCGCTCCAGACGCCCCCAGCCCAGCCCCCGGCCCCATCACAGCCCACCCCCACCGGCAGCGGGCTCCGAGCGGCGGCCGGAGTTACCGTAGGTGCAGTTACAGCACAGCCGGATGATCAAGAGGATCTCCATGGCCACCTTTTCCGCAGGGTGCCCCAACAGCCATGTCTCCCCGCCCGGCCGGCCCCTCGGTGGGCGAGCCGCCCGCGCCCCTCCGCCGCCCGCCGGGCACAGCGGCGACCCCGGCGCAGCCTCCGGAGCCCGACCGCCGCCGCTGCCGCCGAGCAGGCGAGTGAGCGCAGGGGAGCCGGCGGAGAAGGGGGAGGGGAGATGGAAATGAAGGGCTGGGGAGGGGGAGGGGGGAGCCGGAGGGAGCCGGGCCATCACTGACATCCCGAGGAGGAGCCGGAGCACGCCGGCCCATTCTCACAAGTGGGAGCTCGTGCGCGCACACACCCCCCAGAAGCACTCACACGCCCCAGCACGCTCGGCAGCACGTGGGCTCGGCCCAGACAAAGAACCGAACCACTCCCCCTTCCCCCAAGTACCTTCCATGGTGATGGACGTGTGGCTGTCCTTGGAGTCCTTGGGGGCTTTGACTTTGAGCTCCTGCGGGGGAAAGAGAGACTCGCTGACCAACGCCCCCTCCCTCCCTCGCTGCCCTCCAGAGCAATTGTTTAATGGTCTGGGTGAAAATGTTTTAATCCTGGCTTTTCTTTCTTTTAAAGCCTCCACTTAGCCGATGCAGCTCGGTCCGAGGCGAATCTGACTCAATCCCACTGCCTGGGCCAGCGGGGTCTCCGCTGTAGAGGTGGTTCGAGAGGCCCCTTTGAGTCCCAAACAAGGGAGGTGGGGCAGGGGTCTCTCTCAGCTCGTGAGCCTGCGAAGTTTCCCCTTCCGAACCTCAGTCTCCTCATCTGTATAATGGATCACCTTCTGTTCCAGATCCCTGAGCGTAAGTCCCCACTAGGGTATGTTGGTATGAACCTAGATCCTCCAAAGCAGAATCCCGGCTGGTCCTGAAATTGTGGGACCGGAAAGGAGCGTGGAGGCCGCTGGTTCAGTTCTCTTAGAGAAGTGTCTGGGACCAGATCTGAACTCGGGGCTGGTGCTCTAACCGCTGCCCCATCTAGCAAACCGCACCTCCCCCCACCCCCATGTCTTTTCTTTACAGAACAGGAAACGAAGGGAAGAGATTTGCCCAATGAGCCCCAGTGACTCCAGAGTCACACTGAGTGCCCAGGGAAATGCCAGCCGGAAGATTTATGGGACTGCCTCCTCTTGGGGGGGGGGAGACTGCCCCGACAGAAGAAATCGCAGATCCCCGAGATACTGAAGAATTCTTTTGGAAACAAGAGCGGAAGCAGGAGGGGCAAGAGAAAACAGTGGTCTGAAGGGGGTGAACGGGTGCCCTTTAAAAATACGGGTTTCCCCCAGAGTCCAAAACAACCAAAAAGGGCCCCTAGCAACCAGAACCTCTAAAACTGAGGAAAACTCCGAGCTTGGGGACATGGCGAGTGGGGTCAGGAAGGCCCTTTCTAAGGGAGACTCCAAGCAGGGGCAGCTCCATCTCGCTACCACACAAGTCTTGATACTTTTAACCCAAAGTTCGCTATCAGGACAGACTCGTTTTGTTCCAATGAAATTCCTGCTTCTTCTCCTCCCTCCAGGGGCCAAGAAATAAAAGAGAGCAGAGCTTTGGAGCTGGAAATGCCCGTGGAGGCCGTCGCTATCCAGCCGCTCCTAGGGAGGTCAAGGCTCTCTCCCGGGATCACAGAGGTCAGAGGAGCATGGACTGAAGGTCTTAGAGGCTATAAATCTAATCCAAATCCTTCAATGTTCCAAAACAGAGCGAGGGCCAGGAAAGTTACCTCGATCCCTGAGGTAAGGGGGGCTGGGGCTCAGTGGCACACTATGCACAGGCTCTAGACATGGTTTGGGAATTCGGGATGATGGACCAGAAGTTCGGAGACCTGGGTTCAAATACTGCCTCTGCTTTGCTTGTACTGACTGGGTGATCAGGAGCAAGTGACCCTAAGAGTAAGGAAGCTCTTACTTGCTTCCAGGGCTAACTCTATAATCCCATCTTATCCCCCATGGCACTTAACTTCCTGGTTTCCCCTACTTTTATTGCTTACCTCAAACAGGGTTCATTGTGAGGAAAGTCTATAATTTATAAGCTTTAGGATCACAGATTTAGGACCAGGAGGAACCTTAAAATTCATCTTCAAGAACACTTTTATTTTTACAGAATAGGAAACTGAGGCGCAGGGAGGTTGGCCCATAGAAGTGCAATTCAAACTTGGGTCCTGCAACGCCAAGTTCAGTTCTCATTCCATCACACTGAAAGTGCTGGAGAAAGGAGCTTACTTATGATCTGACTGAGGATGATGATGGGCAGCTGGCTTTTCTGTCCTATTACAGGAGAATTGTCAGAGGTGGACCGAGCTGCCAAGTGTCCCTAGCAAGAAGGGCCTGAATTGTTCCTGCCCCAAGTCTCCATTCCCCCCAGTCTGATGGGCAGCCCTAGGGGAGGGTGGGAGGCCGGAGTAGCTCTCACCTTGAGATACTGGGCAAGCTGACCCTCTGGGCTCGTGCTGGGGAAGATTGCAGGGGCCTGCCTATCTGATCCAAATCCCCTTTGTCAGCCTTTGTGGCTGTCACAGAGCACCGGGCTCTGCAGCCCTCAGCTCGAGCCCTCAAGGATGATGGGACTGTCTGAAATTAGAGCTGAAAGGTGATCCCTGAGTATTAGTAGATGAAGGCCTAAAATTTGGGCTGAGGAGGAGGGGGACAGGTGGAGAGGGAAAGGACAAAGGGTCAGGGCATCAAATGCTTCCCTCAGCATCCTTCAAGAGGCTGGAGAGCACTGGAAGCAGCCCTGGGGGACCAAGCCAGCCCAGGATCCGTGAAGCTCTGGCCAGCTACTGAAACACTCTCCATGGAGGGGAGGGAGACCGGGTTGTAGGGACTCGCTCTTCTAGCTCCAAGCTGTTTCTAGAGAGAAAGAGAGACTAGCAATGGAGCTTCTCTAGAAAAGCAGGAACTCACACTGCCTTCCCTGGGACTCTACCCTCTCAGAGTCCCTGGAGAATGATCATTCCCAGCAGCCTCAGCCTGGAAGTATGAAATCACTCTGACAGCCCAGGAGAAGAGTCTAATTACAGTAATTAAGTGGCAGAGCAGAGCAGAAAGCACCAATGAGTCAGGGAGAAGGGACTGTCGCCACATGGCTACCCCTGGCAGGCAGCCCTCAGGCCCGAGCTTGGCCTTGGGAACGGATGTGTGGGTGTGCCAGTGTAAGTGGCAACTGGGGGCACTGGGCATTAAACTGAGGGCCCTTACTTCCCAAGGAAGGCAGGAGGGGGTCCCAAAACACAGGACAAATTTAGAGAGATGGAGAGGACCCTCCCCGCCTTTTAGAGAGGAAAAACTCAGTCTGGGGAAAAACAGTTTCTTCAAGGTTATACAGGGATTTGGACCCAGATGACATTGTGCCAGCTCTTATAGATACTGCTCAAAAAGGCTTCCTGGGCACATGTGGGAAGGCCCCGGAGCTGTTCCATGAGCAGGGAAAGTACAGAGCATGGAATTATGGACTTGGAGACCCTGGGAGGGACTAAGGCAATCTTAGGACACTGCCTTCCCCAGGATCTCACAGCTGCTTAAGAGTCAGAGGCAAGATCTGAGCCTTGTCTCTCCCGTCCTAAAGTCGCTGCCTTTTGGAACCAAGAACTCCAAAGGACTTTCAGCTCCCATTAGCTGTAAACTTGGGAAGGTCGGTTGGTCCTTCTGTGCCTCAGATCCCTCACCTATAAAAACGAGCAAAGGGTCCCACAGACTGTAAAGCTCAAGCAAAAGGTGATGCTCCCTGGGAGAGCGAGCCCTTATCTCACCAACTTGTCTGACTCAGAGAGAAGTGAAGGGACAAATTCTCATCTTCCAAGCTGTAAAATCATCCTGTGGGAGCAGCACCCGCCCCTGTGATCCTGAGGTCACTCACCCCAAGCTTTGGACTCATGGGCTATAAAAGTGGAATGTTATCAGACAGGGGAGACGTCCTGCAGACCTCCTACTATCTCTGGCAGCCTTTCTGGGCTTGGGTTATTGAAGATGCTGATAGAATGCATAAAGTGCACTGCAAGCAGAGACCTGGGTTCAAACACTACCCCGGACACTCAGTAGTGTCTGGGTTATGGGACTGTGTCTGAGTCTCAGTAGTGTCTGAGTGATGGGACTCGGTGCATTTTCCTGAGGCTTAGGAATATGAGGAGGTTGGAGCAGATGGTTGCTAGGGTCTCTTCCAACTCTGCCAGTGGGGTCCATGACTCAAGCCATGAGCACCCACCATGTTCCACAGGGGGCACCTGGCTGGCTGAGCTGCCTCTGACTGTGTCACTGCTCCCCACATCCATTAATCCATCACCCCTGAAGAGAATGGAAGTGTCGGCATTGGGTGGATCAGGGTCAAATCTCAGGGAGCTCGGTGCACTTGGAGGCAGCCCCAGCCAGCTCCTCCTGCCCAAGAGGAAGCCGGAGCTCTTCCAACTAAGATCCCTAGTTCCCTTCCCCCAATGGCTCCATTCTGAACTTCACCCACCTGAGCTCCCTTTCCCAGGTGGCCCTGCCGTCTGCCCTGCAGCTTGGCCCTCTCTGGGTGTTGTCTCTCTGAACGTAGCTGGGTCACTTTTCTATTTCTGCTCTCAGCCCCCAACACTGCTTGGTTTGTCTTGAGTGTTCCATCCTTGCTTTCCCATTACGGCCATGGCCCTTTCTGGCCCCCGAGGCAGAGGAAGGCCTGAGTGTGGGTCCTGGATCTCTTTGGGATTTCGGAGGAACCACTAACCAGGCAACTCTGATTCTGTCCAAACTTTGAGAGTGACCATTTCCCAAGTCAGTCAGATTCCCCGGCAGGGTTCTGGACTCAGGGATTTTCTGTTCTCTTTGAAGGAGATTTCACAGAATTCTAGAAGAGCTGGGGAGGACCCTAGAGTTCATCTAGTCACAAGATCTCTCTCTGTCTCTCTCTCTCTCTATCTCTGTCTCAGTCTCTCTCTGTCTTGATCTCTCTCTGTTTCTGTCTCTCTGTTGGAAGGGACAATCTGGTCCAACCCACTGTTTTACAGATGAGGAAACTGAGGCTCAGAGAGATTCTGTGACATGCCCACAGTCACATGGCTATCAAGTATCAGTGGCAAAATCTGAATTTCGGTTTCCTAATCTCAAACCCAGCTGCTGCACGGTGGTACCTTTCCAGTTCCATAGGTTCAGGTGGTGCCAAAAAGGCCTCAGGAGCCATCGGTGGATGCTCCAGAGCTAGGGAATGGCTTCCCAGGGGTCACATAATGATTCACAGGCAGGTGCCTCCTAATCTGAACCAAAAAAGTAAAATGGGGGGGGGGGGGAAGCAGGAAATCAACAAAACCAACAATCCCCAATTAAGGAGCACGTGCAGGTAGGAGAGGGCGGGGCAGTGAGCGCCAGCCAATCCCAGGGCGCTTCTGCTAATCAGGGAGGAAAGCGCCTGGGCTGGAGCTGTCCAGAGACAGTCCCGGAGGAGAGAAGCCGCTCACCTCGGAGATCTTCTGGAACTGGTTGTTGGACTGGCTGCACTTCTCGGCCGTCTCCAGGGCGATCTTGTAGTTGTCCACAAAGGCTTTGTACACGCCGAGCTGGCTGGCCTGCGGAGACCGAGAGGGGCGGGGGAGGGGGGAGAGGGATGAATGAATGATTAATCCCAACACCTGGAGGGCCGGGAATAGCCGAGATACTCCGGCGCTCGGGGAGGGGGGGGCTGCAGTGGGGAAGGGATGAGGCTGCATCCCTCCGAGTGAGATTCAGGGTTTCCATGGAAACCAGCTCACCCCGTAAGGGTTAACAAGGGGGCACTGGGGGTAGGACAGTGCCGGCTCAAGCACGCGGAGAAATTCAAGCCATCACAGCATCCGCCTTCCCCCCTTTTTTAAAAGCATCAAAGGTCTTGTTGGGTTTGAAATCCCTGTACGCTTTTCACGAAGCTTTCAGAGCTTAGCATCATCCCTGAGAGAGAGAGAGAGAGAGAAAGAGGGGAGAGAGAGGGGAGGAAGGGGGAGAGAGAGAGAAAGAGACAAACAGAGACAGAGAAAGGGAGAGGGAAAGTGTGTGTGTGTGTGTAGCAGCCCCTTTGCCCCGGGCTCCCCCCTGCCCCCACACTCTATCCCCGCACCCTCCCTCCTCACAGGGACAAGGCAGAGAGCGGGTTAGCCACCAAAGTCCAGCAAACAAAGAGCCCAGAGCCTACTGGAAGCCCCTGGAGGGAGCAGAGAGCTTGGAGCAGGGTCCGTTTGCCCTGTCCTGGCTCATCTGAATAAAGTTCTGTTCTTTTGGACGAGGAAAACACAGAATGCACCTGAACGTTATCACAAGGGTCTTCTCCCTCCCCCCTTCCTCTGAAAAGATCCATTTTTGTTCATTGTGGAGGAAATATTTTTTAATGTTACAGAAAACAAACTCCTTAGAGGAAGGGCCTTTGACTTTGGATCCACCATACAGAGGAGGGGGAGAGAGTGCCCGGTGCTTTCCTCTGAACGGGGAACTCCCAGATGAGGAAGACCCTCCACTGATGCAGCTCGGTGCCTTTTCTACAACTGGCAGAGCTGCCTGGGTCCCTGAGAGGCTCAAGAACTTGTCCTGCGCGTGAGAGCCCAGACCCCACGGGCTTCCTCTCCTGGTCCCGAGGCTGGCTCCCCCTCCCTGACTGCCTGGCGCCTCCCCAGGGCTCCTGCTCCCTCATGCCTCCTGTGGGATCCGAAGCAGGGTGGGGGCAGCAGGGAGGAGGACAGGCTATAGGTCTAGAGCCAGAAAAATCTCAGAGACTACCGCATCCAGCCCTCTCCTCCTCAGGGGGGTCCCATGGGCCGTAAGTGGCAGGGAGCCAGGGTTCAAATCAGAGCCCTCAGACAACCTGCTTTCCTGCTGCATCCCCAGTGCTGAGCCCAGAATCTAGCACTTAGTAAGTGCTTAATAAATAAATGCTTATTGATTGTCTTATTGCAGACATCAGGCGCTAGGAATGAACGAGGGATGGGGGGGGGAGGAGGGAGTCAGCTTCAGAGGAGAGAAGAGCTGTGAAGTGCCCTCCGTTCCTGGGCCAAAGGGTTCAGAGCTGGGGGAGGTAGCGGGGGGAGCTCCGGCTTCCTCTTGGGCAGGAGGAGCTGGCTGGGGCTGCCTCCAAGTGCACCGAGCTCCCTGAGATTTGACCCTGATCCACCCAACGCCGACACTTCCATTCTCTTCAGGGGTGATGGATTAATGGATGTGGGGAGCAGTGACACAGTCAGAGGCAGCTCAGCCAGCCAGGTGCCCCCTGTGGAACATGGTGGGTGCTCATGGCTTGAGTCATGGACCCCACTGGCAGAGTGGGGAAAGCCGGAGGGCCCTTCCTAAAGGATATCAGGGTGTTTTCAGGACGTCCAGTTCTTTGTGTTGGCAAAGATACTGAAATGACTTGGACTTCCTTCTCCGGCTCAATTGACTGATGAGGAAACTGAGGGAAACAGGGTGAAGGGACTTGCTCAGGGTCACATAGCTAGGAGGTGTCTGAGGCTGTATGACAGCTCTGTCCTTCCTGACTCCAGTCCCAGCAATCTCTGCTGAGCCCTCCAGCTGCCCCGGAACAATTTTTTTTTCAAAATAATACTTTTTAAATGCAAAAAATGCAATCCGTGTTATTGCAGCCATATCCTTGCCTCTGTCACTATATCATTGCCTCTCCAAAGACCCCAAGACTTTAAGATTTTAAAGTCCAGATCCCATGACATCACTCTCCTAACTCAACATATTCCTCCCCAAAAAGAGGCTCCTCTACTTGGTTCTGAAAGCTTTTCACACCTCGTCCGACCTTTCCGGCCCTGCTGGACATTAAAGCCTCTCCTGCCCCCTTCCCACAACAGCCCTGCTCTCGTCTCCCAGCCTTGGCGCTGACCGTCACCCGCACTTGGAACACGCTCCGGCCTTCCCGCAGCCTCTCTCCCACTAAGGCTCAGCTGCAAAATTCTCAAAAATGAATGCTAAAAATAAATAAATAATAAACTGGTGCGGGAGGGGGTGAGAGATGCAGCTGGGACACGTCTTTGGCAAAAAGCCTTTTGTGATCTCCCGGGCTGCGAGCACCTTCTACCCAAGCTCCCGTTCATCCATATTCTCTTATATTTGTGTTGTAGATACTAGTATAGTGCTTGCTGTCCCCCTCAATAGAAGGCTGTCTCCTTGTGAGAGGGTTTTTTTTTTTTTTTATCCTCTGCATTTGGATCTTAAATATTTAGCACAATACCTGGCCCAGCCTGTTGTTGGACAGTTGTGTCTGGCTCCCTCTGGGCTTTTCTTGGCAAAGAGACTGTATTGGTTGGTCATTTTTTTTAACTGTTTATTTAATATTTTCATTTTCCACAAATACATGTTCCAGAGTTTTTTACATTTTTAAATTAAAACTTTTTATTTACAAAGCATATGTATGGGTAATTTTCCCAACATTGAGGTTGGTCATTTCTTTCTGTAGCTCACTTGACAGATGAGGAAACCAAGGCAAGCAGGGTTAAGTGACTTACCCAGGGTCACACAGCTAGTAAGTGTCCGAGCCTCCATTTGACTCAGGTTTTCCTCACTCCAGACCTAGGGCTCTAGGCACTAAGGCCCCTGAGCTGGACCACAGTGGGTGCTTGATAAATGCTTGTTCCTTTTCTGACTGACTCACTGGTTAAGCATATAGTTTGCAAAGGGCTTTCCTAGTATGATGATGGTACAAGTGGTGTTCTCCCCCCATTCTCCAGCTGAACAAAAAGAAGCTCTGAGAATGAAAATGACCTTGCCCAGGGTCACAGGAAGGCAGCTGGGTACAACAGAAAGATGGCGAAGGACCTGGGTTCAAATCCCAGCCTTGTCCCCTTCTGCCTTTGGGCTCTGGGAGTTGTTTCCTCAAAGTCCCAGGACCGGCCCCAGAAAGTGACTGTCAATTAGTTCACTGTTGGAAGTAGAGTCTGGAGGAGGGGGAGCCAAGGGCTCTCTTGGGGAATTTGCACAGACAGACAGACAGCTGATCCTCAGCTCGCCACTCTCCACTGAGCTCCTGTCACTCGAAAGGGAGATGGAAAGGGTGTCAGTCTCCACTTAGCGGAGGTTGCAGGAACCTGGATCGGTCACCATCTCTACCTTGGTTACCCCCCTCTAAGGCAGGGGTCACGGGGATACCAGGGGCTGCTGGGGAAACAGGCCCCCCTCGGGGACAGTGAATGGTTTGTACACTAACCATAACCCCTCGCGTTTAGACACGGTCCAAGCCAAGGTGCCGTGGAGGGCTGGCTCTGGAGTCGGAAGGTCTGGATTAAAATCCTGCTGCTTGTGTCACTTCAGATTTTAATATGCCTAATTTTAAAACGAGGGGTTCAGCACAGATGGCCTACAGAGCAGCTGATTCCAGGGCAGCCGGGTGGTGCGGTGAATACGGCACCAGGCCTGGAGTCAATTCCTGAGTTCAAATCCAAAACTAGGGGGAGAACAACACTGGTACCGTCACACTGGGAAAGCAAACTTAATGTGCTTAATCAGTAACACAAGCCAAAAGGGAATAAGCACTTATTAAACACCTACTATGGTCCAGTCAGGAAAACCCAAGTTCAAATCCAGCCTCAGATACTTACTAGCTGTGTGACCCTGGACAAGTCACTTCATCCCATTTGCCTCAGTTTACTCATTTGTAAAATGAGCTGGAGAAGGAAACGGCAAACCACTCCAGCATCTTTGTCAAGAAAACCCCAAATGGGGTCACAGTCAGAAAGCCTGAAAAAGACTGTACAACAAACAAGCCTGATTCTGGAATCAGAAGGCTCTGGTTTCAAATCCTATCTCTGATATTAACAACCTCGGTCACCCTGGGCAGACTCAGTTTCTTTATCTGTAAAATAGGAGGCTTGGACCAGATGTTTTCTAGCTTAGATTTACGATCCTGCCTCAATGCTAACTGTGTTCACTTAGTCACTTCGTCTCTCTGTGCCTCAGTTTCCTCATCTGTAAACTACAGAAGTGAACTGGTTCTAAATCTGTGAGACCAAGACAAACAAATGGCCAAAGCTCTTGGGTGGAAGGGGGTTCCCTGTTACGGCCAGTGGTCCTCAACAGCTCCCCATTCCAAAGCCTTTTCCGAGGACATCCTCCACCCCCCAAGGCGGCTGGCCCCACCAGGCCGGGTACCAGCCAGAGTCATTAGGCATTCTGGGAGTGATGGTTGCCTGGAAACAGCAGCTTAGCACTGGGTGATCTCATAAAGGAAATAGCAGAGATGCTAATTCCCCTTTTCTGGGTAGGGAATAATCAAATCTCTGAAGCTCCCTCAGAAGGCAGACTCCTTCCATTTCTGGGCCAGGGCTCAAGCCAGTAGGGCGAATGCAGAGCCCCCGTAACAGCCTCTCCGGGTGCCTGAAGGGGAGGCTGGCCTCCAGCGAGGAACCGGAGGCTCCTCTGGAGTGGCAGGAGGCACCAACCTCGGGCCAACTCTTTTCACCTGCCCACGTGGCATCCTTCCTCTCCCTCCCTCAGCCAGGGCAATCAGATACTCAGCCTCATTTCCCCCTCCTCCTCCATCCCCAAATGGCCTAGGGAAACTTAGAGGGTGAACTGAGTGCTGGAAGGGATCCCAGAAGCCACCTTTCTTTAAGCAGATGAAGAAATTAAGACTCGGAGAGCTATGTGACTTGCCCAGGATCACACAGTAGAGTCAGAGGCAAGACTTGGATCTTTCCTTGAACTTCCAAGCTCAGTTTTTTTCTTTTCCCAGAAAGGATGCTGCCTAATCGTGAATTTTTACATTTAAAAAGGACTTCTATATATTCTGCAGGACAGCTGGGTGGTACAATGGAAATGGAGCACTAGGTCTGGAGTCAGAAAAACGTGAGCTCAAATCCAGCCTCAGACACTTACTGGCTGCGTGACCCTGGGCACGTCACCCTGTTTGGCTCAGTTTCCTCATCTGTCAGATGAGGCGGAAAGCAATGGCAAACCACTGCAGCATCTCTGGCAAGGAAAGTCCAAACGGGGCCACAAAGTTGGACATTGCTGAGCAACAACATGTATTCTGCATTAAGTTTGTTTAGTATGGTGGCTTCCCCCCATAGAAGGTAAGCTTCCTGAGGGCAGGGCCCTTATTCTGGATCAGAGCTTGTTTTCCCTGAATTAGGATGAGCTGGGACCCAGAGAGGGTTCCACAGCCTTCAGGGTCCTCAGGTGGTCATTTTGCTGAGACAGGATGAGGAAATGCGCAGGACAGTCACTAAGCCGGAGTTGCTGGAGAGCAGCCCCCTCCCCGCCCCGATTCAGAGGGTCAGAGTACAAGAGGAGCACGATCTCAGGTTAGTGAGCCATCTTTCCCCAGACTGCTCTTTGTTTGTTTGTTTCTTCTAATTTGGAATGATAGCTTTTTATTTTCAAAATACATACAAAGATAGTTTTCAAATTCACCCTTGCCAAACCCCAGGTTGCTCTTAAAGAGTCTCTGCTGCTTTCCTCAAGGTCAAAGTCAAGGTCAACCCCCTTTAACCAAAGTCCAGGCATGGTAGTCCTGGTGTCTATGCCAAAGAGCCAAGTCAGGCTTCTTTAGCTGCAGAAGAAAACTAACCCATGCTTCCTCCCATCGACTGCCATAACCCATAAGCCTCAGCTAAGCCATTTAGCCTCCGTTTCCTTGTCTGAGAAATGGGGATGTCGAACTAGAGCAGTGGTTCTCAAAACTACTGTTGTTAGTATCTTCATACTATTAAAGATTAGTGGGGATCTCTCCGAAGAGTTGTTATTTATGGGGGTCAGATTTATAGATACTGATCCTGTTGGCAATAAAAACGAATTTTGAATTTGTGGACCCTCCAAAAGGATTTCAGAGACACCCCATCTCCCTCCAGGATTCTCTGAACAATGCTTAGGAAACCACTTGAGAGGGTCCCAAGGCCTTTTTCCACTCTCCATGTAATATCTGGTGAGTATGATCCCCTGATGAAAAAGGGCAACTGTCTGCTTTTGTATGACCTGCACACTAAGATCAGGCAGAAGCAAGCAGCAGCTCAAGTTGGCCGGGGGTGGGGTGGGGGGGGGGAGGTCAGAGTTTGTTGACCTCTGACATAGTTTAGAGAGTGATCTGAGGGCAAGAAGACACTCGCTCTCCTTCCCTCTTCCCTCTCTCTTCCTCTCCGTCTCTTTCCCATTCCCTTTCTCACTTTCCTCCTCTTTCTCCCTGTCTGTCTCTTTTTTTCTATGTTTCTCTCTTTCTCCATTTCTCTCTGTTTCTCTCTCTGTCTCTTTCTTTCTCTCTGTCTCTTTATCTCCCTTTTTCTCTCTCTCTCCTCCTCCTTTCTGTCTGTCTCTCCTTCTCTTCCTCTCATTCTTCTCTCTATCTTTCTCTCTCTTTCTCCCTTTCTTCTGTCTGTCTCTGTCTCTTTCTTTCCTTCTCTTCCTCTTATTCTTCTCTCTGTCTATCTTTCTCTGTCTCTTTCTTTCTCCCTTTCCTCTGTCTCTCTGTTTGTCTCTGTCTCTCTCATGGATCGCCAACAGAAGGACAGCCGGGGATGCGGGCCATGCCAGGAAGAAGCAGCAAGGAAGGGGCTTAGAAAGGAGTCTTGGGATTTGCATCTTTGGAGATGCAAAGGCACAATGGCCAAAGAGGCAGCTTCAGCATCGGGAAGCCTTGGGTTCAAATCCTGCCTCTGACACATCCTGACTATGTGGCCCCCCAACTAACTGCTTTGTGATAGAAGGCAAATCACTTAAACCTTTTTGGGCCTCAGTTTTCTCATCTGAAAAAGAGGGGGCTGGACTAGATAGACCCTTTGAGTTTTAAATTTTAATGACACTTATGACCACAGGGAGGCTTTTTCCCTGGGGGGCTGGAAAACAGCCCCCCAAAAGAGCTAAACTGGGGGAGGAATGGGGATTTTGAAGGGCAAGTTGCCCTTCTGATCCTCTCTCCCCTGAAAATCGCCGGCCCTAGGATCCGCCCAACCTTGTGCGGTACCCCGCTCTCCTGGCTGCTCCTGCAAGCCCCCTCCCACTGAATCCCCTGAAGCCCATCACCAAAGCCCTCATGCACCCCCAGCCTCGAGGGCAGTCTGGGCCAGGGCCACTTTAGCTCCTCCAATGGGCAGTGCCATGGGGGGGAAACTTACCAGTTTCTGGAAGAGGTGGCCCAAGGTGACCTGGCTGTCCCACTGCTGGACCTTGGGGCAGAGATTGTCGTAGAACTCCTTGTGGATCTCATAGATGTCCTGAATCTTGTAGAAGATGGTCTCAATCTGCTGGATGGTGAGCACAGGCTGGGACGTGGTAGCTGTGGCCTTGAGGGGCTTCATGGGCTGTGAGTGAGAGATTAGATGGGGCTGAGTAAGAAAACCCAAGAACGTGGGGGGAGCCAGGGGGGACTCCAAGAGCTCGGGACCCTGGGCAAACCAATGCCTTCAATGCTGAGCCTCTGTTTTCTCATCCATAAAATGGGGACGATGTTTAATATATATTGGATTACATGCCATTTAGAGGAGGGGGGAATGGGAACACGGGGTTTTTCAAGGGTCAATGTTGAAAAATTATCCTTGCATGTTTTAAAAATAAAAAACTTCAATTAAAAATGAGCCCATGCTCACACTCCACCTCGTGGGGACAATGTAAAGAAAACATACAATGAACCTTAAATCCATCAATACGTCAAGGACCCGTGGTTACTCTATCCAATAACAACAACAACAAACAACAGCCAATATACACATAACACTTTAAGGTCAGCAGCACTGTTACATTTGATCCTCACAATAACCCTGGGAGGCAAGTGCTCTGCTTTAGCCCCCATTTTACAGAGTAGGAAACTGAGGCAGGTACTGCTAAGTGGCTCACCCAGGGTCACCCAGTTAGTAAGTGTATGAGGCTGAATTTTAGCTCGGATCCTCCTGCCCTCTTTCCATTTGTATAGATTACAATCTTTAAGTGCTTTTAGCCATAGACGGGGTGGGGTGGGGAGGTGGGAAGTTCACTCTCAAGAAAGTGAACTGATTTGCCTGGTCATATAAGCTAGGATGCGACAGAAATAGCTTCCTCTTGGAACTCTGCCTCCAGAGGCTGAGGGAAGGGCAGAAATGGGCCTGAGGGAATATCAGAAGCAGAATCGCAACTCAGAGCACCAAAGATAAAAAGTTAGAACGGAGGCCAGCAAACCCTCAGTTCACAGATGCAGACAATAGAGTATAGTTGGTGACCTGCCCAGAGTCATTCAACTAATAAGCAGGATTCGAATACAGGTCCTCCAAACTACAAGCCAACTAAGGCCGAACAGTCTCTCTTAAACTTAAAGCTTTGAGGAGATATCCAATTTAGGGCTGATATTTACTTTAAAGTGTATATAAATGTGAGGGGATGCCCCCCCCTTTTTTTAATGGACCTGTGATTTCATTGCTAAGGCCTAGTGAGGAAACACCATCCACCAAGGCAAGGTGGCGCCTCCTTATTAGAGTCACTGAGAGATTAATGAAGGGACTCCCCCAGGATCACAGAGACAGGACTAAGCCAGCTCTCTCGCCTCCAGGTCTCCTGCCTTTCCTCTAAATGTGAGCCCCACAGGAATGGGAGGGGCTGGGGGGTCTTCCCTTGCCAGGGTCCTGCCCAGACAAGGGCCCAGGAGGGGCACTGGACCTGCTCCACTGAGCCTGAAGCTTGATTTATACTTGGGTGTGGCTGTCACAGGCCCCAACAGGCCATGCTCAGCTCACATGGCAAAGAAACCCAGCATGCTGGGACCTGCCGGAACCTGGGACTGACGCCAAGCCTGGGCACCCATGGCTGTCATCTGGAAGCCAGCCCGCAGGCTGCAGTCACTGGGCAGCGCCCTGCCGGGCATGCCGTAATAGGTTGTTTGCCTTTTCTAACAGGATCCACACCTTCCTCTGGGGAGGACCTCACCCAGTATTTCATGAGGCCCCATTCCCTTCCCACTAACGGATGGGAGAGTTAGTCTGGAACTTCCTCCCCAGGAACCCCACCTCCCTGTTGCCCATAATGGCGAGAGGAGTCCTGGGCTCTCTGGAGATGGAGATCAAACAAGTCTTTTCCCTGAGGACAGAAGGATGAGAAGTTTCAAATCCAACTCTCCACTTTACAGCTGAGGAAAGTGAGGGCCAGAGAAGTTAAGACACTTTCAGGATCATCACTTTAGTACTAGAAGGGGCTCAGAGACCATCTAGTACGATCCCCCCCATTTTTTTTTCAAGCAGGGAAATTGAGGCTCAGGAAACTGAACTGACTTGTTCAAGATCCCACAACATCAGAGAAAGTATATGATTAAAAATAAGAAAACCATTGAACTAATAAATACAACTAGAAACTGGTTTTATGAAAACAAAAACCCAATAAAATAAACTGAAGATGAATTTGATTAAAAAAGGAAATATGAAAACCAAATTACTTGTATCAAAAATGAAAGGGATGAAGTCACCACCAATAAAAAGGAAATTAAGACAATTGTTAGAAACTATTTTGTCTGATAATATGCCAATAAATTTGACAATCTAAATGAAATGGATATATCTACAAAAATATAACTTGCCCAGATTAATAGAAGAAGAAACAGAACTAGAAAAAAAAATTGGACGAGCCATCCATGAATTTCTTAAGAAACAATCTTCAGAATAAAGTGGAACCATTCCCAATAAGATCAGGGGTGAAACAAGGTTGCCCACTATCACCATTACTATTCAATATTGTATTAGAAATGCTAGCTTTGGCAATGAGAGAAAAAAAAGAGATTAAAGGAATTAGAGTAGGTCATGAGGAGACCAACTTATCACTGTTTGCAGATGATATGATGGTATATTTAGAGAACCCCAGAGAATCAACTAAAAAGCCATTAGAAATAATCCACAACTTTAGCAAAGTTGCAAGATACAAAATAAATCTACATAAATCATCAGCATTTTTATACATCACTAACAAAATCCAACAGCAAGAGATACAAAGAGAAATTCCATTTAAAATAACTGTTGATAGCATAAAATATTGGGAATCTGTCTGCCAAGGGAAAGTCAGGAAGTATACGAACACAACTACAGAAAACTTTCCACACAAATAAAGTCAGATCTAAACAATTGAAAAAATATCAAGTGTTCTTGGATAGCTCAAGCAAATATAATAAAGATGACAATACTAGCCTCCCAAGAAACTATCTTACTAACCTAGACAAAATAACATCAAAAAAAATTCATCTGGAAGAACAAAAGATCAAGGATTTCAAAGGAATGAATGAAGAGAAAAGCAAATGAAGGTGGACTAACTGTACCAGATCTAAAAGTATATTATAAAGCAGCAGTCATCAAAACTACTTGGTACTGGCTAAGAAATAGAGAAGTTGATCAGTGGAATAGGTTAGGTTCACAGAACAAAATAGTCAATGACTATAGTAATCTAGTGTTTGACAAACTCAAAGATCACAGCTTTTGGGATAAGAATTCACCATTTGACAAAAACTGTTGGGAAAATTGGAAACTAGTATGGCAGAAAGTAGGTACACACCCATACCTAACACCGAATACCAAGATAAGGTCAAAATGGGTTAATGATCTAGACATAAAGAATGAGATTATAAACAAATTGGAAGAACATAGGATAGTTTACCTTTCAAATTTGTGAAGGAGGAAGGAGTTTGTGACCAAAAAAAAAGAACTAGAATCATTTATTGATCACAAAATAGATAATTTTGATTATATTAAGTTAAAAAGATTTTGTACAAAGAAAATTAATGCAGACAAGATTAAAAGAGAAGCAATAAACTGGGAAAACATTTTTACACCCATAGGATCTGATACAGGCCTCATTTCCAAAATATATAGAGAATTGACTCAAATTTACAATCAAGCCATTCTCCAATTGATAAATGATCAAAGGATATGAACAGACAATTTTCAGATGAAGAAATTGAAACTATTTGTAGTTACATGAAAAGGTGCCCCAAATCACTATTAATCAGAGAAATGCAAATTAAGATGACTCTGCGATATCACTACACACCTGTCAGATTGGCTAGAATGACAGGAAAAGACAACAAATGTCGAAGGGAATGTGGGAAAACTGGGACACTGATATACTGTTGGTGGAACTGTGAATGGATCCAACCATTCTGGAGAGCAATTTGGAACTATATCCAAAGGGCTATCAAACTGTGCATACCCTTTGACCCAGCAGTGTTTCTACTGGGCTTATATCCCAAAAAGATCTTAAAGGAGGGAAAGAGACCACATGTGCAAAAATGTTTGTGGCAGCCCTTTTAGTAGTAGCAAGAAAATATAAACTGAGTGGATGCCCATCAATTGGAGAATGGCTGAATAAATTATGGCATATGAATGCTATGGAATACTATTGTTCTGTAAGAGAGTGATTTCAGAGAAGTTTGGAGAGATCTACATGAACTGATGCTAAGTGAAATGAGCAGAACCAGGAGATCATTATACATGGCAACAACAAGACTATACAACGATCAATTTTGACGGACGTGGCTCTCTTCAACAATGAGATGATTCAAACCAGTTCCACTTATTCAGTGATGAAGAGAGCCATCTACACCCAGAGAGAGGACAATGGGAACTGAGTGTGCACCACAACATATTACTCTCTCTGTTATTTACTTGCATTTTGTTTTCTTTCTCAGTTTTTCTTTTTCTTCTTTCTTGATCTGATTTTTCTTGTGCAGCAAGATAACTGTATAAATATGTATACATATATCGGATTTAATATGTTTTACAATTTTTGTAATGTGTATCAAACTACCTGCCAGCTAGGGGAGGGGTGGGGGGGAAGGAGGGGAAAATTTGGAACAAAAGGTTTTGCAAGGGTCAATGCTGGAAAAATTACCCATGCATAAGGTTTGTAAATAAAAAGCTTTAATAAAAAAAAGAAAAAGAAAAAACTCTCCAGGACCAGATAAATTTATAAGTGAATTCTACAACATTTAAAGAACAATTAATCCCAATACTAGATTAACTATATTTGGAAAAATAGGCAAAGAAAGAGTCCTACCAGATAACTTTTATGTAATCAGATTGATATCCAAACTTAAGTAGAGTGAAAACAAAAAAAATTATGGACCAACATCCCTAATAAATATTGATGCAAAAATTTTAAATAAAATACTACCAAAGAGATTCAGCAATATATAACAAAGATCATACACTATGACCAGGTGGGATTTATACCAGGAATCCAGGGATGCTTCAATATTGGGGAAACTATCAACATAATTGACCATGGTACAGATAATCATATGATTAAAGGCAGAAAAAGCCTTTGACAAAATACAGCACCCAATCCTATTAGAAACATTGGATGGCATAGGAATAAATGAAGTTTACCTTAAAATGATAAGTAATATTTATCTAAAACTACCAGTAAGCATTATCTGTAATGAGAATAAACTAGAAGCCTTCCTAGTACAATCAGGGGTGAAGCAAAGATGGCCATTATCATCTCTATGATTCAATATTATTCTAGAAATGTTAGCTATAGCAAGAAGAGAATAAAAATAAGTTAAAGGAATTAGAATGAGCAATGAAGAAGCAAAACCCATTCTTTACAGATAATGATGTTAGACTTAGAAAATCAACTAAAACACTTCTTGAAATTATTAACAACTCTGACAAAATTTCATTAAATAAAAATAAACCCACAGAAATCATCAGCAATTCTATATATTACCAATAAAGTCCAGCAACAAGAGATAAAAAGATAAATTGCATTTAAAATAGCTGTAGACAACATAACATATCTGGGAGTCTATCTGCCAAGATAAACCCAAGAGCTATATGAACTCAACTAATAAAACGCTTTTCACACAAATAAAATCAGAGCTAAACAATTGGAAAAAAATATTAATTGATCACGGATAGACCAAGTCAATATAATAAAAATGACAATTCTACCCATATTAATCTATTTGTTCAGTGTCATATCTATGAAACTATCAAAAAAATTATAGAGCTAGAAAAAATAATGGCAAGATTCATCTGGAAGAACAAAAGCTCAAGAATATCAAGTGTACCAATGAGGGAAAAATGTGAAAAAAGATGGCCTACTCAGTAATTACCAAAACAATATAGTATTGGCTAAGAAATATAGTAGTAGATCATTAGAAAAGGTTAGATACAAATTACATCAGAGTAAATGACCATAGTAATAATACATGATAAACCCAAAGATCCAAGCTTTTGAATCAGAAACTCATTATCGGATGAAAGTTCTGGGAAAACTAGGAAATAACATGGCAGAATTTAAGTATAGCATCTCACACTATATACCAAGATAAAATCAAAATGGGTACATGATTTACATATAGAGTGATACCATTAGCAAATTAAGAGAAAATGGAATGCTTTTCCATCAAATTTGTGGGTAAGGGAAGACTTGAGGACCAAAGAAGATATAGAGAACATTACAAAAGATGAAATAGATAATTTTGATTACATAAAATTAAAAAGACTCTTAGTAAACAAAACCAATGCAACCAGAAGTATAAAGAAAGCAGAAAACTGGGGAGTGGGGGTGGGATTTGCAACAGGTTATCTCTGATAACATCTCTCATCTCTCAAATACAGGGAGAACTGGGTCAAATTTATAAAAATACAAGATATCCCTTAATTGAAAATCAAAAGATATGAACAAGCAGTTTTCAAATAAAGAAATCAAAGCTATCTATAGTTATAGGAAAAACTATTCTAAATCACTACTAAAAATGCAAATTAAAATAATTCTGAGGTACCCCCTATGCCAATCAGAGTGGTTAATAGGAAAAAAAAAAAAGCAAATGACAAATGTTGAAGGGGATGTGAAAAAACTGGGACATTAACACATTGCTGGTAGAGGTGTGAACTAATCCAACTTTTCTGAAGAACAATTCGGAACTATGCTCAAAAGGCTATAAAATTGTGTATACCATCTGATCCAGGAATACTAGTCTATATCCCAAAGATACCCCCCCAAAAGGGGAAAGGACTTATGTATGCAGAAATATTTGTAGCAGCTCTTTTTGTGGTAGTTCAGAATTGGAAATTGGAGAGATGTCCAACAATTGGGGAATGGTTAAACAAGCTGATATTTGATTATAATGGAATATTGCTGTGCTATAAAAAATGACAAGTTAAGAAGATTTCAGAAAAACCTGGAAAAATGTTTATGAACTGATGCATAATGAAGTGAACAGAACAAAGAGAAAATCATACACAGTAATAGCAAAATTGTTCTATGAAGAACTGTGACTGCTTTTCTCAGCAACACAATCCCAAAAAACTAATGAATACAGTCAATTTTTAGAGAAACAACTGATATTGATTGAATACAGACTGAACATGCTCTTTTTTCAGTTTCATTCTCTTATTTTTTTCTTTTATTCAAGTCTTCTTGTACCAAATGACTAATATGGAAATGTCTTATATAACTGCACACATGTAACCTATATCTGATTGCTTATCAAATCAGGGAGGTAAAAAGGGTGGGGAGGAGAGGAGGGAGGGGCAGAATTTGGAAGTCAAAACTTTAAAGAAAAATGTTAAAGGAAAAAAAAAGAGGCTTTGAGCTAAGGGCTACTGACTCCAGAGCCGATGCTCTTTCTACTACTATGATATTGCCTCCATGTAGATTCATCCATGCTTTCTTTTCACTGTGCAATGATTCTCCCTTTCTAGTAGGCAGGTATGCATTTGTCTGACCTGAGACTGACTGGGCCAGCAAAAATATGAGACCCAGAAATCTCAGGAGCAAATATCATTCCCTAATATGGTTCCCAGTTAGCTAAATAAGAGCGATGCTCCCCTTTATCCCTTTTATCTATTGGGAGGTGGGTGGGTACAGTTCCTAACACCCACAAACCATCTGCTTTATGCGTCAGAAAGAGACTTTCCTAGGACAACTAGTCCGCATAGGCTTCTCTGCTAGTGTGGCCTGCCTGGGGAATTAAGGGTGGGGAAGGAGCAAGGAAGAAGGAGAAAATGGCTCTTCTGTTCCTTAGAAAAGGAAAAAGAAAACTGAGAAAGAAAATTGTCACAAAGTAGCTTAACTTTAAATTTTATTATATCTTCCAAAAAAGGGAGGAGAGTTTCTTCTCAAGTTCCCTAACTTATTTGCCAACAGCTTTATCAGCCAACAGCTTTCCAGCTGAGAGATAGCTCCCCTAAGCAAACACAATGGCAGCCATCTGAACAATAGGCATGATGGAATATGGAACTGAGGACTCTGGGTTATAAGGCCTATCTGATGAGAATTTGCAAATGAAGGACTGTATTCCGACTTTTAAGGGGGACAGAAATGTAATGGTATGAACATGTGGGAAGATCACAGGGTCCTATTTTTATAGCAGAAAGAATTTAGAGGACATTGATGTCCTCATGATGAGAAAACTGAGATTAAGTGGCTTGTTAAGGGTCACAAAGCTACTAAGTATTTGAGGCAGGATTTGAACCTTCCTGATATCATTCCATTGCTCCATCTACTGTGACAGACTGCTTCGGAAAAGCACTGGAGAACATCCACAATGATAAGGGGTCTAGAAACCATGTCAAATAAGGAACCGTTGAGGTGACTGGAAATGGATAAGATTTTCAATTCAGAGATTGATAGGATCTCAGAGATCATTGAACCCAACTCTATCATTCTATACATGAGAAATCTAAGAATTCTAGTCCAAGTCATTCATTCCACAGATGAGGAAACGAAGGCCCTGGGATGTCAAGGAATAAATAGCCGAGCCGGATTCTATAAACTCCAAACCCTGTGTTCTTCCCTGACATCATGTTTAACCCAGAAAAGAGAAGACTTAGGCAAGAGTCCTTTCAAAAATCTGAAGGGTTTTCATGTGGAAAAGGGAGTAGACTTAAACTGTGTTGATTGGAAGAACTAGGCAAGGTGGGTGGATGTTACACAGACCCAGGTTTAGACATGATACAAAAAGGGAAGAATTTTCTAAAAGTGATCTAGCAAAAGAATGTGCTGTCTCGCTGTGGGAATATGCACGCTTCCCGTCAGTGATAGTAATCCAGGAGAAGGAGCTGCCCATCTGGCAGACAGGCTAGAGGAGCAATTCATTCGTGGGCTGGAATCAAGAACCCGGGATGAAGACTCATTCATAGATTAGAGCTGGGAAGGATGTCTGCAGCCATCTCCACCAGTCTCACTTTCCAGAGGAGATTAAGAGACTTGCCTGGTATTACAAAGTCTGAGGCAGGTGAACTCAGACCTTCCTGCCGTGATTGCACAGGGCTTCAAAGCCTATGCCTCTAACTCCAATTTAGTACTTCAAGGGGCAGAACGAGCATCAGATTCCAGGGCCTCGGTTGCCAAATGTAGAATTTGCCTATTGCCGCCCTCCCTTCCCAAAATGCATCCTCACCGCACCAGCCAAGAATCTGGGTGTGATGAGCTGAGATGCAGCCATTAGATTTTAGAATTCCAAAGCAGTTTGGCATACTGCTGACCTCAGCATCAACTGAGTCTCACCAGCAGAAAGCTCCAGCTCCTTCTCCTTCTCTCCCACCTGTCTGAAGCTGAAAACTATAGCTCCCCTGCTCTGCCAAGGTCAAGAAGTTCCTTCCATTTAAAGATAGTTGCTGATCCTCCCAACTCCCAGTTCTGGGAAGGAAGGATTCCAAAAAGTAAAGAGCGCCAGCAGACCACATTCCCCCTCCTCATCCTTCTGACAGCCTTAACCAATCATTATCCATTTACTACCTGATCATGGAGTCAAGAGTTCTGAATTTGAATCTGATTCCAGGTACTTCTAAGCAGTTTCACAGGATCAGGGATTTTCAAAGTTGCAAAGGGCCTCCAAGGTCATTCTTTGCCCAATCCCCTCATTTTCCAAATGAGGGAACTGAGAACCAGAGAGATTCAGTAATTTAATAGCTAATGATAGCAATGGCTAACATTTATTTAGCACTTAACCAGGCATGGTGCTAAGCACTTTATAATTATCTCCCCTGATATCAGCTCACAACGGGGAGGTAGGGGCTATTATTTTCACCATTTTACAGATGAAGAAACTTTAGCAGACGCAGGTGAAGTGACTTATCCAGAGTCATAAAACTATTAAGTGTCTGAGGCCGAACTTATAGAACGTAAGTGAAAGCCTGTGTCCCTGTGCTGAGGCATCTAACATTCCATAAGCAGCAATCAACCAACATTTATTAAACCTTTATGTTGCACAAGAGCATCAAGGGCTCACAAAACAGTGTCCTTATAGAGCTCCCAGGATATGCAGAAAGATAAGGTGACAGATAACAAACTGTTAAGACAGAATACAGACCCAGGGCATTAGAGAGATGGACACTAGGTGATCTCTCCCTTCTCCTCTTTCTATTGTTGTTGCTGCTGTTGCTGCTGCTACTGCCTGACTGCTGCTGATTCTTGCTGTTTCTAGTTGTTGCTGCCTACTGCTGCTGCTGTAGCTGCTGTCACTACCACTATTACTGTTGCTGCTACTGCTGCTACTATTAACTACTACTAACAAACTACTATTACTATTACTACTACTACTAGTAGTTACTACTGTTACTACTACTACTACTACTACTGTTGCTAGTGCTAAACTCTGTCTGGCCTTCATTCCAACAGCCAAGAAGGGGTTCCTGTCTGTCTGCCCTTCACTTTCCTTAAGTTCTTGTTTCCCATCTGAAGGACCCTCCTGACTCTGGACTACTTTGCTGACCAGGGAACTCCAAGAATGCAGGAGCTCAGGTTCTAAGCCCTTCCAGCTTCCCCAGGCTCCACAGATGACTCACCCAGGTTCCTCCCCCATCCCTGGGGAGGTGTTTTCCAGAATCTTATCTAAAGAAATGTGAAAGCCATAAAGCAATCTTGAACTCCTGGAGCAGGGAATTAGCAGAGTAAGGGAAGCTGAGGGTAGAAGAACTGATGAGGATTGAATTGTTGTTACTTGGAGCATTTAGGGGAGGGGATCACGTGACCCTCCAGGGCCTCAGTTTCCTCCTTTGCAAAATGAAAGAGTCAGATTTGCTGCTGCTGCTATTGGTTAGTCACTTTTCAGTCATGTCCTACTCTTTGGGTCCATCTAGGGTTTTCTTGGTAAAGACACTGAACTAGTTTGCCATTTCCTCATTGACAGAGAGTTAAGATGTAGAGGGCTGAAACTCTGAATCAGATAAGAGAGCACTTAAGGCTACCTATTCGATGTGAGACAATGGCTCATTAACATGTATTTGGATGATGGCTATCCTCACCATTGGTGCTTGCTGAACGTTTGGTAGTAAGATAATTGTAGACAAGGATTAGAGGGCAGAGGGAGAGAAGTCAGAGGCACTTGGCAGCAGGATGAGGAGGAGAGAGGCTGGAGACTCCGGACTCCAGAATGCAGGATACATCTTTGGCAGCTTGCCTGCCTCCTTCACTTCTCCCCTTAAAGACCAAGGACTTTGGTTTATCCTGACTCTCCTGGCTCTCCAGGGCATTAGCCCATACTTTACATTAAATGATTAGCCCAGAGTCACATAGCTAGGAAGTGTCTGAGGCCAGATTTGAAATCAGGAAAGTGAGTTTTCCTTATTTATTAATATAAAGGTATCACTTATAGAATACCTACCATGTCCTAGGCACTGTGCTAAGCACCTTACAAATATCTCATTTGATTGCCATGATAAGGAGGTATATGGAGTTATTATCCCCATTTTACAGATGAGGAAGTTCAGGCCCACAGATTCAGAGACCTCCCCAGAATATTACAGCTAGTGAATATTTGAGGCCAAATTTGAACTCAAGGCATCCTGCCTCCAGAGCCCCTTAAGATCCCTTTAAGCTCTATAGTTCTGATCCAGTGAATAATAAGAGGAAGCTTTATTCCTACAAATGTTTAGGGAAGACATCATATTAGACTTGGCAATCAATAAGCATTTATCAAGTCAAAAGATCTGAGTTCAAATCCCAGATAAGCCATTTAATACCTGAGTAACCTTGGGCAAGCAAGCCCCTCCCCCCCAGAGACTCTCATTTTCCCAATTTGTAAAATGTGGGGAGAAGAAGCTCTATATCTATGCCCCTCTGAATGAGAGGGGGTTATCCCATTAAGGCACCATGCTATAGAAGAAAGAATGAATTTCCTGTCAAAGGCTCCGAGTTCATGTTTTACCATTTGTGACTAAGTGATCAAATCCCTCCCTTTTCTAAGGCCTATAAAAGGAGGAAGTCTCACCGGATAAGGACTCTTCCATTTGGATCCTATTTCGGATGAGTGTGACTTTGCTAAGTATCCTCTCAGAGGCTGAGTTGTTCATAAAATGAAGGAATTATACTAGATGATCCCTGGGGTCTCCCTTGCACTTCTTAACCTATGATGATAATGGTAAAGACACATACACACACACACACACACACACACACACACACACACACACAGATACACAGACACGCAGACAGCTCTCAGGGCCAATATGTTTCTATCACAAAGGTCTGGTCTGGGAGCTCATATAGACCACACCTCTTGGAGGGGGGAGACCACAAAGCCATTTTCTCTTTTGGGAACAAGAAGGAAACCACTGCTCAGGCTCCAATAAGAGATTCCCTTAAGTCACTCAGTGAGTCCTTGGAAGGGCCAAGAAGAGGAATGAATGTTTTAAGTCCCCAGGTTAAGCTCAGTCTCCACCTGAGTGGGGGGAGACTTTGCCACTCACCTGTGGGGTAGGAAACAAGAGAGAATGTCGACACCCCAGCCCCAAAACTCTCCCAAATCTCTCCACACAAGGCCACTGACAGGCCAGAGGGCCTGGTTCCTCATAGACGCCCCAGGCTGTTGGGAAAGGGGAAGATGTGGAGGCTGCCTCAGCTGCTGTTCACATGGGCAGACCTCAAGGCTAGTGGCTCTGGAGAACAGCAGAGCGACAGCCAAAGGAAGCAGGAACAGGGGCTCTGGGGGCCTCAGATGGTTCCCTTTTTGAGCTAGCATGGAGAGAACTCTTAGCTACCTTGTATACCCAGGACCATATGTATATGGCATCTGTCTGTCTTGTCTCTCTCTGTCTTCTGTCTCTGTCCTCTCTCTCTTACAGTAAGTTTTTATAGATGTCCCCCTTTTTTTTAACACCATCATAATTTCCCCCATGTTCTTCCCCATCCAAAAGCACTCCCATAAAACAAATAATATCTTTAAAGACAACAAAAGGGAAAATTCATAACTGATCAATACATTGAAAAGGTTTGAAACTATGTGCAATGTAGCCCATTTGTGGACCTCCCACTTCTACAAAGTGGAGCGGGGGTGGGCATGTGCACTTGGGGCTTCCAAGACAATCGCTGATTGGTACAAGGAAAAGGAAGGGCCACGATGGGCTTCTTCTTCATCTTCTAGGTTTTCCAGCATCTCATGGCACTTTGACCCTTTCAGCTTCCCATCAAGGCAGGGAAAGAGCAAGGAATGCCTCCCTCACCAATCTGAGCAGGGAGATGCTGAGGGCCAGAGGGGCAAAATGATTGGTTCAAGCTTGGAACCCAGGCTGAGGATCAAATGAGCCAACAACTGTACAGCACTTAATATATAACATAATATTACAAAATAAAACAGTATATCTGTAATACCCTTCCGTTCCTTCCTTCCTCTTTCCTTCCCTCTCTACTTCTCCCCTCTCCCTCCTTTCCTCACTCCTTCTCTTTCTTTCTCTGCCCTACAATATATGCTCTGCTGACTCTTGCTGCTTCTCACAAAAGACTTTCCATCTGCCGTCTCTCTGTCAGGAGGGACACTGGCCATCACCGTGTCTGGGATGCTCTCTTTCCTCCTAGCGGAGGCCCTTTCCAGCCTGAGCCGGCGAGAGCCTTGCCCTGGAGCACTACCTTCCACGTACTGGGCAAACACCCACTTATTCATACTCTTGCTCCCTCAGAATGCATGTTCCTTAAGACTTTTTGTACTTGGCACAAAACGAGCACTTTAATAAGTGTTTGCAGATTGATTCTTCCCAAGGATGTTGGGAGGTTGAATGGAGGCTACCTGGGAGGGTCCACAGCTCTCCAAGACAATGCAGCCGCTGGCACTTCTTAGTTGCAGGCCCAAGGTTTCCACAGCCCCATCCTCGCCCATGAGAGGCGAGGCCTCTCGGGCCTCAAGGCCGAGCCCTGCCATTGCCCGCCCTCCCAGCCAGGGCACACACTGGCATCCAGGCTGCCAGCCCCACGGTGTCTAACCAGAGCTCAACAGGAGCCTGGAATGCACAAGATTACTTAATCCTCAAGACAGGCAGCAATTCCCCATTCCCTGCTCCCCAGGGCAGGGACAAAGAAACAAGGAAGGACTTGTTTCCCCATGAACATATGTGTGTGTGTGTGTGTGTGTGTGTGTGTGTATGTATGCACATAAACACACACAACACAACCAAATCACACAAGGCACTGAGAGAACTCTCATAACCAGGAAGTGAAAAGAGAACATTCAAATCATCTGGGAGGAGGAAGATAGATGGGAGTTTGGAGGAAACAATAAAAACAGAACACAGGAAAAAAGGCAGTTGAGGGATCCGGCTTCTTCCCCCTTGAAAACACACACACACACGCATCCCTTCCTCCCACACTGGCCAATGACATGCAAACCCTGTGGGCAATCAGGGAGGGAAATGTCCCCTTTCAATTTTGAGGTCCTTTCCCCACCTTGTCTCTGGGCTCCTCTGGCTGCCAGGGGATCCCGGCCAAACTTCTGGAGCCATCGGGCAACTGCCCATTTTCCTTTACCCCAGATACAGCCAATCAGATACTGGGATGGCTGGGCCGAAAGAAGGAAGCAGGAGTCAGTACCTGTGCCATTTGTTCAAGAGAGAGGGAGAGAGAAAGAAAGAGAGAGAGAGGGAGGGAGAGGGAGAGGAGGAGGAGGAGAAGGAGAGAGAAAGGGAGAGGGAGAGGGAAAGGAAGAGGGAGAGGGGGAGAGGGAGAGGGAGAAAGGGAGAAGGAGAGGGGGAAAGGGAGAGGGAGAGGGAAAAGGAGAAGAGGAGAGGGAGAGGGAGAGAGGGGAAGGGAGAGGGAGAGGGAGAGAGACAGAGGGAGAGGGAGAGAGAGGACAGAGGGAGAGGGGGAGGGAGAGGGAGAGGGAGAGGGAGGAGAGGGAGAGTATGTGTGTGTGAAAGAGAGAGACAGAGACAGAGATAAAGAGAGATACATAGAGAAAAGGGAAGAGATGAAGAGACAGAGAGACCCTTAGAGACATTTCAAAGACACTTGAAATGAACCAGGAACCAGGAACCAGGACCTCTGGCTCTCGTTGGGGGCCGGGGAGGGGAGGAAAGGGAGGGAGCTGTGAGGTAGAGAAAACAGGAAATAACACGACCTCCGCACAGGCCACCTCAGCACAGGGGAAAAAGCGAGCGGAGGACCCAAGAGTGATCTCTTTGGAGAGAGAAGGAACCTTCAGACAAAGGTCCCGTTGCTCAGAGCCACGCTGGCCTCCATAGGCTCAGAGAGAAGCTGTCTGAGCCTGACAGATCAAAGGAGGGAGTGATGGACGTGGAGCCAGAGAACCCGGCTTTCAGTCTGGGACTCTGGCCGACTCCTAACAGCCACAGGGTCAGAGATCTGGAGTGAGATGGACTGCGGAAGTCCACAATCAACTCCACAAGTCTTTCTTTCTCCCCTTTTATATTATATTAAAAACAGAGGCCCAAGGAGCTTAAATGACAAGTAGTAAGTCAAAAATGGGCAGGATTTGAATTCAGACGGTGATTTTGTGACTGTGCTATGTTGCTTTGGTTTCCCTAACTCTAAGATGAAGGACTCTAATCCCTCCCAGTTCTATGAGGCCATGGATTAGGCAGCTGAGGAAATTGAGGGCCCTGCCTTAGGACTCTGGGAGGTCTGGGTTCAAACCCTACCTTGGACACAAAAAGCTACAGGCTCTGGACAAGTTCATTGACATGTGACCTTTATTTCCTCATTTAGAAAATGAGAAGGTTGGACTCAGTGACCTCTGAGAAGCCCTTAAGTTGATGATCTCATGAAAATAAGCTCTCAGATTCTTCCTGGCAAACCGACATTCAGACAAGTCACTGTGCAAACAAGAGCAGATTTGACAAAACTGCCATCGAGCCCTTCTGTGCCGTGCTCCCCCGACCCAGCTCAGCCATGCCCGGGGGCAATGAGCACTCCCTGCGGCCCCCGGGCTCCCTCATCTTTACCACCCAAGTGCCTGCTTTGGCTCCCAATTAGGGACTGGCATCTGTCGGCCTATTTCTGCATTTGTTGCTTATTCTCACTATTCTTTTTGTCTGTGTACCCTCCCAGAGGTGGAGGATGACTTGGTCTCCACCATTCGACACCGCATCCATCTCGTTTGGGGACCCGCCATCTGCCAGTGTGGGCAGGGCGGTGCTGCGGATGGCGAGCCAGCCCTGGCTCCCGGGCCGAGGCGCTGAGCCCCAGGGGGCTCTGGGAAATGCGCTAAGCTCCAATGCTGTCACTCAGTGACTGAGGGAGCAGCTCCCAGGGAAGGCACTTCACCAATGAAATCACTGGCCCAGTTCAAAAAACAAACAAGCGGCGCTTGTAACTTCTTAAAAGGCTCTGCCAATTACCGACTCAGCCACCAGACGGGGGAGCGCAGGCAACCTCCCCATTTGGGGATGAAGAGGCAAGGGCACCCAGAGATGAAGTCATTTGCCTCAAGCCCCCAAGGACACTGGGTGGGTGGGGAAGGAAAAGGCAGCCAGGGGGATTTGCAGAGGCCCAGGCAGCGCAGGAAGGGGCTTGGGCCTCCAGCTGCCTCCTGCTCAGAGGGAGGGACCCAGGCCATCTCCCCTTCTTCCTTTAATCAAAGAAGACCTTGGAAACTTTGGGCCGGGGGCATATGAGGTCCAAGCCTGTCCTGGGGGTGTGCTCGGAACCGGCCCACCGCACAAAGCGTGCGGGGGACTCCCAGGGGGAGACGTACCCTCCTCCCTCCCTCCTCTTAACTCCACAAAGCAAAGTGGCGCAATCTGACCACAGAGGGACCGGAGGACCCCGTGTGCACTCACCAGCAGCAGAGCTTCCAGCTGGTTGATATAGATCTCCTCACTGGCCAGGAAGCCCGAGAGAACCAGCTTCCTCATTTCCAGTCCTTTCCCTGCCTCCACCTGAGGAGAGAAAAAACAAGTCGGTTCATGAGGAAAAAGGTTTAAAAAGTCAGTTTTCCCTGGGCTGGCTCCTTGGGATGTCCCGCTCCAAGGATCCACAGTCAGTCCTCCGGGACCTCCCACAGAGCCCTCATGCCCCAATGGCTCTGTGCCCAAGCCCAGGCCAGAGTTCTCAAGACTCTTGCTTTGAACGGGGCTGTTTCTGCCTATCTATGACTTCTAGTACTTAGCGCAGTCCTTGACTTAGCAGTTTAAAAAATCTAGATCAATGGCTGTTGTTACTAACAATAGGACAATAATCACAATCTTGGGGGCTGTGTATTGAGTGCCAGGATCCAACCAAGGGCCATTAACTGTTCCCAACTGGGACTGTTCTGTCCAAGATAATGATATCACCTGAATTCAAGCAAGATGATGGCATAGAGTGTTAGGCTTGGAGTCAGGAAGATGAGAATTCAAATCCTACCTTAGACACAAGATCTAGAATAAGTTACTCTATAAAGAGGAGCAGGAAATTAGAGAATTAAGAAACAGGGTCACTGAGCCATAGGATTTAGAGGTAGATGAGGTTTATTTAGCCGGAATCTCTCATTTCACAGATGAAGAAACCGAGAGAGGCCCAGAGATGGCTGATGCAACCCACCCCTACCTGCTGTTTGAAAGAGGGACAGGAACATCAACACTCATTATTCTGGGGAAACTAAGGCATCCAGGTGCCAGGGGAGCGAGCAGGTTTGGGAAGAGAATAGCAAGGATTTAAAGGCCTTGCAATTCAGCTAATTTCTTTTTTAAAGACTTCCTTTTCCAAAGGCAACTTTTAGGTTGACTATAATCAGTTTATTTTCACATCTTTACCTCACTGGGACCTAGAGAACTAGGGGGACCCTACATTTATAACCAGAGGATCCAGATTCAAATTATGCCTTTGCTACATGGCCTTCAAGCAATTTAAGCTCATGGGGCTTTAGCTTTGTCATCTGTGAAATAAGACCTGACGCTCCTTCCAGCTTGTCCACTAAGAGCCTCTGAGACGTGCCTGTCTCAACTATTGATCCTGGCTTTCCAGGTCAGGGAAATGCAGGGCAGAAAACGTAATAGTGAGAGCTATTGCTGGGACTCTAGGCTCTCAAACCGGGGGGTCTGGATTCTTTCTGTGCCCCGGATCCCTCTGGAAGTCAAGTTTAGAGAAGACCACGGGCCCTCCTTAGGATCATGTTGTAAAATGCATAAAAGAAAATGTACAAGATTACAAAAAGAAGCCATTCTACTGGAATATGGTTATCAAGAGAAAGAATTTTCTTTTTAAGTTTAAGAATGTTTACTTTACAGAGTGGGAGGGAGAGAGTGACCTGCCCTTGGAACAACCAACATCCCTGGCTCTTCCCAAGAAACAATCACAGCGTCTCCAAGTGTCCACCCCAGGTGGGACAGTGTCACTAGACCCTCCCCAAGACTCGGGTTCCCTCTTCGTGACTCCCCAAACCAACCCCCTCCCATCTTCCAAAATGACATTTCTTCTTCTCCTCTGGGAATTGACAAGACTCCAGCTGTGGCTCCGTTCAGCTTCCTACATTAAACTTGTGAATGAATCAGAAAATCCAACCACTCCTGCAGCCTATTATTACTCTCACTGTTCCTGTTGTCAGAGATAGCACTAATCAAGCCTGTGGATGAACCTGAACCTCCTTGCCACTGTCATTACTGTTATGTTATTACAATGAATATATTTGTCATTGTCACTCTCCTCATCACGACCAGCACAATGATCATCTCATTTGATCCTCACCACAACCCAAGAGGTCAAGTGTTCTCACTACCCCCATTTGACAAATGAGGAGACTGAGGCAAATAGAGATGGACTTGTCTCAGGTCACCCAGTAAGTACCTGAAGCCCGATTTGAAGTCAGCTCTTCCTGATTCTAGCCTAGGGTTCTAGCTACTGAGCCTCCTGATCCCTGGCTGAGCCCTGATCGTTTGCCCAGGAGACGCGATTCAGTTATAACTAAGGCAGGCAGGGAGCCAGTGGCAAGATTTATCACCAGTAGGCTGGCCGTGGTATAATGGATTCTTCTCCCATGGCAACCCATGAAACAATGAAAAAATCTTAAATAGTTCTTAATCCCAGGAGACGCTCTTCTATTTCCAGGATGCTGGTGGGGAAATAGCATGGACAAGCCACTGTTTAGCCATTTTATGAAAAGCAAGGCAGGGGGACGTATGGAGGCTAAAAGTGGGCCTGAGCTTGGAAGGCCTGAATTAGAGCCTTGGTCCGAGATCTCCTAGCACTAACTGGGCTCTAGGCACTTTTCAGAGCTCTAGGTAATTTTCTAAGCCAACAAGGACAGAGAGGGAGCTGGACGGAGGCTGGAGTTCCTGATGCCATAAGCACAGGGAGAGGGGCAGGATCTGCCAACTCCATGATTTAGAGACCACCTGGATGGGGAACATTCACCACCCCCACCCCTTGCCAATATGCATCAAGAGTTTGTACTGGAAGCCAAGTCTTGCCGACCCTGAGCCAACTCTCCAGCTGCTGGGTCATGTTAAATTCTCCGTACTCTCCATCTGACATCATGGTCCCCTAAGCTGGGATACTTTTTAAGAACAAAACAGCATCAGTACTGAAATTCTCATTGAATATAGGCGAGTATTGTTACCCATCCATCCCTATTTGTGCAGTTACAAAGATGTGCTGGGGCCATACTTTCTCAAGTGGGATAAACTCTGAGAAAAAGAACCAATCCCAGGTGTGTAAACCAGACAACAGGAAGCACAACTTGGTGGGACATTTGACTACCTTGCACTCTCTGATGAGCGTGAACAAAAATACCACAGCAGAGATAACCACAGCTCAATCATCACCTATTGTGGAACACAGATCGGAGCAATTCTACAAGTCCAGATAGAGCTTTGGGCCTGGAGTCAGGTAGATCTGAGTTCAAATCCAGCCTTAGATACTCACTGGCTGTGGCACCCTGGGCAAGTCACTTCACCCTGTTTTCCTCAATTTCCTCATCTGTCAAAGCCATCCGTTTCCTTCTCATCCTGGAGAAGGAAATGGTAAACCCATTCCAGTGCTGCTGCCAAGAAAACCCCAACAGGGTCACAAAGTGTGATGCATGACTGAAATGACTGAACCTATTCTTTGATTTTCCATGAGAAGGGGAATGTAAAAGGTGGGGCAAAGTCTTTCAGAAAATGTATTTTGAGAAATAAAAGAAAACAAAGGTTTAAAAACTATTCAATAGCCTTATAGAGCATGAATGCGTTTTTCCAAGAGAGAAACTAAGCAGAACAAAATGAAACTAACTCTGAGTTAACAGACAGGAAATGGCTGATGATTATTAACATAAGAGTCACATCAAAATCAGCTGTTTGGGCACAGTCAGCCCATTGACTAGTGAGAGGAAAGGCCCTTCAGTGGCTCATTCGAAAAGAAGCTTTTGAGGAGAAGAAGGTATTGTGAACAAGTGCACTGTAACCTCACAAACAAGTCTTCGAGGTGGAAACTTGGGAAAGGGAAACTGGGGCTTCCTAAGGCTGAGACGAGGTCTTTGATCACAACACCAGCATTTCTAGACTGATTTACATTGACCAGTGCTTAGCACACAGTAGGTGCATATTAAATATTTTTTTGATTGATCTATTTCCATTATCAGTGAATCTTTAGAACATGGACAAAGGTCCTATGGGATTAAAGGGAACTTTAAAGGAACTTGAGTTCCACTTAATCCAAACCCCACATTCTCAAGTTGAGAAAACCAAGGCGACAGTGGTTAAGTGATGTGCTCAATGTCATGACATAGCTAACAAGGAGCAGAGCAGATCCCCCAACTCCAAACATTTCCCACTGTACCATGTCTCTTTGAGACACTATCAATGGGGGTGTTCACAGAGACACAACACATGGCAACCAAGATCAATACTAACTCCCTACTTCACCACCAAAGAGTCATCAACACTCTGAAATACCCCCCCCCCGTAACCATACACCAGCATTTCCTGAGTCACCCCCATCCCCCTCTCCTCCCCAGAGAAGCGATCCAAACCACCTCCTTGTCCTTGTCCTAACTCTCTGGTGTCTATTAATGGCATCAAACATTCTCTCAGTCAGAAGATTCAGTTCCTCGAATCCCCCTCTCCCTCATATGAGCCCCAGAGATTCTTTCTTCATAGTGATACTGACAACTGCCTTTTCCTCTCACCACTAACCTTATCACCTGATAATAGCCTGATAATACTGCAATAGCTTCTTTTTAAAAAAACCTAATTTTGATTTTGTCATTCTGAACTTAACAACTATCACCAGACCTTATCCAAAGAAAAAGAAGCTTCAATAGAAAATCCTGAGTCACTGTTACATCCAGCTTGTTTTACCCGTTTTCAGACTGCAATCTCTCCATTACAAAACATCGCACGCAATGTCAGCAGGTTTTTAAAACACCGGCCTCCTTTTGTGGTAGCAAAGGGCTGCCACCAAAGGAGATGCCCCTCCACTGAAGACGGCGAAACTGATAATGAATGGAATGGATATTACTGTGCCTGAAAAAAGATAAACAGGAAGAATCCAGAGAACAATGGAAACCTTGCATGAACAGACTCAAATTAAGCACCTAGAGGTAGAAAAGCATTTATAGCAAATCTTTTTGTACTGACAAAAAACTGGGACTGGGAGTCCATCACTCGGGTTAAAAGCTTGACAAATAATGGCATGTGAATGAAAGGGATTATTATTGGGCTATATGAAATGGTGAAAGGGACAGGTTTGGAGGTACCTGAGAAAATATGTATGAACTGAACTAAAGTGAAGCGAGCAGAACCAGGAAATAATTCATACCAACACCATAAAGATAAAGAACTTCAAAAGATTTAAGAACTCTGGTCTAGGCAATGATCTGGAATCCAGGATTCCAGAGAATTCGCCATGGAGGAAGGCTACCCATCTCCTGCCAGAGGGGTATGGAGTTAGGATTTAAAATCACACACACAGCATGGAAATTTGTTTTCCCCACAAACTGAGGCCAAGTGAAACAACTAGAACCAAGAAAACATTGTACACAGTAACAGCAGGATTGTGCAGTGATCAACTATGAAAAACTTGGTTCCTCTCAGCAGTTCAATGATCCAAGGCAATTGCAAAAATCATTGAATAGAAAACGCCATCTGCATCTAAAGAAAGAGCTATGGAGAGTGGATGGAAATCGACATATGCTATGTTCGCTTTTTTTCCTTTTTCTTTTTTTTTTTGCCCTTGTGGTTTTCCCCTTTTGTTCTGATTTTTTGTCTCTCAACATGACTCATAAAGAAATGTGAATTTTGAAAAAATAATGTACACGTATAACCAGAAAAAAAGAAAGCAATAAAAAAGGAAAAAAAAAAACACAATTGTTTTCCTTGATTGTATACAAGAATTTTTTAAAAACTGGGGGGGGGGGTAGAAAAAATGCACATTTGTTCATTGAAAAATAAAAGGAAAAAATGAAGGAAGCAGAACCAGGAAACTTATAAGTATGATGGCTACAAAAAGGCAAAAGAAAACAAAAATTAAGTTGACCACCATATAATTATAATGACCAACCTTATTTCTGAACAAAAAATATGAGAATTTGCCTCCCTTCTGTTCTTACAGAATTGAGGGACTATGAATATAGAAACTGGCATATATTATAGGATCTGGTTAATGTGGTATTGTTAATTTTACTGTAGCTTCCCCCCTCCCTTTTCTTTTCTTATTTTTTGTAGCAAGAGACAAATTACCAGGGTGATAGAAAGAAAAGAACTATTTGGGGAAAATAGAGGTAATGTGAAAATTTTCAAATCCATTTCTAAAAATAATAAACATCCAGCAGCATATGTTTCACCCCCTACTCAAAAACCTTCCCTGGTTCCCTGCTGCTCTCAGGACAAAGTCCAAACTTTTTCTTTAGCTTGGTATTTAAGGTATGTCCCAATCTGGCTCAAACTTTATTTAATTCCAAAGGGATTTACCAGGGGTTTTACTATGTGCAAGAAGCAAAGCTGAGAAAGACCAGGCATGTCTCAGGCCCATGGGTTTATACTTTATTTCACTGGCAATGAGGAAAATGAAGGCTTTTGAGCCTGGCTGGGATGTGGTCAGAGCAGTGCATCAATCAATTAGTGAGCACTTGCTAAGCACCTCCTATATGTATGGGGGTACACAAAAAAGGCAGAACAGTCCTTATGCCTTCAAAAGGGCAAATGAAGGGAGACAAAGTTCTCTCTCTCTCTCTCTCTCTCTCTCTCTCTCTCTCTCTCTCTCTCTCTCTCTCCTCTCTCTCTCCCTCCCTCCCCCCCCTCTCTCACACACACACACACACACACACACACACACACACACTCTCTCTCTCTCTCTCTCTCTCTCATATACATAGTTCTGGTGAGAAGAGTTGAAAGCTCAAACTACAGATGCCACAATCAGCACAGGAAGGAAGGGAATCAGGAAAAGAGACCGACAGGACTGGGCAACCCACCATGTAAGAGAGCTAAGTGACAGAGAAGTTGGAGATGAGTATATCTGGAGAGGGACAGCCTGGGAGGGCGATGGTGCCCTCAAAAAGAAACGGCCATTAGAGAGGAAGGTTTAAGGGAGGGGACCGGGTAGAGAGATGAGTCAGCTTTGTGTGTATTTCCCTTGAGAAAATGGCAGACCATCAAGCCAGAGTAGAAGTTTGGGGCTAGAGACATAAATCTGGGCATCATCTGTGCAGAGAGGATAACTGAAATTACAGGAGCCAAGGAAAGCATTGAAGGAGAGGAATCCAGAAGAGCTACCCAAGAGAAAGGGCCGTGGACACCAATTGGACAAACCTGTAGTCCCAGAGGGATCTAAGAGCTACCCAAGAGAAAGTGCCATGGACACCGATTGGACAAACCTGTAGTCCCAGAGGGATCTATCTAATCTCCTGATGATATATTCTAGATAATCCTCTTGGGGGGCGGTGTCACATGGGATCATTAAGTTTCCAAATTTTGGAACTGGAAGAGACTTGGGGGTTCCAAATAAGGGATTTTGTTTAAACCCCTTATTTCTCAGATGAGGAAACAGCCAGCCAACATCTGGATTCATGTCCTGGAGCAGTTGGGTGACTGGTTAAATTATTTAACTCTCAGTGCCCCAGGTAACTCCATAAGATGGCCAAATTTCAGAGCGAGTGCCGGCCTGCATTGGTAGAGCAAGACTGCCTGTTGGGAATTCCCTATGACAATGAAATCACAAGTCTGTTTCCCCTATCTTGGAGCCAATCATTAATGAGCATTTACTGAGCACCTACTATGTGCCAGGTGCCATATCTGTGGCTACACTTTATTTTTTCCTAGAATGGATGCCCTACTATGTGACTGAGGCAAGTAAGTCTTAATTTCCTTACCATAAATGGTCTGGATGGCCACCTATCTGAAATGCCTACAGGTAAAATACCTACCTTCTACAAGGAGCCTTTTCCCTGGCCTGTTCCAGCTTGCTGCCTTTCCTCCAGACTGTCTCCCAATTTATCCTTGTTCATACGGAGTCTTTTGGGGGGAGGTCACTTCCCCCCTTGGATTGAGCAGGCAGGGTCTAGCTTATGCCTTTCTTTGTATTCCCAGTACTTAACCCAGTGTCAAGTACACAGTAGGAGCTTAATAAATGCATGCTCACCAACTGCTGCCTAGTTCTGGACCTCGAGTCCTTGAATTTCTTCCTCTTGTGGAGCTTCCAAAGCTCAGCCTTGCCTATGGTTTCATACTTAAGCAGGTTACTTTGTATCACTGATCCCTCTGTGTCTCTCTCTCCCCTCCCCAACTCAACTGGAAAGTAGAAACGTTTCTAGACACTTTGTTTCCTCACCAGCCTAGCACACTGACCTATATACAGGAAGCTCCATCAGACGGTTGCTGCTATCCACTGCCCCAGCGGCCGCTGAGAAAATGATTCACAGGGTCACAGATGGAGAGCTGGAAGGGACCCCAGAGGTCCACTGAGTCCCACCCCCTTCATTCTACAAATGCAGAAAATGGAAGCCTGCAGGGGTTAAACTAAACAACCAGTCCCGGATTACATGGCTAATAAGTAGTGGAACTGGGATTCCAACTGGGCCCAGGGGGTGCTGGGAAATATTTAACAACAAGCTCTCTGAAAAAGGGGGAAATGTGTATGTGATCATTCATCTTTAACGTTCTCTCCGTCACTTTTTTAAGACTAGACAATCAGAACAATAAATCAGACCCTGAGCTGGTGTAAATGCTCATGCTGCAAATTTAAGGATCGTCTCCAGGTGGCTCCAGGGTGCTCCAGCCCAGATCCCTTGGATTTCAGATCTAGAGCTTGTTTAATTGTATAAAATACTTTGGCATTTAAAAGCCCTTCCTAGCTCCCCTTCCTACTCTTCCTACCCAGTTTTCTTCTACTTTATGATTCAGCTCCCCTGGTCTACTAGCCTCACACAGGACACTCAGTTTCCCACCTTTAGGAACCGACCCCCCTGCCCAGAACGCCCTTCTTCACTTTTGCCTCCTGGCTTCTTTTTAAAACTGTTCAAATTCCATCTTCAGCAGGAGGCCTGCCCTAGCCCCATTCCTCCCTTCCACCCCCTACCCCTAGCCAACAGATGGCTTTCCAGAGTGTGTGTGTGTGTGTGTGTGTGTGTGTGTGTGTACCATAGCTCGTTCTGACCATCCCTCTACTTGTAGTCAGTAAAGTAAGTTTTCTAGGTAGCCAGCATAGAGGGGCAATGGGAGGAAAGCCGATTGCAAAGGGGGACCTGGAGGCCTCATACAGACTGTCCCAGAGATCAGAGGAGCACAGTTTACAAATGGGACCATACAGTGACCAACATTCGCATACTAGCGATAGATGCTGACTCAGGGGAAAGTCACTAAGTTCTTGTGCCTGTCGAGGTTCTGCTCCTGTGCTCTGTGAATTCCAAACCCAATCCACCCAAGCCGGCTGCAGACAGAGCAGCACAACATCGACAACGTGCCGACGACGGAGAGGAGGACTGGCGAGTTTCACCAGTGACTGAGGTGCACTTAATCCCCAAATGCACAGACGGAACTTGGTCTTTTCCCACAAAACCCAATAAAACGAGATTTCAAACTCCTGCTCTCTCCCTTCCCCCTTCCAACTTCTCCCCAGAGCTCCAAGGTCACAAGAACGCTTCTCCCTTCTGTCTCTCCCTGCTGCCCATGCCCTTCCCCATCCCTGCCGGCCTTCCCACCCCACCCCACCCCACCCTGTCCCTCCGTTATCTGCCTTTGTATACTTTTCACCACTTGTCTCTCTTTTCTGTGCTTTTTGTCCCCACAGCTCTTTGTTTAATTAAAGTGGGATTGCTACCCTGTTTCCTCCTGCCAAGAGTAATCTTTCCCGTCAGCACCCGAGGAACGGGCCGGCTGCTCCACTGCCTAAATTATCAATTCTGAATGTGTGTATCTTTAATGCACACAGCTGTTTGCAGCCTATCTCCCCCATTAGTATAGGAGGAACTCTCTGTGCCTTTCTTTGTGTTCCCCGGGGCTTAGCACAGCGCCTGGTACACGGTAAGCACCCAATAAATTCCTGTTGGCTAACTAGACTGCGATGACTCTCAATTATTGTCTCATATATAATAGATAATTATTATGTAATACGTTATATATTATAGACACGGACATATCTAGAAATAAAAATATAAACTCATAAAAGTTATAAATTAATCTAGATAAAGATGGAGGACACACATACACATCAGACACATATAGATTATAGCTGTTCTGTGTGTGTATAAATCAGAGAGGGGCAGCCAGAAGGCCCACTTTGCCGGGTACCAGGCTGAGCGTGGCAGGGCCGAGGGCCTCGGAGAGATCAGCCTGGGCTTTTCGCTTGGATCTGTTCTGGTCCGGAGCTCTCGCTGCACTGGGACAGGCCATTTCCCACCCAGCTCCGGTCTCAGGGCCGCTGGTGGAGACCACACGGACACCACCGTGCAGAACCGGCCGAGGAGAGCTCAGGAGAAGGAACACGAGGCAAGGACGCAGGCAGGCGGGGAGATATTCAAAGAGAGGAACAGCAGTCCCAGAGTAAATATTTACTGAGAGTCTGGCTCCTGCCTCCAGCAGTACTTTACAGACCCGAGTTCCCAAGGAGCCAGAACCAGCCCGTTGGCCGGCACCTGCTAAAACAGGATGGCCAAGGCTGGGTCACAAAGCTCTCATGGGAGGCCACAGCAGCCTTCACCTGTTTGAAAAGGCTCAACTAAACTGGAGGCTGCCTCTGCTCTGGACTGCTCTATGTGGCAGGCTGTGACTCAGCCTGGGACTTCCCTGGTACAGAGGAGGAGGAAGCCCCTCTTCCATGCAGGTTGGCATCCTCTAGTCTTGAAAGAGTTGCCAGAGAATCAGGGCAGTTGAATGAATACTTATCAGAGGCAGGACTCGAATTCAGGTCTTCTTAGCTTTAAGAATACCTCTCTCTAATCGCCCCCCACACCAGTCTTTCTTCATTCTAGGGCCTTTCTTCTGTAATTATTTCTATTTATTCTGTACATGGCTTATTTATTTCCTCACACATTGTCTTCCCCACTAGATTGTAGCCCTGGGAGTAAGAAGCTGGCTTCTGCCTCTTTTTGTAGCCTGGGGGCTTAGACCCAAGTGCGACACAGCAGGACTGACAGGCTGGTCCCCATTTAGTAGTCTGAAAAACCCTTGATGGTCCGAGGTGTTTGTGCTACAAATATTCAATAACATCTTAAGCAATAAATAATTTTAGAATATTGTAAATAAGATATGAAATTTTCCACTTGAAAACACTGGAAACTATCCAACTATTCCATGCTGCCTTTCTTTCCACTAAGGGGACCAACGGCTGACATTTATAAGTAAACAAGGGATACGATGGATAGAGTCTAAGTCGGAGTCAGAAAGACCTGAATTCAAAACTTGCCTCAGATACAATGATCCTGAGCAAGGCACTTAACCTGTGCCTCAGTTTCTCCATTTGCAAAATGGAGTTAATAAAAAATATTACATGATAATAATAGATAGATAACCCCCAAGATATGAAAATTACAAGATAACATGTGCAAAACTTGGAGCGTTCTATACATGCATACTCCTAGATACTGCTTTCAACCATCTCCTTTGAGATAACGTCATTCCCATTTTATAGATGAGAATACTAAGGCGCAGAAAACTGCCTTTCCACACAACTACTAAGTGCCAGAGGAAGAACTGGAACCCGGGTTGTGGGATTCCTTCCAGATGGGGGCTGCCATCCCTCCCCACTCAAAATGGGAGATTCAGCACCCGATTTGCCACTTTCTTTGCCATGGCTCAATGTCCTTTACCACAGCTGGCAGTCACATGGCGTTTCGAAGCTGGCAAAGTGCTTTTCATACCTCACCTCAGTCCTGTGAAGTGGGTACTATTATTGCCCCATTTTACAAATGAGGAAGCTGAATTTCAAAGGGGGAAAATGACTGGCCCAGGGACACACAGCTAGGATGGAGGCCAAGGAGAATCCTGTGACACTGGCTGTCCTGGAGGTGAGAGCCCTGGGCTGGCAACGCTTGTGTTCTCTCTCTGTGTCTCCTCGTCTCTCTGTGAATGTCTGTCTCTGCTTCTCTCTGTCTCTCCCTCTTCCCCTATGTCTCTCTCTTTCCATGTCTCTGTTTCTCTCCATATTTTTTTCTGTCTCTCTCTCTCTCTCTGCTTCTTCCCTCCCTTTTTCTCCTTCTTTCTTTCCCTCCTTCCTTCTTTCTTTCCCCCTCCCTTCCCTTCTCCCTTGTTCTCTCCCCTCTCCCTTCTACTACAAAAGGAAACGCAAAATGTCAATTCCGTTGCAACCCAGTCAGCCACTGCCCCAGTGCCGGGCGCTGGGCAAGCTCAGCCACTCTCGGGGCTTTCCAATGGGCATTCACGTACAGAAGGTGGAGGAGTCTGTGCTTCCCCCCAGCACCCCCAAACCAGAGATCGGCCCTAAAGCAAACAGGGCCCACCAACCCCCCCAAATTCAGACAAACAAACAACAGCAACTGTAAAACCGGCCTCGCCCAGAACCAGGAAGGCCCATCTCCCCAGGGACCTCATGATGCCAGCTTCCTGGTGCCTCCAGAGCCTGCAGGCTTCGGGATAGGGGGGTGGGAGATCATCTGAACCAAGTGGAAGAAGATGTGCAGAAGCAGCCATTTGCCAAGCAGCCGCCGGCCCGGCTTGAAGCTTCAGCCTCCCTCTTGGCGCTTAGCCCCCCTCCCTCTACACACAAAACCACCTAAGAGAAACCCTGCTATCTCCACAGAGCCCCCTCTCTAGACTGCAAAGCTTGGGGAGATCTGCATCTCAGCTCAGCCCCTTGTTAAATGCTCTTGAACAGGCCTCCATGGGCCTCAGTTTCCCTATCTGTACAATAAGGGTATTGGGCTAGATGGCTCTGAGATCCTTCCTAGAATGAGACCCCAGACCCAGGACTGGTCTTTGTGGGAAAGCAAGCGAGAGCTCGCCTCTCACCCTGTCCCCCGAGCTGCCTCTGTGTCTCCCTGGGGCTCCACACTCAAGGGACTGGCTCGTCCCTGGGGGGAGGGGGGCGGGACAACGGCGGGCATAGACAGCAGAGTCTGTGGGAGCCACGCTGGCTCTGACAGAGGGCGCAGCCCAGTCACCAAAGAGACCCCGAGATCTGCCACCTTTCTCCCCACCCCAGCATTTATTAAGCACCTACTGTGTGTCGGGCATTGCGCAATCCCAGCCCCAAATTAGGCTACATATAGCCCCTAGTGGGGCTATTTCTGCCCACTCAATCTTCGGGGCTCAGCTAATATTCCAAAATGACGGGCACAGCTCCCGCCACCTCCCAAGGCTGTCCCTGGGCACAGACTACCCAGGGGCGAGAGCCCAGAGGCTGCTCGATCCAGCCTCCTTATTTCACAGACCAGGAAATGGAGGCCCACAGGCACTAAGGGACAAGATCATACATGTGTAGGTTACACAGAGCACCCTGAGAGGCTGCCCCGTCCAGACCCCTCATTCTACAGAGCAGGTAAGAGGCAGCAAGGGGGCTTTTCCAAGGTCACAAAAGGAGCTTCTAGACCAGATTCTACTACTTCAAACCAGAACTCCATTTACTCTGTCAAACGGCATGCTGTGCTGCTTCTCATTTTATATTCCTTCCTCAGCCAATGGATACAGTCTCTCCTTTCTCTCCTTCTCCCCTTCTCCTTGTCTTCCTCCCCCCCCCGCCTCTTTGTGTCTGTCTGTCTGTCCCCCCCCCCAGAGCTTGTGTGCCCCCGGCTGTTTGTACACTGCCCCACACTCCCCCGCCTCAGACTAGGAGCTCTCAGGCACTGATTTTTTCATGTTTTTTGCAATCCTTCACCCTGTGACGTGGGCAGATGCCTGACACACAGTAGGCTCTTAGAATGGGAATGACTGTTGCTCATAGCGTTTCCTCACCCTGGAAGTTTTATAGAATTGAAAGGTTAAAGGGAGGCCCGGCCTGTGCCATACACTGTCCCAAACCCCATAAACCTCAAAAACAATAATAAAACCAAGGGTGCCCCTAAAACCACCTGTTGGCCCTCCCCCCTCCCGGCTTTTGTGCTAAAAGCTCTAGGAAGGGAAAATCCAACCGACCCCCCTCTCGGTCTCCAGGGGCCCCCTCCCTCCCCTCCCGATTCCTTCCTCTGGCCCACCCAGGTTGGCCATACTGGGGGCCACAGCTGACTCTTCTTGCCCCCCCCCAGCAGAGGGTGGCCATGCTCCCTCGCCCCTCCCCCAGAACACCTGCCCTGGCTGTCCTAATCACCTTCCAGCTACTTCCTCTGGCATAAGTCACAAATGACAGACTGGAGCAGCTGCAAGGGCTCTGGCCTCCCTTCTGCCAGGCCCACATCACCAGGGTGATGAGGACCGACAGCAGCGGCCCCACAGTCTCAGCCCCAGCCCCGGTTCTGGAGATCCGGGCCTTCCTTCAGGAGGAGCCACCCCCAGCCCTGGCCTTGCAAGGGGCATCTGTAGTTCCTGTCTCCCCAGCCAGCGAGCCGGATGGGGCTTCCTACAGTTCTGCCATCGTGGCTGGCCCCGGAGACTTCCTCCTGCTGCAGACCCTGCGTCAGCCCCATCCAGGAAATAGGGAAGAGACACCTTAAGCAACCCCTCAACCCTCTCCCTTCTTCAAAGGAGTTAGGAGGAGGCGGCACCCGAGTCCCTAGAACCCCGAACTGGGCCAGAGGGGACTGGACCAGGAGGATGAAGGTGGATCAAGGCAGCCCCCAAATCAGCACTGAATTATGGGGAGTTATTTGCATTTGCAAACTGGGTTTTTTCCTGGTCTCTAGGGTCTCTACCTGCCTTCCCTCCCCAGCTGCCTGAGTAGGTCATTCCCCTTCCCAAGAGCCCTGGCCTTGGTTCAGAGACCGTCACCACCTACTCTGTGGCCCCTCTCCCAGCTTCCTACCCAGCCCTTCCCTGTGACACACTCTCTACTCCAGTCCAATGGGCCGACCCGCTGTCCCTCAGCAGGACGTTTTCTTTCCCACTACCAGGCTCTGCCCGGCCTCCCCCCAGCCAGAAAGTATCCCCCCTCGTCTCTACCCCTCAGAACCTCCAACAGCCTTCAACAGGCAGCTTAAAGGCCACCTTCTTCACGCAGCCTCCCTCATCCCCCCGGCTGCGAGGGCCCCCTCCCCATCCCACCGCCACGTTGGAATAAATCACCCTCTGCCTTGGCTGTAGAGTTGTGCATATTCTGTAAAAGGAGGCAGGGTAGCATGGAGAGTCAGTAAGACCTGGATTCAAGTGTTCCCTCCGATCCATGGGACCCTGGGCTTTCTGGGACTCTCAGTTTCCTCATCTGTAATCAATATCTGTAATAAAGTGGCTGGCCTAGATGGTCTCCAAGGGCCTTCAAACTCTAGATCTGTGATTCATGTAAACAATCTTTTTTGAAAAAAGGGGTTTTATAAGGGGAAAAACAAAATAAAGGTGGGGGGCCAAGGTGGGGTAGGGGGTATGCCAAGGAAGTGGGGGAGGAGGGAAGAAAAAGTGGGGGAAGAAAACGGAAGAGGAGGGAGAAAAAGGGGAGAGGAAGGGGGAAAGGAGGGAGGGAAGGGAAGGAGAAAAAGGAGAGGAAGAAAAGGGGAAAGGGGAAAAAGGAAGAAGGAGAAAAAGGAAAGGAAGGAAAGGGAGGGAAGGAAAGAAAGGAAGGGAAAGGAGAACAGGGAATTTAGAAAGGGGAAGGAAAATCAATTAAAAAAAAAAATCATTTCCTAACTTCTCAATTCTCAAACTTAAAAACAAATTCTGTCTCTCAAAACCAACCCCCCACAAGCAAACACAACCTACCCTTCCCGAAACCCAAAACCCCCCTCAAACCCAAACAACCTTAACATTCCAACAAAAACCCCAACCCCCCAATTTAAAAAACAGAAAAACAGAGACAGAATCCCCTTTAGGCCCCCAACCCCTCCCCCATTTTTAAAAGAAGAAAAACTTGAAGAAAAATTTTAGCGGCTCACGAGGCAGAGGGTTAGAAACTAAAACCTTTCCCCTCAATTTATAGATAAAAAAAAGGGAGTCTTTGCCAAAAGAACACAAAGGGGTAAAACCCGGAAGTAACTGACTCCCCATTTAGCCCAACTGTCAAAAAAGGCCCAAACCCCCCAAGTCCAAAGGCAAACATGAAAGACCCCAACATCGAAATAACCCAACAAAACTCAAACAGAAATAAACAAAACTGGGAAACCCCATTACTTCAACCAAACCCTCCCTCTAACCCCAGGCCCAGAAACCCACGTTAAACCCACCCATTTAAAAGAAGTTTCAAACCCTTCACAACCCGAAGTCACACAATTTCTCAGCACCTCAATTTCCTTAAAAAATCAGTTTAATCAACAACCCTAAATGTTTCCTTTTTAAGTAAAAGTCCCCGTCCTCCGCCTCGAGCTCTGGAGTTTCAGACAACAGCCCCGGGCTCTAGAATCCCCTGTCTCCGTGCCCTGGAGTCACAGGAGGGAGTGGCACCTCTGATGCTGTCTGCATGGCCCTGGTCAGACTTCCCAGTGCCTCAGTTTCCCCATCTGTAGAACTGAACTAGAAAGACTCTGAGACCCCTCCCAGCTCTGAATTCACAGGTAAGCCTGTGACACCCTGGCTATAGAAGCTGGTCCGGGTTCAAATTCTACTTTGCCCACTTTGTTAGATGTTTTCATTGATGTCTGAGTTTTTGTGACCCCATTTAGGTTTGTTTTTTTTTGGGGGGGGGCAGATTCCCTGAAGGGGCTACTTCCTTCTCCAGCTCATCTGACAGATAAGGAAACTGAGGCAGAGTGATGTGACTTGCCCAGGCTCACAGAACCAGTGAGTGTCTGAAGCTGGATCTGAGCCAAGTTCTCCCTGATTCCAAGTCCAGGACTCTAAACACTGCATCATCTGCACTTATTACCAGTATAACCCCAAACTCCTCGGGCCTCCGCTTTTTCTTCTGTAAAGGGTCTATACTAGAGGGTTGTTAATCCCAATTCTAAATTCTGTGGTATTTTATTTCATTAGTACTTCACACCCACACACACCCTTGGGGGCTGGGACGGGAAGGTAAACTGTAAAACAAATTCCCATTTTACACAGGAGAAAACTGAGACCCAGAGGCCAAGTGTCTTGTGCAAGGTTCTTTGGCTTGTTCTGCCAGGCAGGACGGCACTGACGGGGGTCAGTGCCGTCGGGGGCACTTTCTGACAGGGCTGGGTCTCGCATCCTCCTGGACAATCCCAAGTCTGTGCATGTGGGCATTCTCTCGCAGCTGCCCGGCTTTGCTGCCTGCGGGCTCCCTGCCACCATTAGTCACCAGCTTCCCTCCCACCCACCACACATCCCCCTCCCACCCCAGAGGCCGCAGAACAGAAAGTAAATGCTAAAGTTGGACAGGCACTGAGGGGGGTCCAGGCTGGGAAGAAGCGGGCCCCTGCCCTGAGCCCTTGGGGGCCGGCACCTCCCTGCTTGGCCCCAGACTAGTAGAGGTTGGGAGGGTGGACAGCAAGAACAGCTGATGTAACCAGGGTGGAACAAGTGGGCGAGCCGAGGGGACACTGGCCCTCTCTCCCCACCCCAAGCTAGACAAGCCTCAGAACTAGGCCCTGGGCAAGGTCGGCGGTTAGCAGGTGCTCCCCAACGGGCCTGCCTGGGCTCATCCATGTTGGCAAGAGGGACCTTTGAAGTCCCCGAGGGTCACTCGGAACCATTGTCCCTCCGAGGGAAGGGTGCTCTTAGATCCTCCAAACCAAAGCCTCCATTGTACCAGGGGGGAAAGGAAGGCCCCATGGAGGCAAAAAAGTCACGGGACCCTAGACTTGGAGCTGGAAGAGACCTCAGAAGCCCAGGCCCAATTCTACTACTGGCTAACTTTTATTCTATTCCAGAACTATGAGAAGAAGTCAAGCAAATAGACTCAAGCAGCCATTGGGAGGAAGACCGAGTCCGACCCTTCACTTTACAAACGGAAAAACTGAGGCACAAAACTGAGCTCTGAGATGGGCCACACAAGTATTAAGCACGAGAGGCAGAATTTGAATCCAGGCCCGGCCTCTGAGCCCGGCGACAACGACCGCTTCTTTCCCGGGTGCTCTGAGTTTTGGGGTATTTTGGGGTGAGGTGATGGAGACACCGTTCACTGATGCAGGTCAGACCTGCTCCTAATTCCCAGACTCAAGTCACCAGCATGTGATCCCTGTCTTCCTGGCCCCCAGGCCCGCTCTGCCCACTAGGGCACTCGGCCCCCCATTTTACAGCACAGTCAGACTGAGGCCCAGAGGGTAGAAATTAGCCCCAAGTCTTGGGTGCCGGGCAGCAGCCAGGCCCGAGAGCTCAGGGAGACCTGTGGACCCTCCAACTCTGCCCTGCCCCACACTGGTCTCCAGGCAGGAGGAATCCTCTCGGCCCCACAGCCTGGCCATCCACCCGGAGCCACAGCACGGCTGTTACCATGGAGGCAAATGAATCATGTCCCAGCCCCAGGTCAGCCGCTATGCTGGGACAGGGGCTTCCGCTGGCCTCCCGCAGCAACAGGGTGCGCCGTGTCAGAGCCGAGGGGAGCCCTCGGCCCAGCTGGCCCGGGGAACAGCTGGCTGGGGGGACCCACGCCCCCGTTCTGGCCCTCCCCCCAGGAACAGCTGCCCCCTCCCCGGCCAGCAGCCCCCTACCCCCCTTCCCAGGCCAGCTGGCCACTCCGGGCCGTTAGCCGGGGCGGGGGCAGAGGCAGCGGCAGCGACCTTCCCCGCGCTCTCTGCATGTGTGCACAATCCCCGGGATGCCGGCCCACCCCGGGAAGCCCCCCGGCCCACCCCGACGGGCACTCAGGCTGTGTCCACGTCACGCTCCCACCTTCACCGCCAGCAGGAACGGGGAGCCCGAGTCCGGGCTGGTCGGGGTCCCCAGGTCGCCCTCCTCCAGGACAAACACATCTTCATCCTCCAGGACCTTGTCGAGAAAGCCTATCGCCTCCTCTTCCTCTTCCATGGCCGCTGGAGCCGAGGCAGGCAGAGGCCAAACAGGAAGCCGGCGGGTCCCACGCAGAGGCGGCAGCGGCGGCAGCTCCGAAGGGGGCTGGGGGCAGCCGCGAGAGGCCGACGGAGGGGAGGGGGCGCGGAGGAGGGGGCCTACGCCGGCGTGCCGGCCTCCCCAGAGTCAATATTGGAAGCCGGCCACGGGCTCCCGATGAAAGGGGGCATTATGAGCGCCTTCGCCGCCCTCCGGGCTGGGCTGCCCTCGGCGTCTCCCCTCGAACGGCCCGTCTCCTCCCACCGGGAGCGGGAGGAAGCCGAGGGCCCGGCCGGCCCCGGGGCAGACCCTGCCCGCCTCGGGCCGCCTCAGCCGGGCTCCGATGCCGGGGCTGTCACAGCGGGCGCCCACCCCGGGGGGAAAAAGCAACCACCCGTGCCCCGCTACTTCCTTAAAGTCTCTGCCGCTCCTCCCGCGGCGGCAGCCCCGGAGCCGCCGTGCTCCCCCTGCCTCCCTGGCAGCTGCCGCCCCGGCCCTTCCTCCTCCTCCGCCGCGGCCAGTGAGCTCCCAGCCAGCCCCGGCCCCACAAATCCCGCCCTTTCAGGGCTGGAGGCTTCAGCCTGCTATTAATATACAGGAAATGCACGTCTTGACTTGTGAGGTGGAGCTGTTCCCTCTCTGTGGCCACTGGGCGCACTGGCAAAGGGCTCCTGGGGGGGATGGAGGGGGGCAGAGGGAAACAGCCTGGCTCCCGGGGACTGAGGAGAGACCTCCATTCCCCCCTGCCGGGACTGAAGAGAGACCTCTCCCACTTACAGCCCCCCCTGCCCGGGACGAGAGACTTCTTCCTTTTACAGCTCCCTCCCTGCCCCAGGGACTGAGGAAAGACCTCTCCCACTCACAGCAACCCCTCTCCCCTCCCCCCGCCCCGGGGACTGAGGAGAGACCTCTCCCACTCATAACAGCCCCCCACCCTGGGGACTGAGGAGTGACCTCTCCTACTTACAGCCCCCCAGATTGAACTAAAGTTGGGACCTGACCCCGAGGCAGCTGGCCTTTACCCCCATTCCCATATCCCAACTCTTGGGAGTAGACCAGAGCCTTCCCTTGGGCTCCCCTGCCCTGCACCCTATAGCTGGGGGGGAAGAGGGGTGGGAGTAAGAAACCAAAGCACAGCAGGGAAAAGGAGCCGGGGTTACTTAGCCCTGTGGGACAACAGGAGCTCCCTGGACTAGCCTCCCAGCTCCTCCCAGGATCACAGAAGCATCAACTCAGAGCTGGAAGGAGCACAAGAGCCAGTCCAATAGCCCCATTTTACAGAATTAGAGCTTTCTCTACTGAACCCAAGACTCCCACTAGAGGCCACAAATTCTGCCCTCCCCGGACCCCACTCCAGTTTTGCTCCATGTCCTCCCTGGTGCCCAAAGTAATTCACCTGGACCCCACGTGGGAGAAGGTGGGAGCAGTTCTGTGACGGGAGCTCCCCCCATGTACACATTCTCGTGCTTCTTAGCACCCTTGCGCCCACCTTCCTTCCTTAGGAATTTCTGAGATGTTTGTCTTTAAAGTCCAACTCATCCAGCTTCGGCTGGGCCCCAGAAGCCCCTGCTCCAGCCTCAGCTAGGAATGCCAAGGTCCCCATGGGCCTAAGAAGCCAAATGAGATGAGCTTGGGGGGAAGCAGCCTTGAGCCATGTGCTTCTCCCACACAATGTGCCCCCTTAGCTGAGGTTTTGGGACTGAGACCAGCAGCGTGTTGTATCAGTTGGGTCGAGGAGCAGAGAGAAAAAAGGGGGCAAAGTCTCTCCCCCTCCCTCCTTTCCCCCTTCTCCCTTCACTGCCCCAATTCCACCAATCCCAGGTCATAATCTGTCAGGCCGGCCGGCTGAGCTTCAAAATTAATCTGGGTCCCCCTCATTTCTGATGTCGGTGACCTTCCGAAAACCTCATGGCAGCGAGGTTTTAATGGTCATCCCCCATAGCCCCCACCCCATCTGAACTGGGGACTTTGGATCCCAAATGGACTTTTAGAAAGGCTCCTGGGGTTAGGGGGAAGAGCAAGAATGGACCTCAGGAGTTCTGTTTTACAGACGAGGAAGTCAAGGCCCGGAGAGGCGGGATCTTGTCCAAATCACACAGGGAGTAAGTGGCAGAGCTGAGAAGGCACATCATCCCAGCCGAGGCGAGAAGCCTTCTGCCGGCCGGACTTCCTTCGCCAACCCCCTGATCCCTCTGTGATGGACATCGGCCCGTCCCTTCTGCAAAGTCCTCCTGGCGAGCCCAACCCACACAGGCCTTCTTCCCTCCCTGAAATGAGAGACAGATGAGAGGGTAGAGAGAGAGAAAGAAATGAGAGACGGGAGAGACAGAGACAGAGAGGCTGGAGAGAGAGCCAGAGACAGATGAGAGAGTGGAGAGAACCAGAGACAGAGAGAGATGAGAGACAAAGATAGAGGGACTGGAGAGAGAACCAGAGAGAGATGAGAGAGTGGAGAAAGTCAGAGGCAGAGAGAGATGAGAGACAGAGATAGAGAGACTGGAGAGAGAGCCAGAGCCAGACAGAAATGGGAGATTGGAGAGAGAGACAGAGACACACAGAGATGGGAGACTGGAGAAGGAGACAGAGACAGACAGAGATGAGAGATTGGAGAGAGAGATAGAGACAGACATAAATGGGAGATTGGAGAAAGAGAGAGAGAGAGACAGACAGAGATGAGAGACTGGAGAAGGAGACAGAGACAGACAGAGATGCGAAATTGGAGAAGGAGACAGACAAAGATGAGAAACTGGAGAAAGAGACAGAGCCAGAGATGAGAGATTAGAAGGAGACAGAGACAGACAGAGATGAGACATACAGAGAGATGAGAGACTGGAGAGATAGAGACAGACAGATAGAGATGAGAGACTGGAGAAGGAGACAGAGACAGAGATGAGACAGACAGAGAGATGAGAGACTGGAAAGAGACAGACAGACAGAGATGAGAAACTGGAGGAAAAAAAGAGAGAAAGACAGAGAGGGACAGAGAGTGTGTATGTGTGTGTGTGTGTGCATGCATATGTGCGTGTTTGGAGTTCTAAGACAGTACAGTGCTGTGGGGAGCTGCCGTATTTGGAGTCCAAGGACCTGGTTTCCAGTCTCACTCTGTCCCTTCCTGCCTTTCCCATGCTTCCAAGAAGAGGTGATCCAGAGTGATGATTTTCTCCAGGAACTCCCCAGAGACCCTCTCTTCTTTCCATATGCATACCTGGGAGCTGTGGAGCTTCTCTGTGGAAAGGACTTATGATGGCGATGGGTGAGTCATCCCTCTCACTGTGTATCCCTTGAGGTCTCAGGACCCTCTCCATGAGGGGGTTGGACTCCATGGCCTTTGAGGTCCATTGCTGCTCTGGGAGAAGGAACTCTGAAGCTGCTGCAATTCCCAGCGACCCTTTCAGTCAGAGGGGTCTCAGTGTACATTTGTGGAAGGAATGCCCGCTGTGGAAGCCTGGAAAGACCTTTATGGACCAGGGTCCTCTCTCCTGCTACATGCGATGTTACATGTCCCGGAGTAGCTCAGTTGAGGATTTCCCCTTTTTAAAACTCAGGCCTGAGGGTTCAGTGTTGTTGAGAACTCCCAGATCAGGAAACTCCTTTCATTAGGGCAGATCACCACCTGCTCAGCCTGGTCTGCAAAACGTGAGCCATCTCCTCCAGAGTCACCCAGCCAGCATCTAGATGACACATCTCCTTGCCTGAGAATCCCTATTTTTTGGCCGCTCTGGCAAGACTTCTCCCGACCTGCTTTTCATTGAATGCTTCTCATTTTTTCCTCATGTACCCTATTACCCAGATTTCCCAGACTCCCGCAGGAAGCACATAAGCCACCTTTTTCAAAGGCCGCCGTGTCTAACTAGAGCTCTAAGGGACCTCGGATAACCATTCCAAGGTTGGACCATTCCACTATTGGGAAGGGAAGGGTGGGAAAGAGGCAATGGGAAGGGGCAGGATCTCCTCCCCTCCTCACAACTGGAAAAGGAAGTCAATCAGCCCTGTATTTTGGGGGGGGGGCTTAGAAAAATAATCTGCTGGAAAGAGGTCCACGTGGGCTTCTTGCCAGGCTCACCAGCGGGGTGGGCAGTGCTTCCCTTCATTATGGCCCGGCTCCTCCTGGAGAACTCTCTGGGCCTGGGGGCGAAGAGCTGATTACCCCCAGACTCCAGAGGGCATCCCGATGCCAGCCAACCCCAGCGGGGGGGGCCCTCTCTGGCAGAGTGCAGCTAAGCCCCACCCAGCGTTTCCTCAGAACTTCAGGATTTGGCTGCTTCCCCCATCACTGGATTTTCCCTTAGCCCAACCCTGGGCCCGGTTATAAATAGCCATGGCACATCTGAAGGGCCCTTTCAGCCACAATTCCACATTTGGTTTGTAGGGGAGAGGCTGCTCCCAGGGCTTGGGAAAGGACAACACCCGGTTGTCTGGGCAGTGGCCATCAGCCTGCTGGACCCTGGGGCCCTCTACCTGCGGCTCAGTCTCCCAGACAACGTTCCCCAGCTCCTGAGGCACAATGACTAGCCCAGCCATCCCAGCCAAGGGAGAGAATAGGTCTCTACCTGGCCACCCCATCCCATGCCAGCCAGGGGAAGGTTTCAAGTTTACCCTCCCAACCACGAACACTCCAGGGACAGTCCTGGTTCCCAATGCCTCAAGAGACAGAGGACCCGGGTTCAGATTCTGCTCCTGATGCTTGCTACTTGTATGACTTAATCAGGAACTGCATCTCACTGGGTCTCAGTTTCCTCATCTGTGAAAAAACGAAGGGAACTGGACTAAATGTCCTCTGGGGTTCCTGTGATCTAACCTACAGCCATGCAGGCCAGCCATTAACCCAGACTGCTCCCCTCCCTCTCTCTCTTTAAGTTACCTCGGGTTTACTTATCTGTACCAGAGTTTTATCTCCAGTTCCCTCCTCCACCCTGACCTAGAATACAAACTCCTTGGGAGCAAGGACATTTTCATTTATGCCCTTGTATCCCAATATCTTGTACACAACTGGTGCTTAATAAAAGTTTGTTAAATTCAGTTTTCCATTGAAAGCACTAACCCTGAATCTTTTAAGAGACACTGGATAATGTATGCTGAACACTAAGTCAGGAAAACCTGCGCTAGACTAGATTGGGGGGTGGGGAAGGGGCAGAGGAGAGGCTCAATGACTGTGTATCCCTTGAGCCCCTTCTCAGAAACAGGTTTTGGGGTTTGTTTTGTTTTGCTGAGGCAATTGGGGCTAAGTGACTTACCCAGGGTCACACAGCTAGTAAGTGTTAAGTGTCTGAGGCCAGATTTGAACTCAGGTCCTCCTGACTTCTGGGCTGGTGCACTCTCTGCTGCACCATCTAGCTGCCCCAGAAACAGGTTTTTAAATGCGTAAAATAAAATATACAGGATTGCAAAAGAAATAATTATTGAATATTGGATTACTTGCCACCTAGGGGAGGGGGGAAGGATTGGAACACAAGGTTTTGCAAGGGTTAATGGTGAAAAATTATCCTTGTATATGTTTTGAAAATAAAAAGCTTCAATAAAATTTCAAAAAGAAATAATTATTGAAAGAGAGCTATCAAAATAGTTTAAAAACAAGTTCATAGATCCCTAAGTTAAGAAAGGATTCTATTATTTTAACGTTAAATAAATGGCCAGATAACTTCTGCAAAAGCTGAAAATTCTTTCCCTTTGACACACAAACACCTCTCAAAACCCCCTCAATCTTCTAGGAATTATAGGATCCCAGATCTAGAACTGAGAGAGATTTCAATGGCCACCTGATGACCAATGACTCAGAGTTCACTTATTGAGACCTTAAGCAAATGACAAAATCTTTAAACCCATAAACCCTTAAAGGGCAAGCCCCTTTTGTATGGGCAACATATGGGCTGCCTCATTTGTAAAAAAAGTGGGAGGTTTGTGCTAGATGGGCCCTCCCAGCTCCAGAGTGATGTTCTTATGATATAAAGTCATAAAATCTTAGTGCAAAAGAGGACATCAGCTGAATAAGTTCTGGTACATGAATGTTATGGAATCTTATTGTTCTGTAAGAAATGATCAGCAGGATGATTTCAGAGAGGCCTGGGGAGATTTACAGGAACTGATGTTGAGGGAAGTGAGCAGAACCAGGAGATCATTGTACACGGCAATAAGACTATGATCAATTCAGATGGACATGGCTCTCTTCAAAAATGAGATGATTCAATGGTTTTATGATGGGGAGAGTGTTCTGCACCCAGAGAGTGGGAACTGAGTGTGGACCACAGCATAGCATCCTCACTCTTTCTGTTGTTGTTTACTTATTTTGTTTATTTTGTTTTTTGTATATTTTGTTTACTTATTTTACTTATTTTTGTTCTCATTTTTTTCTGGTTTGATTTGATTTTTTTATGCAGCAAGATAATTGTGTAACTATGTACACATCTATTGGATTTAACATATATTTCTACCATGTTTAACATATTGGACTACTTGCCATTTGGGGGAGGGGTGGGAGAAAGGGGTGGGAAAAGTGGAACACAAGATTCTGCAAGGGTTAATGTTGAAGAATTATCCATGCATATGTTTTGAAAAATAAAAAGCTTTAATAAAAAAAATTTGAAAAAAAGAGGACATCATATATTGTTTCATTCACCCTCTGCCCCAATGCAGAAATGGCTTTTACGATATTCCCAGCAGTCACGTAGGTTCTGCCCCTATTTTTGGTGACAAAAAGGCAGTGTCTCTCTCCAGTATAATGCAAACTCCTAGATAGCAAAGACTTTCCCCAATACTGGCGCACAGTAGATGCTTAATAAAAATTTTATAATTCAGCTGGATCAAAAGCAAACATGCATTTATTAGACACCTACTGTAGCCAATCATTGTACTGAATGATGGAGATACAAAGACAGGCAAAAGACAGAACCTGCTTTCAGGAAATGTACAGTCTCTCTGTATTTTTATTTTTTATTGCTATTTTATTAGTATCACTGTCCCACCCCCTCCAGAGCAGCCCCTTCTATTATTTTCTCTGATTGACAGAAAAGTCCTCCTTTATACTGAACCCAAACCAGACTCCCCCCATCTGGGAGTTCGGACTCTACCCAGAGCAAACTCATTCTTCTTTTACATTATTGCCTTTGTCAGAGATTCAGAAAGCAGTAACCAGTCACCTGGGGACAGCTCCAGGGAGCCAGAGTGGATAGAACGTCGGGCCTGGAGTCAGGAATTCTCTTCCCAAGTTCAAATCCAGTCTCAGACACTTATTAGTTGTGTGAACCTAGGTGAGTCATTTTACCCTGTTTGCCTCAGTTTCCTCATCTGTCAAATCATCTGGAGAAGGAAATGGCAAATGAGACTCTTTGCCCTTCTCCAGTGAAAAATCATATCATCAAATGTGGAAATATGTGTAGGAGAATTGCACATGTTTAACTTTAGTTGCTATCTAAGGGAGGGGATTTAAGGGAAGGGAGAGAGAAAATTTTGGAGTTTTGTAAGGGTTAATGTTGAAAACTACCTTTGCATGTATTTTGAAAATAAAAAAGCTATTTTAAAAAAAGGAAAATAGATGAAATTTTTTTAAAAAAGAAAGAAAAATCATATCATTTTGGTCTGTAGGGACATTAGAAGTCATCTAGCCCTACTTACAAAGTATGGCCAAGAACCTTCTATAACACATGGCTACCTCTGACCTCTGAGAATGGAATCATCAGATCAGGGTTCAAATCCCATTTCGGATGATTACCATTTGTGTAACCTTGGAAAAGTTACTTCACTTTCCTGAGCCTTCATTTCCCTTTCTGTAAAATTAATGGATTGGTCTTTAATCCTATGGTCTTTGAGATTCTATAATCCTATGAAAGCTTCCAGAGAGAATGAACATCCTAAAGCAGGTTATTCTTCGGGACAACTTTTAGTATTAACATTAATAATTGTAATGAAGTGTATCTGAGTTTGTGTGTGTGTGTATATATCTCTATCTCTATATCCATATCCATATACACACATACACACTTTATTTTTCCTGGGGTTTTTGGCAACATGGCTAATATCACAATATGCTTTGCATGACTTCACATATATAACAGAAAGTGCTTGCCTTCTCAATGGGGAGTCAGGGCTGGGAAGTAGAAGAGAATCAGATTTCAAAATTTTAAAAACAATGTTAAAAATGAGAATTTTTAATTAAAAAATAGCAATCCTCATTTAGAAGGCTTATAAAATGTTCTATATATCAATCTCCTTGGATGTTCCCAATGACTCTGTAACAGATATTACCCTTCCCATTTTCCAAATAGGCACCCTAGGTCACACACTGGTCAAGTGAATGGCCCTTGGTCATACAGCTAGAGAAAATGTCAGCAGCAAGATTTGAATAAAGGCCCCTCCTGACTCCAAGTCAATTCTTTCACCGATACTACATCCCTGCCTATATCTATGTCTCCCTTTTCTGAAGCGCACATACCCCTGGGGTCTGTAGCTATTGGAGATGAGGCCCAGAAATAAATCCTACAATCACTGAGCATTAACAAAGTCTCCGCCTCTTAGTGATCTTGAATCCTTGCTTCTCTAGTCAATTGGATCCTAAGCTAAGATCTGCTGAGTGCTGAGGACATGGGGCCAGAGGGATGTCTTTATGTGTCTCCCACCTGCACCCTGCAGAATATAAGCTCCCTAAAGGCAAGGCCCATCTCCCTTGCTCGTTTTTGTATACAGTAGGAGCTAAATAAATGCTTTTTCATCCATTCATGGTATCCTAGTGGTAAATCGTTGCTTAGCATTTTTCAAACCAGAAATAAAAGCAAAATGAAAACCATAAGACATAAGATCTGGATTCACTAGCACCAGCTAGTGGAGAAATACTCAATAGCAAGTAGGTGGGAAAAATCCAAACAAGATAGTGAGGATAGTTAGTGAGAGCGAGAGACATGACGTAAAGGACATTTCACAGCATTTAGAGAACTCAAATCTGTCTAGCCCAACCCCTCTCATTTTACTTCTCAAAATCACACAGGGTCATAAATAGTAGAGTCAGGATTTGAATCCAGATCCCGAATCCCAATCCAATGTCCTCTTCACTATATATAATATCTACTGGGAGCTGACTCTTGACCCAGGAGCCATGGTTGACTATGAAACCAGCAAAGTCCCTGCTCTTAGGGAAACAGCGTGAAGACAGGGAAAGTGCCCACAGTCTAGGGCAGATGGGATAGTATGAAGGCTGACTTTTCCATCTGCTGCCTGTGGGACTCACCTACAAATACTGTGCCTCAGTGTGACCTGATTCAGCAGGGACAAAAGTTTCCTTTCACAAAGTTGTAGGGTTAAGTGACTTGCCCAGGGTCATACAGCTAGTGTGAATTTGAAGGCCTTCCCCTCCAGACCTGGTGCTCTAGCCTCCACATGTCACAAACTCAGAAGGCCTTCCACCTTGGCAAAACTTACAAAGGCAGCTTGCATTCAGCTGGCAAGGCCTTCTAGAATACAGAATTATCTCTCTATCACACTGGAGCCTCGTAAAGAACTTTGGTAGATAAATATTAGCCATGACGTTGACATCTATTTCAAAAGGGGGTGAACATGGTCCTCTTGTCCATGATTTAAGAACCTTTATAAATAAACTCATTGGCAACTGTGAAGTGCCGCCCTAAAAGGAAGATGTTTTACTATCAGCTCCTACATTAGTAAATGATTCCTGACTTTTAGAGCTGGGATGTGGGGGGAAGCTGGAGCAGAGAAGCCTTTTCTGGAGGGACTAAGTTTTGAGTAAGTTTAAAAGGAGGTGAAAGAAGCAGGTTTGCCCAGAGGAGGAGAGGTGAGAGTGACATATGCAAAGTGGACATTAATGAGTCCCATATGTGAAAGGACTTACATGGAGTTCAAGGAGAGAATCTGAGCAGGTGAAAATTGAGGAGGAGGAGAGGATGAAGGGAAATGCTGAAAGACTTGACCATAAGAGTGAGACCTTTGTTTCCAAAGGATATTGGGGGAAGAGAAAAGACAAGCATTTAATAACCTCCTACTCTGTGCCAGGTCCTATGCAAAGGACTTTGCAAATATTTCCTATTATTAAAAGTAATACTATAAGATGCTATTATATTGTAATATTATATCAACATTCAAGGTCACACTAAATTCCAGGGTATCTTCAAGGCTACAATTGGTTCTGAAGTCAGAATATTTGAGTGGGAGTGGGGGGGGGAGAAGTAGCTTAGAGACCAAATATGAACTGAACACGAATGCTCCTCTATACCATCCATAACCTCTTGGCAATCCAGCCTTTGCTCAAATAGAAGGGGACTCACTTACCTCCCAAGCAGTCCAAAAATGAAATATAAGTTACGAAGAAGATAGACGAGCCAGAAACTTAACATGATTTTTGATAAGCTGCCCTTTAAATGGCTTCTAGCCTCATGTTCCTTGAGTGCAGGGCTGACCCCCATTATCTGCTCCATCAACTCCAGTAGCTCTCTATTGCCTCTAGGATAAACTATAGTTTTTAAAGCTCTTCATATTTTTCTGGTGCAGGAAGATAATTGTATAAATATGGATGCATATATTGGGTTTAACATAGATTTCTACCATGTTTAACATATATTGGATTACTTACCATTTAGGGGAGGGAGGTGGGGAGGAGGGGAAATTGGAACACAAGTTTGCAAGGGCTAATGTTGGAAAATTATCCCTGTATAGGTTTTCTGTTTTTACTTAATAAATGCTTTTTAATTAGTCAATCAATTAGTTGATTGTATTCTACCAAAGTATTTCAAGGAAAAGTCTGAAATTTTAAAAGAACAAGTATTAACCTTAAAGCATATTGTCTAATCTCTTTTTTATTATTATTATTATAGCTTTTTATATACAAAACATATGCATGGGTCATTTTGCAACACTGATCCTTGCAAAAACTTTTGTTCCAACTTTTCCCCTCTTTCCCTCTACCCCCTCTACTAGATGGCAGGTAGTCCCATACATGTTAAATATGTCAAAGTATATGTTAAATATAATATATGTATCCATATTTATACAGTTGTCTTGCTGCACAAGAAAAATTGGATTTAGAAAGAAGATAAAAATAACCTGAGAAGGAAAACAAAAATGCAAGCAAACAATAAAAGATAGAGTGGAAATGCTATGTTGTGGTTCACACTCATTTCCCAGAGCTCTTTCGCTGGGTGTAGCTGGTTCTCTTCATTACTGAACAATTGGAACTGATTTGGTTCATCTCATTGTTGAAGATGGCCAGCTCCATCAGAATTGATCATCATATAGTCTTGTTGTTGAAGTATATAATGATCTCCTGGTCCCACTCATTTCACTCAGCATCAGTTCCTGTAAGTCTCTCCAGGCCTTTCTGAAACCCTTCTGCTGGTCATTTCTTCATGTATAAGTTTTGAAAATACTTCAATTAAAAAAAAAGAAAAAAAAAAGCTCTTCATAGCTGGGCGCTGATCTATTGTTTTAGCCTCACATGGGGCTTAGCTCATATTCAGAACTTAAATGCTCATCTCCTTCTAGCCTCACACATCACTGCCCTTCCCACATTTCCTCCAGTCCAGCCTTTCTGTTCCTTACACATGGTACCCACATTTCCCATCGTCATGTCTTTGTAGCAGCCTTATCCCACGTCTGAAATGCCTTTCTTCTTCACTGCTGACTCGGAGAATCCCTTCTTTCAAAACGCTTTCTAAGCCTAGAGAGACTTACAGGAACTGATGCTGAGTGAAATGAGCAGGACCAGGAGATCATTATCTACTTCAACAACAAGACTATATGATGATCAGTTCTGATGGATGTGGCCATCTTCAGCAATGAGATGAACGAAATCAGTTCCAATGGAGCAGTAATGAATTGAACCAGCTACACCCAGGGAAAGAACTCTGGGAGATGACTAAGAACCATTACATTGAATTCCCAATCCCTCTATTTTTGCCCACCTGCATTTTTGATTTCCTTCACAAGCTAATTGTACATTATTCCAGAGTCCGATTCTTTTTGTACAAATTAACTGTTTGGACATGTAGACTTCTATTGTATCTAATTTATACTTTAACATATTTAGCATGTATTGGTCATCCTGCCATCTAGGGAAGGGGGTGGGGAGAAGGAGGGAAAAAATTGGAACAAAAGGTTTTGCAGTTATCAATGCTGTAAAATTACCCATGCATATAACTTGTAAATAAAAAAGCTATTAAAAAATAAATAAAAAACCCCAAAAACCACTTTCTATAGTCAGGGTTCATAACCTGGAAGTCCAAGGATAGATTTTAGGGGCTTCATAAACTTGAGTGGGAAAAATTATACCTTTGCCCCTCTCCCCAGCTTTTAGTCTCCTTTGTAATCTCAAGAAAATTTATTTTATGGATGTAAAACCATTATTCTGAGAAGAGATCCACAAGCCTCCTTAGACTGCCAGAGAGGTCCAGGGCAAAGTCAGGGTCCTGTTCTCCAGAAATGTTCTCCCCAGGGCCAAGTAGAGAGCCCGACACCCTCTCATCCTCTCCCTGTTCTGAACAACAACCCTTTCCTAAGGAAGTCAGATGACACTACATTTCTTGACTCCCACAACGTACTGTTGACTCATGTTAGGTTAGCAGACGCTAAAACCTCCAACTGTCTAACCATACCTGCCTTGGGTTATGTTTATACGGCAGATTTTTTTTTTAAAGTGATACACAGAATTTTAGATCCATCACCATTACATTTCCTCTTTTTTACATTCAGCCCATTGCTCAAACCTGATTCTTTGGGACCCCAGACTTCCCATCCAACTTACTAGTTGTTCCTGCCTGGTCCAAGTCATCAGAAATCCAAAAAGAACACTCTGTGATCCTAGACATGGGACTTGCATGCAAATCACTGAACCTCCTTGGGCCTTGGCTTTTTCATCTAGTAAAGGAGGGGTTAGACTAGATGACCCCTAAGGTCCCTTCTTTCTAAATCAAGGATTTTACAATATAGGATCCCACGTTAACTAGTTCCGAGTCCGGTGTTTTCACTCTACTAGAGGCTACTCTCCAGACTGATGAGGACGCATTCATCTGTGATCTGTTGGAGTCTGCTCCTATTTATACCATCATCTTCCCCACCTGTCCACAAGGTCCACTTTGAAGGTCCTTGTCAAATGTCATGTTTGAATCCAGATATTGATGGCATTCTTCAACATATCAGTCTTGTAACAGTAAATAAGATTACGCTGACACACTTTGCTCTTAAAAAGCCATGGGTACTTTTTAAGTGCTCTTAAACCATCATGTTAATAACATATTCTACTGCTGGGAGGACCATCGCCTCAGGAGTATGCAGAATCCACCTTTTCCCTTTTCAACCACAACCCACCCGGCCTCTGCCAAAAGCCAGGGCCTAAGGAGCTGAATAAAGCAATGCAGTTCTCTTAGGCCACATGTTCTATTTCTACACCATCAAATCCCAAGTAAGTTATAGTGGAAAGATTTCTTTTTTTTTTTTTTAATTTTTGATTTACTTATTTTTTTCAGTGGAAAGATTTCAAAGTCAAAAGACCATGATTCAAAATCTGCCTCTGACATTCTGTGTAAGTTTGGGCAAAATACTGATTCTTTCTGACTCACAGAGAGTCACACCAACAACTGAACAACAAATGATATTCCAAGTTCTGGCTTTGCTAATTAATAGTTGTGGATTCTTGGGAAATCACATGACTTCTTGAACTTCTATTTCCCTGTTTCGCAAAAAGGCACGATCTTACTTGCACTTCCACACCAGGATGGCTGAAAGTGAGACATGGCTGAAAGCCTACTAATCTTAAAGTATGGAAAACCAGGTGCAAATTCTGCCTGTTTGAGCTTAGATTCCTGGTCCTCAGTTTTCCTAGCTTTACAATGGAAGAGCGAGTCTAGTTGAACTTGTAGCTCTAGATCTAAGATTCTATAAATCTGCCTTCCAGGACTGATAGGGAGGAATGAATGAGATAATTGTGTAAAAGTAATTATAATTATTAACTGAGATTTAGAGACTACTGGAAGGGACTAGTGATTTTTTGACTATAACCCTTTGGAGGAGGGAGGGAATACAAGGCTGATTATTCTCATTTTACAGATGAGAAAACTGAGGCTGGAATGGCAAGTGACTTGATCATGGTTCTACAGCAAAGTAAAGTGTCATGTAAATGGGGGTTTTATTATTATTATTGTAAAGGGAAAGGCAAAGGATGACAGCTCTTTTATCCTAACTTCATCCTCAAACCCTTGGAACAGAGATGCTCTTTCCATCTCGGCCTCTGTCTAATCCTTGCAAGGTCCAGCCCAAGCTTTAACAAACTCTTCCTAAGTCTCCAGGAAGAAAAGAGTGACAGTGAGACTCAATTTCAAGCATGGATGCCCAGAGCACAGACAGCACTTGGTTGGGAGTGTCAACAAGCACCAGGCCAGGGCTGTTGCCCAGACGCAAGAAAAGCCAGAACAATGGTCGGGCCCAACCCAGACCCTCCCAGGCTGCCAAGATCTCCACAGGAAACCCTGATGGGGAGGGACTCTGCCACACCAGACTGATGGAGACCTGTGCCAGGAACATTTAACTCCTTTACCAAAACACTGGGCCTGGTTACATGAAAAATTACATCAGTGACTCCATTTTGCCTTTCTCCACCATTTTGTGAAGCTGAGTTTCAGCCACTTATAAATCACCTGATTTTGGAAAAGTCAGTCCCCTCTCCCTTTCCCAAAGATCCCTGATTTAAGAAATATCAAAAACTACCATTCTTTGTCTACCAATAACCCAATAATACCATTTTTTGCTTCTTCCAAATTCTGTTAATTGTATAGAAACTAAGGTCACTGGGAGCCTTGGACCCGATTTGTTTCTTCAACTGCACGCCTTGCTAAATAAATCATGTATCTGAACGTAACGATTTGGTTTCTTTATTTCATCTGAACAGCCTTGGGGATTCAGAAAAAAGGGATTCATGCCAAGCCAAGCTGGCAGAGTTTCCCCTCCGAGAGAGTAGATTAGTAGGACATAGGCACAAATAGACTCCTAAATGGGGCAATTAGAGTTGGGAGGTAATTAAGAACTTTTGATGTCTGAAGCAAGAGGGACCACATTCTGCCACCCTGATCTTCCAATGAGAAGAAGCAGAGCTGGGGGAGCGGGAAAACGGTCACCAGGGAGCTGCGGACAGACCACGCATGGGGCGAACACAAGGATTTCCTTCTCAACATAAAAAGGAAGCGGTGTTAGGAGAGGGATAAAGGTGGAGTGGCAAATCCCCCCATCTTACGCCTGGCCTGTTGTGTTCTGGTCTGGTGATCAGAAGGCCGGAAACTGGCCTTCTGATTACAGATCATGGCTTTAAAGCTGGAAGGATGTTAGGAGGCGTCGCATCAAGATTCTTTTTTACAGAGGGGGAAACTGAGGCTGAGGAAGGCAGAATGACTTTCTCAAACTCTCCTGGACAGTAAGTGACTAGCTGTAGGATTTAAACCTGGTTCCTCCGACTAAAAGTCAAGTATTCTTTCTGCTCTACTAGAGAAAACGTTGATCTCTGTTCCTGGCTAGCTGTGTAAGCTGGGTAACTCATGTCCCTCGTCTAGCCTCAGAATTTCAGGAGCAGAAAAGAACCTTAGGGGGCACGGGAGGCAGCCGAAAGGGACTCCCCACCACCACATTCTCTCCGGGCGGCCATCGGAGGAGAGGACAGGGTGCCCTACTGTCCCCGTGCTCGGGAACCGTCTCCCAGTGCCGAGCTCGAACGGACTTCTCCTGATTCTGCCCTCTGGGGCCAGGCAGACCCAGCCTAAGCCCCTTCTGGTCACAGCCCTCTAAGTCTTCTCTCCTTCAGGCTCAGCGGCCCAGTCTCTGTCAACCCAGCCTGGAAAAATCATTCAAGTCTAGCATCCTGAACTCAGATGCAAACAGCAGTACCACAGGGGCTCACTAGATGGCGGCAGCGATGCAGAAGAAGGCTAACTGGAGGACATGGATGGGAGAGCTTGAAAATCTTTGACAGTTCCCCATAATACCAGGGGAGCTTCAAAAATCTCTCCTTCCCTCCCCCTTCTGTCTGCCTCTGTTTGTCTGTCCCCCTCCTTTCTCTCTGTCTCTGTCTCTCTCCCTCCCTCTCTTATTCTCTCCCCCTCCTTTCCTTCTCCCCTTTTCTATATTCCTTCATCTCTTTCCTTTTCTCTCTCTCCCTCTCTCCCTCCTTCTTTCTCTGTCCCCTTCTCTCCCTCTCCCATTCTCTCCCTCCCTCTCTCCTTCTCTCCCCCTCCTTTCCTTTTCCCCTTCTCTCCCTTCCTTCCTCTCTCTCCTTTTTTCTCCCTTCCTCTCTCTCTCCCTCCTCCCTCTCTTTCTCTTCCTCACTCCCCCTGTCTCTTTCTCTGTGTCTTTCTTCTCTCTCTTTCTGTGTATGTCTCTCCTCTCTCTCTCCTCTGTCTGGTCTCCTACCTCCAAATTTTTACATGGCACATGGTGTTGTTGAGTCACTTTTCAGGCCTGTCTGACTCTGTGATCCCAATTTAAGGTTTTCTTGCCATTTCCTTCTCATTTGACAAAAGGGGAGACAAACAGGATTGAGTGACTTGCCCAGGGTCACTCAGCTAGTAAGCTCTGTCGGAGGCTAGACTTGAATCACAAAGGTGATTCCTCCCGACTCCAGGCCCTGCACTATCCACTGTGCTTTATCACTGTCCATGACACAAAGCAGACTCTAAATAAATATTGGTTGTAGGTTAGAAGAGGGCCTGTGTCTTAGAATTGGGAAGAATTGGGTTCAAATTCCACCACAGCCACTTGCTTTCCCGTTCTGAGCCTCAGTTTACTCCACTGTGAATGAGGGCCCTGGGTCTGAGGACTCCCAACTTTCCTTCTAGAAATAGTGATGACCCCGTGATGCTAACTTAATCCAGCACACATTTGCCAGGCTCCCATTACGTGTGGAACGCCATGCTAGCCCCGGCCCCTCCTCCCAGCATTCCGACTGTCCCCCTTGATGGCCCAGTGCCCACAGACCAAACCGCCAATGTCTGGTCCATTCCTGGAGCCTCCCCAAACCGTGCACTCTCTGTGTAACTATCTAGGCCCCAGTCTGCTCCACGGGGGCTGCTTGATAACTGTTCACTGACTAACTCAATAGTCTCTAAGAATCCTTTCCTCTCTGGCCGTCTGTGGGTGTAGCTGCTCTGGGACAGGCTGGGAAATAAGGGTAACCCAAAGGGGCACTGGCTGCGCTTGGGGGAATCCTGCCTGGCGTGGCTTCAGGCCAGAGAAATCAGCCTTCTCTCCCCCCCACTGCCATTCCTGCTCATTCCTACCCAACTGTGACTAATAACAGACCCCTGTACCCCAAGCACCGTCTCCCCCACTCCACAGAAAGGTAACCCCTCTAATACTGGTTGTCGGCATGAACCCCCATCTGCAATCTCCACAACCCCCCAACTCCCATCACACCTGGCAGGCTCTCAGTGCCATTTCTGTGGTTGTCTGCATCGGGTCTCAGTTGCTATGACAACGTGGTGGCTTCCCCAAGTGGAAAAGCCTGTTGTCAAGGCCGCTGCTGCCAAAGGCTATAACAGCCAACCTCCACCAAGGGGGCGTGTGAAGAGGGGGCGCGAACTCCAAGGAGGGGAAGCGAGAGGCCCAGCGGCGACGAGAAGGGATCTTTCCCACCATCCCCTCGCCACCAGGGACTCTTGTGAGCCCACCCCAGGGAGAGTCTTTCCAGCTCTTTTTTAAAATGAAAAGGTCAAACAGGTTGGAGCCGAGCACGCCGACAGGAGAGCATCTGGAGAACAAGCAAGGGGGCATCTCCCAGTGTTCCCAGGGCTTATCCCGAGGCAGCCCCAATAAGGCAGAAGGACCGAACCTTCTTTTGTGTCACGGAAGCTGGCCGAACCCCAGAGATCCTTTCTCAGAATAAGACTGCTTTTAAAAATGCATAATAGAAGGAATTGCTAAATTTTAGTTACATTTGTAAAAACAATCTTTTTCCCATCCAAGTTGATGGACCCCTGAAATCTATCCCTGACAATTCCTAGCGCATCAAGACTCACAAAACCCTTTCCCTGAGGCAGAAAGCATACTGAGGAGACCACCTACCAAAGATCCCAATCATTCTGGGACCCCCAATCAAGAACTCTTACATTACAATGAAAGGATAAGAGCCAACATAAATCCCCCCCCAGAGGAGCCCCTGGTCAAAAGGCACCAATCTCCAAGAGCCACGAATCAGGGAGGATGTATCTGTTCAACTCCAGGGACGGAAAGTCTAAGGTTGCCCCGATCCCTTCCCACATCCGTCTCAGTCTGTCTGTCTTTCACACCACCCACTCCCAAACACACCCCAGGAGAAGGGGGTGCTGGCCAGGAGGCCAGGAAGGTCAGTCTAAAATCCAGTTTGACATTTCCTCCTGAGCTTTTCTCTTCCTTTTCAGAAAGGGAGTGAGAGGGAATGGAAAAAGGGAAGATGGGGCAACCAAGAGACAAGCTAAGCAGATAAAGTAGGAAAGGAGGAGATGATGGGGTGGAGGGACAGAGCACAGGGGAAAGAGAAGCAGACAGGCTAGATGGGAAGATTTAAAGAGTGAGCAAGAGGAAGAGAGAAAGAAGCAGCTAGGCAGAGGGAAAGGGAATTATCTCAGGAAGATGTCACCCTAGGATCTTATAAACACAAACTAGTCAAAGTACATGCAACAACTGAAAATCACCAGATGACTGTTAATGGCAGCCAGAACTGTGGGCTCAGAACATTATTTCAGGATCTCTCCATTCTCACCCTCTCCCCAAAACATCTCTGATAATTCCCAGTCTTTGAGAGCCGTGCACCCCTCAAGGAAGAAGAAAAAAGGAGGAGACACCTACCGCAGGTCCCAAACCTTCCGGGGGGGTGGGCAGGATGCCATCCCCACCCCCCTGGCTTCGGGCGCTGAGCTGAGGGGACATGGTGGGTGACTCGTCGATGTACGGCATGGTCTCCGAACCCTCGGGTGGCACCTTCTGCTCCTCATTCCCTTCCCCGTCGTAGTCGTCAGCCCCGTAGCTGAAGTCTGTGACAAGGAACAAGAAAGGCCACTGAGAATCTTCTACCAGGGCTGCCAGAGAGGGGTAGCGCAGTGGGCGCCGCCGCCGGCCCCCCGCCGCCATGGCTTGCTCCACACCATTCACCAGCCCCCTTGGCTAGGGCTGAGTCGTGAGGGAGCCCCCCCTCGAACCGGACCCCAGAGTCCCAGAAGGCACACACTCAGAGGCTGCTCAGAATCAGGCGGCAAGAGCATTGTCAGAGCCGCCCGTTTAATAACATGTCAGACGCTTATTCCAAGCTGCCGTTTCCTTTGCCTCCTGCCTAATTCCAAGTCTAAAAATTAACAGCAGGAGCAGGAGGCAGGAAGCTTCCAACTCTCTTCTCTGAGTCACCATTCTGCTTTTTATAGGGAATAAGGAGGCGGGGGCAGGCTGAGCGATGTCACTTCCTGAACCCCTCCCCTATTGGTGCCATTTCTAGACGGAGCCCAGTTCCCCCTGGGGGGCCACAAGGGAGACCGGGTGTAAGGGAGAGAGGCAGAACCATCCCTAAATCGGCCCTTCTGATTCCCTCAAACCTTTCCCCATGAAAGAGGTGCCACGGCTCCAATGCCAGGGGACTCCTTCCTGGGTGGGGATGAGGAGGCGGTTCTGTGGCCAAGCTGGGCCACTGTTTAATGGCAGGGTCCTCAAAAGCCAGGTCTGGTTCTATAATTTCACCATAAGCTTCCTTTAGAGAAAAAGCAGGAGGAGGAGGAGGACGAGGGGGACAAGGGAGCCTCTGCTACAATTAACCCCTCACTGCGGCTGCCAGCCCCACTCAGACTTTTAAACCACAGAACAGAATTAGCCAGTAGCCATGGGAACTGTCCGAGAGCTTGGTGCTGAAAGAGTTAATGGCTCTGTTCCCCTGGGGACCCCCAAGGATGAGCTCTAGAACTGCCCTACCTCCTTTGCTTACGAAGAGCAGCCAGCTGCCAGCCTCCCCCACAAGACCCCTGCCTCCAGGGGCTACCTGGAACCCAGGATAACCTAGAGCGTGCTCCCATTGGGATGCCCCCGGCTGCCAGGAGGGTAGTGTCTATGACCACGATTCAAACTTGGCTTCTTTTCACAGGGGGTTAACCACGTCTCCCACTCTCAGAAATTGCCTGGTGACTTGGGACTGTGCCCGGTGTGGGACGACACCCCCCCCCCGCCCCACCAACAACCTGAAGGGCAGAAGCCAAGGGTCCCGCGCCCCACCGGGCGGGTCAGCCTGAGTGGTGGAGATTTCACCACTTTCCAGGGAATCGCTTCCTCACGCTGAGATAACATGGAAGATGTTACCCAGATGTCTTGGCAACTCCACAGGGATGTTCAGGACTGAGGCAGTGTGGGGAGTGGGTGAGGGGAAGAAAACAGGATGTTCGAATCCAGGGAAGGGACTTGTTGCATCTCTCACTGACAGAAAGAACCTATGAACGAGAGACTCCTCAAAAAGCCTCATTTCACAGAAAAACTGAGGCTGAGAGAGACCAAGCCTCCCTATTGAGGTTAACCAGCTAATAAGAGGAAGGCAGGACTTCTGACTCCAAATTCAAGGCTTTTCCCATGGCACAATCTTTTCTGTATTTTTCCAGGAGGCTGGAGTCAGTTGGCCTCATCAACTTCAGGCAACCGAGCCCAGATTCCCTTGACTTGATAACAGACACAGATACATGCTTCCCTCCCCCTGCACGAAACATCCCAACAGACTAAGGAATCGACGCTCACCCCGCGTTTCACATCCTCCACGAGCTCCTTTCACCTCCCCCCACCCCCATGGAAACTCCTTCTGGGCAAAGGGCCTCTGCCTCTTTTCTTTGCAGCCTGGCCCGGGTGCCTGACACTCAGGCCCTTAATAACTGCTTGCTGACAGCCTGTGTCGGCCATCCCTACTCACTGATATCCCCCAGTACTTGTTGAGCAGCTCCAAGATACCTCTGGGCTGCTCCCGCTGACTCCCTGCTTCTCTGGCAGCTGCACCTGCTCCAAGTCTCCCTCCTCAGCCCTGAATGTCCCCATTAAGCTGTCAGGGTGTCTGTGTTCTCCCAGCTTCTCTCCATGCTGTTACCGGTTATTACAGAGGCCTTGGCCCGGAGCATGTGGGAGGGAGGCAGGCCTGAGCAGCCTGTGCATGGAGCCATCACAGGGGACACAAGGTCCCTGCCCTCGGCAGGCAGATCAATGAGTGTTTGTGGCCTGTAGAATCGCTTGAAAATCTTTTTTCCTAGGGGAAGCCCAAGCGAGGCAGTAGCAATGGCCTGGACCAAGAGGCTGAGCTGTGAGATCATATAATCAGACTCTCTTCCTCCCCGGCTCAGATTGTCTACCAGATGGATTCCGGAGTCCATCCAAGGTTTCCTTCAAAATTCAACTCAAGTACCACCTCCTTCAGCAGGAGACTTTCCCTGATCCCTCTTCCTTGCCATTACCTCTACATTGACTTTGTACTTACAAGCATATGTGCTTATTTCCCCTAATAGAATATAATCTCCCGAAGGGTAGAAGCTATTTTTGTTTTTGTTTTCCCAGCACCTAGTGTAGTACCTGTAACACAGTAGGTGCTTAATAAATGCTTCTTTCTAACCTCTCTGCTGGAGTTGGAGTTTGAGAATCTGGGCTCAGGGGCTGCTCACTACCCGTGTGACCTTGGAACTAATCACTGAAACTCTCTTAGCTCCAGTCTCATTTTGTAAAATGTGTCTGTTGAACTACATGGTCTCTATGGCAATTAATTAATTGCAGAACCCATCTGGGAGTAGCTTTAAGTGAAGCTGATTCTAAACAAGGTCTCTCTGCCCCTCCCCTAGACTTCACAACCAATTCTTCTGCCAATTTTCTCTTCCTGACAATGACCTCTCCCATCCCCATCCCAGAATCCCACTCTCCTTCTTAGTGATGGTGGCGAGGATCCCTACCATACCATATCCTTGAGGACTCCAGACTGCAATTCACTCTCTACCTGAACCTTCCCTAGCTGTGCTATCTCCCCTGAAAAGGCACATGAGCTACCTGAAAGCAGTGGTTGTCTTGCTTTTCTATTTGCATCCCAGTGTTTAACATGGAATGAGTCTCAATAAATGCTTCCATTTTTGTTCATAAATCCATAGGCTTTCTGTGACTGATTCTGCTAACACTACAAGAAACTCTAGAGTCTGTTTGAAAGAAGGAGTCTTGAGTCCTAGGGAGCTCTCAGGTGTGAAAAGTAGATGGGGGCTCAACAGCCAAGACCGAGCTCCCCCAAGTAGGGCGAGGTCTCTGAGTCCATGGGCAGATTATGTATCAGACAAGGTGGCAGATACCATGAAGCAACCAGGGTGCTACTGTTTTCCCAAGGGCCTTCACTTCCTGAACATTGGAGGTGATTCAACTTGGGCTTCTCACTGCTTTGAATCAATCGTGTTCTTTGGGTGACAAATGAAGACAAAGCCACTCTGGTGGGATTTCAGAAGAAAAAAAATAAACTTGGTCTTCTCAGGGCACACAAGCAGCGATCTTTTCTCACCACTCCCCTTCTCCCCAAGCTCCAGAAGTACCTCATCCTGTTATGAGCAAGATGGAGACAGGAATAAAGCAAAAACACAGGCACAAACTACATTGTACTGGACCTTGCTTCTTCCCGGCAGAGCCCAGGGGAAAGATCTGGAAAGAATGAATCGAAGAGTAATTATAGCCAAGCCAGGAAAGAGAAAGGAAAGCTCAGTCATGGAAAAGTTTTCACTCATCATTTACTCATTCAATCATCAAACATTTATTTAAATGTCTGAAGGAAACAGGATTCTCCATCATTTCCTGTTCACAAAGTCAGAAGGCAGAGTTTCACAGGATTAGTGATGGATAGTCTAGCTGGATGAAGTCAAAATTCAGCACCATCTCAAGGAAAAATGGAAAAAAACTTCCTCATAGAAAAGGGTCTTCACGTGGAGCAACTGTTAAACGGTCATATTGACCCTTTGTTCACCAGATGGGGAGATTCAAGGAATGGGAGGGAGGGGATCTCATAGGGTGAGCAATGGTAAGAATCATGTTCTCTCTCTTCATCCCTACCCACAAAAATCTCTGTTTTCCATCAAAGCTCAGCTTGGTGCAGAATGAAGATGATGGATAACTATGGAACTATGGAACCAAACCATTAACAGTTCAAATCTTGCCTAGAAAGTCTCTTTAACCTGAGACTCAGTTTCCCTCTCTGTAGAACAAAGGCCTCTGAGGCTATTTCTATTCCCTTTCCTTCCACTTGTCCATATTCTCTCCCTCCCGTGGTTACCCCCAAACCATAAACACCAATCTAGGTCCGTGTTCCATCCCCCAGCAGAATGTGAGCTTTCTGAAGGCAGAAATCATTTTTTTCCTTTTTGTCTTTTTATCCCCAGTTTAGCACAGGCCCTCGTATGTGGTGGGCACTTTACAAAGGCGTGCTGAGAACCAGGAAAACAACATACACAAAGACTACAGAAATAGAAAGAGAAAACAACAAAAGAATGAAAACGAGGGCTGCAGAATTCTCATGACCAAGTTTGGTGTGGAGAATTCTGCACGTTCTTGCCCTTTCTTTCACTGTTCAGGTGGGGGACAAGGCCTGTTCTAGGTCACATACATTGTCAGACTCTGGCCTTGGTGGTGGTTTTTTGGCTGAATTGCTCTGTTCTTTTCTTTTTCTGTTGTCTTTTTTCTTTTTGATTCAGAGGACTCAAATCCAGTTTCCGGTGCTTCCTACCTATGTGATCTTTAAGTTAGTCACTTTTCCTCTCTAGGCTTCTAAAATAAAGAGGGAATGGCACTTCTTTTTTTTTTTTTTTTGATCCCCATCTTTGTTATAAGGGATGGTGCCGAGATAAAAACAAAAGGGTGGGATGGAGACTGGCCCTGAGATGTAATTGTATGGGAAACTCCCAGGTGAAAAACTCCCCTGCCCAAAACCCCTTCTCTGCAGCCAGTAATCTTGAAGAGATCCTGGGGCACTGAGATACGAAATACCTTACTCAGGGTCACGGAGCCTCTGAACTCTGCTCTAAAACTCCAAGAACAAGTCTTTATTCACTCAAAGCCAAATGTGTTTGTGTATATATGTAGGTGTGTGTACATGTACATACAAACATACACATGTGTATATATACACATATACACATGCATTTATGCATGTGTACACACATGTGTATGTATATATATTTTTTTTTTTAATTAAATATTTGCTAATTAAATAGGGCTGATTATGGGCAGGAGTTTTCTTCCTCCTCCTACTCTACTGGCTTATTCTGTAAGGAGCTGAGCCTCAGAAACCTCCCTGGCAGGAAGGCTTGCTTCCTATTTCCCTGCCCTATGCTAGCATTTCAGGTTGCCTGGCTGGGGCTTATGGGCAAAGTCTGGGGGCTGGGGAGCTATAATACAGAGTCTCAGTCTCCATCCTTCTTCTGTGGCTGAACAAATGGCCATTTTTGCCATACCAAGACAACCTGTAGGTGTCCCCTTCTGATGAAAAAAACCCACAATATCAACTCACCAGGCCCCGTCTCTGAGTAGGCAGCTCAGGGGAAGTAGAAGATAATTAGGAGAAAATAGACTCAGTTCTTAGGGACAAATTGTGCCTATTGGTGGAAAATGAGTCTTTTACCAAGATTCTGGGTGACTAAGTTATTAGCCCTCAGTGACAAAGGCTCTGCTCACCAGAGCAGTATGGGAGATTTCTTCCTAGGAATAGCAAGAGATGGTAACAGCAGGAGGGGCTGCCCCAGGAAGAGACTCTTAACTCTCCATGGACTGTCTGTGGTTGGCTCCTCCTTCCACTCAATTGTCTGTCCTGTTTTTTGACAGGAGCATCTCCTGAGTTACTGCCCTTTCTTTGTCCAACTCCTGGCTATATAAGAGTTATCAGACCTCTCCTTTCTTTTAGGAACTGGGATTGGTGATCAGGAAGTCCATGGGTTATTGCAAACAAGTGATAAATTGCCTCAACCAAATCCTGACTTCGAGACACATTAGCTGGGTGGTCCTCCACAAATCGCCTACTAGCTCAGTGCTCCAGGTGACTTCCCCCTACTCCCCCCAATCACACAGTGGCTCCTCACAAAATTGCTAACATCAGATTGCTTGCTATCTTGGGGAAGAGGGAAGGAGGGAGAAAAAAATTGGAACACAAAGTCTTCCAAAAACAAATGTTGAAAATTATCTTTACATGTATTTGGAAAAATAAAATATCATTGAAAAGAAAAAAATTGCTAATCAGTTGCCAATCGGCATTGGTTAGAGAGACTTTCTTCATCAGAAATCTCACTAACCTCACAGATCTAGTTCAGAAATCTTTGAATCTTAATTTTCTCATCTATAAAATAGGTTACTGTAAGGGTCAAATAAGACAAGATAGATGAAGCACTTATTAAGTGCTTACTGTTTACCAGGCACTGAGAAATTGATACAAGCATATGAGACTGAGATAACATATGCAAATAGCTGTGCAGATCATAAAGCCATAGAAATGCCATTTGTTATAGGTGGGACAGCGGGAAGAACTTTGGATTTGGAGTGTGGAGGACTCAGCTTTGTCCCTCAACTGTCTGATCCCAGTTAGCTGCTCAGCTGCCTAGGAAAGGTCTATTAAGTTCTTACTCAGTTGTATTAAGTGCTGAGGATACAACACTAGCCAAAAAGAAGTCCCTCAAGGACAGGAGTTGGAAAGAGCATGGGGGCTTTTTTCTCTGTATCCTCATCTGGACTGTGCATTGTGAACCTATTTTGGCTCTCTTCCAGCCAGATCATCCTTGGCATCGCGCCAGATGCAGATCTTCCAGGTGCTGCCAGTAGGAAACCTTTCTGTGTTCATTCAAGAACTTCTAGGTAGAATGTTCTTGACTTTGAATGAATGAATTAGGAGAGTAAAGCTAGTTTTCAGGTCTCCAAAAATGGCTATAGAAAATGTATGGCTCTGTCCCCAACAAGGAGATGGCCACCATCCTCCAAAGCGTGGAAGGCTGAATGGAAGGTCTCCCTCTGCTGAGCTGTAATGACTGGAGGACAAGCTGTCTGCATGTACCGAGAGAGGAGAGACACCCTGAGAAAGTGACCCCCAAAGCCAGCACTTACTACTCACAGGACTCTGGAAAGGGTGAACGTCTCAAGGATGATTGCCTCATGAAGCCTTGAATCCCAGCATCAGATTTAAACTGAGACTTTCCTGATTCCAAGTCTGGTCCTCCATCACTCAGCACCAACTGCCATTCAAGCCCTCTCCTCTCAAGGTTCCTAGTATACCCTCAGTGTCCAGGGTCCAGCTTGGGGACCCCTCTTCTTCCAGCCTCTGGCACAAGGCCTCACACATAGAAGATGCTTAGTAAATATTAGTTGAGTGATCCAGAGCTAATCACTAGGGAGGAGCTAAAGTTAAACAGAGCTTGGATTAAGGGTCAGAAGACCTGGATTCAATTCTTACCCTTTTCACTTATTACCTCTGTAGTCTTGGGTAAATAATGTCTCTAAATCTCACCTTTAAAATAAAAGGAAAGGACTGAAGTGCTACTGAAAGTTATATTGACTGGGTGAACAATATATATACACACACATACATATGTGTATGTGTATATATGTACATATACATACATGTGTGTGTGAGCGCACAAAGAGACAGAGAGAGGGAGGGAGGGAAGGAGAGATAGAGAGAGACAGAGAGAGAGTCAGAGAGACAGAGAGAGAGTCAGAGAGACAGAGACAGAGAGAAAGAGACAAAGAGAAAGACAGAGAGAGACAGAGAGAAAGAGACAAAGAGAAAGACAGAGAGAGGAGGGAGGGATAGAGAGAGAAGAAGAAAGAGAGTATGTGAGAGATAAAGGGGGGGGAGAGTCAGAGAGAGACAGAGAGAGACAGAGAGTGGGGGGAGGTAAAGAGAGAGAGAGAGAGAGACAGAGACAGAGAGACAGAGACAGACAGAGACTGACTTGTAATTTATTCTTGGGGGAAGCAACACTCAAGTCTTTGTATTACCTGCCAGTTAGCCCTCACCTGCCTACCAGCAATCTGGGAGATGCGGAGATGCAATGGCCCATTCCTTTCACTGATATGGACCAATCGCAATTATCTTTATCACATTCTGAAAGTTATCAATAAAAAACTGGCTCTACCTTGAATCACTTGCTGATCTCCAGTAATCAACCATTTGATACATGGCAACTTTGACATATTTTTAATAAACTCATTTAATCCTCTTTTTCCTGAGTATTGTCTTGTTATTCAGGGTGAAAGAAAGCCGAAACAAAGAATTTTCCTTTTAACAATGGTCTCTAAGCTCCTTTCCAGCTATAAATCTAGGGTCTCTAAAATCTACAGTGAATAAGGGCCAGGAAATAGTGAGTGGAAACCAGGTCAAATAATATCAGCTGCAATAATGACAAAGGTATCTTGTGACATTCTCCAGAACTAACTTTAAATGCCCCTCACTTGTTCTAGTCTCACCTTGTCATTTTGTTTTCAACCAGGTTTGTAACTGCTCCTCCCCCAGGGCACTTCCCAGTCTCCTCACAGCTCCTAGGGCCCCCACTCAAAGTCGCTCAGGTAACAACACACAGGGTGATTATCTGTTAAGTCCTCATCTTCCTTTGCTAGCAGAGCAAAGCCTTTCCCCACATCTCCCGATCCACCAAGAAGAGATTGAAGTGGGAAAACTAGGCAGGTAAAAACTCAAGGCCTTAAATTGTTTTAAAATCAATTTTGTTTTTAAAATGTCTGTTATCTCACCTTCATTTCCCACCCTTTCCCTCCCGCACCTAGACAGACAATCCTTAAAAAAAAAAAAAAAAAAAGCTAAGAAAAAGAAAAAGGGGGAAAAGAACAATTTGTAGATTTAGAACCAGAAGGAAAATCAGGCAGAAATCCCTGGGGCGGCCTGGAGACCCCGATCTCTCCCAAAGAGCCAGCTGTCTCTCTAGCTGTCAGATGGACAACATGTCCACCTGGATGTCATACAGGAGCTTGAAATCAAAACCCCCAAACCGGAGTGTCCTTCCTAGCACCTTCCTTATTTTTGATGATGGTTCCCGCTCCCAATGTCACATCACCCGCACAAAAGCTCAAGATCATATCTGACGCTCCTCTTCCTCACTTCCCCCACCAAAGCAGTTGCAAGTCCTGTCAGTTTTACCTCCACAAATATGTACCCCATTTATCCCCCTTCTCTCTGCCAGCGAAGGGCCACCTGGCCCACTTCAAGCCTTCGTCCTCTATTGCCTGGACTTTTAATAGTTTTCTAACTGCCTCTAGACTTTCCTAACCAATTCGGCCTTCTCCTGGCTGCCAAAATCATGGGAGATTGAAAACAAACCAAAATAAGCACCCCCCTAGTCTCCGGAATCCGGCTCCAGCCCACTTTTCTGCCTTCCAGCCAAAAAGGGCCAGCACCTGCTTCAACCTTGGGGTGTGCCTTCTATGGGCCCATGGGGGAAATCACAACCGCCCAGAAGGGCGTTCTGCCCCCCCCACTGCCCTGTGAAACCACTTTTGTTCAGGTACCATCCCCATAATCCCTTTGTGATCTTCCACGAATCCTTCCTGGACAACCAGGCCTCCGAGTGCTGGCTCTCACACTCTAGTATGTATAATGAATCATTTATATTGTTATAAATGTTATATGTTTTATGGGCCCTTTTTCTGTTTTCTTAGAAAGTAATTTGTTAATATTTTCTGTCTTTGGTCCTTTTCCCCTTGGTCCTTAGACTTAATAGTCACTAGGTGGCAGAGTGTATGGAGAACTGGATTTGGAATTCTGAAAACCTGAGTTCGAATTGGACCTTAGACACTTAGAGACACTTACTTTACCAGTAAAGCCATTTATCTTTTCTCTATCAGCCTCAGTTTCCTCATCTGTAAAAGGCGGATACTAATACCATTGAGAGACTCAAATGAGATAATACATGCAAAGTGTCTACTATGGGTTAGGTTCTGTGCAAAGCACTTCTAGGGACATAAAGAATGGCAAAAGACTGTCCCTGATCTCAAAGAGCTATAGTTTGATGAGAAACCTTATATAAATGTAAGTTAATCTTATGGTTGCTTCTTGAAGTTCAATTAAAGTTGAATTCCCCCCCCCCTTCCCACTTTATATATGCTACTGCAGTTAATCCTCAGAAAAATAGGTGTTATGACTATACCCATTTTATAAGTGAGAAAAACTGAGGCTGGGAGCTGTCTAGGGCCACACAACTAATATGGGTCAAACTCAGATCTCACTGTACTCGCAAGACTAGTACTTTGGGGGTCTTTCCCAATTCCACTTATACAAGGGTTTCCTAGGCCTCACTTGGGCATAGTTTGAGCTCTAAAGGCTAAGAGTAAACAAATTCTTTTGTTCTTTTGGCCAGAAATCCTCAGGGTCTTTCCTTCCAGACTGGATTTTTTTTAATTAGGTAAAAGAGACCACCCTCTGCCTCACTTCTTCCCTAGCTTTAATCATTAATCAGACCTTGTCTCAGTCAAACTAAGATCTGTTTAAAAACCTTAAAAAGGCCAAGGTCTCCCGGTGCATTGAGGGTCACCTCCAGTCGGCCTGATCTGTATCTGGCCACTGGGCCCAGATGGCTTGGAGGGGAAAGTGAGGCCAGTGACCTTGCGCAGTCCTCCCTCACTTGCATGTAGGGGATCCCTCCCTGAGGTCACAGACCTCCTCCAGAAGGAAGGACAATTAATCTGTTTTGATATAACCAGTTTTCTTTAATTCTGTGTATTTTTCTTTACCATTTAGAACCATGCTTCCCCACAAAGCCAATGGAAGGGACCATAACACACACACACAAGTTAAGAAGCTCTGACTCAAATAAAGAGAAAGAAAAATGAGTCAGCAAAGCCCACTGACACATCAGCCAAGTTCAACATGGCAGGTGGTATTCCCCTCTCAGAGCCCTCCACTGCTGACACAAAGGGAAGGGAGAACATTCTGATGTATTTCTGGCTCCCATTGGGGAATCACTGGAAAAGCAGTTTGAATGGCTCATTCAGGGCCCACCTGTGGGCTTTAAAGAGGCACACCATTGTCACCCCTCCCAGACATCACTGCAATACCTTCCATCCCTTTAATCCAGACTAGAAAAACACTCCGCAGGCCTGGGACTAAAACTCAACCATTCACTTCTACAAAAAAAATCATCATACACCTTCATGCTCTTCAGTAAGGAGGGGGAACCATCTACTACATCCTCTACCCCCAAGCCAGCCCCTTTCCCTTGTCAAAAACCTCAACTTGGTGGGAAGTCTTTCCTTCTTAACCTTGCTTCTTGGTAACATCTCCCAGATCTTTTGCATATCATCCTGTCCAGTCACGTGTCTCCCATTTTGCACACGTGAAGCTTATTTTCTGAACTCATATGTTAAGACTTTTAACATTTGCCCATCAATATTTCAGAGCCTGATTCTGTCATCCGACGTTAGCTATCTCTCCCTCCCATGCCATCTGCCGACATGATTCCTGTGCCATCTACGCCTGTATCCAAGTTACCGTTAAAAATGTCCAACTTCATGGGCCCCAGAACAGATCCACCGGAGAGCGCCCTCCAAAATTACAGGGAATCAATAACTGCCATTTAGCCATTTCAACTGTATTTGACGCCTCGTGATTCTAGTTGAGATTTTCTTTTGGCAGATATATTGGATTGACTCGCGATTTCTTTCTCCTGTTCATTTTACAGATGAAGAAACTGAGGCAAACAGTGAAAAGACTTACTCAGAATCACAAGTGTCTGAGGCTGCATTTGAACTCAGGTCTTCCTGACTCCAGACCCGGTGCTCCTATGGCACCTACATGCCCAGGATCAATAATTAGTGAAGCCAATACATATATTTTTGCCTGCCTACATTTTTTATTTCCTTCACAGGCTAACTGTACAATATTTCAGAGTCCGATTCTTTTTCTACAGCAAAATAATGGTTTGGACATGTATACTTATTTTGTATTTAATTTATACTCTAATATATTTAACATGTATTAGTCATCCTGTCATCAGGGAAGGGGGTAGGGGGAAGGAGGAGAAAAATTGGAACAAAAGGTTTGGCAATTGTCAATGCTATAAAATTACCCATGCATATATCTTGTAAATCAAAAGCTATTAAAATTTTAAAAAATTGGTGAAGCCATTCAACCAATTCCAAATGCATCTAACCAAACCACGACTGAACACAAATCTTTTTCGAGAAGGATAAGAAAGAGAAACTTGTATCAAAGATTCTGCTAAAATCTAGGTTAATTCCAACTACAGCATTCCCTTGATAGCTCTAACCCCCTGTCAAAGGAGGGAATGAGGTTAGTGTGACACGATCGGGCTGGCTCTTCCTGATCACTGCTTCCCTTGCTGCAAATTCATCATGTCATCCCTTTAATAATTGATTGAAAATATTCTACTTGAACATCCAAGAACTAAAAGGAGGTTATTTTCTTTGTTGTTAGTCAAGTTAAATAATTAAATGACTACTACGTGGAGATCTAGACATGGGGGAGATACAAAGCCGAGGTGGGATAGTCCCCAATCTCATGTGGCCACACTTTACGAGAGGGATAGGGCAAAACTACCAATGTCATGGAACATAGGATAAATGCAGGAGAGAGAAAAATAAAAGGCCAAAGTGAAGTTCTTTAGGGGAGAGAGATCTCTACTACTTGATGGGATGATCAGGTCAGGTTCCATGGAAGAAAAGGCATTGGCAAGGCTGGATCTGAATTCAAGGACCCGAGTTCAAATCCTGCCCAGATACTTGATGTGTGATGCTGGGAAATCCCTCTGGGCTTTGGAGTCCTTATTTATAAAATGAGACTAGAACTCTCAGGTCCTCCCTCCCCCCCCCCAGATTGAGATACCTATGGTCTTACCCAGTCTGAAGAGGAAATATCTTATTTTGATGGCACCGTTATTTCTCCTGTCATTCTTCCACGTGGGAAGGATGGGTGTGCATGTGTTTCCACGTGATCAAACTAAGAAGTGCTCTCCTTTGGAATTGGAATCGACGATGGAGGGGACCCATTGTGGGGGGAGGAAGGCTGCTTGATCAAATGCAGAAATAGACCCTAAATTACAATCTTGCGAGTTCTGTTGGGGACAGAAAAAGACAAATTGAGCCCGAATAGAAAGGATGTTGGCGATGGATTCAAATCCTGCTGCTGCTACTTATTATCTTTATGACTGTGGGTAACTCCCCTAGCCTCTACAAGTTCGGCTTCTCCTCCTCCCTAGCAGGAGGCAATCCTGAACGTCCCTTCCACTCGAATCCGGTGCCACAATGTCAGGGGGAACTGGTTCTGCAGAAGAGAGGAAGGGGCAGCAGGAATCCCATGGGGAAAGCTGTTCAAGAGTCCCTCCTGGGTCACAACCGGCAGACCCCATTCCGCCGACACGAGTGTATTATCTTTCCCCTGGCAAGTCCCCTAGTTAAGAGGAACATCTCGTTGCCCGGGATCACGCCAGCTCCCTTGGGAGACAAAGCAAATGTCCCTGTGCTCACAGAACCCAGGGTCTATTTGAGGAAATAAAACATGGCAAACAATTATAGAACAATTAAGTGCTTTGCTGTGTGGCCCTGACTGCAGGCACTGGAGGATTTCAGAGAGGGAGGAGGGCTTCATGTGGGAGGGAATAATTGGAGCAGGCTTCGAGGAGGAGATGAGGAACAGGAGCTGGGGCTGGAGGACGACTGAGGGAACGTCCTGGGAGCCACGGGGGGCCGCAGAAGGGACGAGTCTCGGCCACACACACACACACACGTGCCCAAATGGCAATCACACATGTACATATGCACGCACGTACATGAATGCAACTCTAGAGCTATCTTCAACACGTTGCATATGTACATGCACACACATGTACACAGGTGTATATGCATATGTACATGTGGTATAAGCACACACATACACATATATAGGTATACACAGATATTCACATTATATATATGCAATGCAGAGATCTATACATATACATCTATATAGAATATAGAGAAAGAAAAAATATATAGAGAGAATTCAGTGTACATATAGAGAGAAAAAATATACCCATGTGTATATAGAGAATATATAAATATATACATATGAGATATACAGAAACACAGATTATAAGGCGGATGAGAAATATAAATATGTACAAACAGAGAGAGAATAGAGAGAGAATGCATATATATAGGCACAATGAGAGAATGTAGAGAAATATGTACATAGATAGATACATGTAGGAGAAAACTATATATCTAGAGAAAGTATATATGGAGAACATAAGGGGAATATTCAGAGAACATAGAGAGGGAATATATATATATATATATATATATATATATATATATATATACACATACAGAAAAGAGAATATACACAGAGAGAATTTACAGGTGCACACTTGTGCATGTGACACACACACACACAGATATAGGATATAGTGGGAATGTCCCAATTGTTCCCTGTCTCCCCAGTGCCCGGCCACTAAGGCAGGCTTCCGAAAAGCCTGACGATGAGCTCCCTGCAGAGGAGAACATGAGACTTTGTGCACCGCACAATGATTTGCTCAAGGTGCTCAGCAGCAGAACCAGCATGGGCGCCCAACACTGGCTCCAGGCAGAGCTTGGGCTCTCCCCACAATGCCACAGATGTGGAAAAGCAGGAAGAAAGCAGGAGGCTCCTCGAGGGCCGGGTTTGGAGACCGCCCAGAGCTGCCAAGATTGGGCTCTGGCCTGCCCGGCCCCTCAGAAGATGAAGGGGGAAGAGCTCTCACTCCTCAGTCCCTGGCTTGGTCTCCCCCCATTGCTGATCACCTCCTCAGAGGGAGGGTCAGCTCGAGGAGTGAGGGATGGGACGGGGAGGGACGATGCTAATTCCTGGAGATAAAGCAGCTGATCTGAGCCCTGCTTCCATCTGCAGGAACAGGCTAACTGCACACAGCTCCGTGTGTGTGTGTGTGTGTGTGTGTGTGTGTGAGAGAGAGAGAGAGAGAGAGAGTGTGTGTGAGTGTGTGTGTGAGAGAGAGTGTGAGTGTGTGTGTGTGTGTGTGTGTGTGTGTGTTGTTTGGGGGTGGGGTTTGAAGGGAGAGCGTGAGGGCACATTCTATCTGGTTGCTATGGAAACCGATCATATCACCAACTTGCCTGGTGGTGGAGGGAAGCAGAGGCCTGAAGGGAGAGAACAAAGGGGGTGAGCAGCCACCCCAACGAGCAGGAGGGGAGGGGTGGGAGTGGGGCTGGAAAAGCCTCCTGGAGGCTGGCAGGCTCCATCACCAGCCTGGCAAAGAAGAAGCCCCCTGAGGCTAGCGCCTGGGCACCCACTGCAGCAGGAAATAAACAAGGGGCTGGGGCTGGGCTGGGAGTGGGGAGCGGGGGGGGGGGTGCTGCAGCCAGCCTGAGGAGCTTGAGGATGGATCCAGCTCTTTCCCTACCAAGGACCTCTTGCCTCTTCCCTTTCACCTAAAGGGGTCACAACATCTCTCTTAAAAGAAACCTCTGCTCCTACAAGAAAATCCACCCCTGGATACTTCCATCCTCCTTTGACGGGTGAAATACTGAGACCAAAAGGGCAGAGCATTCTGCCCGGCTTCCCCGCAGATCAGAGGGAGTTGGGGACGCCAAACACTTACTCTATTTCCTACAATGTAATGGGCTAGGATGCTCCCTAGCCTTCCCTTTGAACAGACGTGAAGTGGCCTCCCTCCCTACTGCCACCGCACAGAACTCTCCAGCTTCCTTCAAGGCTTGTCAGGGGCTGCCCTCCCCTTCCCTGAGAACTCGCCTCCTCCTCAAATTAACAGCTGCAACATATCTAAGCTATATGAGACGTACACATCTTTTATATACATATACATACAAGCTGTATGAATGCATCTCCCACTCTGACTCCCACAGAACTGTGGGGTCAGAGTGTAAGCTCTGTAAGCTCCCAGAGGTCGGATTCCAAGCCTTGCACATAATAGACTTCCAATAAATTCTGGTTTAATGAATGAACCGAATTTATAGACATTAGAAATGACTTAGTCAAACCGTCTCATTTGACAGATGAGGAAGCCGAAGGCTCAAGATGGAAGATAATTTGCCTGAGCATATGGTTGATGTACTGGAATTCTAATCTACGGCTGCCGACTTGAAAATCTGTATTTTTTTCCCATGACAACCCAAATGCTCTCAATCTGTACCCGTCTCTATGGTCACAAATCTTAGAACCAAAGCATTATGGGTACTTGTGTCCAATTCAACTCCCTCATTTCACCCAAGTGGAAACTGAGGCCCTAGAAAGGGACTTTCTTAAAGGTCACATGGCAAGTTAGGAGACAGCCAGGGCTGGAAATTTGAGCTGCCTAATTCATTCCCTGCCCAATTTTCTTTCCACCAGGGTATGGGCAGCCATTTTTCCTATCCTATTTTTGGGCTCTTTCTTGCACATCTGTAGGCCCATTCTCCAATTATCCTTCCGATTTGTCATGGGAAGAATGCTGGAGTCAGAGTTTGAAGTCTTGGACTCTGTAACTTGGTTCCCATGTGATTTTTAGTAAGTCACTTCATCTCAGGGATCCATGGGCTCCAGGAAGTGTTCAAACCCCACCTCTCCCACTATTTGGAGAAATCATGCAAATCCCTAGGTCTCGGTTTCCTCGTCTGTACGATGAGCCAGAGAAGGCAACGGCAAACCGCTCCAGTACCCCTGCCAAGCCAACACAAAACGGGGTCACAAAGAGCCAGACGCGGCTGAGAAACGCCAGCGTCCAACAGCCTTGGAGAACTACCCCCAAGTGTTGACCACGATCACGATTTGCATTAATCCCTGGTATTTAGAACAGCCATTACCGCACAGAGAATTGCTCAGCAAACACTCCGTGGCCAGCTGCCAACTCCGTAACATTCGACGGGCATCGTCTTCCCAGATGATCCTCCATCCCAGACAGTCACAGGGGAGAAGGGTCATCCCAGGCAGAGGAAAACCACAGAGAAATCCAAAACCTCAACTTCATTAGCAGCTTGGAACCCACTTCCGCCTTGAACCATGATGAGAACTAATAATCACCCACCACGTTTGCAGGTGGATAAAACACATATCTCACGAGAAGGCCGGGAGAGGAGCTTTATGGCTGTTGCTAGCTGAGGTCCACGAGCATCTGCCCCGGATCATACAGGTAACATGTTTGGATGGGGGATTAAAGGGGGTACTAGTTTGGGAGTGGGAGGATTTACATCCAAATGCCCACTCTGCCGCCTGCTGGCTGTGTGATCTCAGGCACATTACTTCACCTCTCTGTTTACTGAATTTCTTTGATTGCTGGAGGAAGGTGTTGGTCTGGATGCCTTCTAAGACCCCTAGAAATACAATTCTCTAAGCACTCTGGGATCAGCACTCACCCACCACACCCCTGCCTCTCTAGGGGTTGATCACAAAGAACACAGGGCTGATTTTAAATCTTTTTATGTCCTTTATCTTCTGATCTATGGCGGAGACGCTCACTGAGCAATAAGTGATGATACAGGAAGCAGGAAAAGCAAAGATGTTGCTTCTAGAAGCCTAAATTGAGAGTAGATCACACCCCAGACCTGGAGCCTCAAGTCCTAAAACTGGCCCTTCTAGCTTTCCACCTGGGGTGGACGTCCCCAGAGCACCCAATGGTCTCCCAGCTACAGGCTCGTTTCCCCTTAAGAAAATGCCCTGACTCTGTGCAATGGAGGGGGATAGAGGGGGGAGAGACACAATGATCCCACTTTATAAATAAAATCAGGAGAAGTTCCCCAACAATAGACAGTGGGTCAAATGCCAGAACAACTACTGTAATTCTCAAGCCTATAACCTCCTTCCTGCTCACAGTCAAAGAGGGTCTGGGCTTTCTCATTCCCGTGGGTACCTCCCTCCGGACCCAAAGTCAGCCAAAAAATCTCCACAAAAAAACAGAACAGGAAAGGAACTCCAAGCCAGCGCCCAGCTGCCAAGGAGCCCGGGTGGCCAGGCCTTCTCCCCAGGCGCTTGGCTCCCGGGCTCCGGCCTGGCTCAGAAGAGGCCGCCTCTGCCGTTAAAGGTAATTACTCTATTGAACCAGACACTAAACAGTTCCTTCAGGACGCTGGCTCCCTCCCCACTCCCAGCTCCACTTGGGGCATCTCCCAACCTCTCAGAACTATCCAGAGACAAGGTGACGAACCCATTCACCCCCTCCCATAAATGCCAATCCCACCTTTCTTCTGGGAAAGGGCAAGGCCTGGGACAACCCTGGGGGAAAGCCCAGGCAGAGCAGCTCTTTGCTGCCTTCCATTCCCCTCATCCCTCCCTCTCTCTTTTTCTCCCCGCTGCCTCTGATTCTCTTTCTCATCCTCTTCTTTCTGTTCTTCTCTTCTCCATCTCTGTTGTCTCTCCGTATCTCTGTGTCTCAGATACACATATACTCTAACTCCATATTTCCGGGGCCCCCAGACAGACCAGCTCTTTGCTGCCTTCCATTCCCCTCATCCTTCCCTCTCTCTTTTTCTCCTCTCTGCCTCTGATTCTTTCTCTTTCTCTTTTCTTCTTTCTCACTTCTATCTTTCCTTCTCTTCTCCGTCTCTGTTGTCTTTCCATATCTCTGTGTCTCAGATACACAACACTCTAACTCCATATTTCTGGGGCCCCAGAGAAGATGGTGGATAATTTCCAGAATCCTTTGGACAGCCTCGCCTGCCCTGTCCCCATCCCAGCAGACATTGCAGATGGCTATACTCCCACCAGAGATTAGCCTCTGATTAGCCTCCAGAGTGAGGTCACTGGTCATTCAGAAAAGGATATGGCCAATCCCAGGCTCAGATTTTAAAAGCCACAAGTTCCCCATTGGCTTGGAACGAACCACACACTTTCCTGACCCTCCCCTGCCCGAGGTCCTTTCCAAGGAGTGAGAGACCCCAAGCGCTTCTCTGGGGCCGAGAGAGTCAAGAATGCACAATCTGCTTGTGGGGTCCTAGAACCTGGGTCCAAAGAGAAGACAGCTTAGCTTTCACTAAGTAAAGGGTCCATGAAGGGTCTGCTGCCTGCCTCCCCATCCACGAGCTCCATCCCTCAGTGATGCCAGGACCAGGTCTCCATCACCCAACTCTCACCCCCAGACTTGAACCTAGAGAGGGTGCTCCAGGGCATTAAGAACGGGCTGTGGTGAAACCTCAGAGCAATAGGAATGGGGGGTGGTCAGTGCAGGGGGGAGGATCTGCACGGGGCCCAGAGCACAGCCCTGAGAGCGCCCTGCCCAGGGAAGGTCAAAGGATCCTCAGAGGGTCTTTGAAACATAACCCTGAGGAAAAGAGGGATATCTCATTTGTGGAACCCTTTCAGCCAAACCTCCAGGTGAGGGACAAATCCATCCAGGCTGAGGGAAGGGAGAGTTAAGGGGGAGTTATGAGTAGGGTGTGAACCCTCTGAGGGCAGGGACTGTCTAATACAGTGGAAAGAACATCATCCCTGGAACCGGAGGACCTAGATTGAAATCCCAACTTGACCCCTGGAGCTAGTCACTTGACCTTTGGGAAACCTCATTTTCCTTATTTGTCGGACTAGATGGTCTCAAAGGTCCCTTCCCAGGCAGCGAGGTAGTTCAGTGGGGTGAACACTGGGCCTGGAGTCAAGAAGACCTGAGTTCAAATGCAGCCTCAGACCCTAGCTGTGTGATCCTGGACAAGTCAGTTAACCCTGTTTGCCTCAGTTTCCTCATTGTGAAATGAAATGGAGAAAACCCCCAGCAAATCCTCTCATTTACCTCCAAGAAAACCTCGTTCAGGGTCATGAAGCGTTGTGGTCTTTTCTAGCACTAAAGTTGTGACTCTTGGGACCGCTTCCTTTTTGCCTCTGCATCCCCTGGCCAGTGTGGTGCTGGACCTCCTGTAGTATTTATACAGCACTTTAGAGATGTGGTCTCATGTGGAAACTGAGCCAGGGGGCTAAGTGTCCAAGGCAGGATTTTAACTCAGGTTTTCCCAACTCCCAGTCCATCCCTGCCACCTTTCCAGAGTCTCCTCGTCTGGTGATTAAGAGATGCTCAGCGTTTGGCTGATCTTTTCCCAAGTCTAACTTTCATTCCCTCCTTTCCCACAAGAAGGCAGCAGCGGGTGCATCCTAACTGGCTTCCCAACACCTCTGACATTCATGAAGTGCTACAGGGAAAAAAGGGGGTGGGGGCGGAGTAAGGCCTCCATCTTAATTCTTCTGCCTGCCAGGGGCTGGGAAATCCCACCAAGCTCAGCCAGCAGGGCAGGGAGCCTGCGTCCTCCCCTCCCTCCATGGACTTCGCTCCCTGAGCACTCACCCCCAGCCAGCAGCAGCTCCATCCTCCCAGCAGGCAGCGGGGCCTGCCAGCCTCACCTCCTACTGCGGGGCCGCATTCCTCGAGCTCATGTGGGGACGAGGGGTCCTGGGGCCGAGAGGGGCTGCTCCGGATGGGGAAGGGGGAGGCCCGGGCCAGCCAGGATGGCTGCAGCCCCAGGCACAGGGAGGGTGTCCCGGCAGTCCTAGAGAGGAGCAGCCAGGACCGAGCTCTAGGGCCCTGTGGGGTTCTTACATTCAAACTGAAAGCGAGAGAGAGAGAGAGAGAGAGAGAGAAAGAGAGAGAGAGTGTGTGTGAGTGTGTGAGAGAGAGAGAGAGAGAGAGAGAGAGAGAGAGAGAGAGAGAAGGACTGAGAGTGAGCGCACCGGTCAATTAGCAGCATACTCTTTTCCCAAGAGAGCTCCTTGGAAATGTCCTGGAAATGTACAGCGCAGGCGTGTGTGTGTGTGTGTGCTCGTGTCCCCCTCCCCCCAGCCTCCCCCCAGCTCTCTGCTTAGGTATCTACAAGGGGAGGGAGAAGGGGACCGATGGGAAGTTCTGAATGTATCAGGTCATACCCAATACCTGTCTCTTTAGAGAAGACTCATGTAGAGATTTAAAAACAAGGCGGGAGCTTTCTCTGGGGTTCCTGGGCATTTCTCTGCCTGTCCCTACCCCAAGGGCCTTTTTCCCAGGGAAAGGCCTATTTCCAGAGCCGGAAGCAGCTGCATGTTACAGGCAGAGCCAGGTTACCGAACACCAAGAAGGTGCCCAGGACCATGGTCACGGCTCATTATTGTGCCCCACCTTCCCATCAAACCTTTCCCACTGGTCCTGAGCCTTCTGCCTACCCCAGTATGAGGGCTCCATCTGGGGAATGCATTCAAGGCTCCTCGGGGATGGAACACTGGCCCAAGAAGGGCTGCCTGGCTCCAGAACCAACAGCAACCTTCTCTAACAGAGGGAGCAGGCTCTGAGGGGCCACTGAGACAAAAAGGACACTCCCAACAGGGAGACTGGGGCTGCTTACTCTGCCATCGGTATCAGCACATGCTAACACTTGTGGCAAAGAAATCTAGGCTTTCAGGTGCCCCAGGCCACAGAACAAAGACTGCTGCCTCTCCAAACATCTCTTTCCCACACAGCCTGTGCTTCTTTCCTGTTCTTTCTCTTTCTCCACCCCCTCCTGTGGTTCCGATCCCTTTGTTAAAACCCATGTTTTTCTGGCAGAGAAGGAGCTCTCCTGGAGCTCCTGGGGGTTAGAACTTGGTTTCCCAGCTCTTCCTGGAGGCCCCAGCTCTCTTCTGATTCCAGCTGTCCTTACTATAGCTGCTAGGGGACTTTTCTGGCTGCCAGACATGCTGTCCCACATTTCTCTTGAACTAGCGTCCCACCTCCCCAAGAGGGGAATCATTCCTCTCAGCGAGTGAGCCCCAACGGGGGCCTCCGCCCAAGTCCTGGGCCCTGGCCCTGGCCATTGTTTGGGGTCTCTTCTGTCCAGGAAGTCGCACCTTTTCTGGCTTCAGAAGCTTCTCATTCTTCCTTTTCCTTCCTCCTACACTGATGCTTCCTCACTCGGTGCCACATGACCCAAAACGGACCAACCAATCCCCTCCCTCTCATATTCAAGTCAATTAAGCACCCACAGGTGGTGAGGACCACAGCAGGAGCCATGACCTTGGATTCATTTTGCACAGACTTAGGCACAAGGTAGCCCAGTCCCAAATCCCTTCATTTTACTTAGACTCGGCAGAGCAGTGACATCCCCAATGTCTCCGAATGCCTCAGTTGCTAGATCTGTGGAGACCTTGCCTGGCCCCACGCAGGGACTACCTTTCTGTGTCCCAACACTTACCGGCAGGATTCTGCCGGGTTATGAGGAAGGGCTTCGAGCTCGGCTCTCTTCAAGGCTGGCAGGTTTGCCACCTATATTTGTCTGGTACCTCCCTGGCAGACAGGGCACAGACCAGCACCCCCCGCAGAAAGCTCATTTGGAGAGTAGGCAAAGGTTTGCCAAGCATTTCCCCCTCCCCTTCAAGCCCTCAGGAGATAGGCTCTTAAAATCCCAAGTTCTTATACTTTGTATCAGTTTCACAGATACAAACTATAAGAACTTGGGATTTTAAGAGACTTTAGAACCACCTATGAGTTGATCCATCATTAACCAGTTACATGCGCCAAATACTGGGGACAAAAAGTAGCATCATGTGTGTGTGTGTGTGTGTGTGTGTGTGTATGAAGAGAGAGTCTCCTCTGATAGAATATATATATATATATATTTATATACACACACTTGAATATATGTATCTATGCATACATAGAGACACACATGTGTCTTTATGTATGTGTATGTTATATACACGTATGTACAAAATGTAAAGGGAGGCAGCAGCATTTGGGGGGATCAGAGCAGACTTCCTGCTGTAGGTGGCCCTTGAAGCAACCCAGAAATTTGAGAAAAGAGAGCATTTGTGATGGGGAGAAGGCCAAGTTTGTCACAGGAGGTGGACTGCTACGTCTGAGACAACTGTAAAAAGACCAGGACATCCAGATCCTCCAGTTTGCAAAGGGAAATAATTCATAATACAGCTGGAAAAGTAAACTGAAGTTTTAAGTGCCAAACAGAGGATTTTAGAGTCCCTCTCAAGGAAATAGGGAGCCAATGAAGTTTATTGAGAGCAGCGACAAGGTCAAAGCTTTGGGGAACTAATGACTTTGGTGTTGGTGCAGAGTAAGGACTAGAGAACATGATCAAGCAAAGAAAGGCAAAGGAAGCCCAAGGCTAATGGCGACAATCCAGGTGAAAAGTGGCGAGGGCCTGAAATAGGGAGGTCGCTGTGTGAGTGACGAGAAGAAACATCAAGCCCATCCCTTTCATTTTAAAAACAAGAAAATCGAGACTGAAGAACTAAGATCATACAAGCGCTGGAAGGCAAAGTCAGGATTTGAACCCGGCTTTTCCTACTCCAGACCTGGAACTCTTGCCAGTCTGCTGCCCAAGAGCCAAGAAATCCTCTGTGCCTGACTCTGACTCCTTCCTGAATCCGCTCTCCTGCCAGTCTCCCGCCTCGGTCAGGTGATCTCCCCAGTTCTGTCCAGAGCTCACTGTCTCACCGAGCCAGACACCCAGAGGCCATGGGAGGAAGTCTTAGGTTAACTTAGATGCTGGTTCAGAGCTGGAAGCAACCTCTAAAATACCTTTGATCCCTTGCCCTCATTTTGCAGATAAACAGCCCAGAAGGGAAGTGGCTTCCCTGAGATCACCCAGATCCTCAGGGGCAGGACCAAGGTTTAAATCCAAGTGTCCTCCCACTACGTACACCAGGGGCTTCAGAAGTCCCCGAGCACAGACCTTTACAGAGGAAGGAACGAGACCCAGAACCCTAATGAGACCAGAACCCTAACGAGACCAGAACCCTAACGAGACCAGAACCATGTGGACGCGAGCATCTGAGGCAGGAGGCGGCCGGCCCTCCGTGCCCTCAGTGCAGGGCCCTGGCTCCTAGCCCCCCCTGCCTGGCCCTGCTCAGGGCTCTAGGGACCACCTTCCCTTTGGTGTGCCCCCCTCCCAGAGTGGCCATCCCCTGCCTCCGCTGGCTGCAGACACTGCCATGCCAAAGCAAGAGGCCCACACGGGCTGCTCAGGCTCATATTTTGGTGAGAGGCCTGCCAGTCACCATAGCAACAGGCTCCATCCAGCCTGCCACCCAGGGCTGATGCAATCCTCCAGCATCACGCAATGCTGAGACTCCTCCTGGGGAGGAAGGAGGGAGGAAGGAGGCAGGGAGAGCGTACCCAAGGAGGAAATGGGCAGACATTCTTCAGAAACCTTCAGCCTCCCGACCCCTCCTGGGTCTCTCTCACTGAATGCTCTGAAGCTGCCACTGGGGGGCTGAGCAGAGTCTGAAATCCACCCACAAGACCCTGGGAGTCAAGTGGAGGGAGGGAATTCTTTCCTCCCTCTGCACCCCCTAAAACCACTCACTTTGTGTGCTGAGGCAGTAGCTGGCTGCCCAGCACTTTTCTGAGGGGCAGAGGGTGCTGTCTCTCAGCCACATGACCCTGACCTAGTCACAGCTGCCTGTAGATGACCCTTGGACATAAAGAACATGACCCTTCTGTAAAGTACAGGAAAAAACTTGCATTCGGAAAAAACCAGTCTCCTGCCCAGCTGCTCAGCTCTCATCCCAGGCCTGCCAAGGAAAGCCCTTAATAGATCCTTCGCCTTTTCTCATCACAGGACCAAGCTTTGACTCCCACCCCCACTCCTGCCCTCCCACCCCACCCCCACCTTGGGGAGGCAGGGATCAGGGGAGGATCCTACCAGGCCCTCAGCATGGGAAAAACCCCTCTCTCTCATCCCATCTCCTACCCATGGCCGTGAGCCTCTCCCTCCCAAGGCTGCGTCCCGTCCCGCTGCAGTTGGAGCGCGTGTATGTGCTCCCTTCCAGCAGGCACTTGCAGTCCTGGGCTCCTCCCCAGCTGGCTGCTACTGAGGGCATCCGTGAGCCAATCAGGAGCGGGTCACAGGTACAAACAAGGGCTGCTCGGGGACTCTGCTGCTCCAGGTGACGGTGGCTGAGACCATCCGGGGACCGACCCGGGTCCTGGGGTACCGGGGGAGCCACACCCACACTGGGCTTCCCCTGGGCCTCCTCCAGGGATGGGACCCCCCCCCCCACCTGTGGGTACCTGCTTCCTAGCAGTCCCCACCCTCCCAGATGTGGGAAATGACTTCACTCCAGCGGCGAGCTGGGAGATGTTCAGCTATGGAGCGTCCCCAGGCCCCGGGCCCTCTGGGAGCCGTGGCAATGGCATTAGGCCTGGAGCAGCAGAGACAACAGCCCTAGGCTCCCGGCACACAACTCTTAAACTGGGATTGGGAAGGAAAACTCTCATCCATGAATGATGCTCAGAATCTATTTCCTCTAAGAGAGTGTCGATCTCTTAACATACTGGAAAGGACCAAAGGAGTGACTGTCCCATGCCATAGAAAGCAGCAGGACTGAGGGCTGCCTTTGGAACTCTGACCCAGACGGGCCTTGGGACTTTAGGAAGGAAAATCAGTTTCCTAACCTACAGAATGGGGATAATATAACAATACTGACTTCACAGGGTCCTCCTGAGGTTCAGCCGAGAAAACATACAGTGCTTTAAGTCTATATAAATGATAATTCCATTTCCTCACTTCCTGGGCTTCAAGTGCCCGACCTACAAGAATACCACTTGACTTCAGTTACTCCTTTGGGGAGTATCTCCAACTTAACCCTTTCTCCAATTACTTGGTATCAGATTGCTTGTCTTTCCCTTCGATTGGGAGCTCTTGTCACTATTCTGGGGTCAACTTGGCTGACTAGACCAGCATGAGCTTGGAGGGCTGGACCCTAAGTTGGGCAGAAATAGTCCGTGTAGACATCGGAGAGGTGTTTTATCACCGTGCCGGGGCCAATGTGGCCGACCAGGTCAATCCTCGTGTCGTTTGAAGCCATTGAGAGTAGGGCCAAACCTCCCTCCTCACTCAGTAGCTCACGGGGGTGAGCACACAGAGCACAATAATCATTTCTAGATTTGGGAGACTGGATGCGCCTGCTATGTGGATTTGTGACTTCTGTGGTGTGGACCTCCTTGCAGAGGCAAACCAAAACCTCCTGTGTCAGAAGCTAAGATTCACTAGTTGGTCTGGCCAAAAAAGAAAAAAAATCAGCCCTGGGTGAGAAGTTGGCCTTACTACCATCAAGGGGCAAAGGGACGTTCACTGGGCAATCGGGCAAGAGTAAAAGGCCCCAGAATCCAGACCCCAGCTCACATATTCTGCCTCCAGCAGCCAATTCTCTGGTGAGGAAGCTCTTTTAACTCAGGCTGGACAGGCCTGACTATAACTTGGCTTAGAAGCACCCTTTCCCCCTACCACAAGAACCATCCTTTATATAGCCCTTTAAGATTCCAAAGAGTAGGAGTTCTTAACTTTTTAATATCATAGAAGGAAAGAAGCAATTATTAAGCACCTAGTAATGTGCTAAACCAACCTTAGCTAAGTAGGTGACGCTATTATTCCCATTTTATAGTTATGAGAACTGAGGCCGGCAGATGCAGTGACATGGCCAGGATTGTACAACCTCTAAGTGCCCAAGATAGGATTTGAATTCAACTCTTTTTTTAAAAATAATAGTTTTTTTTCAAAATACATGCAAAGATAGTTTTCAACATTGACCCTTGCAAAATCTTGTGTTCCAAGTTTTTCTCCCTCTCTTGCAAGTAATCCAACATAGTGAAACGTGCATTGAATTTAATTTTGACTGACTTTAGGCCAGCCCTTGATTCACTACCCACCTAGGGACAACTCTGAAGTCCCTTCCAGCACTGAATCTAGCAGCCCATGGAAGGGACCACAGCTCTCCTGGCCTATCTTCTGTCTCACTGGTTGGGGGAAACAGCCCAGAGAGGAACGTCAGCAGCCCTGGGGAGGGCAGCCGGGGTGCGGAGTCGCTGCCTCTTGTACCCAGAGCGGGGAGGTATTACCCTGCCCAGGCCTGAGGGGTGGGAGAGAAAACCCTACAATTCTACCCTGGAACACATCCATCTCCAGAACTCTTGGATTATTCCCATCTCTGGTGATGAAAAGGCAGCTAGGGGGTGCCAGAGTGCACGGAGCATTGGGATGGGAGGACCTCTACTTGAGCTCACAATCCGTTTCAGACTCTTAGGAGTTGGGGGATTCTGGGCAAGTCCCCGAGCCCTGTCTGCCTCAGTTTCCTCATCTGTCAAATGAGCCAGAGAAGGAGATGGCCAATGACTCTGCTTTCTCTGCCAAGAAAACCCCGAATGGGGTCATGAAGAGGAAGCTATAACTGAGATGAAGTTCCTGACAAGGAAATATGCCTTTCAAATGACTTAATTCTGTCAGCAGAGACTGTGCTTACAATGGCAGGGACCACAAACAGGATGAATAGAGAAGGAAAGACTTCCATGGACTGATGTTAGATGAAATGAGCAGAGTCAGGAAAACACACACAAGGACTACAGGTCACATGGAAACAACCACCGCAAAACAACCAAAAGTCACTGTTTCAAATTCCCAGGGCACGTGTAGACCCAAGCAGAGATCTGAGAAGGTATTTTCCCTCCTCACCAGGAGAGCTCAAGTATGGAACAATGAAAAAAAATTAAATTAAAAAATCATCTCTCAGATTTTTTTTAATGTGTTAATCAGTTTACCAGGATTTTTATTTCCTCTTTTTTTTTTAATTCTTTGTTAAAAAAATAAATAGAAATTAAAACATTAAAAGTTGTAAGGGATGGATGGAGGAGGAAATCTAGGTGATGTAAAATGAAAAAAAAAAAAAGATCTAGAGATCTATTTTTTAAAAGGCAGAGAAATCTGTGTCTAGAGAGAACTGCCTCCCTCACACTCCAACTGCTTCCTCCCTCCTCCCCAGGGCCCAAGTGGAGGGTTGTGGGAAGAAATGAGGGCGCATTTGGAGCTTTGGACCATTGGGAAAGGCTAAAGCAAGAGGAGGGTGTGGTATCAGCATGCAAGAACTCAGTGCTGCAGGGACCGACTAAAAAAAGCCCTCTTCCTTCTGGTTCGGGCCCAGAGCAGATCTGAACCAAAGATGGGTGGCAGAGAATGCGCTGTCAGTCAGGAGAGCAAACAAACGGAACCTCTGCCACCAGGAGGCAGGGTAGTCCAATGGACAAAGCATGTCAAGGTTTAAAGTCAAGGTTTAAAACGCTCCCCCCGTTTCTCACCTTTCCTATCTGGACCTGGTCCCAAAGCCCTTCCTCTCTCCTCTTCTGTAAATTGAGTGGGTTGGATCTCCATCTAAAAGCTCCCTTTTAGCTTTAAATCTGGATCAAAGCGGAGATGGCAGACTCACTCCATTTGCAGAGAGCTCGAGGCTGGGAGGGACAGCTAACACATTGGATAATAGAATCAGGATCCAAAAATATCTCAGCAGGCTAGATTTGGGAGCTGAATCTAAGATGAAATTCAGCGGAGTAACATCTTACATTGGAGTTTTAAAAAATCAGCTTCAGGAATACAGAATGGGGGCCTGGGGCATGTTGGATGCTATATGTCTGAAAAACATGGAAAAGGGAGCAGGAACGAGTGGCAGGCTCAGTGAGTCACGGGGTGATGTGCCCGTCAAAAAGCCTCCAGGAATAAGGACAGAGATGGACACGCTGGAGTTTGCCTGCTCAGACCTCATCTAGAAGAAGCTGGTGAGGCTTTGGATAGAGTTTCAGGCTTAGCGTTAGAATTCAAATCCTCAGACACTTTACTAGCTGAATGATCCTGGATAAATCACTTAATCTGTCTCAATTTTCTCATCTGTAAAATGAGCATAATAATAGCATTTATTTCAGGGTAACGAGATAATAATTGCAAAGCACTATAGCCTAGCACATAATAAGCACAATATATCCATGTTCATTCCATCACTGTCATTATCACCTAGAGCTGTGTTCAGCTCTGGGAACCACATTTCTAGAAGGATATTGATAACGTGGAGGGTCCAGAGACGGACAGGTAGGGTCGCGGAGTGACCCCCATAAGACCACCAGATGAAAGAAATGGGGGTGTTTAGCCAGGAGGCCTGGAAGTGCTAGTCCCTTATCAAGTACTTGAAAGGTTTTCCAGGGGGATCCAGCTTGTTCTCTTCAGCCATAGGGGAAAGCAAGAGCAGCAGGAGACATTCGCAGAGAGGTAAGTTTAGGTTTGAGGGCAGGAAAGCCCTTCCCATATCTTAGCTGTCCCAAGGAAGAACAGGCTGACAGGGAGGCTGCCCTTTTCTAGGGGCCCTCAGCAGAGGCTGGATGACTAGAAGTCTTAGAGCAGGGACTTGAGATTACCGCAGAGGTCTCTCCCAACTCCAAGTCCTGAAACTCCAAACGCTCTGGTCCCCAAGATTCCTAACTTAACCCCCCGCACACAGGAGAAATCAGGCAGGGAAAGGCTAGGCTACATGGCCAGCCACACAAAGGAGGGGCAAGACTAGCTCTACTTCTAAATGGAAAAAGTAAATCCACTGGAAACTCAAGGTCCCGGTCATGAGATGCGGGCCACCCTACTCTAATGTTCACATGACCACGCTGAGACTTCCCCAAATCTGTCCTCCTTGGCGGCAGGAGGGTCAGCATGTGATTTCCCCCAGGGGAGAAAGGGAAGCAGCAGCCCACTGATGTTGCCAGCCCCCAGCGCCCGCCCCACGTCCCCAGACGCCCAAAGACCAGACAAAGATTTTGGGAAGTGGAGTATTCTGACCTCATCATCCAGCCCCTACTTCCTTGTGCTCTTTTTTGGTGGCAGATGAAAAAGAAAAAAAGCCACAGAATTATCACTTCAGAGTGGCGATGGATGCTGAGTAACAATCACGATGATAAAAATAACAGGACCATATTCCGTAGGTACTTTGATATTTTCTTAACAAAACCCTCCAATGTCAGTCCTTTCCGTCAAGTCCCAGGATTTGGCTGAGATGGGGAATTTCCCTACATAGAAAACAGCTTTATTACAGGAAGGGCCCTCGAAGGCCATCGAGTCCAGCAATCTCATTTTACAGGTGGGGAAACTGAGGCAGGATGTGCCAGAGATAAGAGATGACTAGCAAGGATGTAGATCTTTAGTTCTTTAGCCTGTCCTTCACTGGGTCTCAGCGGTAAGTTGAGGGAGTTAGACAAGATGACTTCAAAGATCCCTCCCGGCTCTAGGGTCAGATCTATGACCCTCATTTCAGACAGGGCCATGCTTTGCCCACAGAGCCACGTGTGGGTCTGAATCAGGACATGAACCAGGTTTTCCAAAGGGGAAGGAGTGGACAGTTAGGTGGGCACCATAGTGGATAGAGCACTGGGAGGGGAGATTTATCTCCCAGAATTCAAATCTGGCCCCAGGCATTTACTAGCTTGTGTGTCCCTGGGCAAGTCACTTTAGCCTGTTTGCCTCAGTTTCCCCATCTGTCAAATGAGTCTCTCCAGCATCTCTGCCAAGAAAACCCCAAATGGGTGAAGAGTCAGAGGGAACCAAAAACAACTGAAAAAAGAGTTGTAGCAAATGTCAGAGAGCATATGAAGCCAGGTCCCATCATTAATAAGTTTGGGGAAGGGGAGCAACCTCTCATTTATCACCTAACCCTTACTTCTTCATATTCCTTTGTGGAAAGATCAGAAATACTGAATTATGACCTGGGGGCTGTGGATAATTCCCCCCAGCAGAAGACAATGGAGAGCCCCTGGCTCTGGGCAGGGCGGGGCTGAGCAGCAGCAAGGCCAAAGAGGCCGGCCCCTTTGGGAAACATCACTGGGAAGTGCCAGGGCTCAAAGACCAAGACTGAGGGTACAGCTGTTTCCCATTAGTACAGGGAGGGAGGAGAGAATCTAATAATGATGATGATAGGGATAAGAACTGGACAGAGGGTTTCTTTATTATAGCTTATTATAATATAATATTATGTTACTATTATATATAAGTTCTCAGATGGAACTTTAGGGCCTTCTGGGGCACTCAGTGACTTGTCCAGGTTCACCTGGCCAGGATCTGTCCAGAGTGGGATTACAACCATGGTCTTGACTCCAAGCTTTTGCTCTCACTGTTGCCCAATGACATGATGGAAGCTAGCACTTACATGATACCTTAAGGTCAAACACTAGATTTATATGACCTCATTTGATCCTTACGCCAGCTCTGTCATTGGTCCTATTATTATCCCCATTTTACAGATGAGGAAAATAAGAGCAGCCTGCTGAGGATCCTTCAGCCAGAAAGTACACGAGGCAGGATTCACACTCAGGACAACAAGCCCAGGGGTCCATCTACTCTACTAGGCTACTCAGAGGCCCAGGCTCACACAAATGATTGGAGGAGAAGCTCAGGGTTTCAATCCACCTCCCAGCTGGAAGAGGGGATGACGGGATGGCTATTTGAGCCACCCAGGGAACTAAGCTGCCAGTTAGCTCAGCATTCCCTGCTCACAAGTCAGCAGGCAGGTGAGCCGAGAAACAGAACCAGGGCTGCCCTGCCGGTGAGAGCGGGCGAGCTGGGAGTTCTGCTGCAGATGGCACTCAGCCCGGCCCAGGATTAGCAGTAATGGGAAGAGGCACAGCCAGCAGTGAGTGCCGAGTCTGGCAAAGGGAGACAGGATCACAGCAGCAAAGGTGATGAGCGGGAAGGGACCATGGGGGCCGTCCAACAGCCTAAGATGGAGAAACTGAGGCCCAGAGAGGTTCAGTGTCTAGAAAACGCACCCAATGGCCATCCTCTGCCTTCAAATCCCCAACTCTCCTGTTGGTCGTGGGGAGGAGGAAGAGCCAGAAGAAATCTCAGGGAGCTTTGAACACTTTTGCCACCAGAAAGCAGTTTCAAGCAGAGAACAGGTCGCATGCTCAGCTGAAAAGGCCCTCTCACCTCCAATCACTTCAGAGGAGCCCCATGGCACAACAGCAAACTCCAGGACCTCGACCCCACTGAAAAATGACAGAAGTGTTGTTTGAGCAGGAGGGAGTGGCCCACTCTGCCCACCCAGAGGAAACCACATGCTCAAGCGGTTCCTCAACATTGGGGCTTTCAGGGCCCTGGGGACCAGAGGATGACCAGCCCACAATGCTTGAGCTGGAAGGGACACCTGAGGTCAATGAGTCTGGCTCCCCTCCCATTCCCTCCTTTCCCTGGTCCCTGTTCCGCAACCCCCCCCCCATCCCCAGCTGCCATGTGGAATTTCACTTTAGTCATTCACAGATGATATTTTTAGTTCCAAAGTGTTTTTTCCTCTTGTATCCAAGGTGCCAGGGAAATGTGAATTTTCACAACTACAGGACAAACAAGTCACCTGGCTTGGTAAAGGGCCACTGCCATGTGCCTGCTGATCACTGGGCCAAGGGAAGAGGGTTACGTAGGTCCTGGGTGCACTGCTCAGCCTTGGGCCAGCCTGCTATTTCAGAGTTCTAGACTCAAGTCTCACCTTGGATGAGAGGTCACCTTTGTGACCTTCTGCAAATTATTTAAGTTTTCTCAGCCTCAGTTTCCTTATCTGTGAAATAAGGGTCCTGGCCTCCATGATCTGTCAAGTCACTCAACCTCTCTGGGCCTCAGTTTTCTAATCTGTAAAATGAAGAAGAATCGGACTCTATGACCTCCGCAGTCCCTTCTCACTCTAAATTTATGATCCTATTATTCCAACTCTGATTCATTCTCCCCGTTACCCTGAACAATCATTTGCTCTCCCTTAGCCTCAGTTTCCTCATCTGTAAAAAGAAAAAAAAAGGGAGGGCAAAAGGGTTAGCCTAGACCTCTAAGATTGCTAAGATCTAAGCTCTACAAACAGGAATAGGAGCTGCTGGGATGGAGAGTCAACTTTAAACTCAGGACTTCCTAGAATCTCAAGTATTGAAAAGGATCTCAGAGATGGCCAAATCAAACCTATGTTGTCACTCCCCTCCACCCCCTGCCCCAGTCTCTCCCAAAGGCTCTTGTCCAAAGAGAACCAGCTGCTTCCTGACCCTTCCACATGACCTCATCCTGGCCACAGATCGACTGGGCGTTGAGTGCAGGGTCCCAGCGGCGGAGAAGGGAGACACAATGTCACATGCACAGAAATGCAGACAGGCCATTGTAGCTGGATTGTAGAGAATAAAACACAAGGAGGCTGGAGAGGCAGCAGTGAGAGTATGAAGGGCTTTCAACACCAAACAGGGGAGCTTATATTTGCCCTTTTTATATCACCTTAGGGTAAAAGGGAGCCACTGCAACTGACTAGGAAGCAGAGAGACATGACAGGAATTCAGGAAATCACTGAAGGGGTTTATTCTTCTGTGACTGCTCATGTCACACTCTCAGGCGGCCCCATCTGTTTTCTCTCTCTGGCTGTACATGATCCCAACGTTGGGCTGGGCTCATGTCCAACCTCTGTTTCCAGGTATATACCTCAAGAGCATCTTATCTTTACTTCTGACCTATAGAGCAATGTGCCACCCTCAACCTACCATGTAGCACATCCTTCCATTGCCTTATGAGTTCCAAGAAAACAATCAAGAATAAAAAAAAAAAAACCTATTTGGGATCAACTAACTTTTTTCCCTGAGACAAGTGGGGTTGAGTGACTTGCCCAGGGTCACACAGCCAGGAAGTGTTAAGTGTTAAGTGAAAAGATTCTGTATGACCTTCCTCCCAAAGCTTCCCCAAGTGAGAGCCTTTAGCTCCGCTGACTTGAAGGAAGCGGTTCTTCAGCTTCAATCAGGCCTACAGTGGACAATGATATTGATTGGGCATTTGGGAGAGTAAGTCTGTCTGAGTGCCTTTTGGCGTACCCATCTGGTTCTGGTTCTGGTTATTCTGGTTCTGTTCTGGGTAAAGTTCTGAAACGGGTATTTTCTGGGACGCTGGAAAATATCCTTTGGGTATATGTTATATGTTTAATGTAGTAACTGTTCTATGTTCTGTGTGATTTGTCTGTTTTGTTGGTTGAAAAATTTTTAAGTACACCGTTGCAACTGTGCTTAGTAAAATGGAGCTCCATGTGTGTCTGTGTGTGTCTGTGTTAAAAGTTAACAAGTTTGTAAAAGATAAGAATTCAGCCTCTGTGTTTCAGGCTTAGAAAATAACAAGAAGTTTGAAAAATCTCTCTCTCTCTCTCTCTCTCGTGTGTGTGTGTGTGTGTGTGTGTGTGTGTGTGTGTGGCTGACTGCAGTAGCCTGAGAAAAAGGGAGAGAAGGGAAGAAATTAAAAAATAAATAAATAAATGAAATAAATAAAATAAATAAATGAAATAAACAAAATAAATAAAATTTAAAAAAAGGGATTTGAAAGTTTGGAAAGTTAAAAAAAAATCTAGAAGAGCAGTGTGCTAACATTTAAAGAAAAGAACTTTAAATGGAATATCTAGGCCTTCTCCGAAGGCACAAAATGGGCTTGGAAGTTCATAGAAGACTCTTTGGATTCTGGAAGGGAAAAAGGGAATTCAAGGTGAAACAAACTTCTCCCCCTGGGCGGAGGTCTTGGAAACGCCCCCCAGTCTGTTTGCTGATGTAAAAGATTTGTTATGTTTTAAGAACAATGATTAAGGAATTTGGGAATTGGTTATTTGAAAATCTGCTTGTGATTTTAAAACTTTCAACCTGATATACTAATATTGTAAGTAAATGGAATTTAGATATTTTAAACAGACAGAAAGTCTTTTTCCCCTTGAAACAGAGCCCGGCCCAAAGGAGCATCTGAGTGTTCAGGTATATAGCTAGGGAGAAAGAGAAAACTGGAAATGGGTGGATTTGGGAAGAAAGTAAATAAAACTGATGGGCTAAATCTTGAAAAGGATCCCTATGTAGGACACTGAGCGGAAAACCTGAGAAGTTTTTTCCTAGGGGACAGGAGTGGGGTAAGAGTCCTCTCTCCCCACAGTGCAGCAAACTGATTTAAAGGAACATGCTTACTTTTAGGTTACTTGATTGAATATTTGTTTCTTGATACATAAGTTTTCTTGGTTGAGGAATATGGTCATAAATGTGATCCATACTTTGGTAAGAATATTTCTAAAAGCTAATTGCCCAGGGTCACATAGCCAGGAAGTGTTAAGTGTCTGAGACCAGATTTGAACTCAGGTCCTCCTGACTTCAGGGCCGGTGCTCTATCCACTGAGCTACCTAGCTGCCCCCAAGGATCAACTAACTCTTAATCAATGATATAATCTATGATACACTGATCCTGTTGTGTTCCCAAAGGCATGATCCCCACAACAAAGGATTTGGAAACTAATCAAGAGCTTTGGAATCCAGAGTATTGAACACATACCCAAATACATAAGGGAGTGAGACTGATCCACTTCAGAGGGGCTCCAGGCTCTTTCTGAGGTGACAAATAATTGGAAATGGAGGGGATGTCTATCACCTGGGGAATGACTGAACAAACTGGGATTTATGATTGTGATGGAAGACTATTGTGCTACAAGAAATGACAAGCAGGATGCTTTCAGAAAAACCTAGGAAGACTTCTCTGAACTGATGCAAAAACGAAGTAAGCAGAAATCAGGAGAACACCATACACAATAACAGCAACATTGTAAGGATGATCAGTTATGAATGACTTAGCCATTCTCAACAATGCAAGGAATGAAGACACTTTTAAAGGACCCCAATAAAAAATTCTATCCACCTCCCGGGAGAGAACATCTGATGAACTCTGAGTGAAGACTGAAGCACACTTATTTTCCCCTTCTTTTCTTTCTCCTTTTGTGTGTATGTGTTTCCTTTTGCAACAGGGCTTTATATGATTTCACATATATGATAGATATTATACTGTTTGCCTCTTACAATGGAGGGAGAAGATGTGGAAGGCAAAATTTTTAAAAAGTTAAAACTTTTAAATGTAACATGAAAGACTCATAAACAGAAAATCATTAACAATACAATACAGTGGGCTCGTTAAGTGCTAAAATGCTGTGGGTGCCATAGGTATTGAGAGAAGGGGAAAATCATGGAAGGCTGAAGAAATTCAAGAAGGCTTCATGATGACAGCAGGACAGTAGCTAGGTCTTGAAGGATAGGAAGGAGTGGAATAGCCAGAAGGGAAAAATAAGGCTGTTGCATGTTGGGATAGGGGCCAGGTCCAAGAAACAAAAAGATCACAATAATGTTCATGGGATGTTGGAGGGAATAAGCCTAACTGGAAGGGAGAGGGAAGAGGGAAGACTAGGGAGAGCATCTATTGAGTACTTACTGTATAACTGACACTGCAGTAAGTATAAGGGATACATATACAAGCAACACAACAATTCTTGCCCTCAAAGAGCTTATAGTCTAATAGGAAAAAGTAAGCATAAAGGGGAGTGCAGCAACATAGTTTGGAAATAAATAGGGCAACAGCGTCTAGAATAAGTTGGGGGGAGAGAAAGCACAGACAAGGTGCTATTACAATGACCTAGGTGGGTACTCAGGAGGACCAGGATTAGGCTAGCCATGCCTACTGTAGAATCCCAAGCCTGAAACACTTCTGCCTTCCACTGCGGAGCTCCAGTTTGGGCTACCTTTTCCCTAGCCACCTCCTCCTCCTTTCCAGCAGGAAGGAGACAGGCCAGGGATCAGCTACACCTAGCACCAGTTACACACTTTCCTCATGGCAGCTCTGCAAATATCACAGACTGAGAACAATCCTGGGCTTGGACTGGAGGAGAAACCAGTTCGATGATAAGCCCCCGAAAGGGGGACGGTTGTTTCTGAGCTGACGGCAGCTGTGTGCTCAGTTCGGCTGTGCCCCTTGGCCAGGGTGCCCCACAAACCCTTGGCAGGGCACTCAAGTATGGCTGCATGGAGATGCCAGCTGGTCCCTCATTAACCCCCTCAATGATGCACTAGAAAATTAACCATGAAGGCATTCCATTTCATTAACACTGATGCCATTTGGGAGTGGGAAGGGAGAGGAAGGGGGCGGATGGCACTATCTGAATCCCAGCTCAATCAGCAATAGATGGCTCTATATACCTATGCACACACAGAGCCAGAAAGGCACAAAAGGAAAGCGTGGGCTCTTTTCACTTAGTTCTAGTGACTGGATGTGGGTGGGGGAGGGCAAAGAAAGCCATGAAGTTCTCCCCTCCTTGGGGGCTGTTGGAACAAATCCCTGTTCAGAGAACTAAGGGGTAAAGAAATGTGGAATCATGGAGGCAGAAATGAAAAGGAACCAAAGGAACCCCCTCATTTTTCAGATAAGAAAACTGAATTGACTTGCCCAGTATCACCAAGGGAGTGACGGAACTGGGATTTGAAGCTGAGGTTTGATTGGAGCCAAGACCCTCTCCATTGTATGAGATAGCTTTCATATATTGGAAAGGAGTTAATGAGTTCTTGGCTTACTGGGGACCTCGAAGCTGCAGGAGGCTTGCTAGTTCTGTGCCAAGGGCCAGTTACCTGGGAGATGACGTCACCATTCTTCACATGCTCGGGTAGCCACAGGTTGCCCTTGTCCCTCATCCCTCATCCACTATGAGGAGTCCAAATTAAGAGAAGAAGGGGAAGGAAAAATACTTTGACTGTAAGATCTCTGGAACCCTTGGATTAGACCACAGGAACACAAATTTAGAGTTGGAAGGAACACTGGAGGTCAGCTAGTCCAATGCAAACCTTAGAAAGCACCATGTAAATGCCAACTGACAGCTAGGTGGTGCAACGGGTGGAGCGCTGAACCTGGAGTTAGGAAGATCTGAGATGAAATGTGACCTCAGACATAGACAAGTCACTTCTGTCTTTGCCTCAGCTTCCTCATCTGTAAAATGAGCTGAAGAAGGAAATGGTCAACCATTCCAGTATCCATATGTCAAATGGGGTCAAAGAGTCAGACTGAAATAAATGAATAACAATAACAAAATACCAACTATTAGTACTAATAAAGTGGGGAAAGGACAATCCCCTCATGCAACCCTGTCATAAGAGCAAAAGAACTAACCGAGACTCAGAGAAATTAGCAAAAATCTCAGAGTAGCAATGAAAATTCAGAGATCAGGTAGCACTAGTCCAACCACTTAGCTGATATCACAAAAAAACTGAGTTCAAATCCACTTACTTATTATACATGTGACCTCTAAAACAGGTGGGTTGGTCTAAACAACTGTGAAGATCTTTGAGGGGGATTGTTTTTGCCCTTTTACACATATCCAGTCCTTAGTGCAGTTCCTAGCACATAGCAAGTGCTTGTTGACTAAGGTCCTTCCAGTTCTGGATCCATGATCCCAATGAAGCCCTTTTTCCTGAAACCTGTTCCCCATGGATCAGCTCTAGTGGCCAGAAAATTCTTTAGAACAGTAAAGCTCAAAATTAGCCACAAGATAACTGTTCCCTCTTCTACCTTCAAACACTTAATCCATTATCACATCCACTCCCTACCAATTTGCTTTCCCTCCAAAACCTCCAATTCCCCCAACTTTTTTCTGCTATCTTTTCTTGACCCCCAGAATCATCAGGACCCTCTATTCTTGGATATACACTCCCATCACCACACTGTCTTTCTCAAGATCTGGGCTTGGAAAACTGGACCCAGGTGTCCAGATGCAGTCAGACTCATAAGTGGAATGAACAACCTGATAGGGACTGAGGGTGCATTACAAATAGATGGGGATTCACAGTACCCATACGTACCATCCATTCTTTCCCACGGAAGTTTCTGTGTGATGAGGAGCTGATAACACGAGCTCCTGCCTCCAGAATCAAAGTGGGTGGATGCCACCTACCAACCACTGAATGAAGGGAGGCAGCTCACACACAGTGAGTCATTTTCCCCCACCTGCACAGAAATCATGGCTCTAGATGTTCAGGCAATTAGGAGATTTGCTTTAAAGTGGAAAGTTTAACCTAAAAAACCCATTTAAGGCTAAAAGACACCTGCCATCAAAGCCAGCTTTCCCTGCATCCCAATTAAAGCACTTTCTATTTGTCTCTATTTGATGAGTTGTCCATAGAATTCTAGATGAAAGGAAGAATGCCTCCCTTCCGGCAAACAAGATGGCAGCTTTGGGACTTGAGAATGATTGACTCAGGAGTAATAAAGACCTCGATTCAGATCCCACCTGTGACACAATTACATGCGCCACCTCATGGGCAAGTCATTTGAGCTCTAGAGGCCTATTTTCTCATCTCTAATGGCCAAAGCCATGATGAACCAAGCAAGAGAAAATGAGAAGCTGGATAAAAATGTAGAGGATGGACATGGAAGAGATGGGATGGATGTGAAATATGCTGATGGAATGGATATTGAAAGAGAGGGAAGATTATAGAATTATCAGCTTAAACTGAATGGAGCATCTAGTCAAACTCACTAATTTTACAGATGAGAAAATCGTAAGCATCAAGACAAAACAGAGTTTCCCACTTAAACCGTACATCCTTTAATCCTGTCCAACTACAGCATCCCACTGAGTCCAGCCCTCTAGTCGCCGAGAGAAAAGCCAGCAGACCAAATCATTCTTGAGCAAACCAAAAAGGTCAAGCCAAGCCCAGCTGGGTTCCCACAGAGAAAACTGCACTTTCCCAAGGAGGTCTCTCTTTGGCCCAGTTAGAAGCGCCACCCTCCCCTCCCCACTCCTAGCTCAGCTCTGAACTAATAAAGCTTCCTCCATCATTAATATGCCCCTGAGAAGGCACAGACTGGGCTTCCAGGCCAAGCCTACCCACCCCACCACCGACTACCTGATTGATGGCCAAGGGACCTCTTTTCTTGTTTTGCCTTTTAAAAACTGCCCAGTGAAATTCTAAAAGACTGAGGGAGTTAGGGCTGGCAAGCTCTTCATGTGCCAAGTTCTCTCTTCCTCTCCGTATTAGAATATACTTCTTTTACTTCTCAGTCTTGGGCTTCTTTAAAATCCTGCTTGGAAATCTCATGGGCCTCCATGCCTCCTCCTGCCTCCTCTGAGACTCCTTCCCATATACACTGTACCTATTTTGTATCTACAGAGTTGATCATATGCTATTTCCCCTTTAGTATGTGAGCTCCTGGTTGTTACAATGTAGTTGTTACTGAATAATCTTTTTCCAGATTCTGCTCCGTTTATCTGTTTTGCATCAGTTTATACAAATCTTCCCAGGTTTCTCTGAAACTATTCCCTTCAGCATTTCCTACAGCCCAGCAATAGTCCATTACAATCCCAGAGTGTCCTTTGTTTCCTTTGTTCACTTATTCCCCAGATGATGGGCATTTCCCTCCAGTTTCCCATTGTTTTCTACTACAAAAAGAGTTAATACAAATACTTTTCAACATCTCTCCTGTTCTTCTATCCTTGCCAATAATATTTGCCCAGGGACAAAGAAAAGTGAGGGCTCTTAACATGCTTGAGTTCTTCTTCTTTTGGGCAGAGGGAATTAAGTTACCCAGAACTTAATTTAGCATTGGTGCATCCTGGGTGAGGGTCAGGGTGTAAGAAACAGAAGGCAGCCCGTTTCCCACAAGGACCTTATGCCATGTAGATAAGGAGCTGAAACAGAAACAAATTCAGAATCACCTTTGCTCCCCAAACTGGGATATAGAAAAAAGTCAAAAAGCAGGGCCCATAGGTTTCCTTTTGTATCGGACATAGATGATTCCCAGAAATTTAGAGCCAAGATTATCATGTGTCTTCCCAAATCAATCAGGACTCTTTGGTGAAAACATTCAATCTCAAACCCTGGAAAAAGGAATCAGTAGAGTTCCATCCCTGAGGCTACAGAGTATCTGAGCTACCAAAGAGAAGAGAATACGGGAGGGCATATAAGAAACACTTTCACGGTTAGGTGCCCCTAGATTAAATGATCTCTCAGGCCCCTTCTAGATCTGGCTTTCTGAGGCTGATTGCCCTGGTGGGAGAAATTTCCTTTGATGAGACAAGCCAACAATTATAGTTAATATTTCTATAGCCCTTGAAGCTTTACATGATACTTTACATACAATATTGCATATGCTCATCATCCCAGCTTAAATGACTTACCCACCAATGCCAGGCTTACCCTGCTAGTCACTGTCAGAGACAAGATTCAAATCAAATCAAATCAGAGCACAGTGCCTGGTACATAGTAGGCACTTCATAAATGTCCTATCTATACACCTACCTATTTATTTATTTGCCCATTTATTTTTCCATCATACTAAACTACCCTCTGTTTCCCCCCTAAGCCCTCTGTTCCACTGTGAACAATTAGCTAAATTGTCAACTGAGGCTTCTGGCAGCCCACAGGCTAGCCCCCAGCTGTACCTATTCTGTAAGGGCAAACCACTAGATCTGGTTATAGGGTATTGTGGGTGTTTACGATTCATTTCCACAAAGTCACTTCTGTGGTCCAGGATACAATGCCCAGGAGGAAGAGGGAAGCCAGTTCCCTAACAGGATCAGCACTTCTATCATCATAAAAGTGACTGGCTGCATCTCAACAGACCTAACAGTCCATCACCTTCCTGTTCACTGTGGGCCCTTAAAGGCTGCTCCAGCAGGGCCCAAGGACAGGCTTGGCCTGGAAAGGCAAGAGTCCTTTAAGGCCACAGGTTTCCTAGTCCATCCAAAGACTTAAAAGACTTCTACATCTGCCTTTCCCACCACCTATAGTAAAAGGTTTGACCTACATTTCCAGGGCCACCTGGGAGTATGATAAGTTTAGCAGAGACATAGGGGTTCTAGAAATTGGGACAGAAAAGCAGGCAAAGTAACCAGTCCCTTTTCACAAACCTAACTAGGTCACTAAACACTGAGGGCACCTCCCCTTCCCCAGCCACTGGTTCCTCTGATACCTGGAAGCCAGCCCTGCTATACAGCCCCTTTCTCAAGGGCCAACAACTCTGCATTGTCTTTCCCTTGGGGGATAAGAGTGGGGAGAACAGGAAATAGTCCATGGAGGGGGACCAGAGCTAAGGTTTGAATGCTAATGTCCAGGCACCAGGAGCAGCTTCTCAAAGTCACAGGAAAGCAAAAGCTCCCCTCCACCAAGTCATGCCTTCTGCAGAATGAGAAGCGAGGATTCCAAAAGGAAGCTCACTTAGTCCAATACCCTCATTTTATAACAGCAGAAACTGAGGACCGACCCGAGTGGAGAAAACAAGTTGCCCAAAGATACCATGAGTGGTGGTTGGCTGGAAATCAATTTTCATTTCCTCTTTAATAAAATATTTTTTAAACAAGTTACTGCTTTAATTAGGAACCATACTCAAAAAATTATCAAACAGTGCACACCCTTTGATTTGGAGTGTCTGTACTGTATATCCCAAAGAGATCTTAAAGAAGGGAAAGGGACCCACATGTGCAAAAATGTTTGTGGCAGCCCTTTTAGCAGTGGCAAGAAACTGGAAACTAAGTGGATGCCCATCAGTTGGAGAATGGTTGGGTAAATTGTGATATATGAATGTTATGGAATATTATTGTTCTGTAAAAAACCACCAGTAGGATGATTTCAGAGAGGCCTGGAGAGACTCACATGAACTGATGCTGAGTGAAGTGAGGAGAACCAGGAGATTTTTATTCACAACAACAAGAAGATTTATACAATAATCAATTCTGATGGACATGACTCTTTTCAACAATGAGATGATCCAGGCCAGTTCCAAAGCTCTTATGATGAAGAGAGCCATCTACACCCAGAGAGAGCACTATGGGAACTGAGTCTTCTGTTGTTTGCATTTTATTTTCTTTCTCTTTTTTTTCCTTTTTGATCCAATTTTTCTTGTGCCGCATGATATTTATATAAATATGTATACATATATTGGATTTACCATATATTTTTAACATGTTTAACATCTATTGGATTACTTGCCATCTAGGGAATGGGGTGGGAGGAAGAATGGGAAATTTTGGAACACATGATTTTGCAGGGCTCAGTACTGAAAAATTATCCATCCATATGTTATGAAAATAAAAAGCTTTTTTTTCAATATCACCTCTCACTGATATACGCTATTCACTTTCTCTCAATCCCCTTAGGACCTTTCCCAAGTAGTCAAGCAAAACCAAATCAACACATTGGCCAAGCTTGAAATCATAGCCCTTCTTCCTTGGCCCCATCTCGCCATCATGCCATAGTAGACTAATGGATAAAACCAATGACAAAGCCCAAGGCTTTTTGTCTATTTCCTTCACTCATTGACTCTGCATGGTGCTGGACTAGGTGGTCTCTAATAACGAACCTTAAAGCTCAAAAATCTATATAGTCTTAGGATGTTTCTGAGCCTCAATTTTCTCATCTGTAAAATGAAGGGTTTTGACTAGATGAACTCCCAGGCCCCTTTCAGCTCTACCCTAGCTTATTCAGTGAGCCCCCGAGGGTTTAGATCTTTCACTCTACTTTTCCATTCCAGTTTGGTTACAGGCAAATGTTGAGTGGTCTTATCTCCCATATTAGACTGTAAGTTCCATGAAGGCAGGGACTGTGTCTTAAATCTTGTCTGTATACTTCATAGGGTCTAGCATGAGACCTTGCACATTATCATTTGGTCATTCAATACTAGGGCTGGAGATACAAAAACAGAACAGCCCCTGCCCTTAAGAAGGTTACATTCCTTTGTAGGAAATAACCAATACAAATCTAAGTAGGTGGGAAAGAATCACAAAGTCATGGGGGGCTTTGTCAGCTCACAGGCTCTCTCCAGACTCCTTGCTAGGGATAAAGATGGAGTGGGGGGTGGGGTGGTTTATGAAGGGCCTGCAGGAGGAGATGGCACTTGGGCTGGGGCTTCGAAGAATTCTAAGAGATGGAGGTGACGGGGCCATGAATCCTAGAAATAGAGGCACACAGGGAGACATATAGAATATGAGAAAAAGAGAGCTGGATTTGTTGTTCCACAAATATCTTGCATCTGACCTCATTGTTCCACTCCCACCTTTTACCCCAGGCCTTCATCACCTTTGGACTAGATTATTGCAAGGGTCTTCAGCTGGGCCTCCTTGTTCCAAGTCTCCCCATTCCAGTCCATCCTTCACTCTTTTGGTGACAAAATGATGTTCCTTAAGCGAAGCCCTTCACTCCCTAATGGCTCCCCATTGCCTCTAGAACAAAACTTTTCTGTCTGGTTTTTAAAGCTCCTCACAACCCGGCCTCAAACTATCTCCAGCCTCACCAGAAAGATCTATTGATCCATCTAAGATCTCCTTTCTTTTCTCCCCACAGGACATTCTAGCCACCTTGCGCACTGGCCCTGCCCTTTACCTTCTTATCACCCCTTCCTCAAAGACTCTCTTTCTCTTTCTTTAATACATATGTAGCATCATCTCTCTCCATTCCCTCCCCAACCTCTGGTGCTCTCCCTCCCACACTACCTAGTGGGTTCTGTGAATATATCACTGGACTTGGAGTTAGGAAGACTGTTTAATCCACAAGCAGTCTCAAAAACTTAATACTATGTAGCCCAGGGCAAGTCACTTATCTAGTGCCTCAGTTTCTTCCTATGTAAAATGAGAATAATAACAGTGCTCACCTCCCAAGGTAGTTCTGAGAGTCATGGTATCTGGTACATTTTGTTCATTTGTTTAAGTCACATCCAACACTTTGGGACCCCATTTTGGGTCGTCCTAGCAAAAATACTAGAGTGCTTTGCCAGTGTCTCCTCCAGTCCATTTTACAGATGAGGAAACTGAGGCAAACAGGTTGAAGTGGCTTGGCCAGAGTATACAGCTAGTATCTAAGGCCAGATTTTATTCAGGTTTTTCTCTATCCACTTCACCATCTAAATGTCCCTGCCTGGCACACAGTAGGTACTTAACAAATGCTTGTTGATTAACTCATAATTGTATCCCTAGTGCTCAACAAACCTGATAATCTATAGTAAACACTTAATACATGTTTGTTAACTTACGTTTGTATCTCTAAGTCCTGAGCACAGTGACTAGTAGGCCCTAAACAAATGCATGCTGACTGCTGCTTCCAGTCACCCACGGGTATTCTCCACCTTCTTTTCCTTAAACAAAGGCCCTGGTTAATCCTTAACCTTCATCCAATGCCTTGGCTATGGCAGAAAATGCCCCCAAAACCCTCTTCTTGGCAGCCTGAGACACTAAAAGCTCCATTATGGCTCTACTTGACCCTATGAAATGCCAAGGGGAAAAGGAAATGGGGTCAGCAGAGGCAACAGTACTTCTAGCACCCAAGAGCAGCTTGAGCCCGGAGCCTGGTTTCTGTGGCATAAGCAATCACTGCAAGGAAGAGCCAGGATACCGGAGGAAGGGGGATGTGGTAGGCCATGGGCCCTGCCACTGGGATATTTCCAGCCTACCACAATGACTGGCCTAGAGTGAAAACCCTGAGCCCTCCAGAATAGCTCCAGAGTCGCCTGTTCCTGGGCTGCTGAGCTCACCGACTAGCACACGCTGCAGAAATCCTTGGAGGGGTGTCCAGCCCCCCTGCTGGTGGGAGCTGCTGCCAGGTACAAGCACAGAAACTACTGCAAACCAGCCTTCATCCGGGCCTCCCTTGTGTCTGGGCCAGACCACTATCAAGCAAAGAAGAGGTCAAACTAACAAGGCCAAGAATGGCTGGGATTTCCTCCTCTTCCCTGCTGCCCCCCTTCCGATGGGGAGCCTGGCTCAAAGGATCCTCCTCCTCCCCAGGCTCTGTAGCCCCCCTTCCTTCCCTCAAGCTCATCTTCATGCCTTTCATCTCTACTTTCTAATGAGGAGGAGGAGGATGGTAGCTCGGGCAATTCCAAAGGAGCAAGCGGTCTTGACAGCCCCTCACCAACATTAATTACAGCACTCCAGTCTCCCTCACAGAGAAAGCACGGGGCCAACGAGACCTGGAGCTCATCCACTTCAGATGGGAACCAAAAGCAACAGAGCATTTAGCAAGAATCTTGCCTCTGCTGTCAGGGGATCAGGTTCAAATCATGACTCTTACCGAACCTCCCGGACCTGAGTTTCCTAAGCTGTAAAATGAGTGGATTGGGTTATAAAATATCGGGGAGGGGAGTTGTATATGTATGTGCATACATATATACATCCAGCTGAGGCTCATTCATGATCCTATGAAGTCTCCCAAGACTCTAATCTTAGAGTCAAAAAAAGTGAGGTTCAAATCGTGTCTTTAGACACTTTCTAGCTGTGCAACCTGGATCAAAGCACTTAATTTCTTAATTCACTTGAAACTGGTCACTGAGATCTCTTCCTGGCCTAAGGTCCTTAAGACTGTGCAAGAGGCCAGAGGCCAGCTACTGGCCTTTAAGGAAAGCATTGCATGAGGGTCAGCCAGCTAGACAGGAAACCAAGCAAACAATGGGTTTGGATCCCATCTCTGCCTCTTAGGAGCTGGGAAATCAAGAGCAGGTTACTTCATTCACATTTTACGAGTCTCAGTTGCTCCCTCTGTAAAATGGGGGGGGGGACTGGCTCTTTCAAGGGCTATGTAAATGTGAGCTATTATTATTGTAATTAACCCCCATCATCCTCTCAGTCTTCACCCCCACATCAAGTATATTCTTGCTACTCCCCACATCTGTGCCTGTCATTTTTTCTTGGGGAAAAAAAAAGTTCAGATGACTAGATGAATCTTAATTCTGTCTTCCCATTCCTGAAGCTCTAGAAGCCGAGAGAATTTTTGGCTGATGCTGGAAAGAAGGAATAAATTACTACGGCTATTCACAGAACAACAAGGCATCCGTCTGAATCTGGACACCAAAGTTTTGGGGAGGCGGCACCTCCCAACACCCCCAAAGTCTCATCAGGGACATGACCCTGTTTGTTATCATCTAGCCTAGGAATTGAGATGGGGATGGAACCAGAGCTATTTGGAGACACATCTCTGCTTCCTTCTCCTTATTTTTCTCCTCGCAACCCACAAAGAAATGAAAATCGGTTCCATGGATGCTCCCCTCAGGGAGCACTTGGAGGACAGAGGGGTGCCGTTAGGGTCAGAACTAGCACCCAAGTGATGGGATCATGAACCTGAGACCATCTAGTCAGGTTTACAGCTGATTTATCCAAGGGGTGGGGGGTTGAACCCTGACCCTTTAATCCCACAGCCAGGGCTTTTTCCACTGTCCTCCACTGCCTCCCCAGTCTAGGAAGGTGGGTAGCATAGTGGATGGAGCACTGAGCCTAAGTCAGAGAGACAGGAATTCAAATCTAGCTTCAGGTACTGTTTGACCTTAGGGACATCACTTATAATTTGTTTGCCTCAGTTTCCTCAACTATAAAATATGGCTGATAATATCTAAGTCCCTGGGTTGCTGGGAGGATTAAATAAGAAACTATTTGCAAAGTGTTTGGCACAGTGCTTAGAGTTAGATTGTGAGCTCCTTGCGGGCAGGAACTGTCTTCTGCCTGTTTTTGTATCCTCAGCATTTGGCACAGTGCCTGACACATAGAGGAGGCTCTTCACTAAATGCTGGCTGGCAGATAGTAGGCACTATATAAATTCTAGAGGGTAGCAACAGTAGCAACAGCAGTAGTAGTAACAATAGTAGTAGTAATAGTAGCAACAGCAGCAGCAGCAAAAGCAGTAGTAATAGTAGCAACAGCAGCTGCACTAATAGCAGTAATAGTAGCAACAGCAGCTGCACTAATAGCAGTAATAGTAGCAACAGAAGCAGCACTAGTAGTAATAGTAACAACAGCAGCGGCACTAATAGCAGTAATAGTAGCAACAGCAGCTGCACTGGTAGCAGTAATAGTAGCAACAGCAGCTGCACTAATAGCAGTAACAGTAGCAACAGTAGCTGCACTAGTAGAAGTAATAGTAGCAACAGCAGCAGCAATAGCAGTAGTAATAGTAGCAACAGCAGCTGCACTGGTAGCAGTAATAGTAGCAACAGCAGCTGCACTAATAGCAGTAACAGTAGCAACAGCAGCTGCACTAATAGCAATAATAGTAGTAACAGAAGCAGCACTAATAGCAGTAATAGTAGCAACAGAAGCAGCACTAGTAGTAATAGTAGCAACAGCAGCTGCACTAATAGCAGTAACAGTAGCAACAGCAGCTGCACTAGTAGTAGTAATAGTAGCAACAGCAGCTGCACTAATAGCAGTAATTGTAGCAACAGCAGCTGCACTAATAGTAGTAATAGTAACAACAGCAGCAGCACTAGTAGTAATAATAGTAGTGGTGGAGGTGACAGTAGTATTCCTTGAAGTTGTAGCCATCCTGTAGCAGGATAGCGTCTCTAGACTCTTCTACTCAACAAATCTTGGCTTGATCCATACAATGGATGGATACAGGACACAGGAAGGATATGGACAATGGCAGTAAAAATTAACAAAACTAAGGGGAGAGGGATTAGAAACATGGAAGAAAAAGGAAGAAAGAATGGTACCTTGCCAGAAAGAATCCAATCAGGGGCAGGGATGGAAGAGGAGTGTGAAGGGCACGGCTAAAATTGATGATCCATTGGGGTTTATGACCGAAGGCCGGAAAAGACCCAGAACTCCTGCATGATTGATCCCTGCTAGTATCTATCTGATCCACCTTATATGATCTCCTCTGCCAAAATCCCAACAATTTCTGAGCTCCCCCACCCCAGGCTACTCTAGAACAAGCAAGAGAACTAGATGGGGCTATTTCTTGTTCTGTGGGGGCCCACACAATCAGAACAGAACAAATAAATGACTGACTGAATGTTGGCTAAACAAGCAGCTCCACACCAGGGAGAATCCCAAAGCACGCCGGGTAGGCCTCAGTTTTGCCACATGGCAACCCCAATTGCCAGGAGAGACCAAGGGAAAGATAGTTAGCTGTGGATAGAGTCAGCCACACTGAAATTAGATCCATGCTTTACAAGCCAATGCGGACAGTTTCAGAACCAGTATATTCAAGGACCAGGGGAGATCCATGATACTCCAAGGACTTGCCTTGAGGAAGCTTGTGCTTCTTCAGAACTAACATGACTGCCCAAGTCATAAGACCAAAGATTTAGAGTTGGAAGGGACCTAAGAAGTCAAGTCTAAGCCTACTCATTTTACAGATGAGGAAACTGAGACCAAGAGAGGTTAAATGCCTTGTCAAGAATTAACAGCTGGTTCCGTGGTAAAAGTTAAATCCAGGTCTTTTCTGCTCTTAAATAGACACATATTACAAGCCCATGGTGCTCTCCTGTTGGCCACAAGAAGATCATGTCTACTCTCATTATACTGTATAGTCCTACTCCCCTTAGAAATGATTTTGAGTAGGAGTCTGGTAGCACTGGTTTACAAAATGGGGCTTAGAGATCATTTAACCCAACCTCCTCGTTTCCCAGAATGAGAAGCAGCATGGTGGCTAGAGGGCTGGATTTGGGAGTTTAGAAGACCTGGATGTGAATCCTGATTCTGCAGGAATATCTGTGTGGCTTTGGGTACCTTCATTCTCTGTTCTTGGCCACCATGTCTCAGCTATCTTCTCCGTCTCCCAATAACAACCCCACAATCTCCATTTTGAGGCAGGACCCAAGACCAGTCATCCATCATTTTCTAGACTTCACCACTATGACCTTGCACAGTTACCAGTTCTACCCCCCTCCCCCCAGATTAAATGTCCTCTTCTGTGGACAGAAGGGACGGGGAGTTTCCCCTCCTGGATCTCCTCTATAGAAGAAATCATAGATCCAATCCAAAAACCAGCATTATCATCACCACAGAAGAGCCCCAAACTTGTAACTTATTCAGGATCACCTAGAAGTAAGCAATACAGCCAGTAGTCAAACCCAGTTCTCTGTCTCCAAATCTTGTCTCTCTCACTAAAGTAGGCCACCTTTCTCTCTCTCTCTCCAAGAAAATCGTATGAACTGTCTCCATCCAGTCAGGGGCCAACTTCCTGTAGAGTTGGATTTCTATACAGGCTTAACACCCCAGAACTGGAAGTCTTGTAAGCAAGCAAACAGCTAAAGAGGTGGGATGACTTCCATTGAGCCACCGCCAGCCAAATGACAGCCCGTGTATTTGTTTTAATTTAGGTTCTCATGAAGAGGAAACTTCATGGCTAACAGCCCAAACATGACTCCGTAACAATTCCCCAAGAAGCCTCATGCCGAGAACACAGTGGGGAGACTGCTGCTGCCTCCAAGGAAGCAATTTTAGAAATTAGAAGCAGGCCCTCTCTTGGGTCAACCCACAGCCCATCACTCAATACTGAGCCTCCTAAGATCATAGAACTTTAGAGATGGAAGAGAACTAAGGAAATCTAACTCAACCCTCTTATTTTACAGAGAAAACAGGGGCCCAGGGAGGTCAGAACTTTATAGATATAGAACCAGAAGGGATCTCTCAAATCACAAAATCCAACTTCACTTTACAGACAAAGAAACCGAGGCACAGAGTAATAGAGTAGTTAAGTGACTTAGATAAGATCACACAGCTATTAAGCATCTCAAGCAGGATTTGAACCCAGTTCCTTGGACTCCAAATCCAAAGCTCTTTCCATTACTCCATGCTGCCTCTGGAGTCAGGCTCCAAAGTCACCCATACAAGATACTGGGTAGACAACTCACACAATGAGGCCTTCTTTGATGTGTGAAGAATCCTACTCCCGCTGGCCAAGGAAGTTGAACTAGGAAGAAGAGGATTATTCCCTCGCTGGGGGGTGGGGGGAGGGGGAAGGCAAATCATCTCTCTAGAGGTTGGGGAGTTGCAGACAGAGGAGGAGTCTAGAAGCTTTGCTGCTAGTGCTAACCACTCATATCAGGAAGGAAGGAAGGAAGGTAACATGGGGGTCCATGAACTTTTTTGAAAAAAATTATTTTGATAAATACTTCAATGCAATCCATTTCCTTTATGAAATCCTTCCATAAAGACAGAGAGTAGTCCTACATTGTTTTATGCATTTAAAAACATTATGCTGAGAAGGGATACACAGGCTGTTCAAAAGGATCCATGACACAAGAAGGGTAAGAATCCTTGACTTATTCCAACCCCTTCTGTTTGGAAATGAAGACACTGAGATCCAGAGAGGCAGGCAGGTGTTATACTGAATGGAGAGCTGGGTTTGGAGTCTATCCTAATGCCCTTACCAGTTGTGAGATCCTGGGCAAGTCACTTTCGTCAGCTGCAAAATGGGAATGAAAATAACAGCCCACCTATAAGGGCTGTTGTGAAGATCAACTGAGATAATATTTGTAAAACATTTAGTAAAGCGCCTGGCACTATACACTATGGGACTGTTACCTATTATTATGATTATCATCATCATCATCATCATCATTATCATATATATAATATAATATCATCATATTATATAGGAGAAATAAAAGGTTACTCAGTAGCAGGCCAAGGATGCAGAACACCCTGGATTCCTGGCTTCCATTCCAATTTGGATCTCCAAGAGGCTCTCAGGGTACCCGAGAAGAAGCCATAGACAAGTCCCTCTCCCCAAATTTCTCATCTAGCACCAAGAAAGGCAATCAGTGCCAGATGTGAAAAGAGTAAGAAACATTCAGAAGTATTGCTAACAGAAAATCATGAAGCAGTATCCTCACTGGTGTTTGGAATATCACCTCTAAAAGCAGTCACCCGTCTTCTCCCTGCCTGTGGGGACTGGAGCTGACCAGCTACAAGGGCCTGAACAAGATGTGTGTGTGTGCGTGTAAAGGTACAGGCTTTGACCTTCATCCCATGGCATTGTGGTATTGGCCACTACCAGGGAGAGAAGGCCAGAGCAGATGGGGTAGAAGGTTTGGCGCAGGACGGCCACTCTGGGGACCCTGCTTTGCTCCTTTGATGTTGAGAAAATGAATCAGAATGAGACATCAAGGAGTAGAGCGGGAGGAGGAGGAAAGCAAAGGAAGCAGGGAAAATTGAAGAACAGGAGCCCAAGGGGATGCAGAGGTCAGAATGGGTATCTTAGACACTGCAGGGAATCAGGGAACAAGACTCAGAGACCAAAATCATTATTTACTCACCCAGAAATGGTGCTGCTGATGTTAGGGACTTTAAGGTCCTTCTCCCCTTTTCAGATTCTTTCCCCCTCACCCTATCCTCCTACAACCCAGCCCAGGGGCTCATAACCTCTTTTCCTCTCATGGATCCTTATGGCAGGCTAGTGAAAGCTATAGCCTCTCTCTCAGAATAATGCTTTTAAATAGCTAAAAGAAACATCAAGTTTCCATAAATGCTAAGTGAAAACAAAAATGCCATTTCTGTTGCCCACTCAAGTTCGTGGACCTTCTGAAATGGTCCATGAACCCTAGGTAAGAACCTCTGACAAACCACCCAGAAGATGCTGCTTCCTTCAGCCCCAGGAGAGAGCCCATGATGATGCCATCCATCTCTGCGCCCAACAATAGAGCAGAAGCATATGTGTGGGCAGGACATGGGAGGAGGGGATTACAGTGAAGTCGAATCAGAGGGAGCCACTACCCTACTCCTCCCAGGTGGTTCTGAGTCCCTGTCTCCACTTTCCCATTTGGTTTAAGGTGCATAATATTGGGGGGAGGGGTACAAAACATAGCCTCAGGGAAGAAGAGTAAACATAGGGAGGAGATATGTGTCTGAAATACTGAGACTTAGCCATCCCCCCCTCCCATCTCGGTAAAAGGGATAGGTGGGGCTACTGGGCCAAGGCAATACCCAGTGGGGACACTGACCACCAGGTCTTCAGGCCTGTAGTCACATGATCCCATCTGAATATTTTGTAGAGAGTGGGTGTAGTAGATCCATGAAATAGAATTCTGGGGAGGGCGGCTAGGGATGGAGGAGGGAGAAGGGACTGGCACAGGATGATTACAGAGCTCTGGGGATTTTCAGTACGGTAACCCCAGTTGCTCCCCAAGATAGCACAACAGCCCAACCCTCATGTCTATAACTCCTTTTCACCCAACATCCCCTACTTCCACCCCCAAGATTCAGGAGATAGAGGAGCACAGTCAGCAGGGGAGGAGAGGGAAAGGGGGAGAGGGGTAGCAGCAGCAGCAGCAGCTGGTACCACAAGGGGCAGGTGCCGCCAGGTGCAGGTACCGAGGCCAGGAGGTGCCATGTCACTCCTAATCAGAGCCCCTTCCCATCCACGCCCCCTCCCCATCTTCCGTCCGTGCCAGGGTTGGATTACACAACAGGTAGGGAAGAGGGGGCTCCGAAGCACCTGCTCTCTCACCCGTCCGAGCCCGGTCTCCCCTAAGCCCCGGCCCCCGCCGCCCTCCTCCCTCTCGGCCGCAGCCTTCCCGCCCGAGCGCGCTCCCGCAGGGGTCGGCGGTGCCGGCCTTCGCTGCCCTCCCCGTCCCTCCCCGCACCAGCACGTACTGCTGTAGAGGGTGTCGATCCAGGAGAGGCGCGGCAGGCCCCGGTGGCTGAGCGGCTCCATGCCCCGCTGCGCTCGCTCGGCTCCGTCAGATCGGAAACCCGACCCTCATTGCACAACAAAGGAGGGAGGAGGGAGGCAGGGCTGGGGGAGGAGGGAGGGCCGGCCAGCAGCCGGGGAAGCTGAAGTTGCCGCCGGGGGCGGGGGAGAGGCCGGCAAACAGGTAGCTGGGAGGAGCGCGGCGGAGGCAGGCCGGGCGGCCCCGCGGACCGACCCCGCGAGCCCCGAGTGCGCCCGCTGCCGCCCCGGGCTCTAGATGCGGCTCCTCGGGAGCAGACGCGCCGCGCACTGCCGCTGGCCCGGGGACGGGCAACTTCCCCGGGGCTGCACCGCGTTGGGGAGGGGGGGGGGGGGGGGGGGGCGGCAGCGGCAGGCCCGGGGCTCTGCCCCGCCCGGGGGCGGGCGGGCGGGGGGGGGGGGGGGGGGGGGGGGGCGAGGAGAGGCTTAGGGGAAGGCTGACTTCCCCCTGCAGAGACAGAGCCCCGGGGCTGCAGCTGCAGCTGGGCCCCAATCTCCCCCAACCTAAAACGGGTGCACCAAAAAAAAAAGTCTTAATTCGGAAACCCTGCAGTGGAGGTGGTGAGAGGGGTGAAATGTGGGCCGGGTGAGATGTGCGGGAGCGCGTGGACTGGCACGGCATTCCAGATCTGGAGCCGGAAGGGGCCCGCCGAAGCTGTCCCAACAAATCCCTCATTTTACAGAAAGGGAAACAGGCTCAAGAAAAACGAGCCGATTCCTAAGTCTGGAGAAACCTCAGAAGCCATCTCGTCCTTCGTTTTACAGAGAAGGAAACTGAGGCCAGGGATGGTTGAGGTAGTGACCGTGAGCTCTCCAGCCAGGATACCTGCCGTCCCGGGATGTTCAAGCGTAGCCCCCAGGGGATCACCTGACCGGCTCTCCAGGACCTCCACAATGAGATCTGAGAACGAACGTTCTCAGTTGTGGGAGGAAGAACTAGAGGAGTGCTGTCTGCATCAATCCACCACGGAGACAATGGGGGAGAGTTTAGTTTCCCTCCCAAGAACTAAGGTTCTTGGATTTACACAGGACGCTCTACCCCAGAAGGGAAGTCTGCAGTAGTTCCAGCCTTATCCTTTCTGGGGGGAAGGACTGGGGCAACAGATGGCAATTTAGAGGGCAGATCTCGATGTAGATGGTCCCTGAAAGACTCCCCTGGCCTTAATCCTCACAGAGAGAGGCCAGAGAGCTGGCCTCCAAGCCAGGAAAAACTGGATTTAAGCAAGACCTGTCTCTGAGTAATCTTGGGTAAACAGTGCGCCCAGACAGCTCTTTAAAACAATAAAATGTTGCAGGGAAATTGCCAGGCTGAAATGGTGGAGGAAATTCCTTCCCTGAACCAAAGAAATCACAGTTAAGGGTTTAAAAAAAAAAAAAAAAAACCCAAAACTTAATCACTCCATAGCCTTCTCTTATGCCCAATTATCCAATCAGCAAGCATTTATTAAGTACCTACTATATGCCAGGAGATACTATACATATAGTATCTCCTGTTAAGTACTTGGGAGATACTATGACAAAAAACCATAGTAATTTGTATTTATATAGTACTTTAAGACTAGTAAAGATATCCCATTTGCTCCTCACAACACTTCTATAAAGTAGATAAGGGCAGATATCATTTATCCCATTTTACAGAAGGAAGTGGAAACTCTGGCCCAGAGAGATGAAGTTATTCAATGAGTTACAGCCTGGGCTAGAATCCAGGTAGCTAGGATGAGTTCGAATCCATCCCCCAAATACTGTGATCTTGGTCAAGGTACTTCACCTCCAATGCCTCAGTTTCCTCAACTGTAAAATGGGGTTAATAATAGCACTTAGCTTCCAGGGAGTCTGAAGATCAACCTAGATAATTGTAAGGTGCATGGCACAGCACCTGACACACAACAAACAGGCACTTAAAATGCTTACTGCCTTTCCCTTTCTCCATTCCAAGGTTCTCTCTAACCCTAAATGCTTACTGCCTTTCCCTTTCTCCATTCCAAGGTTCTCTCTAACCCTAAATGCTTACTGCCTTTCCCTTTCTCCATTCTAAGGTTCTCTCTACTCAATCAAACTCCCCCTAGATCTACTTCTCAGGGCGAATGTAAGCCCTGAGGGCGGGAATCACTTTCTTTTTGCCAGTGGTTCATATAAGAGGTTGTTGTTGACTCAACTCTTTAAAAGAAAACCATAGTCTGTGGGGTTTCCATAGGCAAAGACCCTGGAGTACTTTGCCATTTCCTCCTCCAGAGGATTAACGAAGACAATTTATGGGACTTGCCCAGAGTCACACATCTCTGTCAGACATAGCTACTAAATGTCTGAGCAGAATTTGAATTCAAGTCTTCCTCACTCCAAGCCCAGCACTCTATCCACTGAGCCACCAAGCTGCCTCAGGTTTGTATATATGTTCGTTGATTGATTAAGGGATGAAACACAATTTCACTCTGATCAAATTCTAAGGCTCAGAGTGCCTTTCTTATTTCTCTAACTTGTTAGCTCTTCTAGCCCACCCCTTCACTATTATTGTTCATTTATCTGGTAGAGAGCCAAGATGTTCTTGAAGACGGTATCCCCAAAGATACTGACACATGATAGGCACTTAATGCCTGCTGATTAAGAGTGGAAAGAGGAAAGAAAGGTAGCTTTTAGGAGATGAAAAGGGACAGCATTCAAGGTTAGATCTCAGTGTGTCAAATAAGACTGATTGTCTTTGGGAGAGAAATACCCTTTAGTATATATTGCTTTAAACATACAATATGTGACACTAGTTCACAGTTTTATATCATTTCCCCCTGTTCTTTGTATCTTAAAATGTTTGTGTTTCTTGATAATAAGATTATAATTTTTTAATTTTTTTGAAGAAAAGGATTCTCAAATGATAGTAAGTGGGTCTCTTCTTGGTCCAAGAAGCAAATCCAGCTTCTTGGGATCCCAAAGGAGTGGGATCTAAGCTAAATGGCCCTTGAGCTAACCTAGTGGACAGAGGGGCCGGCCATGCCCTCTGGAGCTGTGAGCTCATAGATCAAATCCAGCTGGAGAAGTGAGAAGCCTAAAGTGAACCTTATTGGTTGTTTTTCTTAACCACAGGGTGACTCAGAGAGTCCTCCCAGCTTCCTTGCCTCCTCTCTCTCCAGGCTTTGGCCCCACCCCTTTGCCCCCATCCTACCCAGCCCCAGCTTGCAAAGAAGATGAGAAATGGCAAGGCAGACAACAAAAAAATCCCTCCAACAGCACCTGGAGTGTTGGCAGGAAGGGGGGAAGTGCATCTCCTAGGAGCAGCTCCAGAAATAGAGACACTATGGGAAAGGGACCAAACAATCTCCTAGAGGAGACTGAGTGAGGGAAGAAGGGAGACACCCACGGGAGAGAGGGGAGAAGGAATAGAAGGGGAAGGGAGGGAAACCTCCTTCCTTTATACTTGCCCCCAAAGCAGAGCCCCTTACAGAATATGGGCATATCTTCTCCAAACCCTCCCCTCCAGCATCTCTTCCCCCCCCCCCCCCCAGGCAAACATAAGAGTATAGATTTGGAACAGAAAAACGGTCTGGAAGCTTATGTGGGCCAGCCATCTCATTTGCCAGAGGAAACAGACCCAATATTACCACAGCAAGTAGCAGAACTGAATTTGAACTCATGCCTTCCATCCCCCAAACAGTACACAATTTCTTCTACATCAAAAGCATGAGCCCAACCTTACTTGTCATCACTGACAGGAGTAGATATTTCAGATTGTAAGGGAAGTCACCTCCCTCACTTTACAGAGGATCTCGAGGTGTACAGGGTCACACAGGTAACAAGTAGCTGAAGCAGGATTTGAACCTGAGCCTTCTACCCCACCAATCCAGTACAGTTTTCTCTGCATCACTTGTCTCCTTGGCCATTTTTTTCCAGTCCCCAGGGATGATGCTGACTTATTCAGAGGTAACCTTTGCCAGTGTTTCATATCCTGAGGTTTCTCGCAAGGTATATGGAACAGTGAGAGAGACCACAAATTTATCCATCTAGAAGCCATGCGCATTTGCATGCATTATGTCAAACCTAGCTCGCACACCTCCTCCTCTGGCAGTTCTCAAGAGAAAATGCAGCAATTCCTCTCCTTGGGGCTGACAATTTGTTCATTTTCTCAATTCCTTCCTGTCCACCCCCTGCCATTGATATAGACCTCCTATTTCAAAACTACCATGGAGAACAGAGAGAAACAAAAAAACCAGGAAAAGGGACAGTGAACAATGGTTGTTAAAGACCACTGGACCAACATCTTTTTTTTTTGGGGGGGTGTCTATGAAAGCATTTACTCCCTTAATGTGAAGAGTAGCATTTACCATGACCTTTCTGTTCTTATCCTATATCATCCAGGGTTACTTATTAAGAGCTGAGAGGTACCTTAAAAGTTATGTTATACTCTCTCCCCTGCCCCTCACTTTACATGCTTCTTCCTCTACCTTCCAGTTTACAAAGGAGGAAACTTGGGACCCAAAGTTAAGTGACTTACTAAAGATCACATAGTAATATTAAGAGGCTGGGAGCTGACCTGTGACTAGACTCTTCCTTTCCATTATGCTATGCTCTTGAAAAAAGTTCCTTCTTTTACAAGGGGTGAAATCGGGGAGGCAGAATCCTAGAATAGGAAGAATGGTTCTGGAGTGAAAGGATCTGAATTTTAATCCAGCTTTGCTGATGCTGATGACCCATAGAGTCATTAAACCTTGGGTCTCAATCTCATCTACAAAAGAAAAGGGGGTAAAAGGGATGAGTTAGCCTAAGGTTTCAACTCATTCCTGGCAAATTAGCAAAGATGTTGAATGTTAGAGGGGCTGTGGTAAGCTAGGCACACTAGTACATTATTGGTGGAGCTGTGAATCCGTACAACCATTTTGGAAAGCAAGTTAGAGTCATGCACATAAAGTGACTGAAATATCTGTGCTCAGAGGAAAGTCATTAATAAGAAAAAAAAGTCCCCATACATGCCAAAATATTTACTTTTTGTGGTAACAAGATTGGAAACAAAGTAGATACTCATCAATTTGGAAATGGCTAAACAAACTATGGTACATAAATGGAAATGTTACTACGTTGTAAAAAAATGACAGATATGAATACAGAGAAACCTGTAAAGAGTTACATGTACGGTGCGGAGGGAAGCCTAAGAGAGCTGGAACTCTGAAAAGATGTATTTGAATCTAAGACAGCAAAACACTTAAGGATAATTACCTACTCAAGGTGTGATAATGGTTCCATAAACATATAGTGATGTGATGGCTCTCCTCATGATTGGAGTTTGCTGAATGTGTTGTGATGAGGTAATCAGAGGCAAGGATTGGAGGGCTGAGGGAAAGGGTCAGAGGCTCTCTGACACAGCTCGCTGAGGAAAGAGGACTTAGGCTCCAGACTCCAGAGTCCAGGATTCATCTTTGGCAAGCCATATGGCAGCTTGCCTGCCTCCTTCACTTCTCCTCCTAAAGACCAAGGACTTTGACTGATCCTGACTCTAACTGACCGTGAGGCCCTCCAGAGAGCTAACCCGGACATTATAGGAAGCAAGCCAAATTAAAAAAAACACTATATATAATAACTACAACAATGTAAAAGGGAACACACACATACACATAATCAAAAATGATTGTTACAAAATTACAAAGAGTAAACATGATTCCAGAGAAAAAGATAATGAGAAGATATTCCCAGCCCAGCCCAAAGCATAGCAGAGGTAGAAAGTCCACCAGATATAGGCACATGGCATATATATCACTGTGATGCTAATTTTGTTTTTTTATTTTTAGTCCTTAAAATATCAGTCTGGGAGGGGAAAAGGGTAGGGATGTGAGGGGAAACTTTCATGAGAGAAAAGACTTTTTTCAGTCACATCAGAGTCTGTGATCCCATTTGGGGCTTTCTTAGAAAAGATACTGAAGTGGTTTGCCATTGCCTTTTCCAGCTCATCTGACAAAGAAACTGAGGCAAACAGGGTGAAGTGATTTGCCCAGGATCACACAGCTAGTATCTGAAAGTGAATTTGAATTCTTGACTCTGGGCCCAATATTCTATCTACTGTACCAGTGAGCTGTTCCCCCCTTCCCCTCAAAAAAGACACCAAATATACTAACTTGTTTTTAAAAGGGGGAGGGGAGAACTCAAAGAGGTTAGATTCAGTGGCCTGTAAAGTCCCTTCCATGAAAATACTGTCCTTCCAACCTCTCTTCAAGGCCAAGGGCCTTTTTTTCCTTCAAGGAGATGTCTTACCCCCAACTTGCTCTGAAGTTAAGCTAGAAACCCAAGCCTGCGGGCCTTGGCATAGTGAGTAGGATGCTTTAGACCCTGAAGGAAACACCCACCCTGATGGTGTCTATGGGCTCTTTGGTCCTAGAAAGCAGAAGAGGGAAGAACCCCAAGGTCCTGATTCACCCAACTTCTCTCCATAGAGTCACAGAGTTGAAGTGGGACCTTTAAGACTACCAGGGACAATCCCCATACTTTACACTGGTTAATAAATGAGATGCTGCTCATCATAGAGCCAGGATATGAGAGTAAATGGGCTAGGCTACATATAGGACTGCATCAAAGGTCCGGGGACCTGGATTTGAATCTTACCCTTAACATTATCTTTGTGACCTGTGGCCTTTCTGGTGCTCAGTTTCCTCATCCACAAAATGAGGGGGTTTTCAGTAGTAAATCTATAATCTTATTGTCCAAGTCATCAATATATAACAGTAAATAAAGTACCTTAGTGCCCACAGAGTTTGGGTTAGCTATATCCTTCTGCTCCGAAGAAGGTAAAGATGCTTTCTTCTCTACAAACCCAGAGGGCATGAACTAGATCCAACACCAGCTCCAATATGTTAGGCCAGAAGGGACAGTGTTCATGGAGAGGCTGCCCTCATTTCTGCTCTGGGCACTTCCCTGTCTGTCCTCAAATCCCTGGGTCAATTTAATGCAATTCAGCAAATGCTGGTTCAGAAACCATGCTGCTCAAGGTTAATGGCTAGGGCTTGGCCCAGACCATACCCTCCATCTGGTTGGGTGCCAACTGCCTTGTAACCTTTCTTCTTTTTAATTAAATTTTGTTCTATTTTCAGATCAGCATTCTCTTCCTTCCCCTCTCCGCCATGTGTATATGTATATATGCATATATACATGTGGATATATATAGATATACATCTGTGAAACCTGCTCTTCACCTCCAGACAAAGAGGTGATAGACTCAGAGGGCAGCGCGCGCTCTCGCTCTCGCTCTCGCTCTCTCTCTCTCTCTCTCTTCTCTCTCTCCCTTTCTCCTTCTCTCTCTTTCTCCTTCTCTCTGTCTCTCTCTCTCCTCTCTCCTTCTCTCTCTTTCTCCTTCTCTCTCCTTCTCTCTCTCTCTCTGTCTCTCTCGTTCTCTCTCCTCTCTCTCTCTTTCTCCCCCCTCTCTCTTTTTCTTTCTCTTTCTCTCTCTCTGTCTCTCTCTCTTTCTCCTTCTCTCTGTCTTTCTCCTTCTCTCTGTCTCTGTCTCTCTCTCTTTCTCCTTCTCTCTCTCTCTCTCTCTCTCTCTCTCTCTCTCTCTCTCTATATATATATATATATATATATATTGTATTTGTGTACATGGGTGGGTGGATGGGTGTCTGCCTTTGAGACCTTTTTTGAAGACTTTTCACATATATACATATCTATGCACACACATATGTACACAAATACATATATAAGAACCAAGGAGAGAACCATGGGGATGGGGGGGGGGGAGGGTGGGAAGGGAGATGGAGAGCAATGGAAAGAAAGAGAGAGATTCTCACTCCTTTGGAACTGTAGTTGATCATTGGATTGATCAGAGTTCCTAAGTCTTAACAATCCTGCCTTTAATGTAGATGTTGTTCTCCTGTTGTTCGTCACTCTTTGATTTCTAAGGACACGGGTGGTCACGCAACCATCTCCCCTTCGGAGACATCCTGCACTCTGTCCCAAGCTACCACCCTGTCCCTGACGCCGAGCATCACCGCCAGTTTAAGGCCAGCGTGTATCTTCCACCAGCTTGGCTGCTCTTGATCAGCCTCACTCAGAGCCCAGAAAGTCCAATCTTGTACATTTAGGGTCAAGTTTAAAGTCCTTACTTCCCCTTCCTGCATCCAAACTGTCCAACTAGACTCCCTGGAAGCCAAAATCAGACATTGTTCTCTTCAACAGTTTGGTTTCTGAATGTCAGGAACAGCATCTCCCACCAGAAGTTGGCGTGATTAGCAAAGAGGTAGAGGAAAGGAAAGGGGTGGCACGGGAAGGGGTGGCCAGAATATCACTAGTATAGTTATTTTTTTTAACCTATTCATCATAGATTTGGAACCAAAAGAGAAGTAAATGCAGAGTCCAATCTCATTCTATGTATAAGAAAACTGAGTCTCAGAGAGGAGCACCTCTAGAAGCCTCCAACTTCTCATCTGTAAAATAAAGCAGTTGGACTAGTATCTCTAGGACCTGGCACATAATAGGTGCTTAATCAATATTTGTTGAACAATTGATTCCTCTTGAGACAGGGAAACTCAGACCCAGAGAATTTAAGTGGCTTGTCCAATGTCACAGAGGTAATATTCAAATCCTCTGATACCACTGGACCACACTGTCTTCTGCTGTGGTTCTGGACAACTAAATTCTGACCCGCTTATTTTTCCAGCTCTGGACCTATAATCTCACAGATGATTTCGCCTCCCTGGGCCTCAGTTTCCTCCTCTGTAAAATGAGAGGGTTGGACTAGGTGACCTCCCTCCTAGCTGTCTGGTGGTGATCTTATGAGACACAATCTCTGTAGGTCTGTTTTCTCTGGAGAATGGGTGGGGGTTGGTCTGCTTATGAGGTCTCTTGCAACTCTCAGACTAGAATCTGTGAAGTCAGAAGGAGCCACGATTTCCTTCACAGACCTGTAATTAACTCCCTGTCGGCTTCACAGTTTTGCGGCAGAGACACAGAGAGAAAAGCTTCCAAGCTGGGGAGGCCACCCGACTTCCCACTGTCACTGGGCGGCACTGCTGGGATCCAAGCAGACACAGCAACAGCCTCTGGATTGGCCCTTTGCTAAATCAGCCACAAATAGGAAAGGAGCTTCGTGGGGGAATGCAAGGGAAGTGAAGGGTCGGGACAGGACATCAGGTCCCATCAGGGCACAGATGATTCAGCAAGAATTGAGAATGGGGGCTTATACAGAGTACATTTCCACCGCTCCTGGGACCATCCATCCCAGGGGTCTGGCAAGGTGGCGTGGTCCACTCTTCCCCGTCCTTTTGGCCACATTCATACATCACCCCATCGCCACCCCCAAGCTCTCCCCCAAACCTGGCCAAAAGAATGGGCTTTGGCTTCTTCATTTGCCCTTCCCCTCCCTCCCCCTTTTCCTCTTTGCTATTCCTTGGGAGATGGAGGCAACAACAATAAATACAAACCATTCCCCAATTATTCACTTCCCAGAACAAAGTTGTGAGTCAGCCTGAATCATCAGAAGCATTGGCAGGATGTACTGTGGTACTGCAATTAACCCAGAAGAGATAAGGTACTGGGAAGCCAGGCCCTGGTCATCCAGCCAGCCAGTGGCTCTCCCTGCCCCATGCTACCCTCCCCAAAGGCTGGCTTTCCACGGGGAATTGTGGAAGACAACGCAAGTGGGTTAGAGGGCCTGCCTTGACTCTGGTTGGCAAATGTATCTCCGACATGGTCTCTTGCCTTAGTCTAAGCCTATTACTGACACTTACCTTTGTGGGCCTCAGTTTCCTATTTTGTAAGATAGAGTCAGACTAGCTGGCTATATCCCCGATCATGACCTGGGTCTAAAGCTCCTTTTTCTTATTACCGGAGTGACCTTGTACTAGTCCCTTCTCTCTCGCCCTCAATTTCTTCCTTTGCAAATGCCTTCTCCAACCCCTCAGCTCTAAATCTGAGACCTTAAGTCTTTATTGGATTCATTGGGAACATTCACAGTTCACAACCCCCGTGGGCTGCCCGGCCGCCACCTGCTCCCCGGTTCCTTTCTCACTCACCAGAAAGTGCCCATCCTGCCTCGGAAGGAGCGGGGGCCGCAAAGAGGGGGCTCCAGCAAACCGGCGCAAAGTTCAATGGCTGCAACTTTCTTTAGGGCGGGCGAGCAGAGCAGGTGGAGGAGCGGCCGCCGGCTGAGAGCAGACAACCGTCTGCGAGCGGCCCCGGCTCACTTGTGCTCTAGGCACGTGGCTGGCCCCTTCCTGCCGGGCCGGCCGTGCCCTTGGCTCCCCTCAGCCAGCGTCCTGCCGAGTGACATCCCGGCTCCGAGCTGTGACGCCACCGGCCGAGGCTGGCCCCGGCCCCGCGGGCTCCCACCGAGGGCAAGGCGGCAGGGGGCGAGGCTTCGGCAGCCACAGGGCGACGGGGCCATGAAGCCGGCCGCCTGTCCCCCGCAAAGGCTTCCTGTCTGCCTTTCTTATCAGACTTGGCGGGAGAGTGGCGGTATCTCTTTAAGGACCAGACCTCTAAAGCAAGTTCCAGCCGCAGTCCTGGATCCCCGGCCCCGCACTCCCTGCAGTCTGCAGGAGCTCCCAGGTACCACCTGGTGGTCAAGCTGCAGAAGTGCCGCGAGAATACCTGCATACATGGCCCGCCATCCCCCGGAGTCCCCGAGCCCGGAGGCAGCCGGAGGCAGCCGCCGGCTCCTCCGGCTAAGCCAACGAGGTGGAGGCTTCTGGCGCAAGGAGCGATGCCCTCTGGGCTGGCAGAGGCAGAATGAGCCAACAGGAAGGTGCCAGGCTGAGAAAGGACGCTCGGCCCTCGGCCCCTTCCTGCCAATCAATGGGCTTCCTGAGAAAATCTCGCTAGTAAATGGCAGTCGGCATGGGGTCCCCCTCATGAGACTGGCAAGTCTTTGAGGGAGGGGCCTGTCTCTTTGCCTTTCTTCGTATTCCCAGTGCTTGGTGCAACATCTGGCACACAGCAGGTGCTTAATACTTGTTTACTCAGTGTCAGGCAGAGCATGGGGTCTCCCTCATGAGACTGGCAAGTCCAGTACACAGTAGGGGCTTAATATAGGATACTGAGTGAATGTCAGGCAGGGTATGGGGTCTCTCTCATGAAACTGGCAAGTCTTTGAGGGAAGGACCTGTCTCTTTTCCTTTCTTTGTATTCTCAGAGCTTAGTGTAACATTTAGCACACAGTAGGTGCTTAATAAATGTTTACCGAGTGAATGTCAGGCAGGGCATGGGGTCTCCCTCATGAGACTGGCAAGTCTTTGAGGAAAGGACCCTGTCTCTTTGCCTTTCTTCATATTCCCAGAGGTGCAACATCTGGCACCCAGCAGGTGTTTAATACTTGTTTACTGAGAGTCAGGCAGGGCATGGGGTCTCCCTCATGAGACTGGCAAGTCCAGCACACAGCAGGTGCTTAATACGGGATACTGAGTGAATGTCAGGCACTTGGAATACAAAGACAAAAATGAAACAGTCACTGCCCTGGAGAAGCTTATTTTCTAAAGGATGTTGGATCGGGCAGAAGACCCGACTGTTCAAATCACTGGCTATGGGCAGCACGTAACCATCCCGGCCTTGGTTGTTTCTATTGTAGAATGACAGGCTCAGGCCAGACAGACCGCCTTGGAGGTCCCTTCCAGCTCCAGAGTTGAGATGTAGGGCCCTGAGATTTGTCACTCGGGAATATTCCCTCAGTCTCAGTTTCCTATTCTGTTAAATGAAGAGATTGGACTAGATGACCTCAGATCACGCGCATCTCTAAAATGATGAACTTATAACAGAGAAGGAGGAGTGCACTGACTCCAGAGGTCAAAAGGAAATCCAGGGGAATACCAGGAAAAAGTGAGAGTGAAGGAGAAACTCTCTCAGCCCTTGGGACAACTGACTGTGTACTCCAAGCTTCAGGTAATGGAAAGAATAGGTAGTTTTCATTTTTTTAAAGGAGACCTGGTGTGCTGAAATTATATGTGTATATGGATATACACGTATGCATGGATATCAGGGCCTTAAGCCTGGCATATTTAAATTTTAATTTATTTAAAGCCTGTCATATTTAAATTTAAAGCTATTTAAATAGCTATGGGGAAATTAAGCAATAGCCCATATTTCTACCTATGAACACCCACCCCATCCACACACGTTTCTCAGGGTGTACACTTATCATTTCTCTTTCTTTTTCCATTCAAGGAAAACCCTTGATGTTCATTTGAGATTTCACCTGGATAAAAGCATCCTGGGCCACCCTGACAAGTATCAGTCTGGGGCCTGTATTCCACTGTCTGGAGTGAGTCTGGTCAGAGCTACCCGAGCTATTTCCTATAAGCAGATGTGTCAAACATGCTGCCTGGAACCCTTTATTAAAATGTAATCGGGAAATGCTAAGCAAAACAAAAATATAATGCAAAATAGATAATGTGAATTTGTGGTTTCCTGAGTGAAGCTGTGCCCCTGGGGAGGTTTGAGTTTGACACTGTTCTTGTAAGTAACTTAGGGCAAAGCATTTTCTCTCCTGCTAAGCTTCCCTGCCCTCAGCAATAAAATGAGGGAGCTGGACTAGATAGATAGCCGGGGGGATCCGTTCCTGTTATAAATCTATGATCCCAGGGCCTAGCTTTCCTATTCTCTAAAAAGAGGGGGTGGGCCTCTAAGGTTTCTTCTAGCTTTCAATCTTTGCTCCTATGAGCAGAAATAACTCAAAGCCTTGAAATAATGGATGGTTAGCCTTATTACTAGCCATGTTCCAAAGGGACATCACTGCTCATAAGAAGCAGGGAGATTGAACTTGATTGTTACTGACTTAGCAGATTAAGGCGTGCTCCGGAGCTGTTCCTTCCCCTCTGTTTCTCAACTCTGTCTGCCTCAACTCTCATGGGTTCATGGATTTCAGATTCCATCTCAAACACTTACTATGTGACAAATCACTTAACTGACATGGGGAAGGGGGGATGGTTTGGGGTGATAAATGATTCTAAGATAGTGGTTTTCTTTTTTCTTGTTTTTTTTATTGGCAAGCTTTGTTTTTATATTACTTTTATTTATGAATACATCTTTCCCATCTCTCCTTTCCACAAGTCATCCTCCCTTATAACAGAGAATTTTTAAAGGGAAAAGAAGCAATTCAGCAAAACCTAATCGGCCAGCATAGGTAGTAGTCCTAACCCATAGTCCTCTACTTCTGCAAAAAAAGGGAGAAAAGTGAATTTTCTCAACTCTTCTCCAGGATCCAGCTTGGTCATTATAATGACATAATATTCATTTTCACACGGGATTGGTTTTGTTTTTCCATTTACACCGTCGGAGTCATTTCCTCTCGGCTCTGTATCAGTTTATATACATCTTCCCATACTTTTCTGAATGATACTACATCATTATATTATGTCAGATAGCTATTCCACCAGTGATCTCCATTTGTCATTACAAAAAGTGCTGCTATGGATATTTTGAAATATTTGTCTTTGAAAAGTTCTTCTGCTGAAATGGTGATTTTCAACCTTTCTGCGAGAGACTATGGAACTAATATATGAATACAAATCTACACAAAAGCAAGCCCACTGTTTTTCAAATAGCCGTAGACCCTGTGGTGCTGAATTATCCAGTTCAAGTCCTTGCTGGTCCTTGAACAAGACACTCCATCTCTCAACTCCAGGAATTTTCTCTGACTTTCTCCCATGCCTGGAATGAGCTCCCTCTTCCTCTCCACCTCCTGGTTCCCTTCCAACCCAAGTTAAAATTTCCTTTCTTCAGAAAGCCCTAATTCCTCTTAATTCTAGTGTCTAGTCTCTGCTACTTATTTCCAATTTATTCTGCCTATAGTATGCTTCACTATGGACCCCCAACACCCAATGATCCCCCCTAGCTTGCAGAGAGGAAACTGTAGCCCTCTGGGTTTTTCAAGTGCATGTCTAGAAGAAGCCAAATCACTGATGATGACCTCACTGTATAGCCCCATTTCCCCTGCAAGCGGAGACTGAATAAATGATGACGTGGTTCACCATCTCTGCAGGCGTCGATAGAGGAACTGCAAGGTGTTAATCCACGAGAAATCTGGTATCATCTATTGTTCTCAGCCTTGATTTTACTTTATTAGATCTGAACATAATTTGATTTTTAAACAGTTCATCACTTTTAATCAAAGATTTGGACCAAGATTTGTACACTAATCAAAATTTCTGGATGACAGAAAAGTTGAAAGAGATTGCTAACACACTGAAAGAGAACTAGGAGCCAAATCTCAGCAGCTTAGAGTAATGGGCTAACTACAATAAAGTGAAATTTTAATAGACACACATATAAATTTCTATACTTAGGTTTAAAATATCAACTGTGCAAATACAATAGGAGAGGGATGTAAATAGCCAATTATTCACATTAAGGGGGAAAAAAAGCATGTGGGCTTTGAGGACTGCAAGCTCAATGGAAAGCAACCAAGAGACCCAGAATCCCAAAAGCTAGTTAGGGCAAGAATTTACTTTAAGCTGTATTAACAGAAGTATAATATTGCCATGAACACTGTGTCCAGAGAGAGAGGACCAGGGTTCAAATCTCCACAATGATGATTACAAGTTTTGTGACTATCTGCCATTTTAACTTTCTTGAGCCTCAGTTTCTTTATCTATAAAATGAGGGGAATTGGACTAGAATTTAGGGTTTCTTAAACTTTTCCCCACTCGTAACCCCTTTTCACCTGAGAAATTTTTACATAGCCCTCAGTTTATAGGATATAAAATAGGTTTGCAAATCAAACATTTACTGGTAATAAATCATACTTTTGCGATCCAAACATTCAGTTATGAGACCCAATATGAGATTGTGATCCACAGTTTAAGAAGCTGGGGACTAGATGGCCTCTAAGATTTAGATCAATGAGCCTATAATCCTAGGAATGAAGTGCTAGCTCCACTGTTCTGGGCGGACCACCTCTGGAACACCATGCCCTGTTTCCTTCTACAAGTGTTGATGAAATCTTTGTGTGTTTAGCTCTCCCTCTTGGCTGGGTAATACTTAGGCCTATCATGAGTCTCTCTATTGCCCTTGGGGCCCAAAAAACAACTTGTGAGATCAAGATGTTCTGTGACTCACAATCACAGAGCACTGCCGGGATAATAATGGTGTTAAAAAGATGGGTTTTTGCATCAGGGAGGTTGCAATCATCGGGCGATTTCCTAAATGCAATTCAGCCTATCCCCTTCCTTCTGTCTAATTCTGGGCCCAGCTCATCAACCTTTCATTTGAAGGACTGAAAAAACCATTTTTTCCGTTTCTCCCTAATTGATTTTCTGTCCTACTCAACACATCAGCTGCTCCCAACCTTCTCTTCTCTCCTCACGCCCCACACAGAGCTCTCCTCCCACCCTCCCAACTGAGAATCTTGCCATATACTCAGCTGAGACAAGCAAGGCCTTTTGTCATGAGCCCCCTTCTTTGCCATTCTCATTTCACAGCCTTTGAGACCATCTCCCACCATCTCTTGCTTCACTGCAGACTATGAGGAGGAGGTAGCTCTTCCCTACAAAAGATCCTGACTCCCGTCCTCCCCAGCTTCTTCCAGCAGATTGTCCCTGTTATCATCACCTGCTAACTACTCATTCCTTCCACTGCTGATTATGCTCGTCTCTCATCCTTAAGGACTCTCACAAGAACTTACCATCCTTGATCGCCTTTGTTCCAGCATTAATTCTCTTCCCTTCTCAGCCAAATTCCTCCAAAAGGTTGTCTACATTCACAGCTTCCAATTCACCTCTCACTGGCTTTTAAACACTCTCCAATCTGGATTTTGATCTCATCACTCAATTGAACCCAGAGCCATCAGTGTTCTCTTAATTGCCTTTTCATAATCCTCATGGTTTTAAATTCTAGATAGTATTAGATACTGCAGACTTCTCTATGAGTTTTCACTCTTGGCTGTTCTCTTGGTTCTCCTCTTCTCTGGCTGACCACTCAGTCTACATTTACTGTTTCCAGTTATGCCACACTATCTAATAGGGGATGTAGACAATGGCTCTGTCCTTGGCCCTCTTTCAGCTCCCATGAGTCCAGTTAGCATCTCTGTACAGATGACTCCCAGATCTAGCCTTCATCACTCTCTGTCACTCTCCCTGTCTCACCGTCTCCTTTGCTCTCCCTTGTCTTGCCATCTCTGTCACTCTCTCTGTCTTGCCATCTGTCCCTGTCTGTCAGTCTGTATCTCCTCCCTCACTCTTGCTCCCTCTCTTTCTCTCTGTCTCTCCCACTCTCTCTAGTTCCAGTTCCATATAACCATGTGCCTCCTGGTCATTAAAACTAGGTATCCTGTAGTATCTCAAACTTAACCGATTCAGTTTAAAACTTATCATTTTCCCCCTTCCTGAGACTATCCCTCCTTTGAATGTCTTTCAGTCCAGAGCACCACCATCCTGCCAGGATCCATTCTCCTTCAACTCTCTTACCCAATCAGCTCCCAAACCTTGTCATTTCCATCTCCACATCCCTAACTTCACAAACACAGCCTCCATCCCTGTTCAGGCCCTTCTCAGCTCTGACCTGGACTGCTCAGACCAATCCTTCACATCGTTGCTAAAGTAATCTTCCCAATATGTAATTATGACCCAATATGTTATCGTTACTCAGCAAACCACAGCAGCTTCTTATCTAGGATCAAAATCAAACTCTTCTGTTACATTTAGAGTTTTTCTCAGCCTGGCCCCATCCTGCCTTTCCCGGCTTAGCACACATGACACCACTCCACACATTCTACAATCTATCCATGCTGCCTTCCCAGAAGCCACCCTAGAAGTACTAAGTGGTACAATGAGCTGAGCCCTGGACTTGCAGTTGAGAAAACTTGAGTTCAAATTTAGCCTCAGACACTTTCTAGTTGGTGATCTTGGGGAAATCTTTTAGCCTCTGTTTGCCTCAGTTTCCTCAACTGTAGAATGGAAACAACAGCACCTACTCCCAGGCTTGCCGTAAGCATAAAATGAGATATTTGTGAAGTGCTTAGCACAGTCTCTGGCACATAGTCGATGCTTAATAAATGCTTGTTTCCTTCCTTCACTTCTTCCTACTTTCCCATACAACACACTACTTCATATGTCTGGACTTCTCTCTTCCTGTTATCTACCTTTTGGGATCTCTGATTTCCTTTGAGACTCAGCTCAAGCACCATCTTTCTGCATGAGGCCCTTTTGGGCTCTTGGAGGTGCCAGTTAGTGCCTTGCCCTCCTTCCAAGGTTACTTGTTTTCTGCACCATAAATATTTTCTATATAGCCGTATATGTGCATGCTGCCTGCCCCCATTAGGGCAGGGATGGTCTAATTTTTTCTTTTTATCTCTAGCATAGTGTTTGGCACATGGAGGGCCCATAGCAAATGTTTGCTGATTGGCTGACTGACCACAGAGGAAATCTGATCTGATCCTGACATTTTAATGTATAAGGAAGCTAAAGACCAGAGAAGGTCACACAGACAGGAGGTGGGGATCTTAGATCTTCTAATTCCAAATCCTGCCTTTTTTGTATCACATCATGCTGCTTCCCTCCAGTTCTATGGCTGGATACAATCCATATGTTATGACCCACAAAGTGGGGCCTTTAGAGCACCCCACTCTCCATAATGAATTCCTCTTGTTCTTTGTCACTGGTAGATGGCTTTGATGGGGATCCAATTCTCTAGGGTTCTGGATTGAGTCCAAAAGTGTTTCAGAGGCCATGTAGACCAATCCCATATTAGAGGTGGACCAAAGATCCAGAGAGATAGTGACTTACACAAAGCTACATGTTGCGAGTTGTTTCTCAGTTCTTTGACCCATTTAAGTTTTCCTGGCAAAGATATTGGGCTGGTTTGTTATTTCCTTCTCCAGCTCATTTGGCAGATAAGGAAACTGAGGTCAACAGGGTTAAGTGACTTGCCCATCCAAAGCGATCCCAATAGACTTTGGATAGAAAATGCCATCTACATCCCAAAAAAAGAACTAAGGAGACTAAATGTAAATCAGCACATGCTAGGTTCACTTCTTTTGTGTTTGTTTTTGCTCTGATTTTTCTCTCCCAACATGATTCATAAAGTAATGAGTATAAAAAATACATTTAAAAATAATAAAAATTTTTAAAAAGTGATTTGCCCAGTCACACAGTAAATGTCTGAAGATCACATTTGAACTCACATCTCCCTAACTCTGGCCAAATACTCTAAAATATGGCGCCACCTAGCTGCCCAAACAAGAAGTAAACATTGATTCAAAGCTCACAGACCTACAGTTAGAAGTAACCCATGATGCCATCTAATCCAATCCCTTCGTTTTACATCCGAGTCCCAGGGAGGTTCCAGTGGTTTATCCAACCTCATCCAGGAGGCAGGACTTAAATCCGAGTGCTCTGACTCCAGAACCAATAGAGTCGCTAATATTTTACGCTGCACTTTTTCCTACACACATTCACCTGAAAATCTTAGTCAAAAGACTATTGGACAAAGTCATGAGAACAGCTCCAAATGAATGATGGGCTGCCTGAGAGGTAGTGAGCTCCCCTCCTTACAGGGGCTCTTCAAGCACGTGGCTGACAAAAATTAAAATTCAAAGGAAGAATGAAAGAGATAAAACATTTAGGTATAGGTTGGTCCTTATGGCTTCCAACCTCCCTTCCAGCACTGGGATTTTCCAGTTCCATTTCGGTCTCTAGTTCCGGGGTAATCTTTTGGGTGGAGAAGCTCTGGACCCTTTCTCAGGATCATGTATTTAATGCATAAAAATAGGATCACAAATGAAACCAATTAATTATATTGAAATACAGTTATTAAAAAGGCAGTTAGGTATCACAGTGGATAAAGGGCTGAGCCTGGAGTCAGGAAAACTCACCTTCATGAGTTCAAATGCAGCCTCAAACACCTCCTAGTTGAATGTGTCTGAGCAAGTCACTTAACCCTTTTTGCCTCAGTTTCCTCATCTGTAAAATGAGCTAGAAAAGGAAATGGCAAATCACTGGAGCATCTTTGCCAAGAAAACCCCAAATGAGGTTACCAAGAGTGGGATGTGATTAAATGACTGAAAACACTCAATAACCACACAGTTATCAAAAATGATATCTATATACACACATATATACATGCATATGTATGCACACACACACACATATGTTCCTGGACCTTGGGTTAAGACTTTGATCTGGAAGTTGATGGGTAAATGAAGAGCCCATGTGGGCAAGGCGATAAGGCTGATAGAAATCGGTTAGCAGAGCTCCTTTCTCTGCCACACTTTAATCAGGTCTTAGGGCTTAGCCACAGAGCTGGGGAGGGGGAAAGCTGCAGCTCTGGGGAGCCTTCCCTCTCTCCTCTACATCAAAGCCCTGGGTTTTTAACTCCTCTAAAGGCAACCTCCTTTTTCCCTCAGAGGAAATTCATCCTTCTTTCCCTGCAGGCTTTGGAGAGCTTGCTTATCTGAATAGGCTCATTCCCCTCTAGAATGCTCCATGTCCTCACCCTGAGAAGCCTTAGCTCAATCTGAGCAGCATTTCTTGTGGCCGGGGGTTCCAAACTGATTTTTTTAGAAAGCACTCCTATCATTGAAAAATTTTTGAGTATGTACCCCCAATATGTATTTACTTATGCATGCATCACTCCACTAATAAATCCTGATGTTATACTCCCTACACAAAAATAAAAAGTAAAAAAATGAGATGAAAATGAGATGATAATTGATCCTAAAATTAAAGGGGAGGTCTGAGAATGAGTATCAAGGACAATAAGGACCTGTGCTTTAGAAAAATCACTTTGACAGCTGTGTGAAGGCTAGACGGAGTGGGAAGACCCTTGAGACAGGGAGACCAATTAGTAAGCTATCACAATAACCCAGGTGAGAGGTGCTGAGGGCATGAACTTGAGTGGGGTCCCTTGTGTGAATGGAGAAAAGGGGACAGATGTCAGCGATGTGAAGATGGAAAAGTCAAGATCTGGCAGCTGTCAGGATGGTACTAAGGTTGCCTACTTGGGTGACTAGAAGGATGATGATGTACTTGACCGAAAGAGGGAAATTCAGAAGAAGGATCAGATTAGACAGAAAGATAATGTAACAAGAGCTGAGATGCAGATCACCACCCACTAACCATGTGAGATTCACTGTGAACCATATGAAACAAAAGGGTGGGAGTGGGGCTCTAGCCCCCAGTTGCAGAACCTGACAGCCAGGACATGATGTGAAGGAAGGTATGCTGGAGTGGAGTGGGAATGGGGGGGGGGTGGATTTCAGACTGCACTTAATACTGTTGAATGCTCATATAATGATTAAGTTCTACCTCTATAAAATAGTCTTTTCTTTTTTGGAGAGCAAACACTCACAGGTGCACATCCTCCTGGTCCCTCTTAAGAAATTTAGAATTGATTGCATGATATGGGAGACCACCCAGTATGGCGTGCCCTCATCAGAAAAGATGCTGTGTTCTCTAAGCAAATCAGAACTGAGTTAGCCCAGAAGAAACTCGAGATGTGCCGTCAGAAAAGCCACCCCAAATGTTTGTAAGGACTATTTGTGCCTGACCTGTAGCAAAACATTTTCTGAGCTCACATTGGTCTGATCAGCCACAGTCAGACACACTAATTTGATTCTAACAGAGCGAGGTCATTTGCTCCTCTTGAAGAACAAAGGAAAACAACCAACTAGGTTCTAACTACCGTGGGGGACCACAAAAGGTCCAAAAGGGAAGCTGGGAGCCTTGATGGGGGAAGAAGAGGGCCGTGGAGTTGGGGAGTGCTAAGGGATAGGGTTAAGTGTGGCTGCAATGAAGACTAAGCCCTTGACTACATCAAGGAGAATGGGATTTGACCCATTCCTACACAAAAATAAAAAGGACTCTCATTAACTGATCCCACATTGGGGTTGGGCCATGGCCCCCCACTTTGTAGACCACTACGATATACTTTTGTCCTTTCCCAGAGTATGAGGCTTGGACTCAGCTTCCTCTCTACTCTGAACTTGGGATGAATATCAATAAAATATTCTTTTTTTCAGGCTTTGATTTCTTTTTATTTTATTTTAATTTATGGAATAAAACTTCCATAACATAGTACAAGAAAAAATATGATTGCACATGAAATTGTAAATCTATTATGTGCAACTTATTCTTTTCAAATATACAATAGTAATTATATAAATTTACTTTTTCTGCTTCCCTTCCTGCCCCAGAGACAGCTATCATTTTACACAAATGTGTGTGTTGTATATATATCTAAATGTATACAGATATATACACATGTGCACACATATATATACACACTCAGTAAAATATTCTTTTAAAAGATTACAGACTTTTATGGTAGAAAAGAACTGGGAACAAAATAAATACGCCTAATGTGGAGAATGGCTAAATATTGTGGTATGAATAAATAGGTTATTACTTCACAAAAAGAAACAATAAATATCATGAATTCGGAAATGACACAGAGACATATGACTGATAGAGAGCAAGATAGGCAGAATCAGGAAAATAAAATGAACAATGACAATAATAGTGGGAAAAAGCCAAAAGATTGAACTGTATGCTGCAAAATCCTAACTAGCCTTGACCCCATTAAAGAAAAGATAAGAAAATGCATCCTCCTCCCTTCTTTGCAAAAATAGGTGAGGAATAGTGCATGTGCTTTCAGACATGTTGTTGATGCATTAATTAGTTTTATTCAATTGCCTTTTTCTTCTTTTTTAACCTTTTTTTTTTTTTTAAACAAAGGATGTTTCTCTAGAGAGAATAGGAGAAGGACAAACTGGGGGAAAAGTATTAGAAAAATGAAAAATAATAATAAAAACAAGATTTGAAATTTTAAAAAACTGAACTAAGTTATTAAAACTCACTAGGCTTCAGGCTCAAAAACCCAAGTAGCATCAGGCTTAAGTCTAAGGTCAAGGTTCTGAAAGGCTTTGGGGGGCAATGAAGTGATCACTGTTCTTTCCATTTGCATAGTTACTGTCATTGCATATGTTGTTCTCAATGTTCTATCTTCTTCATTCTGCATCAGTTCTTCTACATGTTCCCAAGCTTTTCCAATCTCTGCAGATTCATATCTCTCTCTCTCTCTCTCTCTCTCTCTCTCTCTCTCTCTCTCTCTCTCTCTCTCTCTCTCTGCTGAGGCAATTGGGGTTAAGTGACTTGCCCAGGATCACATAGCCAGGAAGCATTAAGTGTCTGAGGCCACATTTGAACTCAGGTCCTCCTGACTTCAGGGCTGGTGCTCTATCCACTATACCATCTAGCTGTCCCAGATTGATTGTTTCTTAAAATATTTCTATTCCATTACATTCATGTATTTTAAGTTTTTATTTTAGTTATTCTCTAAAGGACTTTGACTTTGTTTCCAATTTTTTTCTACCAACAAAGTCTACATTCTATATTAAAGAATACTTTCTAGTTATTTGTCCCATTTCAAAGCAAATAGGAGACCCAGTTCAACCTTCATTTTCCAAAGGATAATCTAACAAAAGAGGGCTCATTCTCAGAGTATAAAGGTATGTAAAACAGCATTCTGGGTTGTCTCTGATTCCTAGTTCTACCCACAACTTCTAGGAGTAGGGGCAGGGCCATATTTGCCAACTCCAGATCTGTCTCCAACAATTAGATTTGACTTCCTCATTACCAAACCTCACTCCTTATCTCTGATATTCCCCAAGGAGTCTGAACTCCCCCCAACTCATGATGGTCAGATGAAACTCTTCCTAGTTCTAAATAAAAGGTCAAAGTTTAGTTCTCAGCTTCTACCCAGAAATGGAGGAGAGATCAGGGATGCTGAGAAAGGGGACTCCACTGAGCATCCTGATAAGGCTCAGTTCTCCTCCTCCCACTAAGAACAAAACAATCAGGTCAAACTCTCCCAGTTCTGAATAAGAGATCGAGATCTGGTTTTTAGCTTCCAGCCAGAGAAGAAGAGATAGTAGCTAAGAAGGAAAACCCCAATAAGCATCTCCTAGCCTACAGCAGCATCACAATTCAAGCTATTATACAGAGACCATCTTGACGTCTCTTCCCTTGCCAGCCGGAGACGGCCAGGCCATTGGAGTCTAAGTTTCCCAGTTCTTGATACAGACATTTTACAGGAAGTTAGTTCAGAATCTACATGAGGTGCCGCTATATCAGGGAATTCCAAGATCTCATCATGGGGAGGAGTCAGAAAATAACTGCATGGAAGGCTTGGTTTTTTTTCCCCCTGGGGAAAAAAAGAATGAAGACAGAAGGAAGAGGAGAAGGTTTGAAATAGATGTTGCCATACTGAATATTCATAATTTCCAAGCCACACAGAGAGAAAGGACTTCAAAACAGAGATACCCAGCAGAAGAAATCAAAACCAAGTGAGAAAAGGGTGAGGCACTTGTGACAACCCCCATCCCCATCTGCTACTACATGTTCAAAGATACTCAGCAAGGCTACCCAAAGTGTTTCTATCTCAGTACTCATCCAATGATAAAGGCAGAATATTAAAAACTTTTTTTAAAAAAAACCCTGACATTTCACCTCCTTAGGCCTCAGTTTCCCCATCTATAAAAGGGGGAGATTAATTAGCTGGGCTTTTCTGGCACTAGAGTTAAGATCCTATGACCAACTCTCCAAGTTGCAGTTTCCACAATCTGTTGCTAGATCTTATTATTTCTACTTACATGTCTCTCACACAGTCACCTCACCCTCATCACCTCTCAGTTGAATGCTTGCAGGTCTCTTTGATTCAACTTTCTCCCTACTCCATTCTATCCTCCACTTAGCTGTTAAAGTGACTTTTCCCCAGCATAGGTCCAGCCACATTCTCCCACTACTCAGTCACTTCTAGTAGCTTCCTCATACTTCCAGGATTAACAAAGTTCCCCTCACCCACATACAGCTATATTTAAGGCTCTTTATAACCTGGCCCCTTCCTCTAGTATTCTTTATACTTTCCTCCCTCTACCTGCTTAGGAGTCTAGATCCAGCAGCAGCCCGCAGGACTTTCTCTACCACCCCAAAGGAATCTCTTCACCTTGGAAGCTCCCTCCACTCCTTCCCACTGTGGAAGTACTTTCTGCTAGCGCAGCCTCCCCTTCCGATTAGCTGGCTCCTCCAGAGCCAGGAAAAAGAAGTCTTCCTCCCTTTGCTGACTCAGTGCCAGAAGATTTTCCCAGCCAAGTGCCCCCTTTCAGCTCCCTTTTATGTGCTGCCTTCCCCCATTAGAATATAATCTCCTTGAGAGCAGAATTGCCTTTTCTACATGTATCTGTAGTCTCCAGGCTTAGCCTGTTGGGGGTTTTCTTGGCAAAGGAAATGGGGTGATTTGCCATTTCCTTCTCCAAATCGTGTTACAGATAAGGAAACTGAAACACACTGGGTTAAATGACTTGCTGAAAGTCACATGGTTAGTATCCGAGTCCAGATTTGAACTCGGGAAGTCTTTCAGATTCTCTGCCCATCGCCCTGCCCAGCTACTCTCTCAGTAAGAGCTTATTCCATGATTGTTGAGTGACTGGCCCATCTCTAGGCCTTGGTACCAACTGTCCCACATGCCAGGATGTTCCACTTCCTCGCCTCAGCCTTGGTTCCCTTCAAAACTCAGCTCAAATACTGCCTACTCTAGGAGTCCTCTCAAGATCTCAAGATCTGGTACTTTCCTTTTCCTCTCCTTTCTTCTCTTTCTCCCTCTCTCCCGTCCTCCCTCTCATTTTCTATATCTATATATGTGTTTGTGTGTATATACACGTAACACACACACATATATATATATACATAGAATATATGGATACATATTATGTGGATATATGTGTGTATGTGTATATATATGTATATATACATACATATATATATATATGTATATATATATATATACACTTAGGTTTTTACACATCTACATATATACACACACACACACACTAAAGGTGCTATACACACACATACACACAAATACAAACACACACATAGAGTATACTTACTTATTTACATATTCTTTCCCCTATTTCCCTGGGGGAAGGGATGATTTTTGCTTTTTTTTCCCCATCTCCAGTGCTTAGCACATAGTAGGCACTTCATATACACTTAATTAGATGAGCTTTAAGCTCTCTTACAAATCAGATTTTGTTATTTTTTTTTAAGTCTTAATAATTAACGCTTGGGCTCATAGAGTTCCAGATTTAAAGCTAGGAGAGAACTCAGAAGCCATCCAATACAACTCTTTCATTTTACAGATGAAGAAACTGAGGCACGAGTAGTTGGGGATTTTGTCCAGTGTCACATAGCTAGTAGGTATCTAAAGGAGAATTCAAATTTGGGTCTAATTATTACATCATCTCACTTTAAATCACTAGGCACAGGGACTGACAAGTCAGGGAGATTGTGGGTAAATCACTCACCTCTCTGGGCCTCAGTGTCCTCATGTGTTTAATAAAGGGGGGTGGCTTCTGTCTAGAAATTCCTGGCTAACTAACTGCCCAGAAGCTGCTCAGCCCTTCCCTTCCCCACAAAGCCCTCCCTTTTCCCCGTCCTTACACTCTATTCTATCCAACTGGGAAGGATAGTGTGGGGGATGTTCCCGACCTTGTCCCACTTGGGCACGCTCAGACACCCTGGTAGCAAAGCTGAAGCCCGGGGAGGCAAGATGGGGAACTCCCTGCTCCCACTATGGAGCCCAGGAAGAGAAAAGAAAGGCAGTCAATTATTGGGGAGCCTCAGAAGCATCAAAGGCGTTTGCCCTTGATCTTTGGCCTTTCTTGGTCTTGGTTTCCTTATCTATAAAAAGAGAGGGAGGGGAGCTAAATGATTTCTAAGGTCCCTTCTAACTAACAAGAACTCAGGGGACTGAACAGGAAGCTGAGAACCACACTCTCAATGGAGGAGGGTGGGCAAAGGGGCCTCTTCCTTCCTCTGTGCCATCTATATCTATCTATCTATCTATCTATCTATATATATATATGTATATATATATATATATACACATATACATACACAATTAATATGAGTGGGTACAGGTGGAGGGAAATAAGCATTTATTAAGAGTCTACTATATGCCAGGCATTAAAGTCCTAAATGCCTTACAACTATCTCATTTGATCACAACAATCCTGGGAGGTATCACCATTTTACATATGAGGAAACTGAGGCAGACAGTACTTAAGTGACTTTAGCTATTAAGTATCTGAGGCTGGACTGGAACTCATCTTCCTGCCTCCAGGCCCAATGCTCTTTCCACAGCTACCTAGTTGCCTGGGTGCAATAACAGGATGATAGAGGGTAACAGAGAGCAACTCCATTTTACAAATGAGAAAACTGAGGAAGACAGCAGTTAAGTGACTTCAGATACCAAAGTGTCTGAGGCTGGACTAGAACTTGTCTTCTTGCCTCCGGGCCCTGAGCTCATAGCATCACTTTCCAGATGGGGAAACAGTTGGAGAGAGGTTACCCAGTGTCACTGTTTTGGACTCAGGCTGGAAGTGAACCCTGGTTTTCTTGAGTCTGACTGAGCCCAGCCCTCCAGCCGCTTTGGTGGCTCTAAGGCAAAGGGAAGAGGAAGAAGACGTTCTTCCTGACACCGAACACTCCTGGACCCCTTCAGAGGCCCATGAGAATTCCAGGCTGTTGGTAGGGTTGTAAATCCTCCCAGCAAGTGCTGCAAAACACTGTACAAGATCGGCCATCCAGATGGGCCAGCAACAGGTGACACAAGACTCCTCTCAGGGTAAATCCGAGCCTAGCAGAGCCCTGGGCAGGCTCCCAAGCAGGATAAGCAGACCTGTGGGGCAAGCCAGACAAGGCTTCAGGGTTGTAATGATGGGAACTGATAGCCTGGAGGAGAAAGGCAGGGTGCCTTCCAGACAGCTAGTTAAGCCAATCTTTTCAACAGGTTCATATTCCCCAGCTCCCAGCCAGCAGGCCTCCCAGCCAAGGTGCAGGCTGCCAAAGGACACAGCTGCTCTGTGACGGCGCTCCCCGCCAGCCTTGCCAGGGGCCTGCACACCAGCCCAGGGATGCCATGATAACAATGACAACTACACCGAAACCTTGATGATAGAGCCTGGAACAAACGGTTGAGTCACATGAGCTTGCAGAAACAGAGGAGGTCATGCTATTGATACAAGTCACTGCTGCCAGAAATAACAAATAAGTTATCCTTACTGAAGGAGCCCAGGCGGATGGATTGATGGAGCTATATAATAACACAGTGGAAACTGTAGCAGGATGCAATAATACCATGTTGACTTAAGCCATTAATCAAGTCTTTTGTTTTTATATCATCTATTTTGCCCCTCTCCTCCCTCCCAGGGAACCTTCCCTTATAACAAAGAATAAGTTTTAAAACTAAAAAACAAACACTACTTTAGAAAAAAATATCAACACGATGAAAAAGTCTGGTGTGATATAAGGCATCCCATATTTAGTTCTCCACTTCTGCAAAGAAGGGATGCTTCTCGTATCTCTTCTTCAGAACTAAGACGGGTCTACATCTCAATCGTTTCTTTGAGTGCAGTCGTATCTGTGCCATTCTGGTGTGCTGGCTCTTTTAGCCATTTCCTACTTGATAGGCATCTCTTTTGCTTTGAGGTCTATACCTATAGGTCTACCTATCTGAGGTCTACCACTATAAACAATATTGCTGTGAGTGTCTTGATGCACATGGGACCTTTCTTTTTAGCACTGACCTCCTTGGCTTGATGCTCAGCAGTGACATCTCTGGATGTTGCCTCTGATTTCGACAGAGGTGACAAGTGGCTTTTTAATTTCAAGACCAGATAAAACAAAAGTGTCAGGGATAGAATGTTCCAATCTTCCAATTTGTCAGGGAATTCTAAAACTCTAATACTGAGAATCACAACCAATACATGCCTGTGCATCTTATAGAGCTCATGGCTAGGATCTCCCATAAATCCTTGACAGGGGGCTGATCTCCTATGCTGGTAGCATTCCTATATATGCTTCTGCCATTGCATGGATCCCATTTTGTAACCCTTCAATTACATGAATGAGCCATATTCATGTTCTTTCCCCTCTCCCTGTCCCTCTCTCGCGCTTTCTTTCCCTCTCTCTTCTCTCCCTCTCTACTTCTCTATCCTTCTCTCTCCCTCTCTCTCTTTCCCTTCCTCCATTTCTCTCTGCCCCTCTGTCTCTATCTCTCTGTCCCTCTTTCTCTCTCTTCTTCTCTCATCCCTCTCTCTCTCCCCCTTTCTCCCTCTCTCTCTGACCTCTCTCTGTCTGTCTCTCTATCTCTCTTTGTCTCTGTCTCCATCTCACTGCCTCTGTCTCTGTCTCTCTGTCTCTCTCTGTGTGTCTGTGTCTGTTTCTCTTCTCTCGGGATGTGTCTATCTCTGTCTCTCTGTTTCTCTGTCTCTCTTTATCTCTGTCTCTCTGTCTTTCTGCTTCTATCTCTCTCTGTCTCTCTGTGTCTGTCTCTCTCTGGGTGTTTGTCTCTGTGTGTCTGTCTCTCTTCTCTCTGTGTGTCTATCTGTCTGTCTCTTCTCTGTCTGTCTCTCTATTTCCCTTCCCTGTGTCTGTCTGTGTGCACATGTCTCTGTATGTGTGTGTGTTTGTCTGTCTGTCTCTAGCTCTTTCTCTCATGATTCTCCTGCATAATTCCTCCTTTTTTGATGCAGCCTGCTCATGTGCTTCATGCATCTCTCCAAGTGACACCTTAGATTAGACTATGGAAAAATCTCATCCAGGAATTGAATGTTCTGAAAAATTAGAATCAACCACACAAAACATCAACTTTGTATGTTAAAATAACGTCCTCGACATCACTTCTTCTCCAACTATTCTATTCTATGACTCCAGCCATACACCACTAGACAAATATTAACCTTTTTTTTTTAAAGACAGGTCTTTGATGCACAAAGATTGGTGACATTAAATAAACTGGACACGTTCCCAATTGCTCACCGCCTGCTGTCAGTTGGAGGCCCACTTCATCGTCCATTTGCATCATTTGTCCCAGATAAATGCCCTGACAGACCTCCTCACTCCTTTGACCATCATCCCTGTTTCCAAGCTAACGTTACAGGCAGATTATACAGAATCCCCTTTAACACACAGTGGGCCAGCGACTGACCTGATGATTTCTTTATAAATAACACTCTATCTTCCATGTCAGGACCTTTGCAATAGTTGTTTCCACCACCTTGAAAAGCATCTTCTCTCATCCTTGACTCTCATATCTCAGACTTCCTTCAAAGTCCAGCTCAGACACAACTTGCGCATCTTTCTTGATCACCTCAGAACTAGGATGATTCCCCTCATATTGCCTTGTGTATGGGTTGTATCAATTTGTATCTACCTATACATACATTTGTATAAACATGTTGCCTCCCTTGGTTAGACTGTTAGCTCCTAGCCATCAAGGACTGTTTCACTATTGCTTTTGCAGCCCCAGCAACCGAGCACGGTCTGACATGTACAAGGCATTCAATAAATGTTTGCTGATTGAGCAGCTAGATGGAGCAGTAGATACAGCACCAGCCTTGAAGTCAGGAGGACCTGAGTTCAAATCTGACCTCAGACACTTAACACTTCTTAGCTGTGTGACCCTGGGCAAGTCACTTAATCCCAATTGCCTCAGCAAAAAAAAAAAAAAAAAAAAAAAAAAAGTTGCTGATTAACTGATAAAAAAAATCACAATCTAGATATAAGCATTCCTCATTCACTTGGTTCTTCCTATGTGGACAGTTAGGACCAACTCATTTGAATTCCTTTATATTTATCAATGCAATTCATTAATAGCATCTTTCCTATTATTTTTCTCTCCAACACACACCCCATTTATATTAAATTCTGAAACCTATAGGTCTGAACCATTTCCATAACATTTGGGTAACAGAAGATACATGTTAAGGTTTTGAATATTAATGGCTAATATAAAGTATACTAATGATTTAATTCATTCATTTATTTTGAGGCAATCAGGGTTAAGTGATTTGTCCAGGGTCACACAGCTAGTGTTTGAGTCATATTTGCAGGGTCAATGCTCTATCTACTGTGCCACCCAGCTGCCCCTACACTAGTGAGTTTAACAACATCAGTGGCTCACTGGTCAGAAGTTCTTTAAGTTCATATAAGATAATGTATGCAAGACACTTTGAAAATCTTAAAGTTCCTTACAAATTTCAGCTGTTATCATTATAATTACTCTTTATCTTAGAGATAAGGAAATTATGCTTCTGCTGTTTACTACCCATATGACAGTGACCTCCTTTTAAGCCTCAAATTTCCTCTTTGGTAAAATGAGGGTAACTGGGTAATCTCTAAGGTCTCTTTTTAGTGCTGAACTTCAGGGTCTTATGAGGTTCACAGAGTTGAAAACACTTGCCCACATTACACAGCTAGTATGTTACTGAACAGAAACCTAAACCCGGGTCTTTTTCACTCCAAATTTAAGTATTGTTCCATTATACCTCATAGCTTCTTTTACTCCTTTGTTAGAGTCATATCTGAAGTGGATCAAGCACTGGGTCTGGAACCAGAGAACCAGGATTCAAATCCCATCCATTTATTTACCTGTAAGCTACCAGGTGTGTCTTTTTACCTCTTGAACCTGCTCCTTCCTTTGCAAACGAGAAGGGTAGACTAGCTGACCTCAAAGATCCATTCCAGTTTTCACTCTATGAGGTCATATGTGCAGAATTCAGTATCATAGATCCAAAACTGACACCAATTCAAAAGAATCTGGATACATGGGGCAGCTAGATGGTGCAGTGGATAGAGCACCAGCCCTGAAGTCAGGAGGATCTGATTTCAAATCTGGTCTCAAATACTTAACACTTCCCAGCTGTGTGACCCTGGGCAAGTCACTTAACCCCAATTGCCTCAGAAAAAAAAATTTATTTGGTTGCATGCCTAGCATCCTCTCAGGTCTAGTATCATCCCCTAGCACAGAGCTTGAGGACATCATTTAGGAAGTCTCCGTGGTATTTTTCTTATCATATTTGGCTATTAAGATGGTCTCTCTTCTGTTCATATGCTGCAGATCAAAGGAACCCACATGTCTCCATATAAACAGAAAACCTCTAAATCCATTTTTAGCAGCATTTCCTGATCAAGAGGAATGCCCAACATTTTTAGCATTATTTCTAAAGCACTGATAGGTACCTCACGTCCAGTATAGAATGATATAGCACTGAATTTCCCACATATTAGCCCTCTGTAAGTGATGCATAAAAGTGTAATGATCCTATTATTGCAGGGAAAGAGTTTTCCCAATGGGAAGATCAACCCTATTCACAGGTCCCCCAATAAAAGTTCCCTTGATCAAGCTATGCCAATGGTACAAAGACTGGAGAAGGTTTCAGGAGACCCGAGTTCTAGTGCAGATGCTGCCACTAATTAACAGTGAAACTCTGAGCAAGTAACTTCCTCTTTCTGGGCCTTGATTTACTCCCTTATAAAGTAAAAGAGTTGGAGAAGATGTTATCGAAACATCTTGCCTATGGATTCTAGAAACTAGAATCCCAGCCTCCAACCTTGATTTCATCTTAACCGGCTTTGAGAAAAATGTTCCCCTTTGCAAAAAGGAAGCTTCCCACGTGAAAGAAAATAGGAAACTCGACTTTCCCCTTCTCTTGCAGGTTTCAATATTAGTCTATGTGAACCAGCCCTTTTGGTTCTAATTTATTTTTATCTTGCAATTTTTTTGGTTATGAACCTGATAAATATCAACAATCATGAACATTTCAAAATAGAAAAGAAGACTGTGTATGCCACCATAAACTTTCATTTTATGGAATTCTTTAAAAGGCAACATAGTATGGTGGACAGAAAGCTGGGAAGACCTGGGCCCACATTCTACCTTTGACACATCCTTAACGTGTGGTGCTGACTAACTCCCTAAATGCTCCAGCCAACTCTCTTAAGACTATAAGGCTGCAGAGATGGCTCTGACGTGTTGGGGGTGATGGGAAGAAAGGGGCTCCTCATCTGCGACTTCCATATACTATAATGAAGTCACAAGTCCAGTCCCCATCCATATATTCATTTTAACAATGATGACAAAATAGCATTGCTTATCTCCGTCCTGCCCATAATTTCCTTCAGCTCTCTCTCTGCAGTCTAAATTTTGTGTCGACACTTTCCCCCCATTTATTTATTTATGCATCATTTTCCTCTTCCCATGGTAGAATAAAGGACTGAGAGCTAGAAATTTTTACAGATTTTTTTACACACAGGATTCTGAGGCTCTGAAAGGTTAGGTTATTTTCACATGAACTAAGTGGAAGACCCAGGATTTGAAGCTAGGTTCTTGGATACCAAATCCCGCGCACCAGTTCTCCCTTACAACAAATAAGCAGAGCCAAGCAAAACAAATGTACGCGTTGACCACATCTAAAATTGTATGTGTGCGTCCTGTGTCTCCAGGCTATCCCACTCTCAGGATGGGGGGTCTGTTTCCTCATTGATCTTCCCGAGATCACGGTCGGTCTTTGTTTTGATCACACTTCTGAAGTCTTTGAAGGTTGCTCTCTCTTACATTATTTGGTCCTCCTGACAATTATTCTCCAGTGCATCAGCTCTTAGCAGTTGAGTCGGGTGGGGGTTGGGGGGAGGACTGACTTAGATGAAGAGGCGGAGTACCTTTCTACCATCTGGCCAGCTCCCAGCAGGGGTCCTCTCCATAGCGACAGCGCTGGTGGGGGAAGGGGAGGAGGTAGGGGAGAAATGATGGGGCGAACGCTGTATTCTCTCCCCAGATAATTTAAATACGAAATACCGAGCAACCGCATCAACAACACAAGTTAGCTCGGTCTTAAACTGCCAGCCACGGGGTGAGCCTGGGGGCCAGGGCTTAGTGGGGAGCAGACGCAGACCAGGGCGGAAGCAAATGGAGCTCTGCGTGCAGCCCGGCAGAGGAACCCAGCCGGTGGGTGGAAGGAGGTTAGGTTTCGGTGGTTTAGGCTGTACTGCAATTACAATGCTAATCTATTCATAGGCCCCAGGCGCAGCATCTATGAAATCATCTGGAAGGCAGTTTGTTCTTTGTATCAGAGCAGGGGGAAACAGTCCTCTCCACCCAGGGGACAGCAGTGTAGCCACCAGTTAAGATTCAGACGTTGTTAGGGCCGGCGGGACCTTGGAGAGCGCCGGCCCCTTCCGTTACAGACACCCAGAGAAGGGACAAGATTCGTCCCAGAGCTCCCGTGGGAGTCTGGGCTCCTGGAGGCCACTCAGTGCTCATTCTGAGCCTAATGCTAAACAGAAAGTGCTGGTTCTCTTCTTCCTCTCCTTTTTATGAGGAACTCACAAACCCATTTTCTTATTTTCCAGTTCTCTCAGGACCCGTTGAGACACATAGAATGATACAGCGGAAAGAAACAAAGCCACAGATTTAGACCTGGAAGGGGCCCGATAAGTCAAATTCAAGCCTCTTGTTTTACATAAGAAGAAACTGAGTCTGAGCTAGGGGAAACTAGGTGGCCAGTAGATAGAGCCCTGGCCCTAGAGTCAGTTATTCTTGAGTTAAAATCTGCCCTTAGGTGCAAGAAACTTAACCCCACTGCCTATTAAAAAAAAAAAAAAAAAAAGGAAACTGAGGTCTGGAGATTCACTCAGTCAAAGTACACTTAGCAAGTTTCAGGCCCTGTGCTCAAGCCAAACTATGTCCCTGCCCACAAAGTTCCCATTCTAACAGGGAAAACAATGCTTCAAAATTTGACATTTGGGGTATAAATGGAAGGTAATTTAGGAGGAAGAGCATTAGCAGTTAAGGGGGAAGAGGACTGGCTCCCTCCAAGATGGGGCTTGAGCTCGGTTTTGAAGAAGTTAGGGAGGAGGTGAAGCTTGACAGAGAGAGCTCAGTGGGAGAGCAGTCAGAGCCGGGTGCTGGCGAGCGCCAAGCAGGCTGGTAGAGCCGGCTTGGGTAAGATGTATAGGGAAATGAGGTGGAAGACTGCAAGGAATGTAGAACCCCCGAGGGGAAGGGCTTTAAAACCAAATGGGGGGTTGTATTGGATCTTAGAGGGAACAGGGAGCCTGTTAGTCTTCCCTTGCTAGCAAGTTCCTCAAGAGAGAACGTTCAGGCAGCATTCATCACTCTATCCACTACACCACACTGTCAGAGGCCCAAATTGAAATGGCCCCTCTATTTCTTACTCTCAGTGTCACCTTAGGCAAGTCATTTAGCTCCTCCAAGTTCTGTTTTCTCATTTGTAAAATACATGTTGAGATCAGACTAGATGCCCTCTAAAACCACGAATCTATGAATTTAGATCTAGGTCACATCAGAAATGTGTATTTACAGAGCAATGGGTATAAAGGAGAGAGAACAACAACCCAAGGAGGTTGTTGTTCAATCGTGTCCAATTCTTCGTGACCACATTTAAGTTTTCTTGGCAGAGATTCCAGAGTGGTTTGTCATTTCCTTTTCCATCCCATTTCATAGCTGAGGAAACTGAGGCAAACAGGGTTAAGTGACTTGCTCATGGTCACATAGTAAATTCCAGATTTGAGGCCAGATTTTAACTCAGTAAGATGAGTCTTCCTGACTTTTGACCCTTTACTCTATCCACTGAACCACTTAACTGCTCCTAGGTAAAGTCCAAGGACCTGATTAAAATCTTTCATCTGTAACTAAACTATATCCTGGAGAAAGTATAACCTCGCTCTATCGTTCAGTTCTCTTCTCTGTAAAATGAGGAGGCTGGATTAGATCAAGGACCCTTAACCAGTAGTCTACAGACCCCCAGGTAGTCTATAGATAGAGTTCAAGGTATCTGTGAAGGGAAGAAAGGAGAAAGGGAGGGAGGAAATGAGAAAAGGAAGGGAGGAAAGGAGAGAGGAAGGAAAGAAAGGAGAAAAGGAAGGAAGGAAGAAAAGGAGGGAAGGGAGGAAGGGAGGACGGGAGAAAGGAAAAGAAAAATAAGCATTTATTTAATACTTACTATGCCAGGCATTGTGCTAAGTGGTTTATAAATATTCTCTTGTTTGATCCTTATAACAACCTTAGGAGCTAAGTGATATTTTTATCCCAATTTTACCAATTGAGAAAAATAAAGCAGATAGAAGTTCTGACTAGCCCAGAAGAGGGAAAAAACAACAACCAATCAACCTTTGGGTTTTTTTTCTAATCATGTGTTTTATCTTATGCATTAAAACAACAACAGCCACAAAATGATTCTGAGAAAGGTCCAGAGCACACGAAGTAAGTAACTCTGGACTAGATGCCTCTGACGTCCCACCAAGGTTCTCCAAATGCCTTCATGGTCATATGTTCTGTTTTTTCATCTAGGTAGAAAGGCTGGACCTGTTCACCTCCACGCCCTTCCTTCCCCAGAGCAAGGCTTTGCAAGTCAAGGAAGGGAATGGAGGTGGATAAGCACACAATGTCAGGTCACAGGCTTATTATGATAATAATCAAATGATAACCAGTGGGTCACTAATAGCATGGAGAAGAAACTACATTTTTCCCCCTAGAGCAATGCTGAATAAATGGATTCCTTAGTGCAAAGGAATGACACTGAATTCTGACTCTTCTACTATGTCTTTATTAATTTCAGCATTGTCTATCTTTGTAGATAATCCTCAACTTTAAATAGTTGCTTTAGCTCCTACAGAGCTCTGTGTAATTGTTCCTTTTTGATGATCTATTTTCTGCTTAATGTGATTTTACCATGTTCGTTTTTTTTTTTTTTTTTTTTTTTGTTCACTAGATTTTCTGCCCTCTTCTTTTTCATCACATTAAAGATGTATCGATTTGGTTTAGCTTTTCAAAAAAAACAGCGTTTAGTTTTTTATGTTCCAACATATCTATTTCTCCTCTAATTTTAAAGATTTCCTCTTTTAATAATAGTTTGGCTTTATTTGTTGATTTTTAAAATTTTTAATTGCACGTTTAATATACTAACTATCCCTTTTTCTATCTTGTTAATATAAGTTCTCAAGGATATGATTTTCACTTTGAGAATGGTTTTAGTTGCATCGCAGGAATTTTGGTAAGTTGTCTCATCATTATCATTTTATTCCATGATTGTTTCTATTTGTTCTTTGACCTACCTTAGAGACTTTGGTCCGATCATTTGACCTGTTTTACAGTCCCCTCATGTGCTAATTTAAAGGGGGGATAGGAGAAATCTTTAAAATTCCTTCCAGTTGGATCAATTAGCATTTATTAAGTGCCTACTGAATGCCTGGCATTGTGCTAAACACTAGGAATACTGAGAAAGGCAAAAACAAACAAAAAACTCATCTCAATCTCTGCTTTCAAAGAGAAAGCTCCCAGGCCAGCTTAAGATCTGAAGAGTACAATCTTCTGTAATAAAGATGTTGGTGTCATTTGTCCCTAACAGGAGGACAGGAGACTAAGCCTACTGTAATTTTAGAGGCTTCAGTGATCTGACTAGCAGATCTTTGAATCTAAAGCTTAAAATATCTTTATTGATGTGGTTGGGTCAATTCAATGAATACATGAAAAATCTCCCAGAATTCCTGGTGCCATCTAATTACAGAGAACAAGAAAAATACAACAGGGTGATTTGCCTGAAGCTCACCAAGTCTCAGCTTTATTGGATTCTTCTTTTGTATTTTAGTCATTATTTCATTAAACATAGATTAATTCAGTTTAATATGTATTATTTTCCTCAATTACATGTAAAAACAACTTTAGCATTTATTTTTAAAAAGTTTGAATTCCAAATTCTCTTCCCTCCAAATGAAAAGCCAAGCAATTTGGTATAAATGATGCATGGGTAATCATGCAAAACATATTTCTAAAACATAGATTGATTCAACATAGAATATTAATCTACTGTGTGACAAGGAATTGAATCAGGTCTTAGAAATCTCCAAGTGGATTTGTGATGTCACCAACTCAGGAATTCCATCTAATGATGCAAACTACCACCCACGGGCACTTGCCCCATCCAGTCTGACCCTGGTCCATGCTCTCCTCAAGAGAAGGAAATGGAGTTCACCTGTGTTGACAGCCTTCCTCATCTTCTCCCCACATCACGAGAGTGCCAATCAGATACTCTGGTGGTCCCTTACACTTATCACATAACCAGCTCATCTTTTCTTCCTTTCATACAATTCCTAAAGGGTTTTCCTTTACTCCTGTTCTCAAGCATTCCTTCTTAGGTACAGCCTGCTCACACTCCCCAAGTTCGTCACCCTTTCCCTCTGTGGAATACTAACCATACTCTGCATGGTACATCACGGATGCTTAGTAAATACCTTCTGCCTCTGACATTCATCTTTCATTCTTCAGAGAAGGTTAGGTTCCTCACCAGAAAAAAATATCAGCATTCATGGGCTACTTGAGGTCAATAAAAGAATTCTAGTTTCCTGAACTCCAACCAGCCCCCTCTATCCCTTTTTTTCTTTTTTTTTTCCTGAGCCAATTGTGGGTTAAGTAACATGCCCAGGGTCACACAGTTAGGAAGTGTTAAGTGTCTGAGACCACATTTGAACTCAGGTCCTCCTGACATCAGGCTGGTGCTCTATTCACTGCGCCACCTAACTGCCCCCTCTCCCTTCTTTTTACTCTGGGGCCACCTTGTTGTCCATGTGCATTGCCTTTCCCAGGTAGATATCTAGTTGGACAAGCTCAAGGCCCAGAGGTTCTGAATTTTGGTGTGTGATGGACCCCTGGAACAGTCTGAAAAAAACTATAGCTCCCCTGTCAGAAAGCATGGTTTTAAATACACAGGATTACCAATTATTCTGAAATATAGTAGCAGAAATTAAAAAAAATAAACAAACAAGTTTATTCCAGTAATCCAAGTTAAGAACCCCTAGGTCAGCGTTAAAGCATCCATTCAAATGTACATTCAAACCTGGGAAACAGAACTTCTTCATTCATTTTGAGTGGAGGGAAAAGTTTTTTTTTTTTTTTTTAAATGATGCAGTTTCTTCCCCTAAAAACCTCCAAGGGCACAGAAATGGCAGACACTGCCCGCCACGTCCATACCATCCCACACACCATTTTACAGAAGAGAAATCAGTTTCAAAGAGGGGAAAAGACATGCCCCAAGATGCAAAGCTAAGTTAGTATCTACCGGATCTGGTGATCTCCAGATCACGGCTCCTTCCAGAGGGAAACACTAAAAGAATAACTAGTAACTAATCAACTAATAATTACTTAGCAAGGAGTCAGTAACTTAGAACCTCTCAAGCTATCACACTGTAGCCAGATAGGCTACAGTACTAACAATGCCTTATATGGGCTTAATGTTGTTCTTCCTATTTAGGAAGCTAGGGGTTGCAGGGGACAGAACACCCGCCCTAGGTCAAGAGGATCTGAGTTCAAATCCTACCTCAGACAGTTTTGTGATCCTGGGCAAGTCACTTAACCCTGTTTGCTTCAGTTTCTTCATCTGCCAGGATGAGCTGGACAAGGAAATGGTGAACAGGTGTCCATGCAAGAAAATCCCAAATGAGATCATGAAGAGTCTAGATCACTAATCAACTGAAAAACAACAAAGTGACTTCCCCCAAAGTCACAAAGGTTCTAAGTAGCCGAGTTAAGATTTGAATCTAGATTGAAAGATCACACATCTAAAGATGGAAGCTACCTCAGAAGTCATCTAGTCCAATCTCTTTTTTTTTTAATTAAACCTTTTTATTTTCAAAACTTATTCATGGATAATTTTTTAACATTGACCCTTGCATAGCCTTGTGTCTCAGATTTTCCCCTCCTTCCCCCCATCCCCACCCCTAGATGGCAAGCAATCCAATATATGTTATACGTGTTAAAATATATGTTAAATCCAATATATGTAAACGTATTTATACAATTATCTTGATGCATAAGAAAAATTAGATAAAAAAGAAATGAAAGTGAGGGGGCAGTTAGGTGACGCAGTGAATGATAGAGCATCAGCTCTGAAGTCAGGAGTACCTGAGTTCAAATCTCGCCTCAGACACATAATACTTCCTAGCTGTGTGACCCTGGGCAAGTCACTTAATTCCAATTGCCTCAGGGAGAAAAAAGAGAAAAAAGGGAATGAAAATGAGTAAGAAAACAAAATGCAAACAAACAACAACAAAAAAAGTGAAAATACTATATTGTGATCCCCACTCAGTTCCCATAACTCTAGAATTCTATGATATTGAAAATAATTAATCGAAAAACTTCAATCTATGGTGGGGAACTAGAGATAAATCGGCTTTATGTTCCTGGTAATCCCTCATATTTAGGGAAATAGAGGCATCAATTACACCATAAGACCAAGGAGGGCAGTATGACACAGAGGCAAGAATACTGAGATTGATGCAGCTTTGAATCCTAATTCCCACATTTACCATTTGTGCAATTCATTTCATCTGTTTTCTCATATGTAATATGAGGATAATAAAAACTGCTTCATTGGACTGGTATGAGGAGATCAAGGAATGATTCATCTGTTTGTTTTAGTATCCTCAGCACCCACACCCTATTGGGTCCTTATTTATTTATAAGTGCTTAATTAAATGCTTGTCAATTAATTCATTCTTTTCCTGGTTCCATCACTTATAAATCACCTACTTTGGGCCTTTGTTTCTCCATCTGTAAAATGGGAAATTATTATTTCACATGAAAGGATGTCAGGATTACGACATGAAAGTGTTTATGAAAAGAAGTTTTCAAAATCACATTAGGGCTTGGAAAGAATCAAGCATAAAAAAGGGAGAGATAATGCCCCTTTGTGCTCTTCCCAGTTCTAAAATTTATTCTAATCCACTTCGGACAGAAGTATGCCGATAACAGCTCTCCTGAAAGTGGCCAAGGGGTCTTTTCATGTGAAAAGGTGAAAAATGGGTATTCCTTCACACTTTTTGCAAGAGTTTTTATTTTTCTATAGATTGCTGAGCTTGGAATAAATACCCCATTATCATTTATGGAGCTCCTGCTATCATCAGTGAAAGTGATAGTCAGCATTTTGCAAAACCTGTTTTTATCCAGAGCCAATTAAAGATGTCAGGGGAAAATCTGGATTCTTGAAATCTTCCCCCTCCTCTATAGGGAAAAAAAAAAAATATATATATATATATATATATATATATATATATATATATATATATATGTGTGTGTGTGTGTGTGTGTGTGTGTGTGTGTGTGTGTGTAGTGTAGCATTTAGAAAGGGGGGGAGGGAAGGAGAACCACTGGAAAATAAAGGCTAACTTTCCCCATGTTTCTGTACATAATAATTTAATAATACTTTTTAATCAATCAACCAAGATCAACTAGGCACCTACTTGTACCAGGCATTGTGCTAAGTACTGGGACTCCAGAAACATTAATTAAGCAACTACTCTGTGTAAGGCACTGAGCTAGGCTCTGGAGATACAAAGACAGAAATAAAAAAACAAAGTCTGGGTCCTTTACTTTTATTTATTTTTTTATTTTTTCAGGGGTGGTGGGGGGAAGGGACGATATAGTTGGTACACAAAGAATAAATAAAACCTATTTACACAATAAAAGAAAATTGCTTTTTAAAAAAAATTAAATTCACTGATATCTTGTTTTATCTTCCCAATACCTTTTCCTTCCTCTCTCACTGACAAAGTCATTTCTCCTAACTAAAAGAAAAAGCATTTAGTCAAACAAGCCAAAATGTATTCCACATCTGCAGTCACCCCCCCTCCCCATCTTCCCCCACCCCTCGCCTTTTTGCTAAGGAAAAGAGGTAAATTTATTTTATCTTCCAATTTTCCAAGACAAGTTTAGCTATTATAAATATATAGTATTCAGGTTTGGTTTTTGTTTAAAAAAAAAAACAAAAGTATTAAAAAAAATTAAGTATAATGTAAGTAAAATACTAACACTGTAATAATCTTTAAGCATACTGTTTTCCCGGTTCTATTGTCTTCACTCTTCATCAGTCCACATGTTATCTTGTGCTTCACTATAACGTGAATTCTTTATATTTATTATTCCTTACGTATCTATAGTGTCCAATATTCATACACCACAATTTGTTTAAGGATTCCTCTTCAATGTTCATCTATTTTATTTCCAGTTTTTGATTCTTACCAAAAAGAGCTAAAGATATGGAGTATGTACCTCTTTGGGGTCATACTTAGCTGGAAGATCTATAGATCAAAGACTATGGACATTTGTCACTTTCTTAGCTTAATTCTTAATTAGTTGCTGCCTAGAATGGTTGGGTCACTGTACAACTCCACCAACAATGTATTAGTGTGCTTTTCTTTCCTCAATTCCTCCAAAATTAACTATTTCTATCTTTTTCATCTTTGCCAAATTACTGGGCAAAATATAAAACTCAGAAGTTTCATTCTAAACAACCTTTTATATGGCCAAGGGTTTGCAGTTATTTTGAGAATTGTTTCTATCTTCTGACCACTTGTTAATTGAGGCAATTAATGCTCTTAGTTTTATTTTTCTTTAGTTAATCTTTTATATATCTTGACTATCAGACTATTAAAGGGGCAGCTAGGTAGTAAAGTAGATGGAGTCAGAAACACATCTTCCTGAGTTCAAATCCGGCTTCATGTGTGTCCTGGGTGTCCTATTTAACCTTGTTTACCTCAGTTTCCTCAGCTATCAAATGAGATGGAGATGGAAATGGCAAACCACTTTAGTCTCCACCAAGAAACCCAATGAGTCAGACATGACTGAATAATGACTGAACAAAATAATAGGAAGCCTTGGGGGAGGGTGACATAGTCAGACCTGTGCTTTTTTGGCCACTTAGAGGAGGGAAGAGTCTGTAGCCTGGGAGACCAATCAGAAGAAAGCTATAATCATCCATCCACAAGGTGATGAGGTATCCTGTATCCCAGAGGCAGCCATGACAGTAGAAAGAGAAGACCAAGAGGAATCATGGATGACAAGGAGATGGGAGTAGGAGAGCTCCAAAGCAGGGTTCTGTTAAAATGATAAGTTCTATTTTCAGCATGTTAAGTTTTAGATGCCTACAAGAACCCAATTTTCTAAGTTATGGTACATGAAGGGAATGGAATATTATTGTTCTATAAAAAATTATGAACAAGATGGTTTTAGAAAGGCCTGGGAAAATTTACATGAACTGATGCTGAGAAAACAAGCAGAACCAAGAATACATTATACATAGAAACAGCAAAATTGTGTGATAATCAACTATGAAAAACTTGGTTCTTCTCAGCAGTTCAGTGATCCAAGGCACTCCTAATAAACTTGGGATAGAAAATGCCATCTGCATTTAGAGAGAACTATGTAAGACTGAATGTAAATCAACATATGCTATGTTCAATTTTTTTCTTTTTCTTCCTTTTTCCTCTCTCGTGGTTTTCCTTTTTTGTTCTGATTTTTCTCATAAAGAAATGTGTATTTAAAAAATTAATGTACATGTATAACCAGAAAAAAAAAACAAGAAAAAAAAAAAGGAATCAAATTTGAGATATTCAAAAGGCTGGATCTCAAGAGAGGGATTAGATCTGGGGAGATTGTTTGAGATCAATCTAACAATTAGGGAGAAGAGAAAGAGATCAAGAAAGGGGGTTCGACTATGCACTGAAGGAAACTAGACATGAGGTTGGAAAACCTTCAAAGCTATTTAACTGTCTAGACACTTTTCTTTTGGTCTTTCAATACACTGGGGACCAGGGGTTAAGCAAAACCCCTCAGAAATAGATTATTTGTTGCTGATAGAGGCTGTCCATTTTTCTAACCACTCTATCTATGCATGCTCTCCTAGGAGAACACACTGGAGTCGGGCCTGCTTATTAACAGGGCATAGAAAGAATCCAGATAAAGGTCCTGCTATCAAACTCCAACAGCTCTGGCTAAGAGAACTCAAATATTTACTAACATGAAAAGCAAATATATTGCTTTAACTCTTCCAAGATCCTTGGTTCTCCCCAGAACTGTTGTTCATTTCAATCTTGTCCGACTCTTTGAGACCCCATTTGGAGTTTTCTTCACAATGATATTGGCGTGGTTTGCCTTGTCCTTCTCCAATGGATTAAGCAAGCAAGACTAAATGACTTCACCAGATCACACAGGTAGTGTCTGAGAATGAATTTGAATTCAGGTCTTCCTAATTCCCTTCTATCCACTGCACAATCTAGCTTCTTTTCTCCCTGGAATACACATACATTTTTCACACTGCCAGGGACTGAATTAAAGATTCTTTCTATGAAGAAGGAAATAGAATTTGGGTCTTCCTTAAAAAAAAAAAAGATAAAAGAAAGGAAGGAAGAAAGGAAAGAAGGAAGGGAGGGAAGGAAGGGAGGGAGGGAAGGAAGGAAGGAGGGAAGGAAGGGAGGGAGGGAAGGAAGGGAGGGAGGGAAGGGAGGGAAGGAAGGAAGGGAGGGAAGGAAGGGAGGGAGGGAAGGAAGGGAGGGAGGGAAGGAAGGGAGGGAGGGAAGGAGGGAGGGAGGGAAGGGAGGAAGGGAGGGAAGGGAGGGAAGGGAGGGAAGGGGAAGGAGGAAGGGAGGGAAGGAGGAAGGAAGGAAGGGAGGGAAGGGAGGGAAGGAAGGGAGAGAAGGAAAAGAAAGAGAGGGAGGAGGCTCAGAACTTGCAATACAATATGTGGTCATTTTTCCACCAGGGGAGAAGACTCCTCAATCATCTCAACTGGAAATCTCTGGCAGTTTTGGCAAGCCACTTGATCCCACATTCTCAGTTTCCCCATCCGTAAAATGTCGAAGTTGGATGAGATGATCTTTAAAGTCTAAATTTATGACCCTTCCACACTTTCAATGCCTTTCAAAGCAGAGGGAATGGGCCTGAGGAAGCTGACAAAACCCCACTCAGAGCTTGACACAATCAAAGGCTTGGATGGTCTGCACATGGCAAATGAGTCACCAATATAAAGCCACTTATCTAAAAGGGCTTTCTCCTGAAATCTTCCAAGTGTTACTTCCCACTGTTTGTTCTGTCACTCCAAAGGTCACATTTGGCTCCCGACTCAATTGGATTGCTTTCTGGATTTTTCCACACAAAAGGATTATTTTATCAAGTAAATTCCTTCCTCTCCCTTTCTTATCAGCTCCGGACAACCAGGACTGCTTAAAAAGGATTTTCCTTTCTGCCTCCTAGACAGTTTGCCAATAGGATCTTCCAACACTGGGAGTTATTCAGTTTTGACTAAATTCAAAGTTCTGATCTCTGTGGGTAGACAGGTCACTATTCGGCTCACTAAGGACACTAAGGGAGAGTCCAGAGTTTGTTCAAGAAAGAGCTCAATATTTGAAGTCAAAAGACTACGGGTGTTGACTCTGATACTCTGACTATACGATCAAAATCATTTCACATCTTACTTTTCCTCACCTATAAAATGGGAATGGGAATAATTACATTACTTACCTTCATGAGAATCAGAGGGTCACAGAATCATAGAGTTAGACTGGAGAGAGACCTTGAGGCCATTGAATTCAATTCTTCATTTTACAGCCAAGAAAAGGAGACACAGAAGAGGAGAGAGAGGGAGATGGGATGGGTGAGGAATCCTTGCCCAGGGTCTGAGCCTAGATTTGAACTTATGTCTATGTTCAGAACTCTAGATAGAGCTACATAGATAGAAACTAGATTATATATTACCTTGGTTCTCCTAAAGAAAGGGCTTTAAAGGTCTCCTTCAAGAGGCCCTCCCAGATGTCCCCAGAAGTTTAGAGCCTCTTCCGTCAAACAAAAAAAAAAAAAATGACCTTTAGAGAGCAGCCTTCAGAAGCAGGAAGATTTCAAATCTCATCAAGATTTTGTTGTAGTAGTTTGTCCTTCATTCTGAAGGAGAACCTTGATGTCAGGAAGGTGATACTATGACTTGCAAGTGAATTGGATTGAAATGAGGGAGAGCTGGGCAAAGTCATCCACCTTTCTCCTTCAGAGCCATCTAGATCCTGTGGTCAGACAGAGATCAGGAGGACTGGAGATGGCCCTGGTTGCAGTAAGAATTGCAGAGCAGATGCATGGGTAGGAGTTTCTGGATAGGGATTTTCTAAGCCCCCCCCCCAAAAAAAACTGGATGTCCAGACAACCCCCACAACTTTTTGCATATACTTAAATAAATATGTACATATTATCTCCCTCATTAGCACCCGAAGGGTAGGGATGGTCCGGAGTATTGTAGTTTTTTGTTCATTTAGTTTTTTTATTTATTCCTCATCTCAAACAAAATTCTTAGACATGTATGTGTATATATATATATATATATATATATATATATATAGACATGTACATATATATATATAGACATGTACATATATATATATATATATATATGCACACTTATTCAATAATTTAGTAAAGAGACAGCTAAGGTAGTAGTGTACCCACCTTGGAATCAGAAGGACTTTGTTCAAATCTAGTCTCAGACAGATACTAGCTGTCAAGTCACTTAACCATGACTGCCTTGCCAAAAAAGAAAAAGAAAAAAGAAAGAAAGAGAATTAATTAATAACTATGTCCTGTGCTATGCTGATGATTTAAAAAAGAGAGATGGTAAAAAACAAGATCCCCAGAAATGCAAATTAAGACAACTCTGGGAAAACTGGGACACTAATATATTGTTGATGGAGTTGTGAAATGATCCAATGATTCTGGAGAATAATTTGGAACTGTGCCCAAAGGGTTATAAAAAATTGTGCAAACCCTTTGATCCAGCAGTGTCTCTACTAGGTCTATATTCTGAAGAGATCATAAAAAAGAGAAAAGGACCCACATATGCAAAAATGGTTTTTGTAGCAGCAAGGAACTAGAAATTGAGTGGATATCGATTGATTGGAGAATGGCCAAATAAGTTATGGTATATGAAGGTAATGGAATGTTGTTATTCTATAAGAAATGATGAACAAGCTGATTTCAGAAAAACCTGGAAAGACTTAGATGAACTGAAGCTAAGTGGAAGTGAGTAGAACCAAGAGAATGTTGTACATAGTAAACAGGATCATGTGATGATCAACTCTGATGAACCTGACTCTTTCAACAATGAGAGTTGTTGAACTTCTTTCTCATGTTTTTCTTTCCCCCTTTTGATCTGGTTTTTCCTGCAGAGCATGATGAATATGGAAATATATTGAGAAGAATTGCACATGTTTAACCTATAGTGGATTGCTTGCTGTCTAGGGGAGGGAAGGAAAAATATTTGGAACACAAGGTTTTGTAGAGGTAAATGTTGAGAGCTATCTTTGAATATATTTTCGAAAAATAAAAAGCTATTATTAAAAAAAAAAAAAAAGAACAAACCAAGGTTCCCTCAAGGAGTTCACATTCTAAAAGGGGAAATATATGCAAATGATACACATTGACTGAGTGATTGAAGGTTACAAGCTGAATAATCATAGGAATTTTTTTATTATTTAAAAGAATCAGGAAATATATGATTTGATTCCCAACTTGGGGAAGAAGGTGTAGCCAAATAGAAAGTAAAATATTTCCATAATTACAGACTCCCCTCAATCAGCATTTCTCAGCCCCAGCCAAGATTTGGACCATCAGTCTGAATTCTAGCCCAAAGAAGGTACTTCTAGGGCCTCTGGCAGCCTCCTGCCTATGAATCAGGGTGCAGGGAGCTGAATGCTCAAGAGAAGGAAGGAGCTTAGGTTGAGAAGAGCAAAATTTCTCATGGAACGGAGCAAAGGGGATGAGATATCACTAAGTTATAGTAACTCCTATTTCTATAACCCCTTCCTCTCAATGACCCTAGGAGGCAGATGGCAATATAAGAATGAATATCCCTGTTTTGTTACAAATAAGAGAATAAAGCCTCATAGAAAGAGGTTTAATTAAGTTTGATTTATTTGTTTTTAAATGTGTATTGAATTTTAAAAGTCAGAAGCCTTCTGATAAAGACCTCATTTCTAAAATATATAGAGAATTGACTCAAATTTATAAGAATTCAAGCCATTTTCCAATCAATAAATGGTCAAAGAATATGAACACACAATTTTCAGAATTTGTGTGTTCAGAATTGTGTGAAGAAATTGAAACCCTTTCTAGTCATATGAAAAGGTGCTCCAAATCACTAATGATCAGAGAAATGCAAATTAAGACAATTCTGAGATACTACTACATACCTCTTAGCTTGGCTAAGATGACAGGAAATGGTAATGACGAATGTTGGAGGGGATGTGGGAAAAGTAGGACCCTCATACATTGTTGGGGGAGTTGTGAACAGATCCAACCCTTCTGGAAAGCAGTTTGGAACTATGCCCAAAGGGCAGCATAACTGTGTATACCCTTGAATCTAGCAGTGATTCTACGGGGCTTATATCCCAAAAAGATCATAAAAGAGAGGAAAGGACCCACATGTGCAAAAAATGTTTGTGACAGCCCTCTTTGTAGCATTAAGGAGCTGGAAACCGAGTGGATGCCCATCAATTGGAGAAAGGCTGAATAAATTGTGGTATATGAATGTTATGGAATATTATTGTTCTGTAAGAAACAATCAGCAGGAGGATTTCAGAGAGGCCTGGAGAGACTGACATGAACTGATGCTGAGGGAAATGAGCAGAACCAGGAGATCATTGTATATGACACCAACAAAACTATGCAATGATCAATTCTGATGGATGTAACTCTTTTCAACAATGAGATGATTTAGGCCAGGCCCAATGATATTGTGATGGAGAGAGCCATCTCTCCTCACAGAGAGAGGACTGTGGGAACTGAGTGTGGATCACAATATGGTATTTTCACTCTTTTTGTTGTTGTTTGCCAGCTTTTTGTTTTCGTTCTCATTTTTTCCTTTTTGATCTGATTTTTCTTGTGCAGTGTGATAATTGTGGAAATATGTATAGAAGAATTCCACATGTTTAACATATATTGGATTACTTGCCGTCTAGGGGAAGAAGTGGGGAAAAAGTGGGGAAAAGGGAGGGAAAAAAATTTGGAACACAAGGTTTTGCAAGGGTCAGTGCTGAAAATGATTCATGCTTTTGTTTGGTAATAAAAAGCTTCAACAAAAAAAAAATTATAAAAAAAGAGTCAGAACCTTTGGTAGTAAAGTTAGCCCTGCCCAGTAAAAAATCCACAACCAGCAGTTAGCAAACTCTACTGCCCTAGATTTCTCCTCACACCCATAGTTCCCTCCCAGTCTGACAACCAAAGAACAATGGGGTTTCATTTCATATCCAAAGTACTTCAGTCAGCTCTAGGCAGCCAAGAGGAAGGAGTCCACCTCTCTACAGGTAAAAATAGAAACATCACCCTTTATGGCTGGAAAAGACGTCTGGGATCATAATAGTAGGTCCTATTTGTAGAGGTAACCCTGCAAGGAACACAGAACACTTGACTCACATCCATCCTGCAAGGGAGGTGATGTAAACATTATTTTCTTTGTTTCTGTCCATAAGAGAGTTTTTCCTGAATCCCTCCCCTTCCGACCAATTGGGGGAGTAGCCTTACCCTTGGAAAATAATTATCTTGAATACATTTTGTGTTTATACGAACATTATCTCCTCCCTCCTCCCAGTGGAAAATAAGCTCCTTGAGGACAGTTTGACTTTGGGTTTTGCATTTATATCTTCAGTGCCTGGAATATTTATTTATTGTTGTTGATCATGTCTGACTTTTTGTAACCCCAAAATGGCAGAGATATTGGAGTAGTTGGCTATTTCATTCTCCAGCTCATTTGACAATTGAGGGAACTGAAGTAAACGGGGTTAAGAGACTTGCCCAGGATCTCACAGCTAATAAGTGTGGCCAAATCTGAACTTCTACCTTGACGATTCCAAGCCTAGTGCTCAACCACTGCACCACTTAGCTGCCTGCTTGGATTATGGTAGGTCCTTAATACACATTTGTTGACTTGGACTTAGTTGTCCACTGTTCTGGCTTTATTGTTACCCCTCCAATAACCCTATGGTTCAAACTAGCTTTCTAGTTAGAGTTTACACTCAACTTTCCATCCCCCATCTTTGGGCCTTCTCCCTCCATCTCTATCCCCCCATGCCTGGAATATAGTTCCTCCTCCTTCCTTCCTCCTCACCTTTAAGAATCCCCGGCCTCCTCTAAAACTCAGAGCAAACAAATACATACCAACTCCTCCTTCCCCCATCTTCCCAATCCTTCCAATAAATTACCTTGTAAAAATTTATCTTGGAGCTATTTTGTTTGTACTCACATGGGAGCATAGTGCCCCCTAAAGAAAGTAAATTCACGGAGAGCAGCAGCTGTTTCATTTTGGGCCAGACTCCCTTCTCTGTGCCTAACATGGGGTAACTGTTAAATAAATATTGGCTGAATGACCGATTCTGACTCCAAAAGCCAGGTCTCACCTACTTCTCTGGTTTCTTATTAGGTTAGGGATGCATATGTTGGATTTAATGTGTGTGTGTGTATATATATATTTTTTTTTTTACCATGTTTAACATATATTGTATTATTTGTCATCTAGGGGAGGGATTGGGGAGAAGGGGATGGAAATTGGAACACAAGGTTTTACAAGGATTAATGTTGAAAAATTATCCCATACATATGTCTTGAAAATATAAAGCTTTAATTAAAAAAAATTAAGTTAGGAACAATGACCAGACCTGTGATATCTCTAGTGTAAAAGATTCTTAAGGAGCCAGAGAAATTAAATCTCACAGTTATTATATAGTGGAAGCTGGGCTTAAATCCAGTTCTTCCTGACTTTGGGGCCAATTAGCTCGTCATTGTACCTTGTTGCTTTGCTCTTACTTGTGTCAAGGGCTGGACTTTGGGATGGGGTTGGAATAATGAAGGCAAATGGAACAATAAGAAAGGTGGAAATGAAAATTCAGCATTCTGCATCATAATCTTCTATAAACACCAACCAGTAGGGCTCTGCCACGCCTTCCAAATGACAAAGAATGGAACTTCCTAAAAAGAAAATAAACCCTACAGAGCAAGGGAGGCAACTCAAGCTATGGATGCTCTAAAGCCTTAGTTCTCAAAGAACACTAGGGTTCACTTGAAGCCAGGATGCCATTTTCCTTCCTTAAAGCATCAGCCTTCATTTCAGGAAAGTGGCTTTCTGACCTTGAGTTGGGACCATGCAAGGGTTCCCTTTGGCTATTCCAGATCCCACTCTGTGGAACAGAACCACTAGGAAAAAATCATTGAATCAAAAATGAAAAGTCCCCTTTGTTGCTGTTATCCAGTCATCTCCAACTCTTGGTGACCCCATTTGGGGTTTTCTTGGCAAAGATCCTGGACTGGTTGGCCATTTTCTTCTCCAGCTCATTTTACAGACAAGGAAACTGAAGCAAACAGGGTAAAGTGACCTGACCAGGGTCACCTAACTAGTAAGCATCTAAAGCCAGATTTTAATTCAGATCATCCTGACTCCAGGCTTTGGGACTTTATCAACTGTGCTACTCAACTGCCCTAGAAGCCATCTACTCCAACTGCCTCATTTTAGAGAGAAGGAAAACGACGTCCAGAGAAGAGCAGCTTGCCCAAGGTCACTCACAGAATAAGTGAAAGAGCCAGAATGGGAACCCAGGTCCTCTAACCCCACACGTAGACCTCTTCCCACCCAACACTTAACAATACTGCCCCAGCCTTATATCCTCTGTGCTATAAATGAGACTGAGGTGGAAGCTAAATCTCAAAACTAGCCAAAACAATTATAAGGAGAGGTTTTATGTTGTTTGTCAAATTCTCCAGGATTCCAGGGCTCCCAGGACCAGGAATATCTTGACCCCAAGGAAGCAAGAGGTCTTGAATGCAAAAGTAACCACCATCTGGAAAAAGTTCAGAATCTAAAGTTATGTCATGAATGAAAAAGGCCTAAAAATGTGCTCATTCGGGGTCCCTTAATTCCAGGATTCAAAGAGCTAAAAAATGTGAAAGAAAAAAACAAACAAGCAAATCAAAAAGCCTGTTTGGAGAGCAAATGAGAAGGAAACCTGATTTTTAATCCTAGGCTCAGTTAACAAAGCAGGTCCCTCTGATCTTGTGACACATTTAAACTCAAGCCCATTAAAGCCCGGAGGCTGAAAAGACCACAGGCTCTGATCCTTGAGAGCTCTCTAGCCCAAAGTAGAGTTTGCTAAGGTTATAGGGGCTGCAGATGGAAAAGCTGAGATTTCCATCCAAGGCTTTTGACACCATGCCAGTTCTTTCCACCATACCATGCTGCCTCCCCAAAGAGGCTCAGCTAGGAGGCCAAAGGGCCTCAGCATGGCAGCCTTCCCTGGCCACCCACTCTGAGCAACGCCAACCCAATATCTCTACATTTTGTTTTCGACTCGCCAGCCTGCAAAGGTTAGGCAGAGCCCTGCCTCTGACCAACAACATCGGGCATTGGGCCCAAGACACCAAGATCCAGACCGTGGTGTGTGCCCTTCTGAGACAATGGGGAAGGGAGAGTGAGGGGGCCAGGGAAAGCAGCCCAGAGAGAGGCCAAATCTGCATAATGAACTCCAAGGGGAGCAGCACATCAAAGATGGCATTGTGCACTTCTCCCAGGAACCCCGGCCACGTGTGTGCACTCAATGGCAGGCCTTGTGCTGGGTCAGAACTCAGAGGCTCATTAGAGAGCTGATGCTCAGGAAAGCTTTGGCTGCTGTCAGCAGGAGCCAGTTTTGAATTTCTTGAGATGCTTTTTTGTTTTGTTTTATTTAAGATAAAGCAGCAGCAGCACAATTATACAGGCAGACTTGTGGAAGACAGGCTGAATGCAAAGGAGGCCTTTTTTTTTTTTTTTTTTTTTTTGGCTTTCACTGCAGCTCAGGGATGCCTCAGGCTCACCTTACACCAGCCCAAAGCTGGGAGTTACTTGTGTAACTGGATGCTCTGCTGCACATCCTTGTGGATTATTCAAAGCAGCCATGCTGCACAGTACTCAGATTTCTGTGGGGTTTAGGGGCATGAATGGCAAAGAGCCATGGCTCCAGCCTTTTACCCTGGCAACTTATTCCAGCCGTAGGCATGTTCCTCTAGTACTACTCAGTGCTCCCAGCCTCCTCCACCCTCAACTTTCACAAGCTTGGAGCAGAGCAAGAAGAATTCAGGGGGGGAAGCTAGAAAAACAATCCATCATCAAGCCTGTTTTATGCACCTACTGTGATGGGGGAATCCTGCCAGGTACTGGAGAATCCATCCCCTCTCTGCTCTTATGGACTTACATTGTAATTATGCAAGGTTTGGTAGAAGAATAGGGAAACTAGCCAAGCTTAATGCTGATGTGGTTATTTTCCACTGATTGGAAGGGACCCCCCCAAAAAAAATCACCAAGTATAAACTGTACCATTCAAGAATATTCTTTATAACATATGCCCCCAGTTTGTGGGCAACCAGTTGCCACTGAAACTCCCATCTCCAAGCGGCCCATTGAACTTTCAGGCAGCTTTAATTTTAGGAAGTTCTTCCTGACCTCAATCCTAGATGTGCCTTTGAGGCACCCACCAATCTGCTCCTGGTCTTTCTAGGGCCAAAGAAAACAAGCCTAATCCCTTATCCTTGCAACAGCCTTTCAAGTACTAAAGGAAAGTTAAAGTGTCTGCCCTGAAATCTTCTCCAAGCTAAACACCCCTAATTCCCAGGCTGTCCTGTGTCCTAGTTATCTTTGGACACTACAGCTTGTCAACGTCCTTTCTAAACTAAGTACCCAAGACAACCCAAATGATCCGGATGTGTCACATTATTGCCCTTCTCACTCCTGTGTTCTGATTGACCTAGGATTCCATTAGCTTCTACATCATATTATCAACTCATCTTTTAGGGAAAAAATAGTCTTCTAGTCCAAGAAAACTACCCTTCTCCTTATTTAACCTCCGTAAATCCATTCTGCATTTTCAAAATTGAGTTTTTGAACCAAAATGCAGAACTTCGCTTTCTTCCTATAAATTGCATCCCATGGGACCCATTCATCATCCTTGCTTTGAAAAGGTTTTTCTGGATCCTGGTTCCAACATCCAGCACAATAGGTATTTGTCCCAGCTTTTTGTTACCTATAAATTGGATTAAACAAGCCTTCATCCAAATAATCAAAACATCAAAATAGTCCAGGACCAAAGAGAGAGCTTTCAGGCCCTCCAAATTGCATTCTATCCAGGAAAACAGCCTCTCCCCAGAACAGCTATCTTGCCATCTGATCCTCTGCTGTTCCATTTCTCCCTACCAGGCATAGCAACTTCAGATACAGACCTCAGAGGACCAAGCTCCACCATGGTGGTGCCCCAGATTAAATTACTGCCCCAAAGCTGTGCCAGTCACCTAACCTCTCTGCAGCTGATCCCATACTTTCCATCCCATTTAGCTACCCACCGAGAAACCAAGAGCCATTGAATACATACATCTTATTATCCAGACTATGTTTCAATGTTGGTACTATCTCCCATACGTCCCCTCCCCCTGCCTTTGAAACACATATCCTTTCCAACTCTTGCTCTGAGAACAGAAATCAAATTAATGTTACTATTGCTATTGGAATCAATCAATCAAGAAGTATTACCTAATACATGTCAGGTAGGATGCAAGGTGCTAAGGGTACAAAAGAGCACAAAAATGAACCCCTCCTTGCCCTCAAGAAGCTTACATTCAAGCAATGGAGGCAATACAATGGAGGCAATACATACATATATAAATACTTTAAAACATTTAAAATACAAAGTAACTAGCAACTTGGGGGAATCAGGAAAGGCTTCATAGAGCAAGTGATGTTTACAATGAATTCTGAAAAGAACAGGGAATTTGCAGAGGCAGAGGGGAGAAGGGAGGGCATTTCTGGCACAGCAAAAGCATAGAAATAGAATTGAGTGTCATGCATGAGAAAAAGCAAGACAGACAGTTTGGCAAGACCAGAGAGGCCCTTAAGGGATTAGTGTATATGATAAGGTTAGAAAAGTAGGTTGGGGCTAAGTTAGAAAAGCTTATTAAAGTTTATATTTGATCCCAGAGGCAGCAGAGAGACATTGGCGTTTATTGAGTAGGGAGTGACATAATCAGGCTTGTGCTTTAGGAAAATCACTTTAGTGTGGAAGATGGATTGGAACCTGGAGACACTTAAGACAGGAAGAACAATTAGTGGCTGTTGTGAAGTCTAGGAGAGTCTGAACTAAAGTGGAGACCGAGTAAAGAGAGAGAGACATATGGAAGAAAAAGGGAAAGAAAAATAAGAGGAGGCGATGGATGGGACATGTGGGATGAGAGAGAGGTTCTGGACCTGATTGACTGAAAGGATAATGATGATCAGAAAGAGAAAGGTTCTGAAGGCAGGGGAAGCAGCCAAAGACATCTACTGTGCAATGTTTAATATACACTTGGGACTGCAATTCAGGAGAGTGATTGGGGCCAAAATAGACAACTGAAAGCAAAGGAGCTAAGGAAATCCTTAAGAGAGAGAAAAGAGGCCCCAGGGCAGAATTTCAAAGAATATCCACAGTCATGGAGCATAAATATAGATAATGAATCTGCAGAGGAGAACAAGGAGGAGTCAGACAATAAAGGGAGAAACCCAAGAGATGTCACAAAAACTCAGACAGGAGCAAGCGACGCCATAAGGCTCTACTCACTATCACTGTGACAATCCAAATCAAAACATTTGTCCCTTATACCCAGTCTTATATTTGGGTTGGATCTTCCTATTAAACTGTAAACTTCTTGAGGGCAGGTACAGTCTTATTTCTGTACCTGTAACCCCATTGACTAGAGAGCTCCTTTCACATACTAGTTACTTAATAAACACTTTATTTATCCAGTCATTCATTGGAGACCTTGCTCTGTGTTCAAATCAACATGGGGGCAACCACTCTTGGAGGTGATTCCAAATCATTCCCCTGTCCACCCCCACCCCCACCCCCCCATCTCGCTGGCATGATTCTCCTAAGTATTTGACTAAAATCTAAATATACAGCATGGGCTAAAGTACTGCTTCCCACCACTGACAAAAAGTAAGGGAGGTAGGTTTGGTGATGCTTGTTCTTCGTGAAGTTATTAGGGTTCTTAGTAAATGCTTACAAACTAAACTTTCAATAATGTCATTTTCCCAGGAATCAGAAGTCAGGCTCATGAGCTCCCAAGTTTCCAGGCTCCAGCCAATTCCTTTTTACTTATCAGCCTTGCTCTAGTCCCACAATACCTCTTCATTCTCCAAGGGCTTTCTTATCAGCTCTTTCTATACCTTTGTATATATTTGAGCCTTCATTAAGAGCAGCCTTCAAAAGGGGATGGCCACAGGTCAGGGATGAACGTGGAAGAGCATCCTGATCCTTTGTGGGCAGCTCTTGGGAGCCAATTGACCGTCCAGGACTAACATTCCCTTCCCCTTCAGAGGTACTCTCTTTACTTTCCTGGTTGGGCTGTTTTGACACAAGCCCACTTAACCAAAACTTAGGGTTTTTGAAGAATGAATATTTGCTGAACTCTTCTGAGCAAAAAGGTCTGGAGCTGCCAAAAGTATCACCAGTAAAGGAGGGAAAACCTTTACCAACCATAAACCCCCAAGCCACCAGCTCTATCTAGCACAGCACTACAGCAGTCCAACCAACTTACTATTTCCAGAAGTCTTCTAAGCTGGCTTTTTGAAATATGGAATAGATTCCCCCTCCAAAGACTGGTATACTAGTTATACTAGTATATGCCCGTATCAGTTAAATTCTCAGGTCAGCCTAAATAAACTTATTTAATCAATAAGACTGCTTTTTTTTTAAGAGTATTATATTTTAAGGGTTTTTATAAGTGATACTTGGCAAAGAGAATGTATGGCACAACTTCCATGGAGAGCTCCCATCATTATTTATTGTACAGTAATATAATACTTCAGCCACATTATAGTAGTGTTTTGTGGGTTGGACTGGGAACCCAACTACCAAATATATTCCTCCCACCACATATACACATTCTCTCCTCTCTCCTTTCTCTCTCTCATTCACTCACACACAAACACATGTACACATTCTCACATCGATACACATACTTTATCTTTGTCTTTCTTATCACACACATACATTGTCTCTCTTATACCCCCCCTCTCACATACATACACACACACACAAACTCTCTCTTACACACATACACATTCTCACACCTACATACATACACATATTCTTTGTCTCTCTGTAACACACATATACATTTTCTATCTCTCTTATACACACACACACACCTTCTCAAGAACCAGCAAAATAACCAATAGAGAGAAGAACAGAGGGAAAGGATGAAAACATGTCTAAGACAAACCACCTACTCCTCACTTTTGCCTAGGTGCAGGCAGGAGGATGGGGAAGACAGCTGGTCTAGTCCAAGAGCCTTCAGTGTTTAGAATGAGCCAACAGAACTTTTAGTTCATAGAAGGGAAGAGGCATTCTTCCACCCACTCAGCCAATCCTCAGTTTACAAATGAAAAACAAGGCCCTGAATAGTATAACTTGCCCAACATCTCAGCTGAAGTTCCATCTCTACCAATAACATATACATCAAGCTTAGGTCCAAGATTTAAATCTGTAAGGGACCTTAGAGATAAGATCTAAGTGTCTCATTTTATACATGAGGATATTAGGATTTCAAAAGGTTAAATGACTTTCCCTAAATCGCAGAGGTTGTGAGAATCAGTTGGGAAATTGAAACCTTCTCTACTTTCTTAGTTGAGATCTTTCTAGCTTGGCCCAGGTGTCCTTCTGGTTCTGCCCCGAGGAACCAAGTGACTGAGCCAGGACTCCCTAGTCTTTCTAAATACAATCCTCTCCCCAATTTCGTATTGATATGTTGTTAATTTTTTGTGTTTTTTAATGCTGGAAACTATTCTAAATCATTTCTAAGAATCAATGCAATGATTAAGAACAAAAACCAAAACCATATTTGTTTTGCAGCTGTTAGCTGTGCCCTAGGCTTGAGACAGTTCCCTTGCTTGTCTCACTCAGGCAGGCTGAAGCTAACAACCAGCTGCACCATGAGAACCCAAAGCTCCAGCCCCAAGGCTGCCAGGATGCAGATTTCCTGCATGGTAACCTCAGAGGTAGAGGTACAGGACAATGACACAGCACAGTGCAGCAGAATCATGCAGGACGTACCAGTGGAAAAATAATAAGGGAGACTATTTTGGTTTTAAATGAAGTTATACAGTTTATAAAAAAATGGGTAAGAAGAACCAGATGGGGAACAGGGCTGTTTTGATCTAAGTCCAGCAAATGTACATAAACAGGAGACTATTTTCCAAAACAGTGTAAGCAGTCATGGTACCTCAATAACCCGTGATTAGGGCCTACCACACCAGAGTAGAGAAGGAATCATGGGTGTGGAGGGCGTGATTCTGGCTATTAAATCATCTGCACAAAGTTCTTCAGAGCAGTGTGAATCAAAAACATAATTTACATTTTATCTCATACCCTAAAAATTGGCAAAGATGACCCCAAACCAGGAACAGTAAGTATTGGAAGACTTTGGAAAGATAGGCACATTAATTCACTGTCAGTTTAACTTTGAATGGATCTAACCATAGTCCAAATCGATTTGAATTTAAAAGGACTCATGATGAAACATCCATTTCCAGGGAAAGAACTAATGAAGTTTTGCTGCATGATAATAGAGTAAATATCTACACACTGTGTCAGTGTGAGTGTATACCACACAAATGTGGTTGTATACAATGTAAAGAGTGTAAATGTATCCAAAGTAGTAGCATAGATGTGTACTATGTAAGAGTATAAATGATAAGGTGACTCAGAGGAAATGGAACTCTTTTGAAAGGACACATCTCACTATAATAAGATGAGTTATTAATGGGGAAAAAGGTCTGATGGATATAATGGAGCTCGAGTGTGAGGGCCTTGAAGGCCATGCTGAGAAATTTAGTCTGTCTGATAGGAATTAAGTTAGGCTATAATATGAATAAAAAAAATCATAGTCTCATTGAAATGCAACTACTTTTGGCTGTGTGAAGAACAGTAGCAACATCTTTTAGAAAGGGAAAATCAAGAGCCTGGGGGCAACTAAGTGGCACAGTGGATAGAGCACCAGCCCTGAAGTTAGGACGACCTGAGTTAAAATCTGTTCTCAGAAACTTAATACTTCCTAGCTGTGCGACCTTGGGCAAGACACTTAACACTTGCCTTACACACACACACACACACACACACACACACACACACACACAAGAAACAAAGAAAGAAAAGAAAAGAAAAAAGAAAAATCAGGAGTCCTAACTTCCTATGAAGTCAGTAAGAACTGTTGTTTAAATGTTTGATTTAAGTAAATTTATTAATTATTATTATTATTAATTTAATTAAACTTAAAATGTAAATGTTTAAATGATGTTTAAAGAGCTCAAAAAGGCTAAGGTCTCCCTCTGCATCCAAGGCCATCTCCAGTTGTCCCGATCTATATCTGGCCACAGACCCAGATAACTTTGGAAGAGAGAATGAGACTGGTGACTTTGCACTTCCCACCTCACTTAAATCCAATTCACTTCCATGTCATGGCATCACCTCCCCGACATCATGATCAAACTACAACAACAATTAAGAGACTACATTGACCAGAAACTGTACTAAGTGCTATAGATCCTATGCTATGAAGAGACCTAGATGTCTTGTAGTTTAAGGAGGATCCTCTTGGGCATAAAAAGGACCAAAGTTGTCTCTCCTGTTCATCTTAAAATTATCAGGCATATATACAACTCTTTATGTGTTTAATTAATCAAAAAGACCTTATTAAGCACCTACAATATGCCCCACAATGAAACACAGACAGCATCATGTGGTAGACGGATATGGTTTAGGAACTAATTTAAGAATTGTCTCTGAAAGGCCAGGAGAGACTTACATGAACTGATGCTAAGCAAAATAAAAAGAACCTGAAGATCATTACACGAGGCAATAACAAGATTTTATGATGATCAATTCTGATGGATGGGGCTTTTTTCAACAATGAGATGATGGTCTTGTGATAGAAAGAACATCTATATCCAAAGAGAGGACTGTGGGAACTGAGTGTGGACCACAACATAGTATTTTTGCCCTTTTTTGTTGTTGCTTGCTTGCATTTTGTTTTCTTTCTCATTTTTTTCCCTTTTTGATCTGATTTTTCCTATGCAACATGATATTTGTGGAAACATATTGAAGAATTGCATATGTTTAACATATTGGATCAGTTCTGTCTGGGGGAGGGGGTGGAAGGAAGGAAGGGGAAAAAAAGGTTTTGAAAGAGTGAATGTTGAAAATTATCCATGCATATATTTTGAAAATAAAAAAGCTTTAATTAAAAAAGAAAGCCCATCTTCTCAACTCTTAAAAAAAAAAAAAAAAAAGAATTGTCTCTGATTTATATCACAGGATTTGAATTTGTAAGATCAAAGATTTTAGCCACCATCTAATCTAATCCATTCTCAAAAGGAATCCCTACTCAGAACCAGTAAGTGGTCATCCAGTGGTCATCAGTTTTAGAGGCCTGAGACACCTTATTTCACTTTGGGAAATTTGACTCTTTGCAACTTTCACTCATAGCTCCTGTTTCTATCCTTGGAGACTAAAGAGAACCAATGTAGTCAGTCTTCTAAATGATAAATTTTCCAAATATACCAAGTCAGTTATCACATAGATAGGCACCAAAATGGACCGAGGAAGGCTTGAGTTCAAATTTCAACTCAAACCAGTCACTAGCTGGTCACTTAACCTCCCTGCCTCAGCTTCCTCATCTGTAAAATAAGTCAATAAAAAACCCTACCTCCCACTTAGCTCTTTTCAACAATGACATGATTCAAAGTAATTCCCATAGACTTGTGTTGGAAAGAGCCATCCACATCCAGAGAGAAATTGAGAGTGAATGTGGATCAAAGCAGAGAGTTTTTAGCTTTTTTTTTTTTTTTTTTTTTTTTTGGTGGGGGTGGTGTTTGTTTGCTTGGGGTTTTTTCCACCCTCTCTTTTTCCCCCTCCCTTCTGATCTCATTTTTCTTGTGCAACATGTATATGTATTTGGCAATATATATAGAAGAACTGCACATGTTTAACCTACAGTGTATTGATTGCTATCTAGGGGGAAGGAGAAAAGGGAGGGAAAAATGTGGAACATAGGGTTTTACAGGCGTGAATGTTGAAAATGATCTTTGCATGTATTTGGAAAAATAAAAAGTTATTATTGAAATTTTTTAAAGAGAAAAATAAATAAATCCCACCTTCCAATGTCATTGTGAGGATATAATGAAATTGTATTTTTAAAGTATTTTGCAAAGCAGAAAACTCTATGTAAATGCCAGCCATTATTATTATCATGTTCTCTCTAATTCTTCTTCTCTCTAAGCTAAACAATTCTGTTTATTTTATCGGATTCTTCTGGAACATAAGAGTGCGAGCCCTTCAACCTAAACGAGTCATATAGCCTTACAATGCCTCAGACAACTTTTTAAGACAGCATGGTGAGTTGTAGGGAAGCCACTGACAGGAATTAGCAGAGGAAGCTTTCTCATCTCCAACAAAGAAATCACAAGTCTGAGCTCTACCTTTCTCTCCCATTATGTGCCAGGCATTGTGTGGGGTGTTGGGTACACAAAGACAAAATGAAAACATCCCCCTCCCCTTTCCATCCAGAGAATGAAAGATTCTTTATGGCAAGGGCTCGGTATTACTGTTCTGTTCTATTACTCAACATATGCTGTCCTGCCTCAGTGTCCCCAGTGTCTAACACAGTTCCAACACTTAATGAATGCCCATTATATTGCTTTTTCCTTTGGCGATCATTTATCCAATCTCCATAACTCTTGCAAACAGCCATCCACCTGCTAGATGAGTATAAATAATCACAAAGCTTTAATTTTGTAATTATCTGTTGTATATTCAAGGGATGGAAGGATTTGAAATCAATCAATCAACAAGGATTTATTAAATACTTCCTCTGTGCCAGACACAGCCCCTAAGGAGAAAGGCCAAAAGATACACTTTAGGGAGAAAAATGCTTCTGCTTAGTTCATTCATGCTGGCAGGGAAGGAGCAGCAGGGCTGGTGGGGAGAAAGGGAGAAAGTACCCACATTTGTCTGATTCAAAAAGACACCAGACCAATTACAACCATTCTGGGTCTCAATTTTCCATCTGTAACGTAAGGAGATGGACCAAATGATCTCTTAGGTCTATTCCAGCTCAAAATTTGTGACTATGTTCTTTCCACAGTTTTATTCTCTGGGAATGAAGAAAATAACAATCAGATGAAAAACCCAGTCTCCTGGACTGGAAGTTCAAGTTCTTTAGAATCACCCACTGAATTCATGAAGAACTTTCCCAGGGGAATAGAGAGGGGAGGTAAGAGGTACAATCTTGTTCACTAGAAGGAAAGGGAAAGGGGAACCCAATAAATTAGAAATGAAGTCATTTGAGTACGTGGTAGAACCTTCCTTCCTTCTTTTCTTCTTTCTCCCTCCTTCCTTCCCTCCCTTCCTGAGAGAGGACAAGAAGCCCCCATTGAGGAAAACTAGCTCTTACTTATTGGATACTGCCATCTCTTAAGTTATCAGAAGATTTGGGTCTCTGGAAAGGAGCCCAGAATTCTAGAATCCTACTGATAGAAGAAACTTTAGAAGGTACCTCCACCTAAGCCAGGAGTCTACACCTCCTCCTTCATTCATTCTAGCATGGTAACTCTCCCCAGAATGATTGAATTTTAAAAAGTATTTATTCAGCATTAACTGTATTACAGGCAATGAGCTGAATACTCTTGATAGAGCTTAAATTCTAATAGAGGAAGACAATGAAGAAAGGAACACTAGAGCTGCAAAGGGAAAAAGCAGCAAAGGGTAGACAAGGGATGGCCAGGAAGTGATCTATAATCTAAACAAGATCTGAGATCTCCAGCCAGATGGGGCCTTAGCGGTTGTCTGGTCTAAAATCCTCATTTCACAGCGAAGGACACCAAGGCCCAAGGAGATGGTGACCTGTCTGTGGCACTTCCTTTCTTTTTTTACCTCCAAGGAAATATTGTTTGGTACACACAAAGTGTCACTCTCACCTGTGACAGTGAAATCCTGCCTATGACTAAGAGATGGTCTTAACAGGCTCTTCCCCTCATTAGAAGTAGTACTCGGATCTCCCTCTTGAAAGGTTACTAAAATTAGATGATTTAGTCAAACACCGAGACCCAAGAGGTTGCTTGGGCTTTTATTTTTGGTTTTAATTTTTTTAAATTAATGTCTTTTGGTTTTATATCACATTCATTTCTGTTTGTTATCCCTCTAAGCCAACAAACTATCTACTGTACCAAAGATTATAGAGGTGGGGAAAGGAGTTCAGCAAAACTAACCAGGACATGAAATGTGTCTGACAATATATACAATATTCTACTCTGAGAGTCCCCCACTTCTTCAATTTAGTGGTTGGAGACATTTTCTCAGCTCTTCCCCAAGTCCAACTGCTTAGGGCTTTTAATTGTCTACCGGAAGATGTAATTTGTGTTTTAATTCCCTGAGAAACCTCCTTCCCAATCTTCTAAAGCAGGATGCTTTAAAAAAAAAAAAAAAAAAAAAAGGCAGGAAATACAGAAATGCTAACTCATGTAAGCTGGTTTTCTTGGGGACAGGGGAAATAGAATAAGGGCAGGTTGGAAATCTGCTGGGGATTCATGATATCTACTAAGAGAACACCTCAGTAAAAGGGGCCCCTTACAAGAAGGGTCACATCTGGAGGCTGAGCCATATTTACTATGATTCTGAAATAAAACTCAAATTGCGCAACAAAGCTCTGGGTTACAGACTTGACCTTTGTTCAAGTATTTAAGGCCATAAACAGTGGGTGGAGGTTAGAGTGATGGGGAAGGAAGGAGGGTGTGATGGTAGAATGTCAAGGCTTCAAGATAATCAAATTACCACATCCTTCCCCACCCCCTTCATTACCACTTTTAGTAAAATCCTGCAAGGATATACTTCCTTGCTGAAGAATGAGCAGAAGGGTACCAATTCCAAGCAGCCTCAGGAAACCCTCAGGAGGGTTCAAATCGTGCCTCCAACTTGCAATCTGCCATGGGACAAATAACTTAATTCTCTGGGACCTCAGTTTCTTCATCTGTAAAATGAAGGGGTTAATCAAAATGATCTTTGGATCTTCCATCTCGAGGTCTTTAATCCTAAGAGTCATCTGGATGGGAACAAGAATTTCCTGCCCATCATTTGACAATGAAGGGCCCTCTATGTGTCAAGCAAGTGATGCTATGAATATAGTGCCTGGTCTGAAATCAGGATAATGTATCTTCCTGAATTCAAATCTGCCCTCAGACATTTAATAAGCTAAGTGATCCCGGGCAAGTCACTTAACCCTGATTGCCTCAGTTTCCTCATCTGCAAAATGAGCTGGAGAAGCTAAAACTATTCCAGTATCTTTGCCAAGAAAATCTTAAATGGCATCATGAAGAGTCAGACACAACTAAAAAACAACTGAACAGCAAAATGTGTTTTCTAGGTATTGGGCTTACAAAGACAAAAGAGGAAATACTTCCTGCCCTCAAGATGTTTACATTCTACCAAGGTATAGGAGGTGGGGGAAGGTGAAGTAAAAGACTGGAGCAAAAGGAGTAGGGGAGGTACCTTTTATTCCCCATTCCACCCCCACATTCTTTTTGAAAATTTTTTCTTAATATGAATTTAATCACCAACAAACATTTTGATATATAAAGAACAAAAAAAAAACTGCGTGAAACTGTGCATTTGTTATATCCGACTGATTTTCAAGTGTCTATTAAATTTAATAAGGTAGCAACAAAATTGCCATAATTGTGTTCCTCTCTGAACTTTTTGCTCACTTCTGCTTTAATCTGTTTTATGATTTTTTGCCTTTCTACTTGAGTGCTTATTATCAAACTCTTCATATGCTTTGTTCAAACCTTCTCTTCTCTCCTCAAGCCTCTGATGCCAGCCCCTTCCTCTTTCCTTTTAATAGCTGTTGTCACCTCCTACTTGCTGATTAAAGTCAAAGCCTTGTTCTCCAAGCCCCCTCTTCTCCCAACTTCAAAACTGCTCCATATCATCCTACATTTTTTTCTCCTTTGTGCCATTCTGAGAAAAAGGGATTCTTCCTTCTAGTGCCAAGCCTTCTATTATGCTTTTGATCCTGTCCTCTACCATTTAAGTCAAGGAACTTGAACCAATAATCAATGGATCATCTCCTACTTTCCCTCCCTGTCCATCATCCTTATATTCACGTTCATGCTCTCTCCCCTTCCTCCTCCTCCTCCTCCTCTTCTTGTTCTCTTCACTCTCTCTCCCTCCCCCATTTGTCTGTGTCTGTCTGTCTGTGTCTGTCTGTCTCTGCCTGCCTGTCTCTGCCTGTCTCTGTCTGTCTCTGCGTCTGTCTGCCTGTCTCACTCTGTCTCTGCCTGCCTGTCTCTGCCTGTCTCTGTCTGTCTCTGCCTGCCTATTTGCCTGTCTCCCTCTGTCTCTGTCTGTCTCCCTTTGTTTGTCTCTCTCTCTCTGTTCCTCTGTCTCTGTAATCACCTGTCTCTGTCTCCCTTTGTCTCTCTCCCTCTGTCTCTCCGTCTGTCTCTCTGTCTGTCACCACCTGTCTCTGTCTTCCTGTCTCTGTCTGTTTCTGCCTGCCTGCCTGTTTTCCTGTCTCCCTCTGTCTCTGTCTGTTTCCCTCTATCTGTCTGTCTCTCTCTGGGTCTCCCTCTGTGTCTGTCTGTCATCACCTGTCTCCCTGTCTCCCTTTGTCTATCTCCCTCTGTCTCTCTGTCTGTCTCCCTCCGTCTCTGTCTGTCACCACCTGTCTCTGTCTGCCTGTATCTGTCTGTCTCTGTCTCTCTGTCTGTCTGTCTCCCTCTGTCTCTGCCTGCCTGTCTCCCTTCCTCCCCCCTCTCTTTTATGTGTGTGTCTGCCTCCCCCGTTTCTCTCTCTCTCTCTCTCTCTCTCTCTCTCTCTGCCTGCCTCTGTCTGTCTCTCTATCTCTGCCTGTCCATCCCTCTGTGTGTGTGTCTCTCTCTCCATCCATCCCTCTCCCTCCTCCTCTTTCCATCTATCCAAGTCACCTATTTTCATAAGTCTGGCAATTTTACTACCTTACTCAAAAATCTTCAGTGGCTCTCTCTTGCCTCTAGGACAAAATACAGCCTCTTCAAGTGGGCCTTTAAAGCCTCCTAGAATCTAGACAGCACCTTTCCAGACTTATTTCACACAAACTATGGTCATTTAAACAATCAAAAGGAATTTATTAGCATGCCAGCTCTGTCCTGCTAATTGAGGATACAAAGACGAAACCAGTTAATTTACCCTTTAATAGAGGATTCACATCCATGTTAAAAAGACATAAGAGGGGCAGCTAGGTGGTGCAGCAGATAGAGCACCAGCCCTGAAGTCAGGAGGACACGAGTTCAAATCTGACCTCAGACACTTAACACTTCCTAGCTATGTGACCTTGAGCACTTAATCCCAATTGCTTCAGGGAAAAAAAGACATATAGGAGTTGATGGAAAAAGGCATGAGTAGCTGGGAGAGGAGCAAGTGTAAGGTGGCTTCCCAGCAAACAGCTTTCTACTCTCTATGTCAAAGAAGCTGACCCCATGGTTGGAAGATCTGCCCTTCTCACTTCTGATTCTTAACATCCTTAGCTTCTCTCCTGATTCATATCAGGTACCAACCAGCTTTTCCTAAACTTCCAACATACCCTTTCCCTCTTAAAATGACATGTACACACACCTCTATTGGCGTATAAGCTCCATGAGGGAAGGTATTATCTCAGGTTTTTTTCCCTCTCTCTCTTCTCTAGCACTTGTCCATAGTATTTTATATTTCAAAAGGTTGGGAGATATAAAGAAAATGAATCAGGTAGAACACATGGTCTCTGTCCTTTAGGGCGCAGACATACAATGTATTTTTCATTTTTTGGAGCTATTATTTATTTTTATGTAGCTAGATGGGATCACAAAGTCTGGACCCAGTTGTTGTCGTTTTTTTTTTTTTAATCTGAGACCCCCAAGACTCAGATTTAACTCTGAGCAAGTCATTTAACCCTGTTTGCCCAGGTTCACACAGCTTAATCAATTGTCAATGAATAGGGGCAAATAGGACACATAGTGATGCGGTAAGAAAATGACATGAGCCAGGACATGCTCAGGGGAGTAGTCCAAGCTAAGGTATTCAAAGAATGTCAAAGAGATGAGTGGAGATGGAAGGATCAGGACTAAGGTGGGTCAAAAAGCACTTGTAAAATGCTTACTCTGCACCAGGCACTGTGGGAAGCAATGGGGATATGAAGGAAACAGTACCTGACCTCAAGCAGCTTCCATTCTAAGAGGACATACAATAAGGAAATAATTACGGACTTGGAAGATATAGACAGAATAGATGGAAGTTAACCTTAGAGAAGGTCAAGGGTCTGGGAAAGACCTGCAGTAGATAAATTTGGGCCGAATCTTAAAGAATACCAGGCAAACTAAGAAAGGTAGAGAGGCAGGAGAGCACTGGAGGCCCCAAAGGACAGGCAGTGAAGGAGTAGGGTCAGAGATGGGGCAGCCTGAGTGACAAGTAGCCCAGGGGACCATTGAGAGCACAAAAGGGAGTACAGCGTGAGAAACCTGGAAGGTAGGAAGCAAGCAATTTATAGGGCATTTTCTTTTTCTCTTCCCCACCCCCCACTCCGAGGCAATTGGAGTTAATTGCCAAAGTTACACAGCTACAAAGTGTTACTTGTCTGAGGCTGTATTTGAACTCTGGTCTTCCTGACTTCAGGGCTAATGCTCTATCCACTGCACCATCTAGCTGTCCTTTATGGGGTATTTTCAATACTAAAAGAATACTTTATATTTTGCTTCTACAGAGAAGAAGAAACTGCTAACATTTCCTGGAGATATTAAGGGGAAATGGCGGGATAGGATCCTACACTTAGGAAAATGATTTGGTAGGTAAGTGGAAAATGGATTGAAATATGGAAATAACAGGACAGTTAGGTGGTACAGTGGATAAAGCACTGGGTTTGGAGTCAGGAGGACCTCTTTAAAAAAAGAGAGAGAAAAATATTGCAATAGCCTCCTACTGGCAAAAGCAACTTCTAGTCTTTGGCCTCTCTTCAGTTTACCTTTGGCAGGCTAATTACATAGCTAGAATAGGGAGAGACGAGTGAGAGAGAACAATGAAAAGATTTCTGTAATAGTCCAAGGAAGAGGTAGTAAGAACCGTTGCCAGTACAGTGTCACTGGCTGTGTGAGCAGAGAGATGAGGTATAGATGGGAGATGTCACAAAGATATAAATGAAAAGACTGGACAACAGATTGGATTCATGTTATGAAATTTCGGACTCAAGGATGTCACTATGGTTTCAGACCTGAGAGACTGAGAGGATGGTGGTGCCCTGGACAGTACAAGGGAAGTTGAGAAGAAGAGAGAGTTTGGAAGGAAAGATAGAGTCTGGTTCTGGACTTGTGAATACCTCCAGTTTGAAATGTTCAAAAGCCAGATGGATGACTGTAGTTCAGAAGAGAGAGAGTGTTGGATACAGAGACCTGGGAATCATTAGATGATATCGAGATGATAACTGAATTCATGGATGCTAACGAGATTGACAAGTGAGACAGTATAGAGCCAAAAGGGAAGAGGGTCCAGGCTAGTACCTTGGGGAACACCCATGGTGATTAGTCATCATGACATGGATGAAGAACCAGCAAAGGAGAAAAAGAAGGGGGAGAACTAGGATGGTGCAATGTCATGAAAAGCTAAAGAAATCCTAGAAGGAGAAGGTGCTCAATAAGAGCAAATGCTACTGAGAGGTACCAAAGTATGAGGATTGAAAAAAGGTCTTTAAATTTGGCCACTGAAGCGGAAAAGGAGACACAGTGTTTAAAAAAAAAAAAAAAAAAAAAAAAAAAAGAGGCACAGGGTTCAGTGGAAATAGTATTATGCCTGGAGATTCCTAGCTCTGATACTTGCTAGACCTGTACCTCTGGGACAGAATCTCCCCTAGGAGCCAGGGTCTCCTCATCTGTAGAATGAGCTCCCACATAGCCTGCATCACTCAGGTTGGTATGAGGAAAGTATTCAGCACCCTTTGAGGGTTCTAGAAGTATGGACCATTATTCACGAGGAAATTCCTGAAGCAGATGAGCTTAGAGCAAGCTCTTACTCTGGACCAACAGCATACAGTTTGCTAGAAAATAAGTGAAGTACTGGAGACCCCTTGGTATCTGACAATAACCTGTCCTTTATCCTTTGAGCTAAAGTGGCATATAAAATTGTTCCCAGCCCAAGCCAAAGAAATGTTACCTATGGGAAATGCAGCCCATTCTCTGCTAATGAATAAGTGTAATTGATCAAAACATATGAATTGATGGGCTCCCTAAAAGTGCTTTTAGCAAAGTAGACAGTTTTTCATTCAAATACAGATTCACCCAGATAAAATCTAATAATGGAGATTCTGGAACCATCCCAGCATGGGTAATGTTCTTTCCCCTCAGTATGCGGGAACGGAAGCAGGTTCCAAGAGCCTATGCCCCTAGTCACAATGTGATCCAATTCCACACCAAATCATCCTTTTTCTATGGACTGATGGGATACAATGGAAAGAAGAATGGATTTGGGGATACAGCCTGGTGATGAATCTCAGCTCTGCCTTTTATTACCTATGTCACAGTCAAACAATCCACAAATATTGGCAGAAAAGTCTATAAATCACATAACTGCTCACCTTCCTACCTCCTTCCTGACTCTGACTGCCAATAACTCATTCATTCATATAGTTACCCATTCAACAAATACAACTTAGGGTTTCTTAAGCTTTTTCCCCTTCTGAGAAATTTTTTTTTTTTTATTTAATAGCCTTTAATTTACAGGATATATATACATGGGTAACTTTACAGCATTAACAATTGCCAAACCTCTTGTTCCAATTTTTCACCTCTTACCCCCTCCCACCCCCTCCCCTAAATGGCAGGATGACCAGTAGATGTTAAATATATTAAAATATAACTTAGATACACAATAAGTATACATGACCACAACATTATTTTGCTGTACAAAAAGAATCAGACTCTGAATTATTGTACAATTAGCTTGTGAAGGAAATCAAAGATGCAGGTGTGCATAAATATAGGGACTGGGAATTCAATGTAATGGTTTTCAGTCATCTCCCCTTCTGAGAAATTTTTATGTGACCTCTGGGCGTATAGGAATATAAAATAGGTGTATAAATCAAACATTTACTGAAAATAAATGATAATTTTGTGACCCCCCCATTCAGTTTCAACACCCCACATGGAGTCACAAAGCACAGTTTAACAAGCAGGGACTTAGACCAGTGACTAGCACCCTGTTTGTCATAGGAGTTGCAAAGAGATACAAGGCCAAGCCCTTGAGGTTACAGTATTTGGAGGAAGATGAGATGTATTCTCAGTGAACTAGCTAGCAAAGCATGAGCAGTCTAAAAAAGGGACAGTGTGCTATGAGAGAGCGAGGAGAAGTCACTTCCAGATGGTGAAATCTAGGAGAGCTTCCTGGAGAAGATAGCATGTGAGCCTGAAGGATGAACAGGATTTCCCAAGGCAGAAAGGGGAAGGAGGAAAAATAACCCAAAGGGAGGGAGGCCAAAGAAACCAGCTATCAGCAAACCAGTTTGGACAGCGCTTAGGGAATCTAGAAGGGTATAATGATGTAAGTCTGGAAAGCCCTGGTGACGTCGGATAGTGAAAGGCCTTGAATGACTGACTACTCAATGGAGTTAGACCTTGTTATCTAAACAATGGTAAGCCTGAGATGGGTCTGAGGGATAGATGCTGATAGATGGATAGATAAATACTGATGAATGGCATAACGAGGCCGATTAATCTGCCAGAAAGATGTCTAGAGAGAAAAAAGTGATCGATTCCCAGACTGCTGCAATTGCCCAATTGAGAGGTACGGAGGGCTTTGAAGGGCGGCAGCAGCACTCAGAAAGAGCTCCCCGCTAGACCACCAAACAGAGCCGTGAGGCGCCTCAGAGAGCTGGGGGAGCAAGCCCCAGCAGCACACTTAAGCCAAATCTGTTAGAGATCTCCCGTAGTTCCACAAACTCACCCCAGCCACAAACATCTGAGCTCTTTTAAGCCCACCCCAAGAGGTTAAATGTCCCGGCCTGAGGTAGATGACAGCTAAAAGACAGGCGAGCACAGTGTCCAGAGGAAGTCTTCCCAGGAGAGGGTGGAAGGAAGGGGGGCCCGGTGGACGAGCAACGAGCCTACCTGCGGAGGAGACATCCTCGTGGTCCGAGCTGTTGTAGCTGCAGTCGCTGCCCCTCTCTGGGGAGCTATGGCCCGGCGAGTCTCGCCCTGGCACCCCCAAGAACCTCTTGCGCCTCCAGGGCGGGAGATGCTCCCGGGCCCCGCGGGAGTGGGGGTCCTCCGGAGGCAGGGGTGAGCACCGCCCGTCCTTGCCCTCCGCCTCCAGCTGGTCCAGGTCCCGGCTTCGCCGGTGCCGTTTGCCCCCTATCAGGTGCAGCCAGCGGTGGGGGCTCCCTGCCCGGAGGGGCTTCTCGGGCGCGTCCTCGCGGGGCAGGAAGCGGCAGGGTGCTAGCAGCAGGTGCCCCAGGACGAATTTCTCGTTCAGATCCACCACCTCGAAGTCGTGGTCGCTGCTGTCCCCGCCCTCGTCGGCGGCGCCCAGGGCCTCGGGCTCCCCGGGGGACAGCTCCTCGCCTTCCTCCGGGCTGGCGCCGGGGGCCGGGGTGACCAGGACCGGGAACTGCTCCACGGGCTCCTCGGGCTGCCGGGCATCCCCGGGGGAGCGCTCCGGCTCGGGCTCGGACTGGGGCTCCTCCCGGGGCCTCAGGAGCAGCTGCGGCTGCTGCAGCTGGTGGTGGATGGCGGCAGTCAGGCTCCGCACGGCGCCCCCCTCCCCGGGCGCCCCCAGCCACGCAGGAAACTCCAGGTTGACATAGTGGGGAGACCTGACCGGGGGGGCTGCGGCGGGGCCGCCCGGGCCGCTGTCCGCCGTGGCGGGCCCCGCTTGGGGCTCGGGCTGAGGCTGCTCGGGCTGAGGCTGCTCGGGCTGAGGCTGCTCGGGCAGCTCCGGGGCCGGCGCCTCCTTCTCCCTTTCCTGCTCCGCGGGGCCCGGGCCGGAGCCGCCGTGCTCCCCGCCGCCGCCGCAGCCCCCCCAGCGGTCGCAGTCGTAGCCCCGCTTCTCCCGGGCCAGGGCGGTCTGCAGGTAGATGACTTTGAACTTCTCCTCGGCCAGCACCTGTTGCAGCCGCTTCATGTTGAGCTTGCAGCGCTCCAGCTCCAGCTCCATGGCCGGCACCGAGTCCAGCTGCATGGCGGGCACCGGCTCCCCGGGGAACTCGGCCCTCCAGTGGCGCTCGAAGTCCGCCGGCTCCCACATGCTGGCCCGGGAGCGGGGGGCGCGCGGCTGCCGGAGCCCGTGCCCGAGCCCTCGCCTGGGCCTGCGCCGCGGCGGCGGGACCACCCGGAGGCCCCGACTTCCCCGGCGACGAGCCCGCGACCGCCTCTGCCTCCGCTCCGCACTTCAACCCCGAGGAGAAAAAGAGAAGAAAAAGTTTTTCCCCTTCCGCTCCCGCCTGGCTTGCGTTTGTGTTTTTTTTTTCTCTTCGTTTCAGGTCCCTGACGTAAGCGGCCCGGCCCCTCCGGTGAGGCAGAGGCGGAGGCTGGGGGGCCCTGGGACCCGCCCCTCGGGGCTCGGCCAGCCCAGGCCGGGCGCCCAGCCCGCCGACTGAAGCCCCCTCCCGGCCTGAGCTGCGCAGCGGCTGCAGCTGCGGCGATTGTAGGGCCCGAGGACGCCGTGGGGGGCTGGGCGCTGGAGGCGGGGCAGGGTCCGGCTGTGGGGGAGGGGGGCGGGGGCGCCTAGCGCGGCGCGCCGTGGGAAAGGTTCACTGCGCTTCCCGAGTGGGGACTCGGTCCGACCAAAGGCCGCGGGGGGTGGGGATGGGTGAGACCTGGGGAGATGGGCGGGGGCCGCCGCACTCTATGGTAATCTTAGAGGACGCGTGCACGGTGGGGGAGGGGTGCGTGGGAGGGGAGCGGGCCCAGCTCTTGGGGGGCGGGGGGGGGGGGGAAGCGAGCCCGGGCCAGTGGGGTACCCCTCGCGCCCACTGCGTGGCTGAAGGTTCAAGGACGCGGCGACTGCGCTGGAGACCGGGATCGGGAGGATGGAGGAGAGGGGGCGGGGCTGAATGGTTCGGGGGCTCCCTGTCTGGGAGGACTTAGCCGGTAGAAGGGTCGACCCGTTAGTCATAGAAGACAAGGCCTTATTTATGGAGAAGAGGGTCAGGGTTCGGGGCCAACGGGTTTTTGAAGATTGGGCAGGAATGGGAGCCAGTAAGCCTTTGCCCCTTCCCTCGCCTCTCCTTCCTCTCTTCCAGCTGGTCTAGACTACCTTGGGGCTCTGGCGCCAGAGCATCCTCCAGAAGAGCTGGGCTCTAGGCTGCCTTAAGATGCTCCATGGTGAGGGAAGGGGCTCTCGAGGCCCTGTATTCCTTCCCCTATTGTGTTCCCTCTCAGACAGGGGGACGACTGGAGAGAACTGGGTTCCAGTGAGGGGGGGGGGGGGCAAAAAGGCAGCAGGAGCCCAAAAGGAATAGAAAGGCCTCTGGTAACCGGAGACCTGCACAGATGGAGAAAGGAGACCCAAAACACTGGGGTTTCCTCTGCTCATTTTAGTCTATCAAGTATTCATTGAACATCTTCTATGATCTGGACCCCGGGGGAATACATGGGAGACAGGGTTGCTGCCAGATTTTGGGGGGGGGACTATCAGTTTCAGATCTTGCTGCCCTTTGGCTTAAAAAGACTCTGGTCTTCCCCACTAAATGGAAGGAGCTTGAAGAGGAAGCTGGACTAAGTTCCTAGAGATGGCACAGGGGCTTCCATGCCAGCATCGGTCTGAAGGCTGTTTTTAACCTTCCCATAAAGATTCTGGTTAGGTAGACTGGCCTGCTGGTGGCTTTAGCCCTTCCATCAACACCAAGGCTGAGCACACTTCCAAGGAGTCAGCTCTTTCCTACTTTTTGATGTACGCTTGATGTTTAGGCATGTCAGGCCCCTTGAATGCTTTCTACACTATTAATTTACAGTGGGACTTCCTTAGGAAAGGGAAAAATTACTTTTACCTACTTGGTATCTCATAAATAGATCTACCCTGCCCAAATTCATCTTTGATGACTCCCTAAATTCCAGTTCTACACCGTATCAGGGCTAATCTTGGCTAAACTTGGACTAATCTCCTCCAGGTATGAATGACAGGTCTTGAAACTTGAGGCAGTCATGATTCCATAAAGGTTTCTCAATTCTGAGATTCCTCTTCTTTTCCGGAGCCCAAGTGTATTTTTTCAGTCATTTTGCTTTTCTTTCTGGTTTTCTTTGGCTTGTCACAGATCCTGACTGTTTTCTGGAGTTGGGGGTGATGGATCTTTCATTAATCTGCTAAGGGAAATGGGCATACTTTTCCAGGTTTGAATTATTTCCCAATCAGTCAGCCTGTTACTCACCCCTTTTCTCTGCCATAAAGTGTACATTGGAGTAGTCCACTGAAATACCAAAATTGTGTTGTAATGGTTTCTTGTTAATGAGGAAGTGACCCCAGCTTTAGAATCACAGAATTTCATAGTTGAAAGAGAGCTCAGAAATCATCTAGTTTAATCAGTACCTGAACTAAAGTCTCCTCTATGATGTAACTGATAAAGCTAAAAAGTCCTACAGGGAAGAGGAACTCGCTACTAGCTAGCATTTAATTGGCACTCTTAAGATTAAAAAGTGTTTTATAAATATAGTCTCAAAAAAAGGGAAAGGACTGATATGTACAAAGATATTTATAGCTGTCGTGGTGGTAAAAAAAATTTGGAAATTAAAGGGATATCCATCATTTGGGGAATGGCTGAAAATATCGTGGTATATAATTTTGATGGAATATTATTGTGATATAAGAAATGAGGAGGAGGATGGCTTCATAAAGTTGTGAAGACTTAAATGAACTGATGCAAAGTGAAGTAAGCAGAACCAAGAGAATATTTTCACATAACTACTTGTGCCTCAGTTTGGTCATTCATTTCAGCCATATCTGATTTTTTATGACCCCATCTCGAGTTTTCTTGGCAAAGATACTGGTTTGCCATTTCCTTCTACAGCTCATTTCTACAGATAAGGAAACTGAGACAAACAAGGGTCTTTCCCAGAGTTAGACAGCTTATAAGTGATTGGATTTAAATCTGGAAAAATGAGTCTGACTCCAGGACTGGCAATCTTTCCATTGCACCACCCAGCTTGCCGTGTATCTCAATTTACTCACCTATAAAATAAAGGGGTTGAAACAGTTCCAGAGTACATGTTCTTCACCTCCTTCCAGGGAGATAGTGGACTTAAAATTATAATGAGCCATATACTTTTTGCCATGCCCAATGTTGGAATCCATTTCTTTAGGCTAAATTAGTTATGAGAATTGTCTGTTTCTCTCGTTATTATTGTTCAAATAGGAGGAGTAGAAGGAAAAAATATATTCATACACTGAAAAAAAGTAAACAAAAAGAATTAAAAATCAAAGAAAATAAGTGGCTTGACCCCAATGGCCTTTATAGCCTCTTTTGATTTTAAATCCTGATCCCATGAAAATTATTGACACCATTGTTAAACGTTGGTCCATTCCTACAATTCTCTTTGTCAACTGTTCTTAAATTTAACAGTTGAATAAAGCCACCATAATCACATAGATCTCACTTGTGGTCTTTTTGTACCAATGATGATGTGTTTGGTTTCATCATATAGAGGTATGGAGGGCTTTTCCCAACAGATAACTAGTTAAAAGGATATAAATAAACAATATTCAAAAGAAGAACTATAAACTATAAACAACCATATCAAATAATGTTCCAAATCACCAATAAGAAAAATCTTACCCCTGAGATTTGCCTCCCAGCCAGAAACTGAACAAAGATAAGCAAAGGAAAGGAAGAGTTAATGTTGGTGAAGCTATGGAAAGACAAACCTGAAAACAGGTGGACCATTTGGGAAAGCAATTAGGAATTATGAAAATTAAGAAACTAAAAGTCCATTTCCTTTTATTTTGATTCTACTGCTAAGCATCTATCCCCTCGAAAGTCAATAACAAAAATAAAGATTCCATGTGCACCAACATACTTATAGAAGCAAGTTACTGGGTTATAAGAAACAATGAGCATAAGGACTATAGAGAAGCATTGAAAGACACGAACAGATACAAAATGAGTAAGCTGAAACAGGAGAATGACATAGAAAAACAACCATAAGATAATTCAAATTGAATATTATGAAATAATAAAAAGAATAGATTTAATAAATAAAAAGAATAAAGGAATCATAAAGAATACATTTGGATCCAAAGACAAAATATAAGAAGACTCCTTTGCAGACATGGGGAAAAGAGGTCCATGGATACAGAATATTGTATACCATGAGATTTTTTGTTGTTGTGTTGATTGGCTTTGTGGCATTAAAAAAAACCTTTGTCATAAAATATAGTTCACTGAGAGAAAGAGTAGGAAGGGATATGGGGGAAATGAAGGAGATATAAAAACAAAAGAATTAAAATCTAGTATTAAAAAGGAAACAGGGATAGTTTCTGCTATAGAGCTAGGCTTTCTTTGTATCAATTCTTCAATCTTTTTGGCAAACAAGTCCTATATTTGAATACTGCATAAATTCACAACGAAATCTGCTTACAAGTGAGAATTCACCTCTCTTCCTTGCAAAGGTGGGAAGGGGGGCCCCTATGGGTGTGGAACACTGCATATGATATCAGACATGGTTGATATGTTGTTGATTAGTTTTACTGAACTTTTCCTCTTCCTTTTTTGTTCTTTGTTATGAGGGCTGACTTTCTAGGAGGGGAATAGAAGAGATATGTTGGGAGGGGTATTTTAAAAACAATAAAAATCAAAATTTAAAAATCTGTGGATGCAATTTAGTTCTGCCTTATTAAAGGCTAAAGATTTAAAGCAAGCTTCCACTCTTGCTTTTGTATATTTATTTCAAAAATTATAAGCAGAAATAAATCTCTCTAGAGAAAAAAAAAGCCTTTCCCTCCCGTAGGCTGACAGGCAAACCTCACCCCACTCCAGTGAAACCTGAGTAATTTCAGAGTAGGTAGTACTAGTGCTAGTGGTTTAGTGGGGAGGGGGGAGGGTTAATGTATTTAATAGTAGCAGTATTAAATCATAGTAATAGTAAATCCTCCACAAAGCATTTTTTTTTCCTTTCTACTTGCCCTTGAATGGAGGTACAGAATAATTTCTGCTTTGTCTTGTCTATCCACCATGCCATGGTGTAAGAGCTCATGGCCTGTCGACCACAGAATGGTTATGGCTGAGAATCTTGTCATTCTCAGTATATGTGTCATTACTCTATAAGATGACTAAAACTCTGCTCGTCTGACCATCCCATAGAGGAGGCAGGGGGCAGAGACCTTGGGGCCAGTTAGGTCAATATCACAAAGATAGGAAATTCTCAGCAGAATAAGAATTTTCTCCTTCCACCCAGAGACATAACCAGCATGGGTCAAATAGGTTTTTGTCCAGTGACATCAACATGGGAGAGGAGCCTTCCTGGGGAAGTGTGTACTTACTCCATACAGTTCTTGACTTCCCCACACTTCCCTGCATGGTCTTCCACTCACCATTATCCTATGGACACGGCACCCTTCTCTTGGGCATCCCAATCCCTCATAGTGAAGAGCTGGACCCTCTGGGGTCAGCTGGACCTCGTCTTCTAGCCCAACTCTAACCAGCTCTAACCAGCATTAGCTGTTCCTTATGTTTGCACTGCTGCTGCCCTGCCAGGGCCAGGATTGGTCCCAGCTGCTGGGATTCTTAGTTACCAGTCTGTTTACACTGTCAAGATCAATTTTACTCACCCTTTTGTTTTCACTGATCTTTCATGCAGGGGACAGTATTTACCCTTCATTGATGAGAAAGTCAAGGTTAGGTTAGAGTGATTGGGGATCTTATGAGGAAACTTTCCTCTCTATCAAATCAGGAAAATAATACTGAAGCCCACCAGGTCTTTATGGGAATCACGTGAGGTAAGGTAAGTCACAGTGCTTTGGAATTGCAAAGCAAAGTGTAAATTGACTATTAGTATTAGGGCTAAAGGATTTTAGGCAATGACCTGGGAATCTCCTCCTACACCCTTGTACCGCCAGTCTTTGTTCCTGGAAATGGTTCTCTTAAATTGGGGTTTCTCTTTCAGACACTGAATGAAAGGCATTAGTCATAGATCATTCCTCAGCCCGGATATGAGACTAAAGTAGTCAGAATAAGCCCTGAGAGAATCCACAGTATTATAAACTCAACCAACATCTCTTATAGGTACTGAGTAATACAGCCTTGTGCTGTATTATGTGGTATAGTGGAAAGACTGGGGGCTCAGAAGACCTGAGTTTCAATCCTAACCTTAGCCCTAACTAACAGGTGACCTTGGATGACTTGCTCCCCTGCTCAGAGTTTCATTGTCCTGTTTTGTAAAAAAGAAATTTGGATTAAAAAACCCCTAAGATGCCCATGATCTATAACACTCTTGAGTGAAGCTGGAACCAGATTAAAATGTAATCAGGAAAGATTTAACCAAATAAATAACAATTTAATATTAAGTTTTAAAACTGTCAATATGTGACTTACAGGGTTACAGCTCAGTGGTGCACATTTCTATTGGAGTTTGACACCATTAATTTTAAGAGACCTTAGTCTGTTCCAGCACTGACATTCTGTATTGCTCGAGGCTCCTTCTAGCTCTGACATTGTGTTCCAAATTTAACTGAGCTTTCATCCAAGTCTCGGATATGTTGCTTGTGTCTGCATGTGAGGAAGGAGATAGGACTCTGGAATGGTAGAGAGAATGCTGATTGTTACGTGAGAATGAGTCATTCCAGAGATTCCCTGGAGAGAAGTAGGGAGAGGCAACATACACATAGAAGAAGCTAACTTTTCAACATTTCTCTCTAGAGACTCCTAGAATAGATTTTCATAGGTGAGAGAGGATCTTCCCTTGTTTTAAGATGAAATCCTATCTTACTCTCAGTTAAAGAGCTCATTCTCTCATATGGACATATCTCCGTACAATTTCTCCCATGTCTCTTTGCTTGGATAAATATGTTTATTGGCTATTTGATATCTGCAACAGTTGTGTGTGTGTGTGTGTGTGTGTGTGTGTGTGTGTATGACCAGGATTTGGTGAGATGGAACTAAGTTAACAAGTGTAAACTTAAGGTTATCTTCTCCTTTTAATTTTTTTTTTAGATTTTCCTCCAATTACATATAAAAATAAATGTATTATTTTTTAAAGTTTTAAATTCCAAATTCTATCCCTGAATCTTTCCCCTCCCTTTTCCCTGAGACTGTAAGCAATCTGATATTACCTTCCTCCTTTAAGAGCCAAGTGTATCCCTTCAATGATGAGGAATTATAATATAATGGAGCAGAATGAAAGAGTAAACAAGCCCATAATAGGAGTGGATCTTACCAGGGGAGTAGTTTTTCTTCTAAACTAGATCTGTATTCCAAGACTACTAATATTTGAGGGGGAAGATTGATGTAATTCTATCCTGATTGGAAACAGGCAAGAGAAGGAACAATGATTGAGCCATAATCTTGATCCCTTCAAGGTGGGAAATCCCCTCTTCCCTGGCAAAAGAGTAGCATGGATTTAAGACATATTCATCCATGGCTATGCCCTGGAACAATCCCTTTGTCCTTTATAGGAACCCACTTATCTTATCTAAGATTCCTCCTGGCTCTGATATGCTCTGGTTCCACATATGAAGATTATCATCTTGTGATCCACTATCATCAGTCAGGTGTGAATTTGGGGACCTTTTGCCAGAAGTGTTGACCTTATTTAGCCAAGTGTTCCCTCACAGCCCTCTCTGTCATCAATTGACCAGGTCCCCAGACCAGAGGGTGACCACTAAAGAACATGGAGACATGTTGAGCCCTTTCCAAGTTACAAAATGCTCTACATCTTTTTTTTCCCCCACAACAAGCCTATGAGTTAGGTATGGGAGGATAATTATTATCTTCCCCCATTTTACAGTTGTGGAAACTGAGGCTCAGAGAGGTAGTTTGCCATAGAGAAGGTCATACAGGTAGGAATTAACTCAGCTGGGATTCAAACTCAGGCTTCCTGTTGCTCACTCAGTGAAAAGTGAGATGGAAAGAATACTGTCTTTAAAAGTTAGAGGACCCAAGTTCAAAGACTGATTCTGCTGTTCTCTGTTTGATGCTGAGAAAGTCACTTTCCTTCCCCTGTGACTCAGTTTCCTCATCTGTAAAATGAGGATATTGGACCAGATGACTAGTTTCTTCCAGCTGTAAATTTGTGCTCCTCTGAGTCTTTTTTCCCTCCTACATCTCCCTGCACCTCCAATATGATCGTGCTAAATGGCCCAGAAAAGGTTCAAACCAAGGTCTTAATGTCATTAATATCTCACTCTAACTAGTTGAACTGAGCAGTTCCTTCAAGGGGAGTTAAAGAGGTCGTCAGAACTGGCATGAAGACCAGGGGGAGCTTCTGGAATGAGCTCTGCAGAAGCAAACCAGTGGGCCTCCATTCCCTAGCCCAGATGTGGGTGTTGTAGGGGTGAGGATTGCTTAATAAACCCTCAAGTCTTAGGGGATGAGGTCAGAGCCCAGTAGAAAACTGCATTCCAAAGCACAGGGTGGGGCAATTAAAATAAACCCAGTCAGAGTGTTCAGCCAGTCAAGCAGAAGGGAGATTTGGGATTAAATTTCTGGACCTTGATGACAGAGGGGTGTGTGTGTGTGTGTGTGTGTGTGTGTGTGTGTGTGTGTGTGTGTGTTTGTGGTGTGTGTGTGTGTGAGCTTTCCCTTATTTGAGGTCCACAAGGCTATGTACCTTCCTTGACATACACAATCCTGAGCTCAGGCAAGCATGCAAAAGAGAAAGGCAGAGAGTTCTGGGTCATTCAGAAGTGGCAAAGCTCCTTTCTCTGGTTAAGGAGGCAGCAGGAAGCAGAGGGAGCCCGGAAGCCTGAGAGTTACTCTCTTTTCCAGATCTTTTGTTTTTCTATCATCATGTATTAGAGCTGGAAAGGATCTCAGAGGCCTTCTAGTTCAATTCTTATCTTACAGATGAAGAACCTGAGACATAGAGAGGTGAAGTGGCTTATTCAGGATCCAGGATCACAGAATTTGAACTCATTCTTCCTGACTCCAAGTCCAGTGTCTCTTCAAATATGTCTTTCTCTCCCTTTCCCCCATTTCTCCATTCCTTGTACCCAAAGAATAAAAAAGAGAGGAGGAGGGAAAGCATGTCAGCTAAAGTAATCACTAGATTAAGTCTAGACAGTATATACAACATTCTAGACCCCAAATTCCCAAGCTTGGTAAAGAAGGGGGAGAGGTTCATTTCTTTTTTCTTTTCTTCTCAGAGTCAAACTAATTTTTTTTTTACCTTTTTTGTTCTTTACATCCACTTTGTCATCATTGTGTAAATTGTTTTCCTAATTCTAGCTGCTTCTCTTTGCATTTGTTCATAAATGTCTTTTTATACTCCTTTGAATTCTTCAGTCATCATTTCTTCTGGGTAATAGTGTGATTTTATGTTTTTATATAGGTGGTACAGTGGATTAAAACACTGGGTTTGGCATCACGGAGACTCATCTTTAGAGTTCAGATCTGTTCTCAGATACTTCCTAGCTGTGTGCCTCTGAGCAAGTCACATAATCCCATTTGTCTCAATTTCTTCATCTGTAAAATGATCTGAAGAAGGAAATGACCAACTGCCCCAGTATGTTGGCCAAGAAAACCCCAAACAGGGTCATGGAGAGTCAAGAATGACACAACAACAACATTTTAATGCTGGGTCAAAGGGTATGGTATTATTGCTGGATCAAAGGGTAGGCACAGTTTTATAGCCCTTTGGGCAGAGTTCCAGTTGCTCTCCAGAATGGCTAGACCAGTTTGCTACTCCATTGTCAATGAATTAATGTATCTATTTTCCTTCATTCCTTCCATCATTTATCATTTTCCTTTTCTATCATGTTAAATAATTTAATAAATATGAAATAAGACCTCAGAGTTGTTTTCATTTGTATTTTTTTAATCAATAGTGATTTAGAGCATTTTTAAAAATGTGACTATTGTTAGCTTTGATTTCTTCTTTTGAAAATTGCCTGTTCAATATATCCTTTGATCATTTTTATTTGGGGAATAGCAAGCCATCATTTATAACAACTTTTTTTTAAGAGAGAGAGATAAAAAAGAGAGCAAGAAATAGGACAAAATAAGGGATATGGTGGCTAAAGAGCTTTAGCCACCATATCCCTTATTTTGTCAAGAAGTCCTAAATTCAAAATTAATCTCTGACACTTATTAGCTATGTCACTGTAAACAAATCACTTAACCTCCCTTTGTTTTACTTTTCTCATCTGTAAACTGGGGATAATAATAGTACCTATCTCCTAGGATCAAGGATCATAATGATTATAAAGCACTTAGCACATTTAGTTCGAGGCATGTATAACTGTGTTATTATTTGTCCTGGACTTGTGTTGGATCACAGAGCTAGTAAGTCTTAATACTATTATTATTAGAGAGAGGAAGGGAGGGAGGGGGGAGAGAGAGAGAGAGAGAGAGAGAGAGAGAGAGAGAGAGAGAGAGAGAGAGAGAGATTTTCAGTAGAATTAAAGTCATCCATCATATCTGATAATATATTATATTCTATAGCTCCTAGACTTTTCTATTTCTGTGATAAAGGGAAGAATATTTTTTCCATCTCCAAGGCTTAGTTGTTCATCATGGAGCATTCATTTTTATTTTAAAATGTTTTCCCTTCTATTTTCATAAAAGCATATATATTAAAAGTTTATCTACTGGTGAGTGCATTGTCAGCTCCCTTCTACTTTTTTGAGGGGTGATTGCGGACAAGTTGGGGGCATGATTTAGAAAAATCTTAGCTCAGGACAAAATTTATTCTTTTGTAGTCTTTATTCTTTGAGACAGTTCCCTCTTTCCCAGCAATCATTCCTCGTGCCCCAAGAGTTGGCTTTTCCCATAAGTAAAATAGAGAGGTTCTTAACACGATCTGATTTGCTGGAACTGGAGAAAGATCTCCTCTTGGAATGCAATCCCTCTCCTCAAACATATTCACCTTCTCCACATTTCTGGGTAATGCTTAAAATTCTTTTAACAAGGGATTAAGGCTTTCTGTCACTTAGACTTAAGACTTTAGGGCCTAATCTCTCTAAGATGGGTCAGTGCCCATTAGGAGTCTCTCCTAAATAAAGCCCTTTGCTAGGATTCTAATAGTAAGAAATTCTTATTGTGATTTACAAACTTTAAAGTGAAAATACCCCAAGGAAAGGAAAATCGCTTCAACTATAAATTTCACATCATATAATCTTTTCTTTTTTTCCCTTCCTTCCTTCCTTCCTTCCTTCCTTCCTTCCTTCCTTCCTTCCTTCCTTCCTTCCTTCCTTCCTTCCTTCCTTCCTTCCTTCCTTCCTCCTTTCTTTCTTCCTTCCTTCCTTCCTTCTCCTTCCTTCCTTCCTTCTCCTTCCTTCCTTCCTTCTTTTTTTTCCTTCCTTCTGCATTTGGGGTTAAGTGACTTGTCCAGGATCACAGAGCTAGTAAGTGTGTCTAAGGGCATTTTTGAAGGTCCTCCTGACTCCAGGGCTATCCCCATATAACCTTTTCTTGAAAGAAGTTTTGTATGAATAAGAATAGAAGTCCGAATGATAGGGGCTGGCAGGCTCAAGACCAAGGTGCCTCCTTTATTGATTCGATTCTGGCTTCCCCTAAGTCCCCTAACTTTGGATATATCTTGGTTTGCCTTTCACAGAGGGCAGCCAAATACAAAAATCATAGAATGATCAGCTCAGGACTTCCTTGTCATCTGAAACATAAAATGACTCCAAAGTCATTCCTCCCCTTCCCTGCCAGACTTTGTGCCATATTATGCTTTGCTGTCCACAGGTGAATAATAGTAATGTTATATATTCCATTGAGAGACAATATGTGGCAATGGAAAGAGCTAAGTTTGATATCAGGGTCCCAGTTGTGTAACCTCTCTGGGCCTCAGTTTTTCTAATTTAAAGTGGGGAAAGGGGTCTCTAAAGTCTCTTCCAGTTTCATATTTGTGGCCTTATTGTGGCCTGGACCTATTCTCCCAGTTCAGGCTCATATTAGCAGGTTGGGTCTAATGGTCAAAATGCAGATTCTATGGTGTCCTCAGGACTCTAGTGTTAATTCTGAGGGACTGAGAGAATCTTCCTCCCTGACTTTGTTTCTCTCCTTAGTTATAAATTGATATCAATTAATCTATCAGACTTAATTTTGAGATACAGGATAATAGTAAAGTTGGTACAAAATACCTCTGCCAAACTTTCCCATCAGTATATACAGAGATCAGGATTCAAGTTCAGGAAGTACATGTGGCAAAGGGCTACTTTCTAGTTTCTAGGAGGTCCTTGATTGGAATCTCCAATATATTCCTGGTAGGTATAGTAGAGATTTTAAACAAGACTCCTTGTAGAGCCTTGATCCCTTTTAAATTATTGATATCCTTGTACCTATTTAACCTATATCAGATTGCTTGCTGTCTTGGAGAAAGTAGAGGGAAAGGAGGGAAAGAGAAAAATTCAGAATGCAAAATCTTACAAAAACAAATCTTGGAAACTCTATTTTTCTGTATTTGGAAAAATAAAACATTATTGAGCAAAACAAATTATTGATACCTTTTGTTTTTATAATAACACAATTTGTCAATATCGTTCCCCCTTCCTCAGTCCAGCAAACCATTCCTTATAGAATAAAGAAAGAAAGTGGGAGGTTGCAGGGAAAGAAGCAACTCAGCAAACTAACTAATACATCAGTTAATTTTGGTAGTTTATACCAGGCACTTTGAATTGCCGATCTACATTGGTGGAGGGGGTTTCCATTCTAGGAGTCCCTCAGATGGATGACAAATGGATCCTTGTTGTTGCTCAGTTGTTTGCAACTCTGCGACCCCATTTAGGGTTTTCTTTTAAAGATACTGGAGAACTTTGACATTTCCTTCTTCAGTTAATTTTATAGATGAGGAACTGAGGCAAAAAGGATTAAGTGATTTGCCCCCAGTCAGATAGTGAATGTCTGAGGCTGGATTTGAACTCAAGATGAGTCTTCCTGATTTTAAGCCCAGTGCTCTATGCACTTTGCCATCGGTGTGGATAAGTTTCTACATCATTAACTGGTTGGTTTGGGTGGAAACGCTGTGTGTATTCATTCTGTAAACTATACATAATTCCAATATTCTTCTCCTCTCTGTCAGAAAGGAACTCCTCTCTAGGCCTTCCATGTTGGCACAGGGCAGACTGTATTTGCCCACATTGTCACTCAATTCTGCTTTGTTGGTTTGTGATCACACTGAGTGCCACACTGCCATCTGGATGCCACGTAAACTCTGTGCATATTTTGATGCAGTGTGAAAGCAGGATTGTGTTTGGAAGAGGCCATTCTTGGGAGACTGTGAGCATGTGATGGAAGCATAAGGTTTCCTGAAAGGAAAGGGTTTAAGGGACCTAATGTCCTTCGAAAAACCACTTAAGAATCACACAATCAGGCTCACTGCTCCACTACTGGGGAAACTGCATATCGGTGTCGATTTCTTGGAACATAGCACAGCAATATGCCGTAAGTCATAAAAATGATCAGCCTTTTTTAACTTGATGATTTTGCTACTGTGACCCTAACCTAAAAATATTACAAGGAGGGGGGGAGGGAAAGTTTCCCCATCTGTACAACAAGAGCCACAGCTGTTTAGTTTGCAGTAACAAACAATTGAACCGATTCAATGACCGAAGAATGCTGAATAAATTGTGATATGTTAATGGAAATGAGGCAGCCTTGGTGTGATGAATAGATAAAATTCTGGGCTTGCAGAGAAGATAGGAGCAAACCCTGCAACCTCTCTCAGCCTCAGGAAATGCTCTTAGAGTGACCTACTCAGGACTTGGTAGAAGAGGTTGGAATAAGTAATAACAATAGTAACAGCAGCAGCTAAGATTTATATAGCACCTACTATGTGCCAGGCTCTGAGCTAAGCACTTTACATATATTAACTCATTGGATTCCTGAGATCAACAACCCTGGGAGGTAGCTATTATGATGCCCATTTTGCACATAAGAAAATTGAGGCAGAAGTTAAATGACTTGACAAATCACACAGCAAGTGTCTGAAGTTAGATTTCAACTCAGGTCTTCCCGACTCCAACCCTACTACTATCTACTGTGCCACCTGGCTGGTCTCATTGACAAAAAGAGGGCCCCTATGCTGATGAAATTATGGATTCTTCGTATTTTAGAGTGGAGCATTCTGGTATTAGAATGATAAATATGAAACTTGCAGTATGGAAGGATCTCCCAGTGAGGACGTTAGCTCCTTGAGGGAGAAGGATGATTTACTTTGGTCTTTGCAATTCCAGAGATGATAGCACAGTGCCTAGAAGCAAGCTTAATAAATGTTCATTGATTGATAAACCTATACAATGGAATACAGAGGAAAATCAGCAGAGCTATAATTATACTACTATTTGTGTGTTATGGGTTTACATAGTGCATGCACAATAGAACTGTATATAGATAAGGAAATAAAGCTACATAAAGAGATGGAGATAGATGATGAATGAATAGAAAAATAAAGAGATAGAGATGGCAAAAGAGACAGAAAGATAGATAGATGGATGGATGGATGAATAGTTAGATTGATAATGTTGGGAAAGGGAGTAGATCTGTGATTTCATTGGTATAAAGGGTAAAACTCTCTCTACTTTCACAGAAAAGTCTCTTCTCCAGCCCTGACCTCCACTCTCAAATCCCCAATTGCCTATTGTATATCTCAGACTGTATATAGCATGGATATTTTAAACTCATGTCCAAAACTCACCTTGTTATCTTTCCCACCCCGAGCTCTTCCCTCTTTCTAACTTTACTAGCACCATTTTCTCTAGGATACCATCATCTTCCCAGGTACTCAAGTTCATAACCCACATATCATCCTTGATTTTTCATTTTCTGTAACTACCACCTTCTCATATCAAATTACTCTGCCAAGTTTTCTTGATTTTATCTCTGTAACACCTCCTATCTCTGCCCCTCTTTGCTTCTCTGACACTGCCACCCCACGGTGCAAGCCCCTATCCCCTCACATCTGGCTTCTGCAAGAACCTGCTGTTTGATCACTTTTTCTCAAGTCCCTTCCTTCTCCAGTCCATCCTCCATTCAGTTGTCAAATTGAGCTTTCTAAAGCATCATATCATATACACCCCCATTCCAGTAGTTCCCTATAAGATCATCTGTTTATCTTTTAAAGCCCTTCATAACCTGGTCTCTTTCTTCCTTCTCCTTCTTCTGATACTTTACTCCCTTCCACTATAGTTTAGAGACATTGGGTTTCTTGCTGCTCTTCACATGAGATACTCCATTCCTCTCTGGCTCCTTCTCCCACCATATTTGGAGTGTTTTCTCCCCATCTCTGCCTCCTGGTTTCCCTGGCTTTTTTCAAGTCTTCACCTAAAGGTGCTCCTCTTCTAAGAAATCTTTTTGCATCCCTTGGTGGGTACTAAGATTGGTGCTTTTCCTCTGAATTTATCTCCAGTTTAATTTCAGGTATATCTTGTTGGCTGGTCATCACCTCTACCAGATTGTGAGCTCCTTGAGGACAGATATTGTGTTTTTGCAATTCTTTGTATCCCCAGTTTATATAGAAGGCACTGAAAATATATTTATTGACTTCTCTGTAACTTAAATTCTTAACAAGTGAGAAGATGAATGACTTCTCCAAGAATATATGGTTAATATGAGTCAGAGGCAGAACTCGAACTCAGTTTTTTCTCATTCCTAGCCAGCTCTCTATTCACTCCATCATGCTGTCTTCCTCTTATCCTCTCTCACTCCCGCTCTCTGTTCTCCTTCTCCCATCTTTCTTTCTCCATCTCAACTGCCTCGGAATACTTGAGTAAAGAGGGATACAGTCATAGTAAGAAAATGAAGCAAAAAAGAAAAGAAAGAAAGAAAGAAAACAAATGGAATTGTGGAGGAACCATTAGCAGATTTGGAAGGGACACAGTCAAAGTACATTCTGTTCTTTATTGACCTTTATTCATTTTTTTTAGTCTTGTCTCATTATCTAAGGGTTATGGATAAGATACTGTTTATTTATTTCCGTGTCTGCCTGTCTCTTTCCCCAGCTCTGTCTCTGTGTCTGGCTCTCTGTCTCTCTGTCTATATTTCTGTATCTGTCTCCCTCTTAAGCTATCTCAGTTTCTATCTATCTATTTCTGTCTGTCTCTCCCAACTCTGTCTCTGTCTGTCTCCTTCATGGTCTCTATGTCTCAGTCTCTCTTTCTTTCTGTCTGTCTGTCTCTCTCAGTCTGTCTGTCTATATCTCTGTATCAGTCTCCCTCCCAAGCTATCTCTGTTTCTGTCTATCTCCTGTCTCTCAGCCTCTCTGTATCTCTGTCTCTGCCTCTGTTTCTCTATCTCTGTCTTCCTCTCTCCCTCCAGCTCTGTATCTGTCTGTGTCTCTGTCTCACTGCCTGTCTGTATCTCTCTCTCCCAAGCTACCCCATCTCTCTCTCTGTCTCTGTGTTTATCTCTTTCACCAGCTCTGTCTCTGTCTCTGAGTATCTGTCTGTCTTAGTCTCTGTGTCTCTGTCTGTATCTGTCTCCCTCCAGAGCTACTCTGTCTCTATTTCTGTCTCTCTCTAGCTCTCTGTCCCTCTTTTCCTCCCCAGCTTTCTCTGCTCCACCTTCTTTTTGTTTCCGAGTTTCTGTCCCCTTTGAATCTGAGGCTCTAGCATCCTTCTTGGTGTGGAATGAAAATCCAGGCCCTTGTTCACCTGTGCTCCCGAGAAAGAGACATTGACTTGTACGTGGCCATGAAGTGGGCGTTCTCTATAGTTACTTGTGGAATTGTGATGTATTTATAGCCCGAAGTGCTTGGCTGTGATTTCTGGATTGTTCACATTTTCTCACCCCCGTGTTTTTCCCTCGGAGACAGGGTTCTTCACATTCCATCCACAATAGCCTGGAGCTCCTGGAAGAGAGAACCAGCATCTTAGTTAGAGGTCCAGGTCAATAGACCTCTTCCTCATTGGGGTCCAAGAAGACCTTAGAGTAACAAAACCCTCCATTTAAATCTTGAAGAAACCCCAGAGGTTGAGTCCAGACTCCCTCATTTTACAGATGAGAAAACTGAGGCCGAAAAAGATTAAATGATTTTTGCCCAAAGTCACAGATGGAGTAAGTGGAAGAGTTAGGATTTGAACAGCATTTTCGGCTCTATTCCAATTCAAAATGTAGCTCAGGAGGGTCAGCCAAATCCTGGCAGGATCAAATGTTTAAAAGCCATGGTTTCTGTCCCAGAAAAGAGTATATATTGGGGGCAAGCTGAGTGGGTTTAATAGTAGGTTTCTGGAATACAGGCAGGGAGGGGAGAGGATGCTTTTTTTTGAGAGGGTGCTTTTAAAACTAATGCATCCTCCCAGGGGAGACTTGACAGAGAGAGAACTGGTTTTGCACCAGTGCCCACAGCTGTAGCTAGCAAGGTCTTATTACTTTTATTTGGTGCTCCTAAGATAGTCTGATTTTCTTTAAAGTACATATGTTTAATTAAAAAAAATTTTGGAGGGGAGGAAGGAGGGTCAAATCCTATTCCTGCCCCATCTTTTAATCCCACAATCCTCTTTCTATGAAGGCAGAAAATATTAGACCACCAAGCAAGTATCTAATACCCTGTCTCCTTTTTCCTAATGCAGCTTGGAAGATGGATCTGGTTGCTTTAGGCTATTAAGGATCTCTCCCCCTCCCTCTCCCTCTTACCCCACTAGCTAATCTCTGATACAATTTGCAGTTTGCTCATCAGAAAACAATTCCAATTTCTGGGGCTTGTTATGAGAAAAGACTTCTCCAGCTTCTGTCCCCAGCGGGAGAGATTCAACTCTCCTTGACTTGTGTATGTGTAATAAATATAATCTGGGAAAAGACAGATGAAAAAGAGGTGGCTGGGGTGGGGGCAGGGCTGAGTGATGGGGGCTGAGTGCATCCACATTCTCAGCACATCGAGACAATTAGAAATACCCCTCTAGGACAATATGTTAGTTATTAGTGGGACATTTCCTTGACGTTTCTCCTGAAATGCATAAATGCTCTAAAGAGATGTGATGCTAGGTAGACAAAGGCAGGAATCCAGCTAGGGATTCTGGGGGGTAGGGGAAGAGGCAAACGTTGTCTTTGTTCAGCTGTTGTGGCTTTGTGAGGCAAAAACATCAGAGGATCAGTAGACTGGGTGGGTCAATGTGACGACCCCTTTCCCTTCCATTCTTTGTAGAGGTGTACAACTGTGGTTGTGCGATGCTGTCTAAGTCTGACTCAATTCATGTGTTAGTTTTACTGACCTGCCTCCTCCTCCCCCTTTATTCTTTTGTTAGAAGGGATTCTTCTCTGGGTTGGGGAGTGCTGAAGAAGATATGGAGGGAAATGAAGGTGATATAAAAATATAAGCTAGGATTACATTTTTCAAAGAATGATACCATCAGTATTTCTGTTTTTTAAATAATATTTTATTTTTCCAAATACACACCAAGATAATTTTCAACATTCACCTTTGCAAAACCATGTGTTTCAAATTTTTCTCCCTCTCTTCCCCCATCCCCCTCCTCAAGACAGCCAGCAAACTATCCCATATAGGCTACACATGTGCAATTCTTCTAAACATATTTTCATATTTATCATGCTACATAAGAAACATCAGATCAAAAGGGAAAAACCACTAGAAAGAAAAAAAAAACAAGCAAACAAAGCAACGATAAAAAGGGGAAAATACTCTGCTTTGATCCACATTGAGTCCCCATAGTTTTCTCTCTGGATGTGATTGGCATTTTTCATCCCAAGTCTATGGGAATTGCCTTGAATCACTTCATTGTGGAAAAGTTCCAAGCTCATCCATTTGATCATCACATAATCTTGTTATGACACCATCAGTATTTCAGTGGATTCATTGTCTTTTTGATGTGGTTATTCTCTCATCAATAAAGATCCCAACCATCTACCCAATAAGTTTGGTATGCTTTAAAAAAAAAAACCGTCAGACTTTTGTTTTATTGGTATAGGGACTCCCAGCAAGGAAAATCCCTCCACCAGCTAAGAGAGTTGCCTGAACCACTGTTTTGTCAACACAGGGTCCACACAGCCAGTATATATCAGGATTTGAACCCACATTTTCCTGATGTTGAGACCCTCTCTCTCCACTACAATCTCTCAACCCATAACTATTTATTGAATAATCATTCACTTCATTTTTCTAATAGCATTTTATTTACAAAAGCATCTTGTTTTTAGCATCTTATGGTTTCCTGACGACTAACCTATAAGATCAATGCACATGGTCATTAACTCATTTTACTGATAAAGAATCTGAGGCTAGGAGAGATGGAGTAACCTACAGAGCCATCCAATTAGAAAGTGGCAGATCTGGGACCCAAGCCAATGTCTACTGACCTAGTTAAGACCTAAAGATAATAGAATTTTCCTATAATCCTAGAGCTAATGAATAGAGCTGGTTCTACATTCAAGGTTAGGTGATTACAAATCTAGTGCTCTTTCTTCTCTAATACATACCTAAGTCTGTGCTAATAACATCAAATGTAAGTAACATCAAGTATAAGTCACAAGTGTAATATAATACCTCAAGGACCGGAACTTAAGTATTTTGTCATCTTATGGAGGAAATAAGTCACATAGAAATGAAAGCATCAAACAACAGTAAAGGCTGTTTGATCTTGGGAACTTCTCTAGATCATAGTTTGGACCTCTTTCAAATGGAGTTGGATTTGATCATCTCTGAGTCTCTTGCATCTTTAATATTCTGTAATCCTAAATGCTGGAGGAGGGGAGAGATAGAGACAAGATCAGAGTTGGTCAACAAGTACTTATTCATGCTTCCTGTCTTCCAAATAAGACCGCTAGGTAATGGCACAGTACACAGAATGTTTAGCCTGGAGTCAAGAAGACTCCTCCAGCAATTACCATTCATTCCAATAAGTGGCAACTCTTTCCAGACCAATTGTCAATCTAATACTTCATACCATATTAGTTCAAGATTCAGGATGGGAAATCTATTTATTTATTTATTTAATGTCTCAAGTTTCTTTTTTTTTAAATTAAAGCTTTTTATTTTCAAAATACATGCATGGATAATTTTCAGTATTGACACCAATTCTTCTATAAATATTCCCACAAACATCTTGCTGCACAAGAAAAATCAGATCAAAAAGGAAAAGAAATGAGAAAGAAAACAAAATGCTAGCAAACAACAAAAAAACCCTGAAAATACCATTGCTATGATCCACCCTCAGTTCCCACAGTCCTCTCTCTGGGTGCAGATGGCTTTCTTCATCACAAGACCATTGGAACTGGCTTGAATCACTTTGCTTTTGAAAAGAGCCACATCCATCAGAATTGATCATACTAGAATATTGCTGTTTCTGTGTAAGGTGATTGATCTCCTGGTTCTGCTCATTTCACTTAGTATCAGTTCATGTAAGTCTCTCCAGGCCTCTCTGTATTCATCCTGCTGATTGTTTCTTATAGAACAATAATATTCCATCTCATTCATATATCACAACTTATTCAGCCATTCTCCAATTGATGGGCATCCACTCAGTTTCCAGTTTCTGGACACTACAAAAGGGCTGCCACAAACATGTTGGCACATGTGGGTCCCTTTCCTCCTTTAAGATCTCCCTGGGATATAAGCCCAGTAGAAACACTGCTAATCAATGGGTAAGTTTGATAGCCCTTTGGGCATAGTCAGGATGGAAATTTAAAATAAGAAAAAATCCATGTTAGAATAATCTAATCCACCACCTTTATTTTACAGATAAGGAAGATGAGACCTAGAGACATAGTCCTCAAAATTATACACGGTATCAATGACAAAACTGGAATTTGGACCCAAATTCCCATATTATCAGCGTTTCATTGATAACTGAAACACCTTGTCTAAAAAGAGGTAGGTAGAGCAGGTTTAGTATTCCATTATAGGGTGTAATGGGCTGAGGCTTGAGTTGATGCACTGAGGTCCCAAGCACGTGAGGCTAAATAGTAATTGGACTATACTCTATTAATATCTATGCTTGGAGAAAGAATGGCCCCGCCCACTCTCTGTGCAAGGCCTGATGTGTTGTATAGGAAATGACGATTTTGGGGGGTGGAGGCAGAGGGGCAGGAAGAGAGGCAGAGAGAGACGGCTGGCTGGGTTCTGCTCTGGTGGCCACTGGTCTCGTGGCTTTGGGTCTGGCTAGTTCTTGACTCAGGTGCACACATTGCTATTGCCAATTCCCCTTTTACCTCCGACCCTTCTTCACCTCTACTGAAAATAAAGATAGAAGATTTTCCCTTAACCTGAATTCCTGACTCCGGCTGATTTTAAAATACGCAGTCATCACAATAGGGGGGTTTAAAGAGCTATGTTTCAGAGTGATGAAGTATTGAACAGTCACATAGTCAGCAGGGAGAGCCAGGAACTATATACCCTGTTGCCTCAACAAAAGCAACATGAATCTAAGTCCAGCTTGGAAATTCAACATTGTCTTGGATCCAGAGCTGGAATAGATCCCTAGAGCCCTCTAGTCCAATGTTCTTATCTTACAAATAAGGAAACTGAGACTTAAAATGATTGCTGACTTAGGATCAGAGGAACTTGGACTCCTGTAGCTCAAAGGGACCTCAGAGACCACCTAAACCGGTCTTCTCATTTGAGAAAATGGGAAACAGGCCAAAGCAAATGAGGTGACTTATAGTATAATAAACTTAGAGCTGGAAGACACCTCAGAGACATCTAGTCAAACCCCCTTATTTCACAGACGAGAAAACTGAGGCTCATGGAGGAGGTAGAGGGTGACTTGCTTTTGAGATCACAGTACAGTGGATAAGAACGACGGGACTGGAATCAAGGAAGATTCATCTTCCTGAACTCTAGCCCCAGACTCTTACTAGTTGTGTGACCCTTGACAAATCAGTTTATCCTGTTGCCTCAGTTTCTGTAAAATGAGCTGGAGAAAAATGTTTCTCTCTGCCTCAGTTTCCCTTTTGAACCTTTTGCAAAGAATCACCAGTAAGAATAATCCTACAACAAGTCAGTTTTTGAGCTTTTTTTTTAAAAGAGAGGAAGAAGTAGAAAAAGAAAGAGAAAAAAGAAATAGGACAGTTAGTTACTTTAGTGCAAAAAACAGAATCAGGAACACCCAAGTTCAAGTCTGACTTCAAATAATCATTATGTGACTTTGGGTAAATCAATCAGTCCTGTTTGCCTCAGTTTCCTCATCTGTAAAAATGAGAGCAGAAAATGGCAATTTCCTATATCTTTAACAAGAAACTCCAGTTGGAGTCAAGAAAACTCAGACACGACTGAACAAGAACAAAAGCAACAAAGGTAACAAGGGGCAGAACTGGGATTTTGAAAGTATCATATCATCACTTTAATTTTATCCCTATTTGTTTTCCATATTATAGCATAGTTACCACTATTTACGCTATGACAAACTACTTGCCAAGATGAAGACAGGGAGATATTACTTATTTTGAAGCTTAGGAGATATTGATGTGGAGGTGGGAGTGGCGAGGGAGAAATGGCAGGGCAAAGAGTGGGTGAAAAGTGAGCTACAAATTTTCCAAGACTAAGGGAAATAGTGTTGTAGAGCTCCCCCTGCTGGACCCAAAATAAAACATGCCCCTTGCCTGAGCTTAACTTAGGAGGAAAGTCCATAGAGCATTGGGGAAAGGCAAGGCAGCAGGTGATGGATTGTAGCAATCCTTGATGTCTCTCCCAAAGAGTCCAGAAAGTGATTCCAGAAAGAGTTGAATCCAAGATTTCTGGCCAGCTGGGAAGTCCCTTTGGATGGCCTGTCATGATCACAAGAAGATGAGAAGAGTATAGAATTCCCAGACTAAGTCCTTAGGCTGGCTAACTCCTCATTTCTAAATCTGATTTCACCCCCATTCACTATATAACCCTGACCCAGTCACTGTATTGCTTTCTGCCTCAGTTTCCCTTTTGAACCTTTTGCGAAGAATCACCAGTAAGAATAATCCCACAACAAGCCAATTTCCAAGCTTTCTTTCTTTCTTTCTTTCTTTTTTTTTAAGAGTAGAACATGAAAAAAAAATAAAGAAATAGGGTAGCTAGGTAACTCAGTGCAGAGTAGAATCAGAAACATCTGAATTCAAGTCTGACTTCAAACAGTAACTATGTGACCTTGGGCAAATCAGTCAGTCCTGTTTGTCTCAGTTTCCTCATCTGTAAAATGAGAGCAGAAAATGGCAAACCACTTCCATGTCTTTATCAAGAAAACCCCAAAAGGGGTCATGAAGAGTCAGACATGACTGAAAAAGGACTGAACAAAATAAGCTAGAGAAGAAATGGCAAACCACTCTAATATCTTGGCCAAGAAAACCCCAAATGGGGTCATGAAGAGTTTACACTATTGATATAAATGAGCAAAACAACAAAAGAAATAGGATCTGTTGCTTTTCTGATTTTTTTTATGATGTGATCTTCAATATTCAGTTCACATATGCATTTGAGATTTATTGTGGAAGAAGGTGAAGATGTTCAACTAAACCTCTCATTTTCCCAGCAATTCTTATGAAGTTGGGAGGCTTTTTTTTCCTAACCAATTTATATCTTGGCATTTTTCAAACCCTGGGTTATTGAGATCAACTATTTCTGAATTTTCCTTAAATAATCTGTTCATTCAGCGTCTTTCCATTTCTTATTCAGTATGAAACAGTTTGTAATGATTGCTGATTTCCAATGTCGTTTGAGATCTGGAACTGCTATTTCCCCTTCATTCCTACCTTTTTTCATTATTCCATTTGAAATTCTAGGTCCTTTGTCCCTTCAAATGAATATTTAAAATTTATTTTATCTAGCTTGATGAAGTATTGTTTTGGTCTCTTGACTGATGTAGCACTTAATCTATATGGTAACTTTAGTAATATTTTCATTTTTACTATATTGGCCCAGCCCAGCCACAAGCAGTAAATATTCCTTTAGCCATTTTAGTTGTTCTTTTTTTCTTTAAGGGATTATTTTCTAGTCTCATCTGTAAAAGGTTTGAGTGTGCCTTGGTAGATTGACTCCCAGATATTTTATTCATTTGTAATTAATTTTGAGTGGGCCTTATCACCTTCAAGATTTTGTTATTATGATGTAGAAAAGCTGATGATTTTTGTGTATGACTAAATTTTATAGTCTACAACATTATTTTAGCTATTGCCTCAGCTCCTTTCTTTCTTTCCTTTCTTTTTTCCCTTCCTTCGTTTTCTATTATTTTCTCTTTTCCTTCCTTCTTTTTCCCTTTTTCTCATTTTTCTTTTCCTTTTTATTTTTTTCTTCCTTCTTTTCTTTTTTCTTTCTTTGTCTCTTTCCCTTCCTTCCTTATTCTCTTCCTTTCTTTTCTTTCTTTTTCTTTTTCTTCTTTGCTTCTTTCTTTCACAGTCCCACAGGATATAATTTGAGGATTAAAAAGAAGGGGCGGGTAACACCCCTAAACTAATCTTTTAAAGACACCACTAATTGTAAATGCCAAATAAAAAGTTAGGCACATTCATTCTACTCTGGCATTTCATTTCATCCCATCAGCTAATTAAAAGCCGCAATTTAGACAATAATGACCTAACTGTCTGGATTTTGAAATCAAACACAAACCCAACACTAAAACATTGGATGGGATAAAAGCTAATGAATCCAGGAGCAGTGCAGGCTCCTGCTGGGTCTGGCTTGGCCTCCTTCCAGGGACAGCCCTGCCATATTTGATTAGCGGCACTCATTCTCCAAGCAGTTTGGAGCAAACTCACTACAGGGGCGATAAGTGAGCAATTTATGAGTCTAAGTGGTTTTTTGGATCTGCTCCCACTGCTGATGGAGCAGGATTTAATATTTATTCCATGTTCCCCCACTACCATCACGACATCATACCCTTGTTCATTGTCACTGGTCAATCCTTTCTTCTCCCAGACCTTGCTCTTGGTTCAGGAGGAAATTATTTCTCAAATAATCCACAAAAGGGATCACAAAATGAAAAACATCTAAGAAGAAGGATGCCTAGACTATCCATCCACTTAAATGGCTAATGAAATAATGAACAATAGAAACAAGACAGCTTTCTATCTGTCCCCTTTCCCTTTCCTCAGACAGGAATTGGGATATCTGTGCCAGGTTAAAAATAGTCCATGCATCAAGAATCAGTCATATAGAATATCAAATGCTTGGGATGTTCCAATCTTGCCACCTTTCATGTTCTAGCTTTCTTCTTTTTCACACTTGTCAGAATACTAGCACTTGCTAGTAACTGTTCTTTTAGAGTTCCGTTGGGTAGAAGATTTGGGGGAACGAATCACATCTTATTTTAATTTGTTTCCCCTTCAGCACTTAGGACAGGGCTTTTTACACCATTGGCCCTTGAAAATGTTTGCTTATGTCAGATTCATAACGGACTGTTTATAGATGTTAAGGATTTATGGGGAGAGACATGTATAAGTAGTATAGAATGTTGTAGGATGAATGGATAGATGGATCCAGATAGATATGTAATCAGAAGATTGCATTCAGACCCCCATTCTGACTCTGTTCATTTGCTTCAACTTGGCTGAGTTACTTCATCTCTCTGAAGTTCTTTTTCCTCCTTTATATGATGAGGGAATTAGACTAAGTAACCTCAAAAGCTCTTTCTTACAACTTTTTTTCCCAGGCAATTGGGGGGTTAAGTGACTTGCCAAGGCTTACACAGCTAGGAAGTGTGAAGTGTTTGAGGTCAGATTTGAACTCAGATCCTCCTGACTTCAGGGCTGGTGCTCTACCCATTACACCAACTAGCTGCCTCAACTTGAAAAAAAAAGTTGTATTGGGTTTTTTGCGGTTATACTTATATAATCATGAATCATGTTGGGAGAGAAAAATCAGAACAAAAGGGAAAAACCATGAGAGGAAAAAAGAAGAAGAAAACAGTGTGGGGGAAGTGAACATAGCATGTGTTGATTTACATTCAGTCTTCATAGTTCTCTCTCTGGATGCGGATGGCGTTTTCTGTCCCAAATGTATTGGGATTGCCTTGGATCCCTGAACTTCTGAGAAGACTCAAGTTGATCATCGCACAATCTTGCTGTTATTGTGTACAATCTGCTTGTTTCACTCAGAATCAGGTTGTGTCTTACAACTTTTAATGTCTAGGATCATGGGTTTCAAGTTAAAAGAGCCCTAACTAATCCAAATACACACAATTTTACAGATGAGGAAACTGGACCTTAGAGAGATTAAGTGCTTCCAAGGTTACGTGGGTAGCATCAGAAATCAGATTTGAACCCAGTCCTTATGATTACAAAATCAATGTTCTTTCCACTGTGTCTTGATGCTTCTTGTAAAGAGGCTTAGATATGACCTAGTCACATAACCCTTCATATTACAGAGAAGGAAGAAAACTAAGACCAAAAGAGATGAATTGACTTACCCAGATAATCGTCAGAGCTTGGATCTGAATACAGGATCTCTGCCTCCAAATCTGGTTCTTTTCACTAAACCATACTCTCTTTTTAAAAAATATTTTTATTAATTTTTTGATCTCTCTAAGATTTTCCCTTGCATCAGTAATCTGCTCCTTTTCTCTCTTTCTCAAAGAGTAATCCCTTTAAAATGATCAAATGAAGTAATATATATATATATATATATACTTTGCACATATTTTTAATTATAGTTTTTTATTTTCAAAATATATACATGAATAATTTTTGACATTCACCCTTACAAAACCCTGTGTTCTAATTTTTCTCCCTCCTTCCTCCCCAAGTTGGCAAGTGATCCAACATATGTTAAACATGTGTAATTCCTCTATACATATTTCCACATTTATCATGCTGCACAAGAAAAATCAGATAAAAAATGAGATAAAAAAACCAAGAAAACAAAATCCAAGCAAACAACATCAAAAAGAGTTCAAAAAGGGCTACTACAAACATTTTTATACTTTTTCCCTCTTTTGTGGTCTCTTTGGGATATAGACCCAGTAGAGACACTGCTGGATCAAAGAGTATGCACAGTGTGATAGCTTTTTGGATATAGTTCCAAATTTCTTTCCAGAATAGTTGGATCAGTTCACAACTCCACCAACAATGTATTAGGGTCCCAGTTTTCCCATATCCCCTCCAACATTTATCATTATCTTTTCCTGTCATCTTAGCCAATCTGAGAGATATGAGGTGGTACCTCAGACTTGTCTTAATTTGCATTTCTCTGATCAATAGTGATTTAGAGCATTTTTTCATATGACTAGAAATGGTTTCAATTTCTTCATCTGAAAATTGTGTGTTCATATCCTTTGACCATTTATCAATTGAAGAATGGTTTGTATTCTTATAAATTTGAGTCAATTCTCTATACATTAACAGGATTTTATAAAAGAAAACAAAGAAGAGAAAATTTCAGCAGCTATTATGATTAACACAATTTTTGAAAAAAAAGAAAATGAAGAAAAAATTTCACTAGTTAGTATGATTACACAATTAAAAAAAAAAGAAAATGAAGAAGAAATTTTTTTAGCAAAACCAATCAGTACATTGACAAAAATTTTGACATTGTATGCAGTGCTCCACACTAATGGATTCATTACCTCTGCAAAGTAGCCACATTGCCTTTGAAGGGAAAATCAAGGCCTTTCCTAAAAGCATCCTAAGTAATTGTTGGAGAAAGGCTTTCAGTATGTGCTAGGAATGGGGTCAGCAACTTTTTAAGATGGTATAGCCAGTTTTCAATTACTTGCTACCTCCCCAGCAGATGGAAGAAGCCTGACTTCCCACAAGTCATGATCTTTGTACCAGCCCCCTCAACGCCAGAAGCTCTACAGTGTGAAGCCAATCAGCTGGAAGAGTATGGCAGCCTCAGGAAGTCACTGGTGGTATTAGTGGGCTTTCCCCAGGTAAACCTGAATGCTTTTTGTGCCAAGGGAGGATGAAAAGTGACTTACAGGGGCACTCTTTTAATCATTCACCTAGAATTCCTCTTTGGGATTTGGAGATGAGGATTTGGTTGTCAGCAGATCCATCTGCAGAGATACTGATAGATGTGATTTTGTAGACTCTCCTACCAAGAGTCAGGAGACTTAAATTCTTTTATTTGCTCCACCACCACTTAGCTAGGATCTCCATTTCTGTTTATCATTCACCAAAAAGGGAATCCCTATTATTATCTAGTAATAATAGAATATGACTCAGTGGAAAGAATATTGGCTGTGGATTGAGAAGATAGGGGTCCACACCTCTTCTTTTGCATAGTTACTTTCAGCAAGTCACTTTATTCTCTGGATCTCAGTGTCCTAATCTGTAAAACTGAGGGCATTGGACTTGATGAACTTTGAGTTCCTCTAGATCTAGTCTATGATCTTCAGATTGAAAAACCTTCATTGAGGTGGAACTTGTTTATCTTCAAAGACAGTCAATGCCCTTTGGAATAAATCTTTGTTTTCTTAACATTAAGCCTAAATCTGCTTCTTTGAAATCTCCTCTGTGGCCATTGGCTCTGTCCTTTGAGACCAAATGAAACTAAGAATAATCCTTTTTTCCATAAGACAGCCCATTCACAACAGCTGTCAGGTTCCCCTGTGAATCTTCTCCTCTCTGGACTAGACAATCTTCAGTCCCTTCAACTAATTCTGATATGGAATTGACTCAAGGTCCTTCACCACCTGAGAAAGTGTTGCTCTTCTCTGGACCCACTCCAACTTATCTGAGTCTTTCCTAAACTGGAGTACTCAAAAATGAACACAATACCTTAGATGTGGATAGACTACAATGTGTCTCTGATCCCTTAATTCTCTGATGTTATGCTTCTCATTGTAGAAAATTGAATCAAATCTAATAAGAAATTCAATCAGTCAGTCAACAAGTATTTAGGGCAGACTCTGTGCCAAGTCCATCTCACCCTTTTCACATGAGTCCATCCTCTCCTCCTATCATGCATTTCCTTGATGACATCTTTTACTGGTATTCTTCCAAGTTCCTCATTGCTCAGTTTTTCTAGTCAATTCACACCTGTCACATGCCTTTCCATTATCTTTTGTGCAATCCTTTCAATTCTTCAAAAGGTTGCTGTGTTCCATATTGTAAAACCTTGCGACACTGGTGTATTAAAAGCATTTTCTGGGAGAAGCTTAGGGTCTACTAAGGCCATTTTGCAATTATCTGAATACAATCTCGCCCACTCTCCTCCTGTTTAATTCTGGGTACAAATTCATTGCCATCTGTACTGTTTGTCCCAGATATACAGATTAATAGCCAATCTCTATAGGCTGTTTACCTATCTGTATACCATTATCTAGGCAATAGACATTATTCATCCATTTGATTTTTCCTTTTTGGATAGTCAAGCCAGATTCTTTTGAGTGGTTACATATCTCTTCCAAGAGGCTCTTCAAAGTTCCATCCAGGAATTGATGCAGCCAACACAATGTCACTTTCAAACAGAAGTAGGGAGCAGATATAACCATCCATAATGAATTGCTATAGAATACTTTCAGAGCTTGAAAAGACTTTAGAGGCAGCTTAGTATAGTGGATAATTGTCAGATCAGAAATTATCATTATTATTTAAAGTTTTTTTTGAATTTCAAATCTCTCCCTTCTTCCCTCCTCCCTCCCACATTGAGAAGGCAGACAGTTTCAAATAGGTTCTAAACATCATCGGCATTTTTATTAGCGGTCAAAATCTAGGTTAAGCGAATCACTTTACTTTCGTTTCTGTATTTGTAAAATGAGAATAATAATATTTGAAGCTACCCACGTCCCCAGAGTAGTTGTGAGAAACGAGTGGTATAGCGTACATATGAACTTTGTAAACAAGAAATCTCTCCATACCAATGAGCTAGATTGTTACTATTATCGCAACTTTAAGCAGCTGTGAGTTGATATGTGTTTGCTTTGATGCTGGAGGTGTGGAAGAATAACTTGGCAGGATTGAAGCTATTAATGCTTTTTCTCACTTTTATGATAAAACTGTAGTCATTAGTCATAGGGTATTGTTAAGAAACTGCAGCGAGCTCTTGCTTTTTCTTCATTGATTTATGTATACTTATGTATACAGAATATCCTTTGTATATCCTGGGGGAGATAGAGAATAAGTGCTCAAGCAAATACCCCAGTCCTGGAGTTGACAGCTTGACAGCTTGCGGCTGTCAGCTTTCTCTCAAAGGTCACCCTCCCAACTACCCCCTGCTGACTCATTCTTCTTGGGAAGTAAAATTAGACAGAATTATGGGGTACATTTTAATGGTGAGGTCCAGAAACAACAGATGGAATTATCACAAGAGAAGGACCAGAAGCACACTGTATATTCAGAAGTACGGTTTCAGCCATGGCAACAACTTCTATACTCCAAAAAAGTATGATAGAAAAGCCGAGTGAGGCAAACATCCAAGAATACACAAATCCATAGCGGTTTGACCTCATGAAATAAAGCTATTTCTAATTTGATTTTCCCAACCATACAGATATTACTTTGAATCTTGTTTTGGAGCTAACTCCTTGCAATTCTCCCCAACCCCATATTGAAATTGCCAGGCAAATTGATCTTGCCACTAATTTCAGCGGTGGACAGCTCCCAGTTTTAAGCATTTCTCCACAGGAGACCCAACTGTACAATGTTCCAATCAGTGGACATTATGACTCATTCGAGTCTGACATTTTGTGGTTCTGCGATTCTATGAATAACCGAAACCACAAATCCTGAACTCATGAGTCAGGAAGATTTCTTTGCCTACATCATTTTTTATCTTACTCTATTTTACTTGAGATCTTTTCTTTCTATCCCCTAAATAATCACAATATGATTCTGTTTGAATGTATAAGCAATATTCCCTATCCACAGTAAGTCTACAACTTTTGCAAAGAAGGGTGGTGGGGTACATTTACTCATCTCTTCTCCAGGGATAATTTTGTCCATTATAAGGAATATCAGGGTTTTTTTCCTTGTTATTTACATTATTGTGACCATTGTATGTATTGTTTTTCTTTACTTCTTTTCTCACTGATTCTGCTGACTTCTTTCTATCCCAGTTTAGAAATCTTCCTAGAATTCCTCATATTCTTTGCTTTTTAAGGCAGAGGACTATTCCTTTCTTTCTCCCTCAATCCAACCCCTACTTTGAACGTCTCTTATATTTCTAGAGAACCACCATATTTTCAGTAACAGGTACACAGTAATCTCAATGTCTGACCTTTTACTCAAAAAGCTCTACTGGTTCCTAGTTACCTCTAGGTAAAATTGTAAACACCTCCATCTTGCATTTTTGCATAGAGACATCTCCATTATAAATGTTAATGTGGACAATTTATGCCCACTGTGTGGAAGAGTGTTCTGAAGATTATATTAGTCTGATTGACCACAGTCAAATACATTGTACCTTGACCTCAACATCATGATGCTACTTTGGTCCTCTTCAAAAATAAAGGACGACAAGCAATCAAAGTATTTCATAATCTGATTCTAACCTGCTTTACCAGCCTTGTTATATACTCAGACTCTACGAGATAGTAATCTGGCCTTATTATTTCAAACACAGCACACTATTTCATCTCTTCTTGACTTTGTACTGATAACTCCCAGGTTATGTGCTCCTCACTCACCTGGGCTCTTTAAAATCCCTATCTTCCTCCAAGGCTCAACTAAATGCCTCCTTCTGAAGAAGGTCTTCCTAGTTTCCCCATTTGCTTGTATCTTTCCATGGAAATCAACTTCTACTTTGGATTCACCTTGCCTCCGCTGCTCTGCTTGATCTCAGCTCCATGAAATGAGATGCCCCTATGGCCTCTCCCCAACCTGATTTCCTATTTTCTTTTGTGTGTTATTACTCCCTTAGATTGTAAGCTCATCGAGGGCACAGACCGCCTTTTCATGGATTGTATCCCTACACTTAGCACAGTGATTGGCATATTGTAGGACTCAATAAATATTTATCCAATTGGATTGTATGTATTTTTGTGTTTGTGTGTGTGTGTGTGTGTGTGTATGAATGGGTTTTTTTTTTAAGGAAATTGGAGTGACTTGCCCAGGCTCACATGCCTAGTAAATGTTGAGTGTCTAAGGGCAAATTTGAACTCAAGTCCTCCTGGCTCCAGGACTGGTGCTCTATCCACTGTGCCATCTAGCTGCTCCCACCAATATACATGTACATGTAAGGCTGGGAATGGGATGACAATTGAGTTAGTCAATAATTTACCCCATAACTTTAAAATAACTAGCAAAATAGCTCTAGGTAGTATAACAGATAGCACACTAGGTCTTGGAATCAGAAGATCTGAGTTCCTACACTTACTAGCTGTTGATCCTTGTAAGTCACTTCATCTCTTTGCCTCAATTTCCTCAGTTCTAAAATGGGGATAATAATAGTACTACCTTCCAGGATTGTTGTGAGCATTAAATAAGATATTTGTAAAGCAATAGCTTAGCAGAGCATCTCGTACATAATAGGCATTATAGAAATGCTAGTTATTATTATTATGTGAGAATATCTCTATTGAATCAATCAATCATCATCTAACCCCATTTAAAGCAACTACCTTAGCCAGGTGGCAGCCCTTATGTTGAACCATTTAATTGAGCACTTTGACCTAGATTTGAGAAGTCCTTAAAAGGCATTGGATGAAATAGTCATACTTTATAGATGTGTTAATATTACCTGAGATTTAGTCATACCCTGTCGGGTTGGGGGGGGGGAGGTCTGTCACAAAAATATCAAACAGGTGGAATCCAAGGTTTCTAGGAAGCTTAGAGGAGATAGAGATAATTCAAAACTTCAACAGGAAATTGCTGTGGAAAGAAGGAGTCTGAATGGGAGGTGAGCCCTATCCTCTCCCCTCATCACTCCTCTTGAGCACAGGAGGACCTCAGAAACTTTGGGGGGTTCAGAAGATTTGTTATTCTCAATATCTTAGCAGCACCCCAAAAATAGTAGTGACTGCTAATAGCATCAGCACTGGCACCAACTATGTACCAAGACAATCAGTGTCTCAGTGGAGGTGGTGAGAGGGATAATGCCCCTGGAACTCGGGCTCAGCCTGAGTCCTTCATCAGCTTCGCTTGAGGGGCAAACTGCCGTCTCTCTTGGGGAGGGGTGGGCCAGATTCCAGAGATATCTATGCATGCTACCTGCCTTTGATGGCTGAATTTCGATGGCCACCAAGGAACACATCTTGCGTGGGAAGGCACAGTTTACATATATGAGGAAAATGAATCCGAGAGACATTAAGTGATTTGTCCTGATTCATATAGCTAATGCTTTAGGTAGAATTTGAATCCAGGTCTTATTAACTTCAAGTCCAGCAGTCTAACACTTTCTCGATAGAATTTCCATCTCCCATAGAAGAACCCCTGGAACAGTCAGAGGAAAATCGCCACGATAATCTAATAGGAAAGCAACAAAGTTGGGTAAAGTCACCCTATTGAGAAATTCATCTTAAACCCTCCGTCATGTACTTGGAAGCCCTGCCTAGCTTTTAAATGGGTTGAGAATTCTTTTGTCTCCTCTCTTCTCCCTTTTTCCCCCTTCTTCCTCTTCTTCCTTCTTCCTCTTTTCCCTTTTCTTACCCTTCTCCTTTTCTCTCCATTTCCCCCTCTCTCCTTTTCCCCTCCTCTTCACTCCTCTTCTTTTCTTTCCCCTCCATCTCTCCTCTCTCCCTCCCTTCCTCCCCTGGCTTCCCCTGCTCTCCCCCTTCTCCCTCGCTCTCTTCTTTCCCCTTTATCTGTCTCCCTTTTTCTTTCTCCTTCTCTCTCTCCTTCCTTATGCCTTCCCTTCTCCCCTCTCCTCTTCTTCCCTCTCCCTTTCTCCCTCTTTCCTCTTCCTCCTTTCCCTCCCCTCTCTCTTCATCTCCTTTTGTTTCTCTCCCTTCTTCTCCCTCTCTGACTTTCTCTTTCCTCTCCTTTTTCTTTCCTTCTCTCCCTCCTTTCCTCCTCCTTTCTTCCACTTACCCTCCCCTCCCCTCCCCTGCCACTTCTTTTCTCCCTTTATCTCTTTCTCCCCTCCCTCTTTCCCTCCCCTCCTTCTCCCTCCTCTCTCCCTTTCTCCCTCTCTCTTTTCCTTCCTTTATTTTCCTCTTTATCTCTCTCCTTAGAAATAAAAGGATTGATATAGAAAGGGTTTTATAAACCTGCCAAAATGGCCTTTCTATTTCCCAGATCTGCCTTTACATTGGCTGTTCCCTATTCCTGGAATACTCCCTTTTGTTTCTTAGAAATTTTTTCTTCAAAGCTGAGCACAAACAAGTACCACCTCCTACAGGAAGCCTTTCCTGATACTTCCAGCTATTAGTGCCAGCTCTTCAAAATTACTTTATATTTGTTGGTGTTTTGTGAGCAGGGCTCTCCTTTTTGTCTTTGGATTCCCAATGCCCAGAACACAGGAGGTACTTAATAAGGGCTTGTTGAATTTACAGCTAAGAACACTAGAGCCTAGGGTTTAAATGATTTGCCCAAAAGGAAGCAAAGAGGAGAGATAGGATCTAATGCAGGATCTGACCCCCATGTAGGCAGAATTCTTTTTGCTGCTTACATGCCTCCTAGCAAACACAGCTGGGGTCGAGGAAATGGAAAGAGATGATCAGGACCATGTGAAAAATTGGACCCAGTGCTAAGAGCAAGTGAACCATTATATTTGTTTTTAGCTAAAAAAAATAAGAAAGATTAGAATCATGGAAAATTTAGAGTTGAGTAATCTTAGACTTCATCTGCTTTAACTCAGATCTGTTGAACAGATAGCTTTTCTTTTTCAAGGCATTTGGGGTAAAGTGACTCCACCAGGGTCATACAACTAGTAAGTATCCTACTGACTCCAGGACCAGTGTTCTATCCATTTTATCACCTTGCTGCCCCCAGATAGCCTTTCAAACATTGCCCTAAGGTATCAAGGAAGTATCTTTGGAAGACTGCCTATGATATCAAGGGATGTTATGTCCTGCTTTCTAGAGCCCCCAAATTGGGGTGGAAAAATGTACTATAGCTTTCTAAAGCCTCCCACACTGGAATGGTTAAAATATACCTTCCTAGTGGAGAAGTGGTGAGGCAGAACTCCGGAGGATGGTGGGAAAATGGAGTCCGTTTATTTCAAGGGCTTTCCCCTTTATATAATGTAACAAAAACAACACCGAGCTCATGGGACCACATAAACAACTTTCTATCGTATATAGGTAGTTTGCCATCTGGTATCACTCTGCCTCAATCTCCACACACGTTGTCACCACCCCCGATTTCTCAGAAAGGCTGAGAGCTGTTAGGGGAGATGGGGAGCTGAACCAGACATTGTCAGCAGGTTCCCTCTGGGCTGAAGGGTCTTATACCTCACCCAGAGTTCCCCCACTGACTGTGATCCTCTACAAGGTAAGAAATATTTTACCGAACAGCACGGTTTTGTCTTGTTCTCAATCCAATGTGCAGATTCCCTCCAAAGGGAAAAAGAAGATTGTTTCCCTTTAAGTTCATGAGGTCATCTGTAAATTGTTCTACTGGTTCTGATTATTTCGCTCTTCATTATTTCACCTGTTTTGTCACAATTCTCCAATTTTCTCATCTTTGTAACAACAATATTCCATTTTATTCATATGCCACAATCTGTTCAACGATTCTCCCAATAATGCTCCACCTCCTCTTGTTTGGAGTTTATTTTTGTTTCCACAAAAAGTGCTGCTAAAAATATTTTGACCTATATGGGGCCTTTCTCTCCTTTTGATTTGCTTGGGCTATATACTCAATAATGGAATTGCCTGGTCAGCAAGTATGAGGACTCCATCCTTACCTTAGGGCTATATTTGTTTGGTTTTCTTTTCTTTTTTTTCAAATGAAAGACAGTCTTTTGTGCTCTTTAAAAATTTGCAAAAAGTGAAAAGGACCCATAGTAGCACATTAAACAGATACAGAATGTAGGATTTTAGCTGGGTGGACTTTGAAGGAAGCCAGGTAGAAATAAGAAGGGAGAGAATGTAGCAGACTTGGGAGGCAGCCAGAGAAAATGCCCAGAATTCAGCCTTCTTTGTAGTGGCCAGAAACTGGAAACTAAGTGGATGCCCATCAGTTGGAGAATGGCTGAATAAATTGTGGTATATGAATATTATGGAATATTATTGTTCTGTAAGAAATGACCAGCAGGATGATGTCAGAAAGGCCTGGAGAGACTTACACGAACTGATGCTGAGTGAAATGAGCAGGGCCAGGAGATCACTATATACTTCAACAACAAGACTATATGATGATCAATTCTGATGGACATGGCCATCTTCAACAGTGAGATGAACCAAATCAGTTTCAATAGAGCAGTAATGAACTGAACCAGCTACATCCAGCAAAAGAACTCTGGGAGATGACAGCGAACCACTACACAGAATTCCCAATCCCTCCATTTTTGTCCACCTGCATTTTTGATCTCCTTCATAGGCTAATTGTACACTATTTCAAAGTCCAATTCTTTTTATACAGCAAACTAACTGTTTGGACATGTATACATATATTGTATTTAACTTATACTTTAACATATTTAACATGTATCGGTCAACCTGCCATCTGGGGAAAGGGGTGGGAGGAAGGAGGGGAAAAGTTGGAACAAAAGGTTTTGCAATTGTCAATGCTGAAAAATTACCCATGCATATATCTTGTAAATAAAAAACTATAAAAAGAAAAGAAAAGAAAATGCCCAGAATTCTCACTCTCTTTTTTTTGCATTTAATAGTGTTTTTTTTCCAATTACATGTAAAGATAGTTTTCAATATTCATTTTTGTAAGATTTTTGAGCTCCAAATTTTTCTCCCTCCCACCCTCCCTTTTCCTCTTCCTCTCTTTTTTTTGCACTTAAAGTGTTTTTTTTTCCAATTACACGTAAAAATAATTTTCAATATTCATTTTTGTAAGATTTTTGAGCTCCAAATTTTTCTCTCCCTTGTCCTCTTCCTCTTATTTTTGCACTTAATACTGGGTTTTTTCCAATTACATGTGAAGATAATTTTCAACATTCATTTTTATAAGATTTATAAAAAAATAAGAAATTTTTCTCCCTCCCACCCTCCTTTTTCTTCTTCCCAAGATAGCAAGCAATCTGATATAGATTGTATGTGTACAATCAAATTAAACACACTTCCACATTGGTCTTCTTGTAAAAGAAGAATCAGAATAAAACCACAAGAAAAGAAAAAAACAGGAAAAGAAAATAATATTCTTCAATCTGCATTCAGACTTCATAGTTCTTTCCCTAGATGTGGATGACATTTTCCATCATGAGTCTTGAAATTATCTTGTTGCTGAGAAGAGCCAAGTCTTTCATGGATGATCTTTGCATAATGTTGCTGATAGCTCACACAGTGTTCTCTTAGTTCTATACTCTTCATTCAGCATCAGTTTGTGTAAATCTTTCCAGGTTTTTCTAAAATCCACCTTTTTATTTCTTATGGAAGAAGAGTATTCCATTATATTTATATATTACAAATTGTCCGGCCATTCCCCAATTGATGAAAATGCCCAGAATTTGGAGAACATGGTATCTTGTTGGAGAAATAAAAAGGAGGCCAGAGGATGTGGGATGTGGGGTGGTATTAGATATAAGAACACTGGAAAGATAGGAGGCGGTCAGATTCTGAAGGGTTCTGGGTGATAAATAGAAATAGACGTCCTCTTTATTGTGGCCATGGGACACTACAGGTGTGTAATACTGCATACATTGTCTGGCTTGGTTGATATGTGTATTGTGCTCAACTTCTCCCCCTTTCCCTATACTTTATAAAATCTTTGTTATGATTTGCTGGATAAGTGGAGGAGGAAGGACACTTGTCTCTAAGGCATTAAGAGAATTTGCTTTTCTGTATTTCCTCTTTATTCCCAGAAGAGGGCATCAGGATAATATAGTTAGTTGTTCATAGAGTTCATAGCTCTCTCAATGTCTTTCTTTCTGAAAGTTTGTTTCCTAGTAAGATGTTGACTCCAAGAATAAAATAATAATAATAATAATAAAAGGAACGGGGACTTCCATCACTCTGTAGTGGTATCGGAATGAAAAGAAGTTCCTGGCATAGAAATCGCTTAGCCCAGGGGTTGGCTGTGGAACCTAGTGGGTGCCATATTTATCTAGACCACCGTGGCTCTTGAAGAGTTGGTGAGGCAGGCACAAAGGCACTAGTAGAAGGAGACCTTGACAGAATGGAATGAACTAAAGAATCAGGAACACAGACCTAGAACCAAGAGACATCTGAGACCATCAAATCCAATCCTCTTGCTTTACAAATGGAAAACTTAAGGCCTAGGAAATCTAAGTGACTTGCTCAAAGTGACATGGATAGTAATTATCAGAGGTAAGCTTTGAGTAATAATTATCAGTGGTAAGATTTGAACCCAGTTCCTATTACTCCAGGGTTAGTGCCCTTTCCATCACCATTCCACATTGCCTCCAAAGTCAAAGAATTTGTTGCTTTTGAGTCCTTTAAAGTCATGTCCAACTCTGTGACCCATTTGGGGTTTTCCTGGCAAAGGTATTTTGCAGGACATTTCCTATTTAAAGAAGCTCTACCATGGCGCCAAGCTGCCTTTTGACACAAAAATCTATCTTTCAAAATTTTAATTTTTATTAGTAGCTTTTATTTTTAATGTTACCTTCATCTCAGAATATAGCCCCCTCCTTCCCATCTATCCAGTGAGCCATCTCTAGGAAGTAAGGAAGCAAAGAGAGAGGTAAGAAGGGAAGGAGGGAAAAAATTTAGCTAAGCTAGTCAACACTTCAGTGATTCTGGCAGGATATGCAATGTTCCATTCCCATGATCCCCACACTGGCACAGAAGGAAGTAAGCTGAATTTTCTTTTCTCTTTGGAAATAAACTTGCAGATCCACCATTGTTTTTTTCTGGTGATACCATAGATATATCTCTTGAAATACAAGTTTCTGTGATAACAAGAGCTTGATTTGGGAATTGAAGAATATGGTCTGTTGAACCCCATCTTTTTTACTTACCCCATCTCTGACCTTGGACAATCACTGGAAATTGTAATGGAGCTTTGGTCCAGCACAAGCTTTGATCTCTTCATGCATAAAAATAGAGGTTGAATCAAATGATCTCTAAAGTCCCCTTTATCTTCAAATCCACTACACCCTCAGCTTCTTCTAAATAAAGCAAGTAGCCAAATATTGAAAGCATGGGGAAGACTGTGGATCTGGAAAGGTATCAAGAGAGGTAGTGCTGGTAGGCTCTGAGAATTGAAAGTGGAAGTTTGTGAGTAGATGCCCATCAATTGGAGAATGGCTGAATAAATTGTGTTATATGAATATTATGGAATATTATTGTTCGGTAAGAAATGACCAGCAGGATGATTTCAGAAAGGCCTAGAGAGACTTACACGAACTAATGCTGAGTGAAATGAGCAGGGCCAGGAGATCATTATATACTTCAACAACAATATTATCTGATGATCAATTCTGATGGACATGGCCATCTTCAACAGTGAGATGAACCAAATCAGTTCCAATGGAGCAGTAATGAACTGAACCAGCTACACCCAGTGAAAGAACTCTGGGAGATGACTTGAACCATTACTTGAATTCCCAATCCCTATATTTTTGCCCGCCTGCATTTTGGATTTCCTTCACAGGCTAATTGTACAATATTTCAGAGTCCGATTCTTTCTGTACAGCAAAATAACTGTTTGGTCATTTATACTTATTGTGTATCTAATTTATACTTCAATATATTTAACATCTACTGGTCATCCTGCCATCTAGGGGAGGGGGTGGGGAGAAGGAGGGGAAAAATTGGAACAAAAGGTTTGGCAATTGTCAATACTGTAAAGTTACCCATAAATATAACTTGTAAATAAAAAGCTATTAATTTTTAATTTTTAAAAAAGCTATTATTTAAAAAAAGAAAGAAAGTGGAAGTTTGGTGCTATTAAGGAAAGAATATGTCAATCAGGAGACAAGTTAGATTATGCAAAGGTTAGATTCTAGGGAGCAAGAAGATAAAATGAAAGGGTAATAGGGGCAGAAGGAAAGAAGAAGTGAAGGAAGGAGAGAGGGAAGGAGGAAAGAAAAAAGGAATAAAGGGAGGAATGAAAGAAGAAAAGAAAGGAGGGAGGGAAGGAATAAAAGAAGGAAAAAAGAAGAAAGGAAGGAAGAAAAGGAGGAGAGAGAGAGGAGGGAGAAAGAAAAGATCAGTATTCTCTTTCATCGTAGACATCCCTTAGGAAGAAAATAATGCCAGCCTCGCCCTATCCTGCTATGTTTCCCTCCACATTTCACTCCAGAGATATGTGTAGACCATGAGGACCTAGGAGGGAGATCACAGATTTAGGGTGAGACCAGCAGAAACAAGAACTGGGTAAGGTTCTTTGCTGCAGAGAGCCCTGTGCTAGGCACAATGGTGTGGGGAGAATGAGAGGATGCAAGATAAATAAGAGATACAGTCCCAGCTCTCAAGGAAGTTAAAGTGTGGTCAGAGGGACAAAACACACAGTGTGGAGGATAGATTTAGAACTAGAAAGAAGTTGTCTCTTTAGTCATCTGATTCACTTCTAAGTTCATTTCTCTCCTAAGGAGAGTCCACAGGATAATGATGAGGCAGAGTCAAGGGGATAGAATAGAGTCCTGGGTTTCAGGAAGGTTTCCCCAGACAGGGAAAATTACATTAATCAATTTTTATGAGCTATTGTGAGCTTTTTATATCTTCTGCGGGATAAAATAGTGTATCTCATATACATGAGGTAGAGGGGGAGAACCAGACAGAGAGACAGAGATAGAGAGGGAGGGAGAGACAGAGACAGAGAGATATGGAGAGAGAAGGAAGAAGGGAGGGAGAGACAGAGACAGAAACACACACACACACACACACAGAGAGAGAGAGAGAGAGAGAGAGAGAGAGAGAGAGAGAGAAGAGAAGAAAGGATGTGTCAATCAAGAGCAAGAGACTGGTTAGATTGTACAGAGAATTATAAAGTAAGAAAATGAAAAGAAAGGGTAATAAGGGCAGAAGGAAAGAAGAAGTGAAGGAAGCAAAGAGGGAAGGAAGAAGGAAGGAAGAAGAGATAGAGAGACAGAGACAGAAAGAGAGATGGAGAGGGAGGGAGAGAAAAAGAGAGGAAGACACACACAGAGGGAGAGACAGAGAGACAGAGAAATTTATATCTATATCTGTATATATATATAGTTATAGTTATAGTTATAGTTATAGTTATAGTTATAGTTATATTGAGTGTCTATGTGGGAACTGGCTGACCTTTTTATCCATCTGTGTGTGTATGTATGTGTATGCATGTGTGCCACATGCAAATTATATTCTGAGATTTCTGAGAGGAAACTCTGGGTGGGAAGAAATGTGATTTGGGGGATGGACTTGCCCCCTGGAATAAACCCATATTTTTAGGGTTCCTTCTGCTTCTATTAAATGCTAGTCATATAAAAGGCATCATGACAGGGGAAGAGCACACACACACACATACACACACACACACACACACACGGGTAATTCTTTCCTGCAAAGAACTAATATTGGAGTGTGGGATATAACATATAAAATATTAAATAAATTTGAGATAATTGGAGGCGCGCGCTGCTTGAGCTTACCATGCAATATGGGATCACTGTTCAAATTTCATCTTTACTATTTAGCACTTCAGTGATTTGGGGAAAGTCATTTGACATAATCTGTGACACTACAATTATATACTCACCCATAATAACACTCAGAAACTAAGTGGTGTAGTCAGTGGGTAAAGTTTCAGGCTTAGAGACAGGAGCACTTCTTTTCATGAATTTAAATCCAGCCTCATCCACTTGTTAGCTATGTGACCCTCAGCAAGTTACTTAACATTATTTGCCTCAGTTTCCTCATCTGTAAGTGAGCTGGAGAAGGAAATGGCAAATTATTTCAGTATCTCTGCCAAAAAAACCCCACATGGGATCACAAAGAGTCAGAGAGTCACAAGAGCAGTAACGAAAATCGATCTATGGTAAGACCCCGTGATAAAGCACCTCGTTATGTGACAGGTGCAGATACACTTGGGGTCAAATTCTTGTGTCTTGTGAATCAGGGAATGCATCTCTTTGATTCCAACTCAGAAAGTCAATAATATGAGTGTTCTACTTTTCCCTTGATCCCAGTGCTCATAAAACAAATGGAAATAGGTTATCAGGACAGAATGGGAGTGGGAATAAGCCTGATGCTGAAGCCAGAGGACCTGGGAACATGTCCCACATGTGACCCTTACTACCTGAGGAACTTTGGCCAAGTCCTCTTTAATCTCCCTAGGTCTTAGTTTCCTCATAGATAGAATGAAGGGGTTGAACTACATGGCCTCTGGGGTCCTTCCCAGATTCCAGTCCCATAGATCGGAGATCAAAGCAGTTGAGCAGAGTACTTTCTCTTTTTTTAATTAAAGCTCTTTATTTTTAAAACATATGTGTGAATAATTTTTCAGCATTGACCCTTGCAAAACCTTGTGTTCCAAATTTCTCTCCTTCCCCCACCTCCTCTCCTAAATAGCAAGTAATCCAATATATGTTAAACATGTGCAATTCTTCTATTCATATTTCCACAATTATCTTGCTGCACAAGAAAAATCAGATCAAAGGGGGAAAAAATGAAAAAGAAAACAAAATATAAGTAAACAACCACAAAAAAGAGTGAAACTACTATGTTGTGGTCCACTCAGCTCCCACAATCCTCTCTCTGAGTGCAGATGGCTCTCTCCATCACAAGACCACTGGAACTGGCCTGAATCATCTCAGTATTGAAAAGAGCCACGTCCATCAGAATTAATCACCGGATAATCTTGTTGTTGCCATGTACAATGATCTCTTGTTTCAAGCAGAGTACTTGCTAGAGTATATAGGGAAGACCATTAATTGGGGGAATCAGGAAAGGCTTCACAGAAGAGGCAGCACCAGAGTAGGACCTTGAAGGATAACTATATGGTCTTTAAGCATTCACAGTTTTAGGAAATCATTCCCGACACAGACGTATTATAAACATCCCGCCAGTGAGAACACGTTTCCAAGGCTCTGGGATTCTAACCAATTATCAATCTGTCAGCAAGAGTTGGTCTTGGGTAAAATACTTGCAGGGGAGTTTGAAGTGTTTATAGGCTGGTCAGACAGGCAGGGGGGACCTGTTCCCATACCCGGAGACCACATGATAACAAGCCTGGCTGCGGTACACAGGAGGGACTTAATAAATGCTTGTTGATGAATGGATTGATTGGCGGAAGATCCCTATCAGGGTTAATATGTTTCACCACTAACTTTTCACGTAGCCCTACAAAAGGTGAAGGGAGACCAAGAGTAGTTTAAAGCCAGGATAAATGCTGACTATCAGTGCTGCTGCTGCACTTCTCTGGATTTCACACACATGTATGTATATGTATATCTACATGTACATATGTATATGTGTATATATGTTCACGTGTGTATAGATTATATATATTCATGTGTGTATAGATTATATATATTATATATATATATATATATATATATATATCAAGGGTAGGGATTAGAGATGGTCTTGAAGACCCTAGCCAGCTCTGCCTTTTCTAATTAGAAAAAGGTGGCTGGGTACAAAGGGGTTTGAGGTCCTGCCCATCCTGAGCAGGGCTGGTACTGATTCTGGAAGGATGGCAAAGGAGGAGGAACATGAGTGGGGGCAAACAGCACTTGTTCACAGAAGTGGATAATGAAGGCTCTCTCATTATCCGTCAAGGAGAGACGGCTCTCATAGCATCTCACAACACATTCTGGGCTCTCCATCAGCTCATAAATCTTCCCTCAACAGGGGGCAATAAATCAGAGGCTTGCCACCCCTCCCGCCATTACCTGGTGCCCCCGGGAGATGTCCCCCCACTAGTTGTCCCTCCCCATTTTAGAAGAGGCGTGTGTGTAGGAAACCACTGGGACAGGGGGGGAATGCGGGTCCCCTCCCACCAGTGGACCTGGCTGAGGCATGTTAATTACATGGTAGTACAAGCGGTACCGGCAGGTATGATTTATTGGCCATCATGACCAGGCATCCGGATGCTTGGGATGAAATCCTACCAGCCTTTGTCCTCACTGGGCACTGGATGGGGGCCAGGGGAGGTGGGAGACAAGTAACAGGGAGGGGACCTCAGAAATCACCAAATTCTGACCCCTCGAGCAAAAAGGAGGGACTTGCAGGCAAATAATCTAACATCAGAGACCCCTTCGTCAGTCTGATAAAACGGATGTAAGCCTTCTCAGAATACAGTTTTTAAATGCATCACAATTACAAAGAATTACAACAAAAACTAACTATACAGAGTATCCCTAAAATCCTAGTGAAAATTTAAACTTAAAGCTGTGGACCTTCCTAAGAGCCTCCTTTAGAGGTCTTCCTCTAAAGTGTTTCTGAGGACCTTAGGCTAAGAACCTCGTTTAGAGAACCTGATAGTGTTTCTGTGGATCTTAGACTAAGAAACCCTGGTTAGAAAAAGAGATACAAGGTCTCTGTGGGTCTTAGACTAAGAATCACCCAGGGGAAGAGATAGTGTTTCTGAGGACCTTAGGCTAAAAACCTCTCAGAGAAAATGACAGTCTTCCTGTGGATCTTAGGCTAAGAACCTTTGGTTTGAGAAAGAGATACAATGTCTCTGTGGACCTTAGGCTAAGAATCACTATTAGAAAATGAGCTAAAGTGTTTCTGAGGACCTTATGCTAAAAACCCCCTTTAGAGGAAGAAATACAATCTTTCTGAGGACCTTAGGCTAAAAAATCTCAGACAAAATGATAGTATTTCTGTGGATCTTAGGCTAAGAACCTTTGGTTAGAGAAAGAGATACACTGTCTCTGCGGACCTTAGGCTCAGAATCACCGTTGGAGGAAAAGATACAGTGGTTTTGCAGACTTTAGGCTACGTACCATCTGAGATTAAGAACCCTTGGTTAGAGGAAGAAATATGAGGTTTCTGTGACTCAAATCCTCAGTGATGGACAGAGACCTAGCTTGATTTCTTGGTGACTTAGCTTCTTTTTGGGTTCTGTTTCTTTATCTGCTAAAAATCATGAAAGTTAACATTTATAGAGTGCTTACTGTATGTCTGACACTGTATCAACCGTGCTGCAATTATTATTTCACCTGCTCTCCACAACAACCCTGGGAAGTAGATGCTCTTACCGTTTCCATTTTATAGATCACTTAATGTCCTTCAACATCTATTTCCTTATATGTAAATCCGTGATAATGAAAGTGCCAAGGTGACTGAGCTATGAGGATCAAATGAGGTCATGAAGCGCTTTGTTGTGGGGGATCACAAAGGGAATTTGCCTTCAGAGATGAGCCCTATAATTTGGCTGGTTTATGTTGATGCACGGGGTCGGGGAGGCTTCAGAAGTTGGACACTGAATGCAGGGAGAGATAACAGATATAATCCTCTCATCTGCAGTTTCCTCATCTGTAAAATGGGGATAATGATAGAACTTATATTTCATTCTGGGATCCCCAAACCAGCCAGCAAACCTACCAGGACTAAACTCTTCAATGAAGCTCAACTTTGATCCCCATCCTTGGCATTCACTCTCCTGGATTTCATAAAGCTTGTTTGTGCACTGTCTGCGGATGGACTTTTTATGGGGAATCTTTAGCCCCCCTCAGCTTCTAAGGAAGATCAAGAAGCTGTGGCTCCCTCTCCCCTTTCCTGTCCTTGGCTTGTGGCCAATGGATCAGCAACATATCATTGTGACCAATGGGGTAAAAAAACACAGAATCTCAAGGTTGTATCCGAGTCCAGCCTCCCTCTTTGTCCTTCATTGCTCTCCTTTGAATGCCTTCGACTCCAGCTAAACTGACCACAGCAAGCATCCAGCTCTTCCCAGCCACCTGGTGCTATCTATTCCCCCTCCACTCTGGCTTTCATTTTTACCTCCAATCCAAAGGCAACTTGGACTCAATCAACAGATGAGTTTTCCCTCGTCTTTCCCTGAACCAAATTTTTAATCTCATTTCCTAGGCACTAGGGCTAAGCCAGGCCACTTTGCACCTCTTTCCACTCCAGTTGATATATTGTCTTTTTCCTTTTGAAGGTAAAACCCTCCAGGGCGGGGATTATTTCACTAGCTTATGTTGTATCTTCAGTGCAGAGCACAATGCCTGACATACATACTATTCACTTAATACTGGCTTTATCTATTTTATATATATATATATATATGTTATGAGATATATATATATTTGATAAACATATTAACTCATTTAATCTACTGACCTCCCTGTTTACTTGCCTATTATTTCTGTCTCTCTCTCTCTCTCTTCCTCTCTTCTATCTTATCTATCTGTCTTATCTTAACTATCTAACTACTTATCTATCTTATTTGCTTTTCTTTCTTTCCCTCCCTCCCTCCCTTATTCCTTTCTTCTTCTCCCTATCTTCTTTCCCTCCCTCCCTCCCTCTCTTCCTCCTTCCTTCCTTCCTCTTTTTTTCTCTGTTCCAATATATACCTGAAGAGGAGCCCCTCTGCTACATTCCTGACAAGGGGTCACTGAGCTTCTGTTTAAAGATCTCCAATGATTGGTGGCAGTAGATGGAGACCCCATGCCTCTCAAAGCTGCCTTCCATTTAGTTTAGAGAATATCAAGCCTGAATCTGTCTCTGAAACTCTTGCTAGACTAAGCAGGCTAAGTCCAACCTTTCTCCTCCATGATGGTCTTTTCATCCACAAAGACCGTGGTTCTAGGGCTAACGCAGACTCTAGAGAGCATGTAGTCCAACCCTATTATTTTGCAGATAAGGAAACTGAGACCCAGAGAGACTAAGCTCCTTGGCCAAAGTAACACACAGAGGAAATATTTCTTATCCAGGTAAACACTTCTAATTCCTACAATCAATCCATGTAGCCCATTCACCAGTCCTTTCCCCAACTTGTTGTTTGTCTTACAAATGTGCCCTAGCATGTTCATGTCTTCCTAAGAGAAATGGAAAGAATTTTGTTAGATAGAAGAATAAAAGCGGGGAATTCCAGATGAGATCACAGTAAAATCAAGGGTATGGAAATGGGAATGTAGAGACTGTATCCCATGAACCTTAAAAAGTTAAGTTTGCATGTAGTGAAAAGTATGTAAATAGAAATGGTGGCTAGAGAGAGCTAAAGACATAGGAAGGGGCCTAGATTGTCAAACCAAGGAGTCAGGTCTGCAATCAGTGGGTAACAGGGAACCAATGAAAGTTTTTCAGCAGAGGAAAACCAGGATCACAGTTGTGGTTTAGATAACTAAAGATAGAGCATTTATTAAAAGCTTATCATGTGCCAGGTGCTCTGCCTTAGGAAGATTAATCTGGTATCAGTAAGCAAATTGATTAGAATAGAGAGTCTAGAAGTGAAGAGATCGATTAGGAGATCAATTACAATTGAGTAGGGAGAATGGTTATCACTTTAGGCCAGGTAAAATATAACGGAAGTCTGAACCAGGCCAGGGGCATCAGGAAATAAAAAGAGGGGAGAGATGATGGAGAACTTGGCAGTTGATTGAGACATGATGGGAAAAGAGGAGGTGAGAATTTCTGCAAGATTTCAGAGTCTGGGTAGCTGAGAGAATGGCAGTGCCATTAATGACAAGAGAGATGCCAAAAGGAGGAATCAGTTTTGGCCAAAGGGAAAGAGGGTTAATTTAAATTCAACTTTGAGATGCTACCAGACTTCCCAGCAGACAGTTGGGAATTGTTACTCAGCGCCTGGGAGAAAGATCAGAACTGGAGAACTAACCATTTAGAAGCTTAATTGGAATTGAGAGTGGATTAGGTCACTGGGGGAAATATCACTGAAAGGGAAGAAAGGCAAGGACACTGGAGTCAGAGTATCTAGATCTCGGTGAGTGAATCTGGTCAAGTCAATGGCCTCCCTGACTCTTAGTTTCCTTTAGAATAGTTAATCTTTAAAGTTTTTCCCAATTCCGTTTTATTACTTTCCTAATTGGAGAGCACCTCACAGACCCACTACATCCAGGTGGTCTCCAGTTATGCTTTATTTCACTCCCAGGACACAAGCTTCCTCATCACTCATGGGAAAACACACTGAAGAATTCAGTGTAACCTGGGAGCCTTGTCTGGATTGATTCAAAGTGAAATGAGCAGAACTAGGAGAACAATTTAGCCAATGACCAAGATTATGTAAAGGGGAACCATATTGATTCAGAACTCTGATGAACTCAGCAATCAGATTTCAGGAGGCTACTGGTAAAGCAAACCTCCTACCTCTCAATAAAGAAGTGTGGAATTGTCAGACTCGCCTGATTTGTTTTGTTGACTTAGTTATTTGTTAAGGAAGAATTCTATGGTGGGGAAAGGATAATGGGGGGGGGGAGTTATTTTTTTTAAAGAGCGTTAACAAAAAATCTTAGAGATTGAAAGTGATCACTGGGTAGAGTGAGAGAGCACCAACATTTTTATTTTATTTTAGATTTTAATGAATTTTTACCTTATACTTTTTTTGAATTTTGAATGGTAAATTGAAATGCCAAGAAGTAAAAAGAAATGAAATTACTTAACCTTTTTATCAAAATATGCCTTTTGTAGATATTGGCTCTCTCTGTGGCCCTCCGAGCTGTTTCTTCTCAAAGACAAGGATCTTGGATCTCTACAGGTGAGAGAATCTTCTCCCCCGGGGGAAGGGGGGAGAGCAGAATCGGAACTTCCGAAGAAGGAAAACAAATTTCTGAAAACCAGGGGGCCAGCTTGGCCCCAAGAAACAATAATAGGCACCTTCCCGGGTCTTGCAGGAACCGCCCAGCTCTAAATCACAGGTCTGCCCAGGCCCTCCCTCCCAGCTGCACTTGGAGGTCTATTCATTTGGGACTACCTCCCTCCTTTCTTCCCCCGACCTACCCCCATCCCAAAACATGTGCTTCTGGGCATGGTGAGATTCCAGCCTAAAAGAAGTAGCTAGTCAGGCAGTAAGGACCAAAGCCCAGAGCCACTGCAGGTGATGATGGTGCGGAAATATTTTCGAAGTTTTCCCCGCCTTTGAAGTCCTGTTCCACATCCTTCTCCTTCCCTGGGGCCTTGGAGCTCTGATTTATTAGGCAGTTCCTACCCAGGAACCCATATTAGCTGCCGCTTCAAAGTGCTGACAAAGGAAAAGGGTAATAGATAAATGGACCCGTGCTAATTGCTGTGATTGATCAGAGTGTATCCTAGATAATCAGATAAGAACATGGAGATGGGGGAAGAGGGTTCTGTGATTCTCTCTGTAAGACAACCTCTGTCTGACACCATCTTGGATGTATCTTTGCTTCCCTGACACTCAAAAGATGGCATTTCAGGCTGTAGAAGAGTGGACTCGAAGCTGACGCTATTCTTGGGGCATCCCGAGGACTAGGCAATAAAGAAAGAAATCCATATATTCTGGGACAGATAAAGGAGAGAAGGTAACTGGAGATAATTTGGTACAATGAGAAACCTTGATCTGAAGTCAACCTGGATTGAATTTTCTTTTACACTTCCTACATTGGACAATTCTGGGCTCCCACTTTCCTCATCTGTAAAATAGAGGGGTTGTTAGATTATAGCTCTGGAGCTGGAAGGAATTTCAGGGGCTATCTAGTCTCCAGATTCTTAAACTTAAACGAACCAATGGAAAATCTTCTAACAGAATATGGGAATTATGAAATTATGAATAATTATCAGTAAATGTTTGATTTGTACACTTATTTTATATACCTATATGCCCAGGGTCATGGAAAAATTTCCCAGATGAAAAGGGATCATGAGTGAAAAAAGTCTGAGAAGCCCTGAATTCTAGTTTCCCACTTTCAGTTTTCAAAGAAGAAAAAGGAAGTCCAAGAGGAGTTTATTTCAAACCATTTCCTTGGGGTTTCCAGCTTGAGAAATATAGTGAATGGTGGATTGGAAATCATGAGACTTAGGGTCAAGTTTTTGCTATGTTGATAATTCAGTTGTGTGGACCTCAGATTTCCTCGTCTGTAAAATATCTTAAGTTGGACTGAATGTCTTAGTCAACAAACATTTTTTAAAAATCATTTTACTTTCAATTAACAAGCATTTATTTTTTTTCCCATTCTCACCTTCCTCACCAATGGGGAAAAAATAAAAAAAAATCTTTATAACAAATACATATATATATTCACATGTAATTTTGACAATATATATATATACTCAAAATTACAATGTGAATGCATCTCTTCTCTTTTAGAACTCAACAAGCATTTACTAAATATTTATATATGCTTTGTACTGTATTAATCACTAGGGATACAAAGAAAGACACCCCTTCACTCCTTACTCTCAAGAAGCTCACATTTTATTCTAAAGATCCCTCTTAACTTTCATTGAATTGAAGAAACATTTATTAAGGTCATTGAGGCACATTTTTACTGTGGTGCTGTTGTTTTGGCCAAAGTACCATGGTAGACATTGGGAGAGATCAAAATTTAGATAAGACATCATTCCTTACCTTCAAAGAACTTAAAGCTGAGTTGAGATCAATTCAGATTACTACAGCACAAAGTGATATATGATAAATGTATAAGAGATGTGTAAACAAGTGTTATATTAGGCCTGAGGGGAAAAGGTTATAAGTCACTGGAGTGATGAGAGGGAGGGGGCCTGTCTGGAGAAGAGGGACTTTTGGGTTGGGTTTTAAAGAATTGTTTAAGAATTCAATGGGCGGAAGAGAGGTAAGGTGAGAAAAACATTATAGGAAGGGAGAATTTTACTCCATCCATTTCTAGAAGACTCTCGAGATTCCAGTGGCTATTGTCTATCTACAGGCTTCAAGTCATTTGTCTGTCTGTTTAACTATCCAGACATCTATCTATCTATCTATCTAACTTCATCCATCCACCCCTCTATCATCTATATATCCATCCATATACTATCCTTCTCTCTCTCTCTCTCTCTCTCTCTCTCTCTTTCTCTCTCTCTCTCTCTTCCTCCCTCCCTCCATCCATTATCTGTCTATCTGACTCCTTCATTCTCTAGGAATTCAGTTCTTGGTTCAAAGTCTTCCACTGTACTCTTGGCCCTACCCTCATACTTGTAAGCTTCCATGGTGATGCATCTTTGAACCCTCTGGTTTTTCAGTTCAACAACCTCTTCAACTCCCGTGATCACTGCTCCACCTGAGGCTAATAATTTCCTGGGTATTATCTTTCTCACTCATACTATTCAATTTACATCATCTAGGACTATGAAATCACTTCCTTGGACTATAACCTCTTGTTTACCCTCTGCTTTACTTCTACCAATCCCTCTTGTCCTTCCATTGTGGCCCCCAGTTATTCTACTCCTCCTTGCTTCCTCAATTTATTCCTCCTGCCCTGGGTCTCCTCAACTTGGACAGTTTGTTCCTGTTTCCAGTGATTCAACCTTACACTTCTTTTGCATAGAATCCACTCTCCCCCTCCCCCTTTCCAAACACACCCCCTTCGATATTCCTCCTCCCCTTCTTATCAAATGCTGCAGAAAACTACCAAAGAAAGTCATATATAACCATGCTGGTGGGCTCCACTACACATCATCCCAATAAAGCCTTCAGTCTTGCAGGATAATCCTACTGTTCATCCTAAATAGACAAACTAGACAGAGACAGGCAGACAGATAGTTAGATGTGTGGATAGATAGAGACAGGTAGATAAACAGATAGATGGATGGATGTGTGAATAGACAGATAGATGTGTGGAAGGATGGATGGATGGATGAATGGATATGTGGATAGATAGATATAAAGATATGTAGATGGACGGATAGATGGATGAGTAGATAGATAGATAGATGTGTGGATAGATAGTTATATAGATAAAGAGAGCATTTAGTAAGTGCTAGCTATGTGCCTGGCACTGGGTTAAGGGTTAACTATATAAATACAAGGAAGTGAGATAGTTTCTGAAGAATTGTGTAACCTGGGAAGCCTTGTCTGAAATTCAGATTCAAAGTGAAATGAGCAGAACTAGGAGAACAATTTAGCCAATGACTATGATAATGGAAAAGGGAACAAGATGTTTACCTTTTAAAGAAGACAGGAGAAAGAGCAGAATAAGGCTAGGAAGGGAAAGTCTGTGTCTCCAGGTAAGATAAAGTGAAAGATCATCTATCAAGCTAGAGGAGTAAAGGAGAAAGTCCAAGTCTGCAGAAGGGAGAGATGAAGATAACAGTCAGTCACACTCTACCTAGCATTGTATCCAAACCATCTCTTCCCTTCTCCCTGCCTTTTCCTTCTCCACAGAGAATCTCACCTCATACCTGATAAAGCATTATGAACTCCGTTTTCACCCCAGTTCTCCACCTAAAATCCAGTTCACATCATTCCTTTCTCTGGGTCTCAGTCCCCTCATACACAAAACCTTGTATACAGAACTTCCAACTCTGAATCTGTGGTCTGAGATCCCTGTGTCTTTTGTGTAAATCATCACTGGATAAATACTGCCATTTGCATACCCCAAAACATAAAATAATATTCTTTGCCCTTTGACTCACCTGAAATTCTAGTTCTTCTGAGATCTGTGCTCCATGGTTCCTGGCAATGCAGCATCACTGAGAGAAAACAATTATAATAATGACAATAAGTAGTATTTATATTATATACATAATTTATATTATCTTACTTAATCATGATTTGATATTAGTGTTTATAATAACAGCAGTACTGTACATGAATGGCTTGGCTATTCTCAGCAATACAATGATTCAAGACAATTCTGAGAATTACTATCCACCTCCAGAGAAACAACTGAAGGACTATGAATAAGGATCAAAGCATATTAATTTTAACTAACTTTCCTTCCTTCCTTCCTTCCTTCCTTCCTTCCTTCCTTCCTTCCTTCCTTCCTTCCTTCCTTCCTTCCTTTCTCTCTCTTTTTCTCTCTTTCCTTCTTTCTTTCTTTCTTTCCTTCTTTCTTTTTCTTTCTTTCTTTCTTTCCTTCTTTCTTTTTCTTTCTTTCTTTCTTTCTTTCTTTCTTTCTTTCTTTCTTTCTTTCTTTCTCATCTCTCTCTTTCTGTGGGAGGTATCTTTTCTTTTGTATCATGGCTAATATGAAAATATGTTTTATGGAATTGCATATGTATAATCTGTATCAAAGCTTCTTAAACTGTGGGTCATAATCCCACATGATGTCTCGTAACTGTATGTGGGGGGTTACAAAATTATGAATCATCACTCATAAATGTTTGATTTGTATGCCTATTTATATACCTATATACTTGGGGTCATGAGTGGGAAAAGTTTAAGGAGCCCTGATCTATATTAAAGCGCTTGCCTTCTGAGAGAAGGGAAGGGCTGGAGAGAGGAAGAGAATTTGGACTCAAAATCAAGAATCATCAAATCAAGGAACATCAAAAAAGAATGTTAAAAACTTTTACATGTAATTGGAAAAATAAAATAAAATACTCAAATTTTAATAGATTTGTTTAAAATCAAACCTTGGAATTTCTGGTTAAGAGGGCAGTGTGCAAGGCAGCAGAGAAGTGTAGACTCTTCCACAAAACTGCCAGAGAATGTCCAAATATCCAAAAAATTCCTCTGGAATGGCCACGAAGAAGTCAGATTAGATGGTAAACACCATACTGTCCAAGACAATAAAAGCTGGTAGAGGAGTGGAACCAGGGCAATCAGTGCCAGCTCAGGGGTCACAGCAAGTTACCCAGCATGGGTTGGAAGCTGGGTAAGAGTGATTGTTCAGGGGAGAGGCAACAAAGGCCAGAATAAGGATGGTGGGTCTCCAGTAAGTGGAAAAAATTGCTGCCTTAAAAAAAAAAAAAAACAACCAATCTCAGGGTAGCTAGATGTCACTGCCCTGAGGTTGGTTGATAGGGTTTTTTTAATTGAAGTTTTTTATTTTCAAAACATATGCAAGGATAATTTTCAGATCAAAAAGTAGGTTAGTTTTTGTTGTTGTTGTTGGTTGGTTCGTTGTTGTTGTTGGGTTTTTTTTTTTTTTTAAGAAGCAAAGGATAGTGTTGGATTTGGGAATCAAAAAGGCCTGAATTTGAATCCTAATTGAGACACTTTCACAGTATGTGACCCTGGGTCAATCATCTTACCTCTTCTGCTTTGGTTTTCTCATCTATGAAATAGAATCAACAATAGTATCTACCTCATTGTGTTATATCTGTATAGAGAGATATAGACTCATTTATATATAGATGTGTGTGACTTTGTACAGATATATCTAAATCTCTTTCTTGTATAAATGAGTCTTTATTATATGATGACCACATCAGCTTAGGAGCTCTTCACATTTCAACTTGGCCAGAATGTTTTTTTAATATTTTAAGGGATTTTGCTTCAAAGAACAAATAGTTGGCAGTCAGTGTTAGTGAAAAGGTGCTTGGCTGGGACCTGGGCTCTTTCCACATGGGTATAGTGAAGACATTTGGTAGGTGTAGTCCTTCAAAAATATGGGGGAGGGGACACAGAGGGACAGGTAGGTATCTGGAGACTGAATTTTATTTTTTATCACTGTTTGGGCCATTTCCTGTTCCTCCTCTTCTCTCTCCTCTTCTTCCCTCTCTTCCTTTTCTTCTTTCTCTTTTTATCTTCATTCTTTTCTTCTTCCTCCTTTTCTTTCTCCTGCTCCTCTTCCTCCTTTTCTTTTTCTTCCTTATCCTCTTCCTCCTCTTCTCTATCCCCCTTTCTGCTTTTTTTTAATCTTTTTTATTCTTCCTCTTCCTTCTCTTCCTTTTCCTTTTCTTCTTTCTTTTTCCTCTTCTTTGTCTTCCTTCTTTTTTCTCCAATTTCTCTTCCTCCTTTTTCTTTCTCCTTCTTACTCTCTTTCTCCTTTTATTCCTCCCCTTTTTCTTCTTTATCCTCCTCTTTTCTTTTCCTCTTTTCCTTTTTTCTTTATTCTTCTCTCTTCCCCCCTTCTTTTTTTCTTCCTCCTTTTCCACTTTGCCTCCAGTAAAGTCTACTCCTTTGCTTGTGTAGTTGGTTAGTCCCAAGAGAGAGATGGGGAAGGGGCCCTTTAATGGAGTTATCTCCTTCCTCTTGGAGAAGGGACAAAGTCCTAATCCATTTCAGGAAGGTCCATAAGCCACCCATTCTGCTGGAATAGAAAGAGTCCTGGCCTGAGAATTAGTAGATCCAGGCCCCAGCATATATTCTGCCATTATCTTGATGTAGGACCTTGGGCTGAATCCTGGCTACATTTTTAATTAATTATATGACCCTGGAGCATTATCATGTCTCTCTGGGACTTGTTTTCCTCCAAATGAGGAATCTGACCACATGATCTGCACGGCCCCTCTAAATTCCATGATCCTCTAAGACAAGAATTTTTTAAAATTTACATTTATTTAAAAATTTTTCAGTTCTAATTGCTCTCTTTCTTCTGGTCCCTTTCACATGCATTGAGAAGGTAAGTAAGCTATTCATTATTTATGGGAAGTAGAATAAGAATTCTGAACCTGGAGTATACAACCCCTGAAATGATCCAAGAAAAGATTTTAGGTCTGTAAAGTTGTATGGAGGAAAAAGTCAAATGTTTATTTTTATTATCCTTGAATTGAAATTTATTCTAATTTATATTTAATTACATTAAATAGTTTATCATTTAATTTAATTTACTTATTGTACTTAAAGTTATTTAAGAACCTGGCTCTGGGAAGAGACCATGGGCTTAGAATTCCCAAGAAGGTCTTTACACTAAAAAGCTTACAAATCTTTGGGCTGGGACTTCTAGCTGAGAAAATATCTTTGACTGCTAATCTTGGTAGTGTTTAGTGCTTGTAGCATTATTTTGACATCCATCAGAATCAGGGACACCCCATATGCAAATTGCTTACAAAGAACCTGTAATTTCAAGGCATCGAGAAGAAAAAGAACACAATAACCGACATTTCTATAGTTTACAAGGCTCTACATCATTATCTCATTTGAATCTCATGATAATCCTGTGAGATAGTTGGATCCAAATTACACTCTGGAAGATTGTTAAACCTCTGTGATCTTGGGTAATCACTTGACCTCAGAATTTCTTCATCTATAAAATTGACCCTTTCCAGCTTCGGAGCTATGAATTTATGATCCCCATTTCATTTATGATAAAACTGAGCATCAGAGAATAAAATGATTGCTCCAAGGTAATTTAGCTCAAAGTTTCTTAAACTGTGGCTCATGACCTCCTATGGGGTCACATAATTGAATGTGGGGGTGCCGAGATTATGATTTATTATCAGTAAAGGTTTGATTTGTATATATATTATATATATATATGTATATGCAGGGGCATATAAAAATTTCTTGGGTGAAAAAGTATTATTAGTGGAAAGTTTCAGAAGCTCTGACTTAGCTAATAAGTATCAGAGTGAGGTTTGAACCTTTGCCATAAGGATTGCCCTCTCCTCTTGGGCTTAAGATGTGGTAGGGTCCTATTTAGCTGGCATCACGTCTTGCAGGGTAGAAATCTTAAGCTGATTCTTAGACCTTGCCATCCACCATGCGTCTGCACCTTCCCACCTGTGTTTTCTCCCCCATTTGGAATATGAGCTCCTTGAGATCCAGTACTGTCTCTCTGTTTATATCCCTAATGCTTGGTACAGAGTAAGCATTTAATAAATGTTTTTCTTTCTTTCTTCCTTCCTTCCTTCCTTCCTTTCTTTTTTCTTTCTTTCTTTCTTTCTTTCTTTCTTTCTTTCTTTCTTTCTTTCTTTCTTTCTTTCTTTCTTTCTTTCCTTCTTTCTTTCTTTCTTTCTTTCTTTCTTTCATTTTATGGAGGAAGAAATTGAATCTCAGGGACAAGTAATATATTTATGTTCATACACACAGGAGGAGAATGCTGAAAGGAGGAACCCAATCAGAACCCTTGCCATGAGATACCAGTTTGCTCTCTCAGAAAAGCAGTTGTGGGTGAGGATTTTTTTTGGGGGGAAGGGAGTTCTAGCCCTTTGTTTTGATTGATACAGGAAACTCACAATGATAAAATTCTCTCTATGAATGCACTTGGGCATCTCGTCTGCAGCTTGAAGTCCTAGAGGATCACACTAGGATCCCCTCCAAAAGCAAAAACACAAACCCTAATCCTTCCTTTGTCCACAGCCTCATGGGAGGGATACTTTTTGGGAAGCAAACCAGTTCACATCTTTTTTTTCTCATTCTTTTAATGTTCTCTTAGCCACACATCTTCCTGGGCAAAATCCAAATTGGAGTGCTTGTTTCCCTATTACTTACCTTCCTTCAGATTCATTTTCTGTTTGCCCATCTTTGATCATGAAGTTCCCCATACTTCGGAGTGCCTCCCTGCTCTCCTAATTATCCTACACGAGCTGAAATTGTACCCATTCTTCCTTATATAAAGATAGAGAATTTTTGATTTCATAAATGAAAGAATGAATGAAAAATATTTATTAAGGACTTATTTTGTGCAAAGTGCTAAGTTTTGGAGATTCATATAGAAAAGCAAGATAATCCCTGCCTTCAGAGAACTCCTGATTGAGGAAGAATATACCATAATTCTTAGGGTATATCAGCAAAACAAATGATTATGCAGTATATTTAATGTCAGCTTCACTAATGAAATTATGCCAGTTTCTGATGATGAGCCATCTGACAGTGCCAAAGTTGTTGGTGATGAGGACTTTCTTTTCTGGGCCTTGAGTGGCTGTGACTGCCAGAGACCTGGGAGCTGCTGCACTCCAGAAGCTGTCATCAAGAGGTATCTCACAATGGTGGCTACCTAGAGCTATGGCTTTGGGAACCAGGTAGACCAATATTATTCTCATTCCCAGGTCTCTTGGGTAGCTTCCACCTTCCTTTGGACACTATTGGTTAATGGGTGGCATTGGCAATTTCAGAGACTGGATTTGTAGTTAGTGTAGTTAGCACATCCTGACTATGAGATGGATTGTCCATCCAGGCTATATATTTCTGGGGGAGAGAGAGACAGAGACAGAGAAAGAGACAGAGAGATACATACAGAAATACACACACACACACACACACAGACAGAGACAGAGAAAGAGAGAGAGAAAGACACAGAGACAGACAGACAGAGACACAGAGAGAGAGAGAAGGAGGGAGGGAAGGAAGGGAGCAAGAGAGAGAGAGAGAGAGAGAGAGAGAGAGAGAGAGAGAGAGAGACAGAAAGGGAGGGAGGAAGGGGGAGAGAGAGAGAAAGAGAGAGAAAGAGAGGGGGGAGAAAGGGAGGGAGGGAGGGAGAGAGAGAGAAGGGGAGAGAGGGAGAGGGAGAAAGAGAAGGGGAAAGGGAGACAGAGACACACACACACACAGATAGAGAGACAGAGACAGAGACAGACAGAGAAAGAAAGAGAGAGAGACAGAGAGAGAAGGAGACAGGGAGGGAAGAAGAGAAGGAGGGGGAGAGGGAGGAAGGGAGAGGGAGAGAGAAAGACAGGCAGAGAGAGACAGAGAGAGAGAGGAAGGAGGAGGAGGAGGAGGGAGGAGAGAAGGAAGAAAGGAAGGAGAGAGGAAGAAAGGAGAGAGAAAGACACATAAACAGGGATAGAGAGGGAGGCAGACAGACAGAGACAGAATCAGAATGAAAGAAAAACAGAAACAAACAGATACACAGACACACACACTCACAACTACTAAAGTAATTTTCCTAAAGCCCAGATCTGACCATGTCATCTCCCTACTCAATAATAACTTCAGGATTAAATCCAAACTTCTTTATGATTTTCACAATCTGAGCCCTTTCCACCTTTTCAGTCACACTGGCCCACTTCTGTTCGAAATATACGATTTATATAAATATTTCTTGAGTGAAAAGGAGTCATGAGGGGAAAAGTTTAAAAAGCCAGTTTAAGAATTCTCCTTTTCTTCAAGTCCCAATTCAAGCAGCACCTTCTATAGGAAGCTTTTCCTGATCTCTGCCTGCCTTTGATGCTCCCCCCCAACCAGTTGCCAACCTTCATCACATACTTATTTTTATTTTTAAAATACAAGTAAAAATATTTTCTAATAAATATCAAAATACGGTTTTTGTGCTTTTTCTGCCCCCACTTAACAAGCTCATTGTTCTCTTGCTCTCACTTCCTTTCCCTCCTTGAGAAAGGAAAAAAAGAAAAAGAAAACCCTTCTGACTATTCATAGTCTTAGTGTACATGTGCATCTCATTTTGCACCAAATCAATATTACTTCCTGTGTGTGTGTAATATACGTATGTATATAAATCCATAAATACACACATTCTCCTGGTAGAATGTAAATTCCCTGAGGGGACTGTTTCATGGCTTTGTCTCCATGGCACTTCAAATATAGAGCAAGCATGTAATAGTAGGAATTGATTGGTTGATTTCTTTTTTGACTCTTCCCTTCTTCTAGAGGGAGATCCTAAACAAAGCTGGACAGGCTTTTAGCAATCATCTCCCCAGCCCCTTGTTTGACAGAGGAAGACAAAAAGTGACTGGAAGTGTGGGGCATCTGAGCCTATTTTGGGAGAGTGAAGGAAAGACTTCCTCAGTTTCATCCTAAAAGAGCCCTAGAAACCACCGAGAGGTACTCAAAGAGCTACTTTTTCTTAGACTGAGGGTGATCACCCAGAAGGGCTGTGGAGATGGAGTCCTGTCTGGTCTGGTCTGTCCCTTACAAGACTCTGCATGCTTCTTCTGTGTTCTTACCTGGGGCCAGGTAATAAAGCCAACCAGAGGGAGATGGATGGGGAGGGCAGCCACGTGGCGTAATAAAGCCCAGCCCAGGAGGGACTGACTAGGAGGGAGGAGTGTCCAGCCAGCCAGAGTCCACGGAAGGAGAGCTTTGTCACTCACCCTTCTAGGAGATCGAGGAAGAGGAACCAGGCAGACCATGCCCAGGACGGGGACAGGAATGGGCCGCAGGAGCCCAAAGGAGTCCGAGAGCTCTGAAGAGGAAATGGAAGGTGTTTTCTGGGATGCCAGGGGGGATTTGGGGCAGCTGAAGGCCAGTGGGGCCTCCCAGCACTCCGGCGACATTGAAGGACTCAGAGTGCGGAAGAGCAGCCGACCGGTGAGATCGAAGGCCAGGAGGATCGCTGCCAACGTTAGAGAGCGCAAGAGGATCCTCGATTATAACCAAGCCTTCAATGCCCTCCGGCTGGCGCTCAAACATGACCTCAGTGGCAAACGGCTGTCCAAGATCGCTACCCTCCGGAGGGCCATCCACCGGATCACCTCCCTGTCCATGTTCCTGCGCTCCGGCTCGGCTGCCCGGTGGCCCTGCAGCCACCAGGAATGTCAGACCCAGTATGGCAGAGTCCAGGAGGAGGAAGCTGGCTGGGATGGTCACCCACAGCCCTTCCAGATGCCCTTGGACTACAGCTACGGAGAAGCTGCACTTCCCTTCCAAGCGCACCCTCCTTCTCCTCTCTACTTGAAGTATTCTCCTGAGTTTTCCTCCCAGCTAGAAAGTCAGAAGGAGGACTCCATCCCACCCAGTCCTGCGTACCACTCCAGTGGGAGCCGTCCTCTTGGGGAACAGCCGCCTTGCTATCCAAAGTTCGCGGACAATCTCTGTGCTCCCTCTCAGAGAACAATCCCCTGGCAGCTTGGGTACCTCCGAGGACCAGGGCCGGGTTACCAGCAGTCTCTGCCCATGCACTGAATAGGACTGCTCACTCTTCTTTGGAAGGAAGTCAGGGGGATGCTTTTTCAGCAACTCAAGTAAGAATAGAACCAACCAGCACTGGGGACAAATCTGCCCGCTCTGGGAAAGTCCAACAAAGATGTAACAAGACGGCATCGGAAGGGAAAGAGACGCTGTGACCCTGGTGGGGGGAGTGAATCCCTCCTGGAAGGGTGGGAGAGGGGACTAAATGCGGACACGGTGACTGTGAGTAAGACTCAGGGGTAGAGCTGCAGGGTCTCTTGTGGTTGGGGCTGCTCCCTTAAGTCTTCAGGACCTGCTGCATATGACTGTCAGTAAGCGGGGCTGTGTCTTGAATGCTTCTTAGATGTTCAGACTCTTTTAAGCCTCATTACAAGTCTGGTGTTTTTATTTCTGGGCTCCCTGCGTCGGATCCTAATTATCCTCTGGGCTTCCAGGACCCTCCGGGATGTTTTGGACAAGTGAGACATGTTTGTGTGGATGTATGTGGGTGTGTGAGGGCAACTGAGTTCCAGGAGTGATTAGTATGATTCCAACTATTGTGTATGGGGGGGGGGGTGAGTTATGGGGGTAGGGGCAATGTCATTCTACTCACCTTGGGGACAGTGGCACCTGAGCCTTGAAAAGGTGGGAGGAAACCAGAAGAGTAACTAGGAGACCACTGACCATTCCTGTCACCGGTAGGAACAGAGATCTGAAGCTGGAGGGCTCTCAGAGGTCGTCTGGTCCAATACCCCCATCTTACAGATGAGGGAATCGAGACACCGATAGTAAATGGTGGCAAGATTTGAACCCTGGTCTGAATGCACTATTCCTCCCACAGAACCCTATGGCCTCTCCCTGCTTCACAGCTTAGCCGGCTCGGAGCTTCCTTCTGCATCCCTGAAATAGAGCAGGGGTGGGAAATGGTCCTAGCAAGGAAGGAAGGAGCTGAGTCGGCTAGTACAGAGAGGCTATAGCAGCCTTAAGTTGACAAGAAGCTTGGAAATCAAGATGTCTAACTGGTTTTACCTATGGGAAAGCAAAGAACCCGAGAAGGAAGGGACCTAGAAACCAGGGTCAAATTCATAGTGGTCCATAGTAGAGCTCAGAGTCCCGGGACTCTATTCATTTTTACACTCCAGTGACAGCTGAGTGAGATCCATGGTCTTCTCTAAATGGGAAATGGGAAGAGAGCTAAGGAGACCCAGGGGCAAGCTGAAGGGCAGAGGGAGGAGGGCAACACATGCTAGGTTCGCTTATTTTTTTTTTCTGCTCTGCCATGGTTTTTCCCTTTTGTTTTGATTTTTCTCTCCCAACACGTCATAAAATAAAGTGTATTAAAAATAAATAAACTTAAAAAAAGAAAGGTAGGGGGAGGGTCTTCCTTGGCACTATAAAGTGTGTTTAAATCTTAGGATCATCGATTTAGGAAGGGACTAATTTTACAGAAGAGGAAACTGAGGTGATGTACCCAAGGTCAAAGGGTTCATAAGGGGCAGAATTAATATCTGGGCCCAGTGCTCTGACAGCATAACAAGGGTGAGAGTTCTGATGTCCAGGGGGAAAAAGGGGAATATGGGAATAGGAGGTGGATTTGAGTTCTGGGGTTAGTGGGGACAATATGGAGGGTGGAGAGTCTGTGCATGGAGAGATGGATGGATTGGGGGGAGAGAAGGTGGGGACTTTTGCTCGCTTTAACAGATCCATCAAGATGCCACGTGGGCTGTTTGATCCAAGACATAAAGACTGTCTCAGAAACCGACTTCTGGGCTTTCTTTGGCATCTCAGGAAACAGATCCAGGGGGTTACACGCTCGTTTGGGGCTCTTGAAAAATGTCAAGTGATGGCCGACAGTTGTGTGGTCCTGAAGTAACAGATTAGGGAAGTGTGCTGGGATGCTGGGCACCAAGCAGGGAGACTGACTGGGAAGAGGAGAATATGTTACTCTTTGAAGAACAGGAAATGTGATTTCTCCTGGGGATCTTTCTTCCCAGCCTCCGTTTGAGAGACTTCTGGGGAAACTGGCAGGTAGGAAAATCCATTAACTTTACTTATTTATTTATTTTGCTGGGGCAATTGGAGTTCCTTACCCAAGGTCACACAGCTAGGAAGTATTAAGTGTCTGAGGCCAAATTTGAACTCAGGTCCTCCTGACTTCAGGGCTGGTGTTCTATCCACTGTACCACCCAGCTGCCCCTAACCCATTAACTTTAATTCATAGGATTGGTGCTAGAAAGGCCCTTAGAGGTCCTTGGATCAAACTCTTTTATTTTGCTGATGAGAAAATTGAGATGGGCTTAAGTGACTTGCTCAGGGTCATACACCAGTTAGTGTCTGAGGCAGAACTGAACCAGGTCTTCCTAACTCCAAGTCTAATGATCAATACAGTGACCATCTAAAGTACGTCTCTCCCAACGTACACACGACTGGCCGTGTGCCTTCCTTCTCGGACAAACCCTCCTCCCTGTGGCTTTGCTGGGGCTTCTGATTTCACAGCCCTCACAAGATGAGCTCTAGACAAGCGACTCTGTGACTTAATTAATCTTTAGAGAAAATCAGGAGCACAGATGGGAACAGGATGGAGGGCCCCCTCTCACTGCCTCCCACCTTTCAGCAGGACACGTGGCCCAGATCAGGACAGCACATATCCTGGGGGAAAACTTGGAAAATATAAAAGAGAAAGTTGAAAACTATCTTTAGGTATAATTGGAAAAAAATAAAATACTATTAAGTGGGGAAGGGGAAGGTACAGTTTTCAGCTGAAGCTAAACTCAGGGAGGGGTGGAGTGGAGGTGGGGTGGGCTGGGGGAGGAAGACTAGGCTGGGTGTTTCCCCCATTCCTGAAATAGAGATCAGGCGTTAAAAGGGATTGTCATCTCCACCATCATCGCTCACATTCATTTAGTGACTTAAGGTCTACATTAAATCCCTCATTTCACTTTTCCAACAACCCTAGGAGGTAAGTGTCACAATTATTCCCATTTTACAAATAGGGAAACTGAGGCTGAGAGCTTCTGACTCAAAGCAGAACTCAGGCAGGAGGCTGTTTATTTAGTGTGTGTGTGTGTGTGTGTGTGTGTGTGTGTGTGTGTGTGTGATTATGCTTGTGCTTCTGTAGGTGAGGACAGTGTGAATGTCTCCCCACCTGTGTATTTGTGTGCAGACACCTACTGGCCTATGAACACGTGTTTGTGTATGCATCAACTGACTGTGTTTCATTGAGGGAAATGAGGGGTGAGTAGACCTGAAATTTCATAGGTATGGGGAGCTCCCAGTGTGGAAATGACCCTCGCTGGTACTATTTGACAGCTCACCTCCAATTTTAGTCTTAAAAAGTGTTGCCTGAAACATCTAGAGGTCAAGTGACTTGTTTCAAGCTAATCCTCTATGTATCAGAATCAGGATCTGACTCCTGGCCTTCCTTGACTCTGAGGCCTTCTCCCACTAAGTCACTGTATTTTCTGCATCCAAGTATATATATGATGATGATAAATGACATTAAAGATCATGAAATCCTTCACACACAGGATCGCCTTTGATCATCCCCAAAGGCAGGGGCAATTCTTATCTCCATTTAACAGATGAAGAAACTGAGGTTGAGAAGGCATAAGTGCCTTGCCCACACACAAATAATAAGGGTCTAAGGCAGAATTTGAACTCAGGTCTTCCTGAATCCAGTTCAGGATTCTCTTCCCTCAATTCCACTTGGCTGCTGAGCTTTCAGATACTTTACCATCTATTTTACAGCCAGGGAAACTTATTTAGAGACAAGAAGGGTCTTGTCCCGGGCTCCCTGTCAGATGGGAGACTTGAACTCAGATCTTCTTGGCTGTGAATCCAGGGCTCTATCCCCTGGACCTTGTTGTCTCCTCAGTGTATCTCGGCCTACGAGTGGCCTCCTCCCTAGCTCATCATCACCCTTCCCCTATGTTCATTCTAGACTCCCGAACTTGACCTTCACCTGCTCAATAACCCTGCCCTTCTCCAGATCTTCTGGGACCTGTGTTGGCCTTTTGGTTGTTCCTAAAACACAATTCCACTCTGAAAAGACCAAGATTCATCACAGGCAGAGCAATTAAAAACATGCTGATGGCTGTGAAGGCAATTCCCAAAGAGGGTTCCATTGAATCATGGCGGCTTGGGGGTGAAGGGGAGCCGGGAAAGGGGTGAATCTGTTTGGTCTGCCCCAGGGGACATCTTGGAGGGGAAATAAATATTCATCTGGTCCTGGTCCAACCATGGCTTTTTGAACCCATTTCCTGCTATACTTTTGCAGAGAGTGTATGAGAGTTTAAATGTGTGTGTGTGTGTGTGTGTGTGTGTGTGTGTGTATGAGAGAGGGAAACAGAAACAAAGAGATGTTACACAGAGAGAGGGGGGACAGAAAGAGAAAGAACAATCAGAGAGAGAGAGAATAGCATTAGATGTGAAAAAACAAAAAGAGGGACAGAGTAGACATAAAATAGAACAATAGAGAGAGAAAGGTTGAGATAGAGAATGAGCTACAAAGAGAAATGGAGAGGGAGAGTGAAAGAGAGGGAGAGAGAAGGGAGGAGAGAGAAAGGAAAAGAGAACAGAGAGGGAAAAAAGGGAAGAGAGAGGAAGAGGGGAAGGAAGGGAGGAAAAGGGAGTGACAGAAATAGAGAGACATATACAGAGACAGACACACACAAAGAGAGGCAGAGAAAGAGAAGCAAAGAGACAGAGAAAGAGAAAGAAAGAGACAGAGAGAGAAGGGAAGAGAGAGAAAAAAACTGGAGAAAAGAAGGGAGGAGAGAGACAGAGACAGAGACAGAGACAGAGACCCAGAGACAGACAGAGAGACAGAGACATACAGAGAGGCAGAGACAGACAAAGACAGAGAGAGAGAGACAAAGAGAGAGACACACACAGAGAGACAGACACAGAGACAGAGAGGGAGAGAGACAGAGATAGAGAAGGAAGAGAAAGAGAAACAAAGAGAGGGAAAGAGAAAGGAAGAGAGAGAGAAAAGAGAGAAGGGAGGGGAGAAAAGAGAGAAAGAAAGGGAAGAGAGAGGAAAAGAGAAAGGGAGGAAGGAAGCGGGAGAGATACAGAGATACTGAGACACACAGAGAGGCAGAGACAGACAAAAACAGAGAGACAGACAGACAGAGACAGAGAAGAGAGAGAGAGAAGGGAGGAGAGAGGGAGAGAGAAGGAAGTAGAGACAACAGTGACAGAGGGGATTGCTGGAATGACTGTAGTAATTGTTCCAGGAGACTCCAAAGTCCTTTAGGACTGGATTCTGGGGCAGCAGAGATTTTTCAGCCAGAAATTCCAGCTCATTGGGGAAACACTTTCCACATATCAATGCTTCCCCACACATGGGACATTTCTATTTTTTTCTTAGTGCTTCCTAAGGGGAATATGGAAAGTGTGTCTGCAGTCATGTGATGGGCTTAGAAGCCACGGGGCCAGCCTCAGCCTCTGGCTTTGGCTTCTGCCTCTCTCTGGACGGGTGACCCCCCCCCTCACCTAACACCTCTGGGACTCATTTTGCTCCTCTGTAAAATGAATAAGTTGGGCTAGATCAGGGGCTGGGAAATCCATGGCCAGATTTCAGGAGATCCATGGCCTTGGATAGAAAAACCATAACATGCTTCTTTTGACCAACTTTGTAACCGAAGTCTAGCGTTGTCTTCAGGTATAAATGAAAATTACACAAGTAAAAGGTTTTCTCTGACAGGGGTCCCGAAGCCTCAGTAGAGTGCCAGAAGAGCCCATGATACCCAAGAGCCCCGGACTAGGGGACTGCTGATTTCTAAACTTGGAGCTTAGCGCTCCCCAGGTGCCTGGGAATGGGCGCCGGCTCCATGCTGGGCTTCGAGCTGAAGCTTTGAAATACCCTCTGACTGTACGAAGCGGGGTTTTTTGGGCCCTTTAGGGTTTGGAAGCCTGGGGAGGGGCAAGGCAAGGATGTGGAGAGGAAATGGACTCATCCCTTCCTGTTTCCATTTTGCTGAAGCTGGAACAGGTGGCAGGTCTGCGAGGGGAGGCTCAAAGACTCCTCAGCATCCGCCCCAAAGCTATTCTGGGGTCTGTGCCTCCATCCCACCCTGTTATTATTTAGCTTTTCTGTTTCCTCTCACCCTTCCCCACAATCCTTTGGGCCAGGATATAATTTCTCCGGCACCTGGTTTCACAACTGCACTTCTTGGCTGCCCGTCTACTCTACTCAAGGATGTGTTGGTGAAGGTTTAACAACCGGCAGGGGAAGCTTTTCCATTTACTCTGCATCATTGACTTTTTTTCCGTTGCTTTCTTAACTCCAGATATCGATGAAACAATAAATCTAGCCCCTGTCTGTAACATTTGCTCACACTTAGGTGTAAATGCTCACACCGGACATTTAACGATTAGCTTGCTAGCAGTTGGAGATGGCGCATTAGCACAGTCCCGATAACTCTCCATTTCTTCTATTACGATGGTGCTGCCGTGACAATTAATCATGTGTTTAGCACTTATTATAGGCCTGGAATTGTGCCAGATGCTCAGGATGCAAAATGAGTCCAGTCTAAGGACACTGGAATCTCAGGACCCGAGTTCGAATCCCCATTTGTCATTTACTACTTGTGTGACTATAGACAAGTCAATTCATCCCAGCCTCTCTGGGCCTCAGTTTCCTCATCTATAAAATAAAGAAGATGGCCTAAATGACCTCTGACCTCAGAGGTTCTTAACCTGAGATTCATGAACTTGTGTCAAATTTACATTTTTCTTTGAGGCTTTGGTTGTAGCTGTTTTTACACAGTTGTCTTCTGAGTTTCTCTTGGTATTCATTGCCACCATGGTAACTTTTTATGGTAAAATTCTTTTTTTTTCTGTTGTTTATTTTCCCGGCCTTTTTCTTCACTTTGAACTTTCTGTTGAAGTTGGGCTTTGCTTGGGGTGTCAAGCTTCAGACTTTTTTCATGCTGCTGTTTTCAGAATTAGTTCTGCAAGTTTTTGATGCTTCCATGACAGTGTGATCCAGGGAGAGATGGGGTCACTACTCTTCTGGTTTGTTTACCTAGAAGGGATCCTGCTCCCCTGAAGTCACAAGCACCAGGCCTTCTCTCTGCCTTGGAACTTGAGACCAACCACAAGCACTCCTTTCTGCCTTAAAACTGTGACCCAGAACTGCTTGTGGGCAATGGAGTTGCCAATTGGTGCCAAATGCACCTAATGCCAGCAGAGGGTCCCCTGTAATCTCTTTCTGACCAGTTGTCTCATTCTCTGAGAGCTCCTGAAGCTGCCGCCGTGGCTACCATACATGGGGGCCCTCTGGATGTGCCTCCGTCCCAGTGTCTCCTGTCTATCTCCTAAGTTTTCTTAGGTCAGAAAAAAAATGTCACTCTGATCTTTAATTGGTGCTTCCACCCCAAAAATGTGATATGAAATTTTATTTTAAAATGATTTGGAGGGGAATGTTGGGAAAACCCAACTGGGTGACTGCTTCTAATCCCTCTGCTCCGGGGACCATCGTTTTTAATCTTTGTAACTCTACGTCTGGCACAGAGCTGGAGTTTAGTAAGTGCTTTTAAAACTGTTTAATTGAATCCAAATTAATTCTCAGCCAAAAGATTTAGTGCTTTTAATGAGCTCTTGGAAGAATGACTAAATCTCATTTACTCCATGAAACTAGTCCTGCAGTTCTTGAGCATTCTGGCCAGTCTGCCAGCCTTTTGAATTGGGAACGGAATAGAACAAAGTCTAGGAGTTGGAGGGACCTCAGGTGTCGTCTAGATCAAGCCCTGTCCAGAGCCCAGACACTTCTTGGGATAGGAGACTCATTACTTTACAAAGTAGTTCATCCAAGTGGCTTGGAAGTTAGTGCGTAGTTACTTGAACTAAAGTTATTTGGGAAATTAAAGGTGTCCTTACGAATAAACTGGAAATTAAAGCTACTTCCTCCATGGAAGGAGGCGTTGTTCCCTAGCATCTCTGATACCCTCCCTCCTCTTTTCTCTCTGTTTACACGTCTATCTTAGTGTCTTCTATCTTGAGCCCAACATAGTGCTGCCATTTTGGTCTTCAAGAAAGAAAGACAACAACCAACATGGCCACCTTAGTGCACACCCTTAGCTGGTCTCCCTGCTTGAAGTTCTTCCCTCACCTAGCTGCCTAAAGTTTCCTAAAGCTCAACTCTGACCATGGTACTCTTCTCTTCAAGAACCTTCCAACACTCCCTATTACCTCTAGGACAAAATTCAAACTTCTCAGTTTAGCATGTAAAACAAAGCTCTTCACCATTTGTCTCCATCTTTCTTCTCGACCTTATTTCATATAGCTTTTCCTCATCCACTCTATGCTCCAAGCAAACTGACCCACTTGCTGTTCCTCAGATTTGGCCCTCCATCTTCTAACCATCTGTCTGTGCAAGGGCCCCCCACCCACCCATCACCTGGAATGCTTTCCCTCATCTCTCCCCCTAGAATCCTTCAAGACTCACCTCTAGGCACCTCCTGTGGGAGGCCTTCTCTGCTTCTGCTAGTGTCCACACTCTGGATTCTCAGATTAATTTGTATTTATTTGTTTATGTTATAACACCTTCCCAAGGAGGGCAAGAGATGCTTTTTTGTCTTTGCATCTCCTCCAATGCCCATCGCGGTGCTTTGAATATAGTTGTTATCTAGCAAATATCTGTTGAATTGATTAGAAGTTAGATTATAACTATTATAATCTAACAGGTTCTTTTCTTTTCTTTTTCTTTCTACTTTCCTCTTTCTTGCCCCCTTTCCCCCTTCTTCTCTCTCTCTCCCTTTCCCTCCTTCCCTCCTCCCTGCTTCACTCAGTCTGTCCCTCCCTCCCTCTCTCCCTCCTTTTCTTCCTTCCCTCCCTCATTTTCTTTCTTTCTTTCTTTCCTTCTTTTTCCTTCCTTCTTTCTTTCTTTCCATTCCTTTCTTCTTTCCTTTCTTTCTTTGGATCTTTCTGTCTTCCCTTCTTTCCTTTCTTCCTTTCCTCTTTCCTTCTTTATCTTCCTTCCTTCCTTCTTTCCTTCCTTTCATCCATCCATCTTCTCCTCTCCATATATGACCTATTCGTTTTCCCACCCCCAGCATAGGTTGCTCTGACACTGCTCACAGATGGTATTTTACAACCTCCTTGTGCCCCCCTGACTCCATCACATTTGAGGATTCCCGGATCCTCACCTTCAATTCTACTTTTTGACTTTTTCTGTACAGATTGAACATGACTATTCCCTCTCCTGTGAAAACCAAACCTCCGAAGAGAGAGACTTCGGAAATGGCTCATCTCTCTCTCAAGATGATCAGTAAGAGGCAAGAACGGGCTCTTCTGGGAAAAGCTCCAGATGGAGACAGAGCTCCGAGTTTGCCATCCAGGAGCTGGCCCAGCCTGAGACCCGCAAGGACACCAGTAGTTGCCAAGTTCTAGGTTCCTCCGGGTCATTTCTCCGGATCCGGCTCTCATGATTTCTGAACAAGACTCTTTCCCCCAAGGCCTTTATTCCGGGAAGTGACTTCGTTCTTCTCTGAAGGGTGCCCAAAGGGAAGGAGGACTCTGGCCCCCGCTTCGCTCCTCTCCCCTCCCCCGACCTCATCTGCCACTGCCTGGCGTAGCCAGGGCCCGGCAAAGGCGGAGGATCGGCGCCTTTCAGCTAGAGGGTGAGGGGCTAGGGGGGAAATAGTGGGGCCCTCGGTCAGGGACGCACAGAAAGCAGAAGCGTCACGCACAGTTAAACTACTAAAAAGTAAGGAGAGGAGGAGGCTGGTCAGGCTTCGTCTCCGATTCGGAGCCTCTGCCCTGCCTGACCCAGCTAGACGGGACCTCCAAGACTCCTGGCGCAGGAGGGGGGCACAACTCCCCCATTCTACAGATGCGAGGTCCGGGGACTTGCTCAAAGTCACGCAGTCAGAAGCACCTCAGGGCCCCTGAGGCGAGCCACAAAGTCGCAGGTCCGCTCATCGATAAGCAGCTTTATCAGGCCCCGGCAGCGGAGACGGAGCCGGCCCGGGGAGGGAGAGGCCGGTGCCTCGCGCAGAGCCTCCCGCTTCTGGGGCATGAGCTGGGGACCTCGCCCTTTCCCTGGCGGGGAGCAGGCCGGCCGCAGCGGCTCTCAAAGGGAGAGACCCGCTTCATCTGCCTTTGCGCACGTGTGCGGTGGGGACGGGGCAGGGGGCAGGGGCCCAGGGGACAGGGCAGGGGGACAGGGCAGGGGGCAGGAGGGCGGGCAGAGGGGACAGGGCAGAGGGGCAGGGCAGGGGGCAGGGCAGTGGGGACAGGGCAGGGGGCCAGGGCAGGGGAGACAGGGCAGTGGGACAGGAGTGGGGGCAGGGGAAGGGCAGGGGGGACAGGGCAGGGGCAGGGCAGGGGACAGGGCAGTGGGGACAGGGCAGAGAGGGACAGGGCAGGGAGGCAGGGCAGGGGGACAGGGGCAGTGGGGACAGGGCAGGGGGCAGGCAGGGGACAGGGAGGGGGGACAGGGGGCAGGGGCAGGGGGCAGGGCAGGGGACAGGGCAGGGGGCAGGGCAGGGGGACAGGGCAGGGGACAGTGTCAAAGCCCAGTCTCTCTCCCTCCCTTTCCTCCTCCCTCCCCTCTGGTGGCTTGTATTCCCATAAGGTCCACTAGAGGGTGCCCCGCACCACGCTCCCTCCCAGCACCTGCCGGGAGGTCAGGAGGAGCTCAGCCGGCCTCTTTGTCTGTCTGCCCGGGCCCTGGAACTCCCCCTGTACCTCGCGACTTTAACAGCACTCTACCCCAACTTCCTTAGTTCTTTACTATCGCTCCGAGTTAGTTTTAACAACAGAAAAGCTCTTCCCTGACCTCAGGGCCGTATCCTTCCGCTCTCCTGGACAGCTCCACTGAATGCCACTTCCCAGGCACTCCCCCTCAGCAGCTCCCCACCCACCCAGCTCCCCAGGCAGTCCCCAGGCAGCTTCCCCACCTGAGACCTCCCCCACAGATCTCCCCAGAGGCAGCTCCACTCCCTGAGGCAAGCTTCCCACCCGAGACCATCCCCACAGTTCTCCCCAGGCTCTCTCCACCTCCTGAGGCAACTTCCCCACCTGAGACAACTCCCCTCCCAGGCAACTCCCCCCTGGCTGCTCTCCATCCTCGAGCATCGACCTCTCTCGGAGGTGCATTACTGACCGTGCAGTGGCCCCAGGTGTCCTGGGCCTCCAGTAATCGGGCCTCTTAAGGGGCTTACATATTTATAAGTACATTAACATAGCCACGGGAGACCAGGGCTGCAGGGCTGGAAAAATAAAAACTAAAACAATCGCCACCGCCGAACCATTTCCTAGGCAGGAAGAAACTGAAGATTGGGGGCTGAGGCTGGAGTAGGGGGAGATTCCAGCTGGAAATATAAGCCATTTAATACAAACCCCTCGTTTTACAAATGAGGAAACTGAGGCACAGTGTGGTTGAGTGACTTGCAAAGGTAGTAAATATCAAACCCAAGACTTGGATCCCTTTCCCAGTGGCACCGATTGCTTCCCAGACTACTTTCTAACTTGGGGGGTGGGGATGGAGTGGGGCAGGCCGCTCTTGTATTCCTCTCATTTCCCTTTCCCTGCACCTTTTGTTCAGAAGGAGCAATGGAGAAAAAACCAGCGCGCTTTGGTGAGGAGCTGTCTGGGACTGACTCCTTCGCCTCTCAGGCCAGCAGCAGTCCTGATACTTTACTAAAGCCTTTTGTGGGGTTTCTTTGCTTTCTCCTGACCAGCTTCCCCCTGGATGGTCCAGCCCTTGATCCCCACCTAGCTGGGAGCTTCCGAGGCACCATCTTAGGCCGTCTGCTTCCAGAAGCCGCGTTCCCAGGGATCTTTTGTTCCATTTCGAGAAAGAGAATCTGCTCTTTTTCTACCTGGCAGGTGAGCTGTTAAAGGCTTCCAGACTGAGCAATAAACAGCTTACTATTTTAGTGCCGCAGACAGGCTGGAGAGCAATACAGTCACATTAGCAGTACAGAAAGGGTCTGGAGGGGAATGGAAACCCTGAAGGGTAAAGGACTCCCTCCCCTTGTAGGTCAAAAGCCAGTCAAGGAGGTTTTTCAAGAAGACTAAAAATGACAGGCTTTAACCCAGAGCCACCTGCCTTCCCGTCCCAGAGTCCCAACTGTTCTAGTTCTCTAAAAAGATGCTAAGTAACCACTGACTAGAGAGGAGAATCATGCATCCCGTCTGCTACAGAGAGGACACCTTTGGGCTTGAGCTTCTCGCTACCTTCTGCTGCCTCATTAGCCCAAACCAGCTGCTTAGTCACCTCCCTTTGCTCAGAGGCACATTTTTAGATACAGGTTCATGCTTATTCTAGCACCATTTTCTTCCTTCTTCCCTCCCTCTCTTTCTTTCTTTCTCTCTCCCATCCTTTCTTTTTCTCTCTCCTTCTTTTCTTTTTTTCTCTCTCTTCTTTTCTTCTTTATTTCTTTTATTTTTTCCTTCCTTCTCTTTGTTCTTTTTCTTCTTCCTCCTTGTTTCAAAAAAGTATGAATAAATGTTTTTTGACAAAAGGGATGTTTTTCAGCAAACATAGAGACATTATTTTATTAATAATAATAAATAATATAATTGAAATATAAATATATTATTAATAATAATAGTTAGCATTTATGTAGTACTTATTATATGTCAGACACTGTATGTTAGACACTAAGACAATTATTTGTAAATAATTACAAATTTGGGGCAGCTAGGTGGTGCAGTAGATAGAGCACCAGCCCTGAAGTCAGGAGGACCTGAGTTCAAATTTGATCTCAGACACTTAACACTTCCTAGCTGTGTGACCCTGGACAAATCACTTAACTCCAATAGCCTCAACAAAAAATAATAATAATTACAAACATTGTCTCATTTGATCCATAAAGTAATCCTTTGAAGTAAATGCTATTATAAATGCCCTCATTTTACAGTTAAGAAATGGAGGCAGATGTTATGTGACTTACCCAGGGTCACACAACTAGAAAGTATTTGAGGCCATATTTGAACTCCAGACCAGGTGTTTAAGCCAGTGTTCCACCTAGCTTTCTATTTTTCTTTACAAAGTACATTCTCTAGAATTGTATCAACTATCTCTAATGTACATAATACATAGGGAACCAACCTAAATATATAAAACTAGGAGCCATTTCCCAATGCAAAAGTGGTCAAAGCATATGAACAAATAGCTTTGCAATTGAATTTTTTTAAGGTAGAAAAATGTGTATTCTTTATCACAGGTCATTACCATCGACAGTCACACTTGACCAGAACTTGATGATCCTCCACGTTGACTTCATTTGCCTTGTTGCGTGCTGTCTTGTTGCCTTGTTACATGCCAAACAGTCTGTTTATATGGTTGTTTGGGTCCTACTAAAGGAGACTAGAGGAATTGCCAAGGGTCGGGCAGCTAGTCAGAGTCAGAACTTGAACCCAGCTCCTCATGACTGAAGCTAGCTCCCTCTACAGCGTGCCACAGCTGCCTCTCATATCAGCCTTCCTCTGTTTCTCTGAATTATTGATATTTATAGTCTTCTGGCATTTTCTTTCCCCTGAAGGTACTTTCTTTAACTCTGGTTCCTGGCACAGCCCGGGCACTGATGACTGATTCTGATATACTTCGAGGGGATTTTGTTGGGTGATGTAGGAATATTGAAACCCCAGAATATCAAATTTGGGCTTTATTGAGTTCACCAATCAGCCAGAGAGTCCCATCTGCCAGAGGAGAAGTGAGCTGCCATGGGGCTTTATATATGCTTATGCCACAAAGGAGGGGAAGGCTTCGGGCAAAAGGAGATTGGGATGGCATGTTGTGGGCTGACCAAGCCGATTCCAGAGATGTCTCTGAGAGGTAATCACACAGAGTCTTGGGCTCTGGGACGTTATTGGGGTGGGGGAGCATGGTAAAGAGATCCTTTAAATGGTGAGCAGGTGCAGAACCCAGGCAGCTGGTAGCGCTACAGGCCACAGAGCCCTGGGACTGGCATCAGAAAGGCTCAGCGTCTTGAGTTCAAATCTGGCTTCAGACATTTACTGTCACTTGCCCCTCTTAGTTCCCTCGTTTGTGAAAAATGAGCTGGAGAAGGAAATGACGAACCATTTCAGTATCTTTGCCAAACAACTGAACGACAAAAATGCTTAACATAAAATGGAAATAGCTTCAATTTGTGATCCAAAACTTCTTTTTTTCAGCTTAATAAGTTTGTGAGGCTCTATGACATTTATGAGAAAGTCACCTCCCTTCCTTAGGCTACTGTGTCCTTATTTGTAAAATAAGTAAGTTAGATGAAGTGATATCCAGCTCTTTCAAAAGTCTAATTTTGTTTCTACTGCAACCCTTTCTCCCTCAGTTCAACAGGTCAGGGATGCTGAGCTTGGGTAATACTGAGTGATATTGACCCTCAGAGTTATAATTAGGAATCCTTATATCTGGAAGAAATTAGTTTGGCAGATCGAGGATAGGAGAGGGTTGGCTAACAAACAGTGATGGTAGTTCCACCGTAAATATGGCAGTGGAAGTTGGAGAAGAATGGAAGTTGGAGAAGAAGCCACCTATGGCTCAGTGGGACTTGGAAAGAACATGGAAAGAAGAGCTCCATAATAATGAAACCCTAGTGATAGAGACCTTGGAGTGATCAACTAACAAAAAGTCATGAGGGCTGCATGTGAGATGAAGGAAGGAGCAGCTGTTGCCATGAGAAGGAAGTATGCCCCACACCCATGTCAGTGCCTTGAAGTAAACTCCTGGTTGTCCCTTACTAGTTATAGCTTTTTGGACATGGTCACTGAAGTGAGCTATAGCTAGCTCTCCTAGGATTAGGGTTAATACACCTTTAGAGGCTTTCTTCATTTTACAGATGGGAAAACTGAGATATAGAAAGTATCAGAATCAGGAATTAAACTATCTAATCATTTCATGTTTGGTACTCTTTTCACTGTATCTCAGTGCAGAGAGAATCTTCTGCTGAACTTCTGGCATCTGCCTTGGCAACTTCCAAGATAGATATTCCTTTAACTACTCCCTTTCTTATTTCCCACTAAAAGGTTTCTTCTTAAACTCCTTTGAGTCCATGAGATAGTACTCTTTAAAGTACACACACACACACACACACACACACACACAGACAGAGACAGAGAGAGACAGAGAGAGATAGAAAGACAGAGACAGAGAGACACAGAGAGAGCGAGGGAGAGAGAGCCCTGCTGTCCAGGAGACTCCAGGATGAGTGATGTGTTTGGAAACATTCTTGTCAGCTCCATGTTTTGTTTAGTCAGTGGATTTCAGACCAACTGCTGTTCATTTTAATAATCAATAGTAAGGGAAATCTCGGGCCAGAGGTACCAGGTCATTTGTTCAGCTCAACCTCAAGAGCAAGGCTGCTCCCCCGAATTTCATCCGAGGAGGGAGGCCCTCTCCCTAGGAAGCCAGGACAAAGATGAATGGGCTGGCAGCAAGCTTGCCATTGTATCCAGGACCACTGAGCTAGAAGTCAGTGCACAGAGCAGGGGAAAAACTCTGGCATCCTCATGTCTGGCTCTCCTTTCCCCCTCTCGGTTCCCTCCTCCCCCACTATGGCTTCTCCTCACACACATACACACACAGATGGAGGGGGTCCAGCAGTGAAACAGCAGAGATGGGGGGAGAGAGAGAGAGAGAGAGAGAGAGAGAGAGAGAGAGAGAGAGAGAGAGGAGGTGATTTGGGCTTTGGGAGGGTATTTCCCCAGTGAGGCAAGAGCAGCCGAGAGCGATTGCCTGGGGTTGCTCCTTTGGGGAAAAGGGAATTGGAATGAGAAACTAAAAACCTCACAAGAGTAATGGATGGGGGAGTGGAGGGGAGTGGAGAAGAGGCTGAAGGAGGGAGGACAGGCGGGCTAGGAAAGGCTGGCGGGGCTCTGCTTGGGCACAGCCACCCACATGCCAGGCTCCTTGTGCTGCCCGCCTTCAAAGAGGGAGCCACGAGCACAGGGAGAGCCCATCCCTGCCTGAGCTCCAGTGCTTCTCCTGCCTGCCTGCGCCCTCGGCGCTCCAACACAGAAAGCAGCAAAGTTGGCTGCCAACTTGGTTTGCCCTGCCTGGACTGTTCCACTTGGCAGCAGCAGATTGCTCTAGCATAAGAGGCATTCGCTTCCAGCCAAGAGGAAGGAGATCGGTGAGCAAACTGCAAACGGAAAGATGGCTTTCTGAACCGGCTGCCTTCCCACCTTCACCTCTCCCTAGCGGGCAGTGCCCCGGTGCCCGGGCTGGGCCGATCTGCTCGGCCATCCCCTAACAATTTCCCTCCTGCTCGACCCAGGCCAGGGATGGCAATCTGACATCCCATCCGGTTCCTCGCTCTCTGTTGCCTCGGTGCCACCTGCCTCGGAGTCAGGAGCTGGCCCACCCGGGGAGCCAGGCAGCCATGGAAAACACCACCGAGACCCAGTTTCCAAAGACTTTGGAACCCGGCATCGCCCTGCCCCTGGACTCACAGGAGACAGAGAAACTCCTCACTAAGCTTGAGGACAAGGATGACAAGTCTCTGAAGGCATCCAAGTCCTTCTCAGGGGCCATGGAGATGGAGCAGAACGGTCACAGTCTCCCCTACAAGTCAGTGTCCGAGGGGCACCTGGAGGCCACCCCTCATTCTTCTTCCAGGGTCAGCTCCCGGAGGGCATCCTCCATCGCCACCACCTCCAATGCCCAAGACCAGGAGATGCCAAAGGATTACCTCATCTTGGCCATCCTCACCTGCTTTTGCCCTGTGTGGCCCCTGAACATCGTGCCCCTGATCTTTTCTATCATGGTAAGTGTTACCCTCCCGCTTGGAGTGTCCCAAACTCGCCTTTCTATGATACGGCTGCCACTTTTTCTTTGAGAGACTTGTTAAAGATGGATGAAGGCCCTGGGGGGGTATTCTCGAGGGAGGGATGCTGAATATGGCAGATCTGGCTTGGAATATTGGCTCTGGTGGTTACTGTCTGGGTAGTCCAGGAGTGGAAAAAGCCCCGGCTGAGGAGTCCAAGGAGCCGGGCTAAAGGCTCATCTCTGCTGCTCACTACTCGGAAAACTTTGGCCAGATTACCCAACTTCCTTGAATATCAGATTCCTCAACTATAAAATGAGGGGATTGGACCAGATGGCCAATGAAGTTTCTTCCAGCTTTCTAGAACCAGGTGTTTAGCACAGGGTCAGGTACATAGCAGGCACTTAATAAATGCTTGTTCCTTCTCCTCCGGTAACTCACTTAGCCTTCCTGGGTCTCAGTTTCCTATGAAGTGGCAGTGCCTCTGAGGTCCCTTCCAGCCCTAGCACTATGATCCTCAGTTTCCACACCTGTAAAATATTTGTATCACTGACCTCATCTGGCTTTTTAAATCTTCAAGCACCAAGAAGTGCAAAGCGATGGTTTCCTGAGCCTGGTTCGATTTCCCGACAGGGTACAAGGGGTGGTGGTCATGTTCATGGCTTCTCTTAGACATAGAGCTCCTTAAACCCTGACTCAGAGTTGTACCAAAAAAATGGGAAAGTGCCCTATCTAGGGTCTACCAGTCGAGTTAAGCCCAACACAAGTATATTTTGGTTTTAGGGAACCAAAAATAAAGTTCTCCTTTGCCTATCTGATTTTGTTCTAATAAATCCTGTCAGGGTTTGCTTACCTTATATGTTCTGTGTATCTGCAGGGTTATAGGGAAAGGAGGAGGATAGCAAGAGAAAGTGAGGGAAGTCAGCTTTAAATCACACTGGGCATGAAATCAGAGATATGGGTGGAGGATGCAGATTGTTTTGAAAAATGCTTTTGCTGAATGATTGAGGAGGCTGCCCATTTCAGTGCCCAGGGTTGGGAAATTTATCCTCCCATCATTTTTTTAAAATAATGGCTTTTTATTTTCAAAATATATACAAAGATGTTTTTCAACATTCACTTTTGCAAAACCTTCTGTTCCAAATTTTTCTTCCTCCCTCCCCTCCACCCCCTCCCTTAGCATATAATCCAATATGTGTTAAACATATATAATTCTTCTATACATATTTTCACATTTATCATACTACACAAGAAAAATCAGATCAAAAAGGGAAAAAATGAGGAAAAAAAAACCAAAAAGCAAACAAACAACAATAAAAAAGGACTATGTTGTGATCCATATTCAGTCCTGACAGTCTTCTGGATGCAGATCCTCCAGTTATTTTTGAGAGGTTCAGGATTATAGTTAAAAAAAAGTTTGGCCCCATTTCTAGTAGAGACCCAGGCTAGCAAAATTTGCAGCCCTCACTTAGACTGGGTTCTAACCATGCACCAGGAAATCTCCCATAGGTACAATGAGTTACTGGAGTACAGACTTACATAAACAACCCCCACCAGGGAGCAACTGGACCCCAGAGAATGGCATGGGATGACCTAATAGGCCTTTTCCATTTCTGGTTTCCAAGTGCATTAGTGGCAGCTTCCCAGCTAAGGACTGAGTTGCCTTCTGGTGCAGTCGTCCCAGAGAGCGGCACAAAGAGCTTGGTTTTGATTCCATTTCCCCAGGGAAGGGATTCCCCATTAAAAAAAAAAACACAACAACAACAACACACAAACGTCTTGGTCATTGGTGGAATGCTCTGAATATGATACTTCCTTAGGACTCCCTGATCCTAATCCATATCCACTTGGACAGAAGGAGGATACTAGTGCCATGAGAAAGGGTCACTTGGTAAAGAAATAACCCCCAACTCAGATAAACGAGCTATGTGCTGGAAAGAGGATAAATGGAGGCTTGAAGAGCACCCCAAATCTCAGAGTTGGAAGGAATCATAAATCTAGAAGTAGAAAGGACCTCAGAAGCCATTTAGTCCAATCCCTCTCATTTTGCAGGTGAGACAGCTGTCCCAAGGAGGTTGAGGTGACATGACTGACCCAAGATCACACGGGAAATAAGCATAAGAGATAGGACATGAACTCATGCCAAATGTCTCCAGAGGTACTCTTCCCACTGAACTCTCACCCCCCCTCCCAAGCACCCATCCTGAGTTGGATGGTACTTGGAGGTTTGGGGTCAAGGATAGTCACTGGATTTGGAATCAAGAGACAGGGGCTTTGTTATTGTCTCTAAATCACTAACTTTGTGACCAGGGGCAAGTTGTGAGAGCTCTCTGTTTCCATTTCTTCATTTTCAAAATGGGAGTAATACTCGGACTTTCTACTTAATACAGTTGTAGCATCATTGATTCGGAGCTAGAAAAGACTTTAGAGATCACGTAGTCCAATTCCCTCACTAAATAGATGAGCCAGCTCGAGGCCAAAGAACTGAACAGCCTTGCATCAGATCACGGAGTCGAAAGTGCTAGGGTGAGGATTTGAACCAGATCTACCGATTTCCAGTGCACCAATTTTTTCACTGGATCACGGTTGTTGTAAAAAAAAAAGGGGGGGTGGGGTTCAGCTTTTCACCTGGAGAAAAAAAAGTGCTCAGACTCATCTTCCACTTTCAAGGAGACAGTCATCGAATTTGGAATTAGAGTTTCAGACAGGAGGAAGAAACAAACAACAAGACAGGATTTCTTTGGACTGGTTCGGGAAAAAAAAATCCAGTTTCCCAGAGGAGCTGTCCATAGGATGAGTCTAGAGCAAATGTCTACTGACTCAAACATGCAAATCTTTTGAGCAGAGAGGGAAAAAGAAAAGGTAGGCACTTATCACCATATTTAGAGCATCTGACTCGGTCAGGTGGGGGGAAGGATGGAAGGTGTATGTGGGGGTATTGTTAGCTCCTTCTTCTGGGGTGGGGCAAGCAGCAGAACCAAGCTACTTTTAGTTGAAACAAAAAATGCCCTTATTCTCCTTTTCATTATCGCCTTTGGTCCCCCTTCTAATGAAGTGGTGACGTTTCTCCTTCTCCCTTGTCTCTGAAGCAGTCAAGTAGTGCACTATGATAAGAGACCCAAAGTAGACAGAAGACAGTAGTCAGTAGATTAGGAGTCAGAAAGACCTGAATTCAAACCTACCCTTAGACACCTACTAGTTGTATGATTTGAGGCATTATTTAATCCCTTTCTGTTTCTTCATCTGTAAAATGGGGATAAGAATAGAAATTGCCTCTTAGGACTGTTGTGAAATCTAATGAGATAATATTTATAAAGTGCTGTGTGATGCTAGCTATTAGCTCTTACAGTCTGCTCTCAACTTCACCACTCAATAGAAAATTATCAGTGATCTTTTATCTGTCACACCCAATGGCCTGTTCCTCACTTTTCATATTTCTCTAACATAGTCCTCTTGATAACTCTCCCTTTCTTGGGTTTTAATGATACTGCCGTCTTGGTTCTGTTAAGTCTCTAGACATTCTGTTTGTTCTGTATCCTTGGAGGGATTATTGGTTAGATCTCATTCTTCAAGAATCCAGGGTTCTTACCTGGGTCCTCTTCTCTCTCTCCTCTACTCTCTGTCTTAATCTCATCAGTTCCTATAGGTTCACTTATAATTTCTGCTCATATAACTTCCAGCTCCCATCCCTCCTTATCTCCAATCTGACACTATCAACTTCTTATTGGATATTTCTAAATGGATGTCCCACAAGTTTGTCAAACGAAACACGTTCAAAACAGGGCTCATTGTCTCTCCCCACAAAACTCACTCTTTCCCCTAAAATCCCTGTCTGGAGTATTTTGGAGTATATTTGGAGTATGTGAAGTATACGACTATTCCTCCACTCTCCTGGGTTCCCAATTTCATTGTCATCTTTAACTCTTTATTCTTGTTCAAACCTCATATCCAGGCATCAACCAAATCATGATGACTCCATTTATTCAATCACTCTTGCATCTGTCTCCTCTCTGCTCACACTATAAGTACCTTAGTACAGGACACCTCTCATTTAAACCACTGAAATAATCTCCTAATTGGATATCTTGCACCCAGTGTCTCTCCTCTCCAGTTCATCCTTCACACATTAAAGTGATTGATATTCTCATTATTTTACTCTTTTTGATTTATTTAAAGCTAAATACAAAATAAGAAAAAAATAAAATAGAAAAAGAAAAACAGAAAAGAAAAAACATGCACCCAGCAGATCCGGGAAGATTCAAAATATGTAACAATAAATCTCCATTTCTAGAATTCTCAAGTTGTTTCTATAATGATAGAAGACATATTCATGGCTGTCCAGCTTTTCTTTACTTTCTTGTAGTTTATTCTTTTGTTCTCTGTTGTGCACTTTTTATTTTATTCTTTTCCTCCCCTTTCATTTCCACCTTCCTGAAGTAAACCACAATTAAACATGGATATATATGTAATATATTATATATAATATATATTTACACCTGCACCCAAGTCCTTCTGCTTGTGCTTTTCCCACTGCACCACCTAGTACCCTCCCTTATTTCTTTATAGATTTTGGAGGGTGCTGTACCCTTCATGGTACATAGATATATTATTCACTATTTCACCCATGTGCGATGTGAGTAGGTTTTCACAACTACGAGCCTTCCTCTCCCCTTTAATGCCTCTGTGTCCAGTGACTGATATTCCTAAGGCACAAGTCTCACCATGCCATGTATCTGCTTAAGAAGCTCCAGCTGTTGTTCTCAGTAGCCTCTACTACAAAATCCAGACTCCTCTATTTGCCTTCCCAACCTGGCTCCAATCTGCCTCTCAAACTTATTGAACAGTATTTTCCTTAATGCACTCTTAAGTTCCAGCCAAAGTGATCCTTGCTGTTTCTCAGCACGGCATGGTCTCCCGTCTCCATGCCCTTGCCCAGGCTGTCCCTCATGACTAGAACGCCATCATTTCTTGCCTCCGCCTAGCACAATTCCTCATCCTCTTCCAAGTTCAGCCCAAATGCCAACTCCTAGAGGAAGCCTTTCCCCTCTCCCCCACAGCTGTTAATTCCTCACTTTTGGAATTTCCTTGAATCTTTTTTTGTACAGTGTTCCACCCCCACCCCCAAATGACAGGTCTTTGAAGGTGGGATGATAATTTTATTCTTGTGTTCATACCCCCAGTACCCAGTCCAGGACATGGCACAGAGTCCATGATTAATGAATGACTTATTGACAAATATAATTAAGTTAATTAGATAAATAAATAAGACAGTTAAATTAATTAGACTGATGTTAGGCTTACTTTATAAGTCTTTTAACCAAGAACCAGCCTAAATGAGTTCGTAAAGGCTTATCACCAGAATTTCTGGCCACCAGGTAATTTGAATTTTCTTTTACACAACTTCTTATAAAAACAGTCTCCTCCTAAGCTTTGAAGTTCAAAAGATTTGGGTTCAAATCCAACTTCTGATATTTACCTAGCAGAGTGAACATAGGCAAGTCATTTAAACCTCTTCAAATCTCAGTTTTTTCATCCCTAGTGCACTAAGAGAAGTGATGGGTTTAAATTCCTTCTTTGTCTCTTGAATTTACCTCTAGATGGTGGGAGAAATAAGAGCAAGTTCCCTGCTTTTTGGGCTTTCCACACCAGCTAGCTTTTTCTTCACTGTATTCACCTTTAATTAGAGGGGATATTGTGTTAAAACAGGCGGCCAAAGGATCTGAGTTCAAATTCTGTTTGCTAGCTATGGAAGGGTCATAATCTATCTCAAGGATAAAAGCACCACACCAATGAGATTATCCAACCACTCAGCCAGTATGTGTGAAAAAAAGACTTGAATCCAGTTCTTTCTGACTTGAAGGCCAGCTTACTAGCCACAACGCCATATCATTGCTTCTCCCAATGAGAACGACACTTGACATTTAAAGTTCGCTAAGTGATACACACCTGACTTCATTTAATCCTCCAAAAAATTCTGAGAAGCAGGTCCTGTGATTATCCCCATTTCACAGGTGAGAAAACTGAGTCTAAATGACTTGACAGTAGGCATCGAAAGCAGAATTCTAATCCAGATTTTGCTAATTCTGAGCCCAGTGTGTTATCCAATATACATGTTCTCTTTGAGAGTAGAAACTATGTCTTTGTATCTCCAGCACCTACCATAGTGTTTGGCACTTGACAGATGTTTAATTCTTTTGCAGCTTATTTTCTTTTTTTTATTATAGCTTTTTATTTACAAGTTATATGCATGGGTAATTTTTCAGCATTGACAGTTGCAAATCCTTCTGTTCCAACTTTTCCCCTCCTTCTCCCCACCCCCTCCCCCAGATGCCAGGTTGACCAATACATGTTAAATATGTTAAAATATATGTTAATACAATATATGTATACAAGTCCATACAGTTATTTTGTTGCAGCTTATTTTCATTATTCCATGTCTAACGCAGCCTCCTTGCTCCTTTCCTCGGTGAAATCCCAATTCCTCCAAAGGGCACCATTGATGCATTTGGATTTTCCTGAATCTAAGAGATTTAAGGATGGGTAGGAAGAATGTGTCTTCTTTGTGGGTTGAGAAAGTCTGTTCATGGCTCTCTTCAGCTCTCTCCACTCTGTACATACACATAGCATCAAATGGCTGCAGTTATATTCCCAACTCTCCAACACATTAACTGGGGGCGGGGTAGAGGGGTTGGATGGAGCCCAAGAAAGAAAAAAATACCCCCGACTCCAGCTGGAAAGTGTCTGGATACTCAGCTGCATATATGATCTCATTGGTGTGGTGCTTTTATCCCTGAGATAGATTGTGACCCTTCCATAGCTAGCAAGCAGAATTTGAACTCAGATCCTTTGGCCGCCTGTTTTAACACAATATCCCCTCTAATTAAAGGTGAATACAGTGAAGAACAAGCTAGCTGGTGTGGAAAGCCCAAAAGGCAGGGAGCTTGCTCTTATTTCTCCCACCATCCAGAGGTAGATTCAAGAGACAAAGAAGGAATTTAAACCCAGATCCTCTGACGTCTAGTGCATTACTACCTCTCAAATGAGACAATGTTTCTTTTAAAAACACTTTACAGTCTCTGCACATAGTAGGCATCCTGTAAAAGCTTATTCCCTTCCCTTCCTACTGGCCTGCCTCTCCCTCTTGTCCTCCCGTAATTCTCTTCCAGATTACAGTGTAGTAGAAAGAACAGCACCAGGTGTGGAGCACACACGTAGGAGGCATTTGCATGGGAGGACTTGGGTTCAAATCCTCATACTGATGCTTACAACCTGTAAGGAGAGCAAGGCAAGCCACTCGACCTCTCTGGGACTCATCTGCAAAATGAGGCCACTGGACTCAGGGGTCGGTTTCTAAAACTATTCTCTCATACTATAGATCCTCCAAAAAGCCAGGTTCCGGTGCAAGGGGAGGGGGGAGCCCATTCACTGCACCGGGAACTTCCTCCACATCACCAGAGGCAGAAAATAATTCAAGGAATTATGAGGAGGGATGGCAGGTGGGTAAAAACCAAGAGGGGCTGACTTGGATGGAGAGCATCTGGGGAGAGTTTAAGCAAGCTCCATTTACTCTACAAAACCCACACATCTGTCAGCTCTTTCCAAGCTGCCCATTCCCTGAGGGCTCCGCAGTGCTCTCACACACTCTGACAGGAGGCTGTTTGGGTTGTCAAGGAGGTGAGAGGATTCTTAGATGGGTCATGTGAAGGAGGGAGGAGAGGGGGCTACAGAATCAGGGAGGAGAGGCTAGAGTTAGTGGGTAAGGTGGTCACCCAGTTCAAGCCAACTCTGGATTCCCCCTCAATCCCACAAATTACGGGATCAGTCACTCAATTGACAACCATCATGGGACCATCACTGGGCTAGATATATAGCAAGAAAAAAAAATAATTCCTTTCCTCAAGGGAGCTTATTGCTCCACGGGAGAGAAGAATCAGAATGTTTTGGAAGAGTAGTCGGGTGGTACAGTGGACAGAATTCTATTCTTGGAGTCAGGAAAGAGCCTTTAACTTCTTCCGGCCTTAGTTTACTCATCTGTAAAATGGACCTAAGAACATCACTTACAAGCAAAAGGCTGTTGTGAGGATCAAATGAGATCATTTTTCACCTTAAAATTCTGTATAAATGCTAGCTGTTATTAGGGCACATTATAGCAAAGTCAGAAGGGACCCTAGCAATCTAGTGCTCCCTCTCCCACTTTATAGAAGAAGTTAAAGCCCTTCAGAGCAGAGGCCCATTGGCTTTTCCCTGACAGGGCTTGCAATATTTAGCTGAATGTCCTGTTTCTGTGGAGACTCCAGACCAGTTTTGGACAGGTGAGGGGCTCCTGCAGTTTCACTGCTTCTTGTTGGCCAGTCCAGATGGTTCCTTGACGACAGGGGAAGGCTGAAAGTGCCGCAGAGGTGCGGGCCTGGCTGGCTGCTCTCCAGGTGGGAATAATCCCCAAACCCAGACCGTACTTTGCTGGCAACACCCCGGGGTGAAAAAGCATTCTTTAACCGCCTGCTTCATGCTTGGCTGGCAGCTCCCTAGTGAATCTGTAACAAAAATGGTAGGGGGTAGGGGGAGGAAGGGAAGCTAAGGAAGAATAGGGAGAACAGGTGTCTGGGGCAACACGTGGGATCCCAAGTTCTATCATGTTTAACACAAGGCAAGAGAGGAAAAGATCCCCTTCCCATAAAAAAAAGGCTCGGGAGCTATGGAAAGAGAGCTAGTTGGGGTCAGGGGGTCTATGTGTCAACCCTAGTCCTGCTGCTCACTGTGTGGCCACGAACAGATCATTAAACATTCAGGACCTTCATTTCCCACTTTGTGAAATGAAAGAGTGACATTCTGTGACGTCTAAGGTTTCATCCAGCTCCAAATAACCACCACAATTATAATAACAAACACTAAGAAATACAGTTCTTTGAGATTTCCAAAATGCTTTACCTACATTATTCCATTTGATCCTCAAACTCTGATAACTGGTATTATCTTCAATTTATAGATGAGTAAATTGAGGCTGAGAAAGGTTAAATGACTATGCAGCCTGTAAATGCTTGAAGCTGAATTTAAACTTATGTTATCCTGATTCGAAGTCCAAAACACGCTCCTCTAGACTTAAAAATGAAGGCAATGAGTTTTGTTTTCCTTCTCAGGTTTTTTACTTTTATTCTAGAGCTGATTTTTCTTGTGCAGCAAGATAACTATATAAATATGTATACATATATTGGATGTAACATATACTTTAACATATTTAACATGTATGGGACTACTTGCCAACTAGGGGAGAAGGTAGGGAGAAGGAGGGGAAAAGTTGGAACAGAAGTTTTTGCAAGGGTCTGTGCTGAAAAATTACCCACACATATGTTTTGTCAGTAAAAAGCTATAATTTTTTTTTTTTTAAAGAAATGAAGCAATGGAAAACAAGACATCTGGGGTGAAAAAGCCAAATATTATGATCCTTGCTTACATCCCTCTTGCCAAACAAGAAAATAATAAATACAGCTTTTAGACCTCTTGGGTTAAAAGTAATAATAATAATAATAATAATAATAATAATAAAGCCCGACAGATGTTATCTGGACTAGAGAATGTTTTCTAGGTAAGATTGTCTTCTATCAAATCAACCAGTCAACTAATAGTTCTTAAGAACCTATTACTTGCCTGGCGCTGTCCTAGGTACTAGGGACCCAAAGATAAAAATGAAATAGACCTTACTCTCAAGGAGCTTACCTTATTAAGGGGATAAGTGAATATATGAGGATATGTACAAAATAAAAACATGATAATGGTGGGGGAGACATAGCATCTGGGGGGACCATTTGCAAGGAGACACTTGAGCTAAGCTTTGAGGAAAGTTAGAAATTTTAAGAGGCAGAGGTGAGGAGGGAGTGATAGTATCTGCTAATGAAGGCTCAAGGTGGAGTCTCACCTATGAATAATAGCAAAAAAGTCAATATAGCATAGGACACATGGATAGTTGTCCTATCAGTCTTTCTGGAAAGAAAAGTGGTTCTAAACCTCCTTCGGTGTAGGGAGAAGAAGCCATTCTCTGCCTCATTTCTTCCCTACCCTTAATTAATGATTTGTAATTGCCTCAGTCAAACTGAGACTCGTTAAAGACCTTAGCTTAAAAAGGCCAAGATCTCCCAATGCATTCAGGGCCATTTCCAGTCATCCTGGTCTACATCTGGCCATTGGACCCAGAGGGCTCAGGAGAGGAAAGTGAGGCTGGTGACCTTGCACAGTTCTCTCTCTCACTCAGATCCAATTTACTTGTATGTCATGACAACATCTCCCTGATGTCACGATCCTCTTTGAGAAAGAAGAACAAGGACCAACAAAAGCCACTCCTGATCTCCAAAAAGCTTTCTCCACTGACTTACTAACCCTCTGGGGAAAAGTGGAAGGTCTCCTCTTCTGAGTCTACTCCCCAGAGAGGTGTTATCAGTAAAGGGCTGAGGAAGGGCTGAGGACTGCTGGGAGAGTCTGAGGCTGGTTTTGTGGCCAGATTAAGCCTTTACATCAAAATTAAGGGGAATGAGCGAGTCACTTATAATGTCAGCATTTTCTCTTTATAAAGTAATGCCCTATCCATTCTCATTTGCTCCTCACAGGAGGACAGAGACCTTAATCGGCCTCACATTAATAAGCCCACAGAGCATAGAACAGGAAGGATCCTTTACACTATTTGCCATTCACTACCTTATCTTTCAGATGAGGAACCTGAGGCTCCAGGAGGTTGTGACTTATCTAAGTTCACACAATACATGGGCAGAAGCAGGCTCTTCTCTGTGTCACTGATGAATAGATTATGTCTCATGGTCAGTGCTCATTGATTCTTGAATTTATACAATGTCTGCAAATGTGCAAAGTTTAGATGAGACAGAGCCTTGTTCCTCACAGATACCATCTCTAGCTACAGGTCAGAGGCATTAATGTGGAAGGCTCCTCAAGGCTTGAAGTCAACATTCATCGTTGTGCCAGCTAAACCTTCCAAGAGAAGTATGGAAGAGGCAGGGCTTAAGTTAGCCACCATGTTCAGGCACTCACCAGGCTTTCCTCTGGATGCCCCAGACTGTGGGGTTCACCTCGACAGCTTATTTCATGCTCATGTCACTCCCTGATATCCTTCCACCAGGTCCCTGATATCCTTCCACCAAATGGGTTTTAAGAAAGTCATCTATCGATCCCCACCCCACGCCTCTCACACTTCAACTTCTATTCAGGAGACCTGGGTTTGAGATCCCAACTCCTGGACTTGCTTTCTCTCTAGCTTTTTGTGGTGGTTGGGAATTGGCTAAGGGTTTACAAGCACAGAGCAGAGTGCAACGACACTGTTCAGTTTCTTGATACTTAGGATAATGGTATAAAGTCCCAAGGGGATAAAATGTTTTAAACCCCCAAATCCTGTCTTGGAGTGAGAGGTTGGGCTTTTCCCCTCCTCCCTCAAACCAGTCAATCAATGATCCATTAATAAGCATTTAGTAGATACCTATTCTGGGCCAGTGTTTGGGGTGATAAAGACATGAAGCAATCACCATCATTGAGGAGTTTATATTTTGGAGAGAGGGAAGGAACAAATGTGCACATGGTGCAGTGGGAGGAGTACTGCAGTGGGAGGCAACCCGAGTTCATGGGACCTGAGTTCAAATCTTGGCTCTATTACTTGGGTGATATTGTGCCAAGCCTTGAACTCAACCTCCTTGGAGCTCAGTTTCCTAAATGTAAAACAAATAGATTGCATTAGATGAGTGGCTTGGACAATATAAATGATTCATTCCTTCTCCTTAATTTTGATGTAAAGGCTTATCTGGCCACAAAATTAACCTCAGACTCTCCTAGCAGCCCTCAGCCCTTCGCTGATAACACCTCTCTGGGGAATAGACTCAGAAGAGGAGACCTTCCACTCTTTTTAGTGGGTTTAGTTAAGTCGGTGGAAAGCTTTTTCGAGATTAGGAGTGGCTGCTGTTGCTGTTGTTTGTTGAATGGACTTTTTGCAGTTCCTTTCAGCTCTAGATCTTTGTTCTGTACCTTGAATCCTGGCTTTTTTCCCCTTAGTTTTCATATAGAATTTCTCATTTTTTTTCTTAGCTGAAGCACTTGAGGTAAAATTACTTGCCCAGGGTCACACAACTAGGAAGTGTTAAGTGCCTGAGACTAGACTTGAACTGAGGTCCTCCTGACTTCAGGACTGGTGCTCTATCTACTGCACCACTTAGCTTCCCCTCCTTTCATTTTCCCATCTGTAGAAGAAAAAAGTGAGGCTAGATTTGGAAAATCCTCCTAGTTTTAGATCTATATGATGCTGTGAGTAGATACAAGATACAGACATAGTAAACACAAGGGAAAGGAAGGAATTACTGTGGGGGAGAGGAAAGTAATCAGAGAAAGCTCCATGAAAGACAGCATTGATGAGGCATTGGGGGGGGGGGAGTAGTGGAAAAATCACTGAATTTGAAATTGGAGGTTCAAATCCCAGCTTAGCTACACACTCCATGATGGCACCTCTTTTTGCAAGTGATAGCACTTCTTTGGGTCTCACTTTTTGTCTGCTTTCCTAGATGCAATGATTTCCAAAGTCCTGCCTACCAGCTCTAAATCTTCCATCCTTTTATCCGGCTGGGAAGTTTAAGAAGGGACACCCTGGAAAGGCACTGCCTGCTCCGGGGCAAAGGCCTCTCACAGGATCTCAGCACTCCCAATTAGTCTTCTCAAGTGGAGAAAGGGACCTGAATAGTTAGTGATAATAACTCACCTTTATACAGTGCCTACTTTGTGCCACGCTCTGTACTAAGTGTTTCACAATTATTATCTAATTTGGTCCTCACAATAACCCTGGGAGGTAAGTGCTATTATCCTTACTTTACATATGAGGAAACTGAGGCAAAGAGAACAAAACGAGCAAAACAAGTTAAGTGACTTGCCCAGCCAGGATAATACGGCTAATAAATATCTGAGGCTGATTTTGAACTGACTCTGAACTTAGAGCTCATTGCACTGTGTCAGCTATGTTCCATATTCTCTTCTTCCCCCCATCCATTGAGAAGGTAAGGAATATGAGATCAAATATACACGTGGAATCATGGAATCTAACATTTCCATGTTAGATTGTCTTCTAACTATAGGAGTGGAAGGGACTGGAGCAGTTATTTGATCCAAACATTTCATTTTTGTCTATGAGAAAAATCAGGTGGCAATACTTAAACAAATCTGCTAAGGTCACACGGGAAATAACATCAGAGAGAGGATTTTTTTCCCTCTAAACCTGTAACTTTCCTGGATCTCTTGGTCTCATTTGTTGAAAGAATGTCTAAGTTACTATGATTGGTCACCAAACCAGGATCTTGTATTTCATGATCACGATTATGTCACTTAAACAGAGTTTCAGCAGCTACAGCTGGGTCAACTCACCAGAGGGAACGGGAAAAGATTTCTTCCATGTACAGATGGAGAGTGCGGGCATTTACTTCGGTGCCAGCCTAGGCTTCCGTGCCAATAAAGGGACCTCATGTGCCCCAGTTCAAATTGTACTAAACGTTAATGATGGCCGTTGCAGGCCCTCCTTCAGCAGAAATCTCATCTCTTGCAATCAGTAGATATTCCCTCAGTTGACCCTAAAGCTGTGCTCACAGCAGACATGAATTGTTGATGACACTCAGGTCCATACCATATTATGGCTTAATAAGCATCAACTAAGCACAAAATATTGGGCAAGTAGGTCATGCAGTGAATAGAGCACCAGGCATAGAGGCAGGAAGACTCATCTTCTTGAGTTTCAGTCTTGTTCCAGAGACTTACTGGTTGTGTGATCCTGGGCATGTCACTTAACAGTGTTTGCCTCAGTTTCCTCAGCTGAAAAAATGATCTAGAGAAGGAAATGGAAAACTACTTTGGTGTCTTTGCCAAGAAAACCCCAAGGGATCACAAAGGGTCAGACTCGACTGAAAAATGACTGAACTGACCTGAAGCACCATGTGCAGGCTGAACTCAGGCTGGACAGAGGACAGAGAATGCTAGTATAGTCCAGCCTGCACATGGAAACATGACAGGAAACATAAAATGAGTTTTTAGCACAGAGAAAATTGTGCTAATATTGTCATGTTTCCTGTCATGTTTCCAGAGAGCTTTCACCCAATGTAGGGCCTGCCACTTGTTACACTGGGCAAATCCCTTCACTTCTCTGGGACTTAGTTTCTTCAACTGTAAAAGGACAGGGCTAGGTTTGATGGTCTCTGAGTTTTCTTCCAGCTCCAGCTCAATGGCCTGGACCCTAAACCAAATTTCCTTTGATTCTCACTAAAATCCACTAAGATGAATTCTGTAGATACAGTGGAAAGAGGATTGACTCTGGACCTACGTTCAAATTCCATTACTGACACTTCCTGACTGTGTGTGATGTCTCTGAACATTCCTGAGTTTCAGTTTGTCCTTTGTAAAAAGGAGTTGGACTGGATATGGCCTCTAGGGTCTCTGACAGCTTCAAGAACCCAAGATCCTTAAGTTATAGATGAGATTTTATAGAGGTTCAGTGACTTGTCTGTGGTCATTCCCAGAATACAAAGCTGGGTCTCTTCTACTAACAGGTGCAGAGCTTTCTCCACCATAACACACTGACTCCATTCCCTCCTTCCCTGGGGCAGCACAGTCCCTTTAAATGACTTAGGGGAATGAAAGAGGACCTCAGTATTCCAAGGGATTAGAAAGGACTCCATTGGAAGTATGGGCAGATCAGGAAGACTTCAGTTTAAATCTGGTCTCAGATACATCTTAGCTGTGTGACCCTGGCAAGTCACAACTTTTCTTGGCCTCAGTTTCTTCAATTATAAAATGGCAATAATAACAGGACCTAACTCCCAGGGTTCTTGTGATTATCAAATGGGACTGGATTTGTAAAGCACTTAGTCTGGCATGTAGTAGGTACTTAATAAGTGTTTCTTTGCAATATTATATGACAATCAATTATCTTTTTTAAAAATTATATCTTTTTATTTACAAAACATATGCATGGGTAATTTTTTCAACTTTTGACTCTTGCAAAACCTTCTGTTCCAACTTTTCCCCTCCTTCCCCCCACCCCCTCCCCTAGATGGCAGGTAGTCCAATGCATGTCAAATATGTTAAAGTATATGCTAAATCCAACATATGTGTACATATTTATACAGTTATCTTTCTGCACAAGAAAAATCAGATCTAGAAATTTTTTAAAAATCTGAGAAGGAAAACAAAAATGCAAGCAAACAATTAACAAAGAGTGACAATGTTATGTTGTGATCCACATTTAGTTCCTACAGTCCTCTCTCTGGGTGTAAATGGCTCTCTTCATAACAAGATCATTGGAACTGACCTCGATCATCTCATTGTGGGAAAGAACCATGTTCATCAGAATTGATCATTGTATAATATTGAAGTTGTGTACATTGCTCTCTTGGTTCTGCTCACTTCACACAGCATCAGTTCGTGTAAGTCTCTCCAGGCCTTTCTGAAATCCTCCTGCTGATCGTTTCTTACAGAACAATAACATTCCGTAACATTCATATCCTATAACTTATTCAGATATTTTCCAAATGATGGGCATCCATTCAATTTCCGGTTTCTGGCCACTACAAAAAGGGCTGCCACTATGACAATCAGTTCTGATGGACATGATGCTTTTCCACAATGAGATGAATGAGGTCAGTTCCAATGATCTTGTGATGAAAAGAGCCATTTACAGCCAGAGAGAGAGTTATGGGGACTGAGTGTGGATCACAACATAGCATTTGCGCGCTTTTTGTTGTTGTTCACTTGCATTTTGTTTTCTTATTCATTTTCTTTTCTTTTTGATCTGATTTTTCTTGTGCAACAAGAGAATTGTATAAATATGTTTGCACATATTGAATTTAACATATATTTTAACATGTATAACAAAAAATAACGGTACATAGTAGACAATAAATGCTTATTTCTTTCTCTTCAAAATTTTTCCCCCACATCTCCAACATTTGTCTTTTCCTTTTCTGTCATATTAACCAATCTAACAAGTATGAAGTGTTAGCTCAGAGTTGTTTTGATTTGCATTTCTATCAATAATGATTTAGAGCTTTTTAAAAATATATGATTACTTGATTATTTTGAAAAAAACTAAGTGTTTGTTTTCTTCCTTCATAGAGGAAATCCCAGAACAGTGCCCTCCTTACTAACTTCATCCTCCACCCTCAGGATCCATAAGAGCATAGACCTGGAGCTGAAAGGAGCCTTTGGAGTCATTGAGTTCAATTCCCTTCATTTTAAATTAGGAAATTACATTTGAGAGATGTAAAATGATTCATCCAAGATCATGCAAGTAGTAAGTGGTTGGATCCTTTCATTTTACAGAGGCTGCATAGAGTGCTGAACTCATTCAAGAAAATCTTGGTTCAAACCCAACTTCAGGCATTAACTAGCTGTGTGATCCTGTGTAAATCTCTTCTGTGCCTCAATTTCCCCAATTTAAAATCAGGGGTTAGATTCACTGCTCTCCAAGGTCCCTGCTATTCTCTGTGATAAAAGTTACTTATCCAGGGTCACATGAGCAGTAAGAGGAAGGACTGGGAGAGGAATGAAGGTCCTGGGATAGCAGAGTTCAGCCCTTTAAGGGCCCCATTTCCACCCTTTGATGCTGAACCTCTCTTTACTCCAGGAACACAGGAGGGTAGTACAGGTTAGAGCCAAGGCTGTGTCCAGGGTTGTCCAAGTGGTGACTGTCTTGCTCAGCAGATGACCTGTTTTTCTTGCCTTTTCTCCTTCCCAGTCGAGAGGCAGTGTACAGCAGGGAGACCTGGATGGGGCCAGGAGGCTGGGCCGCCTGGCAAGACTGCTCAGCATCGTCTGCGTTGTGCTGGGAATCCTCATCGTCGTCATCTATGTGTCTGTCAACTTCACAGGTGAGCCTCCCAAAGGCTGCTGGGAGTCCTCCAACCCACCTTGTAGACACCTGAGGTCTAGACCAGCAGAGAGGAAAGAGAGACCCCCAAATGCAGATCCCTGACCCTCAGAAAGCAGTGGGCAAGTGAGGGTGGAGACTCTGAATGAGTCACACACTTGGGAGCTCTCTAAGGTGTTCAGGGTGGTCCTGTGTGCATGGGTAACAGCAAGGTCTCTTGTCTCACCCACTTAGCCTGGGCAAATCACTGAAATTCTCTGAGGCTCAGGTGCCTCACCTGGGGAGAAAATGAAGGGAATAATAGCACCTATATCACAGGTGGTGAGGAATAAACAAGGTAACATATTAAAGTGCTTCATCAATGCAATAATGGAGGTAGTGATTGTTATTATCGCTGGACTGGGTGGTCTGGGTTAAAAAAAAAATCAGACCTGTGATTTCATTGGTATTTGGGAAGTTCTAATGGAGAAACTTCCATAGATGCACATGAACACCTAATTGTGCCCTTATTGTTTGAGGGAGCTGTCTAAGGTCCTGGCACATTTCAGTGATTGGACCTGGGTCCCACAAGCAGTATTTATCAGAGGTGAGATTTGAATCCAGATCAATCAATTGATAAATGTTGATTAAGCACTTAATATGCGCCAGGCACTGTGCTAAGAAATGAGGATCCCAAATGAGGCAACAGTCAGTACCTGCCCTCTGGGAGCTTACATTTTAATGGGAGGGGATAACAGGTGAACAAGTACATACAAAGAAAACTCTATGTAGGATAAACAGGAGATAATTAACAGAGGGAAGGCACTAAAATTAAGAACTGGGGGAAGGCTTCTTGTAGAAGGTGGACTGAAGCCGGCTGTCCCTCTCTTTTCCAATGACTCCACTGCCCATTCTCATAACTTTCCAAACCAAAATATCCCTCTGTGGCTACCACTTCCCTACATGTGTGGTCTCCTAACTGCAGAAGCAGGCAGTAGATTCACTTTTATATTTGTATTCCTAGGACTTAAAACAGTGCTTGATATAACTTAAGAATTTAATAAATGCTTTTTTCATTTACCCATCCATCCATCCATTCATGCACCATTCCAACTTCCAAGGGATTTTTCTTAAACATAAGATTTTATGTATTGAGATGCATTGCTGTATTGTGTGACCTTGCCTAAGTCACTTAGATCCTCAGCTTCCTTTTTTGTAAACTACAGGATAAACTAAATTATAATAAATATATAAGATGTATAAATAATATATGTACATATTATTTATATCTTATTTATATTTACATATAATATTTATATTATATTATTTATATGTAAATATTTAATATATTTGACAATATATAATATATTTATAATAAAATATAAGTTTATAATAAATATATATAAGTATAAATAAATTTGTAAACTGAAATAGATGGCTTAAGAAGATCTTTTCAGTTCTAGGATTCTAGGACACTGAGACTTCCAAATTTTCTGCCAGCTCCAAATCCTATGGTCCTAAAATATTTCACTCTTTTGCTTCCTTATCTGTGATATCCTTCAGTTTTCTTATCTGTGAAATGGGGATAATTCTTCTTGAGAAGCAAAAAGCAATATGAGAATTGGAAAGTCCACCATACATAAAGGTATTATCTACAGAACAGAACCAGTGGAAAAAGTGACTTTGGAGGGAATTGGACTGGGTTCAAATTCTAGCCTCTGTCACTTGGCAGCTATATGGCAAATCAGTTAACTTTTTTTGAGCCTCAATTCCTTCATCTATAAAATGGGGATGATCACATGTCCCTTCCTCACAGAGTTGTCAGGAGGGCAAAATGAGAAAACTGTCTGCTATATCCTTTGCAAACCTAAAAGTGATGTGAAAACGCCCACTGTTACAAAAGTCGTGTCACGTACAGAGAGCAGAGCGGGGCCTGAATGTGGAGAGGCTGGCAGCGTTTGCAAATTCAGGGAGTTGGAACAGTTGCTGTTGAGTAGCTAATTTCCTTCCTGTGGTGCCAGGAGACACTAACATCAATCTCTTCCTGATGGGGGAATGGAAGCCCAGAGACTCCAGGGCTCCGAGGGCAGAGCCAAAGGCCCATCTCTTCCTCATGATGGCTCTAATGCATACTCTCTCTCCATCCCTACCCTTCTCTCTGCATTGCCATTACATAAATAACCACTTTCTTAGCCATTTCCCCTTCAGATGGTGGGGAGAGTGATTGTTAATATTCCCATTTCACAGATGAGACAACTGAGGCTGAGAGCACTTAACAGAGTCACACTCTTTCCATTAGACTGTTTCTTACTGGACGGAGTGTTCCACTGAGCTGACTGACCCCATCTTTGTCAGGGCCCCCAGCTCAGTCATTCTTCTTTACTGACCAGAAGGTGACCGGCCACCCTTTCATAAGCTAATAAGAAGATGACTATCACCACAGTTCTCCAATGGGGGCCCTGGAGATACAGATTAATTGGAGTGCAGTAGAAAACATTGGATTAGTAGATGCAGGACATGAATTCAAATCTTGACTTTGCTATTTATTATATATTATTATTTAATATTAGTGTGACTTTAAGAGATTCAATTTAATTCAGTTCTACAAGCACTTATTACAGCCCTATATTGGGTACTTTGGGCTCCCTGCCCTAAAGGAGTCGACATTCTGCTCGGGGAGGCTACCAGTGCCAAGATAAGAAAATACAAATGTATACAAAATCATTGAGAGAGGGAATGGGTGCAAACAACTGAGGAGAAAAGGAGAAAAACTTTACCAGAAGAAAGGATGGGGCTCTGAAGGAAGCCGGGCATTTTGGCCTGGTGGACAGAGAGCTATCTGGGTTCTGAAGGCCAGAGGATCTGGATTCAAATTTCACCCCTAACACATATTGGATTTCTCCTGCTGGGCAGGCTGCTGTGCCTCAGTGCTCCAGACAACACTCCAAAATGATAACTTACAAGAAGGTTGCTATACTGTACTGGTAAAGGGAGTTCCCTCCCCCGGGAGTTCCCTGTACTAATGAAATCCCAAGTCCAGTTTCTATCCTTAGGGGATCCTGGGAGGTTGAAGGAAGAATTTTCCAGACCTGGAAGAACTCCTGCAAAGGTGTGGAGGTGGGAGGTTGATTGTTATGTATGTGGTCCAATAGGTGGGTTCGCTTGACTGGAAAGGAGAGTGTATAGAGGGGAAGTAAGGTGAGAGAGCTTTAAATTCTAGGCTGAGGATTCTGTATTTTATTTTAGAGATAAATGGGAGCTACTGAAGATGAAAATTTTTGAGGGAGGGTGGGGAAAGACAAGAGTCGGTTTTAGGAATATCAATTAGGCAGTTCTATGGAAAGTGAATTGAGGAAACCATCCTTTCTGGGCCTTTCTAAAATGAGGGTCAGGATGATCTCTGAAATCTCTTCCAGTTTTAGATCTCCTAATACTATGGGGCCCAAGAACCCAAATGGAGAACAGGCTCCTAGATCTCTCTATATACCTCTCTTTGAAGCCTGCCTTCCTTGTGGCTTAACTTATGTGACAAATAAGGATGGACGTTACTTTTGTGAAATCTTAAATAAACAAACTGGAAGCATCAATGAGGCTCTCCTCTCCCTTGGGAAACAGATCGCTCTCTGGCAGTAAGCTGGGCACGTGGGGAGGCACATTTGTTACTCGTGGTCACTGGGGGACCAGTTAGCACGCAATGTACAAAAGAGAACAGACCGCACGCAGCTGAGTGTCCTATCTCACCCTCCACAGAAGGCATCGTTATCAAAGTCTTAGTTCACAATCTGATCCGGCTTGATACAATGCCTTCTTCCAGGCAGTTCTGTGTAGTAGGCGATGGAAATAGTCTTTGTGTTTTATAGATAAAGAAAATGAGTCACAAGGTGCAAGATTGAGAGACCCCTGAGATATTTTGGTCCAATTCTTTCATTTTCTTCTTTTTTTTTAAACTGGAGTTGATTGAACGCATCCATTTTAATTTTTTATCAATGTTTGGTTTTTCCATCTCCCCAGCAAACCATCTTTTACAATAAATACTTAAAGAGAAGGCAGGAAAAGCATTTTAGAAAAACCAGTCAACACAGAAACCGAAAGGAACATTATTCCTCATCCCTCTCTCAGCTCCACAAACGAGGGAGGGAGGCACATATTCTCAGCTCTTCTTCAGGGCCACCATGGGCCATAATAATTATGTTGCATTCAGTTCCTTTTCTTTTCCCCCCAAGCCTCTGATTTTATAGGGGAGGCCCAGAGAGGCTAGAGTCACACAGCCAGGGACTCTTCTCCCTTGTTATTGATGGCTTTAGCTAACAAACAAACAATACAACAAAATACAAACAAAAACAATGCAACAAAAACTACTCCAAAGACCTGGACATCTATTCTAACGTTCTCATTTTGCAGATGTAAAACTGAGGCCCAGAGAAGTCAGATCGATCCCCTTTTTAGGGTTCTGCTCCTGAATGTTTCTTTTTTTTTCTCTTACAGTCTTTAAGAAGAATTAGCCCAAGAATTTCTGGAAAGAGGCAGGCACTGTGTTAGGTGCCCCCTTGACTGGATTCCCCAGTAAACTGAGGAGGCCCCCGACCACTCATCTTCTGCATCATCCATCTTGGGGAGGGCATGCAGTTATTCCCCAAGTCCTTGCGTGGTGATGCTACACCCCCTAAACTACTCACTCAACCGTGAACTGAGAAAAGGCCTTGGATTTCAAGGAGAAACAACAACAATAATCTGCAGTGATTACTTTAACCTGGACCCACTGGGAAAGGACAAGAAGTAACCAAAAAATGTGGGGAAAGGAGATTTATTTTCAAAACTGAAAAACAAAGGGAAATATCTGGTGGAAATTTTCTGACTTTTTTTTTGCCCAAATCATTGGGTTTTTGTTTGTTTGCCTTTTAATCAGCCAATAATATAATTCAACCAACAAGCTGAAACTGCCAGACAAAGAAGAAATATGCTTCCAAAGTCAGGAAGGTCAGAAAAGTGAAGGCCTGGTGAAGCATTACAAGGCTCCTCTGGATGTGAACATAGACCTGAATATGGTCACGAGAAGCAGGGGAGACAAGGAGAGGGACTTTGTTTTTTGTATTTTTGATGAAAAAAAAAAGACCATTTGCATGCATTATTCTACCACCTCCTCCCTCCCCACCCCCACTCCTTTGCCCTTTCATTCCTCTGAACTCAGCACCACAGAGCTCAGAGACAGCTGTGAGGATGGGGCTGACACAGGCGGAGCAGACTCCCAGGGCAGCCAGAAAATCCTATGGAGCCAATTTGGACAGGGAGGGAAACTATCATATGAGACCAATGCCGATTTCTCCATCCCCCAAACCAAGGGTGCTGTGTGAAGGATCTAACCCTAGAGAACTAAGTAGCTTTGAAATTCAGTTCCAGACATATCAGGTTTGGAAAACATTCCATTTTAAATGGGCTTGAAGCTGATTTAAGATCAGTGACCAAATAATGTGTGAGGACCTCATCCATCCATCCCAGTACCTCCCTATATTCTCCTATATTTCCTGGACCAGAACCGATCTGTTCCAGGTAGCCCAAGAAATGATCTCCTCCCCATCCCCAAACAAAAGGAGAAAGGTAGAGAAATGACAGATGACATTTCTTTTTGAGTATGTTGATGAATTTCCTTTAGGTTTACCCTAATTTCTTCTCAGCAATGGGAATGTACTTAATCAATCAGGAACGATGCTAATGGTTGGGAATACAAATGACCAAAAGAAATATTTCCCACTTTCAAGGAGCTTATAGTCCATTAAAAAAAAGAGAACATATAAATATATCAATAAATGCAAAATTCAGGGACAGGGAAATGAACTAGACATTCGAAGTAGGAAGCTTCTGATGAGGAATATTCCCACTACCAGGGCAGGTTAACAATAAGCAAATGATTGCAGAAACAATTTGTATTTTTCATTTTAGTGGGTTATTCTATTTCTCTCTGTTGTCTTTTTGTCTGAAGCTTGAGACAGCTCCTCGGGAACAGCTATTTATAATTAGTAAGAGAAAAAGGGTTTTTATCATCTTAGATAGTTGAGGGATCTCAACTGTGTGACCTCCTCTGTATAAAACAAGGTATAGAGAGACTGGATCATCATTTTCAAGAGTTTTCAAGAGCTCATCGATGCTCATCAATGAATTCTTCATACCCAGGGAAGTCCAAAAAAGCAGGTGTGGGCTTACAACCAGCCTGTTAGAAGAAGATATTGTATTTTCACAGAGTGTGGAATGAACTAAAGTGAACCATGACTGGTAAACCTCCAAGACAGTTGATCTCAACCAACATCTGTGGGCATTCCCAGGAAAGGGAGAAATCCCCCCACCAAAATCAGTACGTGTCCCTCCCTTCCATATCCTATTGACCAGAAACTGTTAGGAGACCAAAAGCAAGCCATTAATAGGAGGGTGGTGAGTCCACTTTTAGGTTTACTTGAATTCTGTGAATGGAAGGAAGGAAAGACTTTGTTTCCAGCTGAAGGAATCTCAGACACATCAAAGCAGGTGAGAGCCCAGGGAAAAGGGCCTGAAATCCTACTAGTCGGCTTCCTGTGCCCAGATGTGAAACCCAGTCCCAAATGTGGCTGATGCCAACAAGGATACTGAGTTTATGAGGTAAATGAAGGAGGTCCTTTCTTCTGGATATCAGTTTCAGGTAACCCAGAATCTGCTATATACCTGATCCTCCTTCTGGTCTACTCAGATCTCCTTTGGGCATTCACCCAAAGCTGAGAATTGACTGAGTCCTCTACTACAGAAGTGAGGCGGGGAAAGAAGGGAGGAGCAGATTGAATCTGATAGAAAGGCAACAGGAGCTCTGATCTTGGCCAACAGAGAATTTGTTAGGAGGAAGCAGTGTGGGGCGATGGGAAACCCAGGATTTGGAGCCAGAAATCCCTAGATTCAGACACTCATCACCTGTGGGATTCTGGGCAAATCCCTCCCCTCTCTGGGCTTAAGGAAGTTTGACTAAATGACCTCTGAGGTCCCTTCTGGATCAGAATCTCTATTCCTGTGATCAAATGGCCTTTTGGGTTCCTTTAACTTTAAATCTTGTGATTGTTTAGAATAAGCCTAAAGTTGTTCTTGTTATTTTTTTTAAGATCAATGAATTTAGGAAAAAAGTTCCCGAGAGACCAAAAGCGATTTTTTGTTGTTTTGTTCTTTTTGTTGTTTTTGTTTTTTGGTGCATCATATATTTTATGAGCTGGAAGGGGCTCAACCCCTGCCTCTGGCAGCTAAGATGGCAGCTAAGCTTCCTGGGGAGGATGACTGGGAAATGCAAGAAATGAACATTTCCGCCTTTAAAAGGATCTGGCATATTCAGCTGACCTGGGAGAAGATGGGAAGATACTCCTACGCATGTACCTGCCCGTCTGGCTGCACACACACACACACACACACACACAGGCTCATGCACAAATCTAGCACAACACTGATTCAAGCACAAGAGTTGTCAAGCTTCCCATGAAATGCAAAGGAAAGTCAAATTCAAAGGAGAAGGAAGCAGACAGCACGGGCTCTTTGATGGAGAACTGGAAGGAACTTGGGACTGGTGTAGTCCAAAGCCCTTGTCTCACAAATGAGGGTCACACAGTTAGTGACGTGTCCAGGGGAAGATTTACCCCCAGATCCCCTGATTTTGGAGTTGGGACATTTTCCTCAGTACTGGGAGAACCCAATGACCCAGACAATGTGCAGATTGGAAGAGGACGGAGTCAGGTTATGACTCTCCTGGTAAGAGTCCTTCTGGTGAAACCGACTCTAATTAATCCAGACTTGCCCCAGGCCTCTTCGGTGAGGGCCTTTGGGGAAAGAAATGGGTCCATTTAGGGAATTGCTCAAGGGACTGGGGTGGAAATCAATCACTGTTCCAGGAGCTCGGTGAACACTTAAGTCTTCCTCCTTCAGAATCAACATTGACCATCTTGGCAAACCTGTGGCTTGACCATAGTGCCCAAGGTGAAGCCCTATTATTTCTCCATGGAGTGGGGAGTGAGGGGGGCAGAACACGGGGCTCTTCTGCTCAATCTCTTCTTCCAACACACACACACACACACACACACACACACACACACAGAGAGAGAGAGAGAGAGAGAGAGAGAGAGAGAGAGAGAGAGAGAGTTAGCACATCATTCTCAAAGGCTCCTTCTCTGCTGAAGGACTGACCCAGGTCCTTGTAGCTCTGTCAATTAGCCCAAACTGCATGAACAGGTTAGGGATGTCAGCTTGTGGCTTCTGGCCAATCCCTCCCCCTCCCCCTCTCCATCTCAACCCATACTTCTCCTTTCGGGTGGGATGAAACGATGCAGAATGTGTCACGTCCCTTTGATTTTGTTGTTGCTTGGCATGGAAAAAATAAAATGAAACATGCATGGTCACTTCTGACTCTGTCTGGTCTGTGCTGGAGAAACACCAAAATGAGAGAAGCAATGTCCTAAGGAGGTCTGGGAGCCCTTTGGCTAGGGGGGGTTTCAGGCTGGGGGAAAGAGGGAGAGCAAAAGAATTCCTGGCCTCAGATCCTGTCTGACACATGACCAGTGCAAACCTGGACAAGTCCCCAGAACTCTCCGGGTCTCAGTTTCTTCATGTGTAGAATGAGGGCATCGGACAACATGGTAACGGAATAACTTTCAAAGACCTGAGCTCTTTGAGCAACACGATGACCAGCTATGGTTCCAGAGGACACGTGAGGAAGGTGTTCTTCCCTTCTGACACAGGGGAGGGACCCAAGATGCAGAATGAGGCAGGTACTGTTGGACATAGCCGTGCTGGGGGGTTGTTTTTCCTTGAAAATGTATATTACCAGGGATTTACTTTTTCTCTTTTTCATGGTGGAAGAAAGATAAGAAGGAGAGAAAATAAATGTTTATAAACATTTCCTTTTAAGTTTAAATTTCAATGAGGGGGTCAAACTAGATGGTTTCTAAGAGTCTTTCCAGCTCTACATCTCTAATCCTCAGTCATTTAACTTCTCTGGTCCTTAGTTTTCTCTGTAAAATGAGAATAATGGCACTTTTCTGTCTCACAGGTTACTGTAAGGAAAGTGTGAGATAAATATCAGCTATGGAGTATTTGATAAGCCACAGAATCTTCATGTCCCAGACAGCTTCTTTGGCCTTGGTGGAGGGAATACAGAAAGGAGAGGGAGAGGCAGAGACAGAGAGATAGAGATGAAGATATAGAAGGACAGAGAGGAGACAGTCAGAGAGAAAGGAGGGAGACAGAGAGAGGGACAGTAGGAGATACACACAGAGAGATAGAAAGGAGAGAGAGAGGGAGATACAAAAAGAGACACACACATACACAGAAGAGAAACAGAGACAGAAACGCCCACAGAGAGAGAGGAGAGAGAGAAGGAGACAATGAGGAGAGAGAGAGATAGGAAGCGAGAGCGAGAGTGAGAGTGGAGAATGAGAATGGAGAGTGAGAGCAGAGAGCAAGACAGAGAGACACATACACACAGAGGAGACAGAAACACACAGAGAAAAACAGAGAAAGAGACACACAGAGAGAGAGAATGCAGAGAGGGAAACGCACAGAGAGAGGCTTTTGGAAGCGGGCATTTTGGAATAAGGAAGATGTGGGTTTATTAAGCCTTTTCTCTGATCCATCTGAGCTATGTATGACCCTGGGCAATTTAACCCTCAGTGCCCCAGACAGCTCTCTAAGACTATAAGTGACAGAGTGGATGCTGATCCACCATGATAGAGGGAGTTCCCACACTGGGAGATTCCTATACTGACAACATGACTGGCTTGGACCGTTCCCACCCACACAAAGAACCCCTCAAACAAACAGCTTCATCCCCAGTCCCTCAAATGGAGTAAATCCGAGGGGCTGCCTAAGCTTCCTCTATTTGGGGAATGTTTCCTAAATCTCCGTGGACATGGGGCATTTTAGGGCACTGGGGCCTGGCCCAATCTTAGGATTTTGAACAAGAAGAAGCCTGTTGGAGGCACAAAGTCCCAGAAGCTGGGCCAGAGATGCAGGTGTGGAGAAGAGGGAAGGGAGGGAGCGGCAGAAAGCAGCTTTGGAGGCAGATGAGAAGCTGGGGCAAGTACTTCCACATGAAGGCTCAGGGACTTCCCACTGACCCCATCCCTCCAACACACAACAGAGTAATTAATATAGCAAATTAATTATATTTAATTATTATTGCTATATTCATATATATCATATCAATATATTAATGTTCTATAATATATAATATAGTATCTAATAAAATATATTATTGCTATATTAATAAATAAAGCCAGAGCTGCTCCTTGAGGTGTGTGAGACCTAAAGCGATGACGGACCATTGAAATGCTCCATAAATGCGTGCTACTGTTATGATTATGGTGGCATCTAATTTCAACCTCGTGGGGATCCCTTGAAGGAAGCTCATCACTGGGCAGTGGGCACCCACAATTCCTCCAGATCCTACAAAAGGAGCCAGTCCACATTTCTCCCTCCACTATCAGGTCCTCCCCTTAGACAGGAAAAAAGGGAGTGAAATAAGAAAAATCGATCTTCTTTTCCAACTCACCCCCAATAAAGTCACCCTAAATGCTATATAAATATAAACAGAAGGCACTGTTGTTACAGTTTAAAATTGCTTCTGGGTCATTTGCAGAGCTCCCCCCCCCCCAGCTTGTTGTCTGATCCCGACTCCCTCTCTACTAGATAGGAGAAACTGGATCATCTCTTCTCTGGGAATCCAGAGTGGATTCTTCTTTCTTTTGAGGCTATATCCTAGAATCCAAATTTCCTTGGGTCTCAGTTTCCACATCCATAAAATGGGAATAACATCTCTAATATTTATGGCAACAGGACAGGTCCCTCATGGGGAATGTTTTGCAAATCTTAAAGCATTATAGAAATATCAGTTATTTACAAGACACTGGTCTATAGAGACAGAAATATTAAATGTTTTAGACCTAGGCTTGGAAAGCCCTTAGGAAGTCATTTAGTCCAATCCTCTTATTTTTACAGATGGGAAAACTGAGGCCCAGGAAGGTTGGATGACATATAGGATTATTGCAGAAGAGATGGAAGGAACCTAGGGGCCTGTCTAGTCATTTTACCGAAGAGGAAACTGAAGCGCAGGGAGGAGGGGAGGGGACTTGCCAGCCCTTCTGTAAAATGACTAGACTGGCTCTGAGGTTCCCTCCATCTCTAATGTTTTAAGATTTCCAGATTGTCCCCTTTTGTAGCCATGATGCAGTAGGAAAAACCATAATTCTGTAGTCAAAGGACCTAAATTCAAATTCTGCTTCTCTACTGAGGGTCTGCAGCACCCTGAGACCCAGAGCTCCTTCCCCCCCCCCTTTACCCCCGCCGTTACAGAGGCAGACAAGAAAGGGAGGGGGCCGAGTGCTTGTCCAGGGCTGGAGCTATCAATGGGCAGCGCAGCCAACGAATGAATGTGCAGCGAGCTGGGAACCACGGGGGAACCTTTTAAGTCAAGTTAGCGATTCGTTAATGGAAAGTATCACAAGGAGATTAAGTGAAAAGTGATTGGGAGCGAGATCCATCCCCAGTCCAGTCTCATGAATCTTTGATGATCGTTCTTCAAGGGAGGCTCCCTAGGCTTTTGAGAGAGAGAGAGACAGAAAAAGGGGGTGGAAGACTCAGCCCTTCAGTCCTTTGGCTGTACTTTCCCATTAAGCCCCAGTTTACCCATTATGCCCAAGGGCTGCCAGGCAGCCAGTGGGGGAGGATTTATTCTGTGACTCAGCTTGGATCAGGAGAGATCTGAATTCAAATTCTGTCTCTTCTATTTACTAACTAAGTGAACCTGGGTAATTTAACTTAACCTCTCTGAGACTCAATTATCTTTTCTTTTTGTTTAAAAATTAAAAAAAAATTTTTGTTTAAAAAATGTGTTTAAAATTTGTTGTAAAAATTTGTTGTTATTTTTTTCTCAATTACACGTAAAAGCAATTTGTAGCATTCGTTTTTAAAATTTCTTGAGTTCCCAATTTCCTCCTTCCCTCCTCCCCCACTGAGAAGGCAAGCAATTTAATACTGCATCTACATGTGCAATCATGCAAAACACATTTCCTTATTAGTCAAGTTGCAAAAGAAAATACAGACCCAAAAAAGAGATGCCAAGAAAAATAAAGTAAAATAAAATCATGCTTCGTTCTGCATCCAGGTTCCATTAGTTCTTTTTTAAAGGTGAATAGCAATTTTCCCCCCTAAGTCCTCTGGAATTGAAACTCAGTTTTCTTATCCATGAAATGGAGTGAAAAACAGTGTGGGAAGGGGGATGGAAGAGAGTCTCCCCTCAGAGTCAGGAGGGATTGGGTTCAAGACACATGGCAGCTGTGAGTTGCAGAGCAGGTGCTATTCTGCAGACAGAGAGCATTTCCTCACTGTTGGGGGGAATGTTCTTCCACGCTAAGAAAAGCACAGAGAGCACCTGTCTGCTGGGATGGTCTAATGAGCTCATGCTTATAAAACCTTTGCAAAACTTCAAAACCCACTATTGTGATCATAACCAGGACCTTACAGGCGTTTCCCAGCATTAGAGCCCAATTAAAACAGATTTCTTGGTTTTTAAAAAAGATGATCAAATTTGGATTAAGAGCTACCTGATCCCGGTTAATTCTGAGCAAATCCCTTCCCCTCTCTGTGCCTCAGTTTCCTTCTCTGTAAAATGAGGGGGTTGGGCTCCATGGCCTCTGAGATCCCTCTCAGCTCACGATCTAGGATCCTTTGCTTCTGCAGGGATGAAGCTCAGTGAATGGAGCAATTGAGAGAAAGATAACTGGAGTTGCTCACCAACATTTACTGATTACTTGAGGGTGGAATGGGGAGGAAGCTTTTATTTGGCAAGAGGGTATTAGTGGATGTGATAGAGATGCACACAAATCAAAATAAAGATACCTGGGAGGCAGAGGACAGGGTGGTAGGAGGGAAAAGGGTTCAAATAGTACCCCTGATGAATCGTGTGGTTCAAGTCAGTTTTCTTGTCTGTAAAATGATAGAGTTGGGCTGGATGAGCTCTGTTCCAGCTCTAATGAGATGATCTTTTCTTCTTCTTCTTCTTCTTTTATCTTATTTTCTGCACTCGTTCAAAATGAATTCTGCCTTCTCATTCCACCTGTCCTGCTCCTGCTGGCCTTTTCTCCCAATGGGAGGAGCATGAGTGAGACATAGTAGAGGGGAGTGTTGGGTTCTTAGCCACAGGAAGGGGTGCAATACTTGCTCTCACCAGCATTTCTTATCCCTAGAGCTTGGAAATCTGGGATAGACAAAAATAACAAGAGCAGCTCCGAGATGTTTTGCAAAGTGCTTGGCCCTGCCTTACAATAGCCTTGTAAGGTACATAGGACAGGTATTACTATTACTGTTACTATTCCCCTTTTAAGTGTAGCAGTGGCTATCCTGGACATTTCTCCTACTCTTAGCAGGCCATGGAAGGGGAGAAAGGGAGGAGTGAATTACTCAGGGTTTGAACAATTTGTTGCTCAAAGAGTGATTCTAGCATTATTGTTCACAAGGCTCCACTAGTGTGTTCCTATCAATATCCTATCAACCGTCAACATCAATTAGTTTTGACAGAAAAAAATATTATTTATTAAAGCTTTTTATTTTCAAAACATATGCATGGATCATTTTCAACATTCACCCTTAAAAAATCTTGTGTTCTAAATTTTTTCCCTTCCTTCCCTCCACTCCCTCCCCTAGACAGCAAGTAATCCAATATATGTTAAACATGTGCGATTTTTCTATATATGTTTCCACAAATATCATACTGCCTAAGAAAAATCAGATCAAAAAGGGAAAATGAGAAAGAAAACGAAATGCAAGTAAATAAGAAAAAGAATGAAAATACTGTATTGTGAGCCACACTCAGTTCCCACAGTCCTCTCTCTGGGTACAGATGGCTCTCTTCATCACAAGAACATTGATAGGAACAGGCCTGAATCATCTCATTGTGGAAAAGAGCCACTTGACAGAAATATTAACCAAGAGGGAATAGCAGCCACAGAAGATACAAGACATTCCCCAAACTGATGTCCTGTAAGAAATAGTCAACTCCCCACCCACTGAAATAGGCCTTTTATTACTGTTGTTTCTAATTGTTTTTATAGGTATTTTGAGGTTTTCTTGGCAAAGATAGTGGAATGGTTTGCCATTTCCTTCTCAAGCTCACTTAATAGATGAGAAAACTGAGGCAAACAGAGTTAAATGACTTGTCCAGGGTCACATATCTAGTAAGTATCTGAGTTTTGAATTTAGGTCTCCTGACTCCAGTTCTGGAACTCTATCCCCTGCACCACTCTGCTGTCCCTAGGGGCGGAAAACCTAGGGAAACTCAAAACCCCTTCAACCACCCTGTCAGAGCAAGACCAACAATCACGGAGAAAGGCTGAAGGCTTCTTTCCTGACAGCAAGGGATATGAACATCACCTACCTGCTAACTCCCCACAAGGCTTTCCTTACTCTACCGGCACAAATGAGTGCTGATCTCCTGATCCAAACTCTCAATGCCCTAATGCCTGATTTTTTTAGGCCAAAATAAGAATCCTATAAAAATGCAGCAGACTTTCTGATTTGGGAGAGGCTATTGCATTCTCTCTAGGGCCCCAGTAAGGGACCCACTGGGGATCTGACCTGTTTCCATCATTCTCCCTGAGTGCCTCTCACTCTGTGAGTAGCTCTCTTATCAAGCTGGCTTCCCCACAATGCCTTGAATTGGGCCTTTTGTATTCCAAAATTTCTTAAGAGGTATACCCTTCTCTCACTTATATAATAATCCCTGGGGAGACTGAGCTCAAGCTTCAAAAACTTGAGCGAATCCCCAGAAAATTATTTTCATGGCACTGCTTGCAGGCAGGCAAGGAATCTAAGAGGCAGAGATGAGGGAATGCATTCCAGTCATGAGGGACAGCCAGGGCAAAGGCTCGGAGGTGACACATGGAAGGGGATGTGAGGAAAGGGAAGAAGTCCAGTTCGGCAGGACCATGGATTAGAAAAGGTAGAATGGGGCTGGATGGGGAAGGGTTTTAAATGACAAATAGAAGAATCTGCCTTTGGTTTTCTAGGAAATGGAGTTTGATGAGGAGGAGTCCTATACCGTAGAAAAAGGAATGGATGGGTGGGTGGATGGATGAGTGATGAATGGACAGGCATTTACTTAATTCTTATTAAAGGCCAGGCCACCAGGTGATAGAGATACAAAGAGAAAAAGCAAATGTTTTCTGCCCTCAAGGGAGCAGAGATTCTGATACCCTTCGGCAGCCATCTAAAGGGCTTGAGCTTAAGATAGAAATTACAGTAATAGTTCAGGTGAGAGGTAATCACTTGGATGATATCCTTGTGACAGGAGAGAAGGGGCTAGCCCCATACCTGAACCAGATAAATGTTTGTTCTGTTGACTGATTCATGGAGAAGATGTGTTTACACAGGGGTGAAAGATATGGTCTGGTGTGGTGGCTATTATAAGCAGGAACTCCAGGGAAGGATGAGGATTGCCCAACCAAGTAAGAACATCTCAAAGCAAAAAAATAAATAAACAAAAAACAAACCTCCAAAATCTCATTTGTAAACTCAGACTAGGAAGACTCCCCTTGGGATGTGTGGGAGAGGAAAGCGTGTGCTTTGGGTCCATCCAGAAATCTCAACTCCCAACACAAATTAACATTCTGTCTCTCCTTTGTGTCTCATTTACTCCAAGGATTAACCTGTCTCTAATCCCCTTCTGGACGTCACAGAACTGCAGGCAGTTCCATAGAGTTCCACAGAGCCGGCAGGTTGTAGAGAAGGAGGGGGGAGCGAGAAGAGGATGCTGAAAAGAGGCCATGGTGACCAGGAAGACCCAGCAGGTCTGGACAAGGGCCATCTGTGTCCCGTGCATAGCAGAACATGCTCCTCCTCCTTACCCTGCCTCACCTGCTGAGGGGCAGGCAGGGAAGTGCCTGGCACTTGTCCAGGGCTGCCTGCTGGAGATGGAAGTTGACAGATTTTCCCAGGATGCTGAGCCCAGGGGAAGGGAACAGAGTGCTTTAGCCTTCTGAATTATTGATGTGCTAGCCTGCCTGGGGTTCTGAATAATTTATCTTGGAGGAAACAGCAAAAGAATTACAAACCAATCTGAGTGTCATTCCCAGATCCCTCGGACCACTTCCTCTCACATTTTATTCTTTGTCTCATAAATTTGTTCAGGGGTAGACACTGGCTCTAAAGTCAGACCTTTTGTTCGGTTGTTAGTGTTCAACTCTCTGTGACCCCATCTGGAGTTTTCTTGGCAAAGAGACTGGAATGCTTTGCCATTTCCTTCTTCAGATCATTTTTGTTTGTTTGTTTAGTATTTAATTTTTCCCCGAATTCATGTAAAAACAATTTTTAACATTCGTTTTGAAAACTTTGAGTTCCAAATTCTCTCCCCATTGAGAAGTCAAACAATTCAATATGAATTATACATGTGTAGGCATGCAATACATTTCCATATTAGTTATGTTTTGAAAAAATATATAGACAAAATAACAAGAAAAATAAGATAAAAAATGTGTGCTTCACTCTATATTCAGATATCATCAGTTCTTGGTGTGGGGCTGAATATCATTTTTCAATATAAATCCTTTAGATGTGTCTTAGATCATTGTATTGCTGAGAATAGCTAAGTCATTCCCAGCTGATCATCTTAGAATATTGCTATTGTTTTGCATGCATTACTTGTTACTTTGCATCGGTTTCTGTAAGTATTTCCAGGTTTATCTGAGAATATCCTGCTCATCATTTCTTATAGCATAATAATATTTCATCACAATCAAATATCACAATTTGTTCAGCAATTCTCTAATTGATGGGTATCCCCCCAGTTTCCAATTCTTTGCCACCAAAAAAGAGCTGTTATAAATATTTTTGTACATATAAATCCTTTTCCTTTTTATGTTTTTTTAAAGTTTGAAATTGCTCTTCGGAATGACTGATTCAAATCCCAACTCCTTTAACAATGCATTGATGTCTTATTTTCCCCATATCCCCTCCAACATTTGTCATTTTCCTTTTCTGTTCTATTGGCCAATTTAAAAGATATGAGGTAGTATCTCAGAATTGTTTTAATTTGTATTTCTTCAATTGATAGTGATTTAGAGCATTTTTTTTATATGTCTGTAGATAGTTTTGCTTACTTCATGTGAAAACTTCATCTCTTTTGATCATTTATCAACTGGGCAATGGCTCTTATTTTTTATGTTTGACTCAGTTCTCTTCATGGTTGAGAAATTTGATTCAAAATTTTTTTCATAGTTACGATTGCTAATTATATTTCCCTCCATACTATTTTGCCCTTTGCCTATTCTATTCTTTCTTCTTTCATCCTGTTTCTCCTCAAAAGTGTTTTGTTTTTGACTAGCCCCTCCTCCAATCTGCCTTCCCTTCTATCAACTCACCATTCCCTTTTCTCATCCTCTTCCCCTCCTATTTTCCTGTGGTGTAAGATAGATTTCTATACTCACGCAATTAAGTAGATATGTTATCCCCTCTTTGAGTCAATTCTGATGAGAGTAAGGTTCATTCACTTTTCCTTACCTCTCCCTTCTACTGTAAAAGTTTTTTCTTGCCTCTTATGTGAAATAATTTGCCTCATTCTATCTTTCTTTTTCCCTTTTCCCCAGTGCATTCTTCTTTCCTCCTTAATTTCCTTTTTTTTAGATGTCATCCCTTCATAATTTTATTCATACCTGTGCCCTCTAGCTCTGGAAGTTTTCATTTTGGCATCTCTTTCAGATGATTGGCAGATTCTTTCAATTTGTATTTTTTTTTACCTCTGATTCTAGAATATCATGACAGTTTTCCATGATAATTTCTTGAAAGATGATATTTAGGTTCTTTTTTTTTTTTTTTTTTTTTTTTTTGATCATGGCTTTTAGGTAGTCTAATAATTCTCTCCTGGATCTATTTTTCAGGTCAGTTATTTTTCCAGCAAGATAATTCATTCTCCTAGTTTTGCTTTATTGTTTCTTGATTTCTCATAAAACCATTAGTTTCCATTTGCTCAATTCTAAAGGTTAAGGAATTATTTTCTTCAGTGAACTTTTGTACCTTCTTTCTCATTTGGCCAATTGTGTTTTTTCAAAATATTTTTCTCCTGGACTTTTTGTACCTTTTTTACCACTTGGCCTAGTCTGTTTTTTAAAGTCTTATTTTCTTCAGTATTCTCTTTCAGTATTTTCTGAGTACGGGAGAGGAGATCCCTGTAAACTCCTTCTGACCAACCCTTTTATTGCTTGTGGACTGAGAGCTCCAGAAGCAGCCATTGCTACTGCTGGTTCAGTGACTCTCAAGCTCTGCTCCAGGTCTGCTGGACTGTACAGCCTGTGCTGGACTGTACTCCACTCTCACCTCGGTGTGACAGACCTTTCCTGATGCCTTCTAAGTTGTCTTGGGCTGGACACCCTGTCCTTTTGTGGGTTCTCCCACTCCAGGAATTGTTTTATGGCATTATTTAAAGGAGTTCAGAGGGATTTGGGGGAGATCTCAGGGGAGTTGCTGATTTTTCTCCTCCGTCTTGGCTCTGCTTGCATCTCCAGGTCATTTTCCAGATGAGAAAACTGAGGCGGACAGAGTTAAGCTACTTGCTGAGGGACATACAGTTACTAATTATCTCAGGCCAGCAAGCTGAGTCTTCCTAACTCCAGGTTTGCCTCTCTATCCACTCTGTCATCTTGATTCAAATCCTGCTGCCATCACTTGTTGCCTGTGTAATCTTGGGCAAAACACAGAACGTTCTCAGGCCTCGGTTTCCCTCTCTGTAAAATTAAAGATTTGCAATCATCAGTGTGTGTGGTTTCTTCCAACCAAATTTCAGTTGGGGATAATTATAAAACTACAAATCCAAATTAGTAATCAGAGGTACAGTAGAAAAAGCACAGATCTGGAGTCAGGACATGGATTCTTTTCCAGCTTCTGTTACTATCTATGTGACCTTGGGCAAGACAGTGAACATTTCTGGGCTTCAGGTACTTCACCAGTAAAATGTGAGAGTGGCAGTGGATGGCAGGCGGGCCATTGGAATTCCCTTCCAAATTCATCTCCAAATCCCCTCAAGATTGAAAAATCAATATGCAGCAGAAAGCACAGATTTAGAGTTGGTGGCTGGGATGGGATGGCTTATATGGTATAGCTGGGGAGAGACAACAACCTTTCCCTTCTCAGAGTGGATTGTTCAATCACAGGTTCATGGATTTAGAGCTGGAGGAGACTGCAGAGGCCATGATGTCTAACCCTTTCCCTTTATAGATGGGGAAACTGAGGCTAGTAGAGGTTAAGTGATTTGATCCAGAATATGTGAGACAGGATTTGAACTCAGATCTTCTTGATTTCAAATCTAGAACATAGAATTAGAAGGGTCCTTAATATAGAATATTAGAGGTAGAAGAGGTCTTTGAATTAAGAACACCAGAATTAGAAGGTGACTTAGAATTTAGAATGTCAGCATGGACTCAGCCTATTAGAATACAAGATCACAAAGTTGGCAGAGGGTCATAGGATAGAAAATATCAGAGCTGAGATCTGAGTCCTGGATTGTGAAAATATCCATTTTTTAAGACCTAGAATGTTAGAGCTGGACAAACAAATTAAACAGTGAATCATAGAAAGTGAGGAAGGGTGGGGACGTTGGAGACTGTCTAGTCCAACTCATGAAAATGAGGATCAGAAAGTCTGTGAGCGGCTCCCAGCTTCACTCCCCATGCCCAAGCAACAACGGTTGGCCAACAGAGAATAGAACGGTTGGGGATCTAGTGCCCCAATCATCTCTAATTAAGTGTTAGTATTCTTCCATTATGTGAGAAAGTAACAAACTAATGAATCCTGTGAGCACCAGGAGAATACCATTGATTAAAACTGGGTTGATTGCCCATAATAAATAACAGAGGGCTTCCATCTCCGGGGGATCTGCCTCTGTCTGATTCATACCAGCCTGTTCCACATGGGTCTGCTGAGCAGAGGCTGAAAGTGATGGGCAGGGGCTTGGATGAGGAGGGTCCTGTTTCAAGGAAATGTTTATTTCCCTTCCTTTGCCAATGCAGCCTCCTTGGGAAAGAGGAGAAAGACTCTGATGTCTGTACTGTAGTAGTAATCCCCAGCCCCAGTGGGAGAGGGTGAATGTTGATCTAGTTCCCTTATCATAAAGATTGCTCCAGAGCAGCTAAGTGGCACTGTGGATAGAGCACCAACCTTGGAATCAGGAGGAGCTGAATTCAAGTTCAGCCTTAGACACTTACTAGCTCTGTGACCCTAAGCAAGTCACTTAACCCTGACTGCTTAAAAAAAAAGTGTTCCAAAGGGAGGAGTAGAGGATCCCAAAACCATTAGAAATGGAAGGAGCAGTGGAGGTCACATCATTCAATTTATCTATTTTACAGACGAGGAAATGGCTGAAGAACAATTTGGAATTATGCCCAAAGGGCTATAAAAATGTGCTCACCCTTTGATCCATCAGTGTCTCTACTGGGCTTGTATCCCAAAAAGAGCATAAAAGAGGGAAAAGGACCCACATATGCAAAAATGTTTGTGGCAGCCCTTTCTGTAGTGGCAAGGAACTGGAAACTGAGTGGATGCCCATCAATTGGAGAATGGCTGAATAAATTATGGTGTATGAATGCTATGGAATATTCTTGTTCTATAAGAAATGATGAGCAGGCTGATTTCAGAAAAGCCTGGAAAAATTTACGTGAAGTCATGTTGAATGAAGTGAGCAGGACCAAGAGAACAATGGACACAGCAGCAAGACTATATGATGATCAATTGTGATGGACTTGGCTCTTTTCAACAATGCGGTGATTCAAGGCAATTCCAATAAACTTGGGATGCAAAATGCCACCCTCATCCAGAGAGAGAACCAGAGAGACTGAATGGGGATCAAAGCATAGTATTTTCACCTTTTTTGTTGTTGTTTCGTTGCTTGCTTTTTCCTTCCCTTCCTCATGTTTTTTCCCTTTTAACCTGATTTTTCTCGCACAGCATGACAAATATGGAAATATTTTTAAAAGAATTGCACATGGTTAAGCTATATCAGATTGTTTGCTTCTTGGGAGAGGGGAGGAGAGAGAAGAAGGAGGGAGAAAAATTTGGAACATAAAATTTGGAAAAAGAAAATACTATCAAGTCCTCTGTCTTCCAAGTCAGTGCTGTTTTTACTAAATCACTTGCCTCTCCACAATTTAGTAGGTTAGGAAACTTGTGGCCTTCATTTACAAGTCTGGCTTGAAATGGCCTTGGGAGTGAGAGAAGTGGGGGGAATAGTCTTTTTTAAATTAAACACATTTTTATGATATGCTTACGATGGGACTTTCCTCACCAGAAGTTCCCTGTCTCAAAGATACCCTAGGGACCCTCCTCCCCTCCGTTACATTGACTTCTAAACCTCTGCAAATTCTCCATTCAAAGTGAGTAGCTATACAAAGTGATCTTCAGATGTGTATGTGTGCATGCATGCATGTATGAACGTGTGCACATATGTGCAAGTATGTGTGAGCATGTGTGTATATGTGTGTGCATGGGGAGCTGTAATTCTTAAAACTGTTGTAAGAAATGCTGTTACATTAAATAGGTGTGAGGTCAAAGAATAATATTAAGAGTGGCTGGTGTGGGCCTAGGAAAGGGAGTTAGAGATAGGAAGCTGTTTAGCCACCAGCATCAGCTTAGTTCACATTCTGTTTTCATTATATAAAACTATTATAAAGCTTTTCTTTTCTAAATGTTACATATTTTTTAATTTTAATTTTTAATTTAATTTAATTTTTAACTTTATTTTTAAATTAAATTAAATTAAAATTATTTTATGTCCATTTAAATATTGTTGTGGAGCTTTCATTTTTTAAAAATCATTTTTAGTTTGAAACCTAGTCTCCCTCCCCTTCACCAGCCAGAACCATCTCTTATAACAAAGATTTTTTTTAAAGGTAAAGAAGCAGTTGAACAAAAGTACTGGAGGCACTAATTAAGTCCAACAGCCCATGTAACTTCGCACATGGGACAAGAATTCAGGCAGCATGGAGCGGGAGTGAGATGGCTTTATCCCAGAGTCAGAAAGACCCGAGATCAAGCACTTCTTCTGACACATGCCAGCTATGTGCAAGGAACCTCGGCCCCAACAGATTCTCTTCTATCATAAGTTTGAGACTAATTGCTGATCTGTAGCAGCAAATTGAGTGGGTGCTCATTCACTCAGTAGGGAATCTCCTCTCTAGGAATTCCCAATACTGAGGAAATTACAAGTCCAAGTTTAAAGAATAACTGACATTTATATAGTGTCTACTATGTGCCAAGAACTGCCTTGTTTTGGTTGTTTTTCCTTTTTAAGTGTAATGGAAAGAGTCCTGGCCTGCAATTGGGGAGGAAAAATTCCTAATCTCAGCTCTAGCACTAATTATAGGACCTTTTCTCTCTGAGGCTATTTCTCTTCCTGAAAAAAAAAAAGTTTTAGGAGCAGATAATTTCTAAAGTTCCTTCTAGCTCTGACATTCTAGAGTTCTATGAACTCCCTTCCATATCCTCTCTTAACCTAGTGAAATAAGTTCAAATTGTGGATCCTTAAGTAAAAATATCAGCAAGTAAATCTTTCCTTGGCTAACTCTTAAAACAATGATATTTCTGTGAGACTAGGATGGAGGGTAGTTTTTTTTTTTTTTTTACATTTCTCTGCAGTGTACAGGGTATTCAGGAGAACTAGCACCTCTGGCGTATGAGGGCTTGTCAAGCCTTTTTACTTTTGCTATCTACCTGTCACCCAATTCTCACCTGTGGCTCCAAGAAGCTATAACCTGTCCACTGGCCACACCTTGGTAAATCATCTCAGCAGATGAGTAACCAGCAGGCATCAAACCCATTCTTGAGTTGGGGGGGTGTCTTCCCCGAAGGAGGAATGGACAGATAAGAACAATTTGTTCAAATGTTATGAAGGCTGCTAAGCTGTTGCCATGGAGTACTTAGAGCTTGGTTGGCCAATGAAGATGAAAAGTCATCCACTGCATCCCAGAGCATCGGCAGTCAATCTGACTTGTCCTGTCACTGACGGTGATGACTCTGGAAGAGAGAGCAAGGCTGACAATTGATAAGCAAGTCAAGACAATGCTCTGTGACGTCACTGGTTCTCTTCAGAAATGAAGGACAAACAATCACAATCTCTCACCAGTCCCACCATGGAACTAAATGACAAGATCATAAGTTTAGAGCTATCTGGGACTACAGGAACCATCAAGTTCAATTCTCCCGTTTTATAAATGAGGCAGACAAAGCCCAGGGAGATTTAAATGACCCATTTGTTTGAGGTTCCTCAGGAAGAAGAAACAGATCCAGGTTTCTTCTTGGGACCTGGACTCTGCCACATGGTCTAGGATCTTTCTGATAACATTCTTGTCTAATATGTAGGATGTGTCAAAGGAGAAGGTACAACAAGGCTGGAAAGGAGGCCCAAGTGAACCAATTATGGAACATTTCAGTTTCTTGATGAGAAGAATGACATGGTCAGATCTGTGCTTTAAGACTAAGGTGGGGAAAAACTAGAAGCTGGGATTCCAAGTGGGAATTTATTATAATAGTCTGAGATTCCTTTTGAATATCTTCTACCAAATATTCAATAACAGTTGGTAATTCTTTAAGGTTACTATGTAGTTACTTGGGATGTGTATATTCTTAATATGAAAAATGTATTTCCCCTTGAGGAAAGGGGCTATTTCAATTCTGTCTATGTATTTCCAGTGTCTGGCATGCAGTAAGTGCTTAGTTAGTGCTGACTGATGCATGACTGAAGCTCAGAAAAGAGACTAGAGTTGTCTATTAGATCTGGAAATCATCTGCTCACAGATGATAAGTTCAAGGAAACTGATGAGCTCACCGAGGTAAAGAGTACAGGAAGAGTAAGAGGAAGGAATTTATGACCAAAGAAGAACTAGAGATCACTACTGACTACAAAATAGAAAATTTTGATTATATCAAATTGAAAAGTTTTTGTACAAACAAAACTAATGCAGGCAAGATTAGAAGGGAAACAATAAACTGGGAAAACATTTTTTACAGTCAAAGGTTCTGATAAAGGACTAATTTCCAAAATATATAGAGAATTGACTAATTTATAAGAAATCAAGCCATTCTCCAATTGATAAATGGTCAAAGGATATGAACAATTTTCAGATGATGAAAATTGAAACTATTACCACTCATATGAAAGAATGTTCCAAATCACTATTGATCAGAGAAATGCCAATTAAGACAACTCTGAGATACCACTACACACCTGTCAGATTGGCTGGAATGACAGGGAAAGATAATGCAGAATGTTGGAGGGGATGTGGGGAAATGGGGACACTGATTCATTGTTGGTGTAATTGTGAATACATCCAGCCATTCTGGAGAGCAATTTGGAACTATGCTCAAAAAGTTATCAAACTGTGCATACCCTTTGATCCAGCAGCGTTTCTACTGGGCTTATACCCCAAAGAGATCATAAAGAAGGGAAAGGGACCTGTACGTGCACGAATGTTTGTGTCAGCCCTTTTTGTGAGGGCTAGAAACTGGAAAATGAATGGATGCCCATCAATTGGAGAATGGTTGAGTAAATCGTGGTATATGAATGTTATGGAATATTATTGTTCTATAAGAAATGACCAGCAGGATGAATACAGAGAGGCTTGGCGAGACTTACATGAACTGATGCTGAGTGAAATGAGCAGAACCAGGAGATCATTATATACCTCAACAACGATACTGTATGAGGATGTATTCTGATGGAAGTGGATTTCTTCAACAAAGAGATCTAACTTAGTTTCAATTGATCAAGGATGGACAGAAGCAGCTACACCCAAAGAAAGAACACTAGGAAATGAATGTAAACTGCTTGCATTTTTGTTCTTCTTCCCAGGTTATTTTTACCTTCTAAATCCAATTCTCCCTGAGCAACAAGAGAACTGTTCGATTCTGTACACATATATTGTATCCAAGATCTACTGTAACCTATTTAACATGTATAGGACTGCTTGCCATCTGGGGGAGAGGGTGGAGGGAGGGAAGGGGAAAATTGGGAACAGAAGTGAGTGCAAGGGATAATGTTGTAAAAAATTACCCTGGCATGGGTTCTGTCAATAAAAAGTTATTAAAAAAAAAAAAAGAGTACAGGAAGAGAAGTGGGCTCAGGCTTGATCTTTGCCATTTGTGTATACGCCAGGATTTTGGACCTTCCTTTAAAATCTACTTTATATTCAGAATGTGGAAGCTGAAGAGCTTTCAGGGGTCTCTTAAGACTAGAGCAGGCAAGAATGCTTAACCTGGACTCCACGGACCATTAAAAGGTCCATAGTAGTCTGTGAACTCAGAAAAAAATCTATATTTTCCCTAACCTCTAATTAAAATTTAGCATTTTCTTTAATTATTAATTTTAAAAATTTCTTGAGATGGGGTCCATAGGTTTCACTAGATTGCCAGTTGAGTCCATGATATAAACAAAGGTCAAGAACTCCTATTCCCAAGTTTTCATTTTAGGGAGAAGCCCAGAGGGTTTTGCCCCAGGTTGAACGAATAATAGTGGGTAACAGCATCAGCCATGTCTCCTGGCTTGTACCCACTCCATTGCGCTTTACTGGAGAACATGATGCCGGTCAACAAAAAACAAGCCTTTATTGTCTGTGGTGAGTGGGATGTTGCACTAAGCCCTAGGAATAGGAAGACAAAACTAAAGATTGTGTCTGTTCTCAAGGAGATTACATTTTAATAGGAGAGATAATAAGCAGGCACATAACTATATGTTGGCTCAACATTAAGATAGTAAATACACATAAATACAAGGTGGTGCAGGTGGGTGGCCCATGAATAGAATACCTGGCTTGGAGGCAGGAAGCGTCAGACACTCCCTAGCTGTGTGATCCTGGGCAAGTCATCTAACCCTGATTGCCTTAGCTTCCATATCTATAAAATGAGCTAGAGGAGGAAATGGCAAACCATTCCAGTATCTTTGCCAAGAAAACTCCAAATGGGGGTTGGACACAACTGAACAGCAAGATGTTTGGGGAGGGAGGGTATTGTGGAAAGGCTTCATATAATACAAGGGGATACTTGATGTGCTTCTTGAAGGAAGAATATACAGACATGGGAAATAATTCAAAATTTTTTTAGCTCATTCCCTACACTTAGGTTCCCTGCCTCCTAAAAATGGAAAGTCTTTTCCAGTTCAGTGCTGCTGAAATTCAGAAAGGTGGGCACCTGCAGAGCCATAACGGTATATGTGGTCAGGGAACAAATTGGATCTAAAATAGCACTGACTCAATTATTCATGTTAATAGGGGACAGGGAGATCAGACTTCTTACGTTAATGCTCTAAGAGATCCCTCTTCACTAAGGCAGATGACAACCTTTCTGAGGCTCTAAGAGAAGCCAAGTTGCTGCAGATGGTCTCCCCAAAATTAGTTCGGCTGGTCTTGAATGGTAGACATAAAGTCCATTGCTGAACCAACACTGAAAGCCTTTCCAGTTTGTCAGGCCCTAATATAACTTGTGAACCTAGGTTTACTTTCATGTTATAATGAAAGAGTCTGGCAGAGAAAACTGATGACAGAAAAATCCCTAATCTTCTTTTTGACAGAAAATTTCAATAATCTACAAAATAAAAACATCTAGGATATCGTGATAATTCTCTCCAAAAAGACATAGATAGGATTCCATGAAATAAAATAAAATGTTAGAGGGAAAGTCAGTCGAGGGATAGGAGATGTTCAAGAGTGAAATTCTAAAGACAGGGAAACAATTTTAATGAAAAAGAAAAATTTGGAGAATTTATCTGAAGGGATCAATGTGGATGCATAGGGAACTCATCAACCAATTCTGATTTATAAAATGAATGTACAGAAAATAGAAACAAGGCCAGGTAACAGAGAATAAATACTAAGAAACTGACAGGGTCCTTTAAAAATTGTCAGGTGTATTACAACTCAGAACAAGTTGAGAACAACTAGAAAGACTTGAATTAACAAAAAAGTTTATTGTTTTTTAATGCTAGGAGAGAAAAAGATCACAGAAAGACTAGTAACTGAGTATGAGGTGGATGGGATGATGCAGAAAACCAAGAAGGCACAGTTGCTCTAATGTTATTCTGTTTATATTTTCTCTGAAAAGGAGAACTCTTACACTGGAAAAAGCAGAAAGAAAAAGACTATCCTCCAAGATCAGCAAGGAGATAGGAAGAGAGTATTTAGTTGTCTTTAATGATCAAGTCATTTAGTCCAGATGAACGACTTCCTTGGTCCTTGAGAGAACTGACAGAAGTGTATGGTGAATCACTATCAGTGATACCTGCAAGATCATGGAAGATGGGAGAATTGGCCCAGATTCGAGAAAGGCAAATGTACCAGTTTTCAAAATGGAAGAGAACAGAGTCTGAAAACTTGACTCTAATTTCTGGTAAAAATCTGGAACAGATTAAGGAGTTGCTAGGTGAAGAAGTAGAAAAAGAAAGTAATGATAAGAAATGGCCAGCATGGACTGAAGAAGAAACTAACCTCATTTCATTTTTTGACAGAACTACTAAACTAGTAGAGAGGGGAAAGCTGTGAATACAGTTTTCCTAGATCTTAGCAGTTTTTGATAAAATATTTCCTGTTATTCTTATACGGAAGATGGAGAGATGAGGACTAGATGAGAACGTAATTCAGATTCAGAATTGGTTCAATAGCTGAACTCTAAGTATGATGGTTTAATGTTAACAGTTTAATTTTACAATGACAGGAAGTGTTCTAGAAGATAGAATCCAGAGGAATGGGTAGGAGTGTAAAGAGGCAAAGCTAGGTCCAATTTCAGGAAACACTTCCTAACAATAGAGCTGTCCCAAAGCAGATGGGCTGCTTTGAGAGGTGGCAGGCTCCCCTTCCCTGAAGCTTGTCAAAGGCTGGACGACCACTCATCTGGTAAGATGCAGCACACATTCCTTTTGTGAATATGACAGACTATATGGCTTTAGAAAACCTCACCTCCTCTCACATTCTGTGATTCTGAAAAATCCCAAGCTTGTCCCAGAAGCTAAGTATCGTATCAGAAATATAAGAAGAGCTGCCACAGAAAGTACCCATGATTGTTTTCTCTTTAGTATTCCCAAGGTCACTTGGTGGAGTATCTCTGATTTCGCTGTTTTCTCCACTACAGCCAGTCAAGATGGGCACCCAGCAGATGCTACCTGTGCTTTTGCTTAATTCCTATCCACCAGCATGCAGAAAGCTGGGTGAACCCTCCAGATAGACCCTACCATTTCCCATAACCAATTTGAAACCACTTGATCCAGATTGAAATTGATACATCCAACCTACCTTTCTAGCCTTATTTCACATGATCTAATCAGTTCCCACAGACCCAATGATTAGCTTTACACAAAGGATGCTTAGATCTACTTGTCCACCTCTTTGTCATCATGTCACATCTCTAACTCCCTATTGAATATTGTGAACTGAATGTCACACAACTTAAAGTGCCCAAAGTTGAATTCATCATCTTTTGCCTCAAACCCTTCCATCTTCCCGACTTCCCCATTACTGCTGAGGCCACCATCATCTTACTAGTCACTCAAGCTCAAAACCTAGGGATTTTCCTCCATTCTTCACTCTCCATATTCACTCTATTGCCAGTGCCTGTCAATTCCACTTTTATAACATGTCTATCCCCTTCTCTCTGGACACTGCCACCATTCTGGTGCATTATCTCATCACTCATCATGTGCCTTATTGCAGCTCCCCACCCCAAGCGTCTTCCTCTTCTAGCCCATTTTACAGTCAGCCATCCAAGTAATGTTCCTAAAGTGCCGGTCTGATAATGGCACTACTTTATTTGACAAACTCCATTAGTTTCCAATTGCCTCCAGTGCAAATAGAAATTCTTCCTAACCTGAGCCTCCTCACACCCTTTTCAATGTTCTTCCATCTTACTGGCTTACTCCCTGCCTTACTTCCTCACTCTATGATCTAGTGACTGTGGCTTACTTGCTGCTCCTTACATAAGGCACCTCCTCACTCTGGGCATTTTCGCTGGTTATGCCCCTTCTTGCTGCCTCCAAGTTTCAGATAAAACCCCACCTTTTGCCAAGAACATTACCTTAAGTTATCCTAACTGCCTGTTATCGCCATCATTAGATGGCGAGCCCGAGACCAAGCTCCGCTTATGCCTTTCTTTGGATCCCAAGCACTCAGCACGATGCCGGGTACATAATACACTTACTAAATGGCTGTTGCTTTGACTCAGCACATTATTGTTAAAGGGCCGATTTTCCTGGTGGTGTCGAATTTCATCGTTGCTCTCCTTAATTACTCTTCATTCATCATTTATCACTTAGGGGAGAGGAATTGGGCTGCAGATTAAGCCAGACCCTTTTCTTAATGTGCTTGTGTATTGGAGGAGTTTGATCGATATCAAATGCTAGACAATGTCAATACAAAATATTAGATGTGTGATTTCCCGGACATAGGGAATATATGCAGTCCTCCTACTCATGCAAGTGCAGGTCACCATTTCCAGTACAACACAGTCTTAGAGAACTGAGTGACCTGACCAGGGCCATAAAACCAGTGTGTAGCAACAGAGGGACTGGAGCTCAGACTGTTCTGGAGTGCCGTTCTCTATCCAATCATCAGGCCGGCTAATTCTGCATAAAACCATAGATACCAAGGGACTCTCACAGGTTTGGTCCGAGAGCAACTGTGGGAAAGGAAGACTAAGACAGCTGGCTCAGGCCTTGAAGGGAGCTAGGGAATTCAAAAACAAGTAAAGGGGAGAGCTCTTATGCGAGCAAGGAAACCAGCGTCGTGGACGCAGGACAGCAAATCGGCCTGTTGAAACAGGAATAGGAATACCCGCTTGACAAGGGTACAAGTCGCGCTTAGTCTTTTGACATTTTATTTTTTGCATTTCTGGAAGGGAGATGGGTGAGGTGACTAGTCCAGGGTCGCACAGCCAGTGCGCGCCGTCTCTCCCGCGGGGGGACCCGGGCGCTCTCCTGGCGCTCTTTCTTCACTGCAGGACGAGACCTCTCGGGCACCCGAATTCCGGCAACGGGCCTTCTGGGCCCCAGGCTTGCCCTGCCCCCTACCGATACTGGCCCCTCCGGTCCGGGCCGCATCCATCTCCGGCTGGGATCACGCCAGAGGCAATCGGGCAAACCAGGGCGGGGACACTTGGCTTAGGGGAGAAGGCGGGACCTGGAGGGGACAGCCGCGCAGGGGGGTAAGGGGGGCCCGTTCCCCACTTCCTGGCCCTGCGCCCTTTCTCGCGCACTCCCACAAGCACGAGAGCCTCCCCACGGCGGGTCCGATCCGGACGCCTCCCGTCCCAGCATGCCCTGGGAGCCCCGGGGCCCCCACTGCTGCTCAGGCTCATCCCCGCTCCCCCGGGAACGCACACATCCGGCCAGTCCCGGGAGCGGGGGCGGGGCTTGCCGATTCCAACAAGGTGCCCGGAGCTGCTGGGGGCGGGGCCGGGCCCACTCTGGAATCGGCCCCCGCCGCGCGAAGTCGCCTGGGGGTCCGGCGTCATCAGGAGCCGTCGAGTCCGGCGCTCTCTCTCGGTCCCGCTTCGCCTTCTCCCGCGTGACTTGCTGGGGAACTCTCTCAGGCAGCACAGACACCGCTAACGCCATCTTGGAGGGTGCCGAAAACCCCGGCTCCCACTTCCGGGAGCAGAGGGCGCGCTGAGCCCGAGCCCTCTCGGAACGGGAGGGGGCGGGACGAGTGGGTCCCGGAAGAGACGCCTGGTTGGCCCCGCCTCCGCGGGGGGTGTGGGTTCAGGGAGCCCTCCCCAAGCTCTTGGAAGTCCAGCCCCTCAGTGTCTGCAGGCCATCCCCCGGGTGCTCTCCCTCTCCTTCTCTGTCCCCAGAGTTCCTTAGTTTCTTTCCAGCACCCGCCGAAATCCGGCCTTCCACCGGAAGCTTCCCCGGGCCCCTCCCCCGGGGGATTACGTTGAGTTTGTCCTGCGCGGCCTCCGCACCCACGCGTCCCACGGGACTCCCGGCGCGCCGGGAGCGGTGGGCAGAGCGCGGGGCCTGCAGAGGGAAGTCCGGAGTGCAGACTTAGGCTCGGGAACTTACTGGGTGGCCCCGGGCGAGGCGTCTCGCTGCCTCAGTTTCCTCATCTGCCCCGTAGGCCGGAGAGGAGCACAGCAATCCAGTCCAGCGTCTGCGCCGAGAAAACCCTACATGGGGTCTCAAAGAATCCAACGTGATTGAAAAATGACTGAAAGACGAGTCTTAGGGACTCCGGGCCCGGCGCTCCGTGCACCGCCCCTCCCCCCCCAGGTGGCGTGGTTCCGAGGCGCCTGGGGGGCTCAGCGGGGAGAGCGCCGAGGAGTCAGCAAGACTCGAGTTCGCAGGTGACCTCAGATACCAGCTGGTCACCCTGGGCAACCACTCAGGCCACCGGGACAAGGAAATGGCAGACTGCCGCAGCATCTTTGCCAAGAAAACGCCACGGACAGTACTGGCGCGCTGTGATTCACGGGATTGCCCGGCACGTGCTTGCTGGCTTTTCGAAGCACTTTTTCCTTACGCATGTTCACACACACACACACACACACACACACACATACATACAGCTTTTTATTTTCAAAACATATCTGCAGGCCCCACACTCTGTGCACTGTGACACCCCCTTGCAAAACCTTGTATTCCAATTTTTTTTCTCCCTCCCTTTCACCTCCCCCTCTAGGCGGCAACTAATCCAATCTATGTTAAGCATGTTTTGCAAAGCACTTTCTTCCCAACAACCCTTCCATGAAGGAGAACCCTTCCATGTATGGGCAGGACCAACAAGTATTTCCCCCATTTTCCAGATCAGGAAACGGGCTCAGAGCATTTACGTGACTCTCCATGGTCAGATAGCTAAGTGAGAGTTGAATCGGAGTTTTTGCTTTCCCTGCCTCCCACTCCTAAGAGCCTATAAAGCCACTGGCCCCAGATCTGCAGGAACATTACAGGGTAAGTGATTGCCACCTGTGGGAAAGTGCTCTGGCCTCTCAAAGGCAAATTGCTATACACATCCAACGCTTCATTATTATTAAATGAAGGGAAAGATAGAATGAGGAAGGCAACTCTAAACAAGCCCCAGTACAAACCCTCTGGATTAGAAAAAAGAGGGAGACAGTTTCTTAGCAAAGAAACCTATTAGAGACTAGAACCTAAGAGCAAGGGAACTACCTTTGCTTAAAGCATTTAAAGGTCACCTGGATGGATAGAAGAGAAAGAAGAATATACTACACTCTTCTCTCTAGGGAGGGAATCAGGTAAACTAATGGAAGTGAGAAATGGAAAATACCCCATGACTGACTCTCAGACAGCACATGGAATACTGCATTAGCTAAGTATATATTATGTGCAACTTACCCTCTCCCTATCCTCTCCTCCTCCCCCAAGATGATTTTGATTTGGGGAAGAATAATGATTAAAATATATAGTGCTTTAACACAAATTCTCATTTGATCCTCAATCATCCTGGGAAGTAGTTGCTATTATGCCTATATTGCAAATAGAAAAACTGAGGCAGAGAGAGGTTAATTAATTTGCTCAGAGCGACAAAGCCTATATGTATCAGAAGTAAAACTTGACCCCAAAACTCTCTAAAAGGCCAGCTCTCTATCCTCTCTATAACACTATCTCTTTTGCAGAGAATTAAGACATTTTAAAACATTTCTTCCCCTTAAGAAAATTACTCATCTATGAAGTTTTTCATTTGGACAATTTTCAGCTCTTTGGCTTTTAAAATTTAAAAACAAAAAAAACCAAAAAAAAAAAAAACCATGTCTTTTCAGTCTCTGCATCTTGGGTTTCCCTTGTGGAGAGAAAAAAGTCTAGATACTGTAATTGCATTCCACAAACCACTTTAAAAATTACATTTTGGGGAAAAGTCATATTTTGAAAATTATGCCTTTAACCTACCCTGCAGACTGCTGCCAAACAAACACTCTCCCTTTAACAGGGCTTTTACTCTATCCCTACCCCATTCACAGACCTACAACGACTCCCCGTTTCTTAATGCATCAAACCAAAATGGGCCTGACTGCCTGCTGTGGCTCACTTTATTCTCTATATTCAACAAGCAATCAAGTCAGTAATAGTGAAAAGTAAGAAGCCTGAATTATGACCATTACTCCCTTCACACAGACTTCTTACTCTGATTAGGCCAGCCTCCTGACAGGACGATAAATGCCTCGGCTCATACCATTTTTTCCCGTCTATAATGCCCCCCTTCCCCCAATCCTATACTACTTCACAATCTGCTTATTTCCATTAAAGTCACAGCCTTGAATGGGCTTCATTAGACGGCATATGCTAGTACAGTGGTTAATTGGCTGTCTGGGGACTAGAACCAGCTGAGGTGAAATGCTGCTCTTTCAGCAGAATCACTTGGAGGGAGCTGGGATTCTGTCCCCCTCCCTCCATTGCTTTCATCCATTTATCAGCTTTTTAAATTTTTATCTTATTTTTTTAAATCATGTAGGCACAGAATAAAGCACGAGATTGGACACTGTCCAGGGAGTGAGGTGAAAAATAGACCACTATGTGAGAGTATTCAGTACCATAGATAGAAACCCAGCATTCAAAAAAGCTCCAGGAACAAAAGGCAGAAGTCAGAATCCATCCAGCAAAGCCTATTCCTGTGTTTTGTTTGAAGACCTCTAGTGATGGGGAACTCAGCATATTCCAAAGCAACTCATTCCATTTTTGGATGGCTCCAATTAGTCTAACGTATCTCTTTACATCAAGCATAACTTTTGTTCATCAGGCTTTATTTGGCTGAGGGTAGGGCATAAGGCAAAGAAATCACAAATTTATTTTCTTGGCTAAAGGCTTCCTTTTCTAGAGCTCAAGATTTACTTTACTTTCTTTTTAAAAAATCTTTTTAAAATTCAAATTTATTTAAAACTAAATACAAAAATAAGAAAAAAATAAAGACAGAAAAGAAAATTTAAAAACAAAACACTGTCATGTGCCCAGCAGAAAACATCAGGGAGGATTCAAAATATGTGACAATAAATTTCCATTTCAAGAAAGTATATATAATAATAGAAGAAATTATATTCATGACTGTCCATCTTTTTTTTTTTTTCTTTTGCTTCCTTGTAGGATATTCTTTTGTTCTTTTCACCCCCTTCTCCCCCCCATCTTCCCCAAGCAGGTTACAGTTGAGCACAGAGATGTGTATATGTATACATTCACATATACATATATCTGCATGCATGCATACATATATGCAGACATGTATCTAAAACAACATTACTATAGTTGACATTATTTTACTTTTCATCTGTATTGTTTGCTCTTTCAGCATAAGTAATGAGAAGGGGAACTTTTTTCTGACAAGAGAACTACTTTCCCTCAATGGAATAAAATTCCTAAGCCTAAAAGAAAGTCCAAGGGGTCATTTTAATCCAGTCTTTTTATTTCCAGGAGGTACCACACCCAAACCATCTTAATTTACTTGAGACAGGCAGCATAATACAGTGTCAAGAACACTGATCATGGAGTCAGAAGACCTGAATTCAAATCAAGTAAATTTTTGGCTTTTCTACATAACTACTCCAGTTTTTCTGAGCAGTTCAATTGGAAGACAAAGGAAAGTGAAAGCTGTATACCTATTTATTTTCCCCTCTCTCTCTATAGAAGCCTAAAATAGGCAAACATGCCATTTGTCTCTGATTCCCACAAAATTTTTCCGTCAAATCCGATCCTTGGGATATGTTTTTAGGGATAAGGATGACACCAAGAACTTCTTTAATTAAGGAAAAGCAAATGAGATGCCTGAAAAATTTTTAGTGTAAATATTTAAAGTTCAAAAATTGGTAAATGCTACAAATGAGGCCTAAATTGTTTTATTGACCTTTCAGCCTTTAGAAAGTAATGGTGCAGATTAAGATGTGCTGTAGGTATATTTCTTTTTTCTGAGAGCTGGTTGCTAAACATTTATGAGCATATTCCTGAATGGAAATGATTGTGAGGTATCCATAGGCTGCACCAGATTGCCAAAGAGATCCATGATGCAGAGGGGGTTAAAAACACCTGGTCTGGATGATCAATAAAACTCATTCCAACTCTGGATTTTCATGTATGCTCAGCACTATGTAAACTATTTTCTGCGCAGAAAATCATATCAGCTGTTTGAGCTCCTCAGGGATCTTCTTAACCTTTACCAAGCATTTTTTCATGGAAAAATTTAGAAGCGATTGTTTAAAATGAAGAGTTCCTTTGCCTTAGAAATATTGCTTTAATTAACTCTTCCTAGTGAATCTGCATTTTGTGTGTAGGGATTCTGAATAGAGAGAAAGGAACAGCAGAGTTTTGTGATGACCAAGATGGGGAATATGGTGCCATTCCTGAGAAGTTTAAACATATTTTTTCCCCTGAAAGAAAAAAAAAATCTCGTAAAAATATACAATAAAAATTAAGTGTTTCTAGAAGGAAATTTGAATTTGAAGGTTTAGGTTTGGTTTCTGACTGCTAAATAACTAACTAGTGATGCTGGAAAACTCATTTACCTCGATGGGCCTTTGTTTTTTCTTCTACAAAATGGAAGATTTAAAATATATCAGTCTTCTGTAAAGCTATATATGCTAGAGAAATGTCTTATTTTCCTTATTATGATTATCTTATACTGTTCCTTTTCTGTTTCTCATTCTCTCAAACCATATGAGATATGGAAATATCAAAGATTATTAACCTCATACTTCACCAAGAAAAATACCTGAAAACAGTCACAAAATACAATTTTGATTGTCACGAGATGCTCTCCAGGGCAGGCTCAAAAAGCAAAGACCTTGCCAGGTGATGAGCTGCTGGTCAAGATTGCTTAACAAGGGTAGGAACAGGACAAAAACCTTCAAGCTCTTTCCTGTAGACCCAACTTTTAGGTAGGGCAATAAAACACACACACACACACACCCCTTCCCAAAACGACAAAAAATGAAACGTGTTGGAGTTAATAATCTCAAGGGCAGTAGGGAAGAAGAGATCCTGGGAACATTGATCTATGGCTGGAAGGAACCTCAGGCATCATACAGGACAATGCCTGCACTGTACAAATAAGGTAAATGAACTCCAGAGAAGTTAACATGGCTAATAAGCATCACAACCACACTAGTTCCAAATTTAGGGAGTGTTTTCCTTAGTTCAGCAAAGCAAAAAAGTGACATGTCATAAAGAAAAGTATATGAAAAGTTTCCAGATAATCAGAAAAAAAAAAGTCCCATGCAAACACATCATAATGTAAACACTGTAAGAACCACCCTGAGAACCTCCCATGGAAATTTTGAGCATTAAATGACTCCCACAATATTGCTCATACCCATCCCCTTCTCTCTGCTCCCAAGGCATGATCCTAATACATAACTCATCATTTCCCTCTCTCAGATTACTGTAATAAATCCTTAAATGGTCTCTCTGCTTCCAATCTTTTTTCTACCTACTCTCTCCACAATCAATCAACATTTATTCAGTGCCTGCCCCATAGTGGGCTGAGAGTTTCCAACATAATCCTTCTAAGGTACAGATCTCATTGTAGCACTCCTCTGTTCAAAAATCTCTTAGTCGCTACCCATTACCTCTAGGATAATATACAAACTCCTTAGCTTGGAACTATCTGGCTCCAATTATCTTTCTAATTTTATTTCATATTTCTTTCCTTCATAACTATATTCCAGTCAACCTGGCATCTGCTATTCTATCTGCCATCCCAAAGCCATTACATAGACTTGTGTTCCTTTTCCTGGAATGCACTCCCCAATTTCATCCATTAGAATCCTGATCTTCCTTCAAATCTTGTAGCTCAGGTACCTCCTCTGGGTAAAGGTGTCTCCTCCATTCTTCTGACCCACCCAATGTTAGGACATTGAGCTTCCTCAAGTTACTTTATATAAATTTACTGATGGATGTGTTGTAATCGTTTCCCCTCCACCTAAGGCTTGCCTGTGAGCTCCTTGAGGACAGGAACCATTTTTTTGGTCTTTCTATGCCATTATCTAGCACACAGACAGCCTTACACACAGCAGGCAAACACTGCATGTGAATCAAATATAAGTAACCATAAAAATAAATTCATAATTCAATAAGCACTTGATATGTGATAACAATAGATTACTATGATAAAGCCTTGAGTTACTAACAACAACAACAAAATCTTTGCTTTGGAGCAGCTTATGTTCTTTTAGTGAAGACAGCACATGCACCTAAAAGTATATACAGGAATAGCTAAGTGGCATGTGGTTAGATCAACGGTTCTGGAGTCAGGACCTGAGTTCAAATCTAGCTTGAGACACTTGACATTAGCTGCAACATTATTTAATATGGTTGGTGTCCTTTATAATTGTTTGTATTTTATTTTATGCATTTGAAAACATTGTTCTGAGGAATCTATAGGTTTCATTAGGTTGCTAGAGGGGTCCATGACAAAGATGGTTCAGAATCCTTTCCCCAGAAGTCTCAACATCATGTGAGCTTCAGGGGAGCACAGGGGCTGCCCATCTATGATTCCTTGTTCTACCTGCACAGGTGACCTCCTTTTTTGAATACACCTTTCAATGATGATCTCTTTTATGAAGCTTCTCCCACAATTCTTTGTTGGGAATATATTGAAGCTTACCCACCCACCATGTGTCTCCATTACCCTTCGGGTGACCTGCAATTTTAATTATCCAGAAATGCTAGAACTTAAACAGTGATTTAATCATATTTCTGGAGTTTTGTTCTTCTGGATGTATACCTCCACTAAGAAAAAGCATACTGAGTTTATTCTTCTAGATTTGTTTTCATGTCACTTTCATTTCTTGAATATATCCTTTTCCTCTCTGCGCTGTTCACCTGAGAATTTTACCAAATGTTTCTGATTGAAGAGAGTCCTCTAACTAACCTACCCCTGACCCCCACATCTCAAATACTCTCCTTCCAGTGAACTCTCTCTTGCAACAAAAACTGAGCCGAACTGCCTTCCCAAAAGACAGTGATAACCATGCCTGACAGCATTTTAGAGGAGAAGAATCATAAAGCTGAGCTCACAGATAATATCATTAGTCATATGCTACCATAAATGATTGAACAGAGGATGAGATGGAAAGTGAATTCAGTTGTATCAATAATTTACTCTCAATGTTTTACCAGCATGGAGCTTCCTCACTGCCTATTATCAGAAAATTGTACGATTCCAAGTCATTTCCCTTGTGTTTCATCCTCTTTAGGATGAGTGGAGTAGGGGTAAGGGGGAGGGCTGAAGTGCCACTAAATTGTGTCTCAGGTTTTCCCACTGTGATGTGTGGGTGCTCAGGCCAAATAATGAATGAATCATTTGGGAAGCAGTGGGAAAGGTTTAGGAAACATGGGAAGGGTTTAGGATTTGGACTCAGACCCTGGGTGCAAATCTCAGTTCTGCTGATACTTGCCAAGTAAGCCTGGTAATTCCTTTCACACCTCTTAATCTGTTTCTTCATCTATAAAATGAGGACACTGGCCAAATCAATCATGTCAAACTCAAATCATAAGGATCCCTACAGGCCACATAATGACTTGGAAAACCACCAAAGCAATATCTGCTTTGTTGTATTTTTATTTTCTTAAATATTCCCCCATTACATTTTAATCTGGCTTGATTACACTTGAGTTGTATTGTGGGCTACATGCAACCCATGAGCTCCATTTTTGACATGTTTTGACTAAATAATACCTAAGGGCTCTTCCAGCTCTAAATCTGTGATAAGTACAAAGTAAGTGGTTAATAAATTATTTTTTCATTCATTCAGCTTCAAAATTTTCAAATGTGAAGGGATTTTTCTCTTAAGAACTTTCTCAGAAAACGCAGAGGTTAAATCCCCGGCTATGTATCTAAGAAGGTTGGAGGTCTGAAGTCTAGAAGACCAGGCCTCTGCTGAGGTGGGTCCACTTTGCAGCCGTTCTTTTGGCATAAAATGATAGCACAAAGATACTGTTATTGTTCCTCTTCATCATATTCTATTGTTTGCAGTAACAAGAACACCTCTCCTTAGGGCTCCAGAGTAGCAGAAGACTATGAAGATGGTCTTGCTTGATGGGGTGGGCTGCAGTTTTTAGATGGCAGGATGGAAGCTGCGGAGAAGCAGAAGCAAAGACGACATCTAAGAATACTAAATGCCATATAAAGTGAATGAAGGGGGAGTGGAGTCATGCCCCTTGGTAGCTTCCAGATGGGCATTATAAAAATGTCAACATGAACCTTAATGAACTTTTCACAAATGACTTGGATGACTGCAGCCCCACCTGAGCTCCCAAATGCTCTGGTACGAAGCTGGTTGATGTTAACTATACTGAGGCCTCTCTGAGATCTTAAGATCTGTGTGTGACCCACGGCAGTAGGAACACAGAAATCCTCTTGTCACATGATGTGCTCTTATCTTCTCGCTGAGGAAAGAGCTTCTGATTTAGGGCAAAAGGCTCAACCAAGCTGGCCCATCAGCCTTATGCTGAGCACTTCACAACCTGCTTTACAATCTGCCCACAAGACTAGATCAAATTTTTTCTTGGCTGAGAAAACGTAGGTGGGTAGGTGTGGAGGGCAGAACCTTCCAGCAAAGCTACGACCCTTATACTGAAGCCTCAGATGTTACAAGTCTTTGTTTGTTTTTAAAGGCCAGAATGAAATACTAAGTAACCTGTTTTAGTTCCACTTGAATCATTTTAAAATTGAGGGAGTTATTTAAGGGGCTGAATAGTAAGAAGCCAACCAAAAAGTTTCACCTCCTTCAAAGAGATACTACTCCACCTGATCATCAACAATCCTTTATTAGGCAACTACTGTGTGTCAGACACCGGAGAAGCTAAGACAAAAGCCCTTGCCCTCAAGGAATTTACATTCAATTGGGGGAAAAGTATGTATAAATATTGGGTTTCCCAAAAGTCTTTTAACAGATTACCAAACTTTAATAGCTTAAAACTGTATAAAACTTTTGGGACATGTTGTGTAAGTATATGTGTATATTTATAGACATATATGTCTTTACACATACATGCATACACTAACAAATTTCAAAATAAATGTATGGTAATTTGGGATGGTAGAGAGGAGCAGCAGCTGGAAAGAGGAATCAGGAGAGAGCTGCACACAACAATATTAACAGGAAGTCTTTTAGGAGGAATAGGGTATCAAACTGATTTCCTCATTGAGGAAATCAAACTCCAGTTCATTTATCTAAAGTCTCTCCATCTTTGAAAGCCCATTTCAAATCCCAAGTTTCAAGGGTTCTGAAATACCAGGAAATTTCCAACAGAGAATGGAGTTGTCATAAAATTACAGAATTGTAGAACAGGAAGCCCCTCCCTTTAAAGATGATCCCATTGAAGGGCAGAAAGGAGAAGTGAAGATCAAAGAATGAGTCAGTAACAGAGACACCTAGAATCCACAGATCCAGATTCCTAGACCACTGACCTCGGTAACCTATTGAGCACCTTCTCAAAAGAACATTAAAACAAAGTTTATAAAAACATATTGTCCAGGAATGATTCAAGTACATACTGTTAGGGGGATGGCCTACATTTACTCCCAAGATTCCTTTCAAAATTCACAGAATTTTATGATTACTTGTGATATCTATTGGATTATGGGAATTCAATTAGAAAGGGTTAATTTTTTATTGGTATTTCTGTTATGCAGCTATTTAAGGAAATCTTCAATATCATTAGTTTGGTTAAACACTATTTATGACATGCAAAGACATTTCTTGCGCTCTAAAAACATCAAATTTGAGACAGATCACAATGCATCTAGAAGTAAACACATTCAAAACAACTAAGATAATAAAGTCCAATTTCAAGTGTGCTCAGCAAGACGAGAACAAGAGGTAATCTTAGAAACTGAAGACCAGAAGAAACTATTCCTATTCTAAGGAGGTGAACAAAATACAAATGGATTTTGAAAAGGAAGCAAAATCTTCATTCTGATCCACATGAGAACTTCCAGCAAAGTCTTGGACAGAGGAAGAAGACCTTATCCTTGCCAAATCTTAATATTCAAGTTCCCCAATACTCATGATTTTTCGAGTTGACATGAAGTTCTCTTTTACTTCTAGCATACAAATGGAAGTTTAGTGAAGTGTCTTTGAATATGTGTGGTTATGCTTTTGAAGACAAAGTAGAGTTGTGAACAGCAGGTTGGTCTTGAGAATCAGGGAATACCAGGCCAGATGGGAGACAATTTGAATTTTGACTCAGTCACCTAAAAATTGTATAACACGTGGCAATTTGTTGAGTCTGTCTAGGCCTTATCTGTAGAGGGGGTTTATAAAATGCTTGTGGGACTTACCTTCAATCATTACGCAAAAAAAAAAGTCATAACCTTGTTGGCATTTTGGGATCTTTTAAGAAAAGCTCATCACTCGTTATGTAATGGTCATTTCCAAATTTTTTCAATGGTTTATATTCCAGGACTCTAAAATTGAAAACTCACAGTACAACCATTTAGAATTATAGTTTATTATTAAATTACATAACAAAGCTTTTTCTATACAGACAGAAAATGCACATTAGATGAGAATAAAAATTAATTTCAAATACAATACAATAGGTTCCAATAAGCCATTTAAAGAGAAAAAAATAGAAAGTGCAACTGGAAAAGAATAGACAAGAGTCAAATTTGTATTGGCATTTTTTATGAGGAAACACCTTTCATCCTGGTGATGTATGATTGATAACTGATTTTCTCTCTCTCCCCTTTTAAGAGCTGAAAGAATGGAAGCAAATGCAAAGGCCTCAATCCCTGGGTGAGACAGATCTAGGGTACAAAGAAAGTCACCAAAGACCCCAAAATATGGCTCAGCTTTGTCTTGATTTCTTATTCCATAAACAGTTTTGTCACATGTTGGTCCTTTCCTTTAATTTCACCTTGCAGAAAGATTCAAGTTTGGTGGTCCATTCAACAGAATCAGCTTCAAAGTTGTGCATCTTTCTAATATTAGTTCAAAGAAGCACAATGACTTCTGCCTCAGAGGATGGAACACAATTTCTCAGAGAAATTACCCATTTATCACTTAGACCTGCCATAGAAGTGAATGTTATTCTGGTCTAGCTACAGTAAACCAAGTGTCAAAGTCCTTAGGGAAAGTTTAAGGGAGAATTCTTGGTGACCATCAATTATTTGGTGGACTATAATTACATGTTAATTATATAACTTGAGGTATAACAAATAAGTAAGCCCAGTCTGAACTGGATGTTCTATTCCTTTTCATTGCCAATGTCATTAAAAAAAAATCTAGCTAAAAAGAACTAGAGAAGTTAATGGTCGGCATGTATGATTGAGGGTCCTTCAATTTTTATTATGTTGCAGAATTTGATAATATAAGATTAAACTTCTTCCTTGTCATATTTGATTCATACTACCATTAGTACAATTTTTTAATGAGATGCATTTAGTAGTATCCAATACCAAAGAGAAAATGGTGACTATATCTGATCCCACATAAAGAAAGTGAGTGACCTCAAAGGGCTATCCCTGCCATCCTCTGTTTTTCCTCAGAATTTCTCCTCTGTAAATACAGCTATAAATGGCATGGATCAACTTTCCTTACTGGAAAGGCTTTTCTTATGCCTGAGCCTACTAGTGAACAGGAAGAAAGGAGGGCTGAACTGGGGGTGGGGGAAGAAAGGCCCTTTGTGACAATGTGAACACATGATGGTCAAGTAGTATATTAGAGAGCACTGACATTCAAACCTTACTCTTTCTGTCTGTGTGACCCCGGGCAACCACTGTGCATTTCTCTCTCTCTAAAATAAGTCAAACTAAATTACCTCAAGGTCTCTTTCCGCTCTAAATCTCCAAACTCTTATCATAGGAACAGTAAAGTAATGTGCAGGGAGCATTTCACCTCATTCATCTATGAATGAAAAAGTACCAGTCCAAAAGACCAAAAGCACCTAGAGCTGATGGCTTAAATGAGGAAAAAAACCCAGTAGTTTTTAATTAAACATTTTACTAGATAGCAATAAACCAAAATAAGGGGGGGAAGGGGGAGAGATCTTTTGGAATTTCCTGCTCCCTGCACCATTTTTGTTGCTATGCTTTCTCATCTTGACAGGAAATTAGACAATTCTGGTTGTTAAGAAGACAGAAAACAGAACCTTCACAATTCATGGCACTCACTGTTTCTTGCCCAAAACATAATGCAGCAGCATTTTTCCCTCCCTAAGGGACAAGATCTTTTTGGGCAGAGAAGTAGGCTTTAAGAATTGGCCCTTTTCTTCTCAACAAAAATAGACCACTGGGCAAAAGGCATGAATTTCAAGACAAGGACACAGGCTGCAGGCTTTAGTGTCAAAGTCAGATCTCAGAAAGATGATTTGCTACATGGGATTAAACACAGCTCTTCTTCCTTTCTTGCTCTAAGAAGGGATGGCAGAAAGCACTTTGCATTAGGCTGAGGGACCTAGGCCCTAGAGCCATTTCTGCCATTAACTAGTTGGATGATTTCTGGCAAATAACTTAGCTTCTCTGGCTTAGATGAGTGCCAGAGTTCCTTTCAAATACCACATTCTATGATACTATCAGGGTTGGTGATGTAGTTTTGTGTTTTGGGGGGGAAGTGGAGGGTGGAGTAGGAGGTCCTTTTGGAAAATGTAGAAATACATTAAACAATGACACTAGAGAAAGTCTGATGGTAATGAGTATGTCCCGGTCACTGGTATCCAGTTTTAGTGAGACAGACAAAGATAATAATGGATCATATAAACTTAGAAGTGGTGGGTTGGGGGAGGAGAGGAATTCATTAGCAAAAACCACTAAAGAAACAAAGGTTACCTGACAGAAATTCTATTCCTTCCCATTATGCATAACCGTGGCTTAAAGGTTAATCAGTCAACAAAACTGATTATTTATTTAGTTGTAGTAAGCAAGATTATTTTTCTATAATAGTTTGATTCTCATACAATTAGATTTAATGAATGCACCAAATAATCAGACCAGTAAAAAGACTGGCTCTATAATTAAATAAATAACTTTATTTTATGATACTGCAGATTTTATAAATGCCAACTGTAGAGTAACCAAAAGTTCTATAAACTCTAGCTGGGACACAACCACCAATTGAGGCCCTTTGAAAAAAATCAAAGATAATAAATGTCAGGGCAGCTCTGACCTCCCAACAGAGAGAATTTAATTAATGAATTTATTTCCCTGATCCGTCAAGCTACATGTAGGGAAAACTAATTTTCTTTCAAATCAAGGGCATCTCCAATCAATGAAGTGATCAACCCATTCGTAGAAAAATAAACCCCATAATTTAAAAGTATTATCACACCCCTTTCAATCCAGAAGGCAATAGAATTTTGACATCATAAAGAAAAATCTCTGCAGTCTCTGTATTATATCACATCAGTGTGTCCTTCTAGACATAAGTCTCAACCAAGGTCACATGAACAATATTAATCTACAACCCAGAAGCTGGTTCTGTCACCACTTCCAAAGCTCTTTTAGTCCTTCTGGTGGAGCCCAGAGCATGAATCAGTAACTCCAATGGTTTAAAGCAGCCTTTCTTTCCAGGAAAGGTACAGAGATGTTGGCAAATCTCCACACTGCATATGATCACTAACATTACCAAGATGGGGAATTAATTGCCAGGAGGACTAATCAAATGATTGTACCCCAAAAGAATTCTAGTGAAGAGTTTAAAAATTTGTCAGTGATGGACAGAAGGAAGGAGTGGACAAAAGAAGATTCTTCAATGTGTATGTGTTGAATAGCAAAATAACATTCTGAAGGTTCACAAATCTTTAACAGATGAGATCTACACATAGCCCAAGAAAGAAGTTGGGCAAGATAATGCAGCAGAGGATGGCGTGGGGGCTCTCAGATTGCTTTTGTTCACACATGACAGTTAGCTAAGGTGGAGCTTGCCTGACAGGCCTGAGTGGGCAATATAGCCTGTCCCCTTCCTCAGGGACATATACAATACATGTATGTTAAGTCTGAGTGGAGGGCTTGGGGAACTTTTGAAAACTGCCTGAAGCTAAGTTTCTTATTTCATAGTACAGTTCAGATTTCATTCTACTTTCAAAGCAGAAAACATTAATTCAATAAAAAAAAGTCAAAAGAATGAACAACTTTTTAAAAAACCATTGTGCCTTTTTTTCAAAAAATTTTAGGGGCCCTCTAGTCCACCAAAGAATATAGATCATGAATGCTTCCACCACTGTAGTTTGCTCATGGTTAGATCAAAATATTCTACTACATTTCAATTAGGATGACAGTCTCAGTCTTCCTCATGCCAAAATGAGGCTGTCTCCCGAAGTCCCCTCAAGTAGACATAGGTTCTATAAAATAGTTGGGTTAATTTCTGTGCAAACTGAGTTATCTTTGAATATTAAAAAAAAAAAAAAGTCTGAAGACACAGAGTAGAAATCTACAGCACAGATGACACAGAATGACCTGTGACTGTTTACCACAAATTTAAAAAAAAGAGGAAAAAAGAAAGCTGCATTCATTCACAAACCACCCTGATGGCTTAAAGCTGCAATTCACTGGTCACAGGTCAAGAAAGTCTGAAATTCGGATTTCAGGGAAGACTGGCCTACTGAAGATACTTCAGACATACTTTATTTTAGTCAACAATCGCCAGTTTCCGTTATGAAACACACCTTTTTTTTTTCCTTAATATGTTTACTTACCTCATAGAAAGACACAAAGAACTTTTCTTGGTTTGATTTGGTTTTGAAACAAAAAAGGGGAGATAAATTTTGATAAAAAGAGGACACCAACATTGCAGCTTCAGCCCCAACCTGGACCAGTACCCATAGCCTTTCACAGGTCCTAAATGACATGATGATCGTCAACATCTCTCCAGGTCTGTCCATCTTTCCTTCCCACTGTTTTGTAACTGGAATCAATTCAAGGAAGTGGTGGTTGTCAAGAGTCTCTAGAGAATGTCCATTAGTGAAAAGCATACAGCAGCAAGAGGATAGTACAAACCCCAACGACACCACCCAGGATGAGGGAGTCTCGACGTTTGCGCAGGTTGATCCGCTGTATTAAGCTGTTCACGGCAGGAAAACGATCTATGGGAAGACTTCTGTTAAGGTCACATGCACAAGGGAAGCCTCTTTAGGAAAAGCCAAAGTCACGCTGATTAGTGCAGAAGATCAGCAGAGGGTCAGAAACAGGTAAGTCAGAGAAAGTGTTAAGAGCAAAGAGTGCTCCACTTTGTGCAAACATGTCCTGGGCAACACTTCCACTCTTCCCTCTGATTGGTGGAACTGGGAAAAAGCTATTCCAGGGCTTCTCTCAGACTGCTGGCCACCAAATGGCCCAACCTAGCAGAGCAGGAGAGCAGGCAATGCCTCTTTCTAATAGTTCTCCACTCTTTCTCTATTTTTCTTCCTAGATTAAAAAACTATGTGAAAGCAGAAGGAGAGGGTCTTATTTATCCATGCATCTCCCCAAATGGTAACTGAGTGGTTTACACATTGCCAGGCATAAAGAAAGCACTTAATAAATGTAATATTTTTGTATAGACAGACTTCAGAATATTGTTTTGCTTTTGCAAATAAAAGGAATAGCATATCTCAGAATTTTAAACAATAAATTAAACGTGATATTAAATTTAAATGAGCTTGAATTAAGAGATGATGGGATTCACAGTTCTAGAAAATGGTGTGCTTTTTTTCTTGATGAGGTGCTAAAGAGTCCCTTAGTGGTCAGCAAGAGTTGGATCTTTTCGGAGAGCCTAACCCTTAAAGTTACTCAGGAGAGTAATTTAAGACATTGGGGGGAAAAAAGTTTATTAATCTGCACTCATTACTTTACTCTAAGGCTAGAAAAATGAAAAATAAAAAAGTTAAAAGTCACAACCAATCAGCAATGGGATTGAATGCCAGGACCACTCACCAAGGTGGACTTACAAAACAGGCAGAAGACTGTTTCCTTGCTAGCCACAAACAAGCTTAGTGCAGAGCTGTCTTCCTCTTAATTCTCTGCCAGTGATTTGTTTTGTAAGAGACAAAGAAGCAAGCAGAATGTAATTCAGATAAGCATGTCAGACATCAACATTTTTCTATTCTGACGCTTTAAAAATGCAAAATAAATGTAAGCTAATGGATGATTTTCAAATTTATGCTGCTTTCTTTTCCCAAAGCTCACAATGCTCAATCACTTGTGCAATTCATCCCTCTTGGAGATGAGAGAGATTAGCATAATCTTTTACAAAGCAGGAGTGCACTTAATATTTATATCATGACTGCTGAATGTCTTCAATGCTACTGATGAGTGTGGCCATGTCAGGAAGAATAAACAAACACAGATGTCAAACTTTCCCAAAGGATACTGGCCAACGTGTTCATCCTGCTCTGTATAGACTTCAACATTCCTCTCTGAGAAGTCATATTTTCTTTCGTTGCCATTGCAATGCTGAAAAGGGTGTGGGAGAGAGAAGAAAATTAAATCACTATTAAGGATATTCAATTCCATTAGCTGTAAAAGGAACACAAACTGATTATCACAGCGTGTACTGCCTTATAAAGAAGCAAAAACTGACTTCCCAAACTTATTTTCCTACTGTTCTTTGCTCAACTAATCCTTAATGATCATTCTGTTCTCACCCATCTCCTTTCACATCTTGCTATGTAAAAAGAAATGTCTAACATGAAAAAGGAAGAGTCATGACAACAGATAAATCAAACACTAACTGTACAGCCTCAAAATATTTGGGGAGAGTCTGTATGATGTAGGAGCAGGAGAGTTGGGATACTTCAGACACTTAAAAGTTGTATAAGTGTGTAGAAGTCACTGATCAACCAAGGCTTCAGTTTGCTCATTTATAAAAGGAGAAGGTTAGATTTCATGGCCCACAAAGTTTGTTCCTGCTATAGATTGATCCTCTCAATGTCCCAGGCAACTCTCTAAGGCTCTAGGTTGCAAAGCAGATGTCCAGCTGCATTGGTGGAAGGCATTTTCTCAGAGGGAATTATCTATACTGATAAAACTCACCGCTCTAGTCCAAAAAGAGGGGTTAAAATGCAGGAAAGATAAGTTATGTGTCCTGTAGATAAAGCCTAAAAATGAATTTATTATTCATGATATCTTACACTTTACCTATGAACTATACTCTAAATTTTAAAGTGGATTGTTTGGAAATATGGATCATATTTAAGTTAATAAATAATGATTAGTTCACAAATGTCTATTTGCTTCATACTGATTGCCTTGCAATCAGGGACAGAATAAAGGTGTTTGGATTTGGCAGCTCCCAACCGGGATCTAGAAGAGACAATGAGGGGATGCGGGGATAAGAGCCATGCAGGGCAATGGGTTGGCAAATAGCCATTCCCTTGAACATCTTATTTTTTAGTCTAACATTCTAATTTCACGAATTGCCTAGATAAAATAGAGACATTGAAGGTGGGAATCTTTGTCTTAATCAGCAGCCCAATGCATTTTATTCTCCTTCAATAACTTGAGGAACTTCACCTGTGCACCAATGTGTTGGGAGAAAGCTGTATCCACTAAGTGAGAGTACGGTTGCCTTCTTCCTAGGAGGCAGATGAGAGTGGGGAGCTGACAAGTTTTCACAAAAAGGTTGTAGAAAAACATTAAGAACTTGCTCCACAAAACATCTCAGCATACATACCCTGCTCCCTCTTTGGGCAACTATAATAATGTGGTGTGCTTGCATCACATGAGGATGCTATTGGCTCAGTAGTTATATCCTGTTTTATGGATTTCACTTCCCTGTTTTCTTTCTTTTCTGTTCATGTCATTTTCTTCTTAAGTTCCTACAGAATAGGAACCAAGTTCCATTTGTATGTTCTCAGCACATAGTGTAATGACTTTCATAAAGTATACACCTAACAAATTTACCGATTTTAAATGTTTATGGGCTCAAATATGAAAGATAAACATGCAAGGTGTCTTAGAGACCCATTCGAGCAGAGACCTAATGCCTAGGACAGGCAAACTGAAAGTGAGCAGGTTGTAATGGCACCTGACATAAAGAAGATTGTCCAACTTTTTGGAGATGGGTGTGCCCAACTTCAGATGTATGATTTCATGAAAACAAGATGGATCTGGGGGCAATTAGTTCTACAGGAACAATACTGTAAATGCTATAATGGGGATAAATGGCTGAATGGCATTATAGTAATATTTCACAAATTTTCTGTGGGAGTTTGTTATAACTTATTAGTGATTATCTGAGAAATCAGCCAGTGTGATTGTGTGGAAATGAGACTGACAAAGACCAGAGAAGTGATCACTGTCTGCGAATGGAGTGCTCCAAAGAAAAATTCTGAGGAGAGTATGAAATGACAATCCATACAAAACAAAGTGAACTGCTCAAGAAAAACAACACACAGCCTTTCAAGTCCTTTGAAAGGTGGTTTTGTGGTTCGGTTTGTGCATAAATTTGCTTAAGGCAAGTAGCAATCTCAGTACAAACAAAAGCTTACTGGTATGACAAAGTATAGCATGGTAAACTGAATTCTGAATTTATAGAACTGGATTGAAATCTTCCCTCTGACATTTCCTATAGTCTATGATTCAGGGCAAGCCACCTAATGCTTCTCAGTATCAGTTTTTTCAGCTGCAAAATGGTGATAATAATTCCTGTAATACCTGCCTTATAGGGATACACACACACACACACACACACACACACACACAAATACTTTTCAAACTTTAAAGTACAACATAAATATATATTACTAAAACAATCTCTCATTATAAGATAACCAGAAAATAACAAATTCACTGAAAATTATTATCTATTACAAAGCAACATGTGGAAATAACTTTTACTTCATATCAAACTTATTAAAATGTCCTTTTTAAAAAAAAAATCAGTTTTTTTTTTTAAATGGGGGAAGAAGGGAAGCTAACCATATCACTGCAAAAAAAAAAAAAAAAAAAAAAAAGAAAAGGAAAGGGACTTACTGTGCCATCTTGTAAATGCCCAGCAGAGAACAAAAGAAAGGTTCAGAAGGAAACAGAAAAGCAGGACAGCCATGATAGTAACATGCTGCATTTATTATATACTCTAAAAAAGCAAACTATGTGGTAAGGCTATGTGATATCACATATGTCCTCTCTTTCAATATAAAGATGTCTATGGGGGCTTGTTAAATTCGAATAAAAACTTCCAAACCCTGGCAAATATTAACATGATCTAAGAGCTCTGGGCTTGGAGTCCGAAAAACTTGGAGAGAAATCTGGACTTTAGCAGTCACCAGGCCAAATCAGTGAATACAGTAATACAACTTCTCCTATGGAAACACAAGCACAATGATCTTAAATAACCAACAAACAACAGATGAGAAAGCAGGTGTATGGAGTACTGTTCCCTGGTCACAAAATGGCCAGCATGCTCGGGTCTTCCACATTCCCCACATGATTTTGGCAATGGCTCCTTCAGCCAATGCAGGCTTGGGGCAGCCATGGGTTCAGCCTCATTTAGGAATTCTGGGAAAACTCTTTCCTTCCCTGCCCAAGATGAGGATAGGGAACCAGGACTAACTGCAGAATTTCCACACAAGGTCCTACACCTAGTGAGCTGAGCGTTTAGGGATGCCTTTCTTTTCCCTCTTTCTCTCAGCCCATTACCACTAGGAACTGTGGTTCTGTCGCGGCTGCCTGGAAGCCTAACCAGGACCAAGTCTGAAGCAGGAACACATGGCTGCAAAGAGCAGGGCAGGGCTGGGCCTCTGGCTTCCCATTGTATTGAATAATGACTTTGCACAGAATGGAGGAACCCCTCATTGCCAATGGTGCAGATCCAGCTGCAGCCTGAGAACCACAGGACACAGGAGATCTAGAATTGGAAGGAAGTTCAGAAGCCATCTGGACTAATCACCTTATTTTACAGTTGAGGAAACTGAGGTCCAAGAAGGTGAAGTGCTTTGCCCAACATCACTGAGACAGGGAGCCCATAGTGTGGCATTTAGACTGAGATCCAGAGCTCTTTTAAGAAATGATCCTTGTGATCCTGAGGAGTGGAATGGCAGCCAAGCATGCTGACAATCCATGGAGGGCCAAGGAAGGAATGAAGGGAGACTGGGGAGTTTATGTATTTCCCTCTCAGCCAGGACTATGAAGTTTTACTAAGCAGCAAGAAGCAGAAAGTCCTGGGCTCTGTAGTTTTTTCCCTGTTTCCCTGAAGCCCATTCTGCTGGAGAACAGGGGGCTTTCCCCAGTCTACTCCACAGGGATGGAGGAATGCGTGACACCCCAAATTAGAACTCCAAATCCATTCTCCTTTAGAAACACTTTTACACGTGGTGGTGAAGTTGGAACAGCCTTAGTACAGGACTGTAATTCAGCTATAGTATCAAACACACAGGCTTATTTATGAACTTCTAGAACACAATCTGTTCAGAAGTTGGGGACTACCAGTCTGTACTGAGTACCACAAGCAAAGATGCTAGACATCTTTAGTTTAGAAGATGCAACTGTTTTCCCTTCTATTCTGAAGCTTCCATATGATTTAGAGGTTACTATGGGTTCACAAAGGCCAGGTCAAGACAATTCAAACTCTTCTCTACCCTACAACAAGCTGGAAAGATTTCAGATCCAGTGATTAGCTAAGTCTGGGGAAACTTACCACTAGAGAGCTAGCCACCAAATAATGAATTCTTTTGGGCCACAGAAATATTTTTCTGTTTCCATCAAGGCACAAATGTGTACTGGAGTGCCCACAATGCCGAAATCACACATACTGAGCTGTGTATAAAGCACTGGACTAATTTCAAAGCCTAGATCTCCTGTCTTTGGGATAAAAACATGAGTCATGGCAACTGCATGATCTTATCTGATTCCCAAAGGGCCCCTAATTAAGTCAATATGACTTAAAAGAGAGAGGGATGGAATGATTTCTCTTTTAGAGAATAGAACTTCTATAGAATTGCTTCAGTATCCTCTTTTAAAGGCTACCTCCCCAGAGAACTGAGTTTACTTCTTTTTGTAGCCACCTTCAAAACAGTTCATTGTCAATATTCTCTTTACTCTAAATCTTTGGCAAATTCAGCCTACTAGCTAAGAAGAGTTTTTACATTTTAAAATCAGGTTTTATTATTTTTGGCTTGCAGGCTGTATGAATTTGGTCCTTGGGCTACAGATAATAATTCCAATAATAACCTGGGATAATGCCTATCCTGCCTCCTACCATGTCATGCTTTAGGCAGGCACTTTTATGCAATGTTTGGTTAACGAGGAGCAGCAATATACTAAGATCACTGCACATACTACAATTACTTTCAATGGCACCACATAACAGAGTTTGTAAATTTGAATACCCTTGTTCTCAAAAATTTAAATACAATGTTGTATTCTCTATAAATAGAGCAGTGAGGTAATACAGTGCTTGGTAGGGCAGTGGAAAAAGTGTCAGTCTAGAGTCAAGGATGACTCCTCTTCCCAAGTTCGAATCTGGCCTCTGACAATTACCAATTGTATGATTCTGGGCAAATCATTTAACCTAGTTTATTTTAGTCTCTTCATCTGCAAAATGAGCTGGAGAAGGAAATAGTACACTATTTCAGTATCTTTGTCAATCCCAGATGATATCATGAAGAGTTGGATAGAACTGAAAAATGACTAAACACCAAAAAACTCTCAATAAAAACCCTGGTAGAGGAGCTATTTTCTTTACTACTAGAGAATGAAACAAAGAAAAAAAAGACATGAATTAAAAACATATAGCTTCCTTTGAGAGTTAAGTCCAATAGAATGCACACATGTCCAATTAGGTAAGTCTATGCCACAATTTGATACAATTAAAAAGGTGCTTTAAAATTGAATATTTCTTATAATGCTTTACAAGTTGGTAATATGATCTATTGTAAAACAATACCTGGCTGACAAATTTAACGTCAAAGCTGAAATCAAATTTCCTTTTAAAAGCTCCTATCTATAAAATAGAGATATTACCATCCACACACCTTCATTCTCTCCAATAGTATGGTAAATGTTGGTATTTTCCAAGGATATAGTGTAAAAAAAAAAAATATTCCCGGAAAGCACTTTGCATTCCTCAGAGAATAGAACCTCATCCTACATCATATTGTCCTGTTGAATGCATGACTTCCAGTAGTTCATAAATTATATTCCAATGTCTTTTTCTGTTGGAATCTTTACAAAGTGTTAAGACATTGGAGTTGATAGAGACAATAATTATCTAATTTGGCATGATTCAATATGATTGATTTGATCTTAGAAAGAGATATTTTGGGCCAGAACTTGAAACAAGGTACTAAGTACAACTGATGGAAACAATGTTTGTGTTCACACTTTTAGTGAGCTCATAAGTATCTAAGTACTCAATGGAGTTCACATGTTTGGTATATGAATTCACACCTCCCTTAGGGCCAGAGAACACTCTGGGAGATAACCCAGAATCCCTCTCTCTCCAGAAGGCAGAGTTAACCTTTGGGAGATCATATATATACAGGAAGCTCTTAGAGCTGGAGTTTTTCTTGGGAGCCTTCCCAGGAGTCGGAGAGGAGCACTCTGGAAGAAAGCCTACAAGCCCTATCTTCAAGGCAAGAAAGATTCATCAAGATCTACCTTGGTGCTGGCTAGAGTCGGAAGGACAAACCTTTAGATTTGGAGACATTCGGGCGGAGCTCTTGGAACCAAGCAGAGAGATAGGCCTGAGCTAACCGGGCTATATTGAAGGACACAATAAAAGATCTGAACTCTTTTATCACCTGGCTGTATTTTGGAAAAAGATCACAACATTTTTCCTTCTCATTCCATCATCTGGAGTCAAGCTGAGTCAAATCTACACAGCTATTGTTATTTCAAGGGTCAGGGACACAGACACAAAATAAGAAATCCAAATAGTTCACAATCCTTTTAAAAACAATAAATCATTTGTGTATTTCCAGAATTTCTACTTTTTACTTGCTATGCTATCATGTTTTTACTTGACAATCAGGGCTAACTAATGATAGGTATCATTACTGCCTTTTCTTGGGAAGATTCAGTTAAGAGTTGGTAATCAAGTCCATTATTGAGTGACAGTAGCTCTTTCTAATCCACTGATACTAGAATTCAGCTTTAGATAAACATATATGTGCTTTTAAAGTAAACAGAGGTAACTATTAAAATAAAAAACATCCCTTTCCCCCCAAAAAAGCCCCTGAAATTTTACTCTATTTTAAAAGAATTGTTATGTAATAATTGGTTAAATTCTCTCTCTCTCTCTCTCTCTCTCACACACACACACACACACACACACACACACACACAAAAGCACGCACTCTTATTTCACATTGCAATTCCCTTGCTTATAGCAAAAATAGTTTTAAAGTGTGCTAAATAAGTTTGTTTTTTAATTAGAAAAAAAAATAACATCAAGGATTCCCACATTTTCACAGGCTCATAGTCTTAAAAGTTGGAAGGACCCCGAGGACCAATCATTTTACAGATGAGAAACCTGAAGCCCAAAACATAAAATAATTTGCCCAACATCCCAGAGCATGTGAGCTGAGGTCTTTTGACTCCCAATCCAGTGTTCTTCCCATTTAGGGGTCAAATCCACCAATGAACAAGTGTTTCCTAAGATGAATAGCACAAATAGGAAGAAAGCATCATCATAAAACCCCAGAGTATTCAGGAAAATGTTTAACAGCATCAAATTCAAACAACAGAAATCAAATAAGACATGGACAAAGACTAGTAACAGGCAAGTGAGTGATGAAGTCGAAAATCAGCTGTAAAGGGCTGAGGAATGAGTGAAGCAGAGGCAACAGATGTGAACAGCTTTTTTGAGTTAGCTGGAAAAGGGAGGATATGAAGAATAACAGTCAGCAGAGAAGTTGCTTCAGGTTTTCTAATTATGAGGGAGGACTCATGCATGTTTTGGGGAAACAGTGAAGGAATCAGTACTCAGGAAGAAGTTAAACACTGAAGGGATAACTAAGGGGCAATCTGCTGGAGAAGATGGGAAAGGGTAGAACAGCACAGACACTCAGAGGGGTTGATGCCACTGGCAAGAAGTGTATTTCATTAGAGCCAAGGTAAAGGAGAACAAAATGGAGAACAACGTTAAAGGAATTTGAGATAGGAAACCAATTAATGAGGGAAGGGAGGGCCCTGTTTAAGTTGGATGTCAATTTGTGCTGTATTTAAGTATGATCGTGTGACTTCTTTTAGCTCCATTTGGCAACATGAAGAGAAGCAAAGAAAGCAGAAGGTGGGATGAGCAATATAAGACAAAAGCAGACTGGCACTTTTAAAAATTTTATTTTAATTTAAAATCTTTTTTTAAAACTGACATCATTGCTTCATTTCTGAATATACTTCTTCCTCCCCCACACAGTGAGCCATCCCTTGTTCTAAAAATTTATAAAGGAGGGAAATGTTCACAAAGTTCACATCAACTTTACTTGACAATATATACAACATTCCACATCCAGAGTTTCCCATCTCTGCCCAAAATATTCTCCAGGATAAAATCTAGTTATTATAATTATACATCAGTTTAGATTCAGTGTGCTGTCCTTTCTATTTACATTACTGTCTGTTTTCCTAGTTCTCCTCACTTCAGTTTGCATCACTTCATATAATACTAATGAATCAATAAACTTCCTCAGCCCTTCTTACACTTTAGATTAGGAACAGAAAGAAATAAAACCCAACACCCAATGGCCAGTGAAAAATTAAAAGAGAAGAGATCACCAATTACTAGAAAAGCAGAGCAGCTTGGGAAAATTGGTTGAAAGGATTATCCCTTTAATAGTCCCCATTTAAATCCCTGAATTATTATACAATCTAACCTAAAATGCTGATAATGCTGACCAGTAATCATCATAAAAGTATTACATTGTGTTCACTATATTTTGTATAAGGCAGGACAATGTACAACATATTTTAAAATATTTTAGTCAAAATGGTATAAAAAATTTTTGTAAACAAGTCACAAAAATGAACAAAGTTCAAGTTATGCAAAATACTTCATTTGATGACAGAGGATAAATGACGTTTTAACAGACATGTACTCTCTAAAACCTTAAATTTGAAAAGCTATCTCCTTTTCAAAGGAAGTAAAAATACAAGCAAGTCACAAGCACCTAAGGCTTTGATCAATGAATGACATTCTCTTCTCTCTTGAGAAGTGGAAATAAAATTATTTCAAGTTCCAAAATATCTAATTATAAAGTTTATGCACATTTCATTCTAATCTGCATATTAACAGTGTAAAAAATATCTTCCTACCTTATTGTTTCTTCAATCAGTCGATCTGAGCTGCAAATAAAAGGAAAGCTGGATTTAATTTTATTTATTAAAATATTTAAATACATAAATCCTACTACTGTTCTGTTACAAATGAATTAAAATTGTTTATTAAATTTGAAAAATAAGAATTTCTTTTCTCTAAGTAAAATCTTCAGAAAAGCATTTAGAAAAGATTCTGGAACCTAGAGTCAGTTTATGCCTACATATACGTATTGGTGCTGCTTCCCTCAGCACCAATGGCCTTCTGGTCCTGAAACATCCAATTAAAACCAGAACATTTTCTCAAACTTGAAATGTTTTCTGCCAAGAAGATCCCTTCTCCCATAGTTGAATTACTTGTGGAGAGATTTTGACTGGCCAGGCCTGGCATTTTATCCATTATGCCACCTAGCTGCCTCCAATATCATGCTGGTAGCCCAATACTTTCATTCTCACTTTTGACCTTACTTGCTTATTGTCTTTCCCTTAATTTGAGCTCCTTGAGGGAAAAGCCTATATTTTAAATTTGCTGTATTTGTAGCTCTAGAATTTAGCATAGTGACCCATAGTAAAGATTTAAGAGATGTTTGTTTCCTTTCTTCTTATCTAAAAAGCTGATGTTCTGACTATACAAATGAGGAACCTTAATTCTGAGAGAGAACTCCCATTAAGAAACCTGAATTGCCTCCAGGACACTAGAAGACATGCTTATCTGTGTACTTTTCATAATTAAATAAAGAGTTCAGTGACATTCTGGGTTAAGTAGTTTTTTGCTGGCTAATCTGAGAACTACAAACATTGCCTCCATGGGGAAAACATATTTTAAGTTTCAAACAACTTACACATAATAGCCCAGGCCCTACTAACCAAATATGCAACAATAATGCTCTTAGGTTATTTGGTGAGTTAAGTTTCCTTGTGATATTAACAAGTGAACTGTTTTTGCACTGTTATTACAAAATGATTTCTAGGTCCCCAATTCAATTATTATTTATGAAATCACTCTAGCAACTCCCACAATTGATCGCTTCTAATTGGCTACTAGGGAATATCATCTTAAGATTTTAGTGGACTAATTTACTCACATATAATTTTAGGTAAAATTGTTAAAGGTTATTCATTATTTGCAAGTAAAAATGGTGAAATGGTTCAAATTTAACCAAGCTATGCCTTTTACTACTTTAACAAATGTATTGCTTTTAAAGGAAAGTGGGTCCTATCAATTTAGTTAATAAATAAATTAATTAATAAATAGCTAATTTTTCTCCTTTAAAATCATCAGAAGAGTAGAGGTGGAACCAAGATGGCAGAGTAAAGGCAGGAACTACCCAACTCCTCCCCTAAACCACTACAAATTTCTTTAAATAATGACTCTAAACAATTTTTAGAGCACCAGAATACCCAAAAAGACAGAGTAGAACATTTTCTAGTGGAAGCCTGTAGAGGGCTAGAACTGAATCAGACAACAGAGCACTTAAGGCTACCTATTCGATGTGAGATAATGGCTCTATTAACATGTATTTGGATGTTGGCTCTCCTCACCATTGGTGCTTGCTGAATGTATTAAGATAATCATAGGCAAGGATTGGAGAGCAGAGGGAGAGAAGTCAGAGTCACTTGGCGGCAGGATGAGGAGAGAGGCTGGAGACTCCAGACTCCAGAATCCAGGATACATCTTTGGCAGCTTGCCTGCCTCCTTCACTTCTCCCCCTAAAGACCAAGGACTCTGATTTATCCTGACTCTGGCTGACCCTGAGGCCCTCCAGGGAACTAGCCTGGACTTTACAGAAGCCAACTTAGAAAGTCAGCCAAAAACCGACTTTAACACCAGGGTGGGAGTCCAGTGTGCAGTGCTGATGCAGGCCCCACCAGTAAAACTGGAACCGTCTGGAGACCCCTCAATCAGCACCAGTACGGTGACTTTCAAACCTCTTAGCAGGTACGCCAAGCCCAGTATAGACCGCTCCAGCACAGCCCCAGCCCCTCTGCTGCTTTAGCACCCTAGAGCTTACAGTTACAGTGGGGTTGGGACACTCCTCACAGCTCCAGGGCAGAAAGGATGCTTTAGGTTAGGTCCTGAGAAGCATCTCTGAAAACAGTTGCTGGGGAACTTGGGACAGTGTACTGCCCTACTTTAACAGAGTTAAATACCTAGTAATGGGCTAGGAAAATGAGTTTAAAACAAAAAAAAGTTTCTGACCACTGAAAGTTATTATGGTGACAAGAAGGATCAAAACACACACTCAAATGATAACAAAGTCAAAGCTCCTTCATCCAAGACCTCCAAGAAAAATAAAACTGGGCTCAGGCTATAGAAAAGTGCAAAAGGAACTTTGAAAATTAATAGACATAAGAGGAAAAATTAGGAAAAGAATTGAGAAAAGTGCAAAAGGAAGTACAAAGTTAATTAAAGGAGAAGAATGCCTTAAAATCATCAGAAAATATTTTGGTAGTGCATATGGATTTCTATTTCACTGTAGAATAATTTCAACATAAGATTTCTTTCATAGTTTCAATGTAATAACCAGAGGGTTACTATTGCACATAAACTATTTAAAATAAATATTTCCAGTTTTGTTTTGATAATTATAAGGAACTTGAATACTGCATAAGAAAACTTTATGACCATATAGAAAATATCCAATTAGGGAAAAGGAAACAAAAAGGTAGGTCAAAATAATAAGTATACACCAATGTGTATATAATATGGACCAACTCTACATGAGTGGTCCTCAATAATGTAATCTCTGAAATGGAGATTAAATAGGATTTCAGAATCATATATTTAGGGCTAGGAAAGACTTTAAAGATCATTTAGTCCAATTCCTTCATTTTACAGATGAGGAAAAAGAAACCCAGAGTCATAAAGCCAACAACAGCAATAGTTACAGCTGCTGCTGCTGCTGCTATTACTACTACTACTATTACCACCACCACCACCACCACTAGCATGCAAAGAAAACTTACTATGTGCTAAGTACTTTACAATTATCATCTCATTTAATCCTCAAAACAACTATGAAAGACAGGTACTATTATCATGTCCATTTTATACATGAAGAAACAGAGGTAAAAAGAGGTTATTCAGAGATACAGCTAGTCAATGTCAGGAGTGGATTTGAATTCAGATCTTCCTGATTCCAGACTGTGTTCATGCCACCTGGACTACATAATGGCCTTAAATCATATTCTTAAATGCATATTCAAGTCTTTTTCCATCCTGCCCACTGTCTCACTCTATGCAGTGGTCTCCCCTCTGCATTCCCACCTCTCACCCCCTTCCTACAAGGTAGACTGTATTCTATTTAGTTTAATTGGCCACCTGATCTGGCCCAGAGTAGACCTACTACTATATTTCCTTCTCACATTTATAGTATTTATTAGGTTCTTCATGTTTATCAGTATATTTGAAACTATAACTTCTTGCCAAACTCTAAATACATGTCATGTCTATTTTCTAAATTTTGGAAAAAATGAGGTTTGTCAAGGGATGCTTGCTTAAATTATCACTAACATTTACGTGACACTTTTAAGATTTGGAAAGTACTTTATAAACTGTGTTATATCATTTGATGCCATTAATACTTGAATATTCTTACTGTTACATCTGCATTAGTTAACCATCTTGGTTTTTTCCCTGAGGTGAAACCCAAGACAAAATTTTGTCTACCATGGGACTATCTAAGTGCACTTTTCTTCCTTGTTTTCAAAGACCACTTTATGTAGTATCTCTCAAGTACAAAACACTGTTAGGCTTATATTTCTGCTTCAATTGAGCAAATTTATCTGGCATGAGCTAAGAAAAAAAAAACCAAGCTACCAAAAGCAGATAGTTATAATTATATTTGCTGTTTTTAAGCAGAATGGTCTGAAATGATTGTTCTGAAAAGTTCGTAGCAAAGGAATCACCATTACAAAGCACTAAGGAAATAGTTTATAAGTTTGTTTCAAACCTTTAATCAAATAAGTTCAGCCTTCTGTGTGGGATAACTTTGTCTGCCCCTTTCCTCCCCGTATCTTGCATCTTTAATGAATAAAAAATCAGAAAAGATTATGAAAAAAAAGTGAAAATAGCTACTTGAATTACTTGAATGTTGTTGGAAAAAATTTGTTGGAAAAAATATTTCAAACACCTGAACTTGTTTTTGTTGAATTAAACAATGTAAATGTTTTAAGTTGGGGAAGAAACACGGAGTAAGAAAACAAGTTTGTGGACTGCTTAGGCAAGAGCACTTGATTATGCTAGATCATCCCAAGAATAATTAAGGATGAAAGTGGGAGGAAAAAAATGAAAAAAACAAACAAAAAAAACCCCCAAAAAACAGGTGTCAACTTTAAGACACTGGTCTCTTCCATCAAAGACAGCTGTTTATGTGTTTGAGCTTAAGTAAATAAACTTATAAAATGTATTCTGAGTATTTTATATGACGATTCTTTACAATGATGTAAACTGCCTTTTCAGAACAATCCTTTTAAACCAGCATCACAATTTTCCTTATACTATAGCAGGAAATATAAGAAGCACTAATGAAAACAGCTGTCTGACTTCTGTTTGTAGATGTAGCGATAAATGATAGAGATGATACAGATGATAGGTAAAATTGTGAATTCCCTGGTCTAAAAGATTCCAAATTCAAAGACATGAGGTTTGCGCTACTTGATTACTTTCAAATCCTATCTCCCACATTTTACTTATTTATTGGCAAAGTAAACTGCAGTTTGTTTAAGACCAGTTTTGTAGGAAATTTCTATAAGTTATCCATCTGAGCTTGAAAAAAAAACAGATCATACCAGAGGCACAGGACTGCATCAGATGTTTCTAGAGGAAGGAAAGCATCTAACTTTTCCCTTTTGTGCGTTTTATCTGTATGGTCTATTTATCAAAAGGGATTGCCCTCTTTGATTCTATTAATGTTATCAAAGGGGATTGCCCCCTTTAATTTCTTTTGCCTCTCACATTGTCTCTTCCCATAAGTCTCACAGTTAGAAATCCTTGATGAAGTGTTTGATGGACGTTTGTCTTTGGTCTGACTGACCATCCTTTTAAATGTAATAACTTGTTGGCCTTGATAATAAAATAATTAAATTGCACCCCACCCCCCTAAAAAAAAAAAAAAAAAAAAAAAAGGAAACAGCTGGACAGAACCACACCCAAAGAGGAGGCAAGTAATGGAGTTTAACATAATTCTGAAATTGTTATGGGATACTCTCAAAAGAGCTGAAAGAAGGCCTACTTTCCATATGTTAGGAAAAGAATAATGGATATACCTGAAAGGTGGTACAAAATAGCAGACAAGAGCAATAGATTTGAGTCCAGAAATCTGGTTCATATCTCACCTCCTACACTTAGCTCTATGACAATGGAATACAAGTACTTCTCTTGGACTCAAGTTTTCTCATCTGCAAAATAGGAACTGATACCTAGAGTCCAACTTGCTGGATTCCTGGAAGGTTCAAATGAAACAGAGTGTGTGTGTGTGTGTGTGTGTGTGTGTGTGTGTGTGTGTGTGTGTGTGTAAAATGCTTTGTGAACATTATAGAGTGATTTAAAATATTTTTATAATTTCCAAAACACTCAGGGAAACTCAGAGAAACACCCTGGGAAAACACATAATTATTACTTTGTTTGCCTACTTTACTCTACCTCCAAAATCTTTATGAAAGTAAGCTGCACATATACCAAAGGCAGCCTTGACGGTGAATTGAGAAGGAAAGGAGCAGACCTGTACAAAGGCCAGTCTACAGGAGGTTATCTCTAGTCCAAGTTACTAAAAGAGGCACAGGGACGCCACTATATTTCTTTGGTGATTAAGCCTGGCTTCGTCAAGAACAGGTCATGTCCAATTAGCCTCTCTTTCTGACAGAATTACTGTTAGTAACAGTTAAGATATGCTGCAAATATTATTTGTCAAAATAAGTTGCGATCTGAACTTTTGGAAAGAGTGTCTACATCAATGCAAATTTAACAGATTCTTTGAAGTATTTTAGGAGATGATTTCTGTCCTATAGTAAAGGAAAAAATTACCCAATTATCTGTAACTAGTATTTTTAAAAGGGGGGTAATTTATCTTTTAATAATTTCAGTTCTATGTGTTTGCAGAAAAAAATTATATCAGCTTTGTGAAATGAAATAAAATAAGTCACTGCTCTAATATACTGTGTATGTTATGCAGAAAGATAAGCAGTATGTCTTGGTCATGAAGACTACCAATATAGTAAAACAAAGGCAGGTTGCAGAAACATTTGGTCAACTTATTCTTTCCCACCCTAAGGTTGTTTGGTTGGTTTTTTAAAGTAGTATGAATACTTAACATATTTTTTGCTGAAACAAAATTTTAGCTAATTGGCATTTCTTAAACTACCATGGATAGTCATTACAATTAAAGGAATAAGTAAAGAGAGATTTAAGAGGCTTCATGATATAGGAAGGAGCCTAAAGCTTAAAAAATCAGAAGATCAGAGTTCAAATCTTTACTCTGCTACTTATTTATGTCATGATCTTAAATACAAAATCTCCCTTCTCCGGGCTTTAGTTTCTTCCCTGTAAACTCTAAACTTTGATTAACCACTAAGGCACCCTGTAGCTCATTCCATCCATCCACATAAGGTTATTCCTATTTCTATGTCAGGTGCCACGCAGAGCTAAAAGGAAGCACAGGATTATCTAAGCCAGGACTGCTTAAACTTTCCACTCATCCTTTTTTCCCTGAGAAATTTTTATATGAACTCGGGCCGATAGGTCTATAAAAGACGTATATACAAATCAAATATTTACCGATGATAAATCATCATTTCACAACCCCCACAATTCAGTTATAAGACTTAATATGGGAACAACCTAGTGAATGCCCTACTTTTTTAGAAATGAAAAACTTGAGGCCCAGAAACGGGAAATTTTGGGGTAAACTACATGATGCAGCATATAGGCCACCAAAATTGCAGTTCTATTCTAATAGAAGGTAGTGAAGAATGAGGAAATTTATTCCTTCACATTGTTTTTAATAAAACAGTAATTTTTGGACAGTCGGTGGGATGTAATACATAAAGTGCAGGCACATATGCACTTATAAAAATTTTGTCAAGAAGTTTTTATCAAATGCTTTATTACATGCCAGACACTATGCTAAGCACTAAGGATATCAAAAAACTACAAAAATACTCCCCATTCCCAAGAAGCTTGTCTTCTAATAGGATAAGAAAATAAACAAAACTACTATATACAAAGAAGAAATAGATAAATGGAAATAATTTCAGAGTGAAGGTATTGACTGGGAAAGGGTTTTTGCAAAGGGTGGGATTTTAACCTGAGTCTTGAAGGAAGCAGAAGAAACAAGGAGTTAGATGGTGGGGAAGCATTCCAGTCAGGCATAGAAAAGCCAGGGAAAATGTACTGTTTTGCTTGAGGAACAGCAAAGAAACCAGTGTCCCTGGAGCATGGATTATGTGGAAGGAAATAAAAGTATAAGAAGACTGGAAAGATTGTATGGGACTGGTTTGTGAATGGCTTTGATGATTTAACTGATCAGAGGATTTGCTCCAGGGAACTTATTGGAGTTGAGTAGAGGTGTGCCATAGTCTGATCTGTGATGTTGGAATGTTGTGTCATAGCTGAGTGGAAGATGAACAACTGGAGTAAAGAGAGACTTGAAGCAGGAACACCAACAAGTAGGTCATTGCAATAATCCAGGAATGACAAGATGGGGGTCTGTACCAAAATAGTGGCAAAAGATCACAGGGGACATATTACAAAGGAAGAAAACTTGATGTCAGACTGGATTTAGAGGAAGAGAATAGATGAGGAGTTGAGGATGGCATCTTGGCTGCAAGCCTGGGTGACTAGAAGGCTGGTAGTCGTGCCCTCAATAGTAATAGGAGTGATAGAAAGAGGGCAGAGGGATGGGGGGCAGGGAGGTGCACACTAACTAAAATGAGTTCAGCTTTAAGCATGTTTCATTTAAGATGTCTATGCTCAGCTTATTAAATTGCGATTCTCGTTCCCATCATTCTTGTAACTGAAGTTGAGGGTTGCAAAATTAGGATTTATTATCAGTAAATGTTTAATTTGTATATCTATTTTATATACCTATATATGCAGTGCGATCATGTAAAAATATCTTGAGCAAAAAAGGGTTGTGAGCAAAAAAAGTTTAATGGGACATCCAATTAGTGACAAGGACTGATAATGACTAACAAAAGCAAACGAGTTTAAATCAGTAAAATGTTTACAGTTAACACTAGTCTGAGTTCAAGAAGGAAATCATTAATGAATCCTTTATTTTTTTGATCCTATTAGTTCATCTGAATCCTGCCAGAGATACCAAGTCAATATAGCTTCCACCCAAGTTCATCAAGACTTCCCATAGGGAGTTTCCTGAAGTGCTTTTGCAGCCTGTTCTTCTTGCAGAGATCTGATTTCTGCCCTGAGTGCTAGGGAGAGGTCACATCTCATATGCCAGAAGATCCAAAGTTTAATGAAGTCATTTTAACAGAATAAAGGAAATGGGTATATGAGTTCACAATTTAACTGAAAAATTCCAAACAAAGAATGAGTGCTGCATTAAAACTTGACTTTTCTGAAGACTAGCTGGACAAGAACATGTGAGTAAGTAAGCTAAGTATTGTTCGAAGCAGCTCTCATCTGTTTGGCCATCTGTTTCAGTATGGCATGCATTTTCATCAGGTGAGACAGATGGAGAGACAGATTATTTGACAAAATAATCTAAAAATATCCTATGGAGAAAAAAATGGCAAAAACATGCTGAAACTCACAAATGCTATTTTAAAAAGGGCACAAATCCAGTGGTATCTAGCATTACGCTAAAAATACAGGTAGATATATGATCTCTGTAACAAAAGATGCACTCTATCAAGTATCATGTCATACACAGAATAAAAAGGGGGCGACAGGAAGAAATGAAAACGTAGTACTTTGCCCTTCATTTTTAGAAGCCTATCATCACTGACTGACAAACAATGGTATAAGACGGAAGAAGGGCAGCTAGGTGGGGCAGTGAATAAAGAGCTTGGATCTGGCTTCAGATACTTACTAGCAAGAAGTATCTGTGAATATGGGCAAGTCCCTTAATCTCTGCCTCAGTTTCCTCACCTGTAAAATGAGCTAGAGAAGAAAATGGAAAACCATTCCAGTGTGTTTGCCAAGAAAACCCCAAATAGGATCATAGATTTGGACATAACTGGAAAACAACTAAATAAATAACAATAAAATAGAACATCTAGAACTGAACATACTTGATGTGGTAACATGGGTGGAAGTTTTATTAATCAGTTTGTTTTTAACTGAAAGACTCGTGATTTGGGAAGCTGGTGGCTGCAATGGAATACCCAAGCCCAGTTGTTCCTTACTTCTAAGACACTGGCACTAAATGTTAGGTACCTATTAGCTGCTACGAATTGGCTACTTAAAGTTCCTTTTTTATCTTTACCTTTGTCCAAGGGGTATTCTCTACAGTTCAATAGATTACTCTTTATGCTTCCCTTTTCTACTCATCACTAGGAGCTGACAACTAAAAGTGACATGAATTCTATTTATGTTGCTGTTTTTTAAATCTCTGCAACTCGGATGCCCTGAGTCCAAAAATCCTTGTCTATCCAAATGTTCAACTTCATTACATAATCTAGTCATAGGACGCCTCAAATTTCTGCCAAGCATTATGTAAAATACTATGTTTACACTTTAACACTATATTGAAGACAAATCAGAACTACAGAATCAAAGGATTGGAAAATGTTGCATCATCAAAAAGTTATTTTCAACTAAAAATTTCCAAGATACGTAGCACTTATTCACACACACAAAAACTAGAACTAATTGCTCACAAAGAGTTTCTAATTCATCCTTCTGCCCCTGGGAGGAATTCTACTTAAATTGTGAACAAATGATTTTCTTTCTACAGTCTCATAAAATTTCCAGTTTGCTTTAAAAAACAACAAACATTCACAACCTCTAAATCAAAATCATTTCTCTCAACTATTATGATGCAATTTAAACAACTTTTCACCAAAACAATAACTGTCTATACCTGATAATCAAGACATTAACCCTTAAGCCTTAAGCATTTCTTATGGTCTAAATACTATTCTACCAACTGTTAATTATCTGTATCACTCTCTTCTTAAGAGTACCCATTTGAAAAGAACTGCAACTATGTGAATTTATAGAGGTAGGTCCTATATACTTATATAAGCACAATGAAGAAAGCTAGCAACTTCTGAATAATTAAGCCCCCAAATCTTAGGATATTAACATTTAACAGATTTGAAAATATAAACAATGTTTTTTCCTCTCTCTTTTCTTCCCTCCCTCTTTCCCTCTCATGATTAGTAAAACTTAGAGAAAATCTGATTGTATTCAAAATCTGTTTTATGCCATGAATCATAGAATCATGATGTGGGGTTTCCTATTAGATTTGTCAGAATATTAACAAGGTAACCATCTACCTGGTCATTCTGTTTCAAAAGCAATACCTATAATCTGAAGGCTAAAGAGTAACAGTTATTTAGATTGTTTCAGATAGTCTGCATTTAGAGAGCCAGGTATAATTCCATTAATAGATAAAAGCCAAAAGTGACTAAGAAATAAAGGTGATCTACAGACAAAAAGATATTAAAAATTAAAAGCTTTCTTAAAAAGTATATTAATAAATCAATTTCACAGCACCTCTATTTTCTAGCCTATGTGATATAGATAGAATGACTGATTACCAAAACAAACTCCTATATAAAGTTCTCAAAAAAAAAGACCCTAAATGATTTTACCAATAATTCTCTACTACCATGAGCAGATTCTTTTCATCTTCATAGGTACCTGTAATTGCAAAGAATTCTAAAAGTGAAACTCAAACTTAAGAAAATATTTGCATAATTTCACATGTACATTTGATATCATAATGCTGGCCTTCTCTATAGGTAGTGGGAAGGACTGCAGGAAAAGAATGAAATTTTTTTGAAAAAAGGACATTAAAATACATAATTTATTTTAAAGTAAGATATTTAGCTTTATAAACAACCAATTTACAAGATTCCCATACAAGATGTCCAAAAAATCTTAGTGTAGCAGCTTTGATATAGAGTTTAAGCTTTGATATAGAGTGAAGAACTGAATTCTAATATGCCCTCAAAGCTGAGGGACCTAAAAAAGGTCACTTAATCTCTGTTTGCCTCAGTTTCCTCCATTGCAAAATAAGACTAATAACCTTATTATTAAATAAGGTTTGTTGTTAAGGATCAAATGAAATAAGAGACTGGGCACAAAGTTAAGTGCTACATAAATGCTTATTCCTTTCTCTCTTCCCCTTAAAGCCAAGATTTCTGAGATATTCTCCATACAGAAAATTTCTGTGCCTTTATTTGCTTCTGTTGCCCTAAGGGGTATAGTTCTCAAGCTTTTAGAGAAATCTATGGATTTATTAACACACAACATTTCTTCTGCCACATCACTGTCCCTACAGCTTGGAAAGCTCTCTGCCCATGAGAACCTCAAGGCTCCTTTTATGCTTCAGATCAAATTCTGTTTTCTCCCCATCCCCCACTTCCCAATTACATGGTCTCTATTCAGTATTTACTTATTATTTTTCAGGTTCTCCTTTAGAATATAAGGTCCTTAAAATTTTTTTTTTAAAAGAATATAAGGTCCTTAAGAGCAGAGACAGGATTTTTTTTCACCCTGGATTCCCCAGTTTCTAGCACAAGGCTTGGCACACATTAGAACTTCAAAAAATATTTGCTGTACTGAATGAAGAAAGAAAGAAATGGTAGAAGGGCAAAGGCTTAGGAAATCTCATGATTCACCTGCCTCAAATATATCTTTTCATTCTATCTGAAAATTTTTACTTTTAAGTTATTAAGAATTAAAGATCAATATGGGTTAATAAGCGCTCTAGTTTAGAGAATATAAATATGCTTTTGATGATTATGGCATGATCACAAACAACATTCACATATGAAGTACTAAGTATAGTTTTAGAGGATATTAAATTCCAGTATATTTGAAGAGTTAGGGATAGCCTCTCCTTCCTTTGATGGGATTGGCTTTAACCCTTGCCTTGTACCCTGACCTGTAGGAATGTAGGATGTAGGAAACTGCCCAATAACAAAGGGTGTTTTGGAGAGCAAAGGTGACTGACCTTGTTCTATGAAATCTTTGAAATGTAGCATAACCCAAGCCCCCTGCACCAGTCTGGGTGGGCAACTGCATCCTATTTTTCTGTTTCTTTGGAGGCTGGCTATCTCCCATGGGAACTGGATCAGAAATTTCCATAAAAATGGAACCCTTTCTCTAGCTTGATGCTGGTCCCTTAAGGACTAAGCCCACCTTGTTGTTTGGAATAAAACCTGTCTTGACTGAGAACTGACTTGCTTCCTGAAATTCTTTTCCTAAGATCCCAACTGATCCCAATAGATCCTTCTCACTCTCCCATGGGAAGAGAAGAGCTGAAAGTTTCATATTGAATTTATTTTATACTTGAAAAGCAAGCTCTAATTTGGAACTATGCTCAAAAAGTTATCAAACTGCATACCCTTTGATCCAGCAGTGTTACTACTGGGCTTATATCCCAAAGAGATCATAAAGAAGGGAAAGGGACCTGTATGTGCACGAATGTTTGTGGCAGCCCTCTTTGTAGTGGCTAGAAACTGGAAACTGAATGGATGCCCATCAGTTGGAGAATGGCTGAATAAATTGTGGTATATGAATATTATAGAATATTATTGTTCTGTAAGAAATGACCAACAGGATGATTTCAGAAAGGCCTGGAGAGACTTACACGAACTGATACTGAGTGAAACGAGTAGGGCCAAGAGATCATTATATATTTCAACAACAATACTAGATGATGACCAGTTCTGATGGACCTGGCCACCCTCAGCAATGAGATCAACCAAATCATTTCCAATGGAGCAGTAATGAACTGAACCAGCTACACCCAGTGAAAGAATTCTGGGAGATGACTAAAAACCATTACATTGAATTCCCAATCCCCATATTTTTGTCCACCTGCATTTTTGATTTCCTTCACAAGATAATTGTACAATATTTCAGAGTCTGATTCTATTTGTACAGCAAAATAACGGTGTTTTCATGTATACTTATTGTGTATCTAATTTATATTTTAATATATTTAACATCTAGTGGTCATCCTGCCATCTGGGGGAGGGGGTGGGGGGTAAGAGAGGAAAAATTGGAACAAGAGGTTTGGCAATTGTCAATGCTGTAAAGTTACCCATACATATAACCTGTAAATAAAAGGCTATTAAATTTAAAAAAAAAAAAAAAAAGAAAGAAAGAAAGAAAAGAAAAGCAAGCTCTTCCACAATACAATTTAAAAAGAAAATCCAATGGTTTTTGCAGTAAAAAGCCATGCCAAAAAAACAATCACTGTTCCTTTGGTGAATCACCATTTACAATGCTCTAGTGCTACTGAAAATAGACATTTTAAGTTCCAAATACCAAATGTACAATCAAATATCTATAACAGAACTATCTGAGGGATAATCTACCCTAGTTCTTAAAACCAGTTTTACTTCTCATTACAGTTTACCTTTACAGTTTCAGGCTAGGAACTTCAGGCAATTAACCTAAGTTTCCATGCCCAGAAAAATTAAATAGAAGATGATTGCTACATCTGATAGTAACCATTTTCTGTTGAGTGAGTCAGTGAGAAATCTCAGAATTCCCAAGTGGATTATTTATCATGCTAGAAGCACTTCTGAAAGACTTAACAATAATGAAAGAAATATTAATAATTATAATGAGCATTAAGCATTCATGAAATGAGTAAGCTCTTTCAACCTTCTCCTTTTTCACCTACCATTATACTCCCCTATTGATGTCAAGAGGAAAAAGATGCCATTCTACATTTCTCAGGCTAACTCACCCCTGTGAGATAAGGGGAAAAGTATTGACTCAAGAGTCAAAAGACTTGGATTCAAACCCCACTTGTAATACTTACTACCTGTGTGAACTTCATTAAGTTAAACCTCTGCGAGCTGGGCTCTGAGGCCCACTCTAAAACTATGTTTCTAATCCAATTCTGCATTAGATCACATGTCCTCCCATCTCCTTTTAGTCAGTCCTTTTAGCTCTTCCCCTCCCCTCAATTTCTTCAGCACTAGTGTCACAATAGTCCCAGCTCAGTGTTGGACATAGTCAGAAGTTGGTAGCTATTGTCTCACAGGCAGAGAAAGCTAGCCGGTATGCTAGAACCAGGAGGAAAGACAAAACAAAGACAAGAGTATCAAACAAAAGCCGAAACTCAGTTACTGCAAACACTTTTTATATCATGAGCTCCTTTAGGACAGAGACTGTCTTTTACCTCTTTTTGTATTGTCAGTAAGCATAATGCCAAGCTAAAGGACCAGCCAAAGTAGAAATGTCAGGAATATCAGCACATTACTGAAAGCATTAAGTGAGAAGTCAGGAATGGGGCCAAGAGGCAAAACGCTACAGGAACATTCCATTATGGTAAATTAGGAGAGTCCCTGGGAAAGGAGACAGGCTGCTGCACACAGTGCACAATGAGTCCATCTGCATGCTTTTCTTTAAAGAGTCAAATATACTCTTTTTTTCAGAAGACAGAAAATACCTGGGCTCCTTTCCCTCTGCCTACAAGAATATTTAGGTTTCCTTATCCTAAAAAAACTTCTCTAGACCTAGTTACCCTCTTGAATTACCATCTTCTCTCTCCTTCCCTCCACTGCTAATCTTTTGTAAAGATAAGACTAAATCTGTTATTGCTCAATAGCTGTGACCACAATACATGGTTAATTACAGAAAAAGCGCAGACCTGGACATGTGGCAAAGTGTCTGATGATACTGTGAACAAGACGGAAAAATACAATTAGCTAGTCAGTATGGTTAGTGCATTTGGAACTGGATGAACAGTGAATATATGTGTTCATATCAATTTAGAAGACAGTCTTTAACATAAGGCCAAAGAGCCCTGTCCGGTTCAACATTATTACTATTGACTTGGATACAGACAAAGATGGCATGCTTATCAAATTTGCAACATATAAGAAACTGGGGGTAATTAATACAGTGAATGACAACACTGAGGTGATTCCAAAAAGACGATGACAGATGGAATAATTGGGTAAATCTGATAAATGTAAAGTCTTAACACTAAAAAAATGCAGTTATACAAAAAATAGATTAGGGAGCTACAGCAAGACAAGAGCTCAAGTGAAAAATCCCTAGGATTTTTATGTACACTCAAATAAATGACCCTTGTGACAAAGTCAACAAAAAGCTAATTAGATCTTAGGCTATGTTAATAAAAGTCTATCTAGAAAGAAGAAAATGGAACATTTGTATGGCATTCTAGCCTGAACAGATCATATGTAGAATGGTACCTTTGTTCAGTTTCATCTAGGTAACACAATGACAAACGAGTAAATCCAGGCCAACAATGAGCTCCATGTCATTTGCACAACTGTCAAGCTTGCTATCTCTACCTCCATTTAAGTTTTTAATAAAAACGTTGAATAGAAAGGTATTTTAGGAGCACTTGCTTCCAAGTGTCAACAACCCATGGCTCTAGTTACTCTACTATCTCCAAATCTACCTAAGTGGACTTTGCCAGCCATCCCTCTTATCTCATTGCCTCCAAGTCTTTGTCAAAGCTTTACTGAAACAAAGCCTTGTAGTTATTACTTTCTACTGTACTTACCTTGTCCCTGTAGTTTCATCTTGATGAAATCATGCCTAGCATTTAGTGGATATTGCTTCCCTTTCTAAAGCAAGTCACAGATATAGCTGGCCCAATGGTACTGAGAGAGCAGGAGTCTAAGTAGATGTCCAGAAACTCCTTCTTCTGTTCAGGTGGCACATAGTAGAATTCTATAACAAAATTCTAATTCTACCTTCAGTGATTCTTAATGTGTTTCTTGCCTCAGATTTCTGGATTTCATTATATGGAAAATCTTTTAAATATATATTCTATAAAATGCCATATCATATAAACAGATTAGAGGAAAAGAAGTAACAGTGATGCCAAAAAGGGAAAAGAGTGTCAATGAAACAGAAAAGAAAAGAAGTTCAGAGACCAAGAAAAGCTTAGGACAGGATTGTAATTAGCATGTTAAATGAGTTATGTACTTTTGAAAAGCTATATGTAAGGATCTTTTAAAATCCTATAGGCTAATCTTACTTTAAAATTCTCTTGTATTCCATGGAACAGAGAGGTAAATCTATAAACCCACAAGGACAATATTACTGCTTTGTGAAAAAAAAGTTCACTTGGCTCAGATGTTAGTAAATTCACTCACAACTATGAACTTCATTTTATATTGTAAAAAAGCTTTACTTCCTGCAAGAACAAAGTAATGAAGTAGAACAATCAAACCGTTGTATTTTAAATGGGTGATTTGATGCTATCAACTTTTAACAATCCCACAAAAAACATTTTTTAAACATCTCATCTAGGTAAAACCTTATCTAAAAAAGTCCAGGTCTACATTCTCAATGCTTCACTGCTTTTTAAACCTTTCACCAAATACTCTCCAATTCTCAGATCCACCTTTATCTTTCATTATGCTTGTTCCTCTCTATCTACAATATCAAATCTGCTGGCTGATCCCAGCAGACAGTTACACATTTGCATTCACTCACTCTGGCCTTTGAGGCTCTGTTCCTGCCCAGAAAATCCTTTCCTTTCTTCTCTAACTCTGTGGTAATAAGTTCCTCTTCTCCTTCAAAATTTCCTCCTTGAACCAAATCCTCTCCTGATTCTAACCATTCTATATTCACCCCAACAATCTCATAATATGCTTGAAAACAGTTATAATTTGTACGAATTATTCCACAGATCAAAGAATTTTAAAGTTGGAAGGATATGTAGAGTGCTTGTCCAACTAGAATTCAATAAATTGTATATAAGATATTGTCATATGCAATTCTAATTTTCTATGCCTGTATATATATATACACACACTTAAAATATTAAGTTTATAAAAGGCTATTTTAAACATAATTCTAGTGTAGTCCTCAGTACTATGAGTACTTAATAAACATTACCTGATCCCATTATTTCCATCACTACACTGACCACTAAAATATGCTATTGTTCATCATGCCCACATTACTAATGTCCATAGACAATACAGAAATAAGAAGAAATGAAGAGATTGAGGTAGAGAGAAAAGAACAAAACCATGGGCCATAGGTGAAAGTAGTTAGCTTATGATGGGTCTTTTCACTGTACCAAGGGAATGTTAACTGCTTAGATTCACTGGCTAAACCAATTAAGGCTATGTGCCACATTTCTCCTGAAGCAGAAGCCATTAATTAAGTATTCAAATATTTATTAAGTACCTACTATGTGCAGTACAACTATCCATGAAACAATTCTGAAAGAATCTTCAACTTCATTCTGAATCTTTACTTTTGGGGAAACATTTTCAAAAAATCTAAATGACCAAAGAAGTACAATTTAAAAAAAAAAGAAAAGAAAAAAACAGAAGAGAAGTAGAGGGTGGAATTAGTTTGAGGTGCTCAATTCTAGGTGTTTTTGATCATCTTGCTAAGTTTTTTAGCTAAAGCCTTGTGAACTGTGCCATTGTTTCTTATCATTCTAATTTAAATAAAGATATGGGAAGAGGTTTTCTTGATTCACCATTATAATTTAAGGAAAGCAAGGTGCATGTTAAGTATGAATCATTCATCTGATTTTTAAAGCACATATTTTAAAATGCACTCACTATCACAAAAGTCCACTTTTTAGTTTTGTTTCAATAGTGTTGTTTCATAATTAATTTTGCTTAAGCATTTAAAAGCTGTATCAGTCCTTCAAAGTTGTTCCTTTAACAATGTTATGACTGTAGAATTTCAGTATTCTTTCCACTGCATCACTGTGGGCCTTGTTTACTATGAAATCTTCAACTATCTCTTCTCCTGAAAGCAGCAGCAAAGAGCCCACTGCTACCTGCACAAAGCCAACATGATCAGGAAAAGCTGAACCCAGAGTCCCTGTTCAAATTGAATGATGGGAAATGAAGCAGATGGGCTAGTTTAGTCCCATGCAACTGAGACACGAGTCCTTTTTAGTTTTTAAGTGTAGCTTTTTAGTTTCTTTCTTTTGCTTAGAATACAGATTTCAGTTCTGTTTTCCAAAAGCAAATGCTGAGTAGACATAATTTTTCTCTTATAGCAGCAATTTTCATAACATTCTGTATTACAAAATACTCTCTTCTTCACTGATTAGCCTACTTTTTTTTTGGAAAGAAAGAATTAAAAGAAACGAAGGATAAATTCTTTATTAAATCATGTTTCTATATTGATGTAATCTGAACTAAGCTAATTCACTGCAATGAGTTCCAATCTCAGCTTTTCTTCATTCCCTGTGATTCTTTTGCTCATTCATTTACTTAACCCTGAGTCTCTAATTCCATAGAGAAATCAAGAAAAGTTAGGAGAGAAGAGGTTGGATCACAGGATCATAAAGAGACTCAGAGGGGATGGGGAATCACCTAATTCAAACTCCTTCATTTACACAGGAGAAAATGAGGCCCGGGGAGTTGTTCAAGTAACATAAGTAGACAAGAGGGACTCATACAAGAGCAGGGACCTAGAACTTGAAAGATAGTTGGGATTGAACTCAGCAGAAAATGTTATAGATAAAAAAGATAATTCAAGTAAAAACAATGAGCTGGGACTAAAGATTCATGGGAAAAAAAAAAAAACAAAATCAGTTTGGGTTCATGAGGAGAAAAAAGGGTGGTGCAACATCTGAAGCGCATTAAAGCTTTGATGAGAATCCACCCAGCAAAACAGTGGCAGGTAAGTAGCAGAAAAATGCCAAGGCCCACCAGTTCTACTCCAAAGCCCCACAGAGGCAGCCTTGTGTTCCTGCTTCCTGCAGGACGGACAACGTGCCCCTATTCAGGCCGACGTCACTTCTTGCTAAGAGTCCTATAATGCACGCGCTCTCTCAGAATCCATCTTCTTTCTAATCTCAGCTCAGGTATCATTCTCTTCTGTGAAGTCTCCCCTGATCCTGCAAGTTTGTTGGTGTTTTCTCTCTCCTCAAATAACTGTGAAGATTTTATTCCTCAGATCCACCACTTTCATGGGTACTTGGAATAGAAGATTCCTCCGGGCAGGGCCAATTTCATCTTTGCCTTTAACTCAAGCACCACACTTTGCATATTATGTCTGGGTTTGCTGTTGATGCACCATATACCAGGTAAACCTTACTAGGTGTGAATGTTTCTGAGAACCTTCAAAACTGGATGACAAAACCATATAGGCTGTCCTGATCACTCAAGTTGTGAGACAAACAGACTTGCAGTTATAATTTTCATTCTTCCTCTGGTCAACCCTTTGATTTCACTAGACCCAGTTATTCTGGCAAATAATTTAGTCAAATCCCTCTTACCATATGAGTACTCCTCCATCTATTCTGTATTGATATTTCCTTAGCTATTTGTAATCTAAACATATTCCTGTCCACTTTTGCCCAGGGAGCTCACCCTTGCCCTTGGAAATACGGGACTGCAGTGAAGATGAGAAGTTCAGAAATAAGATCTGGATGAGCTCTCCACAGCAGTAAATGAAACGAGAAAATAAAACGTTGGAGAGAAAAGTCTTTTAGAGATAGGAGGGGAAAATATAGGGCAATATAGGACAAGGAAGGAAAAACAAAAAAGTGACCAGCTTATAAAAACCTATGAGAAAGCCCATAGCATCTCCTTGTAGGATCAGATCAATCGTACTGAACCATGCTAAATTAGATAATTATTGTCTCTATCAATTCTAGTGACTTAGCACCTTGTAAGAATCCTAACAGAGACTATCCAGAAGAATGAGGTTTTTATTAAAGAAAGCCTTTGGGAAGGTATTACATCTTAGAATAAAATGATTGAATGTTCAAATGTTCATCGAATGTCTTGGGAAGACTGCTTATGTATGATGATACTTAGAAAAATGAAGATGACTTTTGAAAAATGATGATGCTATAATATTCTCTTTTTTTAGACTACTACCTGAAGTTTAAAAATTTGTTGGACCCCTCTTTAATTTGACATGACTGACTCACATTTTAACAATCCTGACCTAGTTATCTCTAGATAACTTTCTAAAACAGCAGCACTCCTGTTGGCCAAGCCCATTGTCAGAGCATGGCAGAGTGGAAGTGAGGGACCTTAAAAACAAGCACAGGGCTTACAGTGACATGGCAAGAGAATCATCTTTCAGCTGATGCAAACTGTGGCTTTCTTTAACCCTGATAGTTTCACTTAACTTTAGCAATACAATCTCACTAATTGCCTTGTCTAAGACATTGGGACCTTTTCCCTTTTTCTTCAGTAGGATCCATTCTATGATGGTGTTTAGCTTCTTTTAAATTTTTTTCTATTAATTTTCCACTATTATTCTTCCCTTCTCCCAGATGCTTCCCAATCCCAATACAACTTTTTTCTTATTAATGAAGCTTTCAAAATTAGAAAGTTAACCACATTATTTGAGAGATATTTTTATATAAAAATGACATTCAAAAAAAGAAGACAGTGTTTTGATAAAAAGAATACAAGATAAGGAACCTAATACCAATTTTACTCCTAACTGAATGATCTTGCTAGGTTTAAACCTCTTTTGTTCTGTGTCTCTCTCCCAATTTGCCCATCTATAAAATGGCAACATATATCCTCATTTATCTTCCCCAGTTACAGAGCAGAGGTCAAAAGAAGAGAGTCCAAAGGCAAGCTTTTCAGAAAAGACCATAAAAATATTACTAAACTCTCTAGCCACTTTCTTTAATGTATACTCTTGAATAAATACTTTATTTGTATTAAATAAATAGACTTTAATTGGAATAAATTATATTATAAATATATTTATAATAAAAGACTTTAATTGGAAAAGAAGAGAATTAACATTTTAACTTTAAAAAACAAAGAACGCCAAATATTTGTAGCTCCCATCCATGGAGAACACCACCCATCTGATGTTCATTCATGTCACCAACATTTCTCTGACTATGATTTCAAGTCAAACAAGCAAGTCATCTGGATTTCATTATAAATCAAACTGGGGAAAAATAACTATTATCCATAAAAATAATTATAAAATCATAAAAGTCACTTAACAAAATGTTATTAAGGACACAGGCTAAATAACCACTAAATGCTAGATTTAAAAAAAAAAAGAAATCAGCATAAATTAATATAAATATGTAATTACTATTTTTCAGAGCAAAAAAAAAAAAAACCCTTTAAAATATTTTTGGAAATTGTTCATCTCCATATAACAATAAAATGTCAAAACTATGAAACCAAGAAATTAAAAATCCCTCTATAAAGGAAAACATAAAACCATCTTATTCTATTATAAAAAATTATTCAATTAACCAACTTGTCATAGCAAAGTCTTTCCTTAGGAAAAATGAGAGTACTAAATACCTTGATATGAAATTTACCAATTAATTGCAATTAGTCTTCTGAAACATCCAAATTCTAGCTGCTACCCTTCAATATATTAATCTAAAAATCTACTGCCAAGCACTTAGTATTTTACAGGAAATATAAAGGCAACATTTAAAGAACAAAAAAAAAAGTTTTTAACATTTGATAATATCACCATCATTTAATATGTTACCAGCAAAAAAAATTTGTTATTAATTATACCAAAAGTCAATCAGATCTATTTTGGGGAACTAAGTCCCAACACTGAGAAGTAATGAAGTCTTCCTTCTCCAGAAGTTATGCCTTGGACCACTACATTTTCTCTCCTATAAAAATGAGGGCACTCCTTTCACTGGGCTATTCTGATCTGAGTCCCAAAGAGACAGCTGATGTTATTTGGGAAGCAGCATGTTATAGACACTAAAACTTGAGCTCAGAAGTTCTCATCCTTATCCTGCCACTATTTTTCTGCAACATACTGAGCAAATGATTTAAAGTTTATGGATGAACAATTTTAAGCTACTTTAAAATTTTGTTTTGAGGAACAACAGAAGTGATTGCAAAGCAGTTTTTTTTTTTAAAGGCATGTTTGTTAATAAATAATGTGCCCTGAAGTCATCAAATGAAAGATATTGTAATAAGGAAGAATTTTTTCATCCACACACTTTTTCACCATCAAATGTTCTATTTTTTCCTTGAATGTTTTTAAATCATTGGATTTCTTCTTTAGTAGTTTGATTATTACTAGCAATAACAGCCGCACTATTTCTGAGGTACATGTATAGAACTAATGCATATACTGGATCTTCACATGCATGGGAAAAGCTATCCAGGAAATATATACCCTAAGCTCAGCTCAGCTCCCCATTCACTAACCAGTCTTAAACAAAATAGTCAAAGCTCTCAGGAAAGAACTTCTCTGTCTGAATGCAGATATCCAATTTAAAAGCTGATCATGCCCATGAGAAGTTCCAAATCTTGTCCAGCAGCAAGGAGCCAGGAATCAGAGGTGGGGCTTGCAGCCAGGGTGTTTTTTGCTTGGCAGCCAATGCTCACAAGACATATATAATATTTTAAGGTCTACAAAGTGTTTTACACAAATGCACTGTGGTATTTGGAAGTATTTGGGAAAATCTGTTAAATAAAATCTCTATCATTTTGTTCATTCAACAAATACTTATTGATTGCTGCTATATGTGAGGAACCGTAGTCTTATGGTACCTCCCTTAAATCACTATTCCATTTCCTGTAAACACTGGATTGTGGAGCCCTGTTCATAACACAAAATGCTCTTTAGTGTAGAATACCACAAAAATTAGAATTAGATCTGGGGAAGTTATGCATTTGCTGGGAAACACTGCCCCCTTGTGTCAGTAAATAAAAAATCAACATTTCAAGGATTGCTGGGAAGTATGTGTTCCCAAAGAGCAAAACTATGGCAAACTGGTTAACTTGGGAAAGCTTCATGAATGGTAGGATAATTTCTATGTTCTTAGAACTATCTGAATTCAGGATGGCTTATCACAAGAATGTTGGCCATAGCAACTTATGAAACCACCTTGTAGAGTGGGTTGTGTTCTCACTCATGAAATCAACGCTCTTTCAGAATTCTGAAGTGGAAAGGAATGTTAAGAACACTTTTCCTACAACTAAAACACTCAAGTCTCTCAAAAAGTATTGCTTCTGTTTCAATTTTGATACCACTTACATTTGAATTGATGCCTTTAAACATAAAGTGGTCACACTATAGTCACTCAGATAGGAGTATAATTTGAGACAGACAAATATGGCACAGCTTTATAAGGCTTGATTATTATTAGTTATATCTTAAGGTACTTAGAGACTGAGTTCATACTGATAACATTACAAAATTCTATTAAACCACAATCTTTTCTACAATGTACATGTTTCACTGGTTTCAGCATATTCTTCTATATTCTACAAGACTCCCACACCATGACAAAGCAGAAACTGGATTTTTCTTCTGTATAGCAAATACAGAGAACACATACACACATTGCCTTGTTATATACTTTGATGCACTATGTGAAAAATTCAAGAATTATTATTTTTAATTCAGGCACTACCAACAAAAACTAACTTTTATTTTACAAATACATATTATTCATAATTTCAAGATCTGTTATATTAGCAGCCAAATGTGGATTTCTAGCTGCTATGGATTTTCAGAGATGAACTCTGAAGAATTTAGATGAACTCTGAAGAATTTACTTCTATCTTTGCCAAAAGATTTTCACTGGACATAAAGTTCTTCTAGCTCTCTTTTCTATATAGTGAAAACATTTGATTTCATAATAAAAATCTTAAGACTCAAAAGAAATCTATCATTCTCAGTATCTATAATGAAAAGTCACTGAGAAGGGATTATCCACCCTAAGAAATTGTGTCAAAATTTGTATTACTGCTTAAGACTTCACTTTCCAGAATGGTTTCCAACAATGGCAAGAAAGTAAAATCTTATTCTCCTTCCTCTCCACCCCCTCCAAGTTCAAGATCCTTCATGGAGAGCTATATAATGCAGCAGAAAGCCTCTCTTTATCTGGAGTCAGGGAGTGTATGTTCTAATCCCAGCTAACAACCTGTTCGGCCTCGAGCAAGATCCTTAAAACTTATAATAGACCAGATGGCCTACAAGATCCCTTCTGGATTTAAACTTCTGATCCTAAGAACCCACTTGTCTCATATGTCCCCAGGTGCTTCATTCAGAGGAGAGAAACCCAGGAATAAGATCAAAAGAGTTACTTTATGCTGTTTTCTTCTGCCTGGAAAAAGATCCGAAGGAAGTCTCTCTTGATAGCCAGGCTCATAGTCCTATAGACAGAGCTAAGTTATAAATGATATTTTCTTCTATCCCTAAAGAAATGTAAGGGATGTGTATGTGCATATACGTGTATGTTTATAAGAATGACTCAGCTACACTACACAATAAAACTCATTTCGAAAATGAAAGCCAACCACTTTCTTCTTTTTTCCTCCCTATACTAATTCTTGTTTTAGTAATTACAATCTGAATCTTTATTCTGGGTAGACCAATTAATTTGGAATTCCTATCTAGTAATGTTCAGTAATAAAATATCCAAAATTCAAAAACTTCCTGGGACTAATGAACAGATTTCTGAATTGTCCATATTCACCACAAGTTTTTCTTTGAACATTCTATATGACCTTAACAGTGATTTTTCAAATTCAATCCAACTGCTTTTAACCATTAAGCTCCTTGTACACTCAAAGTTTCTTATATCTAATGCTCACATGATACTAACCTTTAGCTTAGGATTTTTATAAACAAAGTAAAATTTTACCTTAAGGATCTGCAACTAGATCCATATTTGCCTGTGACAATGTTTCAATTCAATTCAAACTATGAGCCAAAATATATGTTGCCAAGCAATATATAGAGAGGTGAGGGATCAGATCTTGAGAACTGGAAAAAACTTACCTGTCACACAGTCCAAGTCCTACTTGAGGGATGTATTCTATGGATGGCAACCCACGGAAGGGTACATCTTATATAACTCCATTAATAGGAGGCTCACTACCTAACATAACATTGTTTATCCCATTTTGCTAATTCTAATTGTTAGGAAATTGATGGTACAACTTTTTTTTTTTTTTTAAAAAGCTCTATATGAAACTAAATATCCACTCCTCACAAATAAGCTACTGGTGACTCAGACATTAATACTACTTCCTTCTCTTCTTTCACATAATGAAAAAGACCTTATTAGTGCCAGGAAACCCAGTACCTGGAGGGAAGGGAGGGATCTAGTATAGCAGTAAAAGAAATAGGTGGGGTAAGTGAGGATTTGCAACTATATGGCATCTTTTCTTATATTCTAAACAAGTAGGATTTTTTATAAATTGAAAAAAAAGCTATGCAGAATGTCCATTATATTATATAATAATATATGTTATAGAGTTAAGAGAATCTTAAACAAGCCAGCCAGCCCATGTCTACCATTTTATTGAGAAGACAATTGAAATCAGAGAGGCTAATTGATTTTTTCAGGATTATATAGGTAATCAGTATCAAAACTGACTCCATTTCAGCCCTCTATGAACTACATTATGTTAGCTCATTCAAAAATACTTACTTTCGTAGATGGTCATGTTCTTTCAAAAATAATTCAGTTCTTCTATTGTTCACTCCAGAACCACTTTTATATGACCTGGGAGAGAAAGGAAAAAAGTATAAACACATTTTGATAAGCACACTGAAAAGCAGTGGAGTCAGAATGTAGACTACACTTTTCCCTTAAATACAACCTGCATAAAATCTAAATGAAGCCTATAAATTATGTTGCTTTTCCAGTGAACAAATGTGTGTGACTGCACAGGCTGTCTCAAAAGTCTTCGTTCTTTAATTTAAAGCTATGAAAGCCATAATATGCATTAAGATTTTTAGGACACTTCTGTTTTTGTGATATAGGAAAGGGGAGTATATATGTGTGTGTGCACACGTGCGAGTGCACACATGCACACGTGAATTTTTTAGATTTATTAGCTCCCTCTCTTCAAAACAGCAATGAATTTTTAAATAAATATTAAAGTTTGCCTCTAACTCTTTGAGAGAAGTGAAAAATATCTTATGCCTTATACTTTGATCCAGCAGTATTCCTAATGGGCTTATACCCCAAAGAGATACTAAAGAAGGGAAAGAGACCCGTATGTGCCAAAATGTTTGTGGCAGTCCTGTTTGTAGTGGCTAGAAGCTGGAAAATGAATGGATGCCCATCAACTGGAGAATGGTTAGGTAAATTGTGGTATATGAATGTTATGGAATATTATTGTTCTGTAAGAAATGACCAGCAGGATGAATACAGAGAGGCTTGGCAAGACTTATAAATGAACTGATGCTAAGTGAAATGAGCAGAACCAGGAGATCATTATATACCTCAACAACGATACTGTATGAGGATGTATTCTGATGGAAGTGGATTTCTTCGACAAAGAGATCTAACTCGGTTTCAATTGATCAAGGATGGACAGAAGCAACTACACCCAAAGAAAGAACACTGGGAAATGAATGTAAACTGTCTGCATTTTTGTTTTTCTTCCCAGGTTATTTTTACCTTCTGAATCCAATTCTTCCTGTGCAACAAAAGAACTGTTTGGTTCTGCACACATATATTGTATCTAGGATATACTGTGACATATTTAACATGTATAGGACTGCTTGCCATCTGCGGGAGAGGGTGAAGGGAGGGAGAGGAAAAGTCAGAACAGAAGTGAGTGCAAGGGATAATGTTGTAAAAATAATTACCCAGGCATGCGTTCTGTCAATAAAAAAAAAAAAGAAAAAAAAGAAAAAAAAAAATCTTATGGCTATTTTTCCTGTTCCAAAACAATAATTTTTGTTTCCTGCTACTAGCCAAATTCCTTGAAAAAACTGACTACATCTAATTCCTTTCTATCAAATCTGCTCAATCCTTTGCAATTTAACTTCTGATACCATCATTCTACCAAAAATGCTCTCAAAAATAATCAATAACCTCCAAGTCATCCAAACCAATCACCTCTTTTCATTACTTAACTTTCTTGGCTCATGGCAGCGTGCCACAATGCTCACAGCCTCCTCCTGAAAGCTCTCACCCTGTTCAGCTTCCAGGCCACCAGAACTCTCCTTGTTTCTCATTCCTTAATTGTCCTAAAGTCTATATGCTTTTCTCAGTGAAAGGAATAGTACTATCCTCAGCCACACAATGCTTAACTATTTATTAATGTATTAAGGTGCTTTGAGTTTGGTTTGGTTTAATTTTGCAATCTTGCTTGGCAAGCTCTCTCTTACCACTAACTCAGTAGGAGCAAAACCTGAAAGGTGACATGGAGGAAGAGGAGAACAAAAGACCAACTAGTAAAGTAGGACAGAGTAGAAACTTTGAGCAGTCTGGCTTCCAAAGCCTGTGGACATCAATATATCTCAGAACAAAATCTTCATAACAACTAAGTATCATCAAATAAAGGGTAAATGATGTTCCACCATTGTTCTTTACTGAACACATACTCTCTGGGCTGCCCTCAGGATGTGGGAAGAGGAACAGACAGAAGCAATGACTAAGCCGAAGCTGCTGCCATTCTGCAGAAATGCTCTCTGGTTTCTGTTTCTATTCATAAAGCATTTATTAAACACTTACTATATGCACAACTGAAAAGTAAAATAGCCTGTGCTTTGCAAGAGCTCCCATTCTAAAGGGGAAGACAAAGTATATGGAAGATTCAGGAGCAAGTTGGATGGGAAAGGCTTATGGTCTTCAGGATGCAGCTGAAAGGAGATGGCCAGCCTTCTTTTAAAACTGATTTCCAATGATTAAAGTCCCCTGACTTTCTGATGAGCTACATAACAGGGCCAAAGACTGTGGTAAACAAGCACATTCTTTCCTAGGCCTTCGGCATCTGGGCTGTAGCACCTACAGAGGCAGGTGTCAGGCTACAAGACCACAGGCTCCCAGGAGGATGCCGGAGGTGGTGGTCATGGAGGTGGAACTCATGCTCTTTTTTTTTTTTCTTTCTTTCTTTTTTCTTTTTTTTTTTTTTTTATTTAATAGCCTTTTATTTACAGGACATATACATGGGTAACTTTACAGCATTAACAATTGCCAAACCTCTTGTTCCAATTTTTCACCTCTTAACCCCCCCACCCCCTCCCCTAAATGGCAGGATGACCAGTAGATGTTAAATATATTAAAATATAACTTAGATACACAATAAGTATACATGACCAAAACATTATTTTGCTGTACAAAAAGAATCAGACTCTGAATTATTGTACAATTAGCTTGTGAAGGAAATCAAAGATGCAGGTGTGCATAAATATAGGGATTGGGAATTCAATGTAATGGTTTTTAGTCATCTCCCAGAGTTCTTTTTCTGGGTATAGCTAGTTCAGTTCATTACTGCTCCATTAGAAATGATTTGGTTGATCTCGTTGCTGAGGATGGCCTGATCCATCAGAACTGGTCATCATCTAGTATTGTTGTTGAAATATAATGATCTCCTGGTCCTGCTCATTTCACTCAGCATCAGTTCGTGTAAGTCTCTCCAGGCCTTTCTGAAATCATCCTGTTGGTCATTTCTTACAGAACAGTAATATTCCATAATTTTCATATACCACAATTTATTCAGCCATTCTCCAACTGATGGACATCCATTCAGTTTCCAGTTTCTAGCCACTACAAAAAGGGCTGCCACAAACATTCGTGCACATACAGGTCCCTTTCCCTTCTTTATAATCTCTTTGGGATATAATCCCAGTAGTAACACTGCTGGATCAAAGGGTATGCACAGTTTGATGACTTTTTGGGAACTCATGCTCTTGCCTCTCCATTGGGGCCCTGGTTGCTTTAACTAGGCTGGTCAGCTCACACTGGTAGTGACAACTAGTGGGGAAAACAGGCTCCTCTCCACAGCAGTTCCTCTCCTGGGCTTCTTCCTCTATGGTAGCTCCTTTTCTGGACAAATGCCTTTCTCCAAATATGTACTCTTTTTTGGACTGAATTTCCAGTTTCCTAGATGGCTGCCATCTTCCTTGCCTGTGACCTCACAGGTAGGAAACAAATCAGACCAGAATGAGAAGACCTTTCTTTATAAAATACCTGAGGTGTTCCAATGGGAGAGCTGCAATGACCGTTCTACAGACGAGTGCTACTCTGAAACACAAGTCCATGGTCATCAGGACCTGAAGACCAACATGCACAAGGCTCTCCAGCCACATCCTTGCTTGTATTGTCCTCATCCCCTGCTAGTCCTGTCCTGGCCTCAGGGTGAAGAACTATCTTTGTTAGAGGTATCAGCTGAGTCTAAGAAGGCAGAGTGGGAGTGCTGGTGGGTTGCCCAACTGTCCCTGTCCAGGCACCCTTAAAGAATCACATGTCAAGTCACATGATCTTAAACAAGACAGAATAAAGCTGACTGCTTTTAGCACTGATGGGCCCATCTAACCCTTCTGAGAAGTTCCTCAGTCCCCAGAAGCAGGCCCTGTCAGACACTGCCAGAAGTGCTAGATACAAAGACAAGAACAAAAGTAGCCCCTGCCCTCCAACCTTCCTTTTCTTAGGGGAAACAGCAAATGTTCATAAGTCAATGGACATGAGTGGGGGGAAGCACCAACAACTGCCTCAGGTGGCACTAGAGCCGATCCTTAAGAGAAGTCAGAGATTTCCAAAGGAGAATGTTCCAAGCCAAGGCCCAGAGGGAACCACATCCCGTAAACCAAACAGTTTGCAGACCAGTGAGGGTAAACACAGACTAGACGAGGGTGGGTTGGGAATTCAGGCTGAGGGGGTGAGTCAGAGCCATACTGGGAAGGTCTTTACAAGCTAAACGGGGACAACAACTGCAGTGGGAATTCAAAGAAGAAACCACTTGAGGCCAGGAAAATCCTCCAAAACTTTGTGAAAGAGCCAGGGTTGTGTTTAGCTCTGGGCACCACATTTCAGAGAGATTAGACAGAAGTTTTTTCTTTATTGGACCTGTGATTTAATCAGTGTAGGGAGCTGTCGGTAAGGAATCTCCCCCATCACTTAGATCACCATGTGCTCTGTGACTTATATTTTGAGAGTTTCCAGATTGTACAGCTGGTGCCTGTCTGAAAGGAAAAAAGGATGGCAAAGACAAAGGCAAAGACTGAAAGGAAAGGGTATGTTCAGGAAGTGCAAATCAGTTTGGGGCAGAGTGTGATCATACCATGAAGGAAACTTGGTGCAGTGGAAAGGATCCTGGATGAGGACACGATGTATCAATGGTCAAATAATATGAACAATTTTCCAGAGAAAGAAAACAAACTTTTAAAAAGAGAGAGACAGACAGACAGACAGACAGACACACTTAACCTGTAACTGATACAAATTAAAACAACTCTGAAGAACTCCCATATCAAGTTGGTGAAAATAATTAAAACTAAGATAACTCAAGGTGATGGACACACCAACTCAGAGCCTCTTTTGGAAAGGAGACTGGCCATCCACAGAGAAAGCTACAGTAAAAAAGAATGACCCCCTCTGACCCAATAATTCCACTGCTAAAAATATAACCTAAAAGTTATAACAAAAACAGTCCCCTTCCACCACTATCACCACTACTATCCCCCCAATTTTGTATGTTCTTATCCTTAACACATCTAAAATAACAAGAGTAATAGTCAAATAAGGAAATATTTGTATCAAATCTCTGTGATGAGGGTTTTTAATGTCTAAGATATATAGACATCTAAGAAAAATGTGTATTTGTTAAACCAAAGACCATTCAGAATAAGAGACAAGTGGTTAAAGGATATGGACAAACATTCCTAAAGAATGGCAAACTACTGTTTGCTGATGTTTACTGAAGATCAGTTGTGAAGGACTTAGCTCTTCCCAGCAATACAATGATCCAAGACATTCCAAGAAGATCCAAGAAGATTCCAAAGGACCTTCAGAGAAAGAACTGACTGGCTCTGAATGCAGATTGAAGCATTCTACTTTTCACTTTCTTCACTTTCACTTTCAAAACACAAAAAGGGTTTTGAGGGTTTTTTTTAAGGTCTGTTTCATTTTTCAACATGACTAATATGGAAATATGTTTTACATGATTGCACATGTATAACCCTTATCTAACTGTTTTCCATCTCAAGGAGGTAAAAGAGAAGAGAGGGAGGGGAAAATGAATGTTAATTGTGTTTACCATGTAATTGGGGGGAAAAAAACTGCAAACTATTAAATGGCTATGTGAAAGAACTCTCCACGTTATTAACAACAGGTTTCTCACATCTGTAAATTAGTAAAGACAACATAAGACAAGACTAGTTCATGCTGAAAGAGTTGTAGGAAGACAAGCATACTAATGCACTGTCACTACAGGTACATTCTTTATGGAAAGCAATTTGGAATTATGCTAATAGAGAAGTTGACGTATCCATACTGGGAAGCATAATAAACTCTAAAAAGGTCATTAATAAAAGAAAGGCTATACACACACACACACACCAAAATATTGATGATAGCACTTTGGGTGGTAACAAAGAACTGGAAAAAAAGTGATAACTATCACCTGGGAAATACTAAACAAATTATATGTAATGGAATAGAACTGTGGTGTAAGTAACAAGGAACATGACAAATCCAAAGGAATACAGTGCATATGAACTAATGATGCAGGATGAAGCAAAACCAAGAAAAAATGCATAATGAATGACTAGAATAGTGTCCACAAAATCATCAAAACTGAAGGATGAGAAATTATATGGGTGGCCTCAAAGAAAAAATATAAAGACATCTTCCTCTACTCCTTTGTAAAGGTGGTGGTCGGGAGACAGAAGGGAGCAGGGAAGGAGGGCATCTTTCACAGATATGTAACAATGCAAAAAATCAGATTTTTAAAAAATGTATACAACAGTTTTGCATAACTTTTTTTATTTCCCTTTTTAAAAAATAATTCTGTTAAAGGTTCTGATAAAGGCCTCATTTCTAAAACATAAAGAAAACTCAAATTCACATAAATTCAAGCCACTCTCCCCATTGATAAATTGTCACACAATATGAACAGATAAATTTCAGAAGAAGAAATTAAAACCATTTCTAGTCATATGAAAATGTGCTCTAAATCACTATTGATCAGAGAAATGCAAATTAAGTCAACTGTGAGTTACTACTACACACCTCTCATATTGGCTAAGATGACAGAAAAAGATAATGACAAACATTGGAGAGGATGTGGGAAAACTGGGACACTGATACATTGTTGGGGAAGTTGTGATACAACCATTCTGGAGAGCAATTTGGAACTATGCCCAAAGGGCTACCCTTTGATCCAGCAGTGTTTCTGTGGGTTTCGATCCCAAAGAGATTTTAAAGGATGAAAAGGGACCCAGATGTGCAAAAATGTTCGTCACAGCCTTTTTTTTGCAGTACCAAGAAACTGGAAACTGAGTGGATGCCTATCAATTGGAGAATGGCTGAATAAGTTATGGTATATGAATGTTATGGAATATTATTGTTCTATAAGAAACAATCATCAGGATGATTTCAGAGAGGCCTGGAAAGACTCACATGAACTGATACTGAGTGAAATGAGCACAACCAAGAGAACATTGTACATGGCAACAAGATTATGTGGTGATCAATTCTGATGAATGTGGCTTTTTTTCAACAATGAGCTGATTCAGGTCAGTTCCAATGATTTTGTGATGAAGAGAGCTTTCTGCACCCAAAGAGAGGACTGGGAGAACTGGGTGTGGATCACAACATAGCATTTTCACTTTTTGTTGTTGGTTGCTTGCATTTTATTTTCCTTCTCATTTTTTTTCCCTTTTTGATTTGATTTTTCTTGTGCAGCAAGATAACTGTATAAATATGTATGCGTATTTTGGATTTAACATATTACCATATTTAACGTATACTGGATTATTTGCCATCTAGGGGAGGGGATGGGGGGAAGAGGGGGAAAAATTAGAACACAAGATTTTGCAAGGATTAACATTGAAAAGTTATCATGCACATGTTTTGAAAATAAAAAGCTTTAATAAAAAACTTATTTGTTAGAAATGATAGCTCTTTGGGAAAGGAGAGGGGAAACAATAAAGGAAAAAATCTAGATGACATAAGAACAAAAGATATCAATAAAAATCTATTTTTTAAAAAAGTTATCTATTCAAAGATTTTCAGGACAGTGTTAAGTACAACCGGAAAAAAAAAAAAATTTCCTATCAACAACCTAAATTTTCCTTCCCTGCTGATTTGTTCATTATTTCCATTTCTTAATATTATTATCATTCTACACTCTGCACTTCAGTGATCTAATTCTTGCCCACAGATGAAATCTCCATTACCATAGAGTTTCCAAAACTGCATTTCTAGCGCTCCATACTCACATATCCTCTACATGTATGTTCCAGTAGTACCTCATGTTTCGACATACCCTGAACTAAGTTTTCCGTTGATATTCTCTTGAAACCATAAAAAAGGCTCCTGAGTGCACTAGGTGGTCCAATTTATGGGAGGACATGAATAAGAGTTGCACACAATAGGCAAACATGGGTAAGCTGGGATCTTCATCACAAGGGGAGCCTTTAACAACAATGATATCACAGAAGCATTTGGAGCTTAGCCCCAGTTCTCTGTGCCCTGAGCAGATTTCCTAAGCATTTGCTGAAGCAGATGTTTTTGAAATATTACAGAATAGATTAAAAGAATAAATGACTTTAAAGATCAGTAGGGAGATTATTGGAAGAGTCTCAGCAAAATGAACAAAGGCCTGGACCTGAACTAAAATGGAGGGAGAGGTTGAGAATGATAACAAGAACAGGAGACAACTCAATGGATATGGGGGTGAAGTAGTAGGGTAAGCCAAGGACAACAATCAGACTTTGAGCTAGGAGAACAAAGAAAATGATGATAGTAATATATCTGAAACTGGGATGTCAAGAAGAGAATTAAGTATTATGGCAAGACTTATCTTTCATTTATTGCATTTGAAGGACAATGGGTCATCCAAGAGGAGATGTCCTATACAAAGAGGGAATGCTAGTTTAGAAAATGGAAATAAGATGTGGAAGTAACTATAATACAGAAGCAACGATTATAAAAGTAATAATTAAAGCCATGGGAATAGCTGAGGTCATAAGAAAGAGAATATGGAGAGGTGATGTGAAGGAGCATGTAATACTTTTACAAAGATTCTCACCTAAATGTTTGATTTTTTTTTTAAAGATTAACCTTATTATAAAGTTAACTTGAGTTACTTGGAAAATTCATTCAGTGAAAATAAATTACTCTTAGAACTGTGCTCATCTGTAAGGGTTCTTTAAATGGGCCGCCACAGTGCAACAGGTTTGAGTGGCCCGGAAGTAATTTTCTGTGGCTAGGGACTGCCTCATGGTCAGAATCCTGGTCATATTAAGACAGTTTCTTAACAGGGAAAAAGCTCCTCTCTGATTGGCTGTGTGTGTGACCTCACCGACCCTTTTTAAGCCTACTGCAGGCAGCAGGTTGCTCCCTTTATCCTGGGGTAGCTGAGCTCAGTGGATGGATAGCTGAAAGAGGTAAGGAGTTTGATAGTGAACACGTGTCTTCAGACCAGATGTTCACTAGGGAGTTAACAAGTCAGGGCATTATATGAGCATGTATAATAAAGGCTTTAAGTTTGCACATGGCTGTTCTTGAGCACGCTATCGGTTATTAAACATGATTCAAGAAATTGTAACCAGAGATCTCGGAAGACCTCAGAGGAGGCGAATCGGTAGAATTAGTTGACACTGTAAAGGTCACCCTGGGAATTAGGAAAGACAGGCAATGTGAAATATTGTGTAATCCTAAAGCTTTCACAGATGAAGTGATTGCTCAGGGTTAAATAATGTAACAATATTTTATACCCATCCTGTTCTCATGCTGTAATTTATACTGTTTCCTTATGTAAACTTTAAGTTTTAGCACAAGTGGTCTAGTCTACATTCCCTAAATTTCTAAATTCCTCGGGCTGAACTCCCACCTTCAAGCTCTTCTTTTGTCTACGGCCTTGGCCACTCCTTGGTATCTGGCTCCTTCCTCTGAATACCCACAGTAATCACAGTTTCAAATGCTCACACTTATTTACATACTTATTTATGAACATATAGGTTCTCTCTCCATCCCCCTTCCCTCCCCCTCTCCTGTCTTTCCAAATTATATTTTAAGCCCCTAAAGGCTCTAACATGCTTTTCTATTCCCCAACAACTAGTACAAAAGAAGCATCAAATATTTGTAACTAATGATGATAATAGTAATTGAGGAGTTATTCTACTAAGGTCTGGAAGTTGCAGAAACAGAGCAGCTCCTACAAATATCAGAAAGAATAGAGGCCTTCCAGAGTGATAACACACAGGAATTAGCTTTTTATTCAAGGGAATGACTTAAATTCTACATTTCCTCATGAAAAGTTCTAAAGAAAACTTCTACTGGGTGTAATCATTTCTGATGTGTCTGTTTTTCCTAGTTTTGGTCCATTATTAGAAAAAAAAAATAGAAGAATAGCATTCATTGGGACTTTGAGCTAGTATTCTGTCTACCAAATGAATAAATCACTAGCAGAGAATGGGACTTTGAGCATGGGTTATGCAGAAGCAGATCCTAATCTTTGGAACAACATGACAAGTCTTCCCCAAAAGATACCTAGTTTATTCTACCATATACATATAACACATCAACCATGTGAGAAGAACTTCCTATAAGACATTAATTGTTCAGATCAGATCTGCAGCTTACTTGAAATGATTAGCACACATTTGCTGAAAGATGTCTTCCCTGTTCTCAATAGGAACAGCTGCTGAAAATAGCTATCCTTATTAATACCAAGAATGGACAAGTAAAAACTAATGGGTAACAATTTCTCTTAAAGGACTTATTGTTCAAAACTATGTGACAAAAGAACAAGGTTAATGAAGATTTCAGTCTCCTTTCTGGCTATCTTCCTATTCCCCATTTAAGTTCCTTGCCAAAAAGCATCCCCACTAATGGAAATAAGTCTCCCCGATTTATATGCCTATAGACATACTGTTATATCAACATAATGCGTTCTTTACTAAAGTATTGGATTAAAATTCACCTGAAGGTTTGCTTTTAATTTCTAAATTGGATTAAAGGTTGCTTGAATTTTCATTTTATATAACTTGATAAATATCCATTAAAAAATGCATAATGACTTACTCAATATCCTTTCGTACTGATCCCATGAGGTTCTCTCTTTCCCGTATTGCCAAAAAATTTGCTTTGGTTTTATGAAATTCATGTGTATAATCCTGTAATAGAGCAACATGATATTCCCACATAAAACAGTTTCTATGCTTCAATCAAATTGTAAGCTTCTGTCAAAGAAACTATTTTAAATAACAAGATTACAAAACATGCCAAAGAGCAAGAATCATCCAGTTAAGTAATGCTTGCAAAATGATTTTATTAAATGTAAAAGCTGCTTTCAGAGCTCTACAAACTAGAGGACTATACTGCTATAGTGGCCCCCAAGAGAAGATACACATGGTTCAGAAGAGCTTTGTATTTTTTATAGTACAAATCATTTATAATTTCAAGAATCACAGAATCGTACCATTCCAGAATTAGAAGGGACCTCCACAGCCATCCAGTTCAATCATATGTGAAGGACCCTATCTAACATATTCAACAAGCAGTCGCTTAGTTTCTGCCTATAGACCTGCAAAGGGAGGCAGAGGGAGTGGGGAAATCACAGCTGTCAAAGCAATCCATTCCACTTTGGGGCAGCTCTGTTAGAAGTTATTGGTAAAAGAACATTATGAGTTTTAAAATATTACTTATCTTGAAAGAACACAACTGATACCTTTTAGCAACAGGTGATCAGAAGACAAACCCTAAAAATGCGTATTTTTTATGTTAATAATAAAAACAAGATTTTAAAAAATTACACAGGTGAACAGTTCCTAAACCTTTCACATCTGAAAAGTCTGATATTAATTTCTAAAGAAGAATCATTTTATAAAGTAAGATTCTGGAAGCAAGAAAGGAGAAGGGACAAGTATTACTAAACTTGCTACTCTTTTGTCAGCCATACCAAATGCATTTACGTGTTTGCTTTTCTTATGACAGATTTAATTATGAAGGAAAATGATGGGAAACAATTATCAGTGGTTAAAATATTGAATAATAATCAATAAAGTTGGGCAAGGGGTTGTGCAAAGTTTACCAAAACTATTAATTTTATGTGAAGTTAAGACATATATCATTTAGGGAAAAATTTATTGATACATTTGGAATGATTCAGTAATTTTTTCCCAAGAACTTTTCTTATATGTTCTGGCACAACTCTTAAAGGTTATACCACATTCATTATGTGCTTATTAGTTCAACTGACAGGGTTTACTTTCAAATTCTGTATCTTCATGAATGTATTTCATTTCATAAGGGAAACCATCCACAGAAATTCAGTTCTCATGAAATGTTTATGCAACTCAAGGAGAACAATCCACCATAAAACTTCATATGCAAGCTTCTTAAGATTTCAAAGTCATTTACCCCAAAGAATTTAAACTCTTAATTATCCTAACAGAAAAATATGTGATTTCATTTTTTTTTGTACTTCTGATGAAATCTTAATAGTTTAAAAAAAAAAAAAAAAAACTCATGCCAACAACAAATGAAAATCACTTTCCCATGTTGTTACCATCATCTTCTAAAAGCAGGAATATTAATGGTAGTTTTCTGGTGCCTGGTGCTCTATAAAGAAAACTATCTCACTAACTTATGCAGAGTTTACAATGTGTTAAAAGACGGTAGCAGTCAAACTGCCTAATTAGAATTACCTCCCTCAATGAGTACCTATTTTTGTTAAAAGGATGGGATACCTGAAAAGTTGTGTGTAACCTGAATTTTTGAAAAGTAAATCATCTAAAAAACCACTATAACAATGCAAAGACCAATAACTTTTTTTATTAAATCTTGGAGGAATTTTTAAGAGATTATCTAAATCCAACCAACTCACTTCAGATAGGCTACTGAGGTCCAGAAGTTAAATGATTTTAATTAAGCAAACAAGCATTCTATTAAGAACATAATATGATGTAGGCACTGTGTTAGATGCTAGGATGCAAATACAATCAACAAAATATTCTCTGCCCAAAGGAACTAACATTCTAATGGGGAAGACAAGTACACATAGCAATATATACAGAAGAAATCTAAAGAAATTAAACATAAATAAATACAAAGTAGCTTGGAAGAAGAGATTAGGAGAAAGCTTCTTGCCAAAGGTGGTGCTCAAGGTAGATTTAACAAAGGCACACATATATTCCAAGTATGATGGGTAGCATTACAAAGGCAGGGAGAGGAGAAATGTGTTGGTAACAGAGTTTGGCTGGTGTCAGAGTACCAGAGGGGGAAATAATGTAAGCTGGGCTTCACAGAGTGAAGCCGGTGACCTTGCATATTTCCCTCCCTCAAATCCAATTCACTCATACCTTCCTTCTCCACCCCACTTCCCACCCCCATGTCATGGTCCTCTTTGAGAATGGACAAACAATAAAAACGATCTCCCTATTTCAAGTGGTTCCTTCCCTACTGTCTATAAACATACTCAAGCCTCTCTACCATCCTAAAAACCTTCACTAGGAGATGCTATTATTCTCACAAGCTCTCATCCTAAATCACTCTTGCCTTGCTCAGTCAAACTTAAATAAAACACAGTTGATTATCACTGCCTCCAATTTCTGTTTTTACACACTCCTCAATCCTATGCTTCATTTCCAACTATATCACTTAAATGAAACTGTCCTCTCAAAGGTTAATAATGAAGAGTAGAGGAGTAGAGAGAGGGATCCCTTAGCAATTATGGAGAGAGAAAAATCTCTTGACCAAATAAAAAGAGAGAATCAAAGGAGAAAAAAAACAGCCAATTTTTATTACATAAAATTGAAAAACTTTACACAAGCAAATCAATGCACTTAAAATTAAAAATGAAAAAAAGTTAGCTGGAAGAAAAAAATTTCTGTAGCAAGTTTCTCAGATAAAGGTCTGGTATTCAAGACATATAGGGGATATGATTCAAATATCTAAGAATAAGGGCCATTCTCCAATAAATAAATGATTAAAGGATATGAACAGGTAGCACTCAAAGAAGAAATGCAAACAATCAATCCTATCTAAATTAAAACAACCATGAGATTTTACATCACACTCATAAAGCAGGCAAAGATGACAAAAATGAAAAATAACATCTCAAAGAGAATATGGGAGGACAAACACTAATATTTTGGTACACTTGAGATTTCGTTGAATTATTTGGGAAGCAATCTGGATACCCAAAAAATACCCCAAAAGTCACTAACTTATGTATGCCTCTGGATCTTAACAATACCATTACTAGTCTCACTCACTAAAGAAATCAAAGAAAGAGGGAAAGAATGTACAAAAATATTCAGGTCAGTTGCTGACAGGACTGGAAACAAAGGGGGTGCCTATCAATTTGGCAAAAGCTGAACAAATTATAATCCATGAATGTACTGATTTTACTGGCACAGGAAACTCCCTTGACCAAGCTAAGACTTGACCTTTGCTGCAACCTGCAGTCTCAGGGGGTCGTTTAGCATAACAGAAGTTATAGGTAGTATAGCCAGTATGTGTCAGAGGAAGAATCTGAACCCAGGTTTTCTTGGCCTCTCCTCTAGTTACCACACTAGGCAGTCTCTCACATGAATTTAAACAATACAGCTGTATCATAAAGAAATAACAAAAAGAACAAGCTGAAAAAATATAAGAAGACCTTAACAAACTAATGCAGGGACAAGTGAGCATACCAGAAGATTTTATACAATAACTTCAACATTGTAAAGAAAAAATAACTATGAAGATTAAAGAATTGTGGCCAATGGCAATAATTCAACATTTTTAAAGAAGTGCTGATGAGGCATACTACCCCATCTCCTGACAGAAAGCTGATGGCCCAGGGGTACATTTTCAGACATGGACAAATGGCTGGATGTGTTCTGATTGGTTATGCTTATTTGCCACAAAGAGGAGGTTTCTGAGGCCAGGAAAGGATTTGGTGACAGTGAGGCTAAAAAAGGAGTATTACTAAAGCAGTGTGGTTTTTTTTAAAGACACAGAACAGAATGAAATTCAGAAGACAGATGGGCAGAACAGCTTTGAAATTAACCTGCTGAATTTATTACACACATTAAAAGATACAAGATGTAAATAGAAATTTGCGGCTTCACCAATCTCTTCATTTCTACTCTTTGTATATGGAAATTCTTGTTGATGTTTTTTAAGTTCAGAATAACAAAAAATAACAAGTTTTTTTTTTTTTTAAAGATCATATTCAAGTCGAAGTATAAATTGGATGTTTCTGTGCATTTTTGGTGATGCCAGAAGTTATCTATTTTTCTTCTTTTCAATCCTATAGAGTAAAAATTAAAATCTATACCCCACTTTCCCTAATGAAGCTAACAATATTCTTTTATCTGATGTTTCTCAATGCTTCTCCTTCTTGTTGTCTCACCAAAATCTGATGCCAGTGACTACCTCTCCTTATGGATATTTTCTTCTCTTTTCTTCCAATGACACTCTTGGGTATCCTAATTGCTGGCTCAGCTTCCAGATCACACCCTTGAGCCTCTTTTCTCATACACACTCTCTCTTTCAGTGACCTCAATAGCTCCCTGGATTTAACAGGCACCACTACACCAATGACACCTAGATGTAGTCTTTCCCAAGCTTCGGTTTCACATCGCCAATGATTGTTGGCCATTTTGAATTGGATGACCCATAGATAACTCAAATTCATCATGTCTAAAACAGAACTCATCAGTCATCTTTTCCCCCAAACCACTCCTCTTCTCAATTGTCCACATAGGATGCTACCATCTCCTAGCAGAACACAGGTTCTTAATCCTGGTGTCACCTCCCACTGCTCACCACATACTCAATTAGTTGCCAAATCTAATCATTCCTATCACTACACCTTTCACATCCACTCCCTTCTCTACACAAACACAATCACTAGTTTAGGCCCTCACTATCTCTACTTTGGCCTACTATTAATCTTTTGATTACTATCTCTGCCTCAAGTCTTTCCCCAGTCCAGCAGAACCATTACATTGTTTCCAAAGTGATCTTTAATTAAATACATAGCCATGCCACTTGTCTACACAACAAATTTTACTGATGTCCTATTACTCTAAAAATAAAAAATCTATTTGCCTTTTAAAGCCTTTCACAGCCTAGTCCAGGCTTCCTTTTCCGTTCTTATGACGCTTCCCTCCTCTTCACAGTCACCAGAGTTCAGCTCTTGTTTCCCCAGCTTTCACCTCTGCCCCTTTGCTTCAGCTGTCTCTCACACTTATAACACATTCTCTCCTCACAGCCACCTATCAGAATTCCTAATTTCCTTAAGTCCAAGCTCAGATGCCACCTTCTGCAGTTCTCCCCGGGTTGCTCATACCTCATTCTCCTTACGCCCATTCCCAAATCATTTTGTATCTGTTTTCTAAATCCATTTTCTAAGTCCACCCAAGGCTCCTTCCTCCCACAGCTAGACTGGAAACTATCTAAAGAGCAGTAACAGTTTCACTTTCGTCTTTATAACTGCGACACCCAACACTGTGTTTGCCTGTTGATTGACTGACACTCTCAAAAGGAACAGGGAAATTTAGACATGTTAGGTGTGAGAAGAACAACAGTTTGAATGTCTATAGAACATTCAGCTTGAGATACTCAATAGGTAAGTAGCACTGTGTGTCTGAAGCTCAGAGAGAACTAGATGGATCATCTGCTTAGAGAAGATAATCTCATGTGAGCTAATGAGGTCACCAAAAGAGTATATAGAGAAAAAAAGTTTATAGCTCAAGGAAAGTATTCTTTTCAAAAGTGGGTAACTCTTTCCTAGATTATCTTTCTTCAAATATCCAAAATTTTGATAGATTTGCTCAAAATAAGGTGATCTGACTAAAGGTCTCTTCTGTTAGCCTTCTACAACTGTCCATTACTCCTTGATCACAGTTGGTAAGCCAATGAAACCATTGCGTAGTTAATTAATTCCCTTGCCCCAGATTTGTTATTTCTCTTATTAACCAAATTATCTGCAATTAACAGAGATAACTGCAAGGGCCATTTTCAGAATGTGTTCTGAAAAAAGACATGGTGAGAAACTGTCCTGTAACAAAGTGAAAAACTCTGCTTAGAAAGTTCTTTCTTATTTAAGGGGAAAAAAATGAATCACTGAGCACTCCCCCTGCTCTGAAATCTGTTTTAAACTTTTGTAAAGAATATTTAATGGGGAAAGTGTAAGGCACTAAGTTACCTGCAAGATGTCTCTGTGTCGCTGCAGTGTGTGCATGAGTGCTGCATTGAGGGAAGGGACGCCAGCACTGTTGGTATACTCCGCCATTTTGTCATTTACTCCTGTAAGCTATACAAAAGGACAAGGCATTAAACAAGGCATTTTAGAATATGTGAACAGTCCCATGCTACCTAAGTCAAATTACTGATTTATTTGCCCCACACAAGGAGAAGGAGGCAAATGGGTTTGGGTCACTGTCATAAATCCTAACATATCCAAAAAAGAAAAAAAAGAAAGAAAAACAGAAAGCTAACAAGATAATAAAGAATCTGGTAATGATTACAGCAAATGTTGCCTGTCCTGGGTTGAGGACGAGGGATGGGATAAAGGTGGAGTAAGTGGAATATGATGACTTATCTTTAGATGACTAGAAAAATTCAATCAACAAAGTTTTATTTTAAACAGTTAACTTGCTATCAGAAGGATAAATATATGTATATATGTATATGATTTTGAAAAGAACTCACCCTTGCCAAGAGCTGTTCAATCTCCACAGCCATTGTTTCAAACATTCTATCTTGGCTTGATCCATTTAAAAGAGGCGTTGTGTCAGAACTAAAGCAATAAAGTTAAAGGGAACCCATTACTTCAGGTACCAGTAAAGTTTGCAATAATTTAATAATTCTTATAAAATACTCCTTATTTCTTGAGTTAAATTTTCTAAATTAGCTTTTTCTGTAAGGTTCATACCTTATACCATAAATACTTTAATTTCTGAACCCTTAATAAATCAAAACACATCTATGCAAATTTTAATTATACTCTAAAGAGATTCTCACCCATTTGTCAATATTTGGTATGTATTTATAAAACCGCTCAAAAATTTTTACCATTATCAAAGCTAGGAAGTAACCAAAGCCATGGCCATCTAGTTCAACTCTGGCTTCAAAGAAACAAAACTTCTACATAATAAAACTATGGAAATAAGAAGTAAATCATATTAACTCAAGCACTCAGAAAGGCAATGTCTGATGAGTTTCTAAGGGAGTGTTACCCCTAAATAAACAGCAATAATGTTTCCTTTAAAGCATTTCATTTGACACATGCTCTATCCCAATAGACAAGTGATAGTTATATAATAAATCTGAACATAATAAATAGGAAAGAAATCATTTTTTATTCCTAAAATAATTTGCAAAAGACAAATTTCCACAAATTAAAAATGAATACACAGAGTGGCAGAAAGAACATGACCCAGATTTGATAACAAGTTCTAGCATTAGCTACTTGTGTGATCTGGGTCTCAGTTTCTTCCTTTGAACAAGGAAGATCTCTTCAAGAAACTGCACATGTTCAACATATATATTGGATCACTTACCGAATGGAGTAAGGAGTGGGAAAAAGGAGGGGAAAAAATTAGAACATAGGGTTTTGTAGGGATGAATGTCGAAAATTATCCATGTATATATATTTTGAAAATAAAAAGCTTTCATTTAAAAAAAAAAAAAAAAAGATCTCTTTCAAATTTTAATTTTTAGGAAGGAGGGAGGGGTGGAAGTGAAGAGAGATCCAAATCTGTAATTTCCTCAAGTGTAGGGGATTTATGGTATTGGCAAACAACCCTTGGCAACTTAGTGTCTTTACATAGCTGCCAAGGCTCTAAGAGGTTGGTTGTTTGCACTGAATTATGCAAGTTAAAGGTAGGACTTTTAAATATTTTACTGTAACTGTTTCTCCTTCAGATTTTCTCCCCAAAAGTATAAAATACTATTTTTTGCCCATACCTTTTGCTAGGCATAAACCCCCAACGAGGTCAATGATAAAAATAAAGGTCCCAAATATACCAAAATATTTATAGAAGCACATTCTATAGTAGCAAAGAAATGGCAACAAAATAAGCACCCACTGACTGAAGAATGATCCATCAATGTGCCCTTGTGATTACAATGAAATGTTACTTATGAATGAAATGGTTTCTTACCATGAATATCATGATTACAAAGCATGCAAAGATTTATATGAACTGATGCAAAATGAAGTAAGCAGGACCAGACAGACTATATAAATACTGTAAATTTGCTTATAACGAAGTAAATGAAAACAACACAACAACAAAACAATCAAAACTGAGTGATATATTACAATGACTAAACTTGGCTCCAATGAAGAATTATAATTAGAAAATTCCCGCACTTTTTTGCAGCCTGGATAGGAAGGAGGGGATAAGTTTTAAACACTGCATATAATGTCAGACATTTTTGATATGTTGGTTAATTTGGCAGAATTTTTAAAAATTCTTTATCATAAGGAAGGCATAGATCTTATGCTGTGAAGTTATAATAACCAAGACTGCCCCCAAAAAGAGATGTGAGAATGCAACATCCTCTATTTGTTTGCAAATGAGAGGAACCACAAATAACATTAGCACTAAATATAATGCTAGATTTAATCACTGTTAGTTTCACTCAATCTTTTTTTTTTTTTTTTTTGGTTAATTAAAAAAAAACTTTGGAAGGGATGACTCTGGGAAAGGAACATATTGGAAAATGTGGGTAATGTACAAGGTAGGCAGTGGGAAGTGCATAGGACACAATAAAGTGCAGAAGGGGACACAAATAAAGCAATTTTGTCACTACCAGTTAAATAACACATGTAGCTTAAGAAAAACTGAATATAATCTAACTTCACGGTTTCTTAATTCACTGTCCTGTTCTTTGTATATTGAGCGGATTAAGTTTATAATAAAAGATAATTAAAGAAATAAAAGTTGGCTGATATAAAACCAAAAGTTTTAATAAATTTTTAAACGGTTGCTTTTAAAATCTGCTTCCTGTCCATGGTCTTCATGACACCTGACAACTTACCAAAAAGTTGTGAAATAAACAAAATTGATGCCAATTGTGGCAAGAGGCTTAGAAGATTGACAAGGAGGATGAGAGAACTGTTTTTAAGTATAAAATGGGCAAGAGGCCACTGAGGCAAGAAGACAAAGGTTTGGGCTCTGCCTCCAATATATACTACCTGTGTGTAACCAGGCAAGTCACTTAAATTCAAACTACAAAGCAACCCTTTGGCATCGACAGAATGAGATTCTACTCCAAAGAATTCACAGACATGGACAAAATAGCTGGTCTTCCTGCCTTGGGGTTCTCATCTCATCAGATCTTCCCCACAGTTGCCAAACAAGCCACTCTCCGTGCCTACTCCCAGTCAAGTTCAGGGGCTCCTCATCACCTATAGGACCAAATTTAAAACTCTGTTTGCTATTTAAAGCTCTTCACAACCTGGCCCTTTCCTTCAGTCCAGTCTTCTCCCACTTGACTGACACCTGTCCTCCCCCTACCCCCATCTCCTGTACTCTCCACTGGCCCCTAGGCTTCCTTCATGTGTCAGCTCAAATCCCTCCTTCTGCAAGAAGCCCCAGCTCTTAGCACTTTCCCTCCAAATACTGCCCCCTGCCCCTCTGTGCATAGCTCCTACCTAACTCCTTATTATCCTTTGCTTCCTAATGTCACCACATGAACTCCTTGAAGGCAGGGACTTTGTTTACCTTTTTTTGTATCCCTAGAGCTCAGCACAGTGCCCTGGAACCCTGAGACAAGAAATAAGCATCAAACTCTATGGATTAGAGAGATGTCAATAGCCACTGACAGGTACCATTAAATTCCCTAACCCTACTTATCAGTCTACACAGGCCTCAATAAAGGGAACCAAGAACCAATTTATACAACATAGATGTACCAAGCATCCCACATTTTGAGATGCCAGGCAACATAGAAAAATATTCCTGGAAGAAAAGAACTATTTCAAATTTTGTGATGATAGCAGCATTCAGGGACATTCTTCAACATGGGGAGTTGACAAATGTTTCAGATTACACTGCCAATCTGGCTCAAAGCTTTGGCTTTTTTTTTTCTAATTATTTTCTGCTAACTACAAAATAATTTGTATTCTGTTATAAATCTTTATATGAAGATGCTTTCAAGGCAATTACTCTTGAATAACTTATCACTGAAAACTGACTATATTCCAAATATTTTAGAAAAATTAATCATTTTAAAGTTCAGGAAAAAAATACATAAAGCACTGTGTAAGAGTATCATCTGATAATTAAGAGATAAAAAATTTAAAAGAAATTTTGCAAGTGGTCATACAGACTTAAAATATTTAAGAACTGATTCAGGGAAACTTTGTTTCCCAGCATAAATATAGCTCTCTAAATAAGGAACCTATCACAGTCTTTTTACTACATCTATTCTTGATTAAATGCCCAGAAGGACACAGAGCAAAGAGTCTCGATGAGGCCTGTAGTATACTTTAGTTCAATTTTTCATTTCAAGTTATTAATTCAATTATTCATACTTCAAGTATTGAAGTAATAGTACTGCTACTTACATCCGAATATTCCACATAACCATAAAAAAGACAATATTAGCTGAAACAGTATTTCAGACGGTTCATTAACTCCGTGGAACAACTGATTGATCAAATGACATTACAGTGAGGGTTTCTTCATATTACTGAACCTTAAATGCACTTACTCTTGACAAAAGACCTATCTAAATAAACTAGTTAAAGGACAACAAATCTGAACATTTTTTGAAATTCACATTCCAAAAGTACACGATTGTCATATTTCTAATAAGTGTGCAAGAAACAAATTTCTGGGTTTGGTTTGGTTTTAAAAACAATGCAAAAGATTGGTACTTGCAACATGCCAACAGAACCTATAAACACCTACTGAAAATGAACACAAGCTGTAAAGGCAAAATGGAGCACTGGATAAAATCTATGAAAAACATTTTATCCAGGTATTTAACACTCAAAACAAACAGGTGCCCAAAGCCAAAACGAGAATGGAGACGTTGCTCTTCCAACAACTCACTCACAGAAAAGTTCCAGTATTCTGACAAGGAGGACTACAGCATGTTAGGTCAACACTAAGACAGCACAAACTTATACACTTTTTCTCTGGCTAGTCAAGGAAAGGAAGGAGATGGTTCCAAGAAGAGAGAAGGTCTTGGCTTAGAGTAGGTGGGAGGAGGATAGCTGGCAAGAGAACAGCAGAGCTGTCCAATTCCTTTTCTGTTTTCTCTGCAAAGAAGAATGACCTTTACCCTAGGAATGACCGAACAAAAATGACCAAGCTAGAACTGATGTTGAATATAAGGAGACTGAAAAAACACTCAGAGAATCCAAGACACTGGGCCTGTCCTTTCAGGACCCATGTTGGAATCAATCATGGAAAATAGGAAAGGTCCCACAAAATCTAAGAATAACAAATGTTTCAATTTTCACAAAAAGGATGAGTACAGAGCCTGAAAACTCTAGGCCAGTAAGCCTGAAACCGAATTCCTGATAAAATTCCGGATTACACCATTAAAGAGATGGCTAGTGAACAGCTACAAAAGAAAGCCATGATGACAAAGAGCCAATGTGGCTCCATCAAGGGCAGGTCATGTCAGACTAACCTCATTTCTTTCTCTGATAGGACTACACTGTAGTGAGGGAATGCTATGGATATAATTTACCTAGATTTTTAGCTAAGTTTTAATAAGTATTTCATGTTATTTTTATTGAGAAGACAGGAAGATGTGGACTAGATGATAATACATTTAGATGGATTCACAACTGGTTAGATGACAAGACTCAAAGAATAGTTATAAAGGTTAAGATGGCTCCAGGGATTTGAGCTCAGCCTTGTGCTATTAATAATTTTTATCCAAGACTTAGACGCATAAAATGGACAGAGGCTGATCAAATTCTGCGGATGATGCAGAACTGGGAGGAGAGCTAGCCTAAAATATGCCAAGAACTTGAGGAACATTGGATTGAACATAAGATGAAATTTAACAGACAAAAATGGAAAATTGTTGCACCTGCGCAAAAAAAAAAAAAAAAAATCGACTTATTCTAGTATAAGTCAGGTCATTTGGAAAGTAAAGATGTTTTGAAAAAGATCTGGGCACTTTAGTGGACCGAAAGCTCAATAGGTCAGCAATGTGATGGGGTAGCCCCCAAAGCTAATGAAACCTTGGCTGCACAAAGAAGAGGATGGCTTCTAGGAACAGGGAGGTAAAAGTCCTACTAGACAGACCATATCAGGCTTCTCTTGGAGTATTATGGATGTATTATGTATTATGACATTATGGATGTCATGGTTTAAAAAAACCTATTGGTAAGGGAGGCAGTGACCAAAGGAGGGCAGCAAGAACTGTGAAAAGCTTTGGGAGTTCAATATCACATGAAGGCCAGTTTTGAAGGAACTGTGCATGTGTAGCCTGGAGCATCAAAGACTCAAGTGTATCAAAATAGCTGTCTTCAGTATTTGAAGGGCCATTATATAGGAGGGAAGAAAGAGCCTCATAGAGTTTGACCCGAGAAGGCAATGGGTGGAAGTCATAAAGAAGAAAAGTTAGGTTTGGGGCCAAGAAGAACTTCTTAATCAGAGGCTGGACAATCACTTATGAGATGTTATAGTGGAGATCCCTTTCTTTTATGAGTTGGACTAAATGGTCATGGAGACTCCTTACTACTTGTCTGAAAGCTCTGTAATTCTAAGTCAAGGGAAATCACAGTATGTTCACATAAATAAGGACAGATCCTTACTAACAAATGAAAAATTCAGAAGTCCCCCACTTCTTGGCAAGAAGTTATGGAATAAGACATATATTTTCAAACATGGCCAATGTATTGATTCGGCTTCCTAAATTACACTTATTTGCTACAAAAGAGGACTCTATCAGGGCAGAGAATAGCAGGGTTATTCATGGGAAATAACAATGATGTTTAAAAAAAAAAAAAAAAAAGGATCGGTAAAACATTTTTAGGGGAAAAAGAAAGAAAATCTACAGAATAGACTGACACACAAAGCCTTATGCTGCCTGAAGCAGGAACTCCATCTTTCAGTAAATTCCCACACTCTCAAGCGCTGGCAATCCTCTACTTACACTGTCACAAATCTTGCACACAGATCTTTCATTTCCAAAACCTTTGAGGATTCAAAGAAATAATTTTTTAAAATTACTAAAAAGAAAAGAAATTAAATAAGATTGAACTGAATGTGAACTAATAAAATCTAAATTATAAAGTAAGTATTTTGTTTTATTTAAAGTAAAAACTGTAACTATATTATACAATGTAAGGCAAAAGAGAGATTTTGGTAGTACCTATACCTGTCGCGTCTTCCATCTCGGGCATTACTGTGACTATAACTTGTGCACAGTTTACTGAAGGAAACCAGTTTCAGATCAAGTTCATTTTCAAGCTGTCGGGCCTGTTTCCGGAGATCTTTAACAGAATTTGAAAAGCAAATAATTAATAATGGAGGGTTAATAGTAAAATTACAAAATGATATGGCTAAAATATTTTAGCTTTTAGGACAATTAAACCCTCAGCAGATGTTTAAACTATGAAAACCTATGATTGAAATTGTCATGCTTTTCTCCAGGTAGATGGTGAAGTGAATAGAGCACTCAGTCTGAAGTCACTAAAACTTGGATTCAAATATGGGCTTGTTATATACTAGCTGTGTGATCCCAGGAAAGTCATAACCTTTGTCTGTCTCAGTAAAAGAGAAATCATAAGAACACCTACCTTCCCTAAGTAATTATGGGGATAAAATATAAAGCACAATTCTTACGTACTTTAAAAATGCTTGTCCTTTTCTTCCAATAAAATATAATTGTAAAAGGAGGGAACTAAGATAATAAAATCATTTTCTTTCATTCAAAATGTGGTTATGGAAATAACAGCCTAATTGGACTATATTTTAGGTAAGTGCTAAATTAATCCTCTTCTACCTATGGTTATCGTATTCTTATTCTCTAGTTCAAGCAGACCCTGTCACTTATAATTAATATCTCTGAAATTAATCTCAAAAGGACTTAAGACATAATTTAAAAGCACATACTGCCCTTATATTATTCATTTTTTTTTAAGTTTTAGATTTTTCTTCCTCAAAAGATTGTAGATCCCTTGAGAAGAAATATGTAACTCAAACAGGCTTGCATAGATGCCTTGTAGATCAAGGTATATAAAAAAAAATCCTTATTAAGAAATATTCTAAAACATCCATAATTATACTGAAAAACACTTATAACCAATTAATCAAGTTCCCCCCCCCCCCTTTTTTTTTTGTTGAGGCAAATGGGATTAACTGACTTACCCAGGGTTACCCAGCTAGGGCCAGATTTTAATTCAGGGCCTCTGGACTTAAGAGCTGGTACTCAATTCACTGTGCCATCTAGCTGCCCCAATCAAGTATTTTAAAGCACTTGTTACATGCCAAGTAAAGTAAAAAAAAATTTTTTTTTTGAAATTATATGTACAAAAAACAAATACCCCACAATTCATTTATAAAAATTTGTTGTCCTTTAAAAATTTTAAAGTGATTTACACTTTTACATCTAAATACATCTAAACCACTAGCTTTCTATACTGAAAAGTCGGTTAATAAATATTTATTAAATATTGCTATGTGTCAGGTGTAAATGTTGAAGATACAAAGATAGGCAAAATACAATCCCTGCTCTCAAGGAGTTTACAATCTAATGGGAGAGACAACATGCTAAAACTATGTATACAAGATATATAGGGTAACTTGGAGATAATTTGAGAAGAAAGGCAAAAGGGTAGAAGTCAGGGATGGGAAATGGAGCATCCTGCTCGAGGACCAGCAAAGGAGGCCAGTGTCAATGGACTGCAGGATCACAATGAAAGTGTTAGAGAGACAGTTTGCAGAATAAGAAGAATGACACAGAACTACACTTTGGGAAGATCACTCTGACAGCTGAGTAATGGACAGAACAATCAGCAAGCTATTGCAAGAGTCCACATATGAAATGATGAGAGCCTACACCAAGCTAATGACTATGTCAGCAGAGAGAGGGCCCACATAGAGAAAGATGTTACAAAGATTAAATCAAAAGGCCTTTTAAATTAAACAGACTGGTTTGGGGAGAGATGGAAGGAAATAAAGTGAGTAGAGAATGACATCTAGATTATGAGCCTGGATGACTAGGGAGAGAGAAGGAAGCAGGCATTGCTGGTACCTTTAACAGAAACAGAGAAGTTAGGAAGAGGAAGGATTTGGAGAGAAAGATGATGAAATCAATTTGGGACATATTGAGTTTAAGATGACTAAAGGACAAGCAATTCAAGATGTTTTATAGGGAATTAGAGATGTGAGACTGAAGGTTAATAGAAAGATTAGGGCTGGATGGAGATCACGCATCAGAGATCAGCAAACAAAATAGTAAAAAAGGGAGAAGAGAAGAAGGACCAGGGCATAGATACCTGTATTCAGCAGATATAAGTTGGATCCAGCAAGAGGGAGGATCAGGAGAGAAAAGGGGACAAACTATTTCAAATTTTAAGTTGTCAGAATTTGAGTAATTCAAAAACTTGGAATCTCAGTACTGTTTCAAAGGAGTTCTGATATAGACTATAATAAACAAAACTGCAAAACTCTTTTAGAATTAAGTCATTCCTGTGGAAAGCAATTTGCCCAAAGAGCTATAAAAAAAAGCATATCCTTTGATCCAAAAGCCTCATTACTGGGTTTATATCTCAGAGATCATAAAAAAGAGAAGAGAACCCACACGTGCAAAAATGTTTTAGCAGTCCTTTTTGTAGTGACAAGGCACTGGAAACTGAATGGATGCCCATCAGTTGGGAAATGGCTGAATAAAATATGGCATATGAATGTAATGGAATATTATTGTCCTCTAAGAAATGATGAGAAGGCTGATTTCAGAAAAGTCTGGAAAGATTTACATGAGCTGGTGTTTAGTGAAGTGAGCAGAACCAAGAGAATAGCAACATTGTGTGATGATAAACTATGACAGACTTAGACTTAGCTCTTCTGAGCCATATGGTAATCCAACACAACTCCAATGTACTTGGGATGGAAAAATGCCATCTGCATCCAGAAGAGAACTACAGAAACTGAGTAAGGATCGAAGCACGCTATTTTTTAACCTTTTTTTTTTTGTTTTTGTTTGTTTTTTCTTTCTCATGGTTTTTCCCTTTTGTTCTGATTTTTTTTCACAACATGAAAAATATGGAAATGTTTAAAATGACTGCAATAGACATATCACTGACTTACAGAATTATATATAAATGTACATAATTGTATACAACTCACATCAAATTGTTTGTTGTCCCTTCTTTCTAAGGGAAGGAGGAAGAAAAAATTTGGAATTCAAAATCTTGCAAAAACTATCTTTACATGTAATTGGAAAAATAAAATACTATTGAGGAAAAAAGAATAAAAGAATAAAGTGATAGAACAACTGAGCACACTCACCACTAGTCTTACCTGAATAATTATCCCTCCAAATAGAAGCAATGCATATAGTAGATATTTCACAACCAGGCTTTTACGTGAGCCAAATCTTAACATCAAATTCAGCTATCATAAACCTAAAGCCAAATCCACTTAAATATTAGGGTCCTTTATAGAAGAAGATAGTTTTATGATAGAGGAAATGCAGGTCAGCACTACTGCTACAAATGGAGAGAATTTCCTCAAGTGTTGAGAAGCTGTGACTTAATGCCAATCTAGGTTCCCCCCCCCCCCCAGCTAGGAGACTATATATGACACACTACTTCTCTTACTCTTTCCTAAGACTTCACTTTAATGCCAAGGAGGAAGGGTGATAGAAGAACAGGTCCTACTTTTGTAGTGTCATCATAACCCTTGCTAGACTGTGCTGAGCTGATTCTTATAACCTACATAACATTAGGTGTTTGCACAAAGCCAAATCAACCAAAGAATGATATGGGTACAAGAGATGAAAGAAAAAGGTGCCTAAAAGAACACAAGATTTGTAATAATGGCTCAACTTTCTCCTAAGACTACAACAATAGTCAATGTTTTATGCTTGAGAACACTCCTAAGTCTGACAAACATGACACTGTTTTCAACAAAAGATTAAAAATAAAGTCTTTGATCTGAGGTTTCCATCATAACCTTTCTTCAAGTTCCAAACCAATATATAAAGACATCTCCTTCACTTCATCAATGACTTGCTCAGAGTGGAATTTTCTTTTTTTAAAAATGACACTGTAATTTGCAGTCAAAAATCATACCTTAAATGTGTATTTAGTGGAAATATACTTAGAAGAATTGCATGTTTAACATATATTGGATTACTTGCTGTTTAGGGGATGGAGGTGAGGGGAAGGGAAGGCAAAAAAAAAATTGGAACATAAGATTTTCCATGAGTGAATGCTGAAAATTATCTTTGCATGTATTTTGAAAATAAAAAAGCTATTATTTTTTTTTTAAAGTGTATTTAGTAGAAGCAATTCTTGCAGGAAGCTGAAACTTTTTCTCCCTACATGGTTTGACAAAATTGAGTTGTGATGTCACACAGCACGATATGTTAAAAAAAATGTGAGATCTGTGGGAAAATGTATATGCTCAAGGAAAGAAGAAAACAAAAAGTAAAATAAGAGAAATCTATAGGTTTTCTCTTAATGACTTAGTAAGTAAACAAGCTCTTGGGAGCTCTCTACTTAGGCCCTCTGCTTTTCGTTATTGTTCAGTAAGTGCACATAAAAGGGTGAAAATAAACAGAGAAACAATGCCTAAAGCCTCATATTTCAGTCAATTCTAATACATATTAGCAATATATGAATCAAATCATCCCCACTAACCAAGGCAATAGCACAACACACCGATTTTTTTTTTTTAAAGAAGTTACAAGTGCTTCTTATTGGCAGTCTTTAAAAAGCACTTTTACACATATTCCATAGCAACTTTTAAAAGATATGTCATTACACTGGGAAATGAGTGTGGACCACAACATAACATTTCCACTCTTTCTGTTATAGTGTGCTTGCATTTTTGTTTTTTTCCCCCCTAAGTTATTTTTACCTTCTTTCTAAATTCGATTTTTCTTGTGCAGCAAGATAACTGTATAAATGTGTGTATAGCTATATTTATATAAATATACACGCACACATATATATCTATATATCTATATACAGACACAGACACACACACACACACACACATTGTATTTAACATGTATGGGGCTACCTGCCATCTAGGGGAGGGAGGGAGGGAGGGGAAAAGTTGGAACAGAAGTTTTTGCAAAGGTCAATGTTGAAAAATTACCCATGAATATGTTTTGTCAATAAAAAGCTATTAAAAAAAAAAAAAGATATGTCATTAACGTTTAAGAAGTTGCTGCTTCTTGATAGAAAGCATTGAAAATAGGGTTCTGCAAATCCTTCTTGAATCAGCGTTCCTGAAGATGGCTCCAAACAGTACTCTATAATGTTGATAAAAATGAGAAGCCCAATGAAAGGCTTAGAGTCAAGAAGTTCTGGGCTCAAGCCCTCTTTTAGTCACACAATAGCAGGTTGCCTCCTCAGAGCTAGAGGGAACTCTACAAATTACAAGTGGTTGCAAATGAGCACCAGTGGAATGGTTTTCTACACTGAGAACAATCTAACGATGAAATCACAAATCTGTGTGATTTCAAATACTACTATTAATTGATTGAAGAAAGGGTTGAAGTAGGAAGCGGAAAGCAACATAAAACAACTAAGGAACCAAGAAGACAAGCAGGAGTTAAGAATATCACCAGGAAAATGTTCTGATGGAAAAAGATGGGCTGATCATAGGCAAAGGACAACAGACTGGGAGTCTGAGCACTAGAGTGGTGAGTCCGTATTATCCAGATATCAGGGAAAGAATGGAAGGACTCTAGACCCCTCCTGTGGTAAACTCAGGGCAGACTCACTAACAGGAACCTGAGTCCAGATCTTCATGATTCCAAGATTGGGTCCCTCTGCCTCTCAGGCAGCAGTGTGGTGCAGGGGAAATAGCTACTACCTTTGGAGTCAGAGCCCCTCCATTCCAATCCTGGCTTTGCCATTTATTCCCTGTGTAACCTAAGGAAGTGCCACTATGGGCCTCACTTTCAAAAATTACAGAATAAGAGCAGGGGATCTTCACCTTTTTTAGATCATGGATTCCATCCTTCTTAGAATCATAATTAAAAAAAAAAAAAAAACTTTACAGTTGAAAAACTGAGTTTTTTCTAGTTCTAACCCATGAAAATTAATTTTCCAGACAAAGGGGCTAAAAGTGCTATGGAAATATGCTTATTTCCACAGATTCAGTAAAGACCAACAGAAAAAATGCAGAGGCAAAGGAAACCCAGAGCACTTCCTCTGCTTCAGAGAATTAGGCAGCTGAATGATAAAATAAAAGGTTTGTTTAGCACTTAGTAAAACTGTGTTCTAAGTATTGGGCAAGAAAACAAATTCCTCTATTAAAAAAATTTTTTTTAAGCTTTTACAGGGGTCCTCAAACTTTTATAAAGAGTGGGCCAGTTCACTGTCCCTCAGACTGTTGGAGAGCCAGACTAGAGTAAAAACAAAAACTTTGTTTTGTGGGCCTTTAAGTAAAGAAACTTCATAGCCCTGGGTGAAGGGGATAATCGTTCTCAGCCGCTGCATCTGGCCCGCGGGCTGTAGTTTGAGGACCCCTGTAAAATCATTCGATTCTAATTTTACCTCTGATCAGTTTTACCTTAGGCAAAGCCACTCTCCCTTCTTGAACCTCAGTTTCCTCATTTGCTAAACGAAAGGGCTGGCTGCCAAGGTCTCTGGGGTCCCTGCCAGCTCTAGAGCCATGGCCCAAAGTCACTTGGCCCTTCTACCTGTAAAATGAAGGGGTTGGACTAGATGGCACCTGAATGCCCTTCCAGCGCCAGACATTTGGAATACTAGGATACCATCCTACAACCAACTGTGCTCTACCGCTCTACATATACCCTGTGAGATTTAAAATACACTCCTAAAGAAAAAATAGTGGGGATGGAGAGAGGGTAGAAAAGTCATCAAGCACTGAATTTTGGGCGAAAGGAGGAAGGAAAGAAGCGAGGGCGGAATTGAGGAAGAGGGGATGAAGAAGAAAGGGAAGGAATGATGAAGGGAGGAAAAAAGGAATTAAAGAAGAAACGATAGCGAGAAGGAAGGAGAGAGAAAACGGGGGAGAAAGGAAAAGAGAAGGAAGGGAGGAATTGAGAAAGGGAAGGGGAAAGAAGGAGAAAAGGATGGAGGGAAGAAGAAAGAAATAAGAGGAAAGAAGGGAGGGAGAAAGGAAAAATAGAGGAGAGGGGGGGAAAGGAAGGAAGAAAAGAAGGAATAAATATAGGGGAGGAAGAGGAAAAGTAGGAAAGACAAGGAAGGAAGGAAGGAAGAGAGGAAAGGGGAGGAAGGAAAGAAGGGAGGGAGGAGGGAAGGAAGAAGATAGGAAGTGCACCGGTCCGGCAACAGCCCCCCCCCCCCCCCCCCCCTTTCCCCAGCCCCGCCCCCAGCTTCCCCCGCTTCCCGGCGCCCCCCGCCCCGCCCCCCCGTCGGGCCAGGGCCTCTCCCCGCGGGCCGCCTCCCCGCCTCCCCTCCCCCGCCCCCACCGGAGCCGTCTCCCTCGCCGCCCGCTCTCCGCGAGGCAGCCCCGCTACGGCCGCCCTGGCCCCTCTTCTCCCCCGAGAGCCCCCGGCTCCCAGCCCCGGTCCTCACACTCTCACCTTCCCAGTAGTTGCTGGTTCCTGCCGCCATAGCTGTGGTTCCAACGTCAGCCGGGCCGGGGAGCACTGGAGACGAAGAAGGCCAGAGCGTCGCTTCCGCCCCGCCGCCCTCATCGGCTCAGCCCCGCTCGACCGCGCCGGGGCTGATGGGATAGACGAGCCTCCGAAGGCACCGCCGCCTCGCGGTGGGATGTGGGATCTGCAGCCCGCGACCCGGAAAGCCCTTTGGACTGTCTGTCATTTGCACTTTGGATCCAGGGACTCCTCCTCGCCCCTGCCATTATTCTCCAAGCCGTTTGCCCCGGAGCTCAGGTCCCTTAGCGCAGACCTAGTCATGAGGAAGAGGAGTCCCGGAAGTGGAGTCAGGAAGGCCTCGTTTTGACTCCTTCCTCCTGCGTGACCCTGAGCAAGCCCCCCCGCCGCCCAGTTTCTGATCTCATGGGAGCTGCGTCAGAACGGGGCCCTGACGCCCTGCTGGCGGAGTTGGGAAACGGCCCCGCCATTGCGGAAGCAGTGTGGGACTCTGGCCAGAGGCCATCTAAGTGTGCGTGCCCTTTGACCCGCCAGTGCCTCCGCCGGGCTGGTACCCAAAGGGATCGCAAAGCAGGGAAAGGGACCCGTATGTGCCAAAACGAAACCGGAAACCGGTGGCTGCCCATCAGGGGGGATGGTACATGGGTGCTAGGGAACGTTACAGGCCGGTTCTAGAAAAGGCTGGAAAGGTTTACAGGAACTGACGCCGAGCCGAGTGAAGCAAACAGAAAACATCGTGCAGCAACAACAGGATTGTGTGATGCTCTGCTGTGATTGCTTGGCGAGTCAGTGATCCGAGGCAATTCCAATATACACCGGCAGAGGGAGCACTAGTTCTCACCTTTTTTTTCCCTCGTGGCTTTTCCCTTTTGTTCTGATTTTTCTTTCCCAACATGATTCATATGAAAACGACGAGGGGAGCCTCGAAACTCTCTTTCTCTCTCTCTGACTTTAGAGGGGGGGGGATGCTAAGCTCTCCCCTGAGAGACCTCCCTTGGCACAGCTGCCTGCCAGGGACTCTGCCCGCTGAAAGACATTCCCTTTCAGCGTTACTCCCTCTCCATCTCTCTCTCCTATTTCCTTAACAGGACTAGGCCCTCTTCACCTTCCTGCCGGGATTTCTCTGCTAGGATAGGACTTTTCTCCTGAAAACTTTATATCCCTCTGTCAGGACCTTGCCACCAAGGAATTCAGTCTTTCTCGCAAAGGCTGACCTCCCAACGCCAATAATAACCACCTTATGCCAGTTGAACTTTCCGGGTTTGTAAAGAGAATCGAGGGGAGCCGAACCTCATCAAAAATATGTTTAGAAAAAATGAATGTACACCCCAAGTAAAATTTCTTTTTAAAACTCTTCCTTCAGAACCAGGGTGACCTACCTCTGATACTTGCTAGTTGTGTGACCCTACAGGGGATGCCTCTTTTGTTAGCACTCCATGTAACTAGGGCCATGAGTTACAGAAAAGATGCTACCTGCTTCAGTAAAGGCCGTTCCCAATCCCTGTCCTCATGGTATTTTGTCTAAGGAAAGATCTGTGACTTCCTTGACAAAGCCTGTCAAGTCCTATAGTTCAGAATCTTTCCACCCTGAGTGTCCAAACAGGGATGTGAATGTACCCCAACCCATTCCTCTTTCTACCTTTGAGGAGGGTGGGGAAATTCCTAAAAATTATCCCCACGCTCCTCCCTGGTTCCCACGGGAATCTCCCACCTCCAATTAATCACCTTGGGCTGGGAAACAATCACACCCTTTATTGATTTGAAAATTAGCCCCTAATCGATGCCTAGTCCCAAACCATAGAAAGCTACTAAAAGACAAGATTCTATACCCAAACCTTTGCTAATTCCTATCAGTGGCCCACTGGGTAGCTTCTCAATGTGAAAATAACACCCCCCCTTTTTTTTGGCCAAAAACCTCGTTTGCAGATCGAGACTGCAAATTCTTTTGCAAAAACCTGTGACACCAACCTGGGACCCCCATTGTTGCTAGGGTATCTCTCACCCCTCAACACCTTGATACCTCGACACACCAGAGTAATGACTACACTCAGGGAACTCCTCCCATAAACACACGTTGATGTCCCCTTGAACATCCTGGCTTCCAAGTTTATCAATTACCTAAATTCCCGAGATCTACCTCTTCCCCCTACCTCTACCATATGCAAGGATGGCCATACCCTTGCTCTATCTCCCTTAACTGTTGGCACACGACAGGTATTTAATAAATGTTTGTTGAATTTTCCAGAATGCTGAAATTCCCTTGACCATAACTTACCCCGGAATCTCTCTCTTTCTGTCTTGCTTTTCTTAAACCTTTTCTTTATCTTCATGGTCAGTCTCCTAAACATTTACTTCCTCCCTGTTCTCCCCGTCTCCCATGCCTGCTCTCCTTGTCCTTTTCTCTTTTCAATGATGTTAACCCAACGATTGACCAGCCCAACCACACCCTATCAATAACTCTTGAATTCTTTGTCCCTTTATTACCTCCCTCTCTCATCTTCACCATTTCTTCTTCTGTATTTTTGAGCCATCCTAAAGAAAGGGATGGTCATGCTGAATGCTTCACTGCAAATTTTATCTCATTTTAATTGAGCCCTCACTGCTGCATGTCATTTTATTCTTGCCTATTACTCCCCCAACTCTTCTCTCCTCCTCTAACTTCCTACATCATCTCCTCCTCCATCCCCATCAATCAGCAAAGGACCTTGACTCCCACTTTTAAAAGTGTGTGTGTTTGAAGGGGAAGGCGTTCCCTGGAACAAGCTTGGAGTTGAAGCAAGCTCCCTTGGGTTAGCCACATGTGCTGAACTTGTAACTTTAGTATGGCGCATTAGATCTTTGGGCAACATGATCACGGTAAAAGGTCACTAAGCAGGGAGAGAAATGACTTGTTCTCTTCTTGCTGTTACTAGAATGTGTGGTGAGGAACACTGTCCCTCCATCTTGCTCTCTCTCCTTTTTTCTCCTCCTACCCTCTCCTTTCCTCTTTTTTCTCCTCCCTCCTTTCCCACCCTTCTCTCCCCCACCAGTTTGTCTATCTTTTCCTCTATCCTTCTCTCTCCCACTCCCTCTCTCCCTCCTTTTCCTCCCTCCTCCCAGCTACACACACATATACACACTCTCACATACTCACTCACTCTCTCTCTCTCTCTCTCTCTCTCTCTCTCTCTCTCTCTCACTTCTAGTAGGGCTGGAGAAAGAGCAGTGGACAAATGGAGAATAAAAGCACCTTTCCACCAATACTACCACCATTTGACAGTGAATGTGGCAGCCAACTCCTGAGTTACTCAGCCCTTAAGCCTGGAGTCTCTGGCTGTCTCTGTGTTTTTCTGAGTTTCGATGACCAAACATTAATCCAAACATCTGTGATAGAAATTTCTACTCTGGGAGGTAACCTCATGAGTTTAAGAGATTGAGGGCTCCATTCTCCTTAGACATCCCATGTTTTAAAGTTTTTCTTTCTTGGGAAAAGGTTTATCTAAGCTCTTTGACTGACCACTACCATCATGTTATTTAAGTCTATCCCACTTGTCCCATTAATCATCCCATTAATCCATCTTCTCTATCCCTTTTCACATAAAACTCCTTATAGTCCTCTTTCTTCTTGACAAGCCCAGTCTGTTTCCAAGCTGATTGGTTCTATGCATGTATGATAACCTACCCCTAGTAGCCTGATCCTTTTAGACTGCTTTCTTTAAAAAAAATAATTTGAAAAAAGTAAGAAAAAAAGAAAAACAGAAAAGGAATACAAAACAAAATAAAGCAAAAGAGAACATTGTCACGTGCCCAGCAGATCAAGGATGATTCACTAAATCAAAAATGTGTGTGTATACACATACATACATACACACACGTCTTTCCTATCCTTGCCGTCTCTGTGCTTTAATTCTGCTCCAAAACTTGCCTTGCTATTATTTAAGCTTCCCCACCAGAGGATCCCTCTCTTGCCTCTTCCCACACCCTTTGCTTCCCTGTAGACTGCCTTAAGTGGAATTCATGGAGATTCAAGGAGCTTTAGACATAGGACAATGAATGGAAAGCTTCTGAGGTGGCACCCCAACTTCTGTAGTCTAAACAATATTGCTCAGTAATGAGCCCATTTGGAGGTCAAAAGAGCTGGTCACCTACTGCCAATGGCATGGAGTGAAACCTGCACATGGGAAGGTCTTACAGATGCATTTTGGAATGCTTGCAGCATTAAAATAAGCTGCTGGTTTAAAGATGTTCTAGACATGCTCGTTTGTTGTCATTGTCACATCTAAGTCTTCATGACCTCATTTGGGGTTTTCTGGGCAAAGTTACTGGATTGGTTTTCCATTTCCTTCTGTAGCTCACTTTATACACGAGACAATTTAGGTAAACAGTTAAATGGCCTGCCCAGGATCACACAGCTAGGTTGTGACTAAGGCTGGATTTGAACTCAGGAAAATGAGTTTTCCTGACCCCAGGTCCAGCACTATAACCACTACACCACATAGCTGCCCCAGACAGGATCATAAGAGCAGGTAAATATCACTTATACAGTATTTAAAGTATCCCGTTGTCCCTATTTTCTACCCCCAAGGTAACGTTGCCACAACATGACACCACGGCCCTCTAGATCTAACAGGATATAGGATGGAGACCTAGAGCTTTTACAAAGACTTGACAAAATGTAGGAAACACAAACTGCACCCACACCCATACTCCCCCACATAAATACATATTCCTACACTCTCACAATACACACACACAACCATCCACTCAAGGTACAGAGCCCTGAACCTGGCCAGAGCTGGAAAGAGCACTAGCGGCCCGCCAACTGCCGAGGCAAATCAAGTGACCTGCCCAAAGTCACAGAAGGAAGGGTCAGAGGTGGGATTTGAACCCAAGCCCTCTGACATCGGAGCTGATGGAACTGGCTCTGCTGATCCAGTGTGGCCGAGGACTTCACTTTTCTGGGGCTTATTTTGTTCATCTGTGAGATGGGAAGGTTGGAACAAGCATTCTATAAGATGTCCTGCAACAAGAAAAGCTGATGACATGAGTTCTGAGGGACGTGACCAGCAAGAAAACTGCAGAAAGCATGAAAAAAAAATCAGAACAAATTGGATGCAAACATTGTGCTTGATAAAGAGGGGAGGAGGAAAGGAGAGAGATAGAGAGGAAGAGAAAGAAACAGAGACACAGAAATACAGATAGAGACACAGAGAGAGAGACAGAGACAGAAGGAGACAGAAACAGAGAGACACAGAGACAGAGAGAGAGAAGGAGACAGAGACAGAGATAGGCATAACTCATCCCTTTCCTTGACTGCACACCCTGCTCCCTCAGGTGCTGCACTCAGAGCTGATGCTTCATTAAAATTAGTCTGATATATTTCAGGAAAAAACCTTGCGGGCCTTTAAATTATAACTTTTTTTGTAGTCATGGTTCTAGTTACTTTTTGGGGGGGTGACCAGACATGAGCAATTTCAATGACACCCCCCCCCCACATACACACAAATATACACACACACACAGGAGACTCCTCTCACTACTGTATCTACACCTGCTCCACAATTTATAGTCTTAGCAAGCTGATTGCGGCTCTAGGAGTTTAAATGGCTCAGGGTTCAGAAGTAGGATTTGAACTCAGGTTTCCCCGACCAAGTCAATCCCCTCTCCAGCCATACCACCTTCTTTCATAATTATTGATCTTTGGTTTTTCTTGTTAAAAGGATGATGAGACAAAACACAGAAAAAGACAGACATCATAAAATAACCTTTATGCAAGATTATTAGATCTGTTTACATGTTTAAAAAAAAAAAAAAAGAAAGGACCTCATTAACAGGTTTAGATTTCACATAAATTACAGATCGGCTCTTTAAAAAAAAATACTATCATTCAGTTCCACATCAAGTCCTTTTGAACTTTTTTTTTTCTTTTTGAAGGCACAGTGCACGTGATACGCCCAAGCCTGAAGTGGTTGAGATGAGAGCACAGAGCTGGGCACCTTTGTAGAAACAGCTACAATGACAAGTTTGTTCTGCAGAAACCAAGCACAGCGTCATTCTGGGGATATGGGGCTTGTGGGGGTTTGGATCCAAAGCCGAGGAGAAAAAGAAATACATTCATGCCAATGACCCAGAAGGACTAGAGTGGCCGAGAGGGAGGATAAGATGGTGCACTTGCCTCATGCTGCTGACTTAAGTGTCAATCACACATATTTACACAATAATTGGAAACCAACTGCCTCTAAGTGTCTAGCGAACTTCAAACTGTTATTTTCAGCAAGGTGGAAAATGGCCAAGCCAGCATTCTGAAATCTGGGCAATGGGCTAGTTATTGCTGGAGATGGGAAAGGAGCATGAGGGAGAGGGTCCTGGGGCCTAGAGGAGGACCCATCCATCCTAGTAGCATCAATCAAGGACCCTAATCACCAAATCAAAGAAAGGCTCAACTACAATTAGAGGCCCAAAGATAAAAGGAGAGCTTAATAAAATGGAAGTCACTATGGATAAACAAAAATCTAATTTTGGGTAAAGAACATTAAAGCAAAACTTTTAAGTTTCCACTGCCTGGATGCTGGTACAAGTATAATGGAGTTTCAAGAGAATCTTTTAACACGCAGCAGGGTCAAACGTGGCGGTAGGAGCACATTCTGGTGGGAAAAGAGAAAACCAGGGGCCTTTAACACCGAGGTCAGGCTATGGGGACCACAGGCCTCTGTGGATCACCTGGGACTCTTGGTAACAGCCTAGGGACACAGAAGTTGAAGCATGACCTTTTATTCCTTTTTGTCAGGTCACAACCAACTTCATTTAGCGTGCCTTTTTTGGGCTGAGCACCCCTATCGATCCCCCCTTACCCCCATCCTAACCAACACACCCAACAGGTCGCATTTCCCATTTGGATAGAGAAGGGACTCCCAGACAGAATTCCTTTTACAGGAACAAGAATCCCACACTCATGCTGGTAACGTCACCACCCACCACTCACATTCTCTGGCAAAATCCAGCCAGAGGACAGCATCTTTCCTCTACCTGAGATTAATCAATCAGCTTACCTCCCTGGACCCAAGGACCCAATAAAAGCATTTTTACATAAAAGCAGACAATTTCACTGTACCTAATAGGTCAAATTGCCTTTTATTAAGGAGCAGGGATACAAAACCGACTCTCCAGGCCTTGGGAGTCAAGGCACAAGTTGAATCTGAGCAACATTTCTCAATACTGTACACTTGTGGGTTTCCATGACTCCTCAGATGTGAGACTCCCGGAGATAAAGCACAGAGAGGGGAGCTAATCCCCTCTTCTCTCTGGCCCCAGGATACAGGCAGCTGGGCCTCATATGGCTAGTTTGGTTCCACAGAGACATGAAAGAAAGCTGAGAACCCTTAGGGCTAGTAGTCACACATCCAGGACACTCACAAGAATTGGGGGCACAAGCTAGGGACACTGAGGCTCTGCAGCACACTGGCATTTTTAGAAACTTCTCATTTTAAGACAGAAAAAGCCTCTACTTTTCCTACCTAATTCAAGACACAGAGCAAAATTTGGTTTTCTTTTTAAAAAAATGACCAAAAGAATTCCCACTCCCCTGTCTATGTTCAATATGTTTCCCAAAGACTGGAAGATGAAAATACAAGATAAACTTCTAGAGGGCAGGTCTGGGCTGTCTTATTTTTTTCTTTCTATCCCCAGCACCCAAAATAGCTCATGGCCTAGTAGGTGCTTCATACACTCTTGGTGAATTCAATTTTAAAAATGTTTGAGTTTGAGGAAGAAATAATGATTCTTAAGTCACCTTCTGACAGAAAGCATTAGTCTTTGGGAGTGAAGAACGAGGCATCTCTCATCTCAGGCCAATGGTATTTCCCTTCCACCTGCACTGTCCCAAGTGGAACCTGCCACTCAAGTTAAAATGCTTTAAAAACTCAGTTCAAAAGTTTTGTTGTTGGTTACTTGGTAAAGCACTTTGAAAATGCAGATGAAATGAGTCTGGTACCCAAAGAAATGTTAAATTATTAATGGGAAGGGAATATAAACCACAAAAATTATAATAACCATTACTTTGGCACCCATGAACTCCTCTTCCAGAAAGGCTTCCCACGTCCAAGCCTGCCAGAACAACTTAATTCTGAACCACCCCAGTTTAAAATTGACCCTCATCAGCTTAAATGGCACAATGGTGAATCCTACTTCGCCAAGTCTATTTTTATGAGCTACTCTGGATGTATTCCATACCCGAGCCATGCTGAATGTTACTGGATGGCATTGAATAACTCAGAGGAAGGACTCTAGAATGTAGGACTTGATACATGGATGCTCAATACAATCAGAAGAGACAAGTTATTCTGAACCCTTGATCATTAGGACACTGAAAGGTCATCTGACATTCTCGTTATCCCTTTACTGTGACTTGCACTTGTCAAATTCATGACCATGATATTCAACATGATACAGTTTTCTTCTGAATAACCCAACCATCTGTGGACGAAATAATTTCATCTCCCAATACTGTTCCCTTGATGGGCAGTGGCCGTATTTAAAGACCATGCTGCCCACGGGGTATCACATGGATTAAATCGGAGAGCAGCTATTGAGGGAGCTGTTAGGAAGAGCAGCTCGTGTTTCTGCAAGGACCCAAGTCTGTGACATCAGCCAAGCTCCATGAGGAGGAGGAGGAGGAAGAGGAGAAAGAGGAGGACGAAGAAGAGAAGGAGGGGGGACATTCAGCAGCTCACAGCATGATGCCGTCAATGCTGCTTGGTTTGAAGAATCATGTGGGTGGGTGCCATGGGTTTAAACAGGGATTAAGAATGTGCAAAAGAGGAGGCCCCTCCTCAATACGTCCAGATGTCATCAGCCACTAGGCTGGACAGACCATATGAAGCGACACAGCTAGCATAATAGAGCCAAGGTCCTGGTTTAGGAAACATTCACAAGCCAAGCACCCTCCTGGTGGGGCAAGCCCAAGCTCGGCAGACGAATGCAGCAGAGCACCTGTGGCTTTCTTTTTAGCTAGGTTCAAGGCAGGCCAATGGAGTTATCCGTTGTTATACCTCCTCCTCCTCCTCCTCCTCTCCTCAAAGTCTCATTAGGACCTTCTACTCTGAGGCCTTCTGGTTTCTCCCTGAAAGCCAGCACATTAAGCTTTGTGAAATCTAATGAGAGAGGTAGAAAAATCCCATTTTGAAGTTTAGCATGACAGCTCCCAATTAGTTTTAAGATAGAGAGAAAAGTCCCAGAAAGCCTTTTCTTTTTTCGCTTAAAATTTAGCCTCCATTCCATGTAAATAATAAAAGGAAACTCCAGTTTTTTTTTAATAAACTAGAAGAAAAAAAAATCCTCAGAAGGTTGAAAGAAACCTAGAGCTTTAAAGCTTCATACTTCTGCTGCTGACAGCTATCTCTGCAGTCCTGTGTTGGGGGGGGGGAGGGGGAAGGAATCAGGGGCTGTGTTAAAAAGGGGCAGAAGCTAAAGCCACTAGCCAACACCTGCAATGCAAAGGCAACGTCTACCAGTCAACTCGATGCTGCCATTAAACGAGCCAGACAGCTGGGTTTTGGTGGGGAAAAAAAGGGGAGGGGGAGAATGTGTCTTGCCCCATCCTGATGCATAAATAGAGATCCAAAAAAAAAAAAAGGGCAAAAAAAGATGAGAGTGCATTGAAGGAGGACCAGGTCTTCTGTATTCATGGAGGTTACACATTTTTAAAGCAAGTTAACTTTCCTAACAGCTCTCCGAAGAAGCAGGGCAGAGGCAGCCTGCAGGGGCGCAGCCCCTCCCAGAAGTGGGGAGGCCCCTGCGCGGGCGGCAGAGCGCGGCTCAATGCTTGCTGGAGTAAAGCGTCTCCTCTTCCGTGTCGGTTTCGTCCTGGAACTCATGGCTCAGCAGCGACTTCTTGGAGCCTGTGGACATCAGCCGGATCTCGTCCTCATAATCGTCGTGGTGCTGCCGGAGCCGGTGGAAGCCATCCTTGTGCCGGTTGGACTTGATGGAGCACACGCACCAGATGATGCAGGCCGTCAATACCAGCGCCGACATGGTGGCACCTGCCAGGAGAAATGGTGCTGAAGGGTCCTCCCTGGCTGTGGGCGCCCAGGCCCCAGCTTGAAGGGCTGCCCCTCATGGTCCCTGGGCGACCTCCCGAGCCTCAGGCCGCCCCTCATAGTGCGATTCCACAGACTGGACCAGCTGTGCCCTCCATCTAGGCTGCTTAACCTTCTTCTGTCCTGGACCGCCCTGCCCACACAGCCTTGGCAGTCCAGGAAAGCACGTTTATAAATCCAAATGGCAAAATGCACAGGATTAAAGGAAGTCAATCATAGGGAAAAATAGTGGTCACAAGTATTTTTATACAGCAAGATCAGAGACCCCCAAACCTGCGATTTCAGATACCTCTTGGGAACCACCTAGACCTAACTAGGGACCCCATCCCCCAGGGTAGCTTCCCATCCTGAGGATGCTGTCTCGAGGAGACACAGGTTCACACGAGCACAGACGTGAGCTGCAAAAGGCCTCGGGGCCAAGGGGGATATGGAGGAGGAAAGGGAAGCCCAGAAGTGAGTGACCTCACCAGGGTCACAGCCAACAAGTGTTTAGGCAGGATTGGAACTCAGGGCTGCTTGACACCAAGTCAGATTCACTGATCCATGCACCTGCAAACTTTAGGGGCAGAAGACCCGAGTTCAAATTCAGCCTCAGACATGTACTAAACGGGACTCTGGGCATGTCCCTTAGCTCCTGCCTGCTCTAGCCACTCCCTCCTAACAGGATTGGTGAGCACCTCACCAAGCACCTTTGAGATACCTCAGAGGGCTTGGTGGGCAGTAAGGGCCGGACCCTTAGTGCTGCCCTCTGGAGGTCACTGCCGCCCAAATCTAAATGATGTGAAATGGGGGTGTCAGCTCCGGGCGGAGTGTGCTTGTGGTCTGCTTGCAGACTGCGAGGGGTGCCAGACTCAGATGAGCTCCTTACCTGCCACGGTCACCACAAGCTCCCTGGGCAAGCCAAAGATCCGGTTGTCCGTGTCAAACTCAATGATCACTGAACTGGCCGCATCATGGTGCACGAAGACCTGGAAGAGCAAAGCACACGGGGTCAGGGAGAAGTCCGCTCTGACTGAACGCATGGAAGAGGAGGAAGAGGAGCCCCTCCTTGGCTCAGGGCCTTCCCCACTAAGGCTGCCTCCTGTCCCTTCTGCATCTTTCACCGGGGATGGCTGGTGCATCTGACAAAATGGCAGAACTATCATGGACAAACTCACGGGGGATGGGCAGGCAGAGGGAGGAAGACGGCTAATCCCTGCCATGGAAACTAGGGGAGGTCAGTATTTTTTCCCTCTAAAATGTAATGAAACCATTCTCAAGACTGACTTGGTCTAGGGAATTAAGACTCATATTATTGAAGTAGTTTCCTGATTGCCTATGGAAAAAAAGCCCAAAGCTTGAGATATTGGGGGACTCATTACATCTGACAAATGCATCTGATCAGGTACCCCAGCATGGCAAATGGGGAGGCCGGGGAGCTGCATCCAACTGACCAAAGGCCTATAACCAGTGGAAATCCTTTCTGTGCTATAGGTCAGGAAATTCTCCTTTGAGTCAATATGAGGAAGCCCAAGCCTGAACTGCTGGGCTAGCATGAGTCACAAGAAGACAGGATATGAATCAGAGGGGTTTTTATGCACAAAAGTTGAGTATTTGAGAGTATTAATATAACAGAATATATTCTTTCACCAGAAAGAATAGTAAATGTGAAGATTTTTTTTTTTTAAAAGAAGGTGAAGACTTGTGATGGTTTGGGTCCCAGGTTTTTTGACTTCTGAGGCAGAATTTCCTCATCTATAAAATGAAGGTAATGGGACTAAGATCCCTTCAGCCTCTACATCTAGGATCCTCTGATTTTATTCATTACTGAAGTCTCTTACCTGAGAATGCTGCTGCTGGTACCCATCGGCTATGGCGTTGATGTTATGGAAGCCGGGCGCTAACAGCACATGGAAATAGCCACCCTCTTTCGTGTGTACCTTGATGCCTTCATTGAGAACAATGATTGCTTTAGAGACTGGTTTTCCACTCTTGTCCCGGACAATTCCATGAACTCCCTTGTGAACCTGGAGAGAGAAAGCTGAGTCATGAGTCTGCTTTGGTTTGTTTTTGAAACCCAGACGCCTGATTTCAGGAAAGTCTGGAAAGACCTACACGAACTGATGTTGAGTAAAGTGAACAGAATCAAGAGAACATTGTATACAGTAACAAGATTAGTTGATGATCAACTGTGATGGACATGGTTCTTTTCAACAATACAGTGATTCAAGGCAATTCCAATAGACTTGGGATGTAAAGAGCCTTCAAATCCAGAGAGAGAACTATGGAGACTGAATGTGGATCAAAGCATAGGATTTTCAGCTTTGTGTTTTTTTTTTTCTTTCTTGTGTTTTTTTTCCTTCCTTTTGGTCTGATTTTTCTTGCACAACATGACAAGTAGGGAAATATGTTTAAAAAAATTGTACACAGTTAATATCAGACTGCTTGATGTCTTGGGGAGGGAGAAAAATTTGGAAATTAAAATTAAAAAATTTTTAAATTAAATTAAATTTAAATTAAAAACAAAATTAAAAGCTATTTTTATATGTATATAGAAAATAAAATACTATTGAGGTTAAAACAGAAATAAAAGCCATAATAAACGCCTGAAAAAATTCAAAATCACTAATAAATTAGATTAATGGAAATTAAAACAAAAACAAACTAAAAGAAACTCAGGTCCCTTTTGCTAAAGACATATTATCATGTAGTCAGTTTGAAGAATTCAAAACAATGTAAAGAGACTGATACAAACTGGGACAGAGCGAAGCAAACAGAGCCAAGGAATACATGCTGGGGCTGGCATCTAGGGAAAATCTCACCTCCACCAGCATGCTGAGAAGGGATTTCTTGTTCTCTGCCCACAAGGTAGGGAGTTGTCCAGCACTAGGGAAATAACAGCAGCTAGTATACACAGTGATCTCGGGACAGTGGCCATAAGTGACACTATAATCCTGAAAAAGAAAGTCAAGATGTAAGCATCAAAAAAATTCAGCAAAAAGGATATTTTGTGATATAAGATCACAGCAAGATGTGATGCAAATTTAAAAAAAAAAAAAAACCAAAAAAGAGAATTCATAAGACCTTTCTGGGAACATAAAGTCTCATTTAGAAGGAGAGGCTTTCTCTGATAAGAGTCTCATTTCCAACACATATAAGGAACAGATCTAAATTTATAAGAAAAGGCACCACTGTTCTAATTGATAAATGGTCAAAGCATATTTGCAGGTAGTTTTTTTTATGGAAGAAATGCAAGCCATTAATGGCTGTAAGAAAAATGATCTAAATCACTACTAGAGAAATAAAATTAAAACACATCTAAGGTTCTACTTCATTTCCAAAAGATTAGCAAAAATGACAACAAAAAAAGAGGTAAAAAAATGACATTGGCAGAAGCTACAAGAGCTGCAGCAAAACAGGTACGCTTACATGTTGTTGGTAGAGCTATGAATCATTGGTCCGACTCTTCTGGAAAGCAATTTGAAACTATGTCCAAAGTCACTGCATCAATCTATTGTTCCACTGATACTACTATTGGTCAGCAAAAAGACAGCAAAGCAAAAGGAGATGGACTCATATGTATAAAAACATTCATGGAAGTAATGGCAAAGAACTGAAAACTAAAGGATGTGTCCATTAAGTGGGGAAAGACTGAATAAATTATGGTACATAAATATAGTAGAATACTATTGCACCATAAGAAATGACTGGAGTGATGGCTTTACAAAAACTTGGGAAGACTTGTGTGAGCTGATACACAGTGGAGAGAGCAGAACCAGGAGGACAATTTAAATGATGACAAAAACATTGTAGAGACAATTCAGAATGATTGAGAACTCTGATGAATGCTGTGACCAAGGACACTGGAGGACTGATGAAACCTGCTGCACACCCAGGGAACAGTACCAGCCTATAAGTGCAGAGCAGAATGTACAGAACATTGGGCAATAGTGGAATTTGCATCGATGATGATGGAAATCTGTTACAAACATATTTTTTCTTATTTTTCTAATGGGGGGTGGAAAGAGAAGAGGGAAAGAAAATAAAGGCTGTAAATTTTTAAAATAGCAATACAGCAACAACCACCACCCAAGTCTGAGGCTGCAGTGGATAGAAAGAAAGAATGCAGATTGGCAACACAGCCAACAGCAACATTAATGGCCATGAAACGCCAGGAACACATCATATGCCCAGTCACTGAGGGAATGGTCAAACATACTGGTATATGGCTGGAACAGATGACTGCATCATAAGAACAAAACTGGAAGGCTCTAGGAGAGAACTGACTCTAGACAAATCCCGACTGTGTGACTTGGTTCCTAAGACTCTTAGGAGCAGAGCAGGAGCCAACTCACTAGGAACCTCATAGACCAATGAAACCCCTTCTTTGTAAGTCCCCAACGTCACCCAGACTTTTAGTATCCAGGGAAGAAGGGAACAGGTCATTTGTTGAAAAATCAATATTTTGAAATTAAATTCATTGGTTAAAGAGACAGAGCAACAGAGAAAACCGGTCAGAGACAAAAAGAGACAGACAGAAGGGGAAGAGGGAGTACCTTCATGCTGCCCATGTGACCATGCCATTCTGCCCCGCGAATCACTCCTCCAGGAATATTCTCATCTGTAAAAGCATCCAGAAACATGAGGCCAGGGATATAGTGAGCCTCCAAGCCAAATGTCACGGGCTAGCTCAGCTACTGGCCAGCTACAATGTCACAATCAGAATCACGGCCTCTGAAGGGATGTGCCACAATGTGGCACAAAGGGTGGGAATGCGGAGCCAAAGGAGCTAGATTCAACCCCAACTATCTACACGTCTGCGAGACATCCCTCATTGCCTACTTTGGGTGTCAGCCTGCTCATCTGGAAAATGAAGGGCTTTGGATGAGATGGTCCTCTCCAGCTCTAGGCACAGGATCCCATGAGCCATCTGGGACCCAGTTTCCATTTTTTGTAAAATAATCTCTAATGTCCCTTCAGAACCAATAATTCTATGATCTTAGAAACTAAAGCTACTTTAGCCTGCTAACACAAGCCCTGAAATCAACAAATTCAGTTGAGATCAAGAATTAAAGGGGTTCACAGATGTATATTACTACTAAGATGTACTCTCTTGTGGGTAGTTATATTTTGTTTTAACCAATATTGACTATTTATAATTTCCTATTACATTTATTTACTGTTTATAATTTTATAATTATAATAAATTCATATTCCATGTCATATAAAATAAACGTCTTGAGTATAATATATAAATTATAAATTTTGTGTTTTTATATAATTATGTTTACTACTTATAGTTTAACAAATTAGTGTTCTGTGATTTCTAGCAACTAAAGGAAGCAGCGTATGCTCTAAATTCTGGTGTCCTGAGATAATGTTTCAGTTGTCCCACCCTAGTTGTAGCTCTACCATCCAGGGTTACAGGATATATAGCCTGGTGGTAGTAGATAAGCAGTGTTGCATAATGAAGAGAGTGCAGGACTGGTAATTTAGTTCCTGGCTTTATGACCCTGATTACCTAACTTAAATTCAATTTCCTCATCTGTAAAATCAGGAGGTTGGAATCAATGAGTTCTAAAGTCCCTTTTAGCTTTAACCCTATAATCCTTAATGAGGAAGGCTGGAAGATATGATAATCTACTTCCTCTACATGATCTCACCAAAGCAGGGGACAACCAAAGGGGGATTTAGGCTGCCCCAGGTGAGCCACTGCAGCAGGGAGCATTAACTGCCAGAGGAAGAGCGATGTGTCCAACTGTTCTCCAAGGCTCACACCAGCTCTCAAATTCTGGTCATTCCCGGATCTTCAGACTGCGTCACCTGGTCAGTCCCTTTGGGGGTGGGGAGGCACAGAGGGGTCCTTCTGGATGAGGCCCAAATGCCCCAGCGGAGGAACTCTCCATATGGTTAAGTTTTATAACATTATAAAAACCAAGAAGTCCATAGAGCGAGGGAGGAACCCCAAACCCCATCAACACGTACCCGATTTATTTGGGCAGCTGGGCTGTCCCATGTGCATGGACGGGTGATTGTTGGCGTAGAGAGATGCCAGGTGCCTCAGAGTCTCTTTGTTTTCCACTATAAAAAGAAAACTTCCCAGGTCAGTGGAGGGTCCCTAGAGAAATGGCTTCGAATCTCCAACATCCATCGCCAGAGAAGAAATTAGCTCACTTCTCCCTCTGAATTTCAGGTCTGTCTCATGACTTAATCAGATAAGTGATAATTAAGCATCCCTGTGTGCAGACATAAAGCTAGCTCATTCAACCGGGGGCCGATCACGAAGCTCACCAGAGCTGGTGGAGGACGAAGCTCTCTCTGGACAACGGGCCAACACTAGGCTCACAGGCTGGTTACCAGTTTCCTACAGACAGGAGCCGGAAGATGGGTGGTATGTGGGAGAGAACAAAGTCAGTCCCAAGGCCTGGGCCCACCAGTCCTAGTTTGCTCCCTTCCCTTACAAGCCCGATGAAATATGATAGAACAGTCACAAAGGGTCATTTGATCTTGGAGCGTACCGAGAGAAGCAGAGAGGGTTTCCAGGACTACTTTGTGTCCTCTGCCCTATAGAGAACACTTGGAAGGCTCTGAACATGGCTAAGAAGGCTGGGAAGAGCAGTGGGGTGGATGGCCAAGGAGGATAAGAGCTGTGAGATCAAGCGATATAAAGAGCAATGAAAGGAACTGGAGAAGACAAGGGGTGGGGGGCATGGGAAAGGCTGTCCTGGGGTTGGAGGGCATAGGAAAGGCTGTCCTGTGGAAGAAATCAGCAGCAGAACAAAGTCTGAGGCAAGCACGAGCTTGTGCTGCTCTAGCAGGTCCTGGGGCTTCCTCTCCCGTGGGAGGCTTCTGAGCAGGGGCCAGAAGGCCATTTGTCCAGAGTTCTGCCCAAGATCAGTCTTGTTCCAGTGCCAGTGACACTGGACAGCTTCCAAGGCCTCTGACCTTTGGCTATGAACTTAACCCTGACTCAGACCACTGGGGAAGGCCGCCCACCCCCAGTCCTGATGAAGTCGTGTCCCAAGAGTGAAGTCATGGATACCTGTCTGTACGGGCTTGTCGTAGGGGTAGGTGACCAGCACAGAGCCCCCGTCCAGAGCGACGGACAAACTGAAGTCCTGCTTCTGGATCAAGTTTTCAATGATGGCTTTGGTCTCAGGCTGGGAGGCGTTGCCTGTGGAGGAAAAGGGCCAAGCATAAGCTGCCAACTCAGCGCAGAATGGAAACTTATTCATTCTCTCCAAAAGCACTATTTGCCAAGCGTCACGCCAGGCCATTAATACATAACCAAAGACGCTTGCCCTCCTGGAGCTTACATTCTATCAGGAAAAATAACACATCCACAAAAAGGTAAAACAGAAAACAAAGTGTACATGATTGTACTGGGGGAATCACAGAAGATCTTAGGCAGGACATGAGTTCAGAGCTAAGCCCTGAAGCTAGGGATTCTAAGAGATGGAGAGGAAGAGTCAGTGCAAAGGCTTGGAGGTGGGAGATGTTGCAAAGAAATGGAAAAACTAAGGCAATAATCTGGCTAGAACACAAAAGAACATGTGGGGGGAAATGTGTGATAAGCTTGGAAATGTGGGATGCTAATCAAGTTGGGTAACCTCTATGACTGTTAACTCCTGCTAAAGGGGAGGCTGAGGAGTAAGACTGATTGAGTTAGGGAGTTCTGAGCAACAGGAGGCCTAAAGGTGACTGGATATTGAGGACAGCACCAAAGTAATGATGCCTGGGAGCAGGGGAGCAGCTCAGGTGGTAAATGGGGCAAACCAAAACATCTATGTGGATCAGCAGTGAAGAGGAAGGAGGAAGGAAAGAGGAAGGAAAGGAAGAAAGGGATGGAAGGATAGAAGAAGAGAGGGAGGATAGGAAGGAGGGAAGGAAGGAAGGGAAGGAAGAAGAAACAGGGGAGGGAGGGAAGGAGAGAAAGAAAGAAAGGAAAGGAGGAAGGGAGGGAAGAAGGAAGGTGAGAAGGAAGCAGGGAAGAAGGAAAGAAGGAAGGGAAGGAGGAAAGGAGAAAGGAATATTAGGATGAAAGAAGAAAGGGATAAAGGAAAGGAGGAAAAGAAGTAGGGAGGAAGAAAATGGGGAGGGAGAGTAGGAGAGAAAGAAAAGGAGAGAAGAGAGGAGGGAGGGAGGGAGAAAAAATGGAAAGGATGGAAGAGGGAGGTGGGAAAGAAGCAGGGAGGAAGAAAAGGAAGGAAGGGAGGGCAGAAGCTGGGAATGAAGGAGGAAGGAGTGAGAAAGAACAAAGGAAAGAAGAGAGAGGGAGGAAGAGAGGAATGGAAGAAAGGGAGGGAGAAAAAGATGAGAAGGTGAGAAGAAGAATGAGACTTTTTTTTGGACATGGTCAAAATGGGCATTGGATTTGTTTGATTTCCTTGCTTTCTAAATGAGGGATGAGAGGACATATGAGGGAGAGAAAATGAGTTTTCATTAGATAAAAATTTTTAAAGTGGTATCAGAAGGTCTGGGTTCAAATTCAAACTCTGCCTGTGTATCCTCAAGCTATTAACTCTTTGGTTTCCATAAATGTTAAAACGAGGCAACTGAACTAAAATGACTTTGAAGGTGCCTCCTATCTCTTACACATCTTAGGAACCTCTCAGTCTGTGCTCTCATCTGTAAGATGAGAATGATCCTGCCTGCAGTATCCGCCTCAGAAGGCTGCTGTATTCCTAACCTTTGAAGTGCTACATGAGCACCATTATCATTTTTCATTATCATTAAATAGCTTAGGGTTTACACTGTAACTTTCTTCTCAGGAAGGCAAGATTTTGGCAAAGGCTGGCTGCAAACCTGCCCACAGGAAGCTGAGCCTAAGCCTCCCCACTAAGGGTGTTCACAGTCCCCCAGAGAAGAAGGGAAAGAGCTGCATGTGGGCCACAGGGGTCGGAGGCCCCGCGAGCCAGCTCTTACTGGTGAAATCTGTGTCCAGGTCTTTGCCGTGAGCGTTCGTGCGCCCTATCTTGGAGGTGCAGGCTTTCTCCTGCGCTCTCTCCCGTCCATCTGGATTTAGAGAAGGCACAATCACAATTCTAGTCCTGTCAATCAACTAAAACACAAACAAACACCAGTGAATGCATCAGTTCTTATGGCCAGCACCCCACCCCTCGTCCTTCCCACAGAAAAGGTGGCTCTGGGCTAGATGCAAGATAGTGAGACCACGGTTTCGTCTGGGTTCAAATAGGATTTCTATGATTCTTTTTTGTTTGTTTAACTGATGGAGGAAGTGTGGAACAGTTTAAAGGGCCTTGGTTCTCAAGTCAGAGGTCCTGGGTTCACTACCTGCCTCTGACGTTTACTGCCTGAGTGTTCTTATGCAAATCATTTCACCTTCCTGGGCCTCAGTTTCCCCATCTGTAAAATAAGGTAGAGTCCAGGATGCCCTTTCAGCCCTAAGTCTCTCAGGTTATTTTGTATATATGTGTCCTGCAGGGCAGGACTTTGGTCTGCCCAGACTCAGAGCTCAACACTGTGCCCTGTACAAAGGAAGCACCCCAAAACCCATGTGAGCATCTTTTACACACACACACACACACACACACACACACCCCTCATCATTTCTAAGCTGCAGAATGAGCTCAACAGTCATGGTCTACAGTGTGTGTCTCCCAAAATTTTAGGGACATGTTCAGGCATCAAAGCTTAGGTGATTAAAACTGTTAAAGCTTAAGACCACAATAAGATACAAAACATTTAAAATGTATTAAATATAACTTATGATCACTGGAATCACTGGCTTAGACCTCAAAGGACATCTGTAATCCAACCCCTGACTTTACAGATGGATAAACAGACCAGAGCATTTGCTTAAATGCTTAGGATCCTAATTCTAGATCTGGAAGGAACCTCAGAGACCTCTAGTTCAACCTTTTCCTTTTTATGGGTGAGGAAGCTGTCCCCCCACCTCTTCACTCCAGCAGGGAAACACAAAAGCCCATTCTTACCTTGGTAACAGCTGGGTTCCTCTTATAATTGAGGCAGAGGAATTCTGCCAGGGCCAGGAGCAGCTCTGTCCCAACAGGGGCATTCCCATGGATTCCAGCCACAAATCGGATCTTGGGTTCCTCAGGTTCAGACATATTAGGCTTATTGGAGATTTCAAGGGACCAGATCTGACGGAATTCAGCGCTCTGACCCAAACTTTCAAAAGTCAGAAGAAAAAAAAAGTCAATCACTGTTCTTTACTTTGACTGAATTACTTCCAAAAGACAAAAAGAAAGCCCCCAGAAATTCATTCAGAATCATAATACTTCATCAGCAGATGCAAAAAAAAAAAAAAAAGAAAAAAAAAAGTAATTTCCCTTTCTCCTATTATCCAAGTTAAACCATACCATCCTAGAATGAAATTGTCTGACTATATAGAATCGAACCCAAGAGAAAGGAAGCTTCCCCAGGGCAAGGATCACTTCATTTTTGTCCTGCTCTCTCTGGTGCTATCCATGGTGCTCAGACTTCAGTGGCATGGGGAGCCACCCACGAGGAAGTGCAGACCGGCACCTTGTCTTCCAGGACACTGAGAAACGGCAACTTGTCCCGGTGACATTAATCAGAACTGACCAGATCAGAAGTCAGGCTGCTACCTATTATATCAGTAGTTCTTAAACTACTCATTATATTCTCCCCTGCCCCATTCAATGGATTATTTATTTTTAACATTAAAAAAAAATTCGTGTGTCTAATTCTCTCCCTCCCTCCAGTTTCTCCTTTCATCCACTGACAAGGTGAGCAATACCTTTTTACATTCTTAAAAATTATGGATATTATGTCTATTGATACTTATCTCCTTAGAAATGAAAACATCAGAGTGTTACTATTATTTGGAAAATAGTAGTGAGCTCACAGTTCCTCAAAAGCTCTTGGGACTCCCTGGGGTCCCTGGACCATACTTTAAGAACCACTGCTCAATTTGTGTTAGAACCCTAACTTCCTGACTTCAAGGTCTGTCCTTTCTCTCTCTTGACACACAGCAGGTGCTCAATAAGTGCTGGGGTAGCAAGCCGTGGAGGGGACATCTCTGGGGACTGAAAAGCCACTCCAAGGGGTCTCTCACTTGGTGAGATTGGTGATGTGGGGATAGTTCATGACGAGTCCTCGCAAGAACTCAGACAGGTCCTTGTAGGAGTGGTAGCGATACAGGGCCAGGTTGGGCGAAGAGCTGAGCATGAGACGCTCCAGGCCATTCTCCGCCGAGAGGTCCTTGATCAAGGTCTCGAACTCCTTGGTGGTCGGGTCACTCGTGCCGCTGTCTGCCATCATCTCCTTCATCTTGTTCGACTTATTCCTGGAATCTGACGAGGATCGCACGAGTGTGAAATTAACCTGGACCGCACCCTCGTCCTTCACCGTCACGTTCTTTGTGACGGGATTGTATCTATGACCAGTGATGGAGAGAAAGATTTTAGAAAAGGGGAAATGAAATACAACTGTAGCCCTGTCTTTTGTCTGGGTATTGTACACACATTGTCTCCAAGCAGAAGGAAGGCAACAGCGATGAGACTGGGTGTGGGGTTTTTGTTGGGTTTTTCCAGGAGAGCAAACTCCCTTTACAATGCAGGAGGAGACAAAGAGAGAGCACGTCATGCAGGCCTTCCCAACTGGGAGACCAGCTCTCTTTTCACTGCATTATTTCTGAACACATCATTAAGCCATATTTAGTCATGTGACATTTGATATTGATTGGTTCAATAACACCTCTTTCAGGTCAGCTCTCAATGCCCTCCTTTTCTCCTGCCCCATTTGGGTCCTTTGCCCATAAAAAAAGATACTGGTTTAGGAAATACCAAAAGATGATCAAGAGGCTTCTGGGAGGAGGTGAGGCTGAAGGGAGGAGAGGAAGGACACCAAGCCCAGTATCATTATAGTGTAACAGTAAGCCATAATGAGTCACAAGGCAGAGAAAATGGGCCTATGGGCTATGAGTCACAAGGCAGAGAAAATGGGCCTATGGGCTTACAGCACAGCATAGTCCATGATGTGTTTCCACTAGCTTTCTAATGCTTCTTTACAAGGACTTGCTGGAGAAGGGAACAGTCAAAAATGGAGGTGATAACCTATATAGGATTACTTGCCTTCTAAGGGAGGAGGTAGGGGAAAGGAGAGAAAAAAAAAATTGGAGCACAAGGCTTTGCAAGGATGGATGCTGAAAAACTGCACATGTTTTGAAAACAAAAGGCTTTGTAAAAATAAATAAATAAAAGTAAAACAAACAAAAAAAAAAGAAATTGAAATGAAATAAAAACAAAAAATTATCAACAGACATTAAAATATTTTTAAAAACCCCACACAAACAAACACGGGTAAGGTGCGGTCAGGAAAAGGGGAGTAGCCATGGGGAAAAGTCAGAAGAGTTCTTCCAGTATTTATTTAAAGTTATCATGCAAATTTTAAAAAAAGAATTCTAAAAATAAATAATGTATTAAAAAATAAAATAGCTTTTAAATTTAAAAATTAATTAATTAAAAGATATTACACTTTCTTTGCCACTAGAGGGGAGTCAAACCCACAATAACATTTGCTTCCTTACCAGGAGTTCAGTTCTGGCCAGAAACTCCGAGTCTTTCTCTATGATTTTTTTTTTTTATGGATTAGGTAAAAAGAGGCCACTCTCCACATCATTTCTTACCTAACCTTAATCACTGATTGGGCTTTGTCTTAGTTAAAGTGAGACCTGTTAAAAAGGCCAAGGTCTCTCGCTGCATTCAGGGCCATTCCTGATCTCTTATCTTGCTAGTGGACCCAGAAATGACTTAGCACAGCCTCCCTCACTTAACTCCAAATCATGTTTATGTCATGGCCTCTTCTCCCTGATCTCATGGTCCTCTTGAAGAATGAAGGCCCAAGCAACAAAAGAACTCCAACAGATGGTACTTTTCAGCATCCCTGGAGGGCCTGTTGTTCTCCTCAGTAACAGAGGTTAAGAAGACTAATAATCCTGACCCACCTTGAGGCCTTTGCCCTGACTGTGCCTCATGCTTGGAATGCACTCCCTCCTCATTTTCCATCTCTCTTTTTTTAAATAGCTCTTTATTTATAAAACATATGCATGGCTAACTTTTCAACACTAACCCTTGCAAAAACTTCTATTCTAATTTTTCCCCTCCTTCCTTCCACCCTCGCCCCTAGATGGCAGATAGTCCAATACATGTTAAATATGTTAAAATATACATTAAATACAATATATGTATACATATTCATACAGATTTCCTGTCTCAGAAGCTCCTTTCAAAGCTCAGCTCAAAGTTGACCTTCTACTCAAGGCCCTTCCTGAATCTCTGGTCCCCACTTACTAGGGTCCTCTCCTCCCTTTTATTTCCTAGGTATATATTTTTCATAAACAGTACGTCTTAGGGCAGTTAAAAGTTACTATCATTATTATTACAATGAGGGCAGCACATAGACATGCACACACATATGTATAAACATACACTTGTATAGGGCATACCCAGAAAGACAGCATGTCTGTCTGTATATGAACACCCATGTCCACATATATGTATTCCCCAAAACTTAGCACGCTGTCTTGTGAAAGTACACACACATGCACAGACACTGTGTGCTCCATTGGAAGGTACACCCCTCAAAGGCAACAACTCCTTTGTATTCCCAGAGTCTCACACAGTGCCTGGCACATAGTAGGCACTTTATATATCTCCCCCCATGCCCATGTCCCCTGAAGCCGGGCTCCCACAGCTCACTCACTCACTCACCCTCGCGCTGAAGCTGTGATTTTGTAAGTTCCCGGAACCAGGAGGCGCCAGTAATCACCGCTTTTGTAGGAGGTAACCGGATGGTTGATGTCGGCCACGCTGATGGTGGCGTTTAGGATGCCTCGACCGTCTGTGGCATCCAGGACAAATCCTCTGACACCGCGATGGACCTGGATAAAGTCAACCAATAAGTTGGCAGCCCATTCTACGGTTTTAACCTTCAGAGCAATTAAGCCAATAATGGTGCAGCTTACAGACTTCACTGCTTTCTAGAATTTTTAGTCTGGTTACCTTTGACACAACTGTTCTGTCACACATCCACTCATTACTTTTTTTTTTGGTTGAGGCAATTGGAGTTAAGTGACTTGCTTAGGGTCACACAGCCAGGAAGTGTTAAGTGTCTGAGACCACATTTGAACTCAGGTCCTCCCAGACTCATTACTTTTAAAACAACTCGCAAACTTCCTGTTTCTTATTTGATCTCATGTGCATTTTCACTTGTTGTGCTTTCTGCATCCATTAAGAAATTATCTGCATTTTTTTCCTTTCAAATCTCTCTCTTCTCTGCAATTTTTTTGAGGGGGCGAGACATTTCTGAAACCCCTCAAATCAAGCTTTTGACTGAGGTCAAATTAGACATCCTTGGTACTGCTCTAACTTCCTCTAGTGCTTTAAGCATCTGACTTTGGTTTTTGATGTTCAGTTTACAGCAATCTGGAACATGACCGGCTTTTGTTTTTGAGATTCTCCTCCATAGCCCCTTTTTGTTGTTGCTGTCTCTAAATAGGCACAGGGTATTTCAGTTTCCTACCAAGAACTATATCCACCAGCTGGATGTTACTGTACTTTCCCAAAGCCTTTCTTCAGACCCCTTCTTGAATCCATTCAGCCAGGCTGGTGCCTGACATTGGCCACTTGGGATGTCCCATGATTATCTCATCTTTCCTCTGATGGATCTTACTTTGGCAGCAGACTCTACACATACTGTTGTATGCAGACCAGACCCTGAAAAGTTTTTATGCTTTTTGTCAACTACTGAGGGAAGAATGTGTTTGTTCATAATGGTTACTGCAAATTCCAGCTTTATTTTAATCATTATCATCATATTCTGAACTTTTAAAACAGACCCACCATTAGATGGTCAAATCTAAGAATACAAGCAGAATGTAAGTAGGGCAGGCAATGTCTTGTTTTTGTCTTTATACTCCCAGAACCTGGTGTAAGGCCTTGAATATAGAAGCATAAGAAACAGATTCTGAACTAAATTGAAAAAAAAAACAAAAAACCAATTTTATCAACGAGAGAGTAAGCTATAAATTAAGCTCAATTTCACAATAAGGAAGAAACATTATTTTTTAAAACCCTCCATAAAACACCTAAATATCACACTTACAGGTGAAATTTCATCCTTCAAGCTCTGAAATATATACCTGCTTCATGAACTGGATCAGAGACCTACGGTTCTGCTCCCAATACTGGGGCAAATCCTTCTCATAAGGGTATTTGATACAACTCAATTCAATTGTCACTTCAAAGCAATTGGTGTTGAGATAATTCCAGTCTTGCATCCCACCTGGGGAAGAGAGAGTCAGAAGAATTAGAATTTACCACCCAGAAAGTAAGCAACTGATTCTCCATCCCAGAGGTTCCAGGGAATTCTTAGTTTGGGCACACAAACCTTCAATGCCGACTCATCACCCATCCAATTTTGTAAAATGAGGGGATGAGAACAACACCTTTAAACACAATTTTTGAAAGGCTCAAGTGAGATAAAGTGTAAAAAGCTCTCTGTGTTAGCTGTTAGTAGGAATTCTTAATCATGATGATCATTTGAGCGGGTTCTACCTGGGACATTGTACCAGTTGGCTCCATTGGTTATGCCATGGGAAAAATGCTCATCAGGATACAGGTCCTTGCAAGAGTTACCCTCATACATCTCAGAATTTTCCTGGAAGAAACCAAAGACATTTGATTAGTACATCTAATGATTTGGCTTGGTCTTCCTTGATAGCAAACCATGATGGTAGGTGAGAAAGCACAATTTGGAGTCAGATTTTATAGGTTTCAAATGCTGGCACTTCCCCTTATACCCTGTGTGACCCCAGAAGCTATTCCCTCTCCCTGAGCCCTCATCTGTAAAATGGACTCGTCCAGATGACCTGGGAGCTCCCCTCTACCTTTACCTCTATGGTTTAATGTCTTTTTAAACAAAGGATACAATTTTTAAAATCTGGGAACTAAACTCTACGGTGCCCCCTCTCTTATGATGGAAGCCCACCTTGGAATAAGAAAGGGCCAGATGTTGGAACACGGCATCATCTGGAGATTTGCTGTAAGCGGTAACTCCTTGCTCATCATCATCATAGGGGTAGTTCACGACCAAAGAACCTACAAGGAACACCAAAAATGAATGGCACCACAAACTATCCCTCACTGGTGTAAAAAGGAGATCCCTCCCACCAGAGACGCTCAAAGGGCCGAAATCCCACCAGGGATCTGCGCCATCTCTCTGCGGGCTGGTCATTCTAGGAAGTCAGACTTCCAGCAGTGAGACCTGGTATGGTCAAGGTGACGAACATGAGCCAGGACCCAGATCCCAGGGAGCCAAGTTTTAGCCAGGATGACATGGTATCCAGCACCCAGGGGCCTTTAACAAAGGCTGGATGGACTCATCAAAGGGATTTAAGGGGTGATCACTATTAGAAGGGAGAGAGTGGCGTCCTCAGGATCCAGGAAAAGCCCCTGGCCCCTGAATCCGGGCCTTGCTAAGGCAGGTTCCCTCCACTTCTCCTGGAAAGTACTTTGTCCATCTGCTTGAGCTTGCCTGCATCCCAGGTATCCCCACTCCCAGCCCGACAAAACCTGCTTTCCTCAGCAGCTCTCCCTGCAATGTGGGGCCTTTCCTATAAAGTCTCAGCTCAGGGCAGGGACTGTTTCTCCTTGAAAGCCTCAGAGTCTGCAGCATTGCCTGGCACCCAGGAAGCCATCAGTTGATCATTCACTCATGCAGGGAATGTCTCCTAAAAGCCACCCTAGAAACCATCTCCATGACAGGAGCATTGGGATGTCTCCCTCACCAACTGTCCAAGACTTTCATAACCCGCAGCAGTTCTCAGGACCCAGCTGCATAAAAGGTGTTCATAAAGTCACTCTGTTTGCTCCCTGATGGACACTTCAAAGTTTGCATCTTTCTAAGTCTCCTGGGCCTAACAGGTCGGATCTCTAAGCAGTTTTCCCTTCTCTACATAGTTTATACCTTGCCTTTCACCGACCTGCTTATTTTGAAAGCCTTCCTCCTCCTTCCATCACACTATTTCTTAGCTGGGGGTCTGGCAGCACCACTTAGATTTAAGAATAAGTTTAGGAGAATAAAGCTGCTTAATAATAATACATAACATATTTATTATAATATTTACTAATATATAATAATAGTGATTCCGCTTAAGCTTAAGAATACAATAATTATGCTATAATATATGCTAACATATTATATATTAACATAATATTATTTAATAATATAATGATACCAGTGCTTAGTAATAAGCTTCAAAATGCTATTTAATAATACTAATACACACTCAATCTTCAACATTTACAACTTTAACTTTTGAGACTTTAAGCATTTGTGACATTATTAATAAACTCATTTTCACTTTCATTTGTCACTTTGCACAACAGGAAAAAAATGAGAAATACTAAATGCAAGTTTGTAGAGAGGCTGGCATAAGTTTAGGTACCTCTCTGGTCTTGTTCAGTCTAACATGGTAAAAAGTTCCTTCAGTATTCATGGAACATTTTCATTGTTTGCCTTTAAAACTCAAGTTTTGTGCTGCAATTATGCTCTTAAAGCGGAGAACAAGTCCTTTGGGCCCGAGCCCAAGAGTAGAAAGTGTGGCTTAGTGAAAAAATAAAGGTGTCAGATAAACTTCACATGAAAATGTCTGCAGCTGCTGTCAGCTGCAAATTTGTTAACAAATAATTTGTTATAGTCATATACTATGTGTTTCATGTGTTATGAAAAGGGAATATTATCTGAAATCAATGTTTTGATTTTTTTCCACTGAGATGTTAGCAAACAAGGTCACAGAATTGTAGGGAATTACTAGAGAAAGAAAATGTTTTGAATGTTACCAGTTATATTTTTTATACTATATTACTTCATGACTACTGTGTTAGGAAAAGTGCGTATTATAAGAATTAATGTCTTGTTATAAAGAATTGTATGCAGAAAAGTATACTTTCAGCAATTTCTAGTGAAAGAGGAACCTATCTTTATCCCATAGGTTTAATGATTAACAGGTTTAATCAACATTCACATATTTAATTTCTGCATCATTTTCTAGGAACATTATAGCCTTGCAAAAGTTAAAGATTAATTGTAATAGTAATATTATATAACATATATTAATATAATATTACTTAATAAGATGAAGATTATTTCCTAATAAGGTATACTAAAATATTACTTGATAAAAATCCATATAACTGCTAATGATGCTATTTAATAAGCTCAGTAATAATGCAAATAATATACTAATACAATAACTGCTTAATAATACATACTTATATAATGATGATGACAATAGTGCTTAATAAAATGAATGCTGCTCAATAATGTAATTATATATTAATAATACTGTTTAATAAGCCAAAAATACTGCTTAATAATAATATAACAATACTAACATGTACTAATAGAATAATAATTCTTAATAATATAATATATATTAAAATGTAATACTAATGTAATAATATTCATATTGTATAATAAACTGAAGAATGCTGTATAATACTAATCATATATTATATAAAATACTTCTTAGTAAGATAATAAATATAATATTACTAATATGTATACTACTACTATTTAATAGTAAGCTAAAATACTGCTTAATAATATAATACCAATACTAATAACATAAATACATAATATAATACTGCTTAATATTTACACAAATGTTAATGATAATTTTGCTTAATAAGCTACAGAATGCTGCTTTGTAAGAATACTAATAATATATAATAATATTGCTTAACAACACTATTATTATATATTATATATAACTACCCACATTACTGCTGCTCAATAATAAGCTGAAGAATTCTGCTTAGATTTAAGGGAGCAGCTGTGATGGAACCACTGGATCCCAGTTCTAGCAGGGGAAAGGACCTTCTAGGTCATCTGATCAGTCCCTTTATTTTACAAAGGTTCAGAAAATGATTTGTCCAAGGCAAGAAGAGGCATCAAATGACAAAGGTAGCATTTGAATCCAGGTCCCATGACTCTAAATCTGGGAATCCTTTCATCTTGTTCAACTGAGTAGGGGAGGAGAGAGGTGAGAAAAGGGATACGCTGACCCTGCCAGGATGGAAACAGAAGACCTGCCTGTCCTTGTGGAATTTACAGCCAGTAAAAGGTTTGGAGGACAAAAGGGTCTCCATCAAACCTGCACAAAAGCCCTGGGTTTGAATCCCATGTCTGATGCCGGCTACCTCATGGCTTTGGGCCAGCAGGTTTCCCTTGGGTTTTGTCTCTATAAGGTGGGAGTTGGTTACTCTAGATCATCTGGCCTCTGAGATCTCGATTTAGACTTGATCCTCTGTCCTATGGCCCCTGTCTGGCCAGTCAATCCCCGGGACACTGTTTGAGGGGCGCAGCTGTACTCCCAGACAGACAGTCACATCTCTTTCTCCCATTTCCAGCTGCCCTTCCTTTGCTGTGTCCCCGATCAGAACACTGGTTCCCAGACAGTGCGAAGGCAGCCCTTCAGTGAGGGGCAAACGTGCCCTCTGGGAGAAAATGGCCCTGACACCCATTACGCCCATGGTCCTGGGCCAGGTCCAACGGCTATACCAAGCGAGCCTGGGCTCTGCAGTGGGAGGCTCTGGATTCGGATGCCACCTCAGGGGCTCGTTCCCATCTGACCTTTGGCAAACCCCTTCATCCTAACCTGTCAAACTTTGGAGGCTGGACTAGATGTTCAAGGGGAGTTTCCACCAACTCCAAAACCCTAAGCCTCATGTGGTGAAGGGGTTAAACAATGGTGGGCCATGGGGAGCAGACACACCTATCACTGCACCAAAAATACACAAAGTATTGGGAACAAAGCTCTGACGACCGTGGCTTCGGCTTCTGGGTTCTGAGCCCTCTCGCCCCGGCCCGTACCTCCATGCAGGTTGGCGGAGAGCACAAATGGGTAGGTCTTCAGCCAGCTCATGACGGCCGTGGTCTCGGGCTGCACGGGGTCTGTGATCTGGAAGAATTGGTCTGGGAAATTCCGGTTCAGATCGAAGTTGTTGCTGTTGTTTCGGCCGACCACGCTGAAGGAGTCTCCTGTGGGGCAACAGAGCTGGGATTGGGACTGGTGGGAGCACAGCTCGCGGCCGAGCCGGTGCACATGGAAAGGGAATCTGACCAGACACGTGTCTGGTCACAGCCCGAGTGGTCACTGAATTCCTCATACAAGCATTTGCCATTATGGGTGTGCCGCAAGCAATAAAAACAGACAATGGTCCTGCTTATACTTCGAAACATTTTGCACACTTTTGTGCACAGTATAAGATTTTACACACCACAGGCATACCTTTTAATCCTCAAGGACAGGCAATAGTGGAGAGGAGAAACAGAGATATTAAGACACTACTCCAAAAACAAAAGAAAGGGGGAGCCACAGGTAACCCTAGAGAACTTCTAAATCTAGCTCTTTATACTATTAACTTCTTGATTTTTGACAAAGATGCACTGGCTCCGGCTGACAGGTTTTATAAACCACCGGAAGGTCAGTGTCCAGTGTGAACAGCTCCACTATCTTTAGATAATCGCCAGGTGATGTGGAGAGACCCAGAAAGTGGTGAATGGAAAGGACCAGATAGGCTAACTGCTTTGGGGAGAGGGTTTGCTTGTATCTCTACAGGTGGAGAAGGAATCAGATGGGTGCCAACGAGCCATATTCACCTTGTCCATCATGAGAGAGAGAGCAGACCTTTGAAACAAAGGAGAAGACCCAAGAAATATCGGGTGGTGCTGTTGCTGATTGTGCTCACCATTGAAAGAGCGTGGCAGTTATGGCGTTTGACTCATGGACATCAAAGATTGTCGGACTTCAAAACCCTCAGGAATCATTGGATTCTCTGAGCCATAGGACTTCGAAAACCCTCAGGAATCATTGGATTCTCTGAGCCATAGGACTTGAAAACTCTCAGGAATCATTGGATTCTCTGAGACATAGGACTTGAAAACCCTCAGGAATCATTGGATTCTCTGAGACATAGGACTTGAAAACTCTCAGGAATCATTGGATTCTCTGAGAAATGATAAGACTGTTACAACACTTCAAAATCTGCTGGAATCATTGGATTCCCTAACACATAAAAGACTTTTGCAGGACTTCAAAAACTCAGGGGGATCATTGGATTCCCTGACATGTGAAACAATGGACAATAGATTGGTTTTGGACTATCTCTTGGCTGCTGAAGAAGGTGTATGTGTGACTGTTGTTTACATACCCACCTTCTAGGACTTCTGGTGATCTTTTCCAACACCATGTTGATTTATATTGTTTGCTATTCCGCTACTTGTGTGTACAATTCATGTTTGTTACACCACATCGAGCCTGCACTGACTGAGGGGAGGGTCATCCCTAATAGCCTCTGCGTTATTGCTATGTGCTTGTGTAATACCTCCCATGCTGATGGGTTTGTGCATAATAAGACCCTTCAGCCCAGAAACCCGCTAGCAACCCCATTTCCTTTGGTGCTTTTCATCTCCCTTCCTGAGATGTCAGGTAGGGCGTGATCATCTCCTTTTTAGTGCTTTCACCGCCTTTTCTGAGAAGTCAGGGAGGCTGTGATCACCTCCTTTTCGGTGCTTTCACCTCCTTCCCTGAGAAGTTAGGGAGGCTGTGATCACCTCCCCTTGGGGGCTCTGACCTCCCTGAGGAGTCAGGGATGGCATGACCACCGGTGTTCTAAAATAAAAGAAAGTGGGAAATGTAATGGGCTGAGGTTTGAGCTGATGCACTGAGGTCCCAAGTACATGAGGCTAGATAGTAATTGGGCTATACTCTATTAATATATATGATTGGATTAAGAATGGTCCCTGCCCACTCTCCATGCAAGTCCTGATGTGTTGTATAGGAAATGACGATTTTGGTGGGTGGAGGCAGAGAGAGAGGGGAGAAGACAAGCTGGGAGAGATTGGGCTGGGTTCGAGACTCCGAGCTGCTGGTTGTGTGGCTGCTGGTCGAGCTAGCTTCTTGACTCAGCTGCACACATTGCTATTGCCGATTCTCTTCCACCTC